>NC_134593.1:49196772-51639272 GCF_037038515.1 Microtus pennsylvanicus
CTTTCATTTCTTTTCTCTTCCCAGAAATTATTCTCCTCAGGACTCTACTATTAATAGTTTAGTGCTGCCTAGAAGATTATCACCATATGAATGAAACCTCTTATAACTTCCAGCCTTAACAGTAATACTTCAGACTACATTATTCTGCTCTTCTGTTCTTTGTTGCATCTTTTGTGCCCCAGAATTAACTGCAATAGTTCAAAAAGAGAAAAAAAAATGACAATGGATACATTCCTCTTTTCTTCTTTCCTTATGCTAATATTTTCTTTGGAGCAAGTCATCATTTCCTTCCTTCAGAAGCAACATCAAAGAATTGTTTTTCCAAACTCAAATTCTTTCTTAATTTATTTTTACGTTTCAGGGTGTTTTTCCTCCATAGACTATGAATTATCCCTGTCCCTCTGGAGAGCAGAAGAGAGCATGAGAAGCCTTGGACCAGGGTGTGCAGATGGTTGTGAGCTGCCATTTTGGTATTAGGAATTAAATCTAATTCTTCTGGAAGAGCACTTCAGTGCTTTTAATCATGGAGTCATCTCTCCAGGCCCCAGTATTTCCAAATTTAACTATTATTTTATCCCAAACATTGGAAATATTCAACCTTTATACAAAATCTTTATTCTCTTTATTTTCTTAACAGTAAATTCTCCATTTACTTTAACAGAATCTTTTTATTTGGATCTCATGCTCTTAGCAGGCCTTCTCTGTTAATCTTCAAATATTACTTTTAATATTCTGGGAACCTTGCCATTCTCTTTTTAAATGTGCTAAAATTCTATGTAGTAGTGTGTATGGGAGAGAGAGAGAGAGAGAGAGAGAGAGAGAGAGAGAGAGAGAGAGAGAGAGAGTTGTTTGCGTGATGTTTATATTAGTACAGATGGGCAAGTCCATGGTAGATATCTAGAAGTCACATGACAACTGTCTAGAGTTGATTTTATCCTCTATTATAGCTTACAAAGATGATACTCAGGTTTTTAGTCTTATTGCTTAGGCAGCATCAATTATGTTTACCTGGTGAGCTATTTCTCCCCTTGCCATTTTCAATCTTAATACACATGTATGATTTTCTCATCCTTGCCCATGCCTTCCAGTAGAATGTCCAGATTTATCTGTAACTCTTAACTTTAGAGTACATTATAGCATATAATCTTTTGACTTTCACACTATGACACCAAATGCAATTCTCTTGTCTTGCTGTTATGAGAAAAGAAACTTTTTATTTCTCCCCATTTGCTAAGTCATTCATATGTTTATTGTGTCTACCTTCACATCACTCCATCAGCAGGTTTGGTCACTTCTACTTCCCAAAGTACAAATAAAATCCTGGATTAAGTTTAAATTTCTCCATTACTATTACTTTATGCTGAGTCTACAGAACACTCAATTCTGGTCTTAGAAATTCCAGGAGGAACCTGGAACTTAGGATCCCCCTAATCTGCTACGTCTCCACTAAGCAGCCAGTGTGAATCATTTCCAATATAGTCAGACCACTTCACTTACTTTCTTTAAATAATTCAACAACCTTCCATTTTAATTGAAATAAAATTCAGGATTCTTTTCTGGTTTACAAATTGCTACACGCGTTGACTTTAATCTAGCTGACTAAACTCTTCTAAAGTCGCTCTCCCACTCGTCCTTTAATTCCAGGCAACAGACCTACTTTCTGTTTCTTGAATCTGCCAAGTTTGTTTTAGCTTAAAGCCTTTGTTCTAGCTAGTATCTGCCTGGAATGAGCAGCAGCATACTGAAATTTCTTCACTTTCATCTCTTGTCCTGGCCAGGTCTTTCAGAGACTCACCTTCCTGTGACTAGCCAGTCATTTATCCCTTGCACCAAATTTGAATTAGAGTTTAGCATTAATTCAGGGTTTATATGTTACGTTTACTAAAATTTTTATTTTTTCAGCAAAAATATAAACTTGTTAACTACAAACTCTTCTTTTCTCTTGCTTGCAATTAGCAATTTAGAATCTAAAAATGAGCCTAGCATTCCATTTGGAAGAAAAGAAACAAGAAAGAAGAAGCTAATTGATTTGAAATTTAATTCTGTCTCTAATGTAACTGTAAAATTATTCTCATTTCTTAAATTTCGGCATATAGCAATACCTATATGTTAAAAATGTTTCAAGATCCCCAGTGGCAGTAGGCAGGCAGGCCCTCAGAGCAGCTAGTCCCAGGCAGAGACAGCTACTGGTCCCTAGCAGCTCAAGGTAGGTAGAAGGTACACTTGGGCAGACACATCGTACAGAATAGAATTGGTTATTTATTACTTAGAGGAGAGGGAAGGAGAGAGAGAGAGAAAGAAAGAGAAAAGGAGAGAGACAGAGAAGGGCCAGAGGTGAGAGAGAGAGAGAGAGAGAGAGAGAGAGAGAGAGAGAGAGAGAGAGCAGGGGCCGCTGGGAGTGGGCATGGCCTGTCCCTTAAAGAGCAGAAAAACCATAACACTATATTTTTTTCTGGATTTACCAAATATTAAATATTTTTGATTTTGTGGCCAAATAATTGCTTTGTGACTATCTAAATATAGTTTTACAAAAGCAACTAGAGAAAATGTATGAATGAATAAAACTTGATCTGTTATACTAACACTATTTATAAAATAGCAGCCAGATTTCAGTCATGAGCTTTAGTGTGTCAACCCCTGAACTAAAGTCAACTCAAATTATGTGTGAAATAAAGGAGAGGCTCAAGAAATTTTCTGGCTTTACCTTTAATATGTATAATAACATTTTGTTCTAAAATTGTTTTAACATTAATAACTACCGACTCAGTCTTTTGCCTCCATCATTTTTTTCTCATGACTTCTATTTCAGTATTATTTATGCTTGGGTAATTTCTATTTCTTATCTATCACCAGATTTAAGAAAAAAGAATTCCTTTGGCCTTTGAGGGACACTATTGGCCTTGGAGGGATGCTTCTATTGATATTAGATGAAGCAACATAGCTTCTGGGCAGAGGTCTAAACATATGTGAATACACCCCAGTGCACACACACATACACACTTCATCAATAGTTGACCTAGGAATCATAGAACGTTGTGATGCCTACATTTATTTTTATGTTATGTTCACAATGGAGCAAAATATTATTAATATTTTTGTGTTTTCCTTATTTCTAATTAATTTTGCTCTTTTTCTTTGTTAAATTGTATGTTTTGTGCTTTCGTGCACATTATTGTTACTCAGTCTGGTCAGAAAACTGAGTTTTGCCACAGGGGGGAGTGGGGAAGACTTTTTGTTCATTTGGTTGTTTGTTATTGGTTTTTTTCTTTTTCTTTCTTTCTTTTTTTGAGACAGGGTTTCTTTATGCAACCCTGGCTCTCCTGGAACTCACTCTCGAGACCAGGCTCACCTCAAACTCAAAAGGAGATTTCCTGATCTACTGGCTTCTGTCTGCTGGGAATAAAGATAAGAGCCACCATCAACCAGTTTAAAAGAGAAGTTTGGAAAAGGTCTCTTGCTTAGCTTCTAAAGTTGACAACAACTTTAGAATTATTCATTCATTCATTCATTCATTCATTTATTGGTTTTGCGAGACAGGGTTTCACTGTAACTTTGGTGCCTGCTCTGAAACTAGCTCTTTTAGACCAGGCTAGCCTCAAACTCATAGAGTTCTGCCTGCCTCTGTCTCCTGAGTGCTGGGATTAAAGGTGTGCACCATCACTGCCTGGCAACTTTAGAATTATTATTGTGTGATGGCTAATATTGATTGTCAAATTGATGGAATTTAGAATCCTCTTGGAGATAGGCCTCTGGAATTACCAGTGTGGAATTACTTGGTTAGGTTGAGGTAAAAATGTTGGTCACTTTGGTTGGCCTGATTCCCTGGGGTGAGATCCTGGACAGTGCAAACAAGGACTCAGTGAACTGAACACAACATTCATTGCTGACTGTTCCTTAAATTGCCACACTAGGAATATTTTTCACAGCCTTGGAAAAACCGTGTTCTCCCACAGTCTGTTTGTTTTACCTTTGTTTCTGATTCTGTTCCCTATTTTATTTCTCCTATGACTTTCCCACTTCATTTTTTTCCACTTTCACACGTTTTAGGTTATCACAGAAATCAATCAATCAACTAATTTTGCTTAGATCAACTCTATTAATAACTGATAAGAAATTCAATAAAAGTAATAAAGTAGACCAGACATTCACACATATCCCCAATTCTTCCAAGAAACCCTGTCACTATTTTTCTCCAAACTTTATTTAGAATTAACTTTCAGAAGAGAGCTTTCCATTCTCTGAATACAACATTTTCTTTTATTAATTTCCAAACACATTCCAGTCTTTTCTTTCCCATCTCTTATTCCACCCAAACCTACTAATATTTCTGGCCATGATTCATATACTACATCTGGTCTTGGCTCTCCTGTGTTCACTTGAATCTAATTTCTCTCATTACATTTTCTCAAGACTTATTTAAAACTAGTCTACCCTAAGCTGAAACGGAGACACATACCTTTCTCTGGATCTTAATTGGGTGATTTTATTTTCAAATCTGCTGCTGCTTCTCCTGAAAGGGTGCATGTCACCATGCTGAAAGCAGGACAGTTTCTCTTCCAGAATCAGAGACTTGCCTTCCACATGGCTTTTGCCAAAGTCCTCTAAATTCCCTTTCCTGGCTAATTTCTCTGAAGCCTTTCTTCAGAACCTGTCTCCCCTCCTGTGTTTTGGCTCCTAAAGATAAAACATCGCTCTTTCTAATGGCCTAATTTATTTCCACTCAGCATTACTGTTTTAAATTTGTTTTAAGTTTTAACATTCTCTTGTGGTCAACTTACCATGCCAGATAATCTGTCTTTAAAGCATTTTCTTAGGGAGAAGTGGCAAGGACACTTTTGGGGCATCTGTCTTTCGGTTCTACTCCTGAACTCAACTTTCAGTTGATCCCCTTTCATTTGGTTCATATATGCTTAGTTCCTGCGAATCTGTCTTTAAGGTGACTTCTTTTATTTTCTCCACTGAATTACTAGATAAGATCAGTTTTTATGTGTGGTGGGAATTATGTCTAAAGCCTCAGGCACTGGCTAAGCAGTTACTGTACCCTTGAGTCGCATTTCCTGCCTTAACTTTAATATTTTTATGTTGTCATAATGATTTTCATAATTTCAGTTATATTCATTTTTAGGTTAAATAAAAAATGTACCCTGTGTATGTTGTCATTTTGTCATTTAATCACACTCCGTTGTTCTGTTTGGCAAGTCACAAAACCTCAGTATGTCCAAAGTTGAACTTATATTTCCCCATTAAAAACCGCCTCTCCAATTAATCTATTTTAGAGCTCTTTTATTATTATCATTATTTTACCTGAAGACCTAATTAGTGGCAAACTTGATCTTTCCTTCTGTTTGGCTCTGTTATTTTCACTCTGGGCAGTCCTTGCCCTTTATCCCTTCTGCAGCTTCTCCAGTGTGCTGCTAGCTCACTGTGGAATACTTTGTTTTCCCCTGAATTCCTCACAGCTTCTCTGTTTCTTCTTATGCTAATTTTCTAGCTTAGGAATAACTATCTCAGAATCTTAACTGGGTCTGGCACGTTCTGTCCTGAAATACCCATGATACTTTCATGTCTGCATTATTTGTGTAGAATTTCTCCCTAGGAATGCAGGGCGTAGCTCATAGAACAAACTTACATGGGTAAGATAAATAAATAAAATAATTAATTTAAATAAACTGTTAACATTTAAGAACAAACAACAGAATGCATTTATGAGTCCTTGACAGTTTATGAAAATTGACTATCCACATTCTAAGAAGGAATGTAGAATTAGCAAACAAACATGTGATGTTAACTAGTAATCATCAGCTGAAGTTATGCAAAGCCAAGCTTTATTCAAAGAAGACAATTTGATTAAGAGTTTCAAAAAAAAAAAAAAATAGGGCAGGAAAGTTTCTGCAGCTGCCTGGAGAAGGAAAAGAAGCCATGCCATCATCAGACACATGATGAACAAACCATCAGAATGGTGGACATGGAACTTTGGGGAAAGAATCAGGAAACCCTCAGTACCATAAAACGCACATTTGGCTCTAGCCAGTAAAAGAAAGAAAGACAAAAGAAACAGCTACTTCTTAGTTAGGACTTGGAAAAACAGATAAAGTCAGACAAAGGCGGACTTGATGGAGACACAGAGGTTTTACAGTGGTTTAAGAATTCTAAGGATAAAGTCTATTTTCTCATTAAAGGGAAAATGATTCCATCAAACTCTTTGGCCTAATTTAAGGTGAAACCAACTTTCTAGGGATGATCCAGCCTACCTCTGTGGTGGTGTCCAGGCCAAGCTGTTGACCCACCAGATTGTTTCTAATGTGGGTAGCTTGGAATGTTAATGTCTCTACCTCGGCCAGAGACTTCCTCCTTTTTAAATAAAAGAGAAAGTTTTCTGTAATGGAACATAATTGTTGCTGTGAAGAGCTAACATTCCTATCAGAGAATGGGTACAATTTTACCATGAGAATCTAGACATGTGCTGTGAAAGCTGTTCGCTGGAAGGGATTATTTAAGTCTGGGCTGGAGGTTTAGGGTTCTCCCTCACATATAGCCTCCAGGAAAGGGTGCTAGTGGAAGAGAAGATAAAGAAACCTGAGTTTCTTTTCAGCATTCATGGCTAGAAAACCAAGGCTGTTTATGGAAGTGCTAGTTTTGGGGATCTGTCCTAACCTGCCTTTACAGTTTCTGTCTTCTTTTTTATCACTCCGCCCCTACTCCAATATGAGAAAATCTCATGTACATTCTTTTAGAAAAAAAAAAGTCTGTAAGTAGAAAATGATGTGTGTGATTGTTTACTTATTTACTGTGTAGGTAATGTGCCCATCAGTGCCTGTGTTTGTGTGCTCATGTGTGTACCTTTGATTTCAGAGGTTTTTTTATCAGATATTTCAAATATCGCTCTCCATCCCCATTTGGAGACAGGTGTATCACTCATGTTTGTGGATTTCACCAACCAGCTAGGTCGAATGGCCTTCAAGCCCCTGAGATCCTCTTGCCTCAACCACACTGGCATAATACCTCACTTTGCAAGAGGTATTATGTGGGTGATAGAATTTGAACTCAGTTCTTCACAAATTGATGGCGAGCACTTTATGCTCTGAGAAATTACCCTGGCCATAAAATTTTGAAAAATTCTTTTGTAAATGATTTGATTGATTATCTGTGTGACCGGGATATGATAACATACTGAAAAGCATGCTAAGACGTTTCGTAGACTTTTTAATTCGCATCATTTTATTGCACGGTAAAGATTTTCACCATGGGACAATTTTTGCTCCATCCACTTAAAGATCCCCTAGCATAGGATGCAGTGAATCATACACTGACACCGTTAAGCTCATGTTTAAACCTTTCAAAGAGCAGCACGAGAAAATGCTGGGGGAGGTTTTGCTTATGAGGCTGATTCAAGTACATTGTGGTTACATGCTCCATTCGGTTGATTCATGTTGAATTGGACTCTCTTTCCTTTGGCAAAAGAGGGCTTGTCAGACTCTTGAGAAGTGAATAGCAGTAAAACAGTGCCCTGAATTTAATGCAGATCAAAACATATGTATTTTCTTTTCTTCTTCTCATCACCCCTGCTTTTTTTTTTATCAAGATATTTCTTCAGCAGCTCCTGTTGAAAAGGATGAGTGTCTCTAAGTAGGGATGGATCTCAAAAGTCTCTCAATTCAGATCAGAATGAATGAAACCTTACCAAGCCATGAGGGAGTGCTCCTCGTTTTTCTGCGGATGACATTGTATGGCTCAGTCTCTGTGTTATCCATTAATGAATTCCCTCTTCTCTAAGTGAAATTTTACATTATTTGAATACCAAGTTGTTCTTATGCATAAATCTCCAGGAAGAGGAAGGAGGCAGAACAGTTTTTGCTGTGAATGCTCCGAGCCACATAAGTGGCTGTCAGGTGTCCCTCAGTTCAACAAAATCTTTTCTCAGTGTCCCCTGGGAAGTCTTGAACATTCCTTTGGAAATGAAAATGTTTTTCTTCCCTCTCCTGCTGCTGTGCTTTGAAGCCCACATATAAGCCATTATTCAAAGAATGAATAATCCTGAAACCTCTCCTGGGAGATCATCCTGGTTCACACTGAATACAACTCAAGACTGAAGAGAGAATGAAGTGCTGTCTGTAAATAGCTGATGTAGTTTCTTCCTTCCTTTTTTCTAAGTTGAAATTAAAAAGAAAAAAAAAGATTGTTTCACATTGTGCTCTGTGTGTTTATTTCCCTATTAGACTGGCCGTTTTAAAGAATGTTTTGGGCTACTAGGGTATTCTTTAAGTATCATTACAAACATTGTAACCTATATCTCATTCCAATCTCACACTTTATCATTCTATGTCATTAAGCTATTTTAAGAGACTTCATAAGGAATACATAAAATACTTAAAATTGAGAAGATAACTGACTGAGATTTTGTGTTTAAAGGAAAAAAAGCAACATTATCAAAACATATCTAAAATATGCTACGTTAAAAAATATTCTCAGCAGTTCTAACCTCCTATGAATTAGACTGGACTGTGGAGGATGGCATCAGTGCTCCCAATTTGTCTTATGTAGATCTAATTCCATTGAAGAGTGTATTTCTAAAGCAAACTATGATAAAAGACAACAAATCACTAAAATATTTGAAAGTTTGTAGTAGTCACTATTGTTTAATTATTTTATTTATTTAAAACACACTAAGATTGCCAGAAAACCTTTCACAAACAGTATTTTACTATTAGTTTTTAGAATTACCTTTGTACTACATTCAACAAAAAGCCCCCCTCCTTTCCACTCCATTCTTTGTAAATTTACAACAATTGGCTAAATGTGGTGCATTATGCATTACCTGCATAATGTTAGCTGCAGTGTTAGGCAGCTGTATCCTCAGACACTCAAACACAAAATAAGAAGAAGGAATTTTCAGAAGCTTTGCAAACTCAGGAGGCTTCCACCAAAAGCTATGATAGAAGAAATAATGAGTTAATTTATACGGAGCTGTTGAACACCCTTTTCTGTGGCAGTTACACGATTAACCTTTAAATGTTTGTAGCAACATCACAATGTGTACGCTTTTGTAAGATGCTGTAGCTGCTGAAAGTAGTCCTAACCAGAGTGATGGCCAGACATCAAGGAATACTTGAACATAATGTTCCTATCAGCACCTGGGCAACAGATTTTAGTAGCCTAGATCAGTGCAACAGAATATATTTGCTTTCTTCTGTTCTTTCCCTAGAAAAGTGTTTTCATTAAACAAATATTTATTCAAAGTATGCTAATTGGTTAGGGCTTAAAAACAGAGTAGGGTTTGATCCATTTTTGAAAATCTGGTCTATATAGAAAGAAAAGAGCAAATTAGAATGTAAATAAGTTTATAAAACAATGGTAATACAAGAGAAAACATTATAGCGGGCTAAAAATTTAATCCTGTATGGATGACAAAGAACATATGCAAAGATGTAATATTTGATCTGTGTCTGAGATAAGGAGATGGCAAGACATGTGAAACTTTTAGGGCCATGTGCATATGTAGAGTTACATATATTTACGTATATTTACATATATTTATGTGATATGTAAAGTATATTATGTATATACATATATATTTCATCAGTCTAAAGAAATCACAAATCATAATAGTCCAATAGAGGAGTAAGATTAGATTATTCAAAGAACAGAAGGATAATGTACACCATTGTGCCAGAAGCAAAGACCTGTATGTTGGTTATAGTCAAGCCATCTTAGAAACAAATTAAGTAAGCTATTGAGAAGCCTCTGTAGGGCAAGTTCTAGGCCTAGTATAACCCTTATCTCCCTGTGAGTTAAGATCCCTAGCGGACCTGCTGATCCCAGGCACCTGAAGTAATTAGCATTTCCCTTGTGAGTAAATATTTACAGATCCTCAGCATCTCCTTATCTCCTCCTAACAGCTAGGGGAATGCTTCCAAACCTGACATTCCAGCATCCTCCCCTCTCTCCTGCCTGTTTGCTATATAATGCTCCTGAGAAAAAATAAAATTGGCAGCTTGATCAGAATACACACTTGCTGTCCATTTCTTATATTTCTTGCCCCTTTCATTCCTTCCCTCCAGAGCGAATCCGGTCCCGTTCATGTCCCGCTGGTTGGTACACCATTGTAATAGTTTAATGGTGAGAACCACGAAGCAACGACAGGACAACACTATATTGGAATATTTCCCCTTGAATAAAGAGTTAGACATTTATTTTAAGTGTTGATGAAAGTCACTGGACACTCTTGATGGGTGCAAGGATTGTTTTTAAAAAATATATGTGAGAAAAACAGATTGTAATAAGGCAATAATATAAATAGAGAATTATGTCAGTTTCAACATTGTTTAAAAGTCCAAAGCTTAAAGTCTCTTCTGAGATACATGCAGTCTCTTAACTGTTGCTCCCAGCAAATTAAAATCAAAAACAGATCACATGATTATAATATACAATGGCACTGGATGCACAACACCATTCCAAAATAGAAGGAAGAGGGCATAGTGAGGAAATACTAGACAAAAGCAAGAGCACAACCTTCTGGACAAACTCCAAACTGTACACCTCCAGTCGGATACCAAAGTGTTCTTCAAAAGGATCTCCAGTTCCTTTCATCTTGGTTGACTGCAACCTACCTCTTTCACTTGGCCTGGTTCCACTTCCTGCTATCAGTTTTAGTTGGTGAGTATCCCATGGTACTGACATACCAAATTCTTGAAGTTTCCAAGGCAATCCAGGCTTTATTTTCACCACTTCATGAAATGGCTCCTTCAGGTCCATGGACACCCTTCACATATGCCTGGCTTCAGTGGCTTCTTTAGTCACCAAGGAAGATTCATTAATGTTTTGTTTCCATCTTGTACTTTAAAGCCAATATCATGGGCCAAAACTGCCAAGTTCTGCTGCTTTTTGTTTGTTTGTTTGTTTGTTTGTGGCTAGAGCATGAGCCTCTTAATCAATTTATATCTTCACCAGCTCTCTGTTTTCAATGGCTTCCTTCACTCCTTAAACCTGGCTCTCATGGAACTTTCTCTCTTGACCACGATGGCTTCAAACTCAGAGCTCTACTAGCTCCTTCCTTCTGAGTGTTGGGATTAAAGATGTGCTCCATGACACCTGTGCCTAAACTTTTCTTTAGTTTCTTTCCACAACTTGGAAACATAGGTGGGTGAAGTATTGCTCTGAGGTCATCACCCCATTTATTTTATTTCTTAATGTTCTTATCTCCTTGATCACAGAATTTAGCTCCATTCCACTTTCAGATACTCCTTTTCTCCCAAATTCTATATTTTGTATTTTTCCTGCTTGGCTATTTTAAGATTCCTTTTACCAACTGAATTAATCCAAATCTCTTCACTTTATCCTCAAGCAGACTCTTTGGACAGGGTAAAATCAACAACATTCTTCACCAAAATATCACAAGACTGGTCTCTCAGTCTCTCATACTAATATGTTCTCCTCTGAAAACTCTTGATCCAGGCACCCACAGTTCAAATAACCCTCAGTATCACTGGCATTCATATTCCTTCTTGTTTGGCCCATTTAGCAGAACATAAACATTCCACTGCTTTTTTAAACCATATGTCCAAGGTCCATATTTCTTAAAACAAAAGCTTGGTCATGTCTATCACAACAATACTATAGTCCCTGCTACCAACTCTTTTAGTTAGGGGTTCTGTTTGAAGAGACTCCATGACTTTGGCAACTGTAACTCAGAAAAAAATAATTTGGTGGTTTACAATTCAGAAGTATAGTTCTTTGTCTTCAAGTGCAACATGGTGTAATGAGAGCAGACATGGTGCTAGAGAAGTACCTGAGAGTCCTACATCTTGACTTGCTGGCAAAATGAAATGGTTTGAAAATATATGAGACTTCAAAGCCCACCTTCACAGTGACTCATGTACTCCAACAAGGTCGTACCTTCTCCAACAAAGTCACACTTCCTATTAACGCCACTCCCTCTGAGCTTATGGGGCGGTAATTATATTAAACGTGCCCCATATATTGTCCGTCTCTGATCCATAACTATAAGTAGTTGACTGTGAAGTCTGAGATTTTCTCTGAGCACTAAATGCAATGTAATGAAGGCAATGTCCCTAGACACTTGTTGTGGGAGCTGCGGGCCTGACACTGGTGTCATTTATTGGAGAGTATTTTGTTGTGCTTACACTATTTTCTGATATATTGTTACATCTATAGAGCATTTATGCCATTTAGAACTTCTCTTTGTCCATTGTGGTTATGCTTCTGTGAAAAATATCATTAATGACCATCATCGTGGAATGAAAAAAGTTACAGTTTAGCCCTTCTCTGAAATGCCCCCATAAATGGGCAGTTGAATATTGTTATTGTATCTTTATGCACAAAAGATATGGTATTCTATGTTTTTCACCTAGCTAGAAAATAGGGATATCAAGTAATCAGGCGACCCGTGTCTGGGACACCTTTGTTCAGGTTTTATACAGTCACTGATTTATCTTCCCAGTTAGACAATGACTTCATAGAGTGTTCTGCTGCTTTGTGAAGTGGTAACTTTTTAATGTCTTGGTTCCTTATTTAATTTGGAAGAAAGTACATACTTATGAATATTTTACAGAGACTAGATAGAGGAGACTATGTGGTATGAGTAAATCAATAAAACACACACACACACAGAGAGAGAGAAATAAGGCATGTCTGTAAAACATATTTATGATGACCTAGTTACGGCTTTTCATTATCGCTGTAAGAAGGTTTTGCAAAACATTTTATGACTCCTGCAATTTGATATCTGGCATTTGCAAGTTTCTATGGCCTTGGTTGGCTGTTTGAGAATGAGTCTGTGTTATAAGCTGCAAAGACAAAGGCATCACAGAGAGCTGTGTTTCGAGTCTTTTCTTCTCTATTTTTATTAGTAACCTTGCAGCTCAGTACAAGATCTCCTCTGTGTGAATTGACAGTGTGCCAACACTGTGGTGTGAAATTGCAGTATGCAACTTTGCCCCAAGGAATTTTGCAGTCTGGAGTTGAACTTTGATAAAAATGAATGTATTCGTTCTTCCCAATGGGAAAAAGCCGAATGGCCTGGTGTGCGAGGCATTAGACCATGAGTCAGAAGTCATAGCCTTGTCACTTGCTTGCTGTGTGACCTTGGGCAAACCAATTAACTTCTCTGTGCCTCAGGTTCTCCATCTGTATAATGAGGATCATGATTCCTACCTTAAAAGGAACATGGAAGGATTAATGAGGCAACATCGGCAAAACACATTAAGTTCCATGGAAGAGAGGTACTCTGTAATTACAGGCCATTACCACTGGATTTAAAAGACAGGAAAATGGAACCATTATTTTATCTTCTCTTGTAAGAGTCATTTCAACTGAAGCTGCAGTGTTTGGTGCAATCTTAAAGCTGAATGGCTTACTTTAAATGCTTTCCATTTTGAAGGATTTCTGTGAATTACACAAAATACCATACTTTCAATAGACGAGATCTCTGAATTAAGCCAATTCTGTGGACTGGAAGAATGAAAATCACTAAATATCGAGCTGTGCAGGGCCTCAAATTTATTCTACTGCTGAGACAGGGCAAAGTCTAATTTATCTCAGGGAGATGCTTATCTATTTGTTCCTTCAGTCTTAAAGGGAAATGTTTGCAAGACCTTCACTGTTTACATGCTCTGTATTTATTTATTTATTTATTTATTTAGTCTTTTATATTACTGAACTAGTTCTTACCTATTTAAGTACTTTTTTTTCATTTTAAGCAGAAAAAAAATGTTTTTTTCCAAATTACATAAACCTTTGCTTGCTTAAGAAGAACTACTCACATTTGCGTTATTGTTCCAAGACTGGATAAAACTATTGTTTGGTGGTACTCTCTACTGGTTCATATTCTACAACTTTTTCCTCTTTAAATTTCATTCAGTCATTTTTTTCATTACGCTTATCAGTGAGAACTTTAAACTGAGAGAAGGGCCTGAATATACCTGTCCTTTCCAACGAGGCATCTGGAATCTTCATAAATCACTGAGCCTTCCAGTTGTGTAGTTAATGGAAAACCTGAAAAAGAAGAGCTAGATCAGCGTTGATTCTGGCACACACTCATTGTCCTCCTATGAGGTTCTAATTGGAATGTGAAATGTCCACCACAGTCTTGTGTATTTCATCACTTGGTTCCCTGGTAGTTTCAATGTGGAAAGTCTGGGGAACCATAGAAGATAGAGGCTCATTAGCAAAAGCTATTTCTGATAGACGACTTTCACGATGTTAAGCCTGACACTTTCTCTCCTTCCTACATATTGATGCCATGTCACAGGTGGGCATCCCTGCCCTCACTCGTTTTCTTCACCCTCACAGGAAAACTTCAATGAGTTTATCTAAAGCTGCTGGGATACACATGTTTTCAAATTGTGGCCTCTTGCTCCCCAGGTAAGACATTTTGGGTTTTGCTTGTTGGTTTGTTTTTGTTTTTCAAGACAGGTTTCTCTGTGCAACAGTCCTGGCTGTACTGAAACTCACTTTGTAGACAGGCGAGGAATTTTATAGGAAGAGTTTTTTTTTTCTTTGACTTTTGTTTGACACCCTATTGGGTTAGCAAGTCCTAATGCTTAAGAATTTTCACAAGAATTGTGAGCAAAATTCAATTTTCTTTGAGGAGCATTTGCCCAAGAGAGTATATAGGTGTTGTTGCAAGGGGAGAGCTGCTTGTTGGTTCCGGGCTGCCTGGCTATCTTAGATCCAAAATAATAATACAGATACTGTATTTATTAAATCACTGTTTGGCCCATTAGCTCTAGCTTCTTATTGGCTAACTCTTACATATTAATTTAACCCATCCCCATTAATCTCTGTATTGTCACGTGGCAGTGGCTTACTGGCTAAAGTTTCAGCATGTCTGACTCTGGCAGTGGCTCCATGGCTTCTCTCTGACTCTGCCCTTCTTCCTCTCAGCATACAATTTAGTTTTCTCTGCCTACATAAGTTCTGCCTTGCTATAGGTCCAAAGCAGTTTCTTTACTCATTAATTGTAATCACATCACACAGAGGGGACTCCCGCATCAAGGTGTCATGCTGGTGTTAATAAAAAGTAAAAATATTATAGATAATCGTTCAGTATACAGAATAAAGGCTATCAGAATTCACTAAAAGGTTTTTTTTTTTCACAGATAGAACTAGTTTCAGGAAATATAATTGAAGATAGGTAGTGTGATTCAGAAATGCAAGGGAATAACCGATGCAAATGATGACAAAGGATAGAGTCAGGGAAACAAAACCTGAATGTTTTTGTCCTGATGAGCAGTGCATCTTTGACACATCTCCATACTGTTCCGAATCTACAACATATTAGTCAGTTGAAAGAGAAAAATGATATTCTGAGATGATAAGATAGAAATTTAAATCTGGATTTGTTACCACTCCGTTTGAATTTGCAACCCTGAGCAATTGTTGATCGTTTTGTTTCTTAATTACTACTCTATTGCTGTAATAAAGCACCATGACCCAGGCAACTTACAAAAGAAAGCATTTATGGGGCCTATGTTGCCAGTGTTAGAATCCATGACGGTAGAACACAGGTACGATGTCACGAACAGCTGAAAGCTCACATCTCTTGGAGCAGGAGACAGAGGGCGGGGCTACACTGAGAATGCTCTGACTTCTTTGAAACCTTAGTCTGTTTCAAGTGACACACCTCCTCCAAAGTAGCCACATATCCTAATCTTCCCCACACAGTTCCAACAACTAGGGACCAAGTATTCAAACCCATGAATCTATGAAGGATATTTTCAGGCAAGTCATCAAAGCTTAAAACATAGTAAGAGTCAGAAAATAATTCAGTTTTCCCAGAAAACATGTTCTGATCTTTTTGGTCTTTATTCCTTTTGTAAAACCCACCAGAACCAAGCCTTTTCTCTCAAATGACACAGAGCCGTCATCCTTGCCTTGTACCCTTTATATCACAGTGTTCCCTAAAATCAGTTCCTGGTGAGTATTAGAGACATGTGGACTAAGGCATTTTTAATTTTTTTCTTAAACTTCACATTCTGTATATATGAGGTCTAATAGAGTTGTTTTTCTTTTTTTTTTTAACGAAGATTAGAAATGACACATAACAAAATTTCATGACCAATATGGTTGGCAGGTAAATATATTTTGTCGTAGAAAAACTTGTAAGATTCAAGTAGGTGGGTAAATGCTGACAATACAAGTAGTACCATTATCACACACAATACTATATAATACATATTCCCACCTATATATGGAATTAATATACTCAAGTACCAAATCATATATTCGTACCTATAAATGGCTATTTATGAAAATCTTTTGTATACAACCTGCTGCATAATTGCTCCTTGAAAAACTCACATACCACACAGCTAAATGTCTAAGTATGAAGCTATTTCATTTAGCCATCTTATTATAATATAATAATCTTATAAAATTCATTCAGGATTTCCACAGAGTTTCCAGAAAACAAATGAAGCTCATAATTTTACCACACAGATGACTTGTAATTTGGGTGCAGTAAAGTAAAATTATCATATCAAATGTGCTAATTTAATTGAGATTTTTTACTTAACATTTGTTAGTATATAATTCTCTTGACACAAGACTGCCAGATACAGCATATTGGCATCGTTTAATTAAGAAACCATCTACTCTTCTGTGTTTTATTTTAAATTACAAATGGATTTTGATTCTTATTCCAAATTATGTACTTTTGAGAAGAAACATTCCTATTTCAAAAAAGAAATTGTTATATTAATGGTTAAATGCATTTAAAAAATCTTTTTGTACCAGAAATCAAACAGCTTTTAGGAATAAAGATCTGCCTCTAGCTTATATTTTCTCCCTTATCTGCACTACTTGGAAAAGTCTATACTTTTTGTCCCTATTATCTTTTCCTTGATGGCTTCCATTCAAGATATTATGTTAATGACCCCACTGAATGCTGCACTCAGACGATCTTGTGCATAAGCTTCTGTCTGCTATAGAGCTTTCATATTTTCATAGCAGAAATATAGATTTATGTTCATTTATGTTATCTTAATTTTCAATATATGAACATTTAAAACTAAAAGGCATATCTTTATAGAACCAGAAGTCACACATTTGTCATTTCTGCACGTACGTTAAAGGTATTGATTAAATACACCAAATTTTACAAACTATACATCTATGCAAAGCTACTTTCATTGAGAATAGAATTGAAATAAATCTCTATATTAATATCAAAAGTTTAAATTTACTAAAAGAAGAGTATTTTAGGAGTTAGGATGCATGATAACATATGCTTCAACCCATGGTATACATGACAAAAAATAAAAGCTGTACATGGGGGCGCATCCTATTGTAATGGTCATGGAAAGCCAGGATCAGGGATCTAGGCAGCTAGCCCTGTCATTGGACCATTCTGTCTCAAAGGAAAGGCAGATAGTGTCTGGAATGAGCATTCAAGATTGATCTCTGGCCTTTACACATCTACACACACACACACACACAACACAACAACAACAAAAAACTATGCTTCAGAGATGGTCTCATCCCTGTGTAGCCTGGGCTATTAAATGATTTGTACTTTATTTCAGTGTCAACTTGAAATACTCAAAGGTATTAAGTATGACAGTACAAAAGCCAAAAAGGCTGCTAAGGTTAGAGTTTTATTTAAAGATCTGTTGTGATCTCTGGTAGGACCACATACAGTGGAAAAATGCCAGCACTCACAGCAATGATTCCTTTCGGTTCTCTGTATGATGGTGTGTTGTGTCCCACTTCATACTCCAGATCCTGGACAACATGACTTAGGCCTCCCATGTTCCTGATAATCCATCATGGACTACAGCTTCTAATGCCTAAGCCAGAATAAACTTGTACTATTCATTATTTTACTTTACTTATCCATTATTCTGTTTTCTTGTATTGTTTTGGAGACAGGGTCAAAGGTAGAGCAGGACTTTTGTAAATCACAGTACCAAAGAACCTAGCCAACAATGAGGACCCTAAGAGAGACTTACATAGATCTAATCTACATGGAAAGTAGAAAAAGACAAGATTTCCTGAGTAAACTGGGAGCATGAGGACCTTGAGAAGGGGTTGAAGGGGAGAAGAGAGGCAGGGACGGGAGCAGAGAAAAATGTAGAGCTCAATAAAAATCAATAAAAAACAAGCAAAAATGTTGAATTTTCCATCATTTCTTTAAATCTCCTAAATTCTGAGGTTATACACATAAAGTACTGGATGTGGTTAAGAATCTACTCTCTTTTTGTTTACTCACTCTTCCTTCCTTCCTTCCTTCCTTCCTTCCTTCCTTCCTTCCTTCCTTCCTTCCTTCCTTTATGTCTGTCTGTCTGTCTTTCTCTTTTTCTTTAAAAAATAAATAGGTATCTATTATGTGGTCATAGTTATCTTAGAATTCAGTATGCAGACAAGGCTGGCCTACAATTCGTAGAATTCTGCCTCCATCTACCACCAAATTCTAGAATTAAAGGTGTGAACCACTACGCAGTCTTATTCTTTTACGTCATTTTTTTTCAGATATCTTTCAAACTAATGAAGACTTTGACATACATATCACGTGTTCAGGATTTTTAATGTTTCTTCTTCATACACATCTTCTTTTGAGCATTTAAAATATATTACAAAAGCAACTTTTTGTTAAATTATGAAAGAAAAGCTTTTTCTATCTTTTTTTATTTCTAAGAGTGTTTTCTCTATATGTATGGATGTGTACCACTTGTATACCATTGGTCAAGTAAAGGTACCAGGAATCATTAAATTGGAATAAAGTGCTGAATGTCAACCACCACACTGGTGTTAACATCAAACCGGGGTCATCTTCAATGGTAAAAAGTTATCAAACGATAATATTAATTATTATGCAAAGGAGGTCCATCACCTGCACATTATTTTACTTATAACTAATCCCAGATGTTCTTTCCCACATCTTGTTTTAAGGTCACTTTAAAACAGGTGTGCTCTTTCCCACTTCTTGTCTAAAGGGTACTTTAACCTGTGTTCATTTCCACCGCTTGTCTAAAGGTTACTTTAACTAAAGAGGAAGCTTTCAGCAGAGATGATATTGTTGTAATTGTTCATACTATTTTATTAATTTTAAGCACATCTTCTATCTTTCACTGTTTCAGATAAGAAATTTGCTGAAAGTAGTTCCATTTGACCTTTCCTATATATGACTTCTTACTGCTGCGGAAATGCTAGCTCATGGGTATGTACCTTTAGAAAGTGACTATGCTATACCTTATGGAGATTATATACCAATTAATAGCCTTGAGTTTTATTCCTATTGTTGAATTTTTAGTTCTGTGCCTTATTAGTTATGTGATTAGAACTCTCTCTTAGACTTCCAAAGTTGCTAAATTTTATCTTACAAGTTTTAGATATTTTTTTGGAATGACTCTGTCATGATTTTAGGGATTAAAAATTATAATTAGTGTAGAAGTAGAGAAATGTCTGCATTCAACTGTTTGAACTTACAGTCTCAAGGGCACTATCACAGATTTCTTTCTTGTAATATGAACCATCTTTATATAAATTTAGTTCTCTCTCTCTCAATTGTTTCTGTAGTGATTTCTAAATCTGTAATAATCAATTGAAAGAAGAAAGAAGAAAAACATATTTATCTTTCTAATATAGACAAAAAGTCACTGGTTCTATCAGCATGACACTTCAAATTTTAATTGAAATTATAACTTGAAACCACATGGCACAGAAATTACTCAAATTCATACATGATTTAAAGAATAAAAATCTCTTTTTGGTAATATTATGGTAGGTGTGTTGTTAATTATTTAGGGATACAAGGTGAAATATTGCTGGTTGCTTTTTTATATTTTAGACAGAAAAAATAAAATGAATGAAAGTCTTTCCCTTATTGAGCACATATTTTTGGAAAAGGAACAAAGTTTAACTTCAGACTAAATAATATTACTGTATTTTATAATTATTTTAAACAAATAGAATAAGCTCATGAATTTTACATTAAAAACTATATTCCAAGTTCTTTACATTATATCCATTTACTCATTCATATTCTAACTTTAAACCTTGTAAACAAATACATTTTATTTAAAATAAAGTTTAATTACTTTAATTTACCTGTTTCAATATCTCAAACGAAGGCTTTTAAGTATACGTCATATTACGTCTAAAAATAATCAACTGTATTATATACCAGACTTAAGCTTAAATAAATACTTGAAGAGACACTCTCCTAGAATTATTTCTTTATAAGTACTCCAAAATCTTCTGCAACTCATCCACAAATAAAACAGTTTCTCCTCCTCATTGGCAATATGGCATAGGCAAGTCAGATTCGCAGTGATGTAATTTATAGAGGATGGAGAAATAATTAATAGTAGATGAGTAATCAGAGCAAAGTTAATTTTGCGGTAGGGCATTAAAACTGTTTAGCAAAGATGCAACTCAGACACTTTTAAATAAAAAATAATAATAAAAGCTCCAGGAAATGTGATTCCGTATTGGCACGTCCACCTGCTGCTGCCCGCTTATTCTAGGCTTTCACTGCTGTCTTCCACACAATAATTTAACACTGGGAACTGACTGTTTCCTAATGACACCATCTTTTGAGCAATACACTAATAGATCATGGGCAGATGATGTTCATTAATGATGAATCACACTAATATATCATTTTCTCTGTCACACAGGTGTTTTATCAGATTAATTTCATCGGAGCAATGACCTGTGATGATGATGCATGGCTTAAGGATATTGCAATTCAAAAAGAAAATGGGATTTAGAATTAAACCTGTTTTTGCATGCTTTGAAGCTCTGTTGGAAAACTCTATAGAAACAAAAAGTATGAATGGAACAGGTCAGGCATATAGTCTTTTATTAATAGACAACAGAGCAGAGCAACTTATATTTGTACTTAAATTTTGTTTTAAAGACCCACACATAAGATTAATAAAATAGTACATTTTGGGATTTTATAAATGTGTTTTTGACTAGTATAAAAAGTATCAAACTTAAAATACATACACTTAAATTAATATAACTGACCTTTGTCCTTGTCTATAAGCGAAATTCAGTAATTGACTTTTGGCTATTATTTCTTAGAGATTATCAACATTGTAGTTCTCATACTTTATATATTGTAAATGAAAAGTGATTTGTATAATTGATTTGTGTCAATGTAAAGAAATTTTTGCAATTTTTCTTCATAGAGTTACAAAAGATTTTGTAAAAACCTTTTTTTATCTCAGTATATGTGAAGATAATTTTACAAATATCATTAGAATAGAAATTTAATTACACTATTTCATGGTGATAATGAAAAATGTTAACTATATCTTATTATTTCAATTATAATGTTGAATCTCAATTAGCATCCCATTGAATTACATATGTGATTACTATATTCATAATATTAAAGGTATCATTAAGGGCATATTTAATCATTTATTCTGGAATTTTCTTTTATAAAATTTGTCTTTGTTTTCTGCACATTGTTACCAATTTCTTACCATATCAGGAAAACTTTTCCTTTACCTAGAGTTATGGTATTCAATGTTAGAACTTTATTTTTTGCCAAAATATTTGTCTTGATCTTCATCTGTGGCTAATATTCATTATTTTTCTAGCATTATTTTATAATATCAGTTTCATAATCACATTTAACATAAAAATTCATGATTACTTATATAAAAGATGTAATTTATTCATTTGGTGATCCTGACAATCAAAACAGTTTGAACTGAAGCATAGAAATTACCTTATCCTTTGTTTATGGGAACTTGTTCCTATGTAGAAGGTGTCTAAGTTCATAAAAACCCAGAATGTCCTCTTGATTTCTTATATCTATCTCTTTATTACTAGATAAGTATCAGCATATAAATTTCTGTAACTACCTCACAATTTTCAAATGCTTTCAGGTGGCAAATCTTTCATGTTCTTATACTCATGGCCATGGCGGTATACCACATTGCAGACAGCTATAAGATATTAATTAGTAAATTGTCTAAAGACAACTTTTTCCTCAGTAATATTTAGATTTTTATTATGCTTAACTTCAGAAAAAAATAAAATTGTCTTGAGATGAATAGTGATACATTACCAATAGTCAAAGAAAAAAATTCTCCTAGTTGGAAATGCTTTGCTCTGTATAATGTGTGTGGTAGGACTGAACATGAGTCTCACGACACAAAAATTTTGAGGGAGGATATTTTCTCTTCAGTTGAAACAGTAACGAGAACCAAAAGCAAATAGGTGTATTGCCGAAACAATAGCACCTACTTAAGGTGTGGAACTAAAGTCTATGAAAGAATATATCCCCAAGGATATTCACTTTTTGGCTTTGGTTATTCATGCTAACTTGTAAATTGTTCACTTCTCTGGTGAGTATAATTTATGGAAACCAGCTTGACTGTTAGTGCCATAAAATGTGTAGCCCAGTCATTAAATTTTAGGAAATGAAAGGCATAAGACAATTATATTGTATATGTTACTTTTCCTTAATTAGGTTAATTCTGGCATCTGCTTTAAAGAACCTGTGAGTGTCAAACCTTTATTATTCATTACTATCACTAGTAATGAATATAATTAAATATTCTATATCTGTGTTTTCCTCCTGTGAATCTTCAAAATCATCAATATATCTCACTGAAATTTTATATGAGGTAGGTATGTTGTTTCTAATCATCTTTACCAGGGGATATTGGCAACCCATCTTTAAGAAAAGGAGTTATTGTAGATTTCCCATGAGCTCTAGACAGACAGCTGTGGAGCCTGCATGTGACCTGTGCTCAGCTTTGAATTAGGGGGAGGGGCTTGGTCCTGCCTCAACTTAATATGCCAGACATTGTTGACTCCCTATGGGAGACCTTAAAGAGTAGATAAGGGGTGCATTGGTGGGGGAAGCAAGGGGAGTGTAGGATGGGTGGGAGGGAGAAATGTGGTTGGAATGTAAAATGAAATTTAAAAGAATAAATAGATATATAAAAATTTTAAAATTTTATCTTATTTTTATCTTATGTGTGTGATTGTTTCGTTAAATATATGTATGTGCACGTGCACCTTGTGTGTTCCTGGCGCATATAAGTTAAAAGAGACTTCAAGTTCCCTTAAATTGGAGTTTTGGACAGCTATGAACTACTTGTGAGTTCTGGAAACCGAACATGGTTCTCTTCAGGAGCAGTGTATACTTGTATTAAAAACCATCTCTACATCATAAAGACCAGCATAGTAGTCTTTATCTGAGGTTCTTTTTTTTTTAATGGTGAAGAACACAGCTAAGAAGTTCCTGAATAAATTAATTCACATTTTTTTGAGGAATACTTCATAACATATGAACAACCCAAAAATTTGAATGATAAAACATAATGATTTTTCTTGTACACCACATACCACAGCACAATAATGACCCAGTATGTCACAATTCAACCTAATAAATATGACTCATGAATATGACTATGTTTAAAAAGACAACAGTTAATGAATCAAATACAGCTAAGAATTATATATTTACCAAAATTGAGATGAAAAATATTTAAAATATAAATAAAGATATGGAAAATTTCATTACATCTTGAAAGTCCAATTTTAAAAATTCTTGTACAATATTAAACTTAAATGATAAATGAAATAGTAGTTGCATCTTCCTTTACTGTAAAAGATTTCTCTCTCACACATTCTCTCTCTCTCTCTCTCTCTCTCTCTCTCTCTCTCTCTCTCTCTCTGTGTGTGTGTGTGTGTGTGTGTGTGTGTGTGTGTGTGTGTGTGTGTATGTATGTGTGTGTGAAGTTGGAGTTCAGGAAACCTTTTGCCTAAGTATGACATTTTGGCATTTTGAAGTAACAAAATAACTTAAAAGCTTTTCTGACCTTTCCCTTCAACAAGTGTCTGTCCTTCCTATGGTCTCATGTCTGTATAAAGGACCATCCTAAAAATGAACACAAGGAGGGTATGATTTGGTACCATTCCTAAAGACCATGTAAATACTGTCTCAGGCCATTGTCTGTTCTTTTGTACCAATGGTTTCCCTGTAGATGAATTCTCTTCCTTTTACAAGTACAAAACCCCCTGTGGATATCTTTCCTAAGATGGTGTCTAATATTCAGTTTATATAACACCCAGACATTTAATGTAAAAATATATTGTGTGTCCTAGCTCTCAATCCTTATTTTGATCTATTATTTTAGTTTATTGCAGCGGACTCAGTAACAGAAGTTTTGGTGAAGTTGGAATACACTTATAACATTATTTATGGTAAGGTTCTTTTTGGTGAGAACTGGACATCAGAGCACTTGTCCATGTGAACAGGTTTAGGATCTCCAGTTGCCTGATTTAAGGTGAGACAAGGTTTCAATATGGAGTTAATGACAATCCGTGAACTATAAAAGTCATAAATGAGTTAAATGAGTCCCAAAAATATATAAGGAAACTCCAGTAAATAAACTGAAGGCAATGCTCAGTATGGATTCCAAATTTGTGAGCACACTGTTATGCTAGGAAAGAGGATTATACCCTAATACTTTGATAAAGACCATAGTGGATCTGCATCATGGACTTTCTAACCTTTAGCCTGTGAGTGTTCTTTATAATAAAACTCCAATCCCAAATATATTGCTTTTGTGAGTTTGGAGACTTGCTTTATCAATTTATCACACCCTTATAGTGTTATATGAATTCCTGGAATTAAAGGCAGTCAGTGAGAACTATGGGTGACTAGAGTCAAAATTATATTGCAGCTCCCAGATATATTTTGAAATAAACTAATTGCTGAGTACATTAGATCTATCACTGATTAATGCACATACTCCTTCTTTCTTGGTGGATACAAAACTTTGGAAGCATCTATGTTAGTAACAAAGGGAATAGGCAACCAGTCAATCTTTTACTATTAACAATTTACGCTGTAGTCTTCTACTATTCACAAGATTTTAAGATATCTCACCTCAACATCAGGTTTAAAGTACAATAAGTAGTGAGAAATAAGTATATCGTAAGTAACTTTTCATTGAATACTTGATGTGGAAGTCCCCTCTGTGTGTTGCTTATATTGGTTAATGAATAAACAAACTGCCTTGGACTGAAAGGGCAGAGCTTAGGTAGGCATAAAAGACAGAACTGAATTCTGGGAGGAAGAAAACAGTCAGAGAGATGCCAAGGATCTGCCGGAGACAGACATGCCCAATCTTTCCCAGTAAGCCACTGCCACGAGGCAATATACAGATAAATAGAAATTGGTTAAATCAAGACATGAGAGTTAGCCAATAAGAGGCTAGAGCTAATGGGCCAAGCAGTGATTTAATTAATACAATTCCTGGGTGGTTATTTCAGGGCTAAGCTAGTCGGGCAGTGGGGACGAACAATCAGCCTGGCCATCCTCCTACAAATACTTTAACAGAATTTTATGAAGTTGAGTAGAAACAAGCAGTTTCTTCTCCATTGCATATTAATAAGCATAAGACAAATAATATTAAAAAATTTAAAATCATATTATTAATACAATTAAAATTGATTCATAGTACTTATGTTTAATAGACTACTCATAGCATATTAATAGCAAATAATGTCTCCAAGGAAGTGGCTCAGCTGGCAGAACAGAACAAGATAGAGACCATGCACATTTTCTTTAGGTCATATGAACATAACCACTAGTTTCCCAATTGTCCGGTCATCTATTGGGAAGGATGTCCATCAAATGATAAGTTACTCATAAGCATGTTTTGATTTAATGACATAATAACATATGCTACTATGTAATCACTGACATACAGAATGTGTGTCATTTTGCACAAGAAAGAGGATGGTGCATAGGCAAAAGGAAATGGATCATGTAAACATAGAAAAATATAGTCTTCTCTGTCAATCCAGTCAGAGTAGCCAGTCGTTCTGAACTAGGGATTACACTGGAAATCTAGAACACTAAGTCTCAAAGAAGAATACATCAAATTGGTGTTTACATGTCATGGCTTCTTTCAATGCAGTAATTTTATAGTTTTAAATACCTAAGTATTTGGCTGTAAATTAATCACAATGAAATTTTGAAGTAGCTCTAGTAATTTTGAGTCTGTGTTATATTTCTAAACATACATTTTTTATATTTAATTTTTATTTCAGACTTATAATCATATCTTAATTTACGTATATTTGTTTTGCTGTTATATTGTATTTAGACACATGACCAAACTATGCTTGATCTCACTATGTAATTTGGAGTGCCCTCAAATTTGAGTAATCCCCCTTGCTTCTAATTTCCAGTTCATCTAGAATTATAGGTATGAACCAGTGAGCCTGGCTTGATTATGAACATTGCTCATTGTTCCTTATAAAGCAATTAAAAGATATAGATATGCAAACTAGAAGAATCAAGAAAATCACACTATGAAGTAATGCAATGCCATCCATAAAATGTACTGTTTCTTATTCAAGTAATGTGCTTTAGAAAATGGAAAACAACAATAAATTTTCTACTCCTTCATCAGTTTCTATTGCTTTATCTCTTGAAAATATCATGCTCCTATATTTTGGTCTAATTCCATGTCACAAAGCAAAGAAATTACTCATATTTCTACTTTTTCCATGTCTATGACTTATACTTACAGCAGCTGCACGGATTTTCATATCATTTATATAGCCTGAAAGAATTATACAGCAGGGAATAATTGTTAACTGTCACATCACTCTGTATTCCTAATCATATTGCATCAGCGACATGTGTTTTACATTGTTAGGACATCCTGTCTGAAAAACAAAACCCTAGAATGCAATGGAAAAAGCCCATTCTTTTGGATGTGTGAATTATTCATGAGCAGAGTACCTTGTCTGCACTTAGAATGTAATCAGAGTATAAATGATGCATGTTCATGTCGCATCTAAATGCCGCAAAGGTTGTTTGTAAATTGTACTTGGATCTCAGAATCACATAAAATGCAAAGAATGTTCACTGTGTCAAATAGTTTTCCTATCTTATTAATTAAAATATTTTTAGTTTTGAATTCATCTGTCAAAATATTTAATAGGAACTCTTCTCTATATCTCAAATATAATTTGTCATACTCCATAGTGTAATCGACTATTATGTATTCTTTCTATTCACATCCTGTAAAAGTAAGTTCAAAATATTCAAAAATATGACTTCATTTGCTTTAGAGAAATCACTAAGTTCAAACTATGAAACCTCAAGCGTCTGTGTTGAGAAAATTTTAATTTTGGTATATTCTTTTAATTTCGGGGTTCTCATGAGGTGTCTTGAAATTTCTATTTAAATCAATGTTTACCCAAATGAAAATGTTTTTTCTACTTTAGTATACCCTGGGAGTAAAAGAGAGATCCATTGCTTTCATCTCAGTAATTAACGTGTAATTATTGTGAATTAAGCCAGCAAATTGTAAGTTGGATATGTCATATATGTAGGCCTATTACATAGTAAAATTAAAGTAAATTTTGTTAATACAAGAAAGAATATCAACGTTTTCAATCTAAAATTAGTTTAAAGATTAAAGAGAGATTTTAAACAGGTAATGTGAAAAAGGCATATTCACATGCATCAAGACAGTTTAGATTATCTTTGTTTGGACACACACATACACATTTGCACATATGAAGAAGGAGGTAGTTTCTGAACTCAATATAATGTAAATATATAAATGGGTGGCAAAATAGGTCTCATCAAAAAGTGTTGAGAAAACAATTGCATTTTTATTATTTCAATAATGTTTATTATATAGATATTTGGAAAACTAGATCTGTCATGAAAGACATACTATTCTAGATCTGTCATGAAAGACATACTATTCTAATCTTAAAGTGAATATTTAAGATTATATTTTTATTGAACATGTAGTTCTCTCATAATGTACACATTTTGATTTTTATATATCCAGACCAATTGCAAATATGGAGATGGAGAGAAACAAATGCATCACAACTCCTAGCCTTGTAACTGCCTACTTTAACAGTATAGCATGTATAAATAACGTCAAATTCAATTAGGGAAGAAATATATCTCTAAACAGACATTTCAGTATTTTTCTATGGAAATGAACTTATAAAGACCTAAAATACACACTTATTCAATATATAAAAGTTGAACACATTATCCAGCAATTCCAATTAGCATACATTGAGCAATACATCAAATTTGTAAGAAATATGTGATACTTTCATGTGCACATACAATATTTGTCAATTTTCTGTTTATGTTTAAGAGCTTATATTATGTAGAAATAGATCCCTCAACATGTTAGTGATAAATAAGAAAAATCTTACTAGAAATGTTTAAAACTTTTAAAAAATGTATTTTTCCCAAACTGTATTGATTCTCTTTCTCTTTGTGGAGGGTGAGGTGGGATGGAGATGTTCTGTGGTGTTGCGTAGCTTTCATGGCATGCAGAGGTAATAAGGCAGCTATCAGAATCTATTTTTCTCCTACCATGTGGGTGATGAGAGATTAACTCAGGTCTTCTTGCTTGATAGTACATGACTTTACTTGCTGAGCTATCTCTTGCTGATCCCTGAAATAACACCTTTGAAATTTACTTATTGGTAATATTAAAAAAAACATACCATATGGGAATTTGCTTAGGAATTTACTATTTTTATCCATTTATTTGATTTGTGTAGAGTTTTTTACATTAGATCTTACACATCTGTCCCATTGTTTCTAATGCCCTAATTTTAACTATCCTAGAATATTTCACCAATTACTGAAAAGACATTTCTCCTGTTTTTGATTTTTCCTAAAAGGCTTCTTACAATCCTTCTAAATAATTGTATCTGTGTGGTGTTCTTTTTTTTTTTTTTCCATAGAAGTTTAATTCAACCTTCTCTTCATGTTTCGGTAGTCTTAGAGCAAATATCTCAAAATCAATGTTCAACAGTGGTATGATATTTTGCTGACATAACATCACTGGGCTTAGGATTCATTTGCCACGTGCGTTCTTTTCACACTGTTCTAGTAATGCCTGTACTTATACTAACACAATGTGTTGCACTTCTCATATGTCCTCACTTACATATGTCCTCCCCATGAAAACCTGACAACTTACTTCTAAGCATTTCTGATCTTCCAGCTTTTTCATTGTATTGCCTAAAGGTACAAGCATAAAAATACACTTCATATTTTCTCTGATGTAACTTGTACACTGTCACAAACGGATTTGATTCGCCCCTACCTACATTTGCTTTTGATTTAATAAAATTATGACTCCCTTCTCATTAAATTATAGCCATGGTAAGATACAAAAATAAATGAACATGTATAAAAACAAACTCTTTTAACATTTATTCTGTATTATTTTGATACATTATAGTAATTTGATAGTATTTATGCTGCATATAATAAAATTATTCCCTAAGGATAAATGTACAAAAATATTTTGGAATAAACAGATTGGTATCATTTTGCTTGAAATTGAATGTTTTTGTCTATGAACTAATATTTGTAACCATATTTATTTTAAAGTAATATTTTTAAATTAATATTTATATTGTTTAATGAAATAAGTAAATTCCTGATATATAGCCCAAATAATGGATTTAATCTTGTTCCAAAAAATATTAAATGTATTTTTGAATACAGCATTGTCTTTTATCCTTAGATTCCAATAAATCAGTGAATTTTGTGAAGTGGCTCTAATAAGACATATAGCCTATTGTTGTAAAAATCTTGACTAGTTAATATACTGTAGTTGGATATTAAAAGTCAAAATAGATTAAAACCATACACTTCTGGTGATTCAAAATTATATCTAAGTGGTGTGAATGAGTAATAACTTCATTATGAATCAAACATACTTCAAACATAGAACACTTCCCTAGTCTGTGTGTTCTAAAATAGAGGTAAATTTTAGTCTTAAATCCCAAGGCATTCAAACTGCCTTTTATAGAAGAACACTTACAATAAAAATACTTCTTAATTCTAGTAAAAAATATGAACTCATTTATTACTTTCTCAAAGAGAGTATTCAGGAAGGTGTTTCTATTAATTCTGGAACTAGAAGCCTAAAAATATTATTACAAAATACAAAGCAATAGAATAATGCAATGCATCGTTTTGAATAACGGAAAATATAGACTATTACATTGAGTGGTTAATTTATTTTCCTCCCTTATGAACTTTTTAAATTTAAAAATTTACATGTAAAGATCATAGAATTATTAGAAGATATAGTTAGAATATTAACAAACCAATTGGAAGACTTGAGGTTGTGTCTTGGATACTGATAACATTCAGTGGCAACTCTAGTTTTTATTATTAACCTGTATGTACTTATTTTAGACACACAGGTGAACAGTCATACACAGACACAATTTATTTTTATTCTTACTTACACAGTTCTGAGACCAAAACTTTTAAATTCAAAAACAGTCTAGGTTTTTTTTTGAGGAGAGATATATGATTATATTTTAATTGTGATGATATAAATATGCATATCTAGATTCGTCTAGTTATTCACATTAAAATTGATTGGTTTTATGTATTAATTAAATTTCAATAACACTATTTAAAATAAAGGATATACCGTACCCAGAAAGATGACATGAGGGTACAGGAAGAACCAGACATCCAGGTTTTAAAAAGAGACACCTCAGAAGAAAACCACCTGAGAGTCGAGTCTACTTCATTTTCTAGACTGTAGACCTACTCTGGAATAAATTTCTGCCATAGCCATACAGTCTGTTTCTTTTTATAGGAGGACTAAAAACAATTAACAAAATACCCAAGTATTGATGTTTTTATTCTCTTCTTTTTCTTAATTTAAATTTTTTTCTTTTATAATATATCCTAGCTACCTTTCATTTCCTCACTCTTTTTTTTATTTTATTATTTTTTTTCATTTCCTCACTCTTTATTCCTTCTAGTTTTCTCCACCTCAATGTCCAACTGGTCCATACATTTTCTGTCTCTCATTAGAAAAAAAAACAGGCTCATACAAGATAATAACAAAATTGGGTACTGTGGGGAATTCTAGTAAACTCTACTGTCAATATATACGTAAACTTGTTACATCATGACTTATGTATACAGAGCTGATTCAAAATTCTTTTATTTTAAGTTTTTTTTTGTTGTTGTTGTTTTTGTTTTGTTTTGTTTTTGTTAACAGGGTTTCTCTGTGTAACTTTCCTGGCTGTCCTTGAACTTGCTCTGTAGACCAGGTTAGCCTATACCTAATTCTGCCTCCTGAGTGCTGGGATTAAAGGCATGTGTCATCACCACCTGGCCAAAATCCTTAAATCTGACGCCAATCTAATTTATCTTAGATGCTTAAGTGCAGTACAGTTTTGGAAAAAAAGTTTCCTGGTAGCAACTATCTCAATCGCATGTGCATGCTTAAGGCACGACTTCATCAGTAACTTTGCAAAGCACACGCAACACCTACCACGAAACTGGATTCTATAGTTTCAAAACCTAGGATCTGGTGTGGTCTCTCAGTAGAACACCACAGAATTGACCAGGCTACAAAGTACAAGTGCAATCTCCCCAGGAATGGATTCAATTGACTGAGATGCAAAGATAAAGACAAAGTCTGGGGAGGGAAATTCTGGGATAAACATTCTGGGCAATTTTGTTCAGGACTGGCCCTACATATAGCAAAGGTCACCATTTAGTAACAATATCCACTCCTGTTCTTCATGGTGGATGAACGGTATGCACATCCTTTCCTTTGAAAACATAACTCTGTATGCTTAATATTCTCAGTGTTCCTAGTGACTGTCTGTGAGCACAAGGACACTGTGCCCTTTACAGTAATACAATGAATTATTATAAAATAAAGCAGAAACTAATCCCCCAGAATAGGAAAAGAAAAACAAGCAAAAGAAGAGCCTAAGGAAAGGCACACAGACAAGGAAATTTTCAAGATTCTATTGAGTAAATTATCTCTTGGCCGACTACTGCTGGGAACACAGACTATCCTAAGAGTGGTTTGTTACCCTAATGAGACTCTCTTAGAGAAAATTAAATTTTCATTAGCAAACCATTCTCAGTTGTAGAGGTTCTGGGTAAGGAATGGGGACTTGTGTTAGATTTCTCCTTTCAGTACTGTGGTCCAGATATTTTCAGGCCCTGTCTATGTTGCTTCAGTCTCTGGGAATTCATATAAACCTTGATTTTGTTGATTTAGAGAGCTTTGTTTCTGACCTGTAAGAGGTGTGATGATTTGAATAGGAAGGTCCCACACAGTGGCATAGATTTGAGTGCTTGGTCAGCGGGGAGTGGCACTATTAGGAGGTGTGTTCTTATTGGGAGAAGTATGCCACTCAGGGTGGGCTCTGAGGTTTAAAACAGGCCCATCTGTGTGGTTCTCTCTCTCTCTCTCTCTCTCTCTCTCTCTCTCTCTCTCTCTCTCTCTCTCGATTCAGATGTAGAACTTCCAGCTCTTCTCTATCACAATGTCTCCATGCTCAACTCCATGCTTCCTGCCATGCTGATAATGGCTTAAAATTCTGAAACCCTAATTAAATGCTTCCCTTTACAAGAGTCGCTGTAGTCACGGTGTCTCTTCACACTAATAGAACACTAGTTAAGACAGGTTGGTAGGTCTACCTGTTAATCATTATTTCCTTTAATCACCAGATCCCTCAATTGTTCTAAACAACAGAATTCAGAGATCTTGACAGTTTAGTTGAATGTCTTCTTCACAGGCATCATAAATGCCAGTACAGACTACAGGTGATTGGACTTAGTATATTTTCTTGCAGGAAAAAAAATTCATCAGAAAAGGAGTTAGAACTGATCACCAATTCAAATGTTAAAGAAAGTGTGAGCTACGTCCAGCAACTGAACAGTATCTGTGTATTCATCGATTGACATGAAATTTATATGAGGTCATTCTCATTTGAGAAAAAGAAAAGCAATTTCCAATTATACATTTTCCACTAACTTGTAGGAAACTTTTTTTGCTTGTTTGTTTCTGTTTTGAAAATGTGTGTTAGTAAATGGAAAGAAGCAATTTTTACATCCAAATGAGATGCAAAATCCAGTCCGATATCTGCAGCATTTACATGAATCCTTATTAAAATTTATGGAAACTATATACATGACAACTCAACAATAAATTGAATTCACATGTGAACTATGTCTTTCAAGTACGATTGAATGCAATTTTATAGTTTCTCCCTCCCTGACCCTGTATCAAAGATCAGCCCAAATCATTTGTGAAGTATCCCAGAAGTGTAAATGGAGACAGATTCTCAGCGCTTTACTCAGAAGAGAGACCAACATCTATAATTAAATTATGGATTATGATAACTTTGTTACCCGTCAACTTGGCATTAAGCAGTGTGAATCACCACGGGAGGTCTCTGTCAGCTTGCACTCCTGGGATGAGTATTCAGATGAGACCATTAGAACTGAAAATGAAAGCTGACTTCCAGATCTCTGCCAAGGAGAAAATGTCCTTCTGCTTTGCTTAAATGAGACAAGAAGACCCAGAATAGGAAATTATATTTTCTAACTTTCTTAATGAGTACTAAGAAAATAGGAAATAGTTTAATATCTAAATGTGAAATGTCTTATAATACTAGACATGGCCAAGGTTAAGGTTTCTCCTGAAGAATACAATACTCGATGAGGGGGAGAATAGGTGTTCTCAGATCTTGCCAGTAAAACGTGTTTACAATACCTAAAAAAAAAATTAAAACACACACACACACACACACACACACACACACACACACACAGAGATCTCTCAGCCAACTGCTGGTTATTTAGTTTGTTAAACCTTTATTAGTCTATATACTATGGTTTAGGTTTTAAATGCCCTAAACCCAAAAACCCATGTATAAATGTCATGGCATCCTCCTTGTTACTAACAGGAAGTAGTAGAGCCTTTAAAAGGTTAAGGCACTATAGGAGGTCTTCAACTCATGGGAGAGATGTTCTGGGTGCTTGAAAGTATAATGGGACCCTAGCAAGTTCATCCCTTTGCTTCCTGGCCAGAGCTGAGGGGTGTCCCTCTATAACCCACTCTTAGCCTGATATACTGAATGGCTCAGGCTCAAGTGAAATAAGCCCAAATAATTATCACTTGAACTCAATAAAACTTAGACAAAATACAAACATTTACTTTTTACAGGAAGAATTCTTATAAATTTTTCTACATTGATGAAAAGCTGGTCAACACCAATATGTTAGCAAATCATGGACTTCTTTATAATCATGAGCATATCAAATGCAAACTATTTCTTGAAACTTCTGCTGGCAGATGTATTTATCTCAATATTTTATACTTTAGATAATAATTTCTTGACATTAAATAAGACAGTCTGAGAAGTTTTTTTATTCTTTCTATATGACTTCTATCTATCTACCATCTCCTATCTATCTATCTATCTATCTATCTATCTATCTATCTATCTATCTATCTATCACCTATCTATATCTATATATCTGTATGCATGTACATACATATATAGTTATATATAACTATAGTTATGTATGTAGCTTTATATATAATTCGCTATGTAAGTAGCATATAGTATATTCATATATATTTATATATTATTAATATATTTTTATATATAACATTATATATAATTGTATGTGTCTGATTTACATATAGCTGTTTATGTGTGTTTATATGTCTAATTTAGTTATATATACATATATACAGTTATATAAATATATGGCTTCTAAGTTACTTTTTTGACTGAATTTAGTAATTGCTGCAATTTTAAGGATAAAAAAGTAGAAATGGAGAAACTTAGACTAGAAACAAACACTATTAAAAAGCTATTTAAGTGAGTTGTTCTAAAGACTTCTCAAGGTATCTATATAGTATTGACTTAGAACTGATATTTAGGTGCTTAATTTTAAAATTTTGACCAATTTTGAACACTCAGAGGTTAAAAAATGATTTGTAGATTATAACCTATTTTTTTTGGTCAGTCTTTTGTTATTTTTCTTACCAAATACTTGTGTGTACATTTTTGTTTATAAATCTTCAAAAGCGACGGAGACAAATTTTTGAGAAGACAAAATTCAGTCACAGCATTTGCTTGAATTTTCACTAGAAGAACAATACAAACTTTTCTTTATCTCAGTTGAGAGCAAAAGATAATATTAGGCATAGGGGAAGAATATTGCACCATATGTGAGTACGTGGTCAAAAGGCACAGGTAAATGTGTTAACATGAAAAATTAATGTATATTAATGAATATGATAAACTGCTCTTTGTTTTATAAGAACATGTTTAAAATGATCATCAGATATCTGTCACCTGAAACCCTTGACAAGCTCTCAGCAGATCAAGAACAAGCAACAGTCACATTCCTCATATCTTTGACCTATATTTTATTCATCTTTTCAGATCCTGAGTACTTATCCATGATGATTAAGATATCTCATTATCTTAAGTATGACAGACCCCAAAAAAGGAAGTTGTAGGAAATCAAGTGAGAATTATAACTTTCTAAGATTTATTATAACCAATAGTCACATGAATGCAAATTGCCTACTATCCGGCACTCCCACTGATATTCTCTGCCACACAGCAAGAAACCAAAGAGCTCTAATAGCCAATTGATATTAATAATTAATTCAAACATTGCTCTATGCCTGGCCTTTATCCTGTGATTGGCAGGTGAGCCTGCAGTTTATTGAAATGGACCACAGACAATTAGGAAATGTCACTCTGGTGCACATTCCACTGCTCACACACCCCTTTAATAAAACTCTTTTAATACCTCTAGTACCTGAAGTCTACGTAAATTATGCAAAGCCTCAAGTCCTATTTTTGAAGAAGAGAGGTGCAATAATGTATCAAGAGGTATTCAGCTCCTTTTAACTGCTAGCACCAAAACCATTAATGTGCGTTTGAAAATGGAAGTAGGAAAGTGAAGCTGAAGTCCATTTCTAGAGCAGAATCATTAAGATTTAAAGAGCTTGGAACAGGAGTGGTGTACTGTGCTTTCCTTTTATTCTTAGTGACTAGAGCTTTAAAATTACATCAAGTAAAGTGATTTCGTTCACCTCAGACTTTTGCAAGACCTGATGAGACTTGTATACTTAGAGAAGGAAAGTTCACTTTCTCCAGAAAGTAAACTGTAATGATAAAAATAAATAAAATATAGCTATGTGAAATTGCTCTGTATATAAGGCTATAATGCTTAATATATTTAAAATTTTAAGTTACATTTCTCTTAATTAATTAATTTCATGAGCATGTGTGAGTGTGTATGTGTGTGCGTGTGTGTGTTTGCTCATATCTGTGCTGTGGCATCCCTATGGAAGTCAACAGACACGTTACTGGGATCAGTGCTCCCCTTTTACCATGTGGCACCCCCAGATTGACCTCAGGTCATCAGGCACCTTTAACAGTTGAACCATAATAGTTTTTTTCTTAAATAGTTTACTATTTAAGTTAAAAATAATGAATTGTTTTATATTTGTAAGGCACTGAATTGTTGCATTCAATAAATCAGAACACATATCAAATTTTTATCTGTCTTGTTGCTGAGGAGAAAACTCAGGTTACAATGAATAACTCATGCAAGCATTAAAATAATTATTTCGGTAACAATTCTCTTCCTTATCGTTGCTTATTTTTATTGATTCTGGGAAGGGTATCATGATAACTCACATAATACCACATAAAAAAGGAATGCTAGAGGAAGATCAGATGTGAAAATCTGACCAAAAATAGCATGAGGTCATACATATTTCATGATTTTACATGATTTAGATTGCAATTGTACTCAGATAGATTTCATTTGTTCTGTAATCTTTATAGGGTGTTGGCTAGTGATTTTGATTATATAATGGAAGCTGGAAAACTACTTGTATTATTATATATCACAATTATAAAAATAGCAAAATATTTACTATAAATCCATACAAATTTAGGCAGAAAAATATATAGTGATTGGACAAACACAGGGTTTTTCAGTTGTCCTTCGGGTGTCAAACATCCTAGGACAGTTCATTTGGATGAAGGTCAGTTACTCTACATCATCTGGACAGAAATCTGTGCTATTCTTAGTTGCTATAACCAGCTGCATTACTGAGAGCAGGCTCTGTCCTTACACATTATAGATGGATAGCTTCAGATAAGAAAAAGCCATCTTGGTGAACGGTGGGTAGAATTTTGATGCTTCTGTCTCACGGGTGATAGGGTTATCATTCACATCTCCAGGTGATTTGAGAAGATGGCTGTCTGGAGCAATAGATAAAGACTCATTGGACTGTTACAGAGGAAAAGAAATTCAAGGGAGGCACAGGAATTTGTTATTAGGAAGCAAGAATCATGATTCTCATGGGAAGAGGATAAAAGGAAAGAAAATGTGTGAAAATCCCCATGCCTTTTCTTTATGAGAGTGTATTCTCCTCCGTTGGCTTATTTGAAATAGCTTAGAAGATTAGTGCTGTATCAAACTTCTTGGCATTTTTTTAAATCAAGCAGAGTGGTGATATTTTTGGACTAAGCTAGCACAGTTCCAAAGACAGTATTAGTCATAATTACATAATATAGGTAATCTGCTCTTCCATGGACTAGAGTATGTGACAATTGTGAGGGTTTATTTTAAATTGAGATGAATCCTTCCTTGTTCAATTTAATTTTATTTGCTTAATTATTTAAACTAAACCAATGACTATGGTGAATTTGTAAATTTCATAGGTAACCGAGGTAATAGTGAATTTTATCTTTTCTTTTTACTAAGTATATTCCAAAATATCAAGAGAGGAGTTTAGTGAATAAATAAAACATTCAAATTGTTTTAAGATTCATAATGGCAAGGAAATATCTAGAAATGTAATGGAATGAAAATTTATAAAGTTTGAATCAGCACAATTAGAGACATGCCTAGGGATAGTTAATAATAAAATATATTTAATATTTCCTTGAGTAAGCATACATCTTTCACAGTGAATAAAAATGATTTACAGGAATGATTAACATGTTAATATCCATTTAGAAGGCTGATGTATCAGATCTTTATGATATTTATTTAACCCTCCCAAAGAACTTGCATGATTTTTTTCCCCCCAAATCACTACTAAAGTATGTAGCAGAACAATGTTTATAGGCCTTACTTTGAAGGCAGATGGACTTTGATTACAATGAACTATAAATTCAAGGGACCATACACAACTGTAAACATTTTGCTTTCAACATTTCTACCTCTGAAATGTTTTCTCTTGAGACTGTTTTGCTTTGAATTCTCTCTCTCTCTCTCTCTCTGTGTGTGTGTGTGTGTGTGAATGCTTCTGACTCAAAGTGTGGAGTTTAGGAAACAACTTTCAGAAGTCTCTTTTCTTCTTCCTTGTGGAGGCAGGGGCCTCTTGTTTCTACTGCTCTTCATAATCCAGTCAATCTAGCCCGAGTCTTCTGGCAATATCTCTATCTGTCTCCCATTTATTCCAAGGAACTCTAGGATTTCTAATGTGCATCGTTGCAGCCAGTTTTGATTTTCTTTTAAATGTTGAATCAAGGGATCATATTGTGGGGAGAGGGCAGATCATTAGGCATGTAGGTCTAACTAGACGTTAAATTTATCTGAACTGCCGAATAATATCTCATTTTAATATGCTGGCAGATGTTAATCCCTTAGTTTCAGGTATGTACTATTACATAGCTGTTTTGAAATCTTGAAACATTACTAAGCAATCTTTTAATTATTCTTTTCTTTTAATAATTTGCATGTTTGTTCTAGTGAAACTGAACCAAAAAATAAATCTATAAAAAAATTGAGATATTGGCTCATATTTTGTTGAGTGACACACTTCCTTTTTCATATCAAAGTATGTCCTTTATATTAGCAGTGAATTTCTTTAAGGAATGTAAATCTTTGCGTAGTTGCAACTGCCAAACATTCTATGTTCACTTATGTAGATTGTGGTCAAAGAACAGTATGATTTTCCCCAATAAGTCAATCATTAATATCCATTAATAGTGAATGATCATTTAGTTTATGAGAGTCAAGGGTATCAAAGTATCAAAGTAAACTGTAATATTGAACTAAAATAATATTTTCTTATATTCTTTGCTACTACTAATTTTTGAGATTATAATGATAATCATAGTTGTATTTTTAACTTCCTTATATAACAACTATCATTTCTTAATAGCACTGAAATTTCTTAAGATTATACTACCTAATCCCAGGATACTGACCCATACCAGTAGTCCCAGAAAGTGATGAAATAGGCAGTGTCATATACTCAAGGTAAGCTTAGACTACATCATGGATTCATGTCTAAATAACATTAAAATTATTTAATAGATAAATATAAAATAATTCACCTATTCAAAGACTTTTTTCATATTTGAAAATAAACATTTAACCTGAAAAAGATAAAATATATTGTTTTTAACATAAAATCTCTCTTCAGGCTTCAAGAATTTGAACTATTTGTTCCAAACTTCTAGTACTTAATGGGGAAACTATGAGAATTTTAAGGGTTGAGGAGAAGTGATGTTTTCTGTTAGCTTGGTGGCTATATGTGAATCTACTCATATTTTAATTACTATCTGCCGCCCCCTGGTCCTTCAGTCAGCACTCCCCAGGCCACTCTGGCTACAGCCTGGCAGAGCTTCTGATCCTGAGATCTTGGCTCTGCCATGGCGAAAATATGTGGGTTTAAATTAAGTCTCTATCATTTCTATTTATCAATAAGGTTCAGAAGTTAAAGTCTGTGATGAAAAACCTCTAACTCCGAGAGACTGAGTAACAAAAATCCAACCATGCTTTTTAGGCAGAAGCATTGCAAGAAGCACATCTCTTCCCTCATTCCAGAACCACAAGAGTTCAAATTATAGTCCCCACCCTTTTCTTCCTGTGCATCTTCTTCATCCAAATTGTTGTCTTCTCTATGGTCAATTCCAGTCAACAAGCCACGGGATCTGGCTCCTGACTCAATGTGTAACTTTACTGTGAAGACTCAGGATTATTAGAATGTGACCAGAATACCCACAACATTTTCCCATTCTTTTTCTAAATAAAAAGGAATGGTTTTAAACCTAACAGAGTAAAACTATACACAATAAGAACAATTATCAGGTAAGATATGCAATCAATTGGCTTTTGGAAATTTCAGATAAAATACTATATTATCTTAATAAATACAAAGTTTCATACCTAAAGCATTTTCCATCTTAAATTGTATTACCATCCAAAAAAAATCTTTTAAAAACTTAAACCATCTTAAATTAGATACTGATTTGGGAACTGATATGCATTATATACAGAGGATGATTTCTATTTTGATTACTTGTTTTAGTAGGATAAGTAACAAAATTAATTCTGAATCATCTGGAATACATTCAGCAGTTTCAATAAGTAAAACACTTCTTACTGTATCTTAAGAATCAGTAACTATATTAAGAGGTTTTGGAAAATCTAATAAGACCATGAGAATAGCATATAATTTTGATTACTGAACTAAATCATATGTGTTTACAGTCATTAAATTAATTTTCCTTATTTGTACCTTGCCAATCCTGATCTATTTGCATCACTATGGAATGTAGGGGCTCCAGAGATTGATATTTTCTTTAATAAATGAGTTAAAATCCAATTTGTTCTTTTAAAACTAAATCTTTTTGCTTTAAAGTTAACTATTGCTAGCATCTCACAAAAAATTATTGTGAACTCTTTGCTAATATTTAATGCCCATAATGAGACAATTTCAGAATTAGTAAAAGGTACTACAATCCAGCCTGGCTCGTTCCTGCTAATTGAGGTAGTCCCAACACTTTCCTTTCTGAATTAATTCAAAAATCTTTTCTACATGGATCTTTAATTTCCTATTCTGTTTGTGTGGTTAAAAAAATCCATTCTCTGTGATTATTTTCTCTCAGCATGAAAAATTCATGTAGCAGAATGAGGAGAAGGTAAAATAATCAGAATATAATCAAGGTCTGGATATATGTGTTCCACATTTGCATTCTGTAATTTCTTTTCTACCAGAGCCAATTCTCTCTGAGCCACAGGTGATAATTTTCTTGGACTATTTGTCCCCATCACCTTGTAAGGTTTGAAATAAATCACTTAGTTCTTGAATTGTTAATGTAAGTGTGGGCCATAGCTACTTAATTTCTTCTAGATATTTTTGAAAATAATTAAGAGCAATTGATCTCTCCTGGTTTATACTTTCTGTGGTTGTTTTTCTGTAGACCTATCTTATATACTAAATAATTAATAGAATCCTCTCTTTTGGATTTTGTCATCCCAAACAAGGCAAAATTCTATATACTTCATTAAACTTTTTTTTCTTCAAAAATATCTATAATGAATCAGCCAATAATTTATCATCAAGTTAGTGGTAAATTACATATTGAGTAAACTGTTTAAAAAATAGTTCTAGTGGACATTGTAGAAAATACTGACCTAAGATGAGGCTGGTAAATGTTCCCTGTGGTAGAATTTTCCAGTGGTACCTTTTAACAGGCTTGGGATTATTATAATTGGGCACTGAGAAGGAAATTTTCCTCTACCATTTTCTTGCAAAGGTATAGTTTTTTTTCTTTTAAATCAATCGCTATAATACACCGTCCCTTGGGTATAAAAAAAAAAAAAAGCAAGGGAATTCCAAGTTGTAAAGAGTCCATTGGCTGTATATCCCTATTTATGATCCTTAAATCTGCTAACATTGCCCATTTCCATTTTTATTTTTAATGACAAACATAGGAGAATTTGATAGACAGTTTGATTCTTTAATATATTGAACATTTAGCTACTGTGGAGCAAGATACCCTAGTTTCTACAATTTTCTATTGTCAAAGGCTGTTTTACAACTCTTATAGATTTGTCAGTTAACCATTTTAAAGCTAGGACTGTTGGTACCTTTAAAGGACCAATAGCTCTTGTGCCCTGCTTATCTACAACTTGAGCAGTCAATGACTACACTTGAAAATACCTCTTAATGTTTCTTCCAAAAGCATTTTTTATTTTATGTTTTTTTTCTGAGATTTATTAATCTTTGTTTTCCTCTGCTTCACCAAAACTTGTCCCTGTAAATTCATTGCTATGTTAGCCCGTATGATTTTAAATTTACTGTATATCTTTATATTCCTACACACTAGACCCATACTACACTTTGTTTTATATGAGAAAAAACTTTAATTCCTAGAAGCTGCATATTTACCTCCTGAAGAGTCCAATTTGTATACCCAGATTTCGGTGAAATTTTTGTTTCATCTGGTCTCATGTCTACAAAAATCACAATTTCTATGTGATTTATTTGTAATCTTAGCTTTGGTCTTTAATCATTTATAACTTCTTGATAAAATACTTGTTTTCTGAACTCTCCTGAATATTTTGTTGTATCTATGGAAGCTGCCCTGCATCTGATTTTATCCAGAACAGTATGATTTTTAAAAACAGGTATGAAGTCTTTTAATTGCTTTTTAGATCAGTTTCTCTGCTGCTGACAGAAAATTGAGTAAACCAGATTTGTTATTGGGGCTCATGGAAAGAACCTCAGCACATTTCCCAATGGCAAAGGGTTATCTTGCCTGACCCTTGTTGATTTGAATCCAATTGTCCAATGCCAGACTTTAACATACCTTCTACATACTGTAGAAGGCTGGGGCCTTCCTTTTGTATTAACTCTAGAAAAAAAAAAACAAAACATTGTTTCTAGGAACATCTTGCATATGACCCCTTCTCAAATGACCTTGTTTACCACAAGTAAAATATCTGAAATTCTGGTTTTTCTTGAAAATTTTAGCAATCACTTTACCTATATAAGTATCATTATAAGTGTGAGATCCATATCAGCTGTATTTTGGATCAATTAATCTATGGGTGCTGATTTTGATTTAAAGGCCTAATCACAATTTGCATTTTGAATTAGCAGTTTAAAAGCTAACAATGCAATTAATATTTGTCTAACATTTAGATCTGATATTCTATTTACAGTAGAAGTCAATCTTTGTTTAAAAAATTAGTTAAGGTTTCTTTTGGGGCCTTGGATAACTTTAGTAAATGACATAGTCCTTTCCATATTTTTCAACCCTGTCTCAAACTTTCAAAACTTCAATATAGCAAAGAACCAAGGTGTGATCATCAAATGTAGGCTGTCTTTGCAAATCAGCATATTGGACCTAACCAAGAAGCTGATCTCAGGAAATTTAAATACTTCTAAGACATACTTCATTTTTCTATAAACCTAGCTTCTCTGCACCATGTTTTTTTATTTTAACAGAGGACTAGCTTCCAATATTGCTGCAGCTAAATCTTTCTCATCTTGCAGAATAATTCTTTTCCATGTTACCCATTAATTTAACATCTGTTTCACAAAGAAGTGAATGCACACTATATGAAATGACTGCTTCCTTAATTAACTTCAAATTTAACATTTCTACAGAATCCAAATTATCTTTTGCATAGCTTTGGGGGTGCCTATCATCTGGTGATCATTTTTGCATTATAGCTACATAAATCAAAGTTGGTTTTCTAATAACTTTATGTCACTCCTATTCAGGTTCATAATGCAGTAGTTACATAGGTTCTGCTTTAAAGTCTTCTGTTTGTATATGAATATTTTAAATTTTCATTAATAGGACTTTCTAAGTATTATATATTTTTAATAGCAAGTCCTACTAAAACTTGGATCTTATTAGTCAAAAATTTCTTATTTTCATTACTAAGTCTTTCTAAGGTTTGTATCTAATCAGTCATATTTTTTTTTATTGATAAAAGAAGAATAAAGAAAAAAAACAAATTTCCACCTCCTCCCAGCCTCCCCTTTCCCTCCCCCTCCTCCCACTCTTCTCCCCCTCCTCCCACTCTCCTCCCCCTCCTCCCACCCCTCTCCCCTTCCCCCCACTCCTCTCCCCCTCCCTCTCCAGTCCAAAGAGCAGTCAGGGTTCCCTGCCCTGTGGTAAGTCCTAGGTCCTCCCCCCTCCGTCCATATCTAGGAAGGTGAACATCCAAACTGGCTAGGCTCCCACCAGGCCAGCAGATTGCGTAGGATCAAAACTGCGTGCCATTGTCCTTGGCGTCTCATCAGCCCTCATTGTTCGTCTTGATCAGAGAGTTCAGTTTTATCCCATGCTTTTTTTGGTAATAGTCCAGCTGGCCTTGGTGAGCTCCCAGTAGATCAGCTCCACTGTCTCAGTGGGTGGGTGCACCCCTCGTGGTCCCGACTTCTTTGCTCATGTTCTCCCTCCTTCTGCTCCTCATTGGGACCTTGGGAGCTCAGTCCATTGCTCCAGTGTGGGTCTCTGTCTCTATCTCCATCCGTCGCCAGATGAAAGTTCTAGGATGATATGCAAGATATTCGTCAGTATTGCGCTAGGATGGGGTCATTTCAGGTTCCCTATCCTCAGCTGCCCAAGGAACTAACTGGGGACCTCAGCTTGGGCACCTGGGAGCCCCTCTAGGGTCAATTCTCCTGCCCACCCTAAAGTGGGTCCCTTAACTAAGAATTGTGGTTCCGTGCTCCTCTATCCAACCTTCCTTTATCCCGATCCTCCTGTTTCCCCAAGTCCCCCCTCCTTCCCGTCTACCTTTTCTCTCCCCATCTCCCCTTACCCCCATCCCACCCCACCCCCAAGATCCCACTTTTCTCCCCGGCAATTTTGTCTACTTCCCTTATCCAAGAGGATAACGATATGTTTTTCCTTGTGTTCATCTTCTTACTTAGCTTCTTTAGGTTCGCCAATTGTAGACTCCGTGACCCCTATTTATGGCTAGAAACCAATTATGAGTGAGTACATCCCATATTCTTCTTTTTGGGTCTGGGATACCTCACTCAGGATAGTGTTTTCTATTTCCATCCATTTGCATGCAAAATTCGAGAAGTCATTGTTTTTTACCGCAGCGTAGTACTCTAGTGTGTATATATTCTACACTTTCTTCATCCATTCTTCCATTGAAGGGCATCTAGGTTGTTTCCAGGTTCTGGCTATTACAAATAATACTGCTATGAACATAGGTGAACAAATGCTTTTGACATGGGATAGAGCATCTCTTGGGTAAATTCCCAAGAGTGGTATTGCTGGGTCCAGGGGTAGGTTGATCCCGAATTTCCTGAGAAACCGAAACACTGACTTCCACAGTGGTTGCACAAGATTGCATTCCCACCAGCAATGGATGAGGGTACCCCTTCCTCCACAGCCTCTCCAGCAAAGGCTATCCTTGGTGTTTTTGACTTTAGCCATTCTGACAGGTGTAAGATGGTATCTCAAAGTTGTTTTGATTTGCATTTCCCTGATTGCTAAGGAAATTGAGCACGACCTTAAGTATCTTTTGGCCATTTGAAGTTCTTCTGTTGAGAATTCTCTGTTCAGTTCAGAGCCCCATTTTTTAATTGGGATAATTAGCATTTTAAAGTCTAGTTTCTTGAGTTCTCTATATATTTTGGAGATCAGACCTTTGTCTGTTGCAGGGTTGGTGAAGATCTTCTCCCAGTCAGTAGGTTGCCTTTGTGTCTTAGTGACAGTGTCCTTTGCTTTACAGAAGCTTCTCAGTTTTAGTAGGTCCCATTTATTCAATGTTGCCCTTAATGCCTGTGCTTCTGGGGTTATACCTAAGAAGCGATCACCTGTGCCCATCTGTTGTAGGGTATTTCCCACTTTCTCTTCTATCAGGTTCAGTGTTTTCGGGCTGATAATGAGGTCTTTAATCCATTGGGACTTGAGTTTTGTGCACGGTGATAGATATGGGTCTATTTTCATTCTTCTACAGGTTGACATCCAGTTGTGCCAGCACCATTTGTTGAAGATGCTTTCTTTCTTCCATTGTATACTTTTAGCTCCTTTATCGAAAATGAGTTGTTCATAGGTTTGTGGGCTAAAATCCGGGTCTTCTAAACGATTCCATTGGTCGACTTCTCTGTTTTTATGCCAGTACCACCCTGTTTTCATTACTGTAGCTCTGTAATAGAGTTTGAAGTCAGGGATGGTAATGCCTCCAGAAGATCCTTTATTGTATAGGATTGTTTTGGCTATCCTGGGTTTTTTGTTTTTCCATATAAAGTTGATTATTGTCCTCTCCAGATCTGTAAAGAATTTTGATGGGATCTTGATGGGGATTGCATTGAATCTATAAATTGCCTTTGGTAGAAATGCCATTTTTACTATGTTGATCCTCCCAATCCAAGAGCAAGGGATGTCCATCCATTTTTTGGTATCCTCATCAATTTCTTTCTTCAATGCCTTAAAGTTCTTGTCAAATAGATCTTTCACTTCCTTGGTTAGATTTACCCCAAGATATTTTATGCTGTTTGTAGCTATCGTGAATGGAGAAGCTTCTCTGATTTCCCTCTCTGCTTCCATATCCTTTATGTATAAGAGGGCGACTGATTTTTTGGAGTTGATCTTGTATCCTGCCACATTACTAAAGCTGTTTATCAGCTGTAAAAGTTCTTTGGTGGAGTTTTGGGGGTCGCTTATGTACACTATCATATCATCTGCGAATAACAAAAGTTTAACTTCTTCTTTTCCAATTCGAATCCCCTTGATCCCATTATGTTGTCTTATTGCTATTGCTAGAACTTCCAGCACTATATTGAAGAGGTAAGGCGAAAGTGGACAGCCTTGTCGTGTTCCTGAGTTAAGCGGGATGGCTTTGAGTTTCTCTCCGTTTAATTTGATGTTAGCTGTCGGCTTGCTGTATATAGCTTTTATTATATTTAGGTATGACCCTTGTATCCCTAATCTCTCCAAGACTTTTAACATAAATGGATGTTGAATTTTGTCGAATGCTTTTTCAGCATCTAATGAAATGATCATATGGTTTTTCTCTTTCAGTTTATTTATATGCTGGATTACATTGATAGATTTTCGTATGTTGAACCAGCCCTGCATCTCAGGAATGAAGCCTACTTGATCATAATGGATAATTTTTCGGACGTGTTCTTGGATTCGGTTTGCCAGTATTTTGTTGAGGATTTTTGCATCGATATTCATGAGTGAGATCGGCCTGTAATTCTCTTTCCTGGTTGAGTCTTTGTGTGGTTTTGGTATCAGAGTAACTGTGGCTTCATAAAAGGAATTTGGTAATGACCCTTCTGTTTCTATATTGTGAAATACATTAAGGAGTATAGGTATTAGGTCTTCTTGGAAGTTCTGGTAGAATTCAGCATTGAAACCATCTGGTCCTGGGCTTTCTTTGGTAGGGAGGTTTTTGATAACCTCTTCTAATTCTTCGAGACTAACGGATCTATTTAGATTGTTCACCTGGTCCTGATTTAACTTTGGTAAATGATATTTATCTAAGAAAGTATCCATTTCCTTTACATTTTCCAGTTTTGAGGCATATAGGCTTTTGTAGTAAGATCTAATGATTCTCTGAATTTCCTCTGTGTCTGTGGTTATGTCCCCCTTTTCATTTCTGATCTTATTAATTTGCAAATTCTCTCTCTGCCGTTTGATTAGTTTGGATAGGGGTTTGTCAATCTTGTTGATTTTCTCCAGGAACCAGCTTTTTGTTTCATTGATTCTTTGGATTGTTCTCTGTGTTTCTATTTTATTGATTTCAGCCCTCAGTTTGATTATTTCCAGTCTCCTACTCCTCCTAGGTGAGTCTGCTTCTTTTTTTTCTAGAGCTTTCAGGTGGGCTGTTAAGTCTCCAATGTGAGCTTTCTCTGTTTTCTTTAAGTGGGCACTTAGTGCTATGAACTTTCCTCTTAGGACTGCTTTCATAGTGTCCCATAAGTTTGAGTATGTTGTTTCTTTATTTTCATTGAATTCCAGGAAGACTTTAATTTCTTTCTTTATTTCTTCCTTAATCCAGGTATGGTTCAGTAGTTGGCTGTTCAGTTTCCATGACTTTGTAGGCTTTCCGGGGGTAGCCTTGTTGTTGAATTCTAACTTTAATCCATGGTGATCTGATAAGACACAGGTGGTTAGTAATACTTTTTTGTAACTGTGGATGTTTGCTTTGTTACCGACTATGTGGTCGATTTTCGAGAAGGTTCCATGAGCTGCAGAGAAGAAGGTGTATTCTTTCCTATTTGGGTGGAATGTTCTATAGATGTCTTTTAAGTCCATTTGTTTCATTACCTCCATTAATTGTCTTATTTCTCTGTTAGGTTTCTGTCTGATTGACCTGTCCATTGGTGAGAGAGGAGTGTTGAAGTCTCCTACTATTAGTGTGTGCGGTTTGATGGCTGCCTTGAATTTTAGCAATGTTTCTTTTACATACGTGGGTGCTTTTATATTAGGGGCATAGATGTTCAGGATTGAGACTTCTTCCTGATGAACTGTTTCTGTTATGAATATAAAATGCCCCTCTCTATCTCTTCTGATTGATTTAAGTTTGAAGTCAACTTTGTTAGAGATTAGTATGGCCATACCTGCTTGTTTCTTAGGTCCATTTGCTTGATAGGCCTTTTCCCAACCCTTTACTCTGAGTAGGTGCCTGTCTTTGTGGTTGAGGTGTGTTTCTTGTAAACAGCAGAATGTTGGATCCTGTTTTCTTATCCAATCTCTTAGCCTGTGCCTTTTTATAGGTGAGTTGAGACCATTGACATTAAGTGATATTAATGACAAGTGGTTGTTAACTCCGGTCATTTTTTTTTTAGTCATAGAGTTTGTGTGTATCCCTTCTTTGGTTTGTGTTGATGAAGGGTCTCTGATGTCTGAGTTATTGTGGTCATTGTTTTACTCCTTGGTTAGTGATTTTCCTTCTATTACTTTCTGTAAGGCTGGATTTGTGGCTGCATATTGTTTGAATTTGTTTTTATCCTGGAAAATTTTTTTTCTCCATTTTTAGTGAACGAAAGCTTGGCTGGGTATAGTAATCTGGGCTTGCATCCATGGTCTCTCAGTTTCTGCAGTACATCTATCCAGGACCTTCTGGCTTTCATGGTTTCCATGGAAAAGTCAGGTGTAAGTCTGATAGGTTTACCTTTGTAAGTAATTTGGCCTTTTTCCTTTGCCGCTCTTAATATTTTTTCCTTATTCTGAATGCTTTGTGTTTTGATAATTATATGGCGGGGGGATTTTTTTTTTTATCCAGCCTATTCGGTGTTCTGTATGCTTCTTGCACCTTCATAGGTATATCTTTCTTTAGGTTGGGAAAGTTTTCTTCTATAATTTTATTAAATATATTTTCTGGACCATTGAGCTGCACTGCTTCTCCTTCTTCTACTCCTATTATTCTTAGGTTTGGTCTTTTTATTGTGTCCCATATTTCCTGAATGTTTTGTGATGAGAGTTTATTGGACTTGCTGTTTTCTTTGATCATAGTGTTTATTTTCTCTATGGTATCTTCAGAATCTGAGAGTCTTTCTTCTATCTCTTGTATTCTGCTGGTTATGCTTGTTTCTGTAGTCTCTATTCGTTTACCTAGATTTTCCATGTCCAGCCGGCCCTCTGTTTGTGTTTTCTTCTTTGCCTCTATTTCAGTTTTCAAGTCTTGAACTGTTTCCATTATCTGTTTGATTGTTTTTCCTTGGTTTTCTAGGGTATCATTCACTGATTTATTCAATTCTTCAAACTTTCTGTTATATTTCTCATCCATTTCTATAAGGGCGTTTTTTACATGCTGTTTAAGGGCGTCAATCACTTTCATGAAGTCAATCTTTTCTCCTTCTTGATTAAGGTGTTCATGTCCTTCCGTTGTGAGGTCGCTGGTTTCTGGTGGCTTCATGTTGCTTTTCAGTTTGTTGGGCGAATTCTTGCCTTGGCGTCTGCCCATCTCTTCTTCCAAATAATCCCTTTGGATCTTCTTTTACCAGATCAGGTCTCCTTGCCTACCCAATGCGGCCTCCCCAATGTTGGCTCTCCTGGCACCAAGGGATCAGGTCTCCATGCCCAACCCTGGCTCGTCCCAATGCTGGTTCTCCCCAATGCTGGTTCTCCTGGGGCCGAGAGATCAGGCCTCCATGCTGGTTGGGCAGCTCGCAAACAAAGCGCCTACTCTGCTGGGTGCAGGCAGGCCACAGAAACAAAGGAACTGCAGCCCGCCTGGGCGCCCCGAGGACTGGGCGCTGAGAGAGGGCTGTGGGGCCCAAGTGGGGAGGGCTCTGGACGGAAGCTGGGTGGGCCAGGAAGAAAGAGGCAGTAACCAGGGAATAGAGGTCCTGCAGAGAGCCCAAGAAAGACAGGAGGCCAAGGGACCCCCGAGATCCCCGTCCCCGGCTGGCGCCGCGGGCCAGATACTCACCCCAACGCTGGTTCTCCTAGGGCCGAGAGATCAGGCCTCCGTGCTGGTTGGGCAGCTCACAAAGCGCCTACTCTGCTGGGTGCAGGCAGGCCACAGAAACAAAGGAACTGCAGCCCGCCTGGGCGCCCCGAGGACTGGGACCCAGCGCCCAATGCCACGCGCTGAGAGAGGGCTGTGGGGCCCAAGTGGGGAGGGCTCTGGACGGAAGCCCAACGCTGGTTTTCCTGGGGCCGAGCTTAGTCATATTTTTATTATTTTCTTTAGTTAGTCTTTTCAAGGCTTATAACTTATTAGTCAAATCTTCATTTTTGGCATAGATATCAAACCACTTTTTAAGGACAAAATATGAATTACCAAGCTAATTCTACTTCTAATTGGCATTATGTCGATCTCATAAGGGATATGGTATATTCCTTCATTTCTTTTTCATTTTCATGTCATTCATAGGAACACTGTACAGCCCTCCCTGCATTATGATATTTTCAATTTTTAACATGGGAAAGATTTTTTAAAAATAACATTTAGCTCTCTCTCTCCTTTATGACTTCACAAGTGTTTCACTAAATCTGTTTAATCCTCAGTTTTTCCACAGTAACCGTGGAGCCTCTTCCATGATAGCCAAGCCCAAGACCACTTTCTAGAGTTCCATGAGAGGCTCTCTGAGATGTCCAGGAAGTGCCTGCGGTGCTCAGGATCAGCCTCAACAAAAATGCCTCTTGCCAGGGTAGAAGCATTGGGATTTAGAAAAAGCAAAGAATATAAAGACACGAATGAAAATGCTAAAACAGAGAAATGTATAAGATACTATCTAGCATGAATTCCAAAGAGTATTGAAAATTTGTCCACGTTTAATTTCCAACTGCTTAAAATGCACCTGAACCCAAAAGGTAGAAATAAGACAAACGACTGCATTAAAATGATACAAGAAAATGAACATACCAATTTAAGATCATGGGCTACATTCATAGCTGTACATTATGTTGCTAGAACAAAACAAGTCATGCTGACATACTAGACCAAAACGTTCTGTAGGCAAACCACTCCCGGAATGGAATACCAACTTATCTCCATAAAGGGGAACTGGAACTTAGTTGGATTTTCAGACTCTTGTTTGAGGTAGGAACAAATCACTTCTCTATTCCTGGAGTAGAATGTCTGGATATTTGCCACACCTGTTGACAATTACCTTGAGAGAGCAAAGCTCTCTGCTCTACAGCTGGGTGGGACCCTTGTTTGAGGTAGAAGCAAAATGACTTTAAAGGATGTAAATTCCAACTCTCTGACCTTTGGTCAATGTGGAAATAGGCTCACAGTTTTGGGCATTCATACTGCAGAAGTGGTGTGACTTCTCTGTAGTTGCATTTTATTTGTATTTTAATAAATAAAGCTTGCCTGAAGTTGAGAGAGCAGAACCACCATTGGTCAGACCAGAAGGTGGTACCGCACACGTTTTATCCAATAGCCACACTAGTTTTCACAGAAAATGGGCAGTGCATGCCATTAATCTCTGTGGTGCATGCCTTCAATTCCAGCCCTAGAAAGAATTTTAAAATGGGAGGAGACAGCTCTCAAACACAGTCTCGAACACAATTATTTTTAGCATATTAGTTTGTAACCCGTTGTCTTGCTAATCGTCTTTCCCTGGAAAGTAACACAAGTTGAGTGTTCATTACATTACAAACAGTTGTAAGGGAATGATGCACATTTCAATTTTAATAACAATTTTAACAATTTTGTGTGGAGATATTAGGTAGGACTTTATAATATTCAGCTAAAGAAACTTAAAGATGAATCTTTATACACACATTTTAACTTGCTTGCCCTTTTCCCCCAATTGGAATTACTTTAATTCCATTCATGATCTTTATTCATGATGTTATATTATCGATAAGCCCATATTAGCTCTTTCAAATCAGTAGTATCTAAGAAACACTCTTTAACTTGTGGTTCTTATGCAGGTTCTCGTCTTGTGATGAAACATGATCAGTAAGATAATTGCTCCTATGGTTATGCTTTATCTTGTGGTTGCCATGTCCTCTCTCACTATACTCTATCTCTCTGGATGTCAAAACTAAAATAGATTTTGTCTGGATATTTTGTGAGCGAAACAGAAAATGAACTAGAAAAAAAACAATAAAACACAAATATCACATTAAAGAAAGTGATTGGTCCAGTCTTTATCTATTATTGCAAAAATTGCTAACAGGAATAACATTCAGTGTAATGTTACATTATCAATTTAAACGATATATTGCTTGCACTCACTCACATTTAAAGATACACAAGGCACCAGGACAAGTTAAAGTACCCATGTGCCATTTACCATGTGAAAAATGAGGAGTCTTTCAGGAAAAGTTATATCCTCCTGCAAAAAAATAACACCCTAAGCAGGACTTGTACATTTGTAGATCTCTGAGAATGAAGAGATGCTGTGTCAAAGCTCTTATTTTCAGTAAAATAAAAGCAGAAATGTATCATTTATTATTTTCTCTTAACCAGCTAATTTAGGTAAATAATGAGAAATACAGTAATTTTCAATGTATTGCATAGTAATTAATATGCTCTTTACATATCTTTCAATAATCTTCAAAAAGTTTCTGAGTCTTTGTCAGCCCTACTTGAAATATGTTTAAAATTAACAGCAAATACAAACTAAATAGCTTGTATGATGTCCATTACTTACATATATACTGATTTGTGTATTTCCAAGAAAAAAGGATATTTTTCCTCAATTGACTAATTCTATAAATAAAGATATCACTCATCATTTTTTACTATGATCTGTTTTTCTATGCATTGATTATAAAATTCTCATGAGGACTGAGTAGTGAAAAGTAATACTTCTTTTTTAGCTTTTGATAAAAGAACAAATTTCCTCATTGTAATAGAAAGTTTGTGGTAAAACATTGCTTACATTAATTATTCACTGTGGAACCTTCTTTAAGCCTCTGGCTCTAAAATATATTTTTGTGACTGTTGTTGCCTTGTGACAGTTGTAGCAGATATTTCATTCATCATGCAGTGTGACTGGCATTGCGCCACAATTATCAAACAAAGCAACAGTTGCTATTGCTGAGGAACTTTCAGGGTGAAGTAAAGCATTTTCAAACTCCATGTAATTAGCAGACGTATTTACAGGAGGGAAAAATGGTATATCAAACTTTATTTTTAAACATCAATGAATATGTTTTCAAGTCATTCTGAATTTTAATATTTTAACAGTGGTCCAAGGAGGCTATTGTAAATGTGTTTTTTTTTCTTGCAGACTTGTCAGCACTTGTTCATTAACCAAGATCACATAAACTCCAAATACACACAGTGATATAACAGAAAGACAATGACTTATTCATAAAGTATGAGGGCAAATAAGTGGTGGATAAAAATGACTGAAGCATTATTAGATGAGTTTAGAGCCTGAAGTTATCTGTGGAAGCACGTTTGGTAACAAGATTGATGCTTTTAAATGTAGGTTTGCTTTACTACCTAAGAATTGATCCAAAGTTTTCAGTTAGAGAGAGAATTCAAAATATCTCTCCTTAATGCACAATCTCTTCATTTCCTGGGAAGACACAATTCTTGATAATTCTGCTTGTTCCAGAGGTAGTTCAATCATAATTAGAGTCTGTAAAGTAACACTGCACAGAGTTGATGCAAACTGCTAAGTGAAAAAGTTTCATGTTTTAATATATTCAATTTTGTATAAATTAAACGATGGTGGCACACGCCTTTAATCCCAGCACTAGGGAGACAGAGGCAGGCAGATCTCTGTGAGTTTGAGACCAGACTGGTCTACAGAGCTAGTTCCCGGACAGGCTCTAAAGCCACAGAGAAACCCTATCTCGAAAAACCAAAAAGAAAAAAAAATATAGATACCCAAATGTATTCACTGTAACTTCAATGTATATAAACTTCATGCTGTAATTAAAGTGAGTTTGATCTTTGAAAACCTGGTACCTGAGCATTTGAGAAAAAAAATATGTATTGAATCCAAAGATTTTATAAGTGTAGTTAAAATTCATAAGATAATTGGATTTTTAAAAAATATTGCTTAATAGATATACATGTTGTGGGAGCTGCGGGTTGCGTTCTGCCGCCCAGCTCCTGTCACCAGCTAGCTTTACCAGAAATAACAACACACAAATTGTATTATTTTAAACATTGCTTGGCCCACTAGCTCTAGCCTCTTATGGGCTAATACTTGTATTTTGCCTAACCCATTTTTAGTAATCTGTGTAGCATCAGTCTTACCGGGAAAGATTCAACATGTCTGACCTGGCAGCTTGCTTCATGGTGTCTGCCCGGGAGAGGGGAGCATGGCCTCTGAGCTCACTTCCTCTTCCTCCCAGCATTCTGTTCTGTTTACTCCTCCCACCTATGTTTTAACCTATGGGGCCAAGCAGTTTCTTTATTACTTAACCAATGACCTTCCTCCATCATATACATATAATAGGAATTGTTAATTTATTTGACCAGTTGATCAATAGATAAAATCAGCTATACTGCAAAATCAGGGCATCCATATGTATAAAACAAAATAGAATTTATTCACCTCTAAAGAGTTCTATATTTATTTAATATTTCTGTTTGGTTCATAACAGATTGCCTCATCCTATTTCCTTTGTTAATTATATGCTACTTTGTATTCAGAATATTTTAAGAAACAATTTTAGACTCATAGAGGAAATTTAACACAAAATAATATTTCTATTAAAAATATAAAAAAATGTCCATTGTGTTTTTAATAAAGATGAAACAACTTTTCTAGAAATTAAACTGCCAAATGAACTCAATATTTATTGTAAGTCGTATATTGAATATGCTTTTTAAGTAGTTTTTGTTTGTTTATTTTTCATTTAAATTTGGTCTCCCCTCCCACCTGCCCCTCCCATTCTCTCATCCCACTTCCTCTCTCCCCCTTCAATCTACTCCTCCTCTGCTGCTATTAAGAAAGGGAAGTCTTCCCATGGGTATAAAGAACTTATGGCGTATCAAGTTTAGGTAATGCTAAGCACATCCCCTTATTAAGGCTGGACAAAAAAGTCTTGGGATAATCTTTTTGTACATTGTGAAGATGTGCACGTTCTGATTGGTTTCTAAAAAGTACTGAATGACCATTAGCTAGGCAGGAAATCATAAGCAGGATTTCTGGAGAAGGAGAGGAAGATGATAAGAAATCTAGGTCAGAGGATTATGCCAGCAAGATACTTGGAAGATGTTAAAGAGCTTGGGCATATTACACACAGTAATGGTAGCTGAGCCATCTGGCTGATTGCAGATTGACAAAAGCAGGTTAAGTTTTAAAAACTAGTGGGGCAAATGTAAGCTAATAGCCAAGATTTCTTATTTAGTGAAATATCTCCTTGTCATTATTTGGGAGTTGGCACTACGAAGAAGAATCCCTACACAATCCACTATGCGGAATAGGTTCCCAAGTGTCATCCAAAGTGTCAGGGCCTGTCCATACTCCAGCTGATAGGAATCCTCAAAGTAGATCAAGCTTCCTTTGTTGAGAATTCTCTGTTTAGATATGTACCCCATTTTTAAATTGGATTATTTGGTATTTTGATTTCTAATATCTCGAGTTCTTTATATATTTTGGAAATAAGTCCTCTGTCTGATGTGGGGTTGATGAATATCTTTTCCTATTCAATATGCTGCCTTTCTGTCTTTAGCAATGGGGTAGTTTACATCTGTCAAATCAAATCAAACACATTCTCTGTTCAGACATATACATTGATTTGTGTTCATGTGTTCATTTTACTATGAGTTTCTTAAGATATTTTCTCCCAAATTAAGCATTTTGAAGGACACTCTTTTCCCATTATTTAAATGGAAGCATTTTCCCCCAAGTCTTTTTTGTTTATCTGACAATAACAAATGTTTGCATCTCTTCACACAGTAGCATATCCTACAAGAGTAACATAATCAGTCCTTGGAAATTTGTGACTTGTTAATGATGGCTCATTTGCATGTGTTTGTACATTTTCTTTAATCTCATAGGTGAATATTTGAATTAATACATGATTAAAGGACCAAGAATATATTTATCTATGGGGTGTACTGCAAATATAAATTCTGCCTACATGAGCAGATATTATGATTCTTCTAACAAAGTTAGTCTTCAAGATATAATCATCATCATAATTTGAATTTTAATGATAAAGGAATTTACCAATCTTCACTGTATCACAGTAGGAAGGAAAAGCATAGTCATATCACATTTTATTGTTGTTGAAGAGGACACAGTGCTCTCTATCAACTCCCAGCTTTGACTTCCTCTTCCTATCATCCCTCAGAACCAATAGGATACTGAAATTGTTCAATGCTGCTAATTAACTTTGTAATTTTGTTTTAGAACAAATTTTAATGACAACAAAACACAAATGGAATTCGCTATGGAAATGTGTATTTGATCACATAATTTATTGTCAAACAATTTTTAATTTCTGTGTAGAAATGCTTAATACATATCATATGCATGCTGCTTGTTAGTTGTCTGAAAACTATAAACGACCTTGGTATTCAATAGAACTATATTAAAGAAGAGGAATTTTATTTTAATTTTAGATGATAAAATGAAGAATAGAAAAGCAAACATATGATCACTTTCACACAATATATACAAGAGACTGCTGATCCATGGTATCCTTATTTACTCAGCATTTGTCTCATTCTGTGTCACATCTGACATCTTACTAAATTTACTGACTGGTAACTACACACACATTTTGCTGCAAGGCTTTTTAAAGGTGAGAACAATGTTAAAATTATTTGTCCAGGTATGTATTTTTCTTGTTCTCAGTTTTGTTCAGGTTGTGCTTCCACAGTAAGCACTTTCATGTGTTGACTGTAATAAAATTCTGTACTCTCCTGGATATGAGAGCATATTAATTATCTTTAGACAATGTGAAAAGCCTTAAATGTTAATATAATGCAACAGATATTTAAAGTAATTAGAAACACACTGTAAAGATAAGATTGATGGTGAAATCAAGAAGGATCTAACATATGAGCACCTGTAAATATTTCAGGGGTATTTTCTAGGTCAGATTATTTGAAGTGGAAAGATCTACAATATTTGTGAGCATCATGCTTCTATAAACTTGAATTCGGGGTTGAATAAAAGCAGAATGCAAACTGAACACCAGAACCTGTCTATCACTGCTGCCTAGCTCAATGTGTACAGTTGTCTCATGTTCCCAGTACCATGAACTCTCTGCTAATTATAGACCTTGCATTCAAACGTGAGCCGCAGTGTATCACTCAGTCCTTCAGTTGCATCTTTTCAGGCATTTAGCATCAAGGAATTTAAGTTATATTCATATATTGATATTTCTGCAGAGTGTTAGTGGGAAGAATTGTCATGAAAGTCTTCTTGGAAATTACAACTAGAAAATTTTCATTTTTCAGCAATCCAATTTTGAAAACAAAAGTACATATGATATACATAATCATTTTCTGTGCAAAAAACATTACAGGAAACCCTTATTTTTTTTCTGTTTTTACAGCACTAAGAAACTTGAAGTAAGATGATCATGGTGAGTTTGAGGCTAGCAACGGCTATAGAAAGGGAGCTGCTTAAAAAAATAGCACTCAATGAAAAAGGTGAGTAGAAAGTTACTCATCACTTCTGAAAAATACATCTTTCTTTCAAATCACTTTACATTTTCATAAAAAACAAAATATTAAGAAAGAGAGGAGACAGACAGAAAGCAGATACACATTTCCATATTTTGTTTTGTTATGTTTTTCGAAAAACATTTCTTTGTAGCTTTGAAATCTGTCCTGGAACTAGCTCTTGCATACCAGGCTGGCCTGAAAATCTCTGCCTCCCCTGCCTCCTGAGTGCTGGGGTTAAAGGTGTGCACCACAACAGCCCCAATCACATTTCCATATTCATAAAGTAGCAATAGTATAGTTGAAAACTACTTATTAGTAAAACATTTTACTTTAGTTTTATGGATAATCTGTCTCAGGAATAGTACTGACATTGTTTGGAAAGGGATATTTCTGCTGCTAAGCTGAAAAACTTGCACCTTATTTCTTTGTGGATACTGCTGTAGGGAATATGGTAATAGAGTCTATGAGTTCTATCGTAGGCTCTTAAAAGTTATACTGTATTGAAAGGAAGTTATGTCCTGAATATCATAAATATGTTAAGAACAATGCAATGATCTTGATTTACATTTGCATAGAATATCACAGATGCATTTTAATGTGTTTTCACTGGATTTACTGTTGGTTTGGGAATGAGGGGGAAGAGGCAGAAGCATATATATTGAACCAAAAACCCATATTAAAATTTCCAGTGACTATAAGCTATTCTATATAGAGAACTTAGGGGCACCCTTAGGCGTAACTGGTGAAATTTTTTTTTTACTTATATTCGACTGGGATAATTGGAAAGAAATTTAAAAATCATAGGCACAGCCAAGTTCCTTTTAGGTTTTTCAGTGTCAAGAAAATAATACTAAGTATAAGTGTGAGATATATATATATACATATATATATCTCCATATATATTCATATATATAAATTCATACATTTATAAACCATTTTATTCTTGGGAAACCATATCAGCATTCTTTTTAATAATTATTGATAATTATTTGTTGTTGTGTAAACAAAAAATAGTGAGTTGGCACCCAATATTCTATTTAAAGAAATTCTTTATGTACTTGAAGTCCACTATATTTGGCTCTGTAACCAATACCCTCATACAAAATAAAGCAACCTCTCCCCACACAAACACACAAATATACATCAATTCTGGGCATGTTCCCAGGAATGTGGCTGATATGTTCACTGATATTCCATTGTAGAAACAGATTTTCCCTTTACTGCAGATATCCATTGCAAATAATGTTCTGGTTTGGAGGAGGAGGAAACAGAAAGATTGAAAGAGCCAGAGAAGTTGGATAAATCCAGGGATGCAGTGTCGTATAGTCACAACAGGAGCTCACAGAGACTGAGACAACACATGCAAAACCAGCACAAAATCAAAACGGATGGAATCTCAATACTGGAGAGAAATAAGAGCACACAAAGACCCACCCCTAAGGTGAAAGCTGTTTTGTAATTGATACCTGCTAGCAAAGGCAAGTCAATTTTATCCACTATAGATTTTTAAAGAACTATTTTGTTATTTTTTTTCTGTTTGTTTGTTTGTACTTAGACATAAGAGACTTATGGAGTAAATAATTCTATTTCATTTCGACTGTCTTCTCTTTTTGCCTTATTAAATGTCATAGAATATAATATCATAATGTCTTTTCTGCATGTATTTAATTTACTACTCACTCCATGCAAGCCTTTCTGCACTTACTTGATAGGTGTATCCATAGAATTCTCTGTATGTCTGAAATCAGTCAATGAGAAAATCGTTTAGGGAATAGCAGACAAACAGGAAATTCAGGCAAAAGGAAGGAGGAAGTGTTAATTTTTATCTGTTCCAAATACATACTATAAATGTTAACAATATTTTAGGCCCAGTTTGACACCTTTAAAGGTTGTCATAAAACTCCTAGTCTCAGAGATGTAATATAAAAAAAGAATTATAGGCCACTGAAATTATTGAATCTTTTAATGTAGCTCCTAACTTTCAGATATAGCTTAGTTTATAACATAGATGCTATGCTATAGGGACTTAGAACATGTTTGATTTGAACTTTGGGTAGTTTTGTAATAATAACAATTAAATAAATATTTTATATTTAATGATATTTTAGAAAAAGGAAGGGTGCAAACCACATAATTTTTAAAAATAAAATCAAGGTAAAATAGACTTGCCCCTTGGAAACTTCATTTTGCTTATCATTTGACTTTTCACTTGCTCCTAAAGGTTAACTATAATCAGCATGAATTCCTGCTTTCTATTGATATGTATCTCCTTTGTCTTTGATTATGAGTCAGGGAGCTGATTAATGCTGGATACAGACAAGACCCCCAATTCAGTATTGTTTGAAATGCCACCTACCTCATCCTCTTCCAAGATTAAAGGCACAAGTGGAAGAGTTGCCAAGACATGTTATAATATCCTAGTAGTTAACCTCAAAAACATTCGTCCACTTCCAATCCTTCTTCTGAAACTGAATTTCTCTTTGATGACTGACCAGTGCTGGCTCAGGATGATGCATTCATGATGAGAACAGCTCCCTCCCCTGTGCAGCAGGAACTCCTGTTTCATGGGAATGGAATTGTCAAATCAGACAATAATGACTTTCAGTGTGTTTACTCTGCAGATCTGGGATACTGATCAGCCAGACTCCTGTCAATCGTTCCTCTATTTAAATATAAAGCTCATGGCAGTACATCAAATGTAGGTTAAATATTTGTTTTCCTTCTCAAAACTGTGTCTTGTTCACATTGCTTTCCTGTGTTTTGCTTTCTTTACTACAACAAGCTCAATGAGACCTAATGGAATCCCTGGAGTTGAATCTTTTACTCATGACTCCAGTTACAGAAGTATTTCTTGAATAACTAATGCATGGAAGCTATTTTATTCCATATAAACTAAATGAAATAAAATCAAATAAGAATATTTAGATTCTATGATAATCTTTATTTCTATTTATTTTTCACATTGCCATTGATTTGAAAGATTCAGCTGCTGATAACACTAAAATTATTCACATTCAATATGCCATTTTAAAGTAAGTTCCTAAAAAAGTTTCCTAAACACAAAAAAATATAGAAGAAAAATATACTGTTTAATTGATTTTATTGTACAATACTTTGAGTGCAGGGTGTTGTTTTGACCTTCAACTCCAAGATACCGGCTGTTCCCTATTATCAGTTTGAGGCACTAGATTAAAACTTGACCTTTCACAATTACCAAAAGAGATCATCTATGTTTTCTCTATTTGAAGAGTTATGGGTTCTTTTAACCTTTCGAAGAAAACTTTTATTCTTTCAGAATTATTTAAAAACCCAAATGACTTCTTGAGATCCTTTTAATTCTTAAGCCAGGTGATATTTAAGAAGTATGCAGCAAGTATTAAAATTGAAACATTTGTAATCAATGCACAGACTTTGCCTGTGGTGTATTCAAAAGCCAGAGAATAGTTCTGGTTATTGCAATAGCTCTCAGCCCTCCTGAGATATTCCAAATCCCTGCCAACCTGATGATCTTTTGAGTATTACTGAAGAAGCCTCTGGTGAAATGTTCCAATTATATTTTTCAGAAAATATAACCCTTTACATCTCACAAAATCTTAGCCTATATATGCATTCTTTTAATTAAAATCTACTTGTTAATTCTATAATTCTGATGGACTAATTAATGACAATTTCTTTCTAAGACATTATAAAACTTATAATAATGAGTAATTTATTTGTCTACAACAGTTAGTGAATACAGAGAATTCTCTCTGTGAGAAAGGACACACCTAGCCAATTATTGAAAATTTGATTTTAAAAAAGTGACACATCTCACCAATGTAGAGAAGCTGTATAAAAATATTTAAAGTTTTTTAAGAAACTATTACATGAAAATTTGGTAACTTATTTTCTGGTTCTAGTCAATGTATCTAATGAAATTATCTAATGAAATTATACAAATAACATCAAAGTGAGAGTCAAACAATCTATCAAACAATATAAATAATGCTTCAAATCATCTGGATGATATCTCCCTACAATGAAACTATTCACAATAAATAATACACTTTTAAACAAGTTGGTTAAACTCAATAATTTCAGAAGAAAAATATCAAGCTTAACTGTTTTTTTTTACACCATTCTTTGAATTTGAGGTGGTCCTATGACATCTTACTGAGAAAAGTTTTGTAAATGTAAATGTAAAAAAATGAATGACATCATCTGATGAAAAATTTAAGGTAAAAAGCATTACAATATCAAGGGAATAACATACTGTGATAACAGTTATCAATTATGTGGAAGTCAGACTGTACATAACGAAATGCACACAAACATAGACATAAAAACTGACTCGAGACCAGTCTGGTCTACAAGAGCTAGTTCCAGAACAGGCTCCAAAAAACCACAGAGAAACCCTGTCTCAAAAAAAGCAAAACAAAAAACAAAAACAAAAACAAAAAAACAAAAACTGACTCAATAACAATATGCAGTTTTTGCATAGTTAAGAATTTTAAATATTAAACTTTCAAAAATTAAGTAAATGTAATATTAAATTGTTTGTAAGGAACAATTTAGTGCTCTTAGCAACTTGGTACAGATAGTTAAATAGCCATTTTATTATTTTTTTGTAATTTTAAAGTCTTTATGTTGTATCACTATACCAAATAATCATACTGGATAATTAACTTATTAAAAATCCTATGGAAGATATAACAATTCTGTGGGACACAAATTTTTACAAAACTGTAAACTAAGAAAGAAGAGAGACAGGAAAAGGGCATGTGTTTCTCAGACATTGTTTTCTACAACTATTGTAGGCACATTTTAAAAAGATAGGAAATATTGACACCTAAGATGCCAATAACAAATTAGCAAAATTTGACAAAGACTTAAAAAAAACTTTCTTGAAATGAAAAACCAGACCTCCATATGGTAAATAAAATGCATCTCAACCAAGACTTAACAACTTCTAACCAAATAATTAAGATGTATATTCTAGTCCCAATGTTAAAGGAAACTCTTTTAAGTCTTCTCAGTGAAAATATAACATGCACATATATTCTCAATAATGGTCCTGTAGATATTGTCCAATAGCTAAGAGCACTAAATGCTGAGCCAGAGGATCCATGTTTAGTTCTCAGGACCCAAATCCTAACTGGCCATCATTTGTAACTCTAGTGTCATGTGAAGACTTACTTTGAACATACGCTCCAGACATATATGGATTACACAAGAATAGAAACAAAGTACTTCCACACACGGTAAAAATAAATAACCTGATGTAGTAGCACATGCCTTTAATCCCACCACTCAGGAGGTAGAGGCAGGCAGATCTCAGTGAGTTTGAGCCCAGTCTGGTCTATAAGAACTAGTTTCAGGATAGCCAGAGCTACTACACAGAGAAACCCTGTCTAGGAAAAACAAAAATAGATAGATAGATAGATAGATAGATAGATAGATAGATAGATAGATAGATAGATGACAGATAAATAAATAAAAATAAAAAAAACTTGAGTGAAAATATTTCCCAGGTGAAGTAAACACATTATCTGTACTAAATACATTGTTTACCTATAATATGATCAATTACCTGTAACATTCAAATTAACTATTTTTAAAATGAAAAACTATTGTAGCATAAATTCTTAATACATATATAAAGTAGACAACTTAAGTCAAGAATACAGAAAAAAATTGATTTCCCCCTACATCCTTTTTCTCTCACCCCTAACCTTTGTTTTACCTGCCAAATAGAAGGCCATCTTCCCTGGTATCCTGCTGGTGTTGGCCATCAGGAAATCAGATTGGTGATCTTCCCTGTCTTTTCTATCCTCTACTTCCAATTACCCAGATCAATAGCAAACCACCTTCTCTAACTTCTCTATCCTCTCTGATCCATTGCAGAGTCTTTCCTAGAAGTTCTTCTGTAGCATTTCTCTCTCATCCATTCATTTTTCTCTTCAGCTAACACAAGGGGAACTCATTCCCTGCAAACCCATTGGCCTTACAGGCCAGGGAACCAGACAATCTAAGAAATCTTGACTCTCTTTCAAGTCCTTCATTTCTTCGCCCAGTGTCATCCTCAGCTCCGTTGTTACAGATTACCTATAGGAGTTTGCATTTCATCTCTTCCTTCATTTCATGGGGACTTGAAGGATCTTTCTGGCAGATCTGTCCTTCCCATTTCACATGGATCCTCTTAGCCCCCCCCCCACACACTGTCCTTCTAGCCCAACAAAATTCCTTTGCATCAGCACTCAATACATAGAAACTGTTTTAACCCAGAACCCACAGTACTCATGCTTTAACATCCATGAAATCTGAGACACTATGAAAAGACTAAATCTATGATTAATAGGAAAAAGGAAGAAGAAAAGTCCAGGTTAATGATAAAGAAAATATATGTTCAACAACATTGTGGAGTAAAATAAACCCTAACCTAAAAAGAGGTCCCTGTCAAGCTACAAGAATCCCACAAAACACAAACTAGATTGAAACAGAAAGAAAATTCCCCACAGCATATAAGAATCAAAACACTGAGCATACATAATAAAGTATATTAAAAGTTCCAAAACATAGAACAAATAACACATAAATGCAGACCTATATGAAACACCTCACTTTTCAATGGAGACTCTAACAGACAAAGGACCTAGACGGATGTTCTGTTCTACAAATTCTAAGAGACAAGAGATGCCAGCCCAGACTATCACATCAAGCAGAACTTTCTATCACAGAAGATTGAAAAAAGCTTCCAAGATAAAACCAATTCTAAACAGCATCTGTCTACAAATATGCAGCCCAGAAGGTATTTCAGTGAAAATATTAATCAGAAGAAATTAACCACTCTCAAGAAAACACAAGAAAAAAATAAAATCAGACCAGAAAAATTAAGAGTAGGAAAAATGCAAACCGCCATAACAAAATAATGGGAACCCATGAAATCTTCCCATAGAATTCATGAAATTCTACTACAGCTGAAATTCCAAACTTATCCTCACAAACTGAGAGTAGGTTGCTGTATTATTCAACTGTCACCAATACACAGGTCATCTAAATGAAGACTTAACAGAGAAATGAAGAAGATAATAGGTTGTCATAAAAACTGGACCTAAAATGTATTTACAGAACATTTCTCCCAAAATACAACAGAATATATATATATATATATATATATATATATATATATATATATATATATATATTCAACAAATCATGGGACTGTCTCTGAAATCAGTTTTATACTTGGACACAAAGCAAGCCTCAACAGGTACAAGAATATAGAAACAACACCAAGTATCTTATCTGACCACCAAAGATTAAAGTCGTATATTAAAAACGACAACAACAAAAAGACAGGAGACTTACAAATGCATGAAAACTGAAAACTTGACCATGAATGAAAATTATGTAAAAAAGAGAAATTGAGAAAGATATTAAATGTACTGTAGAATTGAAAAAAAAAGTAAAAAAACATAAGATACCAAAACTTATGGGAGACTGTGTAGGTGATTCTAAGAAGCAAATACATAAAGAAGAGAGAGATCACCCATTAATAATTCAATACCATACTAGAAATTTCTAGAACAAAAAGAAGAAATAACTCCCAAAAGGAATAGTTGGGGGGTTAATCAAATTCAATAACATACAAACAATAAAAAACAATAGAGTGTATCAATGAAGCAAAGAATTAGTTCTTTGAAAAATTAATAAGATTGACAAATTCTTAAATGCATTAACTGAAAGGAAAAGATAAATATAACTTGATAAAATTAGATAAAAAAGAAAACAAAACAACAGACAATTAGGACAAATTTTAAAATATCTGAAATGTACTAAATTGGAAAATCTAAAAAGAATGCATAATTTTCTTGATATATACCACCAGTCAAAGTTAAATCAAGAGCAGATGGGCAAATTAAAGAAACCTACAAATAAAATTGAGAAAAGTGTAGTAATTAAAATCTACCAACTAAAATAAGCCTATATTCAGATAATCTTTGCACAGAAATCTCCCAGACAGTCAAAGAAAAATTAAAGCCAATACTTCTCAGATTATCTTACTTCTTACTTACAGAAACATAAGGACCATTGTCCATTTCTTATTGCAAGTTCCCAGTTACCCTGATACCTAAGCAACATAAAAAAACCAACAGAGTTACCTATCAATTTCTATTATGAGCATAGATGTAAAAATACTCATTTCAATCCAAGATACATCAAATAGATCATTCACAATGATCAAGTATGCTACATCCCAGTCTTACAGGGATGAGTGAGTACATGTAAATAAATGAATGTAATCTATCTTATAAACAGACTAAAAGACAAAAAAGTAGTATGATCATCTCACTAGATATTGAAAACCCCTTTGGAAAGAAAATTCAATGGCACATAATGATAAAAGTACTTTAGGTATACAAGGGACATATATCAATCAAGAAAGTCAATGTATATCAACCCACACCTAACAACAACCCAAGAAAAGACAAACTCAATGATTTCCACTAAAGCAGGAACTAGATAAGTTTACTGCTCTCTCCATACCTATATAATAGGTATAATAGTTCTTGAAGTCTTAGCTAGATAAAAAGAAAGGTGAAGTAGATAAAGGGGATAAAAACAAAAAAGGAAGAAGACAATATACATTTATTTGCATATGACACAATTGTATAAATTAGTGACTCTAAAATTTCCCCTGCATCACTCCTAGACTGATAAACATTTTCAGCAAAGTAACTGGATACAAGTTGAATACATAAAAATCAGTAGCCTCTTATATACTAATGACAAATGAACTTTAAAAAGAAGTAAAGATTATAATACCTTCAAAACAGATGCAAAAGTATCTTGGGGTAAATCTAACCAAGAAAGTAAAAGTTTGTATGATAAAAAGATTACAAAATTTAGGAATGAAATTTAAAAACGTTATAAGAAGATGGAAAGATAATATTAGTGAATTGGTAGATTAATTCAGTACAAAAGGCCTGACTGTCCAAAGTAATCTACAGAATCAATGCAATCACAGTCAAAATTCTGATACACATATTCATAGAAATTGATAAGATAGCATACAGCTTCATATGGAAAAAAAGTTAAGACATCTAAAACAATACTTAATAATAAAAGAACTACTTGATGTATCACCCTCATCAATCACAAACTGTAGTACAGAGCAATGGAAACAAAAAAACTATGGTAGTCTCATGAAAACAGAACCATTGATCAATGAAATCAGTTTAAAGATCAAGATAAAAGTTCCCACAAGAATAGAAACTTCATTTTGATAAAGAGGTCAGGCATAAACACTGGAAAAAAGACAACATCTTCAAACTTCAACATATGGTGCTGCTATAACTGGATGTAGTAGAAAACCAATAGATCACTATTTATTGCCATGCACAAAATTCAACTCTAAATGGATCAGAGACTTCAACATGAGGTCAGATACACTGAACCTGAGAGAAAAATGTGTTTGATACCTTGGAACTCATTCACACAAGGAAAGTCATTCTTTTTTTTCTCTCTTTTAATTTATTTATTTATTAAGGATTTCTGCCTCCTCCCCGCAACCGCCTCCCATTTCCCTCCCCCTCCCCCGAGCAAGTTCCCCTCCCTCATGTGCTCGAAGAGCAATCAGGGTTCCCTGACCTGTGAGAAGCCCAAGGACCGCCCACCTCTATCCAGGTCTCCTAAGGTGAGCATCCAAACTGCCTAGGCTCCCCCAAAGCCAGTACGTGCAGTAGGATCAAAAACCCACTGCGATTGTTCTTGAGTTCTCAGTATTCCTCATTATCCGCTATGTTCAGCTAGTCCGGATTTATTCCATGCTTTTTCAGACCCAGGCCAGCTGGCCTTGGTGAGTTCCCGATAGAACACCCCCATTGTCTCAGTGTGTGGGTGCACCCCCCGCGGTCCTGAGTTCCTTGCTCGTGCTCCTTCTCCTTCTGCTCATGATTTGGACCTTGAGATTTCTGTCCGGTGCTCCAATGTGGGTCTCTGTCTCTGTCTCCTTTCATCGCCTGATGAAGGTTAATATTCATGAGGATGCCTATGTGTTTGTCTTTGGATTCACCTTCTTATTTAGCTTCTCTAGGAACATGAATTATAAGCTCAATGTCCTTTATTTATGGCTAGAAACCAAATATGAGTGAGTACATCCCATGTTCCTCTTTTTGGGTGAGAAAGGGGTACACTCACCCATTGCTGGTGGGAATGCAAACTTGTGCAACCACTCTGGAAAGCAGTGTTTCGGTTTCTCAGAAAATTCGGGATCAACCTACCCCTGGATCCAGCAATACCAGTCTTGGGAATATACCCAAGAGAGGCCCTATCATACAACAAAAGTATATGCTCAACTATGTTCATGGCAGCATTTTTGTAATAGCCAGAACCTGGAAACAACCTAGATGCCCTTCAATGGAAGAATGGCTGAAGAAAGTATGGAATATATACATTTTAGAGTACTACTCAGCAGTAAAAAACAAGGACTTCTTGAATTTTGCATACAAATGGATGGAAATAGAAAACACTATCCTGAGTGTGGAAAGTCATTCTTAATAGAACACTGATAACATAGGTACTAAGAGCATCAATTTATCAATGGCACCTCATAGAACTGAAAGGCTCTGTTGCTGAAGACAACACCTAGGTAACTCAATGAGCATGGGGGAGTATAGCTGGTGGCCATCTAGAGCCTTCATCCCTATTGACTAGTGTTTAGGATGCAGAAAGGTACTCTGTCTTCACAATACCAAAGAAAGGTAAGTGCCTACTCAGCTTCAAGCTTTGTACTTTAAAATGATTGCCTTCTTACACGGTGCACTAGGGAAATGGTAGCACAATCTGTGGGATTAAACAGCCAATATCTGCCTCAATTTAAGGCCCATTTTGTGAGAGGGAGCCCATCCTGAAACTGCCTGGTTGGGCGGAAATCTCAGACTAAAAAGTCCAGACACTTATCATTAAACCAAATACTATTGTTTAACTAAATATATGCAACAATCAAATGAATCCTATTGATATATTGCTCTACTCATAGATCTATAACTTGCTCAGTCATTATCAGAGAAAGTTCTTATTGCAGCAGATGGGAACAAGTGCAGAGACCCATGGCAAGAAAATGTGTGTGAAGAATGAGACGCCATAGAACATCCAGTTCTAAATGGGATGGTTTCATCAAATCCTTCCACTCCTTGCTCAGGCAATCCCAGGGAAGTGAAGGCAAAAATATTGGAAGAGCCAGAGAGAAAAGAAGGCATACAAGACCTTTTAAATACAGCAAGACCAATGAAGTCAAGAACTCCCAAGGCTTGGAGCATCTTACTCTGGGCCTGCACAGTGCTGGGCCTTTTGTGGTCCCAGTAAGCAGACAGGAACTGCACCCAATTCCCTGTCCTTAGACTAGAGCCTATGTCCATTTGATAAGCATTTTCAGATAAATAATTAGGCTTCACTAATGGAGCCTCAATGAATAAAAACAAACAAACAAACCAAACCAAACCAAAACAACAACAAAAAACACCCTCAAGGCCTGATTCCTTAACAGTGGTCCATGAACAACAGAGAATGGACTCGAAGCCTTTGTTGGAGGTGCTCTGTTACATAACGGTTTGTCATTTTCTTTTTTTTTTAAACAGAAACTCTGTGTTTGCAAACATTTGTGTGTCCGTATGTGTATTTGTGCTTTTCTGCACTTTGTTTGTTTGTTTTGTCCTATTCTGGTTTACTTCTATTTTATTAATTATTTTTATTAAATGTCTGTTTCTAGTGACAAAAAGAAAGTAAGTTCTGGATTTTGGTGGGTGGGGAAGTTCAGAGTACCTGGGACGAGGTTTTGAGGAGTAACCATAATCAGAATATATTGTATTGAAAAAAAAAGTATTTAAATTTTTTTAAAGGAAAAAATTGGTGTCCTTCAAAAGATATATGGAGCTTTCAAACACATTCTAGGGTCTGAAAATCTGTCTGTGTCACTATGACCTTCAGTTTCTTCTGATGGTTCCTCAGAAAGGAAATTACAAATGACAAAGAACAGTACAAGAAAATGTTTGATGCTCAGGTTTTTTTCAGAGATCAGTTCTGAATCTTCCTGCTGTAATCATTTTTGAATATTGGCTCATCTTTTGAATATTGGTTCAATAAAAGTATCCATATTTTAGTTATATATTTTTATTAGTGTTGCCTGGCTAGCTATTTATTTGTAACTTCTAGTTATCTTCCTAAGATATATTTAGTTTTTGGTGTCACTATTAACATTCCTTAAAACTTTGAAATTGGAATCTTGAAAGACAAAATTTTGGTATCCTATTGCTCCACAGAAGTGGGGATACAAAATAAAGTAATAAAAGTATTATCTTTCACACCAAAAAAATGTGAAAATAACTTTTATGACTAAATATTAAGGACTTTTTAAAAACTTACATTTTTAAGACTAAATCATGTACTACATGTAATGACAATAGAAAGATATTTTTAGTTATCAAATAAATGAGTGGTTATTATGTGTTCTGGTTAGGGAAATGAATATTTGAATAGAAATGGGATACATTATAGATTCTTTCTTTCCCCTGGCCCAGAATAGTGTAGAGTATATATGTTTGTATTATGACAATCATTTGTTAAAGCAGGTAACAGTTTCAAATTAACTGTGAAGAAAAATAGCCACAATAAATGTTTGCAGCAAGACGAGAATATAGATTAATAACTTTCCTTTGTGGCTTGATTGTTATTGTGGGTCAGTGAAATAACTTCTTCCTCTGTAAATGCTGGTAAACAGTGATTAAGACAAAAGATTCCTCATGCCTTACCCATACCACATTTTATGTGCTGTTCAATAAAGATCGAACAAAGCTCTTTGTCTGGCGCAGATAAAATGGGGACAGATGGATGACACAGAGAGAAGCACAAAAACTCACTCTTTGATGAATACCCAAGAGGATTATTGATTATTGTCTTTACCTGAATGGGGCACCACCAAAGAGGAAGAGATAATGGGAAGTCCAGTTTTGTTCCTGATTTTATGGAGATACATCAAGCTGTTCTCCATTTAACATACTATTTTCAATACATTGTTTTACGGAGCCTTTATCATGTTGAGCTCTGTGTCCTCTGACTCTATTTTTACAGGGATTTTATAAGGAAAACATGCTGGATTTTGTCACAAGTCTTTTCTGCATTAACTGAGAAGAACAAGACTTTTCTATACTAAGACAGTTTGTATGTTGTATTGCATTTATTGACTTGCTTACTGTCAGCCTTTCTGGGTCATCTAGTCTCCGATTGCTAGTTATGTATGCAGTGACAGGCAGGTATTGGTTCTTTGTTATTGGCCTTGAATCACATCAGATATTAGATGGCTAGTCTTTTAAGTTTGCTGCCACCTTTGCCTCAGAATATATTTCAGGCAGTACAGATTGTAGGTCAAAGGTTTTGTGACTGACTTGGTGTCCATGGTTATATTATTATTATTATTAATTATTATTATTGCTGCAAAAGTACTTAAAGAACTTTTTGGAGTAGAATGTAGTGGTGAAGTCTCCATACATGAACCAGCTCAACTTCTACCTGTTAAATGAGTTGTGTAGATGCCGTCCTCAGCAAAAGTGCCCTATTGTCAGTTTGTAGAGAACAACCTTTCGTCTCAGCAAAAACCTGGGTTTTCGTGGGATTCTCATGTAACACTCTTGGTCAACACCTCAACTAAATGCAATCCTGTCCCACCCCTAAATATGTTAAAAATATGATGATTTTTTTAAATTAAGTACCTTATTTTTAGTAAAGCCATCATAAGACCTACAAGAAAAATATCTTTGTCATTTTATACATGTATTTTGTTCTTTCTCTCTCTCTCTCTCTCTATGTATATATGATACATAATTCATTAGATAACTAAGGCTTTAAAATTGTTATTCATGAAAATATATGAATATCAGAAAATTTTGAAAACTTGTCTACTGTTAAGATGTAACTTGTCTACTGTTAAGCTATAGCTGTAATGATAACGATTAAGCATAAGTGATATCAGTTTTCTATAGTCAGGTACTATCCCTGAACATCATCATATAAAGGAAATAATTATTAAAGGGTTTTCTTTATTCCTTTATCTCCATTCTGAAGGAATATAATATACCTAAGAACTTTGTTTTATTCACTGGTATTTTTCACAGTTAATTGATTATGAATGCATTTGTTGGCCACACTGTGTCTCTATATTCTTAATTTGTGTACCATGCTTGCCTTTCAAGGTTTTAAAGCAATTTAAATGGTATTCGGAGTCTCCTCAGTACATCATTATTCATTATTTATGCCCCGGCAATGCTTAAGCATGCATGGGAAGCCATTTATGGCGGTTCTCCAATTGTCTATCCTAGGCAGTTTTAGATGATTGTGTTACTATCATAGCTAAAGGTCCAGTCTTATTTTTGGTGTATGTCAATGTTTTTTTGACCTTCCTCTTCACCTTATCCTATGCACTCCTTCAAGAAATGTTATATTCAGGTAACTGTAGTTATTCATTCTCATGACATGGCTGAAGCATTTCAAGTGCCGTTGTTGCATCCTGTAGTTTACTTCCCTATGTAGATGAAGATGTTTCTTAATGCCATCATTTTTCAGCCTATTTCTTTGAGTGATGCCTAAAAACCTCCTGAGACATGCCATCTCAAATATATTCAGGGACTGTGCTGAGGAGCAGTTCACTGGCCAGGTTTCAGAGTTAGAAAGAAGGCAACTCAAGACAAACAGCAGAAGAAAGAACGAAGCTAAAGAGCAATGAAAAGACAATCCTCAGGCAGCCAAACACCACAACTGTCTGTGCAGGGAGGTCAAGAGAATAGCAAAGAAGGAAAGAGAGCTCTATATTCAAGGTATATGCAAAGAGGCTGAAGAGGCTAGACTCCATAATAAAACACATCTGTTCACAAAGCTATCAGATGGATAAATGCCAGATAAGCTCCTCAGATTCAGGTGATTAAAGATGGGCAAGGTCATTTATTAACAGAATGAGGGGAAGTAGAGCAAAGATGGAGACAATACTTTGACACCCTATACAATGACCCTAATGCTGTCAACGTAGACTACAGGAAAAAAACATTTCAGCTGCCACTCAAACGCCAGAGATGAGGAAATATTGAATATTGACAGGAGTGAGACAGAGAAAGCTATCAGGAGAGTGAAATGCAGGAAGGCCCCAAGAGTAGATGACCTCATGGTGGAAGGAGGCTACAATAGGCTCAAGAGCTAAGGCACTGCTCAGGCTATTCAGAGAGATATAGGAACATGAAGTGATTCCCACAGAATGGAAATATTCAGACATAATTTCCATACACAAAAAGAAGGGCAAGCTGAACTGCTCAAATTGCAAAGACATTAGTTTGTTGTGCCATAGCAGCAAGATCTTCTCTTCCATTATCCTGCAAAGATCAAGGGTAGAAGAGAAGAAATCCTAGCAGAGGGCCACTGTGGCTTTTGAGCTAACAGGAGCACAGTTGATCAGGATCTTCACTTTGAGGCAACTGGAAAAAAACTGTGAAGACTTTGGAAAAGACTTATATGTCTGTTACATTGACTTCAGGAAGGCATTCAATAGCATTTCAAGGAAAGGATTTTGGGAAACTGAGATTCTACAGGTACTCAGAGAAAATCATAGGAATATTAGAAAAATGACTTTAAAGTTACTTTTGCATCAGTCAATGCCTGTGGTGAACTAAGTGATTAGTTTAAGATAATTGTAGGAGTGTTGCAGGGATGCATCCTCTCAACACTGCTCTTTAAGATATTTCTGAAATTAATATAGCAAGAGCCCTGGAGGATGAGGAGAATGGCGTTCAGATAGGCAGTGTGTAAATAAATAATTTGTGCTTTGCTGAAGATACAGCACTACTTGCAGAAATTCCAAATGTACTGTAGGCCATGGTTAGTTGAAATCCTTGGTATCAAACTAGACATCAAGAAGACCGAGATACAACACATGGGTGGGGTGGCCAAGAATTTTAACCCCGGAATAAGGAATCAGAACCTCAAGCAAACAATTATATTTCCTTTATTTCAAAAAAAAAGTAAATGCTTAATTTCCTCATTGAAGTAGTGCATAGGGATGTATCTGAACAGTAATTTATCAAGGCAATATATAAAATCACCTAAAAAAATATATGGCCGATTTGCAAGCACTCTTCTAAATAATTAGAAATGACATTTGGCACTAAGGGAGAAAATGGGAAGGACAAACCGTAGGAGGATAGATGCATTTTCTTTGCTGATATTTAGCACTATCATTTTTCTTAATTATTCTTGACATTTTACAGATTTCACCTATTCTTCGCTCTGCTCCCCTAAGCACAGTTTTAAAAAAATAGAGGGCAAGTTACTTTTCAGAACAAATTATTTATCACTGTCCTTCACTAAATTCAATGTTATTCCTGATTTTGCCCCTCATAAACAATCAGACAGCACCACCTGTCTTGTAAGCAGGTGCACCTGCAGAGGAGATGCTGTAAACACACCACTGATGCCAGTATTTGTTTGATAGGTTACAAGAGGCAGAGACCGTTACTTAGCACCTATGAAACGGAAGTTAGTGAGAGAAAATACTTCTGTTTACATTTTGACATGTTGAGTTTCATGGCCTAAGTATCATTTAAGGATCTCCAAATAACCACTACATAAAAGAAGCAGCTCTTTCCCCTCACCTTCATCTGCCTATATTCTGTTGCAATTTTCTAAGCAAACCAGCTAAATCTGGTATGAGTTTTCTTTTACTTTTGTCCTTTACCCCCATTTATTCATAATAATCTCTGAGTATTGCTCTCAAATTTCATTAGAATGGCCTGTAATTCTTATTTGTGTGTTTCTCCCCAAAAAAGCCAATTGCTTACTGTGAACAAGAGTCTTACATCAGTCTTCTTTAGAAGACTGATATTGCAAACAGTTGCCATATTTACATACAATTAGTCTCATTGGATATTCATCTTTCTGTCATACACTGAGCAGGTAAAATGTTTAAGTGATTTTTACAGGCATATCACTGCAGGGTTAACTTTACACAGGAAGATTACATTGCACAAAGTCTCCCACCAAGTGGTCTGTTGTTATTCTTTCTTTCCAGTTAGATATATTCTTTCATGGCCCAGACTTTCCTGGCAATTGTTGTGTATCCCAGGCTGGCATCAAATTGAGGTCCCCTGCTGTGTCTCCCGAGTTCTGAAATAGAAGCATATGATATATTCTACTACTTTGGTATGATTCTCAGGATGGAAAGAGCAATGTTACTCTATTTAATTGTCTGATGGACAGCTGGGGATTTGAATGAAATTCTTTGAACTCTTAATACAGACCGGAAGAGAACAGGCTCACCCATTGTGTTGATGTGGAGCATATTACATAGAAACAGGAATGTTTCCTTATCCACTCAGCTGTAAAAGAATAGAACCCAAGAAAACATATTTCAAGAGTGAATAATGACACAGTAGCTACCTAAGGTTGTGTTATGATGTCCTAGGAAAGTCCTTCTGCCTGGCTAGTGGAAGTAACTGAGGACACTGCTTGGGTTTCTATTTGTACTAATCAACTATCATTCTTCATACTCTCTCTAGAGAGTTACATATGGATGTGACCAAATCTATAACCCAAACTAGTGGTAATAAGAAATTTACAATTGCCTAATGATTTATTTAAAGTTAGGTGGGCACTAATATCAGGTACTAGGGCCTTTGTATGCTCTTACACATAAGCCAGAGGTCTTGTGCCAATTACCACTTGTGCTTGTTCTGTTTATGAATTCATGAATTGGAAATATAGCCACCGAGTGTATTACAGGATTCATAGAAATGGTCTAAGTTGCGCAAGATTCAATTTCTTATTTGCATTTTATTTTAGTCTTAGAAAAAGGCAGTTATATTTCTCCAAGATCTTAGATATTAGCAGACAATTACAACTATCAACATACTTAAATATTCCATTTCTTTGCTACATAGATAAATGTGTTATATGGTTATACATATAATCATGTTGTGATTATATGATTCTTCCAAGTCTTAATTCAAGGAGTCTGGGTTTAAATGTGTTTCATGTCTGAAGAACTGAGAAAGACATACTGGTATTCCTAGGTCTCTAATTTTTTTTTATTAAAGTGGGTATAAAAATGGGATTTTTCTTTATGTGGTAGTCATTTTCTCTTTTCTTTCTTTCTTTCTTTCCTTCTTTCCTCCCTTCCTTGCTTTCCTTCCTTCCTTCTTTTCTTCTTTCTTTCTTTTTCTTGCTCTTGAGATATGATATTCTATAAGTATGTGAGGCAGTTTTAAACTTTGAAATGAGCTTCCAGAATTATACATTGACTATGCCACATTTCACAAAAATCACAAGTATCTCATGCGCCAATACAGGGGTACTGTTGGCATGTTCTTTCTGAACCTCTCACAAAACTCAGTTTACAAGGACCTCTTACATTTCAGGTGTAGCATTCATGACAATTTCCCATAGGTCAATTTGATGATGGGCTTCCCATTTCTGCTGCTTTCTCATCATAAACGATGAGTGGTGGAGAATCTAGATTTGACAATGCAGCACAATCTAATTACATAAAATGGTCCTTCTCCCAAGAACAGCTTCTCGATATTTTAATCACCTCTTTCACTGTTTAGAAAGAAACCTGACATAACATCATTTGATTAGGCCTCATTTTTTTTTTTTTGTTTTTACCCAGGAGGATTAGCTTGTGCAATGATGTGTTTTTCAAGTTGTTAAACATTATTCCAGGTCAATGCTCCTAAATCAATAAATTACTTCTTAATCAAAACTCAATCTTTCACACATTGCTATGTTTTCTGGTGCTGCAGACTAATGCAATTTACATATTCTAATTAGTAACTTTTGTTTGTAGCAAATAATCACTAAGGATTATGTATTTTCATTACTGATTCTACAAACAAGAACATACTTTTCTTATTCTGACTTTGTTTACCTTTTCAGAATTCATATAGCATACGTTTAAGAGGTATTCCCAAAATTTTCAGGATATATTTATTTTGAATCCCTGGTATTATATCACTCAGCATATTAAACACTGTTTCCTAGTTTTGTAAGAATTTTTTTTTTTTATTTTTGCAGTTGTTTAGGGCATATATATAAGTAGCTGACAGGTTTAGTTACCTCTCTCACTATTCTAACTACTGCATATGTGTAATATGGTCCTAGTTTTGGTTTAAAAACTGAAAATGAGAAGCAGAAATGATTCATAAATAAAAAGTTAAATGCACTGTTTTCCTCTTTTCTTAATTACAAGAGAGCTTTTAAGAAATATCTTGAGTGATTCGGTTAGGGCTAAAGAAAACACACTGCTCTTGTAGAGGGCCTGAGTTAGATCCCTAGTCTGGTAGCATACAATTTACTGTACCTCTAGCTTCAGGAGTTCCAGCACCCTTTTCTATTCTTTGTGAGCATCTACACTCATATTCATGCACATATAAACATATAATATAAAATAAAGTAAATATTTTTAAAATTTGAAACATTTTGTTACTGTTACATCAACAGAAAATGTGGACCTATTATATACAGGCAAAATGAAATAAATTTACTGTTATGTTCTTTTTTAAAACTATGAAGTGGGATCTATAGACACGGTACATTATATTTCAAACTTTTGAACACTTTGGATCAATTTACTTACTATATTTATGCTAGAACAAATATATTATATATCTGTATCTATATCCAACTACTTAACACAAATATACTTTAAAACATATCTAAACATGAACACTTACACAAATAATATTTGGTGAAATAAAGCATTCATTGTAACATATTTTATGTTATGTTTTAAATGTTACACATTTTATTTCACACATATATACTTTTATTCACCTATACTAAGCAATATCTTGAAAAGTCATTAACGTTCATTTCTTGTAGAAAATCTTAAAATGCAAACAAAGTAAGCCTAACTACTTCTATAAACACATGTACTTTTGAAAATCTCTCTCTTAGATTCCATGACAAATAATGACTTTCAGAAAAATAAAGGCATTATAATAACCTTACAACCTCTTTTAACAATGTGTGTAAATGTACAGCAAAAAACAAACAAACAAACAAATAAACAACCAAACGGTTTTTTAGGCTAGTGGATCAAGTTCAAAAATACAGGTCTGAAACCAAAAATAAATGGCCAATGTGTTAAAATGTGAAGGACATTTTGCCACATCACCTAGTGTCCAATTTTCTTAGTGCCCAGCATTGACCCGGCTGTGCTGAGGTGAGTTAGATAGAATTGCCTATGTCAGTCACAAGGAACAGCTTGATTGCTCAGCCATCCTTTACAATCACCCACTGAACCAGGTAGAGGTGAAATAGTGTATACAGCAAAGTCATGAAGATTGATGGCACCCAGCTGCTTCCAAAGGTAGCCTATTCTGCATGCAAACCACTTGACACACGAACTGATGGAAAACAAAGTGTATTTGCACAGGAAAAGGGCTTCAGCAAGCTTAATTTCCATAGCCATTTGCACAGCAAAAGCAAGATCTAATAGGTCCCTGAGAAATCACCAAAGCCATGATAAGAATTCAAAGCCACAAACTAAATAAAAAGAGATTATTAGCTACATTGCAGCAGGCAAACAGCAAAGACTCGGTGATCAATACTTGACAAGAGACATGCCACAAACTTCATGTATAGGTCAAACTCACACACTGTCTTTTAAATAAATTGACTGACTCTTGGACAAGGCACATAAAATGTCACTTTTTATCTTTCAGTTGATATTTTCTTCTGGGGGGGGGGATATCTATTCACTTCTCTGAGAGATTTGATCGAAAAGATAGTCACTCCTGATATAAGGTATAAAGGAGAAAACTGCAATCAAGTGGAAATTTTTGTCAGTACCTTAATCTCTGATTTGTAGAAGGTTTTACTTTGGGATATTTGGTATGTCTGAGGATTGCCACCAAAGAGCCCTTCTGTTCTTTAATGGCGGCACTAAATCTTAACAAACGTGAGCATGAAAACTATTGTGCTGCACTTGTGAGGCATATATCAAAGTTATATTTTTTAAAGCTTGGAAAGGCAGTTGAATCATGCATGCTCTTTATGGAGCTCTGATCAGGCTGATAAAGGCAGTTCAGCTTCAATAAATGCTTTTTAAGTGAATGTTTTGGAAAGTGAATAGGAAATTCAAAGCTCACACTGTCACCAAACTGCTCCCACAGCACTTTGATCACTCTGTTCCTGACATTTTGTGGAAAATGTCTTGTTTTCATTAAAATGTTGGCATCTAGAGACCAAGAAAGTTAACTGTAGTCACTGAAAGTATAATCTACAGTAAATCATGAAATGACATGACTTATTAAGTACTTTGTACACATTCCTTAGAAAGAAAACCATTTCCCTGTGGGGTCAAACACAGCATTGCACTTGTCTGAGAAACAGTTCATATTGTTAAAAGAAAGACAAGTACAAAAGATAAATCAAACAGTGGCATATTGCCCAAGGCAAAAGAAAACTAAGTCATATCATTTTCCTTTTCAAAAGGATAAGAATTATATATATATATATATATATATATATATATATATATATATATATATATTATTTTTGTGAGCATATATATATATATATATATATGCTCACAAAAATAATGCAGTGCCTACTGTTTAAAATTAAGATCCCACAAATTATCTCTAATTTGAAGGACAGAAAGTGAACGTATTAGGACCTTCTCCCATCTGTACCAGATTGCTTCTTCAGGTAGTGAAGCTCCATTTTTCGGCCACAAGAGTCACAGTTTAAAATGTGTCGCTTCTGTAACTCAAATGGCTTATCAGAAAGTGGGACGACTGTGAAAATGAAAAGGCAGGTACTTGAAAGTGTTTGAGAGTCATATTGTTATGAAATTGAGTCAAGATCTTTTACGCATTCAGAAATATTTAAATCAAAAAGTCATGATGACTGAAAGACATGTGCTGTATTGTATTTTTCCACATTCTACTTAAAACCTAATAGGATATTACCTGTAATATTTAACATAGTTTTCAAAGGTTTTTCTTTAATTTAGGTGGTTACTCGTGACATTCCCCTTAAGTTGTCACATGCATTTATGATAATTTCCATTGCTTCAAAGTATTAAAAATCATAAGACAAATTCATGCTTCTGAAAATATTGAGATTAATATAGATGTGACTTCAAATTGAAGATCTAAATTACAAGAATGCACTCATAATAAGACAGGCACACACATACACACACTCATACACATGCACACATATACAAATACACACACAGGTTTACACAGATATACACACATAGCATCTAATTGTAACAATTGGGTTTTTACTTAATATAGACTTTACAGTTATAAACAATATATGGGTATGTATCACTATTCCCAAACATTTAGATTCATGCTATGCTTAAATAATGGGAAAATAAAATCTTTGATAGAAGAAAAACAGGATCATCTCTCCTGGACCAGGGTAGCTGGGTTACTAGAACAAAACCCCCACAGTGTGACAAGCTAGAATAAGAAAAGCAATAATATTCTTGGAAAGGTGAAGGCACAAAAATCTTAAAATATAAATAATTACCAATAAGTATTTTAAAAAGATATAGAACTCAGGAAGAAAATAAATTAGTGGTAACAGTTTACTTCCACAGAAATTAAATCTAAAAATTGCAGCAAAAAACCAGGGAGTGTAGTGGAGCCTTTACCAAAAATCCACGAAAGTTCAGGAGATGGACTTGTTCTATATACTGTATAAGGAGCATAGCATAGTGAACTTCATTACTGAGGACTTGGAGGTCTGAATTTTACAAAGAAATAATTTCATAATGGTAGAGAAACACAGTATGATAAATAGCAGTATCTTTTTCTTTTCTCAATTATTTCTCCAAATTAATTTTCTAAATATAGCATCAATATAGAAACAAATGTAGAAAAGCATACAAGAAATGAAACAACTTATGGAAAAACAGGTAAAACAAAAGGAAATGTTAGAAATGAAAATTTTAAAAAAATATATAATTTTTCCTTTTAAAAGCTAACCTGATACAAAATTTGAAATGAAGCAGCTTAGATAAATGAAATAAAAGGTTAAAATTAATAAAAAACAAAAGGATTCAATATTACATATTAAAACCCAAGGGGATTGTTAACTAATTTTAATGTGAGGCCTAAGAATCTATTGTGTAGCTTCAAAACATCTAGAAAGTGATTAATTAAATTTTGGTTTCATTAAATCTCATTGTATAAGATGAATTTAATATCAGGCCAACAACCTATGGTTAGATAGGACATAGAGCCTTGGAGGGAGCCTACTGTTTTATCTTGCTAACACAAGATAAACACAAATCCCAATGATGTCTTTTTACCCATAGATGGATGCATTTCTCAGTCTTTATCAGAGAAGTTTCCATTAGTAGGTTATTGGTTATCAAAGCAGTGTCATCTTGTGGAGTGGGTCTTAAGTCAAATCAGCTATTGTTTGGAGATGAATATGGTATGCATGTGTTTATATATTTATATGTGCATATTAGTTGTGAATGTAGCTGATAACTAAGCTACCATCCACAGAACCATAAAGTATAGGTATAAATTAAGGGTATTTTGAGAACACATAGGTATTATAGGAAAGAGAATTAGAAAAGATTTGGCTCTTTTAAAAATGTTTGTTTTGTTTTACTTTGGTATGTTTGATTTTATTATATCTTATTTTACTATTTATCATTATTATTATTTTTATTATCATTATTATCAAGCTTTTGTTTATTTTTAAATGAGAGGAGAAAAATCATGGATTTGTGTGAATTTGAATGGTAGAGAAAATCTGGGGGAAGTTGGGGAAGGAGGGACTGTAATCAGAATATGATTACAGTTGTATGAAAATAAACCATTTTCATTAAAAATTAAAGTCATGGAAAGATGCAAAATAAATTCAAAATTATCAGAAATAAATGCACAATAAAAGAAAATACCAGAATGAGAGACCCACTCTTTCCCCAAATCAGGAGTCCCATAAAATATTAAACTGAAAATTATGGTATTTACTCAGAGGACCTGGTACAAATCCCTTTGACAACATTTGGGCAAACTCTGACTTCTTTCAGCTTTTGAAGATATTTCTCACTGAAGTTACCACCTAATTATTCAATGTGCAACAAAAAAATCCAGCCAAAAGCTTGCTGATAATAATCTCATTTTCATATTTTCTAATGTTAGTTACACGGAAACTATGCTACTTTATATTTTATTATACCAACTAAAAATTAAAATTACCACAAATTTGTCAATGTTGTTTTACAAAATGAAACTAGGTTGAAGCATGTTCCCTTCCATCACTGACTGTTCTTACTGACATAGCAAAGTAAAAGAGAGTTTCTTTGTGCTTACAGTTCTTATGGATACAGTCCACCATTGTAGAGAATGATAGCTAATACCTGGTTTTATTGCGTCTGGATTCAGGAAGCAGGAAGAGAGGAGTTGATGTTCAGCTAACTTTTCTTTTTTTTCAGCAGTCAACAGCCCCTTACATATCATTTGTCTTCAGACAAATATTTCTGGAAATACTCATAGACATATAAAGAGGTATTGTTTATATGTTGATTCTAAACCAGTCAAATTGACGACAATCAGTATTAGCTGTCACACTCATGTTCATCAAATATTGTTTGAACGACTGAAAATACAAAATATTAAACTTAGTAATCATTTTCACCAGATGAATGTTGGATTTTATTTGGAATGGGAACACAAGTTATATGTTGGTGCTTGCTGTGTTTATTTTTGGAGAAAAAAACACACTTATTTCATACTTAGTCATTATTAGACATTCATTTTCCAATTAATTTACTGTATAATACTATCCATTTTATAAAATTATTTTATTCAGCTTAATGATATTTTAAACACGTAGCTTATAAACATGTTCCACTACAGACATTTCATTCTTCACTGGGTTCCTGTTCTACCGTATGAAAGACTGAGTGCCTGGGTTGAAAAATCAATTAATAGTCAAGTTATCTTTATAAATCAGGTATTCTTCACTTGTACACTGATATTTTGCAATATTTTAGACAACATTGTACCAAGGCAAATTTTAAGAAAATAGACTTACTTATTTACTGAATCAAAATTAGTCTCTGTGGGTGTTGAATTGAAATCAAATTTCTGTTAAATAGGGCCCCAAGAAATCAATTGTAACCAGCAGTTAATGACCAGCTTGCTAACAGCTTGAGGCACAGCCAAGGGCAGTTAACACTTGAACAAATTAGTTGTTAACTGTGCTAATGACTGGTTTTGCAGGGATTATTGCTATTATAAACAGTCATCAATTTAGCTTTACCATGGAGCCTAGAAAAGTTTGCAGTTCCCCCCAAAATGTTTATGCTCTCAGTTTGATATTTTGTTCTCTAGTCAATAAACAGTCAAAAACTACACAATGCTGTTTTTCCAGCTTTCTTCTAGGTAAAAATAGTAGGAGGACTTTTTTCTATATATATGCAGTATTTGCATGGAGGAATGTGCCCCGCACTGCGCCCCTCGTCTGCATTCTATGCGCTAGAATCCAGTTCGCGGGCTTCAGGCAAGGGGCTTGAGGTTGAGGAAACACACACAGAGACAGACAAATACATGGACCTCCAATCACTGGTATAAAGCCCCCCATTTTAATAGCACAATGGAGGCTTAAATACCCAGCAGTCAATGGCCAAGAGGTGAAAATCCCATCCTGTGATCCTCTAGGCAAGGCTCAGCTTTTAGTAACTCCAATTAGAAGGCTCTAGACAGGGAAGAGCAACTGAAGGCCTGGGCTCCAATTGGTCCCAACAGGAATGTATGTCTGGATTGACATACATTTACATATTAAAAGATAATTTCCCCTTTACTATTATATATTTATATATTCTTAACTTTGATATATAAACATTATATTAAGTGAAATATGTATTTTAAAATATTTAGAATAAAATATTCCTATGCAGTAACCACTTAATTGAAGACAATTACGGTTTATATCTATAAACCTTTCATAAAACTTATTTTAATATTAATATCAGATATTTATATTTAACTTACATATTTTAATTTCTTACTTTTCATACTACTTTGATCATTCAAAAAGGTTCTTTGTTTGTTTGTTTTTGTTTTGTTTTGTTTTTCGAGAGTGTTTCTCTGTAGCTTTAAAGTCTGTCTTATTCCTAGCTCCTGATGACCAGGATGACCTCGAATTCACAGAGATCTGCCTACCTCTGCCTCCTGAGTGCTGGAACAAAAGGTATGCACCACCCCGTCCCAGATATCATTGAAAATGTTTAACAAGAAATATTTGAATGTTTTTATGAAATTTTATTTATTTCAACATTGATCATGGATTAATTGTACTTTTGTATTTCTGATTTATTTTATAAGCTATATTTGTGGACATTATAAACTTGAAATTGGGTATTTTGACATACATTATGTCAGCAAGTACTTTAGATTTATTATAGTATGTTTATTTTTAATACAGAACATGAAACTACATGAATTTCATATTCCTGTTAAATATGATTCTCATTTTTAGAATTTACTCCCATCAAGTAGTTAGTTCTACTCATCTGTTTACTGTATTGTGGTAAATTATAGCTCTGATTCAATTTTGATTCTGTTATAACTAAATCAAAATGAAAAATTAATGTAGACCTCGCACCTAACCTTTCCCTTAATATCAAGACAATGTAACATTGGGTTGAACTTTAATTTTCAACCTTATAGGGCAACAAGATGACTTCAGACTCACATTTATGTTTTGCATGTTGAAATGCTCTGGCTTTCTCTTAAAATTTTCTGTAGAAATATTTCTTCTTTAGAGAACTTTGTTGATGGATTTATTCTAATAACCTTTGGTTTCTTTGACCTTCAGGATCTCATTTTCTAAAACTACTTTGTTTTTGAACTTAGTAGCTAAGATAGTGTTTAGGAGAAGAAGATGTAATTCCTAGTATTGATGTCACGAGCACCCAGGCTATTTTGGGATACATGTAAAGGAAAATCAACAATTTGGGATTCAAGGCATGAGTAACATTCCAAAATGACATTTGTTGATGTTTAAGGTTCCCTTTAATCCTTCATCAATGATGATTTAAAGCAAATGAGGAATCTAAATAAGCTGATTGCAGTATATTGGGGTAATTATCTGTTATGACTAGTAAACTTGCTAAAACCCTAAAGGCCTGGGTCTCATTTCCTGTGGTGATGATAGAATAGGTAGTGTATTTTTCATCTATCCATCAGGAGACTAAGCGCTCATATTTAATTAATTATGATAATGCTAAGTTTGTTATACCCATTTAATTTGTGGTTGGTAGTATTTAAACAAAAAAGAAAGGTTGGGTTCCCATCTGAAAGTATGTATGGTACTTCAGGTATTCTCTGAATGTGTCAATCATTTGACACCATAAATGAACATCAGGTACTGCTTTCTTCACTTTTATGAAGAAAAAAAAAGACATTGTATTCAATATAATTCCATCAAAGACTTACTTGATTTGAGTAGAGAAAAAGCAAAGAAAACACTGTTTCATACAGTTTATAAACTAGCTACCATGAGAATATTATTTATCTATCAATGCATGAGTCATTCAAAAGGGGATAAACTGCCTTTATGTGTTGAATTTGTTCTACATTAAATACAAGCATGAGACATTTTCTTTTAATTATCATTCCAGTGGCTAAGGATGATCTTGTGTGTTTTCTGTGACCTTCTGTAAATACCAGTATTGAAACATTAAGCAGATGATTACTAGAGAAAAATATATCATCTATTCAATTGATGGTGTCTTTCATGTAGATTTGAAGTCTGTTCAGGTGCTCATAATATAAAACTATTTTTTTACCATGAGACAGCAGATTGAAATGAGAAAATAAATAAATAAATAATAAAACAGTAATTTACTCTTGCATTTAAAGGAAGATGTTGTAGTCAGTGTTTCACTTTGACTCACGATACCTATATTTAAATGTTATAATTTTTAAAGTAAAATTATATCAGGCATACATCAATATTCATAATTTCACATAATCTCAATTTGTAATGTCATTGTATCTATGATATGTCACCTATTTATGTTGTCTAGAATGACCATAAACCTGGAATCTTGCTGCTTCAATGTCTAAAATGTTGGAGCTACAGATTTCATCATTTTCACTGGTGATATAACAACTGTGTGGGGCTCCATGGTTTATGGCACTGGAAATTCCTCCAGATCACTGAAATGTAAATCCTAAAATGAACATGGCTACTTACTTCCTTCTGTAACTTCTGTCTCAGGGATTGATATCTATTTCTGATCTCTCTCTGAAAATTGTACACATGTAATGTACAGACAAATTATTTTGGCAAATAATCCAAACAATTTTTTAAAATTTCTTCTTAATAATAACTTTCTTTTTAGGGTTATTTTACTCGTTTTTGTTTTCTTTGTCTTAACAACATAGACTTTATTCAATTTGGGGAGCCTAAATTCCTCTAGTTAATGGATTTGTATAACATTTTATTCCAAATCTTTCATTTATAATATAGATTTAATAATGTTAGAAACATAATCATATAACATTCACATACCAATTATTTTCTCTTTTATAAAAAATCAGTAATTTCCTCAAATATGGTTAAAAGTTATTTAATATACTTCAATTTCAAAGTATGGATAGATTTATTTAATTGATGTTAAATGTCTCTTAGTAAATCCAGTCTTTTCTGATCCCTGAACTTCTGGGTGTGATTGCCTTCAGTCAAACTGGCTCTCGTGTTTTCTCTATGAAGAGATACCTTCATGAATATTGCTTATCATTTTCTGTTTCCATACACTCCTTTTTAGAAATATTTGTTCTCTATTATGTCTTACCTAAGATTGTTGAAAAATTAAAGAAAAGAGGAGAAGAAAGAGGAGGGTAGACAGGGAGGAGAAGCAGATGGGAAAAAGGCAAACCTTTGTGGGTATTCATAGCTGTAAATGTTTCTTGAAATTGTATCCTTGTATGATTCATAAATTTGGTTATAATATAATGCTATAAAATCTTGAACACACATATTGTATAAAAACAGTGAAGTATATCTATGAGCAAATTAGACCCATGCAGTAGCATGTCTGCTTTTCAATATCCATTTTTTTTTTTTTTAGGGTAAATGCTGAAAGATCAGAGAGACAAAGCAGCAAGTCACAATTAACTCTTACCTTGCTAACACCTCAGAAGAAAAAGAGGCTGATCTCCTGTCTCCTCCTACCTTATATTCCTCTCTCCATCCTTTCTGTCTCTACAGGCCTCCAGACCTCTATGGTTAATTAGTAGCTAGCTCTGCTCTCTGATCTTAAGGCAAGCTTTTTTTTTTATTGAGAAAAGGAAAAAAAAAACAAACAAGTTTCCGCCTCCTCCCAGCCTCCCATTTACCTCCCCCTTGTCTCACCCTTCTCCCCCTCCTCCCACCCTTCTCAATATCCATTTTGCTTGCAGCATCATCACAAGAAAATGGCATTTAAATATACATAAACCACACATCTTGGAAGGAGGCTGTTAAACTTTTTACTGTGAAGTGCTAAGAAACTACTTATATGAAACGGATCACAAGAAAATGAAAATGCTTATGACACCGTAATTTCATTTTGTTTTCTCTACTTCTTTGATCATCAGTTAGTTTAAGAAAGAGAATATGGTTACAAAGCACATATTCCATATATTAAATACGGGTCAATGGGATATTTTTGGCAAAAGTCACAATGTCTTGATCAAAATTAAATATTCATATAACTACTATAGAACATACAATGTGTGTTTCTGGTAAATTTTCTTGAAATGATTTGCCATTAAAATTACATTACATAATAAGAATATGTGGATTGTTTATCTTTACAAATTTATTATATTTTTATGTAGAATAATATCAAATCACAGTGAAAAAATACTCTGACAGGTCAATAAAGAGACTATAGGACATAATAAAGTAACTTTATATTGCAATACATTTTTCAACAGTGTTCTTTCTTGTTAAACATTATATTCTGATTGTCCAAGGCAGAGTTCCTGTAAATATTCAACCCTTAAATGACAAAACCCATATATAAAAAACATGTTAGGGATCATTCCCCATAAATAGAACCTAAATAAACTCTCATGCATGTTCCTCTATTAGTCTGTCACATGACAAGTGTGCCCCATCTAATAAATGAGTCATTGAGACTGCCAACAAGAAAGACATAATTATTATTTTATTGCATTTGCTTACATAAAATTAAAAATAACATGGCTACTTTTCTTTAGATATTGATTTCCATAAAGCACATTGTGCTTTGAAGACATAAACTTTTTTATTCTGGTTAGTTAAATTATCCTACTCAGTCTGCATTATCAAACACTATATTTTGGAATAACTATTCAAATTTAATGTTTCTACTTCTTTTCCTGCCTCTTGTTATGAAATATTAAATTTCTCTATCAATCTATCAACTATCTTCCTCTCATGTCTCATCTCTCTATACATGTTCTACAAATTCAGCTTTTCATATTTTATATCATTTGCTCATTTGTGTATTCAACACCCTTTACCTTATGAAAAATTTAACACACAGTGAATTAAATTTTCAGGTAATAAGTAGAGATATAAATGCAAACAGGGTTTCGTAAAAGTAGATTTTTCAGGAACACCACACAATTTATTCCATGATCTTTAATTAAATTGGTACTAGAAATGTTCGAGATGTTAATGAGCCCGAGTTTCTCTTATCTTCTATTTTGACCTTCAAGTGAGACATTTCTTCCTCAGAAAAGTCATTAAGAATGCAGATATGTGAAGACATTCAACTTTGAATAAAATGTGTCAAAATGTAGTATATTAATTGTCGTTTTTCATTTAAAACTGATCTATTATGCTCAGTCTGAAGGAATAATACATAATTATTCTTCAACATATCATTCTTTGTGTTTTTCTATTAGGATAATTTTGGAGTAAAAGTGTAGAACATCAACTTCAAATTTGAGTGACAATAGCAGTGTAAATGATAGCCTACATTATCAAGCTGCATTCCACTTGATATAAAGTTCTTAAGAGACAGGCACTTTTAGGGAAACCATGAGCTTGTCAATCAGAATTCTACTCCTTTTCCACTAGAGAATCACCTGGATTATCTTAAAAATCCTTTGCCACAGAAGTGAAGTGTAGCCCTTTCTGGTTTTATTTTTAACAAACACTATGAAGATCACTTATGGACACATTTGTCTTATCCTATATTCTTAATATCTCCTCTGTCCTTATGTTTGAGGAGTGGTGCAGTTTTGTGATAAAAATAAAATTGTTCTGAATGATAAAGCTTTATTTGTGGTGGATACCTGCTGGGAATGGGAAAATTAGTTTTCTCCAGTGGGGTGTCACTGGATATATTAACCATACTCCAGACCACATTACTTGACCAGATGTAGTTGACCAACACAAAGTGAACTTCATGCAATTTTTGTTTTGTTCTTTCTTGGTTTATTGATTTTTCTTTCTTTTATTTTTTGCCTGTTTAGGTTTTGTGGATTTTTAAAATCTTCTTTAGTTTATCTTATTTTAGTTTAGTTTTGTTTTCTCAAGACAGGGTTTCTTTGCTTTGTGTAGTCTTGGCACAGAACCAGCTCTGTAGACCAGGCTTGCCTTAAACTCACAGAGACCAATCTGCCTCTGCCTTCCAACTACTGAGATTAAGGGTATGTGCCACCATGGTCCAGCTTGGTGGAGTTTGTTTGTTATTGTTGTTCTGTTTTTTTATAGACAAACACATACACACACACACAAACACACACACACACACACACACAAACTCCTATACACACAGAAAGGGAAAGGGAGAGAGAGAGAGAGAACATGAAGTTGGCAGAGCACATAGGTGGGGAAGATGCAAATGATTTAAGAGAAGGCAAAGAACATAATTAAAATAGATTGAACATGAAACATTTTTAGAATGAGAATAGAAAAATCTATGTCTTATTTCTAAAATTACAGAGTGAGTTTTATTTCTTTCCATTGGAGTCTGACTCTAAACATCATGCTGTCAGTTTCTTTTTAAAACACGTGCCTTTAAATAATTACAAAGCAGTTCCATCAATAGACTGTATGCGATTGTGTGTGTGTGTGTGCACAAGAAAGAGAAAGGAAAAGAGATTATCATTTCTTTATCTAAATAAAAGTATTCATAAATTAAAAGTTTTACTCATAGAATTTCTTAAATTTACCCTATTCTTGTTGTCAACACATCACTTAACATATACATGATAGTTAGGCTTACAAGGACATTTTACTTGTGTGTCTTATGTTTATGCTGAAATAGCTATCTTCTCACTTTTTGTATTGTAACATGGGACATTTTCAATATTTTTCGTACCTTCAGGATCTATGTTTACCAACTATGTACAAGATATAAATTGCTACTCTAATGCACAGTAATGGAAACACTGATATTTTTGTCATGCCTTTAGGGCACTAAGAGTTAACAGCAGCAAAAACAAAAATAAAAACAAACAAGAAAAACCAACAAAAAGACCTCAAACACACAATAAAACCACAGCGAAATTATGGCTTTAAAGCAAACTCAAGAAAGGTAAACTTTTAATCTAAGTTTTATTCTTTCCTCTCTTCTTTATATTATACTTTCAATATGCATGATAATAATCATAATAAGAAATTTTTAAATTTAAAAATTATTGGGGTCACAGTTGAAATTATTTTAGTAGGAATGTATTTGAACTTCTTCTATAGTTCAACAACAATAAGATATTGATTATATCTTGTTGAAAACAAGATTTTTTTTAAAAAGAAAACAAGCTATCTTTTTCTCATTTTACTTACGAATCCCAGTTCCCTCTCCCTCCGCTCCTCCCATTTCTTTCACCTACCCCTCACACCCATCCATTTCTCAGAGAGGGTAGGCCACATTGTTTTGGGGAAGGTTAAGCCTCTTCCTACTGTATCTAAGCTGAACAAGGTAGTCATCCAAAGAGAATAGGTTTCCAGAAAGCAAGTACAAGCAGTGGGAATAAATCCTGGTGCCACTGACAGTAGCCCCGCAGTCTGCCCACCCATACAATTGTCACCCACATTCACAGGGACTAGGTTGGACTTACACTGTTTCATTCCCTGCCTGCTGGAGTTGATGAGCTCCCATTAGCTCAGGTAAGCTGTTTCAGTGGGTGAACCCATGATGTTCTTGACCTCTTTACTGATGTTTATATTTTCATTCCTCTCACTCTTCAACTGGACTTTGGGAGCTCAGTCTATTGCTCTGATGTGGGTTTCTGCCTCTGTTTCCATCAGTTGCTAGATGAAGGATCTATGGTGATATTTAAGATATACATCAATATGACTACAGGCCAAGGCCACTTTGGGTATCCTCTTCTCTGTTGCTTAGGCTCTTAGCAGGGGTCGTCCTTGTTGGTTCCTGGGAAATTCTCTAGTGCCAGGTTTCTTGCTAGCCTCATAGTTGTTCCCTCAATCAAATTATCTCTTTCCTAGCTCCCATCTCTGTCCTTCCTCTACCTGGAATTCCATTCCCTCAAGTTCTCCTCTATGCTCCCCTTTTCCTCTCATCTTTCCCTTCCACCCTTCCTACACCACTTTCCAAGGAGTGAAACTTGGTCACCTGGGCCTCAATCATCATCATCATTTCTTTTCCCAACCTGCCACTTAATTATTTCAGTGGGAAGGCTGACAACATTAAAAAAACCTTGATGTTTTAATTAAATGTGTTTCCACTGAGAAAAGAGTTTTCTCTTGCATTCTGTTTTCTGAAATATATTAGCTCTCTACAAAAGGTACACTTATTTATTATATGACTTCAATGTCTAAATTGTCTTTCAAAGGTAGGCATTCTTTGATTAGATGTTATAAATTAATACTCAGTGTTCCAAATTAGCAAACACAGCAATAAATTTGCCTATAGAATTTGCATAAAACTTGGTTCTTACAATTAGCCAGATAAATAGTTCTTTTATCCCTGTGTATACCATATACATTTGCATGTGTATATAAATAAAAAAGAAAGAGAGATTAAAATATTGACAACACAGTATTCCTTCATGCTATATTTCAATGTTAGTTAAAATGTTGTTTATTATTTGCTCTCAAGAATAACAATTTTGCCGGGCGGTGGTGGCGCACGCCTTTAATCCCAGCACTCGGGAGGCAGAGGCAGGCGGATCTCTGTGAGTTCAAGACCAGCCTGGTCTACAGAGCTAGTTCCAGGACAGGCTCCAAAAACCACAGAGAAACCCTGTCTCGAAAAAAAAAAAAAAAAAAAAAAAGAATAACAATTTTTTGAAGACATCTAAAAGAGCTGACTAATTACTTACTTCTGGGGCTAAACAGGAATATTCTTGTCTATAACCTCATCTTTGTGGTTTTTAATTCAAAGTTATATACCAAATCCCAGCATCTCAAATATTTTTCTACTTAATATCCTAAGTGATTCCAAACAAAATTAAATCTAATAAGCACATCTTCCACTCTCGTATTTTGAGAGATTACTACAGTTCTCTAGAAAGCACTATAGACAGAGTAAATAGTGCTTCATTGTTTGATAGTCATGTTTTGCCCAGATTATATCTTTATGCTTGGATGTATCTGTACATTCATATGTCACAAATGTCTATATTTAACAGTGAATATAAATAAGACAAACAACTATAATTACAAGTTGTGTGCTTAGTGTTTAAATATATCCAGTTTGTCAAGCTCTGTGTGTCTTTACGCATGCCCATTGCAAAGCATTTTAAGCAGTAACTAAAAGTAACATTTTATGGATGAAAAAAATAGGCTCAAAAATGTGTAGTCACATCTTCACTTTAATCCCAGTATGCATTAAAATTTATGGCCATATAAGGAAATCTAGAGTATAGGCTGAAAATGTGAATTCCCAATATGCAAATGTATCTGTGAGCAAAGGAGGTAATTAAAAATAATATATTACTTACTAGAAAATGTTAATATTCTCTGCATGCATATGTTTATTGATTTGTACTTATAAAATATTGTATTAAATATTAATCTTGAATATATTTATTAATTTTTAAATTTTATTTCGCATACCAGCCACAGTTTTCCCTCCTTCTCTCATCCTGTTCCCTTTTCCACTTCCTTTCTGCCCCCATAAACTTCCCAGTAAACGTAACACCTCTCATGAAAGTCTACAAAGCCTAACAGACCAAGTTGAGGCAGGACCAAGCTCCTCCCGACCCTGCATCAAAGCTGAGCAAGGCATCCCACCATAGGGAATAGGTTACGAAAAGCCAGCTCATGCACCAGGGACCAATCCTGGTCCCACTCCTAGGACTCCCTCAAACAGACCAAGCTACACAATTGTCAGCCACATGCAGAGTGCCTAAGTCAGTTCCATCTCCCAGGAGCTTGGGTCAGTTGTCTCTGTGAGTTTCTCTGTCATGACCTTGACCCCCTCCCTTTGCTCCTGTAGTCCTTCTTCCCTCTCTTCAACAGGATAACAAAAGCCCCGCCCAGTGCTTAGCTGTGAATCCCTGCATACGCTTTCTTCGGTTACTGGGTTAAAGCTAGGATGACAAATAGGGTAGTCACAAAACTGATTACAGAAGGCCTAGGAGGGATGCATGGATCACCCTGGAAAGGGGAAATGGAAGAGATCTCCTGGGTAAACTGGAGACATGAGGTGATTGAAGGAAGAGTATGGGGAATAGGGATATGAGGTATCAAGATAGCCAATCTGGGGGAAGAACTGAGAGGGATAGCAATGAAAGAAATAGTTTGATAGACATGTTCCTTATGGGGTTATGGAGAAAACTGGTGCCAGGAAAACTCCAAAGAAATCAAAAGGATGACCCCAGTTAAGAGTCCTAGCAATAATCGAGAGGGTCCTTGAACTGGCCTTCTCTTGTTTTCCGATTTATCTTGAATCTTGAGAGTAATATACCATTAAAATTTGTTCATAAATAACACAGAACAAAACAAACAACAAACAAACACACAAAAACTGAAGCCCAAACCAAAGCTTTGTCAGTTTACCTACTTGCCTTTACACCTGTTCACCTGGTTGTTTAACAATTCCATTCATTGACACTACAGGAATAGGAAGATCAGAGTCACATTCAAATTCTCAGCCCAATGCTCAGTGGTCTAATGAGCACAAGAAATTAACATAACTATCGGGTCCTCAATTACTTCATCCAGAAATCAAGAACTACTCGTAATGCAAAATGTTATTATGGATTTTCTGTCTGTGATATATGATCTGTTTTATGATTATAATTCAAATATAATTATCCTAAATAGGCCTTCTTATAAATTAAAAGGAAAATGAACAAAGCTGAAATCTAAAGAACATTATCTCTTAACTTTAAATATCTTCTTAGACTACATAGAAGTGTCAGTAAAGTAATGTTCATCATTCAAATAACCCTGTAAAATGTATTTTGGAAGCATATTTATGGTTATTTATTGCTGAAAAAATAAAACATCTGAATAATTGGCTTAGAAATGAAAACATTCTCATGTATCTCTTGTTCTTGACTAGTTCTACCCAATTGCTGATGAACCACTATTATACAATGAAAATACTGGTGTATGTTCAAGACTTGATATTTATTGTTTTATCTTTTTATAAGGAAAGTGTTAAGCTTCACCTGAAACAAATATACGTCCAAAAATATCACAAGCAAATTATCTTTTCTGTAATTAAAAACTGTTCAAACTGAGATTACTAATCTCAAGCCTGAATCATATTGATTCTCTGTCCAATTGACAGCGCCATCTGGTTACATAAACTTTTTGCATTGTGGGGCACTGGGTTTATGGAAAATGGAGTCTCTATGTAATCTTTAAGACAAACAACTTGAAATTTTGTTTAAAAACTCTTATATTTCAAGGAATAGCAAACAGTGCCTGAATAAATTATAGTTTATAGTCACTGATTAAAAGATTACCAGGTACAATGCATAAAAACTGTTCATTTAGTAGTTATTATCAATTTTACTTATAGAATCAGGGTGATACTAGGGCAGGCACCTTTAAAAGAATTTAGAAGTTTTATATGAAATGATTTAGAAAATGACTTGTTAAATTTGTCTTTTCTGTAGATAAGTAAAACAACTGTGGTGGTTTAATATAGGTTATGGCCACTATAGACCCATGGGTTTGAATGCTTAGTCCATAGGAATAGCACTATTATGAGGTGTGGCCTTGTTGAAGTAGGTGTTGCCTTGATGGAAGAAGTGTGTCACAATGGAGACATTCTTTGAGGTCTTATATATGCTCAAGCCATACCAGATTTTGCAGTCTCTTCCTGTTGCCTATAAATCAAATTGCAGAACTTTCAGCTACCTCTTCACCATCACTTCTGCCTACATGCTGCCTTGCTCCCACCATGATAATAATTGCCTAAACCTTTGAACTGTAAGCCAACCTCCATTAAATATTTTACTTTAAAAGAGTTGCTATGGTCGTTGTGTCTCTTTATAGCGGTAAATAAAATAATAACTTTATCAATGTGAAGCAGTCATAAGCTCTAGCACTAACACTCCATAGCATTATATATGTGTCTGCCCCCACATATTTCTATGGATATGATATATGAATGGATATAATTGTACCATGTTATTCAAAATCAGTGAGAAAGTCAATACTTAAAATAATTTCCAAAGGCATATGTGTTAGAGAATGATTTCCTAAATATAGATTTAAATAATTTATATGGTGTGGCCTGGGGTAACAATTCTAGCAGATATAATTATTTACATATCAATTTAGTCTTACAGATTGGTAAAACTAAACAAAGTTCAATTTCAGAGATACATATCACAGCATAACACATGCTAGAACAAATACTGCATTCTCATTATTAAGAATTCTATGAATCTGACCCATAGAGGAACAACCAAGAGATTGTTTTAAAGTTCAAAGAAAAATCAACCATTTAAACTTAAAAAAAATTCAATAATACGATATCAATAAATATTTACTAAAGGACATACACAGAAAGTAGTGAAGAACAGTAGAATTCTGTGTATTTGAGCCCCACCACCTGCAATTTACAATTATATATATATGAAGGTCAATTCCAGGTGGATTTAGCCACTAGGATAAGAATCCTTTTACTTGACTATTTAAGTCCAAGAAAATATTGCCGTATTGGGAGATTCAGGCAGCAAATATTTGTTACTGATTTTAGCTCCCTGTTGTAGTGGCTCTGTTCTAGCATAGTATGGATGAAAAGGAGAGGAGTATCCTTCTCCAGAAAAGCCCCCATTAAGGCAGGATTTCTGCACATGACATGATGGATAATTCACTAGTAATGTAGCACCAGCTTTTTTCATAAAATGGTATTGGGCAATGTAGGCTGATAAATCAATTATTACTTCCATAATAAGTACTAAAAATCATTAAAAAAATGTCATTCTAAGAAAGTCAACATCTTCCAACTCTTCAGGTTAGGAAAACTGTTTAAATATTTTGAATTAAAAAAACGATACAACAGTGAAAATCTTAGAACATATGATAAAAGACATTGATTTTACTTGATACAGGATGTTAAGGCACAGGGTAAAGGACTCTGGTGAAATCAAAATCATGGGAAAGTTGGTATAAAAATATAGTACTAAATGTATAGCTTGATGAAAACTTCCTAAACTAAGCTTAATTCTACTAATTCATGGGGAAAAAAACCCAAGAGAGCAGGGTGATGTTTTTTCTAGTTGTTAGAAAACATTCAAAGATCAATTTAAAATTATCTCTTCAAAGAAGAATAATTTTAATTGGGTCAGATGGTTAAGTAAATTTTATTCCTATGCATTGTGTTAAACTAAACAATTTGGTTGGCAGTTAATGGGTTATGCTAGCTATGTGTGAATCTAACAAAATCATGTTTCAACAGAGAAATCAGAGAAAACTAAGGTCAATGAGTGCTGTATAAAAGACATTCATTGTTGGTCAAATGAACAGTAACAAGTCTAATCCCTGAAGAATACCCAATGCTTTACAGTGCAGAGAATGCCTTACTCTCTAAAGTAATCAAGCCTACTTGCTGAATAAATAGTTAAACACCTACCAACAAGTTCCTAAATAAGTTCAATCAGCATTAGAAATGCTGGAATATGTACAACTATATTCATACCAAAAATAGAGTTAAACCCATAAAGAAATTAAAGCACAGGACTTAGAAAGAAGAAAAAAGAAACAGTATATGTAGTAGGAGGCCCCTTGTTTTTTCCGGGCTGCTCAGTCCCGAAATAATCACACAATAATTTGCAATACTGTTTGGCCAATAATTTAAGTGTATTTCTGGCTAACTCATATCTTAATTTAATTAATCTCTATTAATTTGTGTATTGCCATGAGGCTGTGGCTTACTGGGTAATGTTCTGGTACCTGTCTCCGGAGGGGCTACATGGCTTCTCCCTGTCTCTGACTTCTTTCTCCCAGCATTCAGTTTTGTTTTCCTCTCCTAGTTCCGTTCTTCCCTGCCATTGAATCAAAGCAGTCTTTTTTTATTAATCAATGGTCATCACAGCATACAGAGAGAAATCACACATCTCCCTTTTTCTGTTTGCACTGCCAACATAACCCAGAAAGCCACTGTTTCAAAAACCACATGTTTTTTTTTTCTGATACAGATGAATCAGAGAAGCCTCTCCTAAAGGAGCCATGGCATTAAGCCATGCTTTACTCTTTCTTTTTATGCCGAGAATTCCTTCCCAAACTCTCTCAGGTTAAGTGGACCACCCCTTGCAGAGAATGGTTAGGTGGGAAAAGTGTAATAACCAGGGGAGGTAGAGGACACCAAGAAAACCATGCCTTTTGAATCAACATGATCAAAGCTCATATGAACTCCAGAGACTGAAACAGCATGCACAGAACCTGTACATATCTTCACCAGGTCCTTTTCATTCATATTATGGCTTTAACTTTAGTGTTTTTTGCGATTCCTGAGTTTGTGTGTGAATTTGACTCCTGTACCATCTCCTGGCCTCCTTTCCTTGACAATGATGATAATTCCAGTCTGCCAGATGATACTTGTTGGGGAGGTAGACAGTCTGGCCATTTAAGTAGGGATTGTCTTAGGGTTCATTTACAGACCTAATGCCCTAAATGCCAAAAGGGCTATCATTTGGTGGGAGACTGTAGAAACTCCCAGCAGGTCCTGATGTGAATGAAAGACTGAACAATGGCTTCGCACTCCTGGTAGATGAAGGTAAGCGGTGTGCCTTGGTTTTCAATTTTTAAGGTGAACTAGGTCTCATGCCCTAGCCAGATCTCTTCGATTTCAGAAGCACAGTAGATGTCATTTTAAAAGACAGATTGCCCTGATCCATTTGTTCTCTCTACTGAGGTCACTTGAATAGCAGTAGAGCCAACCTTAATGGAGACTTTGGTGTCTTTGTGAGCTAACTTAAGAGCATTGTAGAATACCACTATGTTCTCTTCCAGAGCCAATGTGGCAGCAGGGAGTTTCTCTTGCTTATGTTCTATGTGCTCAACTAGCGTTCTGGTTTAGTCTATGAAAATAAGCCCTTTGATGCCCTTCAGGCCAGTCAGCAGCTGCTCATGTACTGCCTGACCCAGGAGTTACAGTTATATATATATAGACTGCAGAGACATTGTCATAAGCTAAGCCTTTTTTTAAAAAAAGCAAAAAAAAATGTCCTTAGAGAGGAATTCTGTTTTAAAGCAATTGTTAGGTCCAGTATGGGCACACTTGATAATGATTTTCCTCAGAACAGACAACTTCTTCCCTCCCCCTTTTAAAATTAAAGACCAAAATTATGCTACACCATCAAAAAATTTCATCCCCCAAGCCACTATAGCCTTTACAGATGCCAATAAAACTAATTTTGTGTCAATAATAATGTGAGTTAATTATGAGGAAAGGGTCTATACCCAATCAAATCTTGTATCAGTATAACTAGGGGAGTTATTGACAGTCCTTTAGGTATTAAACATGACCCAATCACAAGCCATAAGTATTTTTTTCAGATAGCCACTATGTCACACGAGCCTGCAAAACACTATAGTTTGCAAAATTAAAGTTCCAAAAGGATTCCATCTCTAAAACCACACAAACGCTTCAAGACTTATTACAGTCCAGAGGAAACACCTGGCATGTATTCCACACCTAATCTCACTCAGGGTTGCCAATCATGCTAGCAGCAGTCAACCACAGAGTAGACTGCCTAATTATGACTGTTACAGTATCCTTGCAACTGCTGGAAAGGCTAGACTCCTCCATTAACAATCATTTGCCCCTCAACAATTGCACAAGTTTTTACCTGGTTTCCATTGCCCAACTGTAAACATTTAATCAGAACCTATACATCTTAACTAAACACAGGTTCATCTATTGGACCTATCTACTACATTCTTGGGCCAAGTATGGGATCACATAAAATCTCTGCTAGACTCTTCTAAACTTGTTGCATGGCACCTTATGGGAGGGGTAGTGGTAGCTTTAATATTTCTGCTTAAGTGTCTCCTATAGCTAAGATGTTGAAAACAGTAGGTAAACAAGGCAACACTCCAGGTGATGATGGCTATGGAGCATACTAAACCAAAACCTCCAAGGGAGGTTGTCAATGTTTGGCTAATATAATTACAGAGGCCATTTAAAACCTTAGTTCTCCCAAAAGTTTCCCCTTGCCTCTGACTTCTTGAGACCACTTGAGGACCAACCTTTGGAGGACTGGGAGTCAAAGATGGGTAAGAGCCCTTGTGGCAGGCCACCCTAAGACAGGCACAGCCCCAAATGCTGAGGGGTGCCTAAGCTAAGGTTATAATGACTTATAACCCCCACTAGGTTGCCCAATAAAAATAAAATAAAAAGGGTGAGATGAGGCAGGGAAATAGCACAAGGACAAGCAAGAGCATGAAAACTCACAATAAATAAGCAATGGCCAAAACAACCTGTCAGTGGATTGAAAGCACAGAAACTAATAATGTGTAGTCCTAGCCCATCACAACACACCAGCAGCTACTGTCATTTTCAAAAGGACCAACCAAAAACTTTCCTTTGGCAGCTTAATTTTTCTAACCTCATATCCCCAGACGCTTTTACAATAAAGAGCTTTAATATTGGAATCTTTTGGAGTCTGTGTGGTTGTCTCTGGGTCTTCTCACCCCTAATTCCCGGGAATTAGGGATGTCACAACAGACAGCAACAATAAACCTGCATCAGTTCCCCTTTTCAAGTGTTGTTTTATTTTGTTTTTTATGTTTTGAGGGGTTTGATGTTTCTTTTCTTTCTTTCTTTTTTTTTGAGAAAGAACTTAAAAGAGGAGGGAGGTGGAGAAGATCTGAAAAGATTTGGGAAAGGGAAAGAATGTGAACAAGTTTAATTTTGCAAATTTACTCAAATTATATATACATATATGAATATACATGTCAATGTCAGCAGAATCACTAAAATAAACAGATAAATTTGCTTTTCTTTTCCTGTGAAAAAGTGCTCTAATCAAAAGCACCTTAGGGTAGAATTGGTTTATTTTCCATAGTATAGGCTATCACCAACAGAATTTGGGGTCAAAACTCAATTTGGGACCTGGATAAAAATGAACAAGAAACATTACTTTTGATTATCTCAGTGGTTTGCTTACTGTCTCTCTTAACTAGCTTGTTTCAATAGGCTAGGTATCCTTGCCTAAAGATCATACCACTCACAGTGGGTCGGCCCTTCCACATCAATCATCAATCAAAATAATCTCTCATAAATACAGCCATAGTCCTATCTGATCTGTATAATGTTTTTGTTGAGACCTGTCTATGGCAATTTCAGAGGAGCACAGATGGCAGCTGACTTCATCGTGTCAGCCCACCAGGAAGAAAGTGAAAACACTTAAAGGTCAATAATTCATAATATACATTAATCCAGAAATCTCTACCAAAATATTTCAGGCTGCATCATTGTCATTACAGGTTTGGTCAAATATAGATGGTATAGCATCATGTTTTTTTTTTTTTTTTTACAATCAGGAAAATTGTTTATTTTTTATGAATTATAATTCACTGATGCTTGCTTATTTATTTATTAAAGATTTCTGCCTCCTCCCCGCCACCGCCTCCCATTTCCCTCCCCCTCCCCCAATCAATTCCCCCTTCCTCATCAGCCCGAAGAGCAATCAGGGTTCCCTGCCCTGTGGGAAGTCCAAGGACCACCCACCTCCATCCAGGTCTAGAAAGGTGAGCATCCAAACTGCCTAGGCTCCCCCAAAGCCAGAACGTGCAGTAGGATCAAAAACTCATTGCCGTTGTTCTTGAGTTCTCAGTAGTCCTCATTGTCTGCTATGTTCAGCAAGTCCGGTTTTATCCCATAGCATCATGTTTTGAGGCCAGAACCAACCAAGTACGATTAAGCTGCACAGTGCATTGCCTATCTGAGATTTACCCATCAGTGATTTTCTGTCCCCCCAAGTGCTGTTTTCCTTACTGTACCTCTGTAATATAGCTTGATGTCAGGGATAGTGATGCCGCCAGTAGTTTCTTTATTGTACAGGATTGTATTGGGTATTCTGTTTTATGGATGAAAAAATAGTGGCAAACCAAATCCAAAAACACATCAACAAATGCATCCACCATGATCAAGTCGGCTTCATTCCAGAGATACAGGGTTGTTCAATATACAAAAATCTATCATTGTAATCTGTCATATAGATAAAATGAATGAAAAAAAAACATATGATCATTTTATTAGATCCTAAAAAATCATTGGATAAAATCCAACACCCCTTCATGATAAAGGTCTTAGAGAAATCAGGGATACAAGGAACATATCTATATATAATAAAAACAATATATAACAAACTGACAGCCAATATCAAATTAAATGGAGAGAAACTAAAAGCAATTCCACTAAAATCAGAAACAAGACAAGGCTGTCCACTCTCCATATCTCTTCAACATAGTTCTTGAAGTTTTGGCTATAGCAATACGACAACTAAAGGAGATTAAGGGAATTCAAATTGGAAAGGAAGAAGTCAAACTTTAGTTGTTTGTAGATAATATGATACTACATATAAGTGACCCCAAAAACTCTAATAGAGAACTCCTACAGCTGATAAATACCTTCAGTGATGTAACAAATAACAAGGTCAACTCAAATAAATCAGTAGCCTTCTTATATACAAATGATAAAGAAACTGAGAGGGAAACCAGAGAAACATCACCTTTCACAATAGCCATAAATAACATAAAATATCTTGGTTAACACTAACCAAAGAAGTGAAAGATCTATTCGACAAAATCTTTAAGTGTTTGAAGAGAAAAGTTGAACAAAAAACCAGAAAATGGAAAGATCTCCCATGCCCTTAGATAGGTATTATCAACATAAGAGTTAAAATTATTAACATTTAATAACAGATGCTTAGAATTGCAAAGAATTCCTTTTAAACAAGATAATTTATAGTTTATCATGGAAAATTAAATAGTCTTCAAAGTACTAATTTTAAAATGTTTAAATATAATTTAAAGATTATTTGATATTTTCAAAATAATTTTACCATTTGATGTATTATTTGAATGACTAATTCAGTCACTTTATGGAATACATAAAAATTACACTGAATCAAAATTTTAGAAATATAAATTTGCATTATTAAATTTGAAAGTTGTGAAATTATAAATACTGTTGAATAACACATTTTTCTTTTTATAATTCTTTCAGAATTTTGTACACTGTAATTATTATTATTTATATTCATCCCTACATTCCCCTTATGTCCGTCCCATAATATAGCATGCATCAACTTCCTATATAGCAATGTATTTTTAAAATGTCAATATACCATGGGTGGCGATAACCAATGCCTGTAATCTTAGCACTCAGGAGGGCAGAAGCAGGAGGAATTCCATCCAGGCCAACCTGATCTAAAGAGTGAGTTCAGTACATCTAGGGCTTCACAAAGAAAGCCTGTCTCAAGGAATGCCACTTAATAAATAAATAAAATGTCAATATCTTGTAACATAAGGCCTTTATTTCCAAAGAAAATATGTAAAATCATTTTACATAGTATGGAAAATCAAGTTATATGAATACTTAATATTGAAAGGCATAAAAGTCACTTCTGAGGTTAATTTATGGATATAAGGTAGGAGGTGTTAAAATGCTAAAGCATTTGGAGGCTTATGGTGCCATGGCAACTACCTTTTTTTAAAAGTCACAATAGACCTAATGAAATGCTAACTCCACAAGGAGCTAAGAAATCTGCAAATTGCAGACATTTAATTTTAATGCTTATTTAATTTCCTATAGGGCCCTGGTAATTTTTTAATTCTCTGTGATTAAATTCTTAAACCTACAAAATAAGAAATTGTAATAATTAGAATAAATTATTATAGACTTTTTTCATAAATACTAAATAATATAATTATAATATTTTAGCAGCAGCATGAGCTTTTACACCAAATATGTTTTGGTGTTACATAGCATTGTTAAATATTATAATATTTTTAAATGATAAATAAATACATATTTTAATGAATATGTACCATTCATTGAATATCTATTCAGAGCACACACTGTGCTTCAATAATTATATCTAACATTTGTTGAGTAATTTTATATGGAACCTGTTGAGTGCTTTATATAATTATCATACTCTGCAGAATATCGCATGGGGTGCATTTAATTGATTTCACTTTTGTCTGGTAAAAAAGGAGCCTCAAATAAAACCAACCTACTGCCACTGTTGGATATATTTTTAAAAAGTAATTGTGAATTGCCTGCTTTTTTGGCATGACAATGGTACCCCAGCTTTTTTCTAATAAAACATACCTCTGGCTCATGAATGAAACCTAGCAGGTTATTAAATATTGGTCTTGGCAAGCTGTTTATCTTTTAATAACTTTTTTGCTGTGATAATTAAATTTTTTTTTTACCTCATGTTTTGGTTAGTATGGTATGGTAGGTGATATACAATTCCCTTCTTCAAATTGCCTAACTTTAAATGCTCACAATCTGGAACAATTCTTCAATTGACTCTCCAGAGAGGCCCTCTTTAAAGTAAACTAATACTCCATCTTTATGGAGGCCTGCTAGTATTGTTAGAGGAATCCTTGTGTCAATTCCTTTTTGGATGCATAAACTATTAAACTAATATTTCACCATATCTGTATATATGTATAAAAGTAAAGAGGTATTGAGAACCCTACGGTTTTAGTTCATTCACACATGCGCACACACGCACGCACGCACACACACACACACACATACTTATAGTGAATTTCACAGCACTTCCTTTTTTTCATCTACCATTCTTTCCTCTTTTTTTTATTTTTTTCATTCTTTCCTGTTAATATCTCTTCTTTGCAATATGACCCCCTCCTACTTTCCTACTTTGGTTCTCTCTCTCTCTCTCTCTCTCTCTCTCTCTCTCTCTCTCTCTCTCTCTCTCTCTCTCTCTCAGTATGTATGTGTGTGGTGGGTTTGTTTGCCATTGAGTGTTAATGTGAATGCTAATATGAAGATAAGGGACAGGACTGACAGGCATATTAGCTTTCCTGAAGACCCTTTCTACAGCTGAGCCTGATGCCATTCAGACCTGTACTTGTCTTTTCTTGTACACTTGTGACTTGGTTCTTTGATTCATTGCCCACTTTTTAGATTTGTGGGTCCTTAATCCATATGGAATTATGATAGATGAGCTCACAAAATTTTGAAATACTGATTGTTTTTGAATATAATAACTAAAATTAAATTTTAAAAGTATGTTATAATTACAAGGTTGCACTGTGCAGCTTAATCGTACTTGGTTGGTTCTGGTCTCAAAACATGATGCTATACCATCTATATCTGACCAAACCTGCAATGACAATGATGCAGTCTGAAATATTTTGGTAGAGATTTCTGGATTAATGTATATTATGAATTACTGACCTTTAAGTGTTTTCTTTTTTCTGTATGGAAAGTCATGGTTTAGTATAGAAAAAAAGTTTACTATCACCAATCAACAGTATGTAAATATTAATTCACCTTATTGGCATATCTAACTAATATATATTTGGACTCTATTGAGCTCAAATATTTGATTTAAAGAACTAGTTACAAACATTTATCAAACAGTTCCAAAAATACTTCTATAAGTTTCCTCTATAAGTTGTTGTGAAATGACATTCTCAGCTCAGATAATTTTAAAATGAAATTATCAATCAACTCAAAAAACATGAAAAATGATCTGTATCTTGCAATATTAAATATACAGTCTAAACTGTGTCTTTAGTATTCAAATTTGCTTTCATTTTTAATAAATTATATGTATACCAAAGAATTATTTAAAAATGAATTTTCTGATGCCTTTTAAGTTAATGTTTGATATATGTACTAATTTTATCTAGTTATAGTACTAGTTCATGTTAAAATTTTTGGTTTGATAGTGGATCACATTTGGTAAAAGCTTAAAATATCTTGTTCAGTAGGTTCACTGATACCAAAAAAAGCATAATAAAAGACAAAGGAAATGGATAAACAGCTAAGACAACAACAGTAGAATAGGTAACAACAACATGGGGTAATAATTATTTAAGAATACTGGAGAAGTCAGGTGATGGTGATGCATGCCTTTATTCCAAGCACTCAGGGGCAGAGGCAGGCAGATCTCTGTGAATTCAAAGCCAACCAGATCTACATAGTAAGTTTCAGGACAGCCAGGCCTATACTGAGAGACCCTGTCTCAAAAAGCCAATAAATTAATAAATAAATTAATGAAAGAGTTACAGAAAGTCCACAAAAACTAGCGACAGTGTAGGATGTCAGAAGCCTAGAAAGGTAACATTGATGTGAAGAAGAGGAGGTTCACTAGAGCCAGGTTTCTACCAACCCTATAATGATTCCCTCAATCAAGATATCTCTCTCCTTGCTCTCTGTCCTTCCTCCATCTCGACCAGACCATCCCATTCCCTCACATTCTCCTCTACCTTTCTCCTCTCCTCTCTTCCTCTCTCCTACTCACCTCTCTCTCCCAACCAGCATGCTTCCAACCCTGCCAGTCAATCCTGTCGGTTTCCAATTTCCAGGTGAGTCTATATATATATATTTGGGGTTCACCTTATTAATTAGCTTCTCTAGGATCATGAAATATAGGCTCAATGTCCTTTGTTTATAGCTAGTATCCACTTATGAGTGAGTAATACCATATTCATCTTTTTTGGTCTGGGTTACTTCATGCAGGATAGTGTTTTCTAATTCCATCCATTTGCACTCAAGATTCAAGATGTCATTTTTTTTAACCTCTAAGTAGTGTAGCACTCTGATGTGTAAATGTGCCACATTTTTTTAATCTATTCTTTGGTTGAGGGGCATCTGGGTTATTTCCAGTTCTGGCTATTACAAATAATGCTGCTATGAACATAGTTGAACACATGCTTTTGTAGTATGATTGAACATCTTTTGGGTATATACCCAAGAGTGGTATTGTTGAATCCTGAGGTAAGTTTATTCCCAATTTTCTGAGTAACTCCCATACTGATTTCCAAAGTGGTTTTACAAGTTTGCATTCCCACCAGCAACAGATGAGTATTTCCCTTACTCCACTTCCTCTCCAGCATAAACTATCATTAGTGTTTTTGATCTTAGCCATTCTGACAGGTGTAACATGGTATCTCAGAATTGTTTTGATTTGCATTTCCCTGATAGCTAAGGATGTTGAACATTTCCTTAAGTATCTTTTGGCCATTTGAGATTCTTCTGTTGAGAATTCTGTTTAGATGTGTACCCCATTTTTTAATTGGGTTATTTAGAATTTTAATCTCTAATTTCTTGAGTTAATTATATATTTTGTAGATCAGTCTTTTGTCTGATATGGGGTTGGTGAAGTTCTTTTCCCATTTAGTAGGGGAACATTTAGAACAAGAAAAGGGAAGGAGGGAGAAATATTTCCTTAAAACTACTATTTTTAAAATAAAAAGCAGAAAAATAAAAAAAAGTACTTACATCTAAAACATAATGGAAAATATTAATCGAAGAACAAGAAAGCATCATAAACAAGATGTCAGATACAAGATACAAGAATATCAGATACAAGAAACAAGAACAAGATAACAGGCAGTGTTCCCCCCTGGCCTTCTTATTAATTCCACTTTCCAGGTTCTCACCTAGAGTTCTGTTTCAGGTCTCCCTTCATGAGGGATTACAAGTTTAAGCTGATATAGTTCTTTCTTTTCTATGTTATATTTAATCAGATATTGTTCAGCACAATAGCAAGCAACCTAATATATATTATTAATAATTTCTTTTATGCCATTGTCTTCTTTATAAAAAGTCCCTTCTATTAAATTTTACTTTCCTGCAAGTCATTGTTTCAAATCATGCTTTCTTCAGTAATTCTTTCAGTTACATCTAACTGATCATTTTGCTTATGCTTTTCAACAAAAGTCCTCATGTCTAATTTGTGAGATATTGTGGTTCAATTCATAGGATTCACGGAATCTATTATCTGTATTAGCAAACCCTTCAGAGCAATTTTGTCTTTCAGACTTGGCTCTGTATGTTTCAGTGCTGTCCCCAACTCTACCTTGATGTCCTTCAAGGTCTCCTAAACAGTCACAGGAATCTCAATTCATTTCCAAAATAACTGCCCTTGCGCCTTCCTTTCCCCTGCGTGGTCTTCACTGTCATTTTTCATGTTATTAGGGTTGAATATAATTTTCTCGATGTATCGTATCTCTAAATAAATCACATGCGGTGGAGTTTTAACTTTGCGTTTCCATAATGATGAAGTGCCTTTGCTGCTAAGTATTTTTGTAAGAACTCTTGACTTAAGATTTATGGTAGACGTGACTATTAGTGTTAGAAAAATTATTCTAAACGGAGAAAAAGGCAGGAGGTGATACTGGGTGTTCTGACAGTACAGTGTGGAAATTGATGTGTTATTGTCTGTTTTATAACTCTGTAGTGACAGAGGTTAACTTGAAATTACTGGTCACTGGAGATGAAAGTATTTTTCATGTATTGAGACTAATAACAACAAAAATTGTCCTTGTTGGACATTGAGGAGTTTCCCAGTAATGCGAGTTTTGGATCTTAACCTTACTTTTTTTTCTCAAATTACTTAATTTGTAGAAATGCTCTTTGTAACATTGTTGACATCACCTTGCTTCTCTTAATAATTTAAATTAAATCACTGACAATGAGTTTTTTACATAAATTTTAATAAAGTCATAAAAAATTTGTTTTTGATAATTATATTAGGAGACCACAATTGATTTATTAAAGTTTAAGCTCAATTTTTTTTTGCTAGAAAAAATTCAGACTGGGTAGTAAGTAAACAATTCCACTAAACTGACATTATCTTTATATACATTATAATATTTAAATTAATCTGTACTATTCAAAGAATTGCTGAAAGTATGAGAATTTTTTTTCTAGAAAGGGTGTTATTCTTTCAGTGTGCTTAGTGAGCACACTGGTTTAAGACACCTTTCACTAGGTCTTTAACTTTGACATGTTTTTTTTTGTTTGTTCTCTCGTTTTCATTTCTTTTTAAAGCAATTTTTTCTCATTCTCAGCGCCCTCTCCCTCTGTCCTTCTGCTATTCCCACCTTCCACGCACTTCATGACCCATACTCTCCTCAGAGAGGGTAATGCTTTTCATAGGGAGTCAATAAAGCCTGGCATATCACTCTGAGACAAAAAGCAATGCCCTCCCCACTATATCTAGACTGAGCAAGGTATCCCTCCATAGAGAATGGGTTCCAAAAAGCCAGTTCATGTACTAGGGATAAATTCTGGGCCCACTACAGGTGGCCCCATAGGCTGAACCAGCCACACAACTATCACCCACATTTAGAGGGCCTGGTTTGGTCCTATGCAGTTTGATCTTATGCAGTTTGGTCCTATGCAGTTTCTCCCACTGTCATTTCAGAGCAAGTGAACTCCCACTACCTAAAGTCAGTCTTTGTCGGTTTCACCCTCATGGTCTTGACCCCTTGGCTCATATAACCATCCCCCCTCTCTTTGACTGGACTTTTGGAGCTCAACCCAGTTAGTTTTAGCTGTGGATCTCTGTATCTCCTTCCACCAGTTGCTGGATGAAGCTTCTATGATGACAATTAAAGTAGTCATCAATTTGATTTCAGAGTAAGGCAGCTCTGGAACTCCCTTCACTACTCTTTAGGATATTGGCTTATCAGTTAAAAGCACGGGCTGCTCTTCCAGAGGACCTGAGTTTCATTCCACGTATACACATGGCAGCTCACAACTCCTGGAACTCCTATTCCAGGGAACCTGACCCCCTCATACAGACATGCATGCCAGTAAAACACCAATGCACATAAAATAAAAGTATATAAGTCATTAAAAAGAAAATTGAGCTTTGACATGTTTATTGCTTTTGCATATGATAAGTTCATGTTCAGGCAGTCATGTTGATGAGAGCTTATGGGTGAAGCTTCTGTCATTACTAGGAAACCCCATATCACACAAATTCCCTTATTCTATGTCTTTTATAATCATTTTGCCCCTCTTCTGCAATGTTCTCTGACCCTTAGATGTGTAAAGCTTTTGTAGCTGTATCCCTTACAACTGGGCTCTTATAGAAAGATATGTAAATTTGACTTATTTAAATATGGACATATTTAAATATTTACAAACATATGTAAATACATAATTTATATGCAAAGAAGCATTCAAATTTCCAATAATTAAAAATGCCAAAACTCACCTTGGTGTAGTTTGTAAAACACAGACTCTGAGTTCCTATTCCAGTAATGTTTTTTGACTTGATCTATCCAAAGTAAATTTGAAACAGATTTAAAAAACAGTATCCATGTGATGGTTATTATCACTTTTGTAGTGACACATAAATTTCTTTGTCTGTCTTCCTGATCTGAGGCTGGATAGATTGTATACAACTTAGGTTGCATAACACTGGGCACCAGTTTGAGTAATGCTGTGCTCTCTCCCTTTTGAGTTCTCTTTGGTTCCAACTAGCAATAGTATAGCAGGAGCAAGTATAAAGGAAAAGAGTGAGCTCTGAATCCACAGACCCTCACTTCTCACATATGTGTGAGATAACTAAATTTTGAGATGTGCTGGGGAACGTGATTTTTGTTTCTCTTTAGTCCTAGGAAAATTAAAGTCATGAAAAATAACTTCCACTCAATTATTCCTATAAAGATATTTAGCTACTGTGAATCAGTTTCTGGTCTTTTTAGGAAACCACAAAAAGCTGAGGAAGTAGTCTTAGTTCAAGTTCAGCCTGTGCTAAACAATACATTGAAACTATGTCTATGAATAGAATACAATATTGAAATGCTTGTGTAGTGAGTATGAGGACCTAGATAAAAGGATTCAAAAAAAGGATACTAATTGAAAGGTAAATGAATGAGATTGTGGATTGTCTTTGAATTAGCTGTGTATATGCTGGTGTTTCTGAAGATACTGTATCGTTTTGCTTTTAATGGCTAGCTCAGTAATTTCAATGATAGCAAAGATAGATAAACAATATTAGAGATCAAAGTTTCTGGGTTTTATTTAGACTGATTAGTCTTTATGAGAAGATCATAATCATAACTCTGCACTGTACACACATGTACATGTACAAACATGCAAACATTATATAATTTTGCACAAAATCTTGAAAGCAATAAATATTCCCAGTAACCATAATTCTTGCTGAGAAAATAGACATCTAATCACAGAGAGAAATTCTGGTATAAAAACGTGCTTTAGACTTGTATGTGTGAATTTAATCATATCATATTTATGTCTTATCACAAAGATATAAAAATAAGAAGAAAAATATCTTTGAACAAAACTGTTCTGAAAAAACTAATATCCAGGAGAAATATTTTGTGTTTTAAAGCAGAACAAAGTGATCATAGTGCATACACATTTTTGTTCACATCTATGTTCCTGCCTTCTCTGAACTTCCCATTAGTGCTGGTCTCTCACCTTACAGCACCCACTAATTCAATCCTTGGCCATTTTACATATGCAAACAGACAATACACACATGTATATACAATAATTAACAATTAAAACCAAAACTCTGATAATTTTAAAAACTGCTCATGAATTTGAGTTCACCACTTGGAGAATATTAGTGAATTATGCGGTGAGAGACTGATGTTATCTTGCATATTGAGAAACAGCTTGAAGTGTGAAAAGATGAGAATGTGGACCTACGTAACAAATTAGATTGATGTGTTGTCCTTGACATAATGGCATTTTCATTTCTGCGCCCTATGAAGTCCAAAACAAAACCATTTTTTATAGTTGTTCAAAATCCCAAGAGAAATGAGTTCAGGTGGTCTCAACTCAGTTTCTCATGTACACGGGGACATATCAAAAAGCTGTCACGGACTGATAGTAATTTATCACTACCACTTTTAACAGCCATGGGATTATAAGCATGAAGGAAACAAAAACAAAATGAAACATTTCTAACAAAATTTCTCACATTAGCTAGTATTTTCTAAATCATTTTGTAGGAAGAGTCTTGTGCATAAATAATGAGAAGGTGTTGCTATGACACATCATTTTAAATTTTATTTAAATAGTCATTCATTAACATTTAAAAAGGAAATTTATATTATCTGAAGTCATTGTTTATAATAGAGGTATGAACAAAATGCCATCATACATATTTAAGATCACAATCCATCCAACAAGCAAATCAAACTTAAATGTAGGTTTCCTTATGCCTTTTTAATCATTTATACAAATTATATTCAGGTGTTCAATATTTCCAGATTTTTTTAAAATATAAAACCTTTAAATTTCTGTTAGTCTGGCCTTTGGGAAAATGGATGATAGTTGAAAATAAATTAGTATACATAATTAGGCGATATTGTATAGAACTTGATGTCAAAAAGATAACGGTATGACATTATATAGTTGAGAAATTGTTTTAGGTGCTTCTGAAGACAGTTACTTTTCATTCACCATCAAATCTCTTGTGACATGTTGATCTCTTGGAAATCAGAAATGTCATCTGTGTAACAGTGAAGAGAATATATCAGTACATGAGACATTGCAGAGATGTAGGTCAAAGGAAAAGGACAAAGAGTAATTTATTCAAATACTCTTTGGATTTGATTCATATTGTAGCTAAGCAAGAATTATTAAATCAAACGAGAAGTCAGAAGTATTTTGATAATATAAAAATCAGACAGTATGTATAAAACCATGCATTTTCATTTGGAAAACAAGAAGTAGAGGAATGTATTCAGGTGTCCTTTAAAACAAATTAGAGGATAGACTGAGAATGCCATGGCTCATTATGAAGAAACATTCACTCTATTGCCTTGAAAATGTCATTAAAAATATGGTGCAGAATTAACTCTAGTGGGTTGATATTGAAATTTAGGGTGAAAACTTTATAGGTCAGTCAGGCAATAGGAGAAATTGTGGCTCACTCCATGGATGTTTATTCATCACTAAGATTTTATAGGTTAGTTAAGAAAGAAAAGCTGATAATTTGTGATGTATACAGTCTCAAATAAACAAGCAATTTAACTCTGGATATGTAGGAAATAAAATATGTTGCCAAAAGGTTAATAAAGACACATATTAAACAGTATACTATTGCCTTTCCACCATAGTTCTTTTGTATATTTTAAATTATTATTATTTTTTATTTTACTTTTTACACAAAAAGTAAAAAGGGTTTTACAATCTCTACCTCTAAAAGGAGCATTGCTGCTGCTTTTCATTAGGGAAACTATCATATGAAAAGAGATTATAGGTGATGAATATAATCTTATTTAAAAGCTCCAACATCTCACTTCAACTGACACATAGAAATTAGAGACAAAAACATAATAAAAGAGAAAGAAAATGATGTCTGTATTTCTGTGTCTGAGTTATTTTAGTCTGAAGGACTATTTCTAGATCTATTTGATTACTAACAAGCTTCATTTTTAATAGCTTAATAATACTAAATTACATAAATAGGCCACCTTAATATCCTTCAATACCAGCTCACTTCCTTAACAGCTGACGAACTCCAAAGGAAAAAATGACTAGCTTTGACATTGTTAAGCCTGAGATTCATGCTCAGCGTCAACGATACCAGTCCTACACCAACAAATCCTACCTGGTTTGAAATAGGCCTAAAGACAGAGTGACCACACAAAAAGTTCCAGTTCCTTTCTACTGTGTTTCCTCCCCTTGATCATTCTTTCTCTTTATTATCCTCACATCTATGTTTTTACCCATCTTTTTTCAATGTTTTAATCACTGAATTACCCTAGTACCCGAAGTATTCCAAGGAGTCTCTCCCAATCGCTTTCACCCTCTACCAGTTTCATATGTTCCTGATAAGTCTGAAAAAGGAAATAAAACAAACAAACAATCAACAATAAAAATACCTTGTAGATGTCATGGAGAAAATGTGGCTAAAAGGAACCACCGTGCCTTTCACCTCAGGTCAGATGCAATTCATTACAACAGTCCCTATTTTCTTCTGTTCACCTTCGTTGATGCTTAATAGCTTCTTGCTACTTCTGCTAGCTTACTTTGGTGCAAAATCCCCAGCAATGGATGGGACCAACCCCTGCCACACTGAATCAACTCCATGTCCGCTTTCTGTAACAGGCCTACTTTGTCTCTCCTTGCTGGTAGGATCCTCCCAAAATATCTGTCACTTCCACACTGTAACCAAATCATCAGTTCATAGCCCAGTAATAATTACATTCCAAGTCTTTTCAGGAATGACAGACATTAATTACTTGATCAACTGTTGCCAATCAAGTTAAGAATTCCCCCTGCTATTGTACAGAAGGCAACCTCCTCAATAGACACACCACTACCCTCTCTAACAGAGACCTTTCTTGGCAAAACACACCAACAGAAAAACAAAAACAAAACAAAACAAAACAGCTATAATGCCTCTACCTGCATCAGTATTTCCTCTTAGAGTTAGGAGTAATAGTTTCCTGCAGAAGTTCCTGAAAGAAGGGACTATGGTAAAGTATCTGTTTCTGTCCCCAAAGGGGCCACAATCCATGAAATCGGCCATCTGCAAATGTTGCTGACAAAATTGTCTCTTTGCTGTGAATAAATATGGTACAGCCTTAAAAAAAATAAAACAAAAATTGAAAGATTAAGGCATTTACAAAAAAACATGGAAACTTACTACTTCAAAAGCTTTCCAATATGTGCTTCCCTGAAAAGGGCAAAAATGGACCTACTAAACATCAGAAGTTAACAAATAAACAGAAAAGTGTTAAAAAGGGTTACTTCTTTTGGAGTTGTTGGACAGTGAATTCTTTTATACTCCTAAATATAACGTTGATTCTGGGTATATGGTAAGACTCTATTGCTGCAGAAACCTAAAATTGAGTCACAAAATGTGATGATAAAACTGGTATGAATATGAGAGCTTCATCCTTATCAGCTAGTGTCCAAGGCTCTGGAAGGTGCTATGCATGATAGCTAAGGATAAAAACAATACTCAATTTCATCCAGCCATGACCTCTATGAGCCATAATTGTTGGCCTGGTAAAAACATGTTTTCTGATGCAATAGTGGCATAAATATCACCGGAGCAACAACTGCTTACTGATTAAACTTAAATCACTCTCCACAAGATGAAACCAATACCTGGTACAATTATCAGGATAGCAACAGGTCATAGATTCTAGGGAAGAACCTATTACTATTACGATGCTTGATTTGCACAGTATTTAACTAACTTCTATTGATTTATTCTAATACTTCTAGATCAAAATGTCTCTCAACTGTCATTCAGCAGCTTTGTTTGCAGTAGATTTTGATTAACATTCTAATTCAGTACTGCCAAAGATTCAAATGTGAATGCAGAATGCTCAGCACTAAAAATTATATATACAGCCTCCCCAAGCTCAGGTACAATTGTTGAAGACATGGTTTTGAAGAGATGGTGGATAAATAAACAGAAAGATAGTCTTATGGATCTTGCAGGGAAGATGAACTTAAAAATTCTCATACATTAATACAGCATACATAAGGTCTCTGTTCACTCAAGTCAGACACATTTCAGCATGTAAATGTGAATGTAAATGGACACACCATCCCACCCCTAGTTATGAAGCAATTGTCAGCTACCTGGAAAGAAAGGGTCAATTTCCTCTAAAAATATAGTTCCTGAGATGTTGATGACACTTCAGTGGAAGAGTAGATAATCAAGAATATTTTTGTAGTATTTATTGGGTTTACAGAGTTTAAAGTAAAAGAAGACACTAAGGAGAGTGGATAGAAAAATCGTGTTGTCTTGAGAATGGTTGTGAATTTGTGACTATGACCAAAATATATAATATACTACAAAACATGAAACTGTCATAATCTCATAAAACATATAACATACTATAAAATAGGAAACTGTCATAAATCTTATAAAAATGAAATCAAGTTATTATTTTTGCCCTATGATTTAAATATTCTCTAAGGTTAGATCATGACCCCTCTATTTATAAAGACTTTAAGGAACTGACATGAAATTATTCCTACAAATGTCAGTAATTATTAAAGGACTCTTCATGTACCCAAGAAATCTGTATGAGTTTAGCCAGAAATAAATGTTAGCAATTACATTTTGTCTTTGTCATATACTTTTTTGAGAGTTAGAGTGAAAAATTTTGATCAAACACACCAAAAAGTTTAATATTTTAATTATGCTAGTTCCTACCCAGAGTCAAAAGTGTTTCTTTTACTTGTTATATTGCACATCACTGAAACTAAAGAGGCAATTAATCCTCCATGATTCATTTGGTGTCTATTTCTGGACCTTAGTACCTTACCTTCTCATGTTAATGTCTTACTCTGAATTTTCAGAGTTAAAGTTTGCTTGACCTGTAACTCTCAAATAAACACATGAAAGAATTTTCTTGCAGAATAAATTTCTGTTTATTAGTTAGAAATAAATCAATATTCCTTTACCATGGAATCTGGAGCTAACAGGATTAAAATAGCGTCAGTAACTTTCTTTTGCCACTTAGTCTTCCATTTTTGTATAGAACATAATATGATACAAATCAAAAATAAATTCAGGCAAATTTTCTCTTCAGGTTTAAAAATACACTGTAAATATGCTCTTATAATAATTTCAATAAAACTTCAGTCATGATTTCAATGAACTTAAATCAAATTTATAAAATTAATTTGCATTTTTAAAACAGGAAATGTAGTAAAACTAGCCTACTTTTTATTAATTGCTCCCTCCATTTGAAAGATAAGGTTGACATTCTGATTTTTTTCTCTCTTATCTCTACATTTTTGTTGTAACTTTTCCTCTGACTCTCATTATATAGTCCAATCTCTCTATCTCTGCTTCAGTCTGTCTGTCTGTTTGTAGATTTGTAGTTTTTTTTCTGTTTCTTTCTCTCTCTCTTTTCTCTCTTTGGCTTGAGGGTATTACCTTTGAGATAATGGTTCACTATATAGGACACACATACATAAAAGAAACATTACTAAAGCTTAAAACTCACACCAAATCCCGCAAACTAATAGTAGGAGACTTCAACACCCCACTCTCTCCAATTGACTGATCAGCAAGACAGAAACTTAACAGAAAAACAAGAGAACAGATGCGTGACTCAAAAAGACTTAACAGACATCTATAGAACATTCAACCCAAATAAAAAAAAGATATATCTTCTTCTCAACAGCTCATGGAACTTCTCTAAAAATGACCACATATTAGGTAACAAAGGAAATCTCAAGAGATAGAAAAAAAATGAAGGAATCCCCTATATCTGATTGGATTACCTTGGTTTTAAGTTAGAATTTAACAAAACCACTAATCACAAAAAGCCTAAAAACTCATGGAAATTTAACAGTGCTCATTTGAACCACACCTGAGACAAGGCAGACATAAAGAGAGAAATTAAAGACTTCATATAATTCAACAAAATTGAAGGCACAACGTTCCCAAACTTATGGGACACTGTAAAAGTATTACACAATGTCCTTGGTTTATGGCTAGAAACCAAATATGAGTGAGTACATCCCATGTTCCTCTTCTTGGGTCTGGCTTACCTCACTCAGGATAGTGTTTTCTATTTCCATCCATTTGTATGCAAAATTCAAGAAGTCCTTATTTTTTATTGCTGAGTAGTACTCTAATATGTATAAATTCCATACATTCTTCATCCATTCTTCCATTGAAGGGCATCTAGGTTGTTTCCAGGTTCTGGCTATCACAAACAATGCTGCTATGAACATTGTAGAGCATATACTTTTGTTGTATGATAAGGCCTCTCTTGGGTATATTCCCAAGAGTGGTATTGCTGGGTCCAGGGGTAAGTTGATCCCGAATTTCCTGAGAAACCGCCATACTGCCTTCCAAAGTGGTTGCACAAGTTTGCATTCCCACCAGCAATGGATGAGTGTACCCCTTTCTCCACAACCTCTCCAACAAAGGCTATCATTGGTGTTTTTGATTTTAGCCATTCTGACAGGTGTAAGATGGTATCTTAAAGTTGTCTTGATTTGCATTTCCCTGATCGCTAAGGAAGTTGAGCATGACCTTAAGTGTCTTTTGGCCATTTGAAGTTCTTCTGTTGAGAATTCTCTGTTCAGCTCAATGCCCCATTTTATAATTGCGTTGATTAGCCTTTTACGGTCTAGTTTCTTGAGTTCTTTATATATTTTGGAGATCAGACCTTTGTCAGTTGCGGGGTTGGTGAAGATCTTCTCTAGAGAAGCTAAATAAGGAGAACCCAAAGAAAAACATATAGGCATCCTCCTGAATATTAACATTCAGCAAGCGATGAAAGGAGACAGAGACAGAGACCCAAATTGGAGCACAGGACTGAAATCTCAAGGTCCAAATCAGGAGCAGAAGGAGAGAGAGCACGAGCATGGAACTCAGGACCGCGAGGGGTGCACTCACACACTGAGACAATGGGGATGTTCTATTGGGAACCCACCAAGGCCAGCTGGCCTGGGTCTGGAAAAGCCTGGGATAAAACCGGACTCTCTGAACATAGCGGACAATGAGGACTACTGACAACTCAAGAACAATGGCAATGGGTTTCTGATCCTACTGCATGTACTGGCTTTGTGGGAGCCTAGGCAGTTTGGATGCTCACCTTACTAGACCTGGATGGAGGTGGGGGTTCCTTGGACTTCCCACAGGACAGGGAACCCTGATTGCTTTTCGGGCTGGGGGGAGACTTAATTGGGGGAGGGGGAGGGAAATGGGAGGCGGTGGCGGGGAAGAGACAGAAATCTTTAATAAATAAATAAATTAATAAAATAAAAAAAAGTATTACACAGCAGAAAAAAAATAACAACATTTTGAAATTTGCAGGCAAGTAGAAGGAGCTAGAAAACATCATATTGAGTGAGGTAACCCAGACCCAGAAAGACAAATTTCATATGTACTCTCTCAAAAGTGGCTTGAAAACATAAAGAAAAAAAAAGCCAGCCTAGATGGATGGAGATAGAGACAGAGACCCACATTGGAGCACTGGACTGAGCTCCCCAGGTCTAAATGAAGAGCAGAAGGAGGGAAAACATGAGCAAGTAAGTCAGGACCGCGAGGGGTGCGTCCACCCACGGAGATGATGGGGTGGGGCTGATCTAATGGGAGCTCACCAAGGCCAGCTGGACTGGGACTGAATGAGCATGTGATCAAACTGGACTCTCAGAATGTGGCTGACAATGAGGGCTGATTGAGAAGCCAAGGACAATGGCACTGGGTTTTGATTCTACTGCATGTACTGACTTTTTGGGAGCCTAGTCTGTTTGAATGCACACCTTCCTAGACCTGGATGGAAGGGAGAGGACCTTGGACTTCCCACAGGGCAGGGAACCCTGACTACTCTTAGAACTGGAGAGGGAGGGGGAGGGGGAGTGGGGGGAGTGGGAGCGAAATCGGAGGAGGGAAGGTAGAAATTTTTAATGTACTCGGGGCATAAATGTTCAGGATTGAGACATCATCTTGATGAATTATTCCTCTTATGAGTATGAAATGTCCTTCTCCATCTCTTCTGATTGGTTTTAGTTTAAAGTCTATTTTGTTAGATATTAGGATAACTACACCCACTTGTTTCTTAGGTCCATTTTATTGGAAAATATTTTTCTAATCCTTTGCAGCTCTTAATATTCTTTCTTTATTTTATATGTTTTGCATTTTGATTATATGTCAAGGGGATTGTATTAATCCAGTCTATTTGGTTTTCGGTAAGCTTCTTGTACCTTCATAGGGATATTCTTTTTTAGGTTGGGAAAGTTTACTTCTATATTTTTGTTGAATATATTTTCTGTGACTTTGAGACAGATTACATCGTCTTCTATCCTATTATTCTTAGGTTTGGTTTTTACCATGGTGTCCCAGATTTTCTATATGTTTTGTGTTAAGAATTTGCTGGATTTAATGTTTTCTTTAACCAAAGAATCTATTTCCTCTATAGTATCTTCAACACCCGAGATTCTCCCTTCCAATATCTAACTTGTATTCTGTTGGTTATGCACTGCAGTTACCGCTCATTCACCCCGATTTTCCACTTCCACTATTATCTCAGTTTGTGTTTTCTTTATTGCCTTTATTTCAGTCTTCAAGTCTTGAACTGTTTTCATCTGTTTGATTACTTTTTCTTTCTTTACTTGGGTTCGTTTGAGGGATTTATTATTTTTTTTCCATTTTTTTTTGTTTGTCTTTCACTCCAATTATTTAAGGGAATTTTTAATATCCTCTTTAAAAAGCCTCCATCATCTTCATAAAGTTATGTTTAAAATCGTTTTCTTCTGCTGTTTTTGACATGATCAAGTCTTCCTGTTTCATGACCACTGGATTCTGGTGTTACCTTGTTGCTTCTTAAATGGTTGGATGAATTCTTGCATTGGTGCCTACCCATCTCTTCCTTCAATTGGTGCTGGCAGTGTCTTTGCCTCTTGGTCCTATCCTTGCAGTGTCTGTCTGTGTCTTTAGTAACTGTTCTTGATTTGCTTTGTACTATCATTGTCTGTGTCTCAGAAAGAGACTGAGGTCTCTCTTGGCCCTCTCTTTTGGCCGGCTCTCTTGATTTGCTGTCTTGCTCTACTCTGTGCAGTCACAGTTTATGCTTCAGAGTTCCTCTCATTGTCTACTCTCTTGGTCTCTCTGTGTAGCTGCAGCTTGTGTGTTTCAGCGTTCCATGTAGGTTGCGGGTGGGGGATTGTAAGCTTTGGCGGCAAAGTGGAACTCATAGCTTGTAGGGTCCGATGGATGGGATGGAGATATTGGAGCAACCTTCCTGCAGGAAACTTGCCTGCTGGCTGGCTAGAGAAGCCAATGAAGGGGGGGAGGGGCCCGGGGTTTTGCCCGTATAGAGGGCCTATAGAGTGGGGTGATGCACCAAGTGGGTGATCACTCATCTTTTGGTCAGCTCTGTGTAGTAGCAAGCTGTGTTTCAGAGTTCTGCTGATGTTGCACGGAACGGATAGGAGGGTTTAGGAACATAGTGGGACTTGTAGCTTTCAGGTTCTAATGAATAGGATGGGAGTGGTGGAACAGCCTACCAGCAGGAAACTCACCTGCAAGGCTGACAAGAGAAGGTGAAGTAAGCAGGGAAGGAGCCTGGAGTTTTGCCTGGATATGAAGGGCCTAGCCTGTAGGGTGTGCTGCTGGGTGGCTGGTCACTTACTTCTTGGTCCTCTATGTCTATTAGCAAACTGTGTTTCAGATTTCCACTGCGGTTAAAGAGGGGAGGAATAGGAAGCATTGGGGGCAGTGTGGGACTTGTAGCTTTCAGGGTCCGATGGATGGAATGGGGGTGTTATAGCAGCCGTCCTGCAGGAAATTCACCTGTTGGCTGGCTAGAGAATCCTAGGCAGGTGGGGGTCTCTTAAGAAAGTACATTGCATAAAATCTTGTAATTATACATGACCCCATTTTTCAGTACTGTTTTCCTCCTAGACATGAAAGACAAAGGGAAGGGATTTATTTGATAGTCTGAGATAAAAAAAAAATCTTATTTTTGCATTCATGATTTTATTTTCTCAATCAATCCTACATGTGTTGTGGGATAATATATTTGATCTTGTTTTTCCCAGATATTCCCCTCTACAAATTTTATGGTCTTTTTCATGAATGAAACACACATACACCCACAAAAATACACATACACAAACATACACACACACACACACACACAAAAATAACAAAATTCACCAAAAGATAATACAGAAAAATAAAATGAAAAAGCAAATGACCAATGAGTGAGGGAAAGGAAGCTAAAATAATCTGAAATGAAAGTACCCCCCAAATAAAAACAAATCAAAGAGTTCGTATTATATTGTCTAATTATTACTAGGTGTAGGACCTGTTCTGGACTTGATTGATATATTCAGTGACACTTCATTGGAGAAAAGTAATTAAAAAAACCCACACTATTTATATATACTAGTTTTGTGTGTATGTATCTATTTGGGTCTCTGTGTGTTTGAAGATATATACATTTGGGTACAGTATAATCTGTCAAAAATAGAAACAGTTGGCTAAATATGTATTTGTTAGAGAAACTGTGAAATCTACTATGGCACTCCACATTCTAAGTAAATGGAAGTTCATGGAGAAGGGTAATTTTAGATTTTTTTATTTAAAAATATTTTTAGAATATTTTTTTTCATAGCTTCAAACTTCCACAAGTCCTTCCAGAACCATCACATATACTTACTAAATTCAGCCCTATAATCTTTCCTTTTACAAAAACACAAAATTGAAAAAAACCCAGAAATCAGAAAAAGCAAGAGACTAATATAACAAAAAAACTAAAACAGATCAAAAGTATCACAGACACACAAACACAAAGCAAAATACAAAAAAAAAAAAAGAAAAACATAATAAATACAAAATAAAACATGGTGTTTGTGTTGGCCAACTACTTCTGAGCATTCGGCATGCCCTGGATTGTGGTTGGTATAGACACTGTATGTGGTCAATTAAAGTGCATGATATATTTATTTTTGAAGTCCTTTGTACTAAAGTTTTAACCAATAAGATTAACAAGACACTTAGTGGAGATTACCAAAATATATCAAAAGGGAATTTATCAAATCATAATCAAAGTGTATAATCTCTCAGTGGAGATGCACACAGTCCAGAAGGCACAATACAGAGTACTCACTAGACCTATAAAACTGGTATAACTTTTATAACTGTCATACAAGGCACTCTGCATGGAATATACGATGACTTTTTAAGCAAAAAATTCTTCTTGGTATTTCCAGAAGTTCTCATTTAGACATCTAGCAGGTTTAAAACACTTTATTCCCTGAAACTATCAGAGTACATAGTCTTTCTAAAATTAGGACGCTACACTAAAGAAGGATTACTTAAAGAAAATGCAGAGGATTTAAGTAATTATAAAAGATGGGAGCTTCAATTAAGATTTAGGTCCATTAAATATCTGAAAAGCACTTTTTAAATAAATGCAAAGGAGGTCTTATGTAATGTCAGTGACTGATAGCATACTTTAAAATATAAGGAAAGACTAAAAGGAATCACCCTGTAAATTACATGAACATAATCTCAGGTACTTTCTGATCATCCACTTATTGCCTAACCCACCCCCTCCTCCAACACACCATCCAATTTCAATAACTTTTACCATTTTTTTAAACTGTTAATAACACTATAGAGACATTGCACTCAATTTAGATTGGCGTTGGAGGATTTACTAAAATCGCCAATGGTTATCCACTTTCTGTGTAATTTGTCAATATTCTGGTCCAAAGTAAACCTGTAAAACCAGAATATTCACAAGAGGCCCTGCCTTAGCCCTTTTGAATTCGTTGAAATGAGTTTCATGAAAAATTCCCTGCAATGAATTTTAAGTATGTCTTTGTCATTGCTTTCCTATTTCCATGATGGATTGTGCTTTTGCTTGATGAAGGAGTACTGATTTAATACTAGCAAAAATATTCCCTCATTCCCAGCCTGAAATTTTCTATTTCAGTCTCTATCTCTGGTGGAAAAAAAAAAACCAACCAAACAAAAATAAACCTTACAGGCACTAATGCAAACCATTGGTTTTATTTATAAAATGCCTGCTTTCTAACCATACTCAGTATTAATGAACGTTTATAATAAAATGGATAATCCTAGAACTAAACTTTTCTAAGCACTGATTTTAAAGACACAAATATTATCATGTTTCTGGTATTTTATTTTTCAGGCAGTCACTTTATTGTATGGTGACTGTCTAATGCAAAAAATACCCCCCCCCAAATAACCCAGGAGTCTGATGCTAAATAAAGACTGCCCTATTTCAAATATGTATGGCCCATGTTTCAAGTGACTTATGTAAAATCACATTATGGGTATGGATAGAGTGTAAGTACTTTTCCTGCAAAGGATCAAGGTGCAGTTTCCAGCACGCTGGATGGCTCACAATCACCTACTATTAAATCAAGTGTTTTCATGTAGAAATTTCTCACCAACTAAATCATTTCAGAAAGCAAACATCACAAAAATTCACTGAAATATGAAATTTAATCCCTTCATTAGTTCCTACAGATGAAAATTTTTTTAAAAAAAATTATGGAATCTTGTATTTATAACAAAATTTCATAAGTATAAAATTTGGTGGGAACTATGGAAATAGCTATTCTCTAAGTGTCTTCTTTATCTTCACTTTCTCTGCCAAGTACCGAATTAAAGATTAGGAAAACATCCAGACGTGGTAGATAGGAAGTATTAACAAGTATGTTAAAAGTGAAGAAGAACATGCATAGCAAGGCAAACAGAAACATTATCTGTGGAGGCAAGATGGGACAAGTACATAAGATTAGCCAACACAATTTCTTAGCACCAAGCTTAATATTTCTTGTTTAATAAGCTAAAATGTAATTGTGCAGCTGGATGGATCCTGAGCTCCAGATCCTAGATGGAAAGTGATAGAAATGGTCTTCTCACCAGGTGGAATACCTTTAATCCTGGTACTCGGGAAGCAGAGGCAGGTCGTTCTCTGTGAATTTGAGAACAGTCTGGTCTACAAAAGTTTGTTCCAGGACAGGCTTCAAAGCTATAGAGTAAAATCTTTCACAAACCACCCTCCCCCACAAAAAAAATAGAAAGAAAAAGAAAGAAGGAACAAAGGAAAGAAAGGAAGGGAGGAAGGAGAGAAAGAGAGAGAGAGAGAGAGAGAGAGAGAGAGAGAGAGAGAGAGAGAGAGAGAGAGAAAGAAAGAAAGAAAGAAAGAAAGAAAGAAAGAAAGAAAGAAAGAAAGAAGGAAAGGTCTTTTCTATGTCTATACTGACAAATGCTCAGATTTCTGTGGAAGGTTTAAGATTAACACTACGAGTCAACCCTGTTCCTGTGTTTTTTGAAGGCACACAATCAGATATATCACCAAATTGAAAAATCTTAGAGAGAAATGCAAAAGCAATAGGTCTTATATATCTTCCCACATTGGCTATCCTAAATAATTTCCCAAAAACAAAGAGTTTTAAAGCAGGGTAAAGAGTGGCCTCTTTTAATCAGGAAAAATGGGGATTAGGTTACAGATAGTTTACAGCTGTAATAAGTAGTGTTGAAGAGAGAATGATCCATAATGTGTAAACCATAGTTGTTGGGGGAGGCTTCTCTCCTGCATGGTCCTGTAACAAACGCAGAGAAACTATACTATCTGTGATACTATTTGGCCAATAGCTTAAGTATATTCCTGGGTAACTCATATCTTAAATTAACCCATCTCCATTAACCTGTGTATCCATGACTGTGGCTCACTGGGTAATGTGTTTGGCGTTTGTCTCTGCAAGGGCTACATGGCTTTTCCTTTAGCTCTACCTTGTTTCTCCTAGCATTCAGTTTAGTTTTTCCACCTAGCTCTATTCTGTGAAGCCACTGGCCAAAACAGCTTCTTTATTAAAAAATGGTAATAAAACATATTCACAGCATACATCACTTCCCATATTACATTTTTTTTTCAACTTGACCTAACTATTTAGAAGACCGACCCCTTTTCTCAGTTACATTTAGGCACTTCAGTGTTTAGTTGAATTAAGGTCATGATGTCTTATATCTCCAGCATTTTCCTTATCTAGAATAAAAAAAATCACTGGTAAAGTGTTTATATAACAAAACTTATCTAAATAATTTCATATATGGTTAAGCTCGATAGTAGAATAGTACAAGCCCTTGGACTATTAAAGAAACACACCCATCATTTTAATCCTTGGTTATACATTCCTGATGGGTATTAATAATCAAGCAGGTTGCCAAAGTTAACCCAATTTTTTGTTTTAATTCCAAACCATTTGATAATCTGGTGCTTGGAGGATATTTGGATTTGGATGAAGTCTATGATTTCTCATTATTATTTTTGTTATAGTGACAAAATATCATGACTAAAAGCAGCAAGGTAAAGAAACCATTTAACTTAGCATGTTTTCAGATGTTTAGAGTCCATGATGGCCATGCAAAGGCATGGTGAAAATGACCTCGGGGAGCTTACAATTTGATATGCCAACAGAAGGTAAAGGTTCACATGTATATTTAAGAAGTCTTTTTGAAACCTCAAAGGCCTCTTTCGCTGGCACTCTTCTGAAAAGAGCACCACCCCAATTCTTTCCAAAAATTTCTACCAATAAATCAAAGTTTCTGCTTCACTTAGTTTTGTTTAGAAGTGTGGGGGCATTATTTTTATTTTTATTTTCCTCTATTTGACTCTGTCCTTTGTAAACTGGATATTTCTTAGAATCAACCCAGTGAGGTCTCCATGTCCTCTCTAAATAGGAGGTCTAGTGATGTTTGTCAGGAATACAAGAGAAACTGAGAGATGCTTTCCTTTGTTCTGTGTGTGAATGTCCATAGTGTGTGCAGAATATAAAATATCCATAATAGCTGACTTTCTTTTTTTTAACACCGGAAGGAAAAGTAACATTGACTTATAAATTTATCATCCATTATTAAAATTTTCTCCCTAGAGGGGAGCAGCAATGTCCACTCCCTTCTCATAAGGTCTCAATGACCAAAGGAAGCTTCATTTTTTTTTCAAAGTTCATCCGGGTAACAAATGAGTATATTAGACTCATTTACTTAGTGTGAGTGAGGGGGTGAAGACAGAAATGTAGATGGTCTCAACGCAGTTGCATCACACAGTAGTCACTGGCCATAGGTGTTGGTTTTCTATAGCTAAACAGGTGAAGCCCCTTTCTTTCAGTCTTTTCCAAAACTCTATACTTTATACACTCTGTACATTGTCTGTCTGCAAGACAATAAAGCTCTGTGCAGTTCAGGCAGAATTTATTACAATTGGCTATATAATTGGCTGAGAGAAGCTGTTGGATATTCAGGTGAGGGTCCAACACATTGCCCATCTACCACTGTAAAGGCTTATCTGTCAACAAGCTCAGCTGTAGTGATCTTTTTTAAGAAGGAAAGGTTGATGTCAGGAAAGTAACAATCACTTGTGTGATATCCTAATTAGTATTTTTTTTTTTGCCAACTTAATACAAGCTAGAGTTTTCTGGTATAGAGGAATCTCAGATGGGAAAAGACATCCATGAGGCTGTCTATAAAAGAGTCTGTTGGAAATTTTCCTGATTAATGATTGAATTTGGAGAGCTCAGGCCATTGGTGATGGTGCCACCCTTTGGCCTATGTACATGGTGCAGAAAAAAATAGACTAATCAAGCCATAAGGAAAAAGCTCATCATTAGCATCCCTTCATGGTCTCTGTTTCAGTTCCTACTTCCATGTTCCAGCCTTGAGCTTCTACCCAGACTTCATTCTTGACTATTGAGTGTGAGCTAGAATAAGCCTTTCCTCCTCACTCTATGGTCATGGTGTTCTATTACAACAAAGGAGTGTATCTTGCTGTGGGCCAATAGTCTTTTACCCTGTAAAAATTTGTCACTTGTATTGGTTTAATAAAAGCAGTGATTGGACAGTAGTCAAGCAGGAAGTATAGGTGGGATGACCAGAATAGGAGAATTTTGGGAAGAGGAAAGGCTCAGTAGGCAGTTGTCTCCCAGATGCAGAGTATGCAAGAAGAGACTTCCTTATTAGTAGAAGGTATCAAGCCACGTGGCTAACACAGGCAAGAATTATGGTTTAATGTAAGATGTAAGAGTTAATTAATACAATGCCTGAGCTAAAATAGGACAGCCAGTTTATAACTGATGTAGGCCTCTGTGTATTTTGGGGGACTGGATGGCTGTGGGGCTGGGCTGGACAGAAACCTCTGCCAATACTATCTTATGGCAGCCAGGAAAACAGTGCCATGGAACATCTTTGTAGAAATGAATTCAAATTACTTAAGTTACTGCTACCAATTAAAATTACGGGTGCATGCATCTTTTTACTTTTTAGTATTTTGAGATAGGTTTTCTTGGTTTAACTCTGACTTCTCTGGCACTCAGGCTGAGTTTCTCGTCAAGTGATTCACCTGCGTCTTTCTCTCAAGTGCTGGGATTAAAGGTGTGTGCCAAGACCACCTGGCTAATGCCTATATTTTTGCAAAGCAGAAAAGCAGTGCACAAAGAGCCAAAAGTCCTTACATGTTGTTGTGCTTTAAATATGATATTGTTCCCCACAGCTCAGGTATGTGTACACTTGGTCTTCAATTGCTGTCACCGTATTGGAAGCTGTAGGAGATATAGCCTTGCTGCAGGAAGTGTGATGCTAGGAAGAGGCATTGAAAGGGTATAGCTTCACCCTCCTTTCAGTTCATTCTTTGTTTTATGCTTAAAGTATAAACAGTGAGTTCTCAACTTCCAGCTCCATCCTTGAGTGGCTGCTGTTAGGGTCTCCTGCCAAGCCAGGGTTCTCTGTAAGTACAGGCTTGTCAAAGAGCTGAAATACCACATGACAATTTGTATATAAAATCTACAAACAAAGGCATTCACTTATTGAAAAATCATAATCCAGCAGGCTACACTGGCTAGAAGATGTGTATTGCATCTAGTGAAAATTGTCTGGACTCAAAGAATAAGTCCTCATTGTAGTTCCAAAGGAGTCTTATTTGCTGAGTCTAATAGGGACTGATAAAAAAAAAAAGATTTTTTTTTCCAGTTTAGAGAGGTATAAGGAGTAGATCACTTGAATTTACAGCACCACTCTCATTGTTCCTTACACTTTATGCAGTCATTCACAGAAGACAGTCGAAATCAAGCGTGGTGAAACAGGACAGAAGTACTTGCCCTCTATTTACAAGTGTCTAAATTGATACAGGCTGAGGCTAATCTGGAGATGATCAGCTACTTTTCAAGTACCGAGAATATGTTTGGATGTGTCTGGAATATTTCTTGATTTGGGAGTGGTTTTCCACGTAAAAGAAAAGTTGAACGTGAGGGAGATTTTGGAACCTCTTTCTAACACTAGGGGCTTTTTAAATCATCTTCACTGATGATTTTCATGCCGTCTATGAGCGAAGAAAAAATTAAGACTGTCTTCCTAAGAACTTTAGGTCGTTGTCTTGCATCACTTGCCCGGGAGACAATCTAGTAGAGACTCCGAAAGAAATCATGAACACTTCTGTCCCCATCTGTACGTGATAGAAAAGACTGATGGGAAGTTGCATAAACTTTTTCATATCTCTCAGGTTAACAACCAGAGAAACAGTCCAGAGCTAGAAATGTAGCATCGACATAAACCCTCAGTACTCTCTCCTGCTTCCAATGTGAGTTTGTTTACATCTATGCATGCCCACAGTCCCCATGCATACCAGTTTTGCGTCTTCCCCAGTTATTTCTGTTAACACCATTTCTGAAAGTACACTAATACCTCTCGCATACTAACTGGAGTTGGTATATTCTCATGAGAAGTGCACACAGTCTCAGAGACTGATTTCTTTTCTCTTTTTCCCAAAAGCAACATAATGACTTAAGGTACAATTCTTTAAAGTGATGTAAAGTAACCTACTTTCTTATGCAGAGGCGAATGGGAGTGGGATACCAGCCTTTCTCAAATAAGTAGTTTGAAAAAAGCATAGATAATGACCAATGGCCTGACATAAGGTTCTTGACTGGTGAGAATGGTGATAGAGAGGTAAATACTGTTCCAGGTGATAAAGAAGTACGTGACTAGGTTTTGAAGCTTCCTGATTTGTGCATATTCTCTTATTTTATTAGTCTATATTGTGTTTTAAAAACCTAAATAAGAAGAAAGCACAGTAACAATTTATGTTAACTTTCTTTTCATTTAAAAAAGCTATATAGATTAGCAAAATGTCCTCAGAATTCACCAAACGCAAACTGGACTGCAGTCATGAAAACGTAGAGAATACTCAGTAGAAAACAATGACAACAAAGACTGACATCTATAGGAATTCAGAAAGAGATAGCACCAACACATTGTTTTCATTTCTCTGTCTATACTATGGTAGCTATATGATAAAAATGAAGGAACATGAGGCACACACACACACACACACCACACACTGCTCTGGATAACTTCACTCAAGATGATGAAAATCTAGCTTTTGGTTTGCACCCAGTGAACTGAATCAGCAGTCTGGAATTTTGCAGCTATATTAAAATCTCGGTTAACAAGAGTCTCAGAAAAAGGACAGAACTCTCTTTTTGTGGATATACATTCAAATAGAAGCCACACAAGATCAAGGAGTTCAAGAACAATGTTTTGTCTTGAAGTTTATAATGTGGAAAACATAGCTAAACAAAGCTGATACTACATAAAGTGATTTTATACAGAAGGATGTGTAAGTTTAGGGAAAGAGCAGAATTCCTTTATTACTAGAATTATCTCTGACTTTGATGCCTTGAAATAGATCCAGGAAAACAAATCCATAAATAACAAACCTGGGAAATTTAGCAATTATTTGTATAATTTTCTTCTTCATAATACTATGGACTTTGTTTTCCTTTTTTAGACTGTATATTCACTTCTAAATGAAAGGGATGAAAACTGTGCTTGACTTCAGCTCATACTATACAAAAATAAGATGAGAATGATAAACATAAGTCTCAAAAATGAAAATTGAGAATATCTGTGCTGGGCTTGTTTGCTATAGGAACTTCTTGCTCTAGAGGTAAATGTTTGCATCATCAATAACTTTTTCTTTTACTTGGATATTATGAGAATCCATCTTATGTTCCTCAGAGTTTGTTTATATGCATTAAATGTTTTATCAAATGGTAATTTGAAGTTTTTTAAAAGCTGACTTCTTTAAGGCTTATAAGAGTATCAGTTTTCTTAAGAAGAAAGCACAGATTCACAAAAGGGAATTTTTTCTTACAAATTTTAATATTTTCTGAGTTCAATTGTATATTTTGCCTTATTTGCTCTCAAATAACATGTGTACTAGATTAGAAGATAATATAGATTTTTGTTACTAGTATAATACATCCAAGTAAACTGGAAGGTGGAGGCAATGACTTTAAAAATAAATCTCTTCTCCTTAACAAAATTATAGTACATCTCATTCTTGTAATTGTGATTAAGCTCCACAATTCTAGTATATTATCACATTGCTGAAGAGTAGATTCACTAATGCTTTTGTCTCATACAATTATCTATTTCAGAAATCTGTCCTCTTATAGGGCAAACTGAGAACGGGGTAACAAAGGAAAAAAGTTACAGAATAGAGTCATGAACAGCATGAAACTTTGTTTTTATTCAAGTTGAACTTAGTATATAGCAAAAGTAATTTTCTATAAATAAGTCTTTGATCAGTGTCCAATACTAGTCCAAAATTAATTCTTTATATTTTATTTAACATCCCATAAAATATTTTAATATAACTTGAGCAGCTATAAGAATCATTTTCACATATCCATTTTATTTTATCTTGTCATTGTTAGTGGTATGCTATCTGAAGGAAAGAAATGATGAAAAGTTATTTTTGGCAACCAGAAATTTATCTTCATTTTACCTAATGATAATGCTTCATTATGTTTTTCAAAAGGAAGCTAGAAGAGAAAGGGAGAGAGCAACGAAGGATGAGTGAATGAGAGAGGGAAGGAGAACAGAAAGGAATAAGAGGAAAGGAGAAAAAGGAAGAGAATAGTTTGCTAAGTAAATTAGCACCATTTATATGAACAAACAATTATCTAAAAGTATAAAAGATTTTTGTGTGTATATACGGGTGCTACGTTGTCTTGAATTGTAAAATTTTACATATAATTTTTTTAAAGATTTGTGTACAAAGAAGATTTTTAAATCATCTCTAGATATTTGAAACTACTTTGTGTATCTATGATCTACCAATTTGCTTATGATAGATTTTGATCAGAAAGATAGGTAAAACAACCTATCGAAATCATATTTTTGAAGTGTCATTTATGGTAACTAAAATTTCTTTCAAAATATTTGCTCTAAATTTTTTTCACGGTTTACTGAGTGAAAGAATGTTCCTTTGTATGAGACAAATGCTGAATGTTGCCAATATACTGAAGCGATCAGGTTATATTTGCATGCTTATCATAAAATGTCAATTGCCAGAAATCCCTCAGATAGACTCTACTGCAACTATTGAATACTTCTGGCAAAAGAAGTGATTGTATTTAAAGGATACAGAGAAGGAAAATGCTAATGAGGAGAATCTGAAAATAGTTATATGGCTGACTTAAATCTCATCAGTCCCACTTTGGCTTTTGATGCTTTTTGTTTTTACTTTTTCAGGATCCAGGAAGAATGGAATTTAGTCTTCCAAGTCAGAAAGGGTTTCTGACTTTGGTCAAATCTTAACGCTCAAATTTTCAGTGTTTACTAAGATATTAAATTAAGATTATTTGTAGAAAGCATTTGCATCTCTGTATTTTCATTTTGTAATTTAATTATGCAATTTTTGTTCCACTTTCAAAAGAATGTTCAAGTGGTAGTGAAGGGATATTTCAAATAACTCTTAAGATATCAATGTGAAGCCTCAAAACTGGGACATAGATTTCTGATGCTTTTTATCATATTCCTCTTTGAAGCATCTTCTGTGTGCTGAATAAAGTTGCTATTAGAATCATTGAGTTACTGCTGGCTTTATGCAATTTTGTGGACATAAGTATGATTCTGAGTATAGGCATATATATATATATATATATATATATATATATATGTATATATATTATCAATTTGTTTTATAAACTCTTCAAGACAATTTAACAAAATAGAAATCACCTAAAAAGGAGAGATGCTATCTGTGAATAAAATAGTTCACATTTTACCTGAACTCAAATATATTTACTGTTCCACTTTTTAAATTAGATAAAATAATGCCATTTCTGCTATATTGGGATAAGATATTGATTGCTCACTCTGTTTTAGTCACTAGATATAGAGATTTGTAAGTAATCAAGAGATTGCTGAAACCAATTTATGGCTGATAAGAATGAAAAAGGTCAGTCACATAAAAAAGTAATGTTAACTTTTTATAGTCCCCAAATCTATCTAGTTTAAGTTTATGAAACAATTATTTTATTTTATTGAGAGAGAGAGAGAGAGAGAGAGAGAGAGAGAGAGAGAGAGAGAGAGAGAGTTGATTTGATTTTCAAATGCACGTACTAGTACATGTGTGGAGCAATGGCAGGTATCATTTCACAGGGTCCTTCTTATCTTTGGAGGCAAGGCCTCTCACTTTCCTGGATAGCTAGAATCTTAGTGTCAGTGAATCTTAGTGTCTAATAGTCCCTATCTACTCATAAATGAGATTATAAATATGCACCACTTAGCTGTTTTTAAAATGATGGGTACTATAGACCAATTTCAGGCTGTGTGTTAAAAGACAGGCACTTTACCAGCTGAGCTTTTCCCCTAAACTGTATGTGATTGTTTAAAAGATGTTTTGAAATGTTCCAAATCATTTATAATGTCACGAATAATGATGTGATGCATGAAATAGTAAAATAACAAAATTCAAATCTACCTCCAACAAACACTTTAAAGTACTTCAAAGCCATGCGACCTGTCTTTGTATGCAGATATTTTGTAATGATTTACATAAATTTTATTTCATCATAATCATTATGTGGCATGAAGTTTCATGTACTTTTACGTTCAGTTAGTTGAAAGTAGTACATATATATTTTTATAATAGAATTATAGCTTATAGCTATGACAAGCTTTTCAGGTAAAGACTTGTCAAGGTCTATTCAATCTATCCCATGTAGAAACCACGTAAATTTACCTTCAGATAGTCAGGATAAATGTAGAGAATGGCTGACAAAAGGAACAAAGAAAGAAAATACTATTTTTCTTAAATGGTATTTTCCCTTTCTAATAACCAATTCTCGGCTGTATAATCAGATCCTATGGAATTCGATGTGTGCTCCTGATGGAAAAATAGACATTTGTTGAACTCCATAAATTACTCTTTTCTCTATGTGGAATAAGGAAAATGAAAGGGCTTCTAAAGCTTTAAAAGGACATTTTTAAATGTCCCAAGAGTGTGTCACAGTGAATATGCATATCTTAGTTTAGGCTGCACTAATAAAGATCTGAAGCCTGAATAACTCATAAACAAGGTACATCTATCCTTCATTGTGTTTGAGAGTAGATATTTGACATCAGAACAGAATAATTTCTTGATTCTGGGCAGGACCTGTCTATTCTGGGTACAGAGTACCATTTGCTTATTGTCACCATTGGAAAAATTAGAGCTTCAGGTCACTGGAATCCAATTTGAGATCTCTAATCTCAATCACAAGGGCTCTAGCTGTATGGACTAATTGTGGAAAATGACTTATCTCCATATTCTGACATTGGAAGGTTTATATTTTAATGTTTGAGTTGTCCAAGAAGTCATACAACCAGTTCTTAACATGACTTCACCATCTAATTGTCACAAGTTGGATTATCCAGTCCTGTTATGATGCCATAATAAAGACATTTAATATTTATCTCAAAACTTTATGTTTAAAAGTGTTCATAATTAATAAATGAAGCAGAAATTTAGAAATAGTAATAAAGTGAAGTCTCACACACTTCTCATGTGAAAAGATAGACAGGATTTGCTTTCATATCTAGAATATGATATTAGTATAGGATACAGAGTGTGAAATGTATGGAGAATTTATACTGTTTTTCTGGGTCTTATGAAAAACTTGAAAAGACCTTAAAACTGAAAAGACCTGGAGATATCAGGTTACACAAAATATAAAAGGCTATAAATTGGGCAATGTTGCACGGTCACTCTCCTTTTCCTTACAAATTCACTAAACTAGAAGGTCATTCCCCAGGCCCAGGTGACATGAGTCCCATAGTACTTGAAACTGTGCTTAAAGAACTCTGAAAAAGAGAGCAGCACAAAAGTAAATTTACTAAATTTTAGTTGATGATTTAAAGAACCAAAGTGAGAGATGATAGCATTTTGGGATCCTATTCTCTTTGGATGTATATATTGCTCAGCCTAGAAGTAGTAGTGAGGGCCTTGGACCTTCCATAAAGCAACGTGCCTTACTTTCTCTTAGGATTAGGTGGGGGTGGGGTGGGAGGGTGTGTGTAGGGAATGGGAGGAGGAATGGGAGTGGGAATTTGGATTGGTGCTTTTTTTTAAAAAAAAGTAATATAAAATAAAAATTAAAAAAATATATTTATTAAAAAACACTCTTCCCAGGTCAAAAAAATATCTAAGATCCTGTTGCAAATGTGCATACCCCATGACAGAGGATGAAATATGACATAACCTCTAAGAGGAACATAAGCATGTTGACTCCTCCGAATAGAATCTCAGTGCTTTTCTCGATGTTTTCAGAGCACAGTGATCTGAACTGTATCTGCATATCAGCTATCTATGTTTACTGCGTTTTCTGTCCTACCAGGTCCTCAGTCGTTTAGTCCCAAGAAATTACACAGAGGTCTACATTAGTTATAAACTGATTGGCCTGGTAGCTCAGACTTCGTATTAACTCTTATAACCTATATTAGTCCATTATTCTTATCTATGTTAGCTACATGGCTTAGTAGCTTATTCAGCGAGGCAGTCATATCTTGTTTCTTCTGTGGCTGGGTCACGACAGCAGACTAGTACTTACTTTTTCCCAGAATTCCCCTGTTCTCATTGACCCGCCTCTACTTCCTATCTGGTTGTGCCGCCCATACTTCCTGCCTGGCTACTGACCAATCAGTGTTTTATTAAAATACAATTGATAGGGTACAAGCCATTGTCCTATAGCATTTCGAGAGCAGAGTTTAGCAAAAATTCTTTGCAAACTACATTTAGGAGTAGCTTTCATAGGTGACATGATTTCAGACACAGTTGCTTACTTCTGTCTGTATAGTATAAAAGAAGTCATATACAATTCACAAGCCAGCAAGTGGTGAGTTTGCTTGTTGGGAGGCATCAATTCGTTCATTTCTGCTACAGAAGATAAGGAACAGCTTCGTAAATACTTTAGAAAAGTGCAATTACAGAAAGTGTTACTTCTTATTTTTATTGCACAGTGAAGAAACTAAAAGCTTTATATAAGAAAAGATAGAGACAATGTTATGAAAAATGTAGACAAAATCATTTTAAATATTGCCAAAGGAATCGGGGGTGGGAGGCAGAGTTATAGACTCTCTGTATAGAAAGATTTGGCTTAGGGTGGATTAAAAACAGTAGTTGATACATAGGAAGATGTAATGATTTTTGTAATCAATCTTTGTAGAAAATGCAGAATTTGTTAAATGATTAGGTCAGCATCTTTTCTGAGACATTACCACCAAACATCTCCTCATGCTTTTCCCCTTTGCTTCTTTCAGTCTTTGAGGCAAAGTCAGCCAAATCACAGGGTAAAAGAAAGAAAGGCCACGTATGACATCTGCAATATTCTATCATACCATATTTCAGTTAGGCTTTGTTCCAGTTACTTTGAAAACACTTTAGAAAAAACAATGAGAAAATTATCCAAGTTATATTTGATACTTTTAATTCTGTAAAATTGTTAATAAAATGTGTCTTTTATCATTAATTTACAATTTTAACTCCAAGTAAGAATGTTGTTTATATAGATATAATAAGATTGCTGTGTATATATATATATACATACATGTGTGTATGTATATGTTTGTGTATATATGCACACACATATATGTGTATGTATACATGTATATTTGCCTCCTACAGACATGAAACAATTTGTTTAATGGTGTAGGGGCAATGATTATAGTAGGTATGAATTACAAAGAGTAATAAAGATGATTTTGGTATGTACCTTGAGTATATAATATATCCATTTATTCTGTTTCATTAGTTACATATAAAAAGTCTTAATTATGGTTTCAAAAAACAACTAGTTTATTCTAAAAAGGTATAAGAAGTCAGTTTATAAATGTTTGCAATTCTGCAAAATATAATTTCCATTTCATTAAGATAACTACATATAATCTAACTTTTCTTTAGTTCATTTAGTATTTTAACTTTTAAAATAACTCAGTTTTAATTAAAAGTTCAGGAATATCCCTTAGAAGTTTCTTTAATAGAATTATAATTTTAAATTTTCATTACTGTTGTTTGTAAAATAACATAGTGATGTGCTGAGTACTTGCAGAGAGAATGCATTTTTATGAGATCTTTATAATTTACTTAGACATTTTTATGCCTTTGGACCAGGAAGCTGCTTCACTATCCTGAGTGGAAGACATCATCACTCTCTTGTAATCAACTGTCCACACAGGACACAAATTAGACTCTTAGTGATTGCTTCAAATCTCTGTGTCAAAAATTAATTTTTACCCAAATTATACAATCTTCCACATGATTCTTTTGTTTTTATTTCACAGGTTTTATCATTTGACAGGGTGATGACACGGAAAATTGCCAGATGAGTCAAAAAGTCACCTCTATAACCGTCCCAGAAGTCACACTTCCTTCTCTTTTCCATAGTAGGTCATCTCTAATTGTCTGGGGATTTGTTGAAACTTCCACCTCCCCTATAAGTAAGGCAAAAAAATAAAATTGAGTTTCTTGGGCACTCTTAAGTTTGTCAAGCACAATTACTTCTAGGTTGCCTATAATAATTAGATGAGTTCTGTATCACCATTTAAGAAAAGTAGCATGCTTCAACTACAAACATAATTAATATAATTTCCATACATGTTAAGTTTATTTAGCATATTACTGTTACCACCTCAGATTAGACAGCTGACCCCTAGAATACACAAATAGTAAGGCAATACTTCATGTGTGAATTTAATGACAGTTATCCTAAAATGTCATAAAATTACTATTATTCAAATAAATGGAGGCTTCACTAGTTTTAGATATTCAGGTTACCTTTGCACTGGTCTATCTGTATGTTAACAACCCCAGCAGAGTGTACAATTTTATACTCAGAAGTTTCTATCAGCACTGAAGGCACAAATATGCAAGCAATTTACTTTTAATTTACATTGCAACTTTTTTTCACATAAATTACAAAATGTTAGACAAGCTGACAGCTTAAATAATTATATTCATGAAAGAATCTGCTTTACCGTCGCTAACTGATGGTTAACTGACCATTTCCTCTTGAATGTTAGCAGCAGCCAGTTGCTATCTCTCAACTTTATTTACAGTTTAATTGGGTGCATGAGGTCACCAATTTAATTAAAGGCCCAGTGTCTAATTTTATAAGTGACAAAATATTTTACAGGAATTGTTAAAATATGAAAATAAAGAGTAGGCCAGGGCTCCAGCTTTACTAATCAATAACACAATATAAAACCTTTAAATATAGTTACATATATGGCACAGGCAAACTCTGAGCAAAGAACAAAAACAAATTAACCTTTCAGTTTAACACAACACATCAGTGGTCTCCAGGGTGTTCCAATATGACAGTGCCTTAAATGCTCTCCTTGCTTCACGGTAAATCTTACAATTATAAACAAAGACACTGAAAACCCTGAATATCAATTTTCAGGAAGAACAATTACAGGTGACAAGTTTTGTGACGGGATTGGTGACCCAGCCCCAACACTGGAAACCTTGCCTGGTTACAGAAGATGGTTGTTTCATGCTCCCTGTGCTCCAATACAAGAAAATCTCACTAGGGTCATCGTTGTAGATCCCAGGGAGTTTCCACTGCATCAGGTCTCCGCATCACTCCCCAAGAGCTCCCCAACTCCAGTCATATCTCCCCATACTCTCCCTCCATACCTCTCCTCGACACACAACTGATCCCTCCTGTCCGAATTCCCATCCAACCTCAGTCTTCCTCTAAAATCGATTCTGTGCCCCCTTCCCTTGTAGAAGGATGTATCTGCTCTAGAATTTTCCCTGTTACTTAGTCTTTCTGGGTCTGTGGATTGTAGCATGATGGGGCAGTTATGGCACCAATTTTGCATGAGTGTCCAAACAATTATTGGTATAACTAGAAGTCTATGAGAGGGAACCCATGTGGGATCCCGCCTCGATGGCCAGGAACCGAGGCTGGGTAGCACAGAGTTCTAGGTTCGAACCAAAAGCTATTAGCAAGAAAAGAATAATTAGTTAAAAATATTCATAGATAGTGGTGCCTTGTTCAATCATCATCAGAGAAGCTTCACCTGGTAACAAAAGGGCACATTTGCAGGGATCCACAATCAAACATTAGGCAGAGCTCAGAAAACCCTGCAGTAGAAGGAAAGAGCAAGTTGCAGGAGTCAGAGGGGTCAAGGACCGAGAAGGCCCATGGAATCAATAAAGCATGGTCCATAGTGACTCACTGAGACTGAAGCAACAATCAAGGAGTCTGCATGGGGCTGTAGTAAATCCCCTGCATATATGTCACTCTTGTTTTGTTTGGTGTTTATTTGTCCTAGAGAGGATATCTCTGACTCTTTTTTCTGCATATGAGACCCCTTTCCTCCTACTTGGTTTCCTAATCCAGCCTTTATATGAGGATTTGTGTAAACAGAGGTTTTCTGTCCTTCCCCATGCCGCAGCCACTTCTAAATAATCATTCAGAGGCTTAATATCAATTACAGAATGTTTGTCATATAGGTCAAGCTTACAACGAACTAGCACTTACATTTAAATTAACCCATTTCTTGTAATCTATGTATTGTTACCTTGCTGTGACTCTTACCAGTCTGTGGCATCTGCTTTCTTAGACAGCTGGCTTGTTATCCTGAGAGACTCAGCCCTTCTCCTCTCTGTACTGGCAGTTTGGATTTCCAGCCTGGCCTTATTCTGCCTTGCTATAGACCAAAGAAACTTCTTTTTTAACCAATGAATGTATACTTATATAACCAATGAATATACTTGTTTATACCATACAGAAGAATTATCCCATAGTAGATTTCTGCCTATTTTTTTTTTGCATCCTTTAATACCGTGTTCAGTTGAAATCCCTGGGAATCTTGCTCTTTTGAGAACAGAAACAGAAGAGTAGATACGTAGGAGATGGGAGATTTGGGGGAGGACTGGAGGGAAAACTTTGTTTTTACAATGAAATATACAAGAGAAGAATAAATTAAGTAAAAACAAAAGGGGAAAACCTTCAATAATTTCATGTAACTCGGGGTTAAACAAGCAATGAAGAAGAGTTATAAACTCCTGCCTTCAACTGCTGCTGAATTACTTTTGTAAAAAACACAAATAAAAAGAACAGTGTAGACACATATGATAAAGAGATATATGTGCCCCAGTATAGTTTGTCTTAAATGAATATTAATTATGCACTGTTCTTGCTTTTCAAGCAGTTTCTGTCCTGGGAAGTCAAAGTACCCACGTGACTGTATTGGGGAAACTGAAATTATAACAGGGTGTAAAGGGATCACTTGAAAAACATGTTTGCCCTTACAAAGGATTTTCTAGAATATTTGCATTTCTGACATCTTTCCTTCATTTGAGCATGAGCTTTGAATTTACAGGGGTCTTCTGATTCCATGCAGATGAATGAATTATCACATTTAATCATGAAGAAATGTGTGGGGGTAAATGAATATATTTAACGTATTTGTTGTTATTCAACAATTTAAGGAAACAAGGTAAACAGTGTTTGTCACATCAAGAGCTAGTGTTATTTTCTGTTCTTTTACTGTACAAAAGACTTTCTACTTCTAAGTATTTGTGTCTTCCTTCTGTATTGAATTTGTACTGTAGTGATACCCCCCAACTCCATAATATTACTTACAAATTTATATGCAATTTTTTTCTGGCTTTTTATTCCTTAATCAAAAAACTTTTTTAGGTTAGTCAAACAATCAAAAGTACTGAAATTAAATAATTGGAAATTGATTTATTTTATTTTATAAAGCACAAATTTGTAATCTATACCATCAAGAGTCTCACAGTGTGTATTGTATAGCATGGGTATTTGTACACTTATAATTTATATACTTTTTCATGAAAAGACTGAAGAGTGCACTGAAATTATTTTTGTGTAGCTCATATTGAGAGCAAGATATCATACATATAGCAAAAGTCATCAAATATTAGTGCCACTTATTATTTGCAAGAAGGCAAGCAAATTGCTTATAATTTTGTATTGAAGGAGAGTCATAGACATTTTATATGTCTTAATAAAATGGTTTAGTTAGACGATAAAATATTTACTCATGAAGATGAAATGCAGCATACCTAAAAAACAATATATTTTCATATAAATTTATAAACCTTATTATAGTGATGCACAATAGTTATATACTTAATAAAATATAAAGAGTTGATGAATGGCATATTTATCACTTAACACTATTAGAAATAAAGTCAATAAACATTAAATTGTAAATTTTCTGCTCTAACCTAAAAATCTATATTAAAAATTGGCCACGGATTGTTAAAAAATCAAATTTAGAATGACATTTACAAATGAATGATTACCTTCAATATTATTCAATTGAGAGAACATTCAAACAAGGAATGCTTTAGAAGTTGTTTGTGTTTCTTCTTACATTGATATTTAATGAAAACAACTATTTTTATTTATACTTATACATTTTCACACGTCTTGGATCAATTAACCAAGAAACAATGATTAAATACATAGGTTTTTACATTGTATCATAAATTGTCAGCGATTTAGAGAATGCGCATGGGTGATGTTCAAGAATTGTGTTATTTTAAATAAGATGCTTGCTATCTGTGAATGTTGTATCACAAGGTGTCTTTTATTTAACCTCTGCATATGTCAAGTATGTACCAAATTAAATTTGTAAAACAGAAATATTTTAATCTAATAATAAAAACATTAAAATATTATAAAATTAGGAATAATGGACAAATTATAAGAATTTTGATCAAGTCATACCATTTCTACAATCTGTGGCTAAGAGTATATCAATTGCTCTTCTATGTCTTGTCAGATGATTTGAAGAGTATTAAGAAAACACCTGGATAGTCTAGACATCATCATGTTCATTGTTCATGACTAATGAAAAAATAACTACTTAACAGATATACATAAGAAATTATATTTTTATATAATTTTTTCTGTACTGTAAACCTTTGTTAATGTTGGGGTACATGAGTTAGTAAGAATGTTAAGAATATGAAATAGTACTAAGAAAATAAAAATAGCAGTTTACGTTTTGCAGAAACAGACTTTTTATTTAATATCAAGGATGGGTTGTCTGAAACAGAGTTTCTCAATTAGGGGAACAATCTGTAATATCCTTTTATCTGTTGTAAGAAAAAATGCGCTTTAATAAAGAGTACTTCTGTAATACTGAGTGACTTATGAGCAATTGGTGATCAGGCAGCATCTGCGAAATAATGCAAATGTAATTTGAGTTCTAGTTTCTTTTCATTCAGTTACATTTTGCACCAAGTGATAGCATCAGAATTGGTAACTTCTGACAATTACAAATTATGGTGCCGCATGCAGGAGTCTCTGCTGCACAGAAAGTCTTCTATGTGTCCCTTTTAGTCCTAAGAATGTATGTTATGGTGATGTTTTCTTTGCTTTTTATTCTTCCACATCCTAGAGATCATGGGGTCTTGCCTTGGTAGATTTTTATTGCATGAATTTTATATTTACTGAATATTTTCGATCTACTAGAATCTTGGTGTTTTAATTATGTTCCTAGTCTTTAGGAAATTGTGATAGGGTTTATTAGAGATATGGACATGTTCTCATATAATTTTTGGAGTGTCCCTTTTACTCTTTCTCCTTAATATTGATAGTCTTTACATGTTAGGGTATGATGTATTTCTGTAATGCATAATGAGCTTCAGGACACTGTGTGTATTTGACTTCATGGGTGTGTAAGGATGTATGAATGTGATTTTACATGGAACATTGAAATTTGTCCTGATAACTTTTATAGAATATAAAATACATGATTGCTACATAGTCATGTTTATGGTAAATCTTATATTTCTCTTACCTTATTAGTTTTATGAATAGTCAATTTTTATTCTGATTTTACTTAGGTAATAAATCAAAACAAATGCCAATATTTGTAGGTTTTAATGTTTTATTTATTCTATACTTCACTCAAAATGCTTTATCCTTATTTTGTCTGAACAATTCACAGTATAATTATGAATGTTCAATGAAAGAGACTTATGGTTCTGGACTCGGTCTACTTGCAGTATAAAGAAGAGACACTAAACAGCCAATTTGTAATTTTTGATAGGATACATTTGTTATACATAATAAGCTATTTTAATATTATATTTAAGTATGTTCACAGTATATTTTGATAATACTTACATCTCCCACTTCTTCTTCTATTAATTCCCTTCTTTTTTTCCAACTAATATCCCTAAAATATGTAAGTCTTGTTTTTGAAACTAGTAAGTCTTATTAGTGTTGTTCATAAGAGTTGGGGTCTATACTGATTCTTGGATGAGAGAGCATGGTGCTTCATTTTCTTCCACTTTAAACCACAGTAAACATCACAGTGTTAGTGAAATGGCTAAATCATTGAAACAATACTGAGTACCATAAATAAGTACAGAATTTTATAAAGAGAATTCTCTGTGAACTTTTGCCAAGTTCCTAGGACAAGCTGATATCCATATGTTCTCATGTGCTGTAACACATAAAATATAAATGGGGTCAAAAACTAACAAAAATCTTTAAATATGGTAAAAACTCAACAATTAACTTTGATTAGTGTGTATATTTTAATAAAATTATCAAAAATGCACTAGAAAACACTTTTACATATTTTACGTTCGCTATCCAATTTATTCCATTGAAGTGTTATCATGTAGTTTCATAATTAGCTTATGTGAATTTTATCCATCAAGTTTTTATAGTTATTTCGGTCTTGTTGGGTTGAACTGTTCTCTACTGGTCAATTATCTTGTTTCCAACCTGAGCAATTCTGATAATGAAACACGAAGGAACTATGTTTTTATTTATACCTAAGTGGTTAAACTTCTCATGCGAATTCTCCAGAATGTATCATAGTTGCTAGAAATGATTTTAATTGAACCTTAAAGACTGTCTAATATCTTTTAAACTACCGAATTTTAGAGCATCAAGGGAGGGAAAGTGAATAAAATATCCAGCAAGCTAAAGATTCCAAGTTCATCTGAGACTCAGTCGATGAAGTCAATTGCATTTGGAAGTTTCAGATGCAATTTTTTCTCTAAGTTTCATATCCCAGGTGGTATCAAATGCAGTATTATAGATCAAATCTTTTTGTTATAAAAGACTTGTGGCATTAATATGCTGACAATGTTTGAATAACCTCAATCATCTATAAGCATTTAAAATGCCTTTTATCATTTTAGTTGTCTAATAAATGCACAGAATTCAATCTTCATGTTACTTGATTCTTTGAGTATCTTACCAGAACTTTAATAGCCACGAACAATTTTCTGAATTGGGTAACTGCCTTGATAAAGAATAAGCCATAATAAATCATCTCCCGGTAAATATAATATTTAATACCAGAGTTCTTTTCTCATTCCTGTTATAATCAAAATAATCTGGTAATTATAATTTTCTAGTTTGTAAATAAGGTTTCTGGTAAGATCAGAGCCTATTCACTTTACTAAAATCTTTATGACATGAAGAAATAAAATCTTCAGATTATCTGGATTTTATTGTTTTACTTATTTAATAATTCATCTATGTTTTTTTGTGTGTAATATCTATATGCATTTGCTTATGGATCACTTATTTTTATTTTTTGGAAAAAATTTCTATATTTAAAATTAAGTTTTTATGAAGACTTTGTTTTTCTTTCTATTTTATTATTTTTGGTATATGGTTTGTTTCCATGTATGTGCACTACAAGTGTTTAGTGACCTTTGATGCCAGGAGAAAGTGTAAGATTTCCTACGACTGCAGTCGAAGAGATTGGGAATTGAATGCTGGGAGCTGTAACCTACCATATTGTTTCTGGGTGTCTAACCCCGTTCCCTAGAAAGACATCCATACAATGCTGTCAACTGCTGAGCCATCATTCCACTCATGATTAACTTTTTTTAAAACTTCACTGATATGTAATAAGACAACAAGCTTTAAAGATTTATTTTTTAATGTTATGAATATTGAATTGCAAATATGTATGTGTACCATGTTCATGCACAGTACTCAAAGAGGCTAAAAGTGTGTTTAATATTTTGGAGTTTGAGTTACTGATGGCTTGAAAGCAAACCTGGGTTCTCTGCAAAGGAAGCAGGTGCTCTTAAGTGTGTAACTCATGTCTGTTCTTTGACAAATATTTTCCTAAAATTTTTTAAAAACAGTTTGAAATCAGAATAAAGCTAAAATGAACAATATTTGAATACTAGTATTTACTAGGAAAATACCACAATAATTCTTTGAAAAGTTTATTTTTAGAATAAACTAGAATTAATAAAAATACTTAGACAAGTTAACAGTGAATAAATTTGGTCCTACCAAACTGTATATTATCCTTTAGCTTTAAGAATGATATCAACACTGTACAATGAATCAAGGATTTCTAAATATATGGTTTTAATGTAATCAAACACTTTCAAGAAGAAAGGAGCAGGTATAAATGATCTGAACAAGATCCAAACTCTGCTCTTTGCAGAGATACAGAGTTCTGCATTAAACACGAGCAACACAGCTCTTTCATTTTCTCTTAATTTCTCTTTTTCTCATGGTGATGTTCATGTCACAATGAGTCATGTCTGTAGGGAGCATCGCCCTGGCTTAACTAAGAAAGTTTGGATATAATCAAGTCACAGAAGACTTACACTGCCATACCAGTTTTTCTTCTGTAATTGATCCCTTTCTACACAATTCAGCCTCAGGAATAAACAGACAGTGAGAGGGCAGAACAAATCTGTAAGGATTAATATCTGTTGGAATTGGCAGTTTTATTTTTTCCAATTTCACTGATTATTATAGAAAAGAAAACTGTAGCATTACAAATTTGATTTGAAATTTTAAACTCACTAGGGAAGACAGAAAAGCATATTGAAGTTGGATGTTGAATGTCCCTCAAATGAGTAAGAATTGAAATAATGGTTCAGAAATTTTGAGGAAGTGATTGAGCCTTTGAGATGAGTTTTTTCTTGTGTTATTAGTTTATTAGACTTGTAGGTTATTGTACAATCCCATTTTCTTCTTATGTTACACCACACGGCTTAGAAGGATAATAGAACAGAGGTAAAATTAATTCATATTGGGTAGGTACTGGATATGAAAAGATTTGCACATGGAGAGATGGGAATGGAGAAATAGGGATTGGAGGGGACAGAGGGGAGAAAGTTTAGTAAAACATTCATTTAAAGTCATACTTACCAACTACATTGGAACATGATTAAAATATATAATCAAAAGAGCTTGAAGAAGGTATGCTTTATGGCTAGATACTGCTGTTGTTAGAAATAGTGGATTACTAAGTCAAATATAAGCCCCAGGTATAGGAGACCTCCACAGTGGCTGTTCATCAGCGAGTCTAAATTGTCTCCCAAACTAATATGGAATTTTCCTATGTATCCTGGTTGACCCCACATATAAGTAATAAAATATTATTACTGAAGAAACTACTCACTCAAGTTTCAAGAGATACATAAACTGAATAAGAGGTCAGCTAGAAATGTCCCTCTTGATGGCTTTCTTTCACTGTGTCACAAGGTTATAGGCTTCTGCATAACGTAAGGTATCAACAGCTGTAAACAGTTGTGAGTTCTATGAATTCCAGTATTAACGTGCCAGGTAAGATATGTCCATGTCTATTAGTGTCAGAATGGTTTGACTGCTGTGAAGTTGAGCAAGTGCATTTGATAAAAATATCAGGCAAATTCAGAACAGAGTCTATGTTTGGTACTGCAATCTTTGTCCAAATTCTATGCCTGGGTAAGTCATAGGGCCTAGAAGGAACTTGGTATTGCTGTTTACCTATATTTACAGTCAGACTACTTGCAAAACTGTTGTTATTTATTTAAAAATTGGTGGGAAGGAGTCATGCCATGCAGACAGGACTCACATAGGAGGTTTATTGAAATAGGAGAGAGAGGGGGAGGGCAGAGACCGTCCCAGGTGAAGAGTGGTAGAAGAGAAAAGAGAGGGAGAGATTGGAGAGAGGAAAAAAAAAAGAGAAAGATGCGGGAACTGGGAAAGGCTCGCCTTTTAAAGGGGAACATAGTGAATGTGCACAGGAGGAACTCTTAGTGGCTGCAGCTGGTGATGTACCCTGTCAGGACACCAAGGGTAGACTAGTACAGATGCCTGAATAGGAACACCCCTCCCTTTTGGTTATTATAAAAAGGTGAGGAATTAGAACTGGGTAGTAAGTGAGGCAGTGATGAGGATGCTGTGTTCTTGAGACTTTTTTCTGCTGACCTGGAGGTGTCGACCATCTTTGGAGGACATGAGATACCTGGGGTGCTGGCAACATCCTGGAGCAGCTGACTGTTTTACTTCATTGCCCAGGCTCTGTGGGTCCATTCAGTGCTTCTTGGACCTGACAAGATGCTGTTTGAGGTGGATAAAAGTCAACTCCCTGCAGTTCATATAGACTTAAAGTACCTGTTCCTTTCCCATCACTGCAGCATCAACTGGACAGCCTTTTTCTATCCATTTCACCAGGACAGACAAGGGGATTGATTGCTGAGGGTAATCAACAGTAAAAAGTGAAACAGAACAAATTTGTACCAAACAAGTAAGGCTTTTTGTGGTGGCATTTGATTTCCATTTTAATAAGTAAAGCTTGCCTGGGAACCGGGAAAGTAAAACAGCCACATTGGCCAGTCTTACAGACCAGACAGCAATGATACACCTTTAATCCCAATAGCCACACTAGTTTGCCACAGAAATTAGGCTGTACTGATGCAAAACTTTAATCCCAGAGCTAGAAATGAATATAAAATGGGACGAGACACCTCTCAGACTCAGTCTCATGCCGAGATTCCTGGAGGCAGGATTGTCATTTCAGACAGGTCAAAGTAAGAGCCAGTGGCTGGCTTCTTTGCTTTTCTGACTTTTAGGTTAAACCCCAATTTCTGTCTCTGAGTTTGTATTAATCACGCTTCAGCTTTCTCCTGAGAAGGCAAGGAAAAGTGACAGGGGAAAGATCACCAGGGCCAAATGGAAACAGGAGTTGAGTAAATAAAAAGAAAGGGAAAACCGGTGTGTGCTGAGCAAAAGGAAGCTGGATTCTCCATCTGGCTCCAATGTTACAGCAGACCCAGAGAAGACATTTAGGCAGACAGACCAAAGCAGGTTTTGAAGCAAAGAAAAAGAAAGTGGAGAATTCTTTCTCTGATCCCCGACTGCCTGGTCATAGGAATACTGAGGCCAGATTTGATTTCAAAGGAGTGGTCAGTGAGTCTCCAAAAGACATGCCAATGGAAGCGAGGAGGTATAGACAATGACATAGCTCACAACAGTGAGGCAGAATAAGACCCAGGGTTCTGCAATTCCTAGCATCTCAGGATTTCAGAGAGGATCCGATTAAATAGGCACAGGTTTCCCTGTGTGTCATCACACAAGAACAGGGTCCAAGGGTTCTGAGCCCAAGACAGACACAGTCACCTGGTACCAGGACTTTGATGAAAGCCAGGTGAGAAGAGGACTCTGCTGGACAAATGAAGCCTCACTTTCAGAGAAATGGTCAGAGACGGAGGCCATGGCAAAGACAAAATTGCCAGCACTGAATGGAAGGCAAAGCTGCCAGTGAGTGAGAAAGTAGATTTGTTGCAGGTGGAGGAAGACAGTAGATCTGTTGAGGGTTGAGCAGGTGGGTAGGCTGCCAGCATAAAGGCATTATCTTTCAGTGGGCAACAGAGTTAGCGAAAGAGGTTTATTGGGGGAGGGGGGAACCGAAGAGTGAAAGAGTAAAAGGTAATCCTTTCATATCAGATCGCTGACAGAATGTTGCAAAGGTCCTATAAATTGTCAGGATCTGTAACTTTAGAATAAGGATTGGCTCTAAGGGCTGGGGGTTGGGCTGGGGCGCAAAGTGGGGCTGGGGGCACGCCTGGGCTGGACAAGGCTCCACTGCCCGCGCCTGGGGCCACCCCTGGGGTTTTAAAAGTACCAGGAAGCAGCCATTTGGATTGATATCTAAGGGGTATTGAGACCAGGTCTGACTGCAAAGATGGACACCGTTACCACGACTGAGGCAGAGAAGTAAGATCCAAGAGTCTGCAATTCCTAGTGTTCACAGGAATTCACAAAGAATTGGATCCTTTTGGTCGTCATCAAAGAATAAGTGCCAAGGGCCCCAACCCTGAGGGAGCTGTGGTTGCCTGTTATGAGGATTTGACGAGGCTAAAGAATGAGAAACGATGCTAGAGATACCAGTCCTCACTCATGTAAAATGGCCAGCGGTGGAGAAGAGGGGGTTCACCAATAATGTCAGTATTGGTGTAAGGGTTCAGTGTTCTGTTTGATGGAGAAGTAAAGCTGTCATATATGAACTGGGTCCTAGGGTCCCTGTGTGCCGCAAACTGCCAGGCAGGAAAAAAACATCAGGAGAGCCAGCTGAGTCGCAATGAACCAATGTTGTTTATTTAAACCAAAGAAAAACATATAGTTATTCTCCTGAATATTAACCTTCATCAGGCGATGAAAGGAGACAGAGACAGAGACCCACATTGGAGCACCGGACTGAAACCCCAAGGTCTAAATCAGGAGCAGAAGGAGAGAGCATGAGCAAGGAACTCAGGACCGCGAGAGGTGCACCCACACACTGAAACAATGGGGATGTTCTATCGGGAACCCACTAAGGCCAGCTGGCCTGGGTCTGAAAAAGCCTGGGATAAAACCAGACTCGCTGAACATAGCGGACGTTGAGGACTGCTGAGAACTCAAGAACAATGGCAATGGGTTTTGATCCTACTGCAAGTACTGGCTTTGTGGGAGCCTAGGCTGTTTGGATGTTCACCATAATAGACCTGGAAGGAAGTGGGAGGTCCTTGGAGACTCCCCACAGTGCAGGGAACCCTGACTACTCTTGGGGCTGACAAGAAAGGGGGAGTTGATTGGGGGAGGGGGAGGGAAATGGGAGGCGGTAGTGGGGAGGAGACAGAAATCTTAAATAAATAAATAAATAAATAAATAATAAAAAAGAAGCAAGCTTTCAGTAAAGGCTGAAAAGAAAAAAAAAAAAGTCAACCAAAAGGAGTCACACCATGCAGACAGGTTTCACATAGGAGGTTTATTGGAAGAGAAGAGAGAAGGGTCAGAGAAAGGGCCAGAGAAGAGGCCAGAAACTGGTCTCTGGGCACAAGAGTGATGGGAGAGAGGTGAAAAGAATAGAAGAGAAGAGAAGAGAAGAGAAGAGAAGAGAAGAGAAGAGAAGAGAAGAGAAGAGGAGGGGAGGGGAGGGGAGGGGAGGGGAGGGGAGGGGAGGGGAGGGGAGGGGAGGGGAGAGGGAGCGAGGGAGAGGGAGAGGGAGAGGGAGAGGGAGAGGGAGAGGGAGAGGGAGAGGGAGAGGGAGAGGGAGAGGGAGAGGGAGAGGGAGAGGGAGAGGGAGAGGGAGAGGGAGAGGGAGATCAGGACCTAAGTTCTGTCCAGTATAGGTGTTGAGTACTAAAAAATGCTTGCATTTATGTCAGTAGGCAAATGTTTGCCTCACTTTTAAATAGAAAATTCACTGTTCTTAGTGAACTGATCTAGAGGCTTGTGCCTGGCCAGTGTGCTGAGAATAATTGATGGCAAAGAGTACAGCCCTAAACAAGAAATCTAGAGTCCCCCCTTGAAGGCTTGGGGAACGTTGCACAAGGAGGGGCAGAAAGAATTGCATCTGGAAGAAATGAGAAAGGACTACAAAATGGCTTCTAGACGTGACATAGCAACTGTTCTCATAAAGCCAGGGCTGTTGCTGCTCCCTGCACTGGGTCTATACATGAAAGAATGACAGTTAGTCATTCAGAGGTGAGACACACATAAGATAATTCTCCTCCATTCTGGAACATTGTACCAGCTTGCACTCCTACCAGCAAGGCGGGAGTGTTGTCTTTTCCCCACAACCTCTCCAGCGTAAGTTGTCATCAGTGTTTTAGATCTTGGCCATTCTTACAGGTGTAAGATGGAATCTCAAGAGTTGTTTTGATTTGCATTTCTCTGATGACAAAGGACCTTGAAAATTTACTTTAGTGTCTTTCAGCCATTTTGGATTCCTCTGTTGAGAGTTCTCTATTTAGGTCTGTACTCCCTTTTTTATTGGATTATGTGTTCTTTTGATGTCCAATTTCTTGAGTTCTTTGTATATATTGGAGATCAGATCTCTGTCAGATGTGGAGTTGGTGAAGATCTTTTTCTATTCTGTAGGTTGCCGTTTTGTCTTGTTGATTTACAGAAGCTTTTTAGTTTCAGGAGGTCCCATTTATTATTCTCTCAGTGTCTGTGCTACTAGAGCTATATTTAGGAGAGATCTCCTGTGCCAATGTGTTCAAGTGTACTTCCCACTTTCTCTTCTATGAGGTTCAGTGTGGCTGGCTTTATGCTGAGGTCTTTGATCCATTTGGATTTGAGTTTTGTGCATTGTGATAGATATGGATCTATTTTCATTCTTCTACATTTTGATATCCAGTTATGCCTGCATCATTTGTTAAATAATCTTTTTTTCCACTTTATATTTTTTCGCTTTGTTAAAAATCAGGTGTTCTTAGGTGTGTCAATTAGTATCTGTGTTTTTGAATCTGTTCTATTTGTCTTTCTTTCTGTTTTTACGCCAATACCAGGATGTTTTTAGTACCGTAGCTCTGTAGTACAGTTTGAAGTCACAGATTGTGATGCCTCCAGAAGTTTTTTTATTCTATAGGATTGTTTTGGCTCTCCTGTTTTTTTTTTTTTGTTTGTTTGTTTGTTGTTGCTTGACAACAGAAATATTCTGGGATACAGAAGGATGTTGTTTTCAGTTGTGTACACATTCCTTAATTCACAAGATTTCAATGGAGAGTTTCAAACCCAAAGTCCAATATAAATTTGTGTTTAACTAAATGGGTCACACATAAACACACACAGATACACACAACGTTGTTTTGGGGAGAAGATTTCTAGAAAAGATGATGTGGAAGGGGGATGAGTGAGGGAGAGTGGTGAGGGAAATCAGAATGCATACACATGAATGTAAAAGACTTTTAACACATTTAATGGAAAGGCAGATGTATGATATAGTTTAGATTCAAGGTTAAAGATTAAGTTAAAATTTCAGTGGGCCCATATATTTTTGAGGGAGTTATATGCATGAATACAATTGTCATGAAATTAAACATTACCAAAAGATTCAAAATTTGAACTTTTCTCAGATTTATTCAAATTTAGTATAAGTTTTCACAGTGTCATTCTATTGCTATAGCTAATGACATCTTGCCATCTGCAGGTGTGTGGCAGGAGTTCCCGAGTGTCACACTGCCGGCATTTTTTTCAAATACCTATTTGTAAATGGTGTCCATCTTATGGCCCTTTTCTAGATAATAAGCAACACTTCTGACCTCTAGTCAAAATTACCACAAGTCCTTCTTTGTTTGCTGTGGAAAGAAAAAAATATTCCTCAAATTTGCCATAAACTTCCTCAAGGAGAAAACTTTTCTCAAATGGCAATCACTATTTGTGAGAATCATTACTAAGAACTGAATGAGATGGCTCATAAAAAAAATATGGATCTTGGGGATGGAGAGCCAGATCAGAAATTAATGGCCAAATCTGTTCTTGCAAAAGACCAGTATTATTTCACAGTAGCCACATCAGGGGGCTCAAAACCACCTTGATTTCCAGCTACAGAGACCTCAGCACCCATTTTGACCTCTTTGGGCACTTGTATATATAAAAGAACACACATTTGAATAAGAATTAATGAATAAACAATTGAAAGTATAGTGACTAAGATTCATGTACTCTTTATTTACTGAAAATATATATAATATAAATCTATTTGTTCAGAATTTGTTTTTAATTTTCTTATAAAACCATACAAGTATATGTTCAAGTTTGGGTAGAGAAAATTTGAAAAATTGCCAACTAGAATTACCTACCACAGAAAGGTCACTGCTACTATATTGGACTTCTTTGTCACATTAATCAAAATGATAAATGTGTTTAGTAAAATAAAATAAAACTATGTATTCAAGGATGCTATCAATGAAATACTACAAACAGAGGAAAACAAACCTTTAAGTTCTTGGCAACAATATCGAAAACTGGAAAACAGTGTAGAGAAAATCATGGTCCAAAGAAGTGCTGCAGAACTAGGGAAACCCTGGAGTATTGCTGTTTCAGAAGCTGTTTCAGTAAAAATGGTTTTCAATAACCTCATTTGATTGTGGTCATGATAATTCTGTACCCAATTACTTAGATTTATCTTAATATGTCCAGTAACTTACAGAGAAATCCATTTGTATGAGCAGGTTTGTAGTCATTTAACAAAGGTTCTTTTCTGAAGTTGAAAACAGTATTTGGTAAGAAAACACTAAAATTAAGTTTTAAAATGTTGTGAGGAATCCGTTTATATTATGTGTACATTATTATTAGTGGCATACACAATGTTCACCTAAGTAAATCAGAAACATCAATAAAAACACTTCTTTTTTTTGTTTTTGTTTTTCAAGACAAAGGTTTTCTGTGTAGCTTTAGAGTTTCTCATGGTCCTTGCTCTGTAGTCCAGGCTGGTTTCGAACTCACAAAGATGCACATGTCTCTTCCTCCTGAGTGCTTGGATTAAGATGTGTACAACCACTGCCTGGAATAAAAACACTTCTTCTGGAAAGATACCCCCCAAAAATGCCCTGGGAAATATGAGAATTATTCATTCATCCTTTGCATACTTTTGTGTATAGATTTGGTCTGTTTTCCCTATAGTTTTCTTTTTTTCTGCAAGATCCCAAATGATATTTAAATAAGAAAACATCAAAGTTTTGTTATATTCAGTTTCTCTACTATTCTATGCCTTAAGATAAAATGGATCACAAGTAAATAATAAATATTGGCTATTGTTGACTTCAAGAGGGAGTTCTAGGTTAAATACTGTTTTGTAACTCCTCTGAGATTTTTACTTTTACTTTCCATCATGACTTCTTTCTTTCTTATATTTTATTTTTACATAAGCATATAATAGTTATATATTCCACATGATAATAAAATATTTGTAGCAGAAATTTTTAATAGTAGAATGTGAATAACTTTATAATATAAAAAATTTCAGTTTGGGCAGATGGAATCAGCTATACAGTGTTTCCTGTGGAAGCATGAGCATCCAAGTTTGTGTTCTTAGTATTGCCATAAAACGTGGATGCAGTGGCATGCACAGTCATCCCAGCACTTAGTGGACACACGCACACATATATGCACCCATATGCACATAAAAAATATTTAATAAACAAACACACATCAATTCTTAAGGAAAATAAAACTGTTTTCTTAGTGATTCCTGTGCCTAAAAAATGTAATGGGTTAGCTATCCGTTTCATTAAATGAAATGAGAAGCTTGAGTCACTGAGAAGATGTTGGAAATTTTCTTAAGTTTATAGATATAAAGACAGGAAGAATTAATTTTTTGGCCTGTGTATTCCACTTTCTTCCTTGGATCAGAGAAGTCACAAAACCGTTAGTCTGAAAACAGAGAGCACTTACATATCTTGCCTATTTTTCCTGTTGGTGAACAATTGTGAAGTGACAAGCATGTTTCCTATTCTCAGCTTTCCTCACAGAATTTTCAAAAACATATGTGATTTCTATTCAACTCATGTATTGTCCAAATTTCCTTATACATAACCATATATCTTGTATTAAATTATATATTAAATTATATACATTTTCTCAAAATTATTCACCATTACATTCCTTACTTAAAGTCCCATTGTTCATATCAAACTCATTGTATTTCTAGTTTGACTTTTTTTTACTTCTGATTAAATCTCTTGTCTCAAATGTTTGTTAGGTAAATTTCCACAGTGTCTCAGGAGAGGATACATTACAAAGTTAGATCATGAAATGTCTGAGTCTTTTTCCAATGATGGTTTAAGGAGAGCTTCTCATGTTTCTGAGCAGAGGAAGCTGATACTCCTTCACACCACTTACTTTTCCTCCCTCTCTGGGACTGGCTAATAGCCAGTGAGACACTCAGCGTGGTCTTCTATCGATTGTTCTGTGCTTTGCAGAATATTAGATGACTCTGTCTCTGAAACAGTATAATTAGTATTGTGAGGAAGCATAATTCTCACTGAGAATAATAAACATGGGAATATGATATTTCTTTATTTCCAAATTGAGGTGATGGCATGGCTTTGATTATTTTAAGCAAAATGAAACAACTTGTCCAGATTAGGATTGATCTGGAAAGTACATTACCTCTTCCACATAACTTCAGTTGAGAAATGCACACATTATAACTATTTGACTAATAAAGTACATTCTTCGTATTAGCCATTGTGAGTAAGTATGTATAGTAGGCATGATGACCCAGACTTTCTAATGATTTCACGTTTGGACATGCTTCTCTACTGCATAATTTTTTTTTACCCTGTGGTTCTGATACTACAAATCATATTCTTAAGAAAGACACCCCAAATTGCAAGATTTTGAAGCAATAAAAATACATTAACATTTTCAAGAACAAATAGTAATCACCAGTTAAATAAGGCCACATTTGAGGAAAGGATATAATTTATTAAATGTTTAAAAAGACAAAGCAAAACAAACAACAACAAAAAAAATAGTATGTTGAAGGAAAACAATCCCATCAGTAGAAAAGGATAACTGTTGTAGGAGGAGTGCAGCCCCCCCCCCCCCGTTTGTCCCACCTGGCTAGCTTACACCCAAAATAATGACACAGAAAACGTATTCATTTAAACACTGCCTGGCCCATTAGCTCTAACTTCTTATTGGCTAATTCTTACATCTTCATTTAACCCATTTCTATTAAATCTGTAAATTGCCACGTGACTGTGGCTTACTGGTAAGAGTTTAACCAGCGTCCGTCTCAGGCAGGAGCTCTATGGTGTCTGCTTGACTCTGCCCTTCTTCCCAGCATTCAGTTCTGTCTTCTCTGCTTACCTAAGTGCTGACCTATCGAAAGGCCAATGCAGATTCTTTATTTAACCATTGAAAGCAACACATAGACAGGAGGACCTCCTACAGATAATCTTTAACTAGTTTGAAAATTTTACAACCATAATAGATTTTGTTTGTCATTTAAAAAATGTATCAATGAATAATAGTTTTGTAGCCAAAAAGGAAAATTCAAGTAAGAGTTAAGCTAAAAATTTATTCTGATATTACTTCAACTGCATGCCAATAACAGATGTGAATGCCGAGGTTTTGCAACAAAAAGCAAAAGCATGCTCATATTTTCTGTAGGGAAGGTCCTGGTGATGGGATTTTAACTTCTACTTCCTTCCTAAACACACACACACACAAAATTACAGATTCCTGCTGAGAATAAACCAAACTGAAGGTTTTATTTCACCCTTCTTCCTCCTCCTCCCATGTTTATTCCTAACGACATTCTAAATATCTATCTTTATACCCTCAGGTAAATCTAGTTTTCACTCCTCTTTGCAACAGATAGAGACTTTTAAAGAAAGTCATAAAAAGTAAGCATCCATAATTTTGTAGTCCAGTCTTAACTGATACATCTGCAAAACAATTCCAGCATCAAAGGCTCAGAATCTTTGCAGATGAGAGCAGGCAAAGATTGTAAGAGCCAGAGAAATAGTAATTTGATGTCAGCTTATGTCTCCTCAAAATGTCAGAGAGGAAACACCCATTAAGTATCATCAGTGTGCCTGCATTATCAACATGGCAGCTTAAACAAGTGCTCTGTCTCAAGAATCAGTTAAGTAGCAACAAGACATGAACATTTGAGAGTTTTCTTTACATGAATCATAACATTAAAAATGAGACTGGCTTGAGAAATGAGCACAGCTTATTGTCAGATCTGTAGCTAATCACAAATTAGAGATTTTTCCCTTTCTTTTCCATTAAGTGAATAAACAAATGTTTCATACAATAACTTTACAGAATTAGAAACCATCAGTGAATTTATTTCTTGGAAACACATCGGATATGCTATACTTTCTTAAGTGTAGAAAATTGAACTTGTAGAAATTGTAATTATATTCAAGAGGGAAAAAAATTCAGTGTTTCAGCCTATTGTCCTTTGCATTACCAATGACCTGTTCCTTCACTCTTTCTAAGCCATGCAATGTAGTCACTACTGTCGTGTTCCTGATCCTCAATACAAAGGCTTATTATAAAAGGAAATTATGGGATGAATATATTATTTCTCAGGAAACCACTACAATAAGAACTCTCAGTGATTATTTTTAGGTGTTTGTTGATTGCATGACTGAAGAAAAAGCAATATTATCACCTGGGTAAACATGTTAATATCAGTATTTGTACTTATTCTAAAAGCATGGCTCTGTTGAGAATTGTTTGCATTTATTCCGATGATAATGTGAATATATGTTTATAATAGCTAAAACTGATATTGAAATCTATTCAGCAATATCTGGAATGGTTTGGAAATAAGTGTTTAGGTGGTATTTAAATTATTTGTTTATTGTTTTATTTAATGACCTTAACATTTATATAGCTTGTTAAATAACTGACAAAGCTAATGGAAACCTGCCCTTGTCTGTATGTTTCCCTTGTTGTTGTTTTTTTTTTCTTATTCAATGCATTTTTTTCTATTAACATATTGGTATAATTGTAACTGTTTGATTTCTCTTTTTAAAAAAATTCTATACTTTTGTTCAGTATTCCTGTGATTTAGTACATTAATGTAATATCTGTATATATAGTTTTATATAATATATTACATAGCTACTTAATATTATTTATACCACAGAATTATGTAATAGAGTTAAAAATAGAATATTTGAGCTAATTTTCTAATGCATAGTTTATATTAAAATTTTTATCCAAGGCATGAGCAATATAGTTTGTATTAAATTAATATATTCTATGTTAAATATCAAGATAGTCCATGTAAAATATTTCATATGAGAATTTTAATTAATCGTAATACCTTAAGAGTTTGTAGAAATGCATTATAATTTATTAAAATGTTGAAAATCTAGACAAAAATATTTCTAGATTAATAAGCAAGTGAGAATGACCATTTAGCATGCACGGGATGTTCACCTACTTAAATTTTCTTCTCTGAGTTACCCACCGATATTAACAAACTTCACATTATTGATTTACTGATGCTCACAACATAAAGTATTCAAGTTTACATGAATTTTTACTCTTCCAATAAATGAATGATGTAGAATCATTTTCTGTCATCATCGTGTAGATATTCTGCTATCAAAATAGCGACAATACTGAAGTGAATGTGTGTTTAATGAATCAGTATTGCTTACACAGAGCTTGCAAACATAACCTCCTCTACTTGATTATTTTCTCTAAAATATTTCATGATAAATACATCAGTTCTTGTGTCATCAGTTTTAGTAGGCATTCTCCTGAAAAAGCAGAATGTTACAATAATTACAATATTTTGACATTTTTTATAATTGTAAATATGCTTTGACACAGGATGAAATAAGTCGTTTTAGTGCATGAAGGTTACCAATAGAGAAGCCTGAACATCAACCGAGTCACAAAAACTTTGACCTATAATCTGTGCTGTCTGTAATAACAGCTCTGTCAGTGGAAACATAGAGCTTATGGGAGTAGTGAACCAATATCTGTTGTAACCTGATGCCCATGTTCTACACTGTTTAATCAGTAGGAAGCAGAGATTTGATAACCTAGATACCTTGGGCAAAATCAAACACAACTGAAAAAAAATCAGTTAAAAGATTTCTAATTATATTCAGCTCTACTCATAGAATGAAGCCTTGTCCAGCTGTCATCAGAGAGGCTTCCTTCAACAGCAGATAGGAGCAGGTGCATGGAGTCTAAAGTGGAAGTATCCATCAGACCCCTCACGTTGGAGCTGGGGAACCCTGTGGAAAACTGGAAGGAAAGATTATAGGAGTCAGATTGAATGGAGGAGAACATGACACACAGGATCAACTAAGCAGGGCTCACATGGCTCACAGAAATTGAAGTGGCAAGCATGGGGCTTGCATAGGTCTGCATCAGGGCCTCTGTGTATATCTATGACTCCTGGGTTGTTGTTTTATGGAACTGCTAACAGTGGGAGCAGCTATGCCTTTGACTCTTTTGCCTTCCCTTAGAACTCTTTTCCTCCTACCTAGTTGCCTTGTCCAGTCTACAATTAGGCTTTTGTTTTGCCTTGTTGTATTTTGTTTTGTCACATTTGGTTGTTGTCTGTTAGAGGCCTGATCTTTTCTGAAGAGAAATGGAGAGGAAGTGACTCTGAAAGAGTGAGGGGTTTCAGGGAACTGGGACTGATAGAGGGAGGGAAATCTGTGATCTGTGGTTGGTATATATTGTATGAGAAAAAAATCAGTTTTCAATTATATATATTAAAATAATATATATATTATATATGTATTATGTTTCCTGAAATTTCAAAATTGTCTTCTGAACTTGAATATATATTGTATATATTACATACATATATAATATATGTGTATGTATTAATATACATATTAATCACACATATTGCAAATTACAAGTCTATATAGAAGGATCATATTTAAAACCATACTGGATAGGGGCCAATATCCCTGCTACTAAGCATGCTGAGACTTCAGGAAAGCAAGTTCAAGGTCTGGTGCAAGGAAGACAGCATCAGCAACTTATTGAGAATCTTTGTCAAAATAAAAATTTCAGAGAAGCCTGGGGATACAGCTCAGTAGAGTAATGTTAGTCTAGCATGAGTGAAATCACCATCTATGAGACCCTAGGTTGAAGTTTGTTCTGAAAATAAAAAGGCAAAATAAACACACTTAAATTATAAAATATAGAGAACAACTAATTCACCTCATAAGGAAGTATTAAAATATTACATGAATTCATCAGTAATAAAATTGAATTTTGAAATATTCCTTAATAATACATATACCACTATTTCATGAATATTTCCATGTAATTTAGTTCTGACCATGATTTCTTAAGGAATCTCACTTTCTGAAGGAAGATTTCATGACAAGAGTTACTGAAGCTCTCTGGAGGTACAGATAATCTGTAGTTCAAAGGCATACGTGATCCAGCTGCTGAGAGAGCATGCCCAAAGTGCACCAAAGGATTCCTGCCTTTCATGAAATGGTTGGACTTCTATGAAATGAAATATGGTGTTAGTCTGAGAATAGAGAAGCTGAGGTTGCTTTTAAACATTCCCAAGCATGCTCCTCAAGAGGCTGAATTTTAAAGCAAGTGATGTATTCCTTCTCTACTCTCAGCGTGACCTCAGAGCCAGTCAGACTGCTTTAAAGTTTTAACTTTGTTAAAGTGACTTAGAAGTTTAAAATAGTCCAACAGGAGGCCTGGGAGTGGGAGGGCAAGTGGAATATTTTCAGGGCTGGACTAACTTTGAAGAAAACATGAATTATATTGATAGTATAATAAAATGTGATATCAAAGACTTTGTGATCATTAACGTTTGAATAAACTTGAAAGAGTTTGACCATGAGCAAAACAGTAATTTTCATTTTACATGTTGTCAGCCAATCAAATACTCAACTATGAACATCTTTATAGAATACAAGGTCTAAATGCAATATAGATGGTAAAATAGCATACATAATTCTGACCAGCTAAGTCCCAGATAAAATATTTAGTTGAAATAGCATTAGGATGTAGAAACATTTTAAGATGTTTTTACTTTTTTATTTTTATATCCTATGCTCTTTGTAAATTAAAATCCATATTTATATGAAAATATTTATTTCAAAATGCAGTATGTATATGGGTGTGTGTGTGTAATTACATGCACAAATATATATATCAGGGTTTCTACAAAATAACATTGATTATATGATTGATAAACTTGCTATTTTGGGGTTGAAATGTTTGATATAGTGTTTAGTATTATGTAAGCTGATATGAAAAAATCCAAAATATATGTAACAGGATAGTGAATTATTAGCATTAAAAGTACATACTTTCTTATAGAAGAAAAATTAATTAAATATTGTTCATTTGGTATGAACTTTAAAAAAATATTGACTTAGAACACTGTCAGTTCCTCTGAGCCTACAGCTAGTCCTGTAAATATAAACAACAGTTGTAAGATATGCCCTTTGCTATTTTAATTTTATTGAAAGTTGTAAAGTGAAATTTAAATATATGTTACTCCTTGTATCTTTCCAGTGATTAAATGAAGCTTTCAGGTCACTCTTCATAAAGAAAATACTTAGATATTTCTTTATCTACAGATAAATACTTAATATATATGCAAATATTAAGTAATATATCCAGTATCCCTAATAAATTGTATGTTAATGTTTTCTTAGCATTTAAAATTATTCTGAATTCTGAATAGTTATATCTCAAACGTATCCCTTATGAACCAATTACATAAACTTCTTTTATTCTTCCCCTGTAGGAGAAGAGAGTTGCTTGTTGGTTCCCGCTGCCCAGCCCCAAAATAATCTCACAGAAACTGTACTCATTAAATCACAGCTTGGTCCATTAGCTCTAACTTCTTATTGGCTAGCTCTTACATTTTAATTTAACCCATTTCTAGTAATCTGTGTATCACCACGTGACTGTGGCTTACCAGGTAAAATTTTGTCTAGCTCCAGCGGGTCTACATGGCTTTTCTCTGTCTCCACCTCCTTTATCTGTTTAGTTTTCTCTGCCTAGCTCCGTTCCCCTATAGCGTTGCTGTAGGTTCAAAGCAATTTCTTTATTCATAATGGTAATCACAGTATACAGAGGGAAATCCCATATCATTCCCCTACAGATTAAAGAAAACCAAAAATTGATTAAAATCCCATCATCCAATGTCAGAGACACATCTTTACTAAATTCATTCCCTATATCCTTTCATTCATTGTTGATTATAAAACATTTATTGGAAGCTAATTATAGTAAATTCTTATTATTTATTGCAGTCGTTTTTATCAAGCAAAAAAAAACAAAAATAATTAATGCCAATTGAGATCCTTAGAGAAAATGAAGGATTAGATTTCTGTGAGCCTTTGGTTACAGCATTTCCATAAACCAATTATTCAATAATCTTCCTTTATCTGTGTTTTTGTTTAAAACACCTTGTTTAATATATTTTGATGATTCTGTAACATTAAAACACTACAAACATCACTATAACTCATGCCTGAAGGAATATTATCTAAGGAAAGAACTTCCTCTGTGAAGAACATTATAGATTCTCTGAAAGTTTGGAATACTAAATAAAAAACTCAGCATTGCCTGTGAAGTCATGATAAAAAGTGTTATGTGGAGGAACAAAATGTACAGGTGCAAAAAGAACAGAGCAAAGCAGCAGAACAGAAGGGACGAAGTCAATGGCCAGCAGACAGAAATAGTAACAACATGGCACAGAACAGATCCTGTAAACAGTGCCTGTTTACAGCATAAAAGCATAAACAAGAAGCTTAGTTGGTCTCAAAAGGAAAATGTGTGTCTGTTACGTGAGATATTTGCTGCTCTTAGTAGGTATTCGTAACTTACTGGAAAAGTCTGACGAATGGTATCCATGGTAAGCATTTTTTTTTTTAGTAAGATTTTGTGCATGATTTTTTTTTTTTTTTGCAACTGATGGAGGAAGTTCATTGGATAAGTAATAGAAAAACTGCTTGGCCTCATAGGTTAAAACATAGGTGGGAGGAGTAAACAGAACAGAATGCTGGGAGGAAGAGGAAGTGAGCTCAGAGAGACGCCATGCTCCCTTCTCCCTGGTGGACGCGAGAGCTCTGCTCTCAGAGACACACGCGATGAAGCTCCGACCCAGGATGGATGTAGACTAGCATCTTCCCAGTAAGCGTACCTAGCGGTGCTACACAGATGATTAGAAATGGGCTAAATTAATATGTGAGAATTAGCCTAGAAGAGGCTAGATAGAAATGGGCCAAACAGTGTTTAAATGAATACAGTTTGTGTGTTGTTATTTCGGGCATAAGCTAGCAGGTGGCCGGGGTGCTGGGGACGCAGTCCTGCTGCTCCTATTACAATATGCAACCACTGTAAGATACCCTGCTTTATCCAGAGGACACAATTTCCTTGCATTCGTCCACCACATCTTTTTGCTTTCACACAGTGCAGCACCATCTTCTGCAATGATACCTGACTACTGGAAGAAGTGTCTCTGCTTTAGATATTCCTCTTAGAACTGAACACTGTGGAGATGGAACCAAACATGTAGGCTTTGATCATTAAAAACACATTATTATTCTTTCAAATATCTGATCTTTTAAAAAATTTATGGATACACATTTGTAATTTTGATAATTCTAGCATTTGTTGTTATAAAGCAAAACAATGTTATCAACACTTATCCAGCCACCTACAGACATGCCAATGTGTGCCAATGTGTTTAAAAAAAAGAACTAAATCCTTCCAATCCACATAGGTTTAGCTGTTGTCCAGTCAGGTGACACCCTGCCTTCTTGTTTTAGATGTCCCACTGAGAATGAAGATGCCCTTTTTAATGTTCTACTAAGTATGACATTTGACACTTTTTGTTTACTTGCTGAAGATTTTGCTGCTTTGAATCATTAAAGGGAATATTTTCTGACTCTTGTTCCTAAGGACAGAAACTTTCCATGTACCTAGTGAGAAAAAAAAAAAAAGCTATTACACAGAAATTATAATGCCTGAGTTATTCTACTCTAGGACTTGATTCTTTGTTAGTAAATCAACAATGAGTAAAGAATAAATTTTTATTTAAGATAAACACATATAAAACAATGTTATGAATGGTATGTTTTAAATTTTTGACAATATTGTCGTGAGCAAAGACATAATAGGTACCTAATCATTCCAACAGAAGTAAAGCCTCATCATTTGGTAATTGAGTATTAGGAGCAACTTCTTAGATTATGATTTTAACCAGAAGTGACTGTAAGCATTAAATAAAAGTATTTCACAATAGTCTATCAGTGATAAAAGTAATAAAGATGTAGAGAAGAATAAATGTTCATGAATAAATTATGAGTAAAAATGAATCAAGAAACTATATAAAGTATATGATTACAATAAATGGAGGGATCAGTGATACAGTCCTTCTTTACTAGTAACTAATTAAAATTATTCCCTAATAAAGGTAAAACAGCAAACATTCCACACTTCTCACTGAGGAAAATAAATAGTGGAAGAAAAGTAGAAATATCATATTCTAGTGGTATGTGGAGTAGGAGTATTTTAAAGCTGCAACCAATGTAGATTTGTATCTCAACATAGTCATGACAGAACAGTCCTAAGTGTAAATCTCGATGAAATATAGTCTTGTGAATTTAAAGTCATCAGGAAAAATTAAGTGAGTGCCATTAATAAATTAAAATTTATCTAAGGTCTTAGAAATAAAATATGGAAATCTAGCATATTTTAATTTAGCGCTTTCTAATATGCAATAGAAGCTCTACTGATGAACTGTTTGTTAGTAAATAAAGTGACTATAAAATATAAACATAGGTGAGATTCTTAAATTAGTCTTTAATAAGATTTGGGAGAAAAAAAACAACTGTAGTAGAATCAGATTGAGATTAATATAGTGTAAATATAATTTAGATTATCTTTTTATAATATATTTATTTGTAATACATTATAATATATAATATATTAAATAAAATAATTTAGATTTTATATTCAATCAACATGTGAGTGGTAGTGGAAGAAGGCAAATACATCATGTATCTTTTCTAAAATATTATTGAAAGATTCTATTCTTGTTTATCTGTATCTTTTACACAGTAAGAGTCTTGAATTCTCAGGATTTTTCTAAAAAAAACTTAAAGGGAGATTGATAAGAATCTTTTTCATAATCTCATGAGATAGTGTTCACAACAATCAAAAGCATTGTTAATTTAAAAGCCTTTTAGAAGTTAGAGAGAAATAGGAGTAAGTGATTGTTTGCAAACAGAAAATATAGGATTCGTGCACTTAAGATTGAAACACTTCCTCAGTTGGTGGACCAACCCCTCGTGGTCCTGACTTCTTTGCTTGTCTTCTCCCTCCTTCTGCCTTTCAACTGGACCTTGGGAGCTCAGTCCGTTCCTCGGATGAGGGTCTCTGTCTTTTTTGGGACCCTAGTCTATATGGATGCACAGCTCCCTAGGGCTGGATGTAGGGGGGAGGGCCTTGAACTTCCCACAGGGCAGGGTTCCCATCCCTCTCTCAAGCAGGGTGGGAGAGGGAGGAGGGAGTGTGGGGGAGTGGGAGGAGATTGGGAGGAGGGAAGGAAGTGTAAATAATTGAATGGAAAAATAAATTTAAAAAAAAGAATGAAACACTTTTAAATAAGATATGTATGCTCAGATTAAAAACAGGATTACTTTTCATTTTCTAGAAAATTAAGACATTCTGTAATTCACAGGGTTCGGAACTGTGTATGAGTGATAACTACTTTTCTCCTCCACTGCAATATGTAGTACCTCCAGGCACAGCGAAAGGTAAGTAGGGAGGAATCTTCCACATCACTGGTTCTCAGCCCTCCATTTGAGCCATTGACAATTTTAGCTTCTTGGAGAGGGAGGTACAGTTTCCTCCAAGGGTATAGTTTGTGTTAAACTAGATATGCTCCAACGAATACCATAAAATCATTTAGCCAACATAAATTTGTCTTTATGGGTTAAAGAAATTGAAAAGTACAAATAGTTGAATGAGTAGGGAAGTAGGAAGGATCTTTAAATATTTTGGGGGAGGCAGTACATATGGTCTAAACATTTATGAAACCCTCAAAGGACTATTTTTAGGGAGAAAAGCAACACATATCCTGAATTGACTTTTCCTGTGTCAGCTCCTCTCACTGAGTATGCAGGTGTTCAATATAAGGTTTGATCTCTCTCTCTCTCTCTCTCTCTCTCTCTCTCTCTCTCTCTCTCTCTCTCTCTCTCTCTCTCTCTGAATTTTGCAAACCTGATTTGAGCCAGCACTGACTACTTCTTTTGTGTTTGAAACAGATATTATCATTCCATTGCAAGCATCCATGAAATAGTAATGGGTAAAGAGTGTTAGGCTGTAATTAGGGTAACTCCCCAAACTCTCAAACTTACAGATAGTCATTAATTAATAGCATCTAGAATAACTGGATGGTTTCTGACATCACTGAGATTATGAGTATAGGACAAATATATTTATTGTGGATATGTTAAAGTTGTTTAAATTAAAAATTACAAATAATTCAAAAAATACCAATATTTAATGTTAAAGAGTAAAACATAGTTTCTTCAGAGTAAAAGAAAAAGCTATTAATGGATACAAATGTATGTGCTATGTAATTTGAAAGCTGCTAATAGTACTAAAGCAAAGGATAACCAGGCTAAAATCTACAGCTTCAGAAAACTTAGGTGAAAAAGAGGACCCTAAGAGGTACATACATGGAAGGCCCCAGGAAGAGAAAATAGTTAAGATCTCCTGGGTATACTGGGAAGGGGAGTATAAAGGAGGGGGTTGGGGATGGGAATATCAGGGTTTGAGATGGTCTCTTAGGGGGAGTTGTGAAGAAGAGGAACAATGAAAGAGATACCTTAATGGAGGGAGCCATTATGGGGCTAGGGAGAAAGTAGATATCACGGAAATTCCCAAAAATCTACAAGGCTAAAACTCCTAGGAGTAGTGAAGAGAGTACCTGAACTGGTCACACCCTGTACAGTGACTAACCTAAATGTCATCATAGAACTTACATCCAGTAACTGATGGAAACATATGCAGTGCAGCTCAGGCAAGCACTGTGATGACCTCCCGGAGCTTAGTTGAAGAAGAGGAGGAGGAATCATATGAGCAATGGGCTGGTTCAGGATCATGATTGAGAAAAACCACAGAAAAAGCTGACCTGAGCTAGTGGGAGCTTATAGACTCTGGACTGATATCTGGGGATCCTCCATGAGATCATAGTAAGCCCTATGATAAAGATGACAGTTATGGGGCTTGATGTGTTGGGGGAGGGACCCTAGCAATAGGATCTGGACTTAACCACAGTGCATGAGCTGGCATTTTGGAACCAATTTCCTATATTGGGACACCTTAATAAGCCTTAGTACAGGGGATAGGAGCTTAGTCCTGACTCAACTTGGTAAAAAAGACTTTGTTGACTCCCCAAGAGAGTCCTTAACTACTCTGAACAATGAATGGGGTGAGGGTGGGGGTTGTAAGGTGGGAGAAGGAGAGTGAGGGCAAAGGGAAGTAGTATGTAAAGTTTTAAAGGTTTTAAATAAAAAAGAAAAACGAAGGGCTGCCTTTCCATGTTCTTTTGGCATTATTTTTTTTAACCAGGAAATTATATGTATTCACAAGAAGGCATATAGCAGAAGTAGCAAATTAATATATTTATTTTAAAATAGATTTTTTTTCTGAACTCTTAGTAACACTCTATCAAGTGACTTTATGAAAAATTTAAATAATTACGTCTCAAGTTTTCTAAACTGGTAGAGTGTGTTCATAATTTAAGTATAAACAGCTGTCTTTAAAAATGCAGGTAATGCAATCATTAAATCCTTGTCAAGCTTAAAATTCATGTAGAAAGGTTCCAACATTTAAAATTCTACCCTGGAAATAATAGTGCCTATATTAAATAATGATTTACAATGAAATAATCTTTATTCTTTAATTAAATGAAAAATCCATGTAACTAAAATATTTATGAATATGATTTAAGGGTACATTGCCTCTAATCTTAAGCGGAAATATGAGTTAAAACTCCAATTTCCTGACTGACTTATTTACCATGACCTAATTCATTTGTCTCGATTCTATATAACTTTCCACCAAAGCTGTCAGAGATTTGGATTTCTTGTCCTATATTTATTTTACTTCATTTGCGCTGCCTACTTCAAGACTTAATGGGCAATGAAATGGCCAAAGGATAGATGGCTAATGGAAAGGAAAAACAAATATATAGATTTTCTTCTTCATGAGAGAGACAGCCTATAGCTTGTCTCAGAAACCGAATTGATTCATCTTACAGTGCCAAGCCTGTGCCATTAATTAAGGACAGAGAATTTCCAAGTAAGACAGTATATTTTTTTAACATGTTTTACATAGTCATTTCATTTGCTTTAATTAAATAAGAAGGCATTAAAAATTCATTGAAGAAATGCAAGTTGAAAAGTCTGTAGAAAAGAAGTGATAAAGAAAGAATGTGGAACACAGAAAATATATATCAATATGTTCGTATTTACACATAATATTTACATAATATTTTATATGTGACATTTACATATATTGAAACCACTTTCCATTTAGTTCTCTAGGTAAGATTATTTGGAAATAATGGTTAGAAGCTGTTAATATAACAGTGATAAGAGATAAAACAATAGAAAGGAAATAGACTTGCAGTCAACAGTAGAAAGGAATACTTTAAAGACATTTAAATTTTTTGATTTTACATTGAGTGATGATTGGAGCAGAGCAAGGAAAAAATAATAAATTTCAGAGTTCACAAAACTTTTCAAAAGTTTTATCTTTATGATATCTTGGAGATTGTGCAGAGTAGGCAGCTCTGCTGTGTTCAAAAGAGGTGACTGATGGCACTGAGAGAAGGCACTGTAACAACAACCAGGGAGTAATGATGTATACCTAACAATTAAAATGGTTACCAGTCTCTTCTTGACACTTTATTTTTCAACAAAGTCAGATTATTACTTAACTCACAGAAAATTTGAATTGCTTTCATAAAAATGTGTGCATTATATTTTATGTCAAATATATTATACCTGAACCATTTCTTAATGTTGTAATTTTGTTCAACCAAATATCAAAGAAAAGTGAATATGTTGATCTTATAAGTGTCAAATTTTAGGCTGTGGTAGACATTTATATATCATCTAAAATCTCAATTTTACTTTTTTTTTATCTTTACAATACAGTTTTGCTGTAGCTATAAAGCCTGTCCTGAACCTAGTTCTTGTAGGCCAGACTGGCCTCAAATTCCCAGAGATCTGCCTGCTTCTGCCTCCTGAGGTCTGGGATTAAAGTTGTGCACCACCACCACTTGGACTCAATTTCATTTTTAAGATTATTCTATGGGTAAATTTACTTATATACGGGTAAATTTGCTAGAAAAGTTGATGGTGGCCTGTGTTCCTGTTGCACTAACAAACACATTTTAAGCATTGATGATGAGGTATGCTGCTTAGCAACACACTTCTATTTATAAATTGTGTTTCTTAGCAGCAAATGTTCAATAAAGTGCTGTTCTGGATGGGTACTAGATATTTTGTCCCTGACTTGGGAAATTTACTGCTACCCACAGCTCCTACTCTCTCAATGACGGTACTACAATTGAATGAGACAAGAAGTCCATATACCTGGTATTTTTGACTTTCCTTCAAAAGCTTACTATATATCTTATCTACATGCAGTTTTAACTAAGATCTAACATTTTTCTTTGGAAAATTCCTTTTTTACTAATTATCCTTATTAGAAGGATGATAAACCATTGTTTTACTCTCCTATGTCAAATATTTTATGTTATAGTTTCTAAAATTATGTTGCAAAAATATATTAATAATGGATTGTTTGACCTAAAATCTAACATTTTCTCTAGAAAATTCCCTTTTTACTAATTATCCTTATTAGAAGGAAGATAAAATAAACCATTGTTTTGTTCTCCTCTCAACTATTTTATGTTATAGTCTCTAAAAATTTGTTACAATTGATATATTATTAATAATGAACTATTTGACAGACATGAGGCCAATAAGCAGTTGATTTCAACTCAGTAGTTTATCTTTATTGGTTTCATCTGTCAATTATAATATATGTATGGTCTTTGTTGGGCCACAGTAACATTGTAAATATCCACAAATAAATAAATAAATGCATCCACATTGGTGAATATGTTATTTCCTAAACTCTGTTATTACATTTAGTTACTACTCTTTGTAACTAAATAAGACTGAATATAATATAATATAATATAATATAATAATACTTAGATTATTTAGGCAAAGAATTAGTCACTGAATGACATTAGAATCACAAAATAAGTGACTTGGGCAAGGATTGTTCACTTCTATTTATGCTTTTGGAGCTAATCTCAAATGATTTTTTTTTAAGTAAGCTAGACAAAAATAACAAAGTCTTGTTAATTATAAAAGTTTTTCAAAAAGAGTAAGTCCCAATTGGGAGGAGTGCCCCAAGCAATGGGATTCATAGAAAAATAAAGCAAAATACTATTTGCTAGAGTGTATCAGAATTGAAGAACAGTCAATTACTGTTTAATGTGTCTAAAGTTTTGGTTTTGGAAGACAAAGATCTCTGGAGGTTGGTGGTCTTGACAGTTATCCAAAGTTCTAAAATAATTAATGCCATAGAATAGTATCCTTAAACTTTTTAAAATCATAAATGTTGTGTATACTATACCAAAAACCACCATTTAAAAAGCAGCAACATGTAAATATGTTTCACAAAATCAAAATAAAACAGCATATATGGTTATAGAATACTTAGACTCAAAAGCAGAAAATACTCTAAAGTATGATTTCCATCTATGCTATTGGTTGCAATTAAGGCTTACTATGTTATTGTGGAATTCTATTTTTAAGATGTGTTATATTTGCTTATGCTGCGAAATGTATGTTTTAATGATGCAAAGATATGCTTCATTCTTCTAGGTTGCGTTTGTTTAAGTCTGTCAGGCTTTAATTCTTTGCCTGTCTAAAACACCTGATGGTCTAATAAAGATCTGAATGACTAATAGCAAAGAGGAGAAAGGAAAGGTGGGAATGACAGGCAGAGATAAATAGGAGAAATCTGAGAGGAAGAGGAGGAATAAAACAACAAGGAGAAAAGAACAGTATGGGCTAGCTATACAGCCACACAGCCACACATGGAGTAAGAGTGAAAAATAAGATTACAGAAGTAAGAAAAGGAAAAAGCCCAGAGACAAAAGGTAGATGAGATAATTTAAGAAAAACTTACTAGAAACAAGCCAAAGCTAAGGTTTGGCATTTATAAGAAAGAATAATACTCCATGAGTGATTTTTTTGAGAGCTGGTGACAGGCTCCCCAAAATGCCAAAGATAAAAGAGTTAAAAACAGCCAACAACAGAATGACAGCAATGAATGCACTACACACACACACACACACACACACATAAATGCACTATACACACCATCCAGTAATCTCATCTTCTTGAAGGCTAGGAATAAAATTACCTGCCACTGACTATGAATGGAATTTAATGTCTACTTACCTTTCTACATGCTAGGGTTTTGTATGGCTTAAATTTTTTCAGGTCTTGCACATGCTGACATAGTCAATCTGAGTCCATATGGACACCTGACTATTTGCTTATAAACATGCTATCCCTGAAGTAATGTACAATCTCTGGCCCCTACAATCTTTTCACAATCTCTTTCAGATAGATCCCTGAGACATGACGGTTGGGGGTTATATAGAAACGCAATATAGGTATAAGAATTTTTAAAGCATGATGAGTTAATATAATAACTCTAAACATAAAATTACTCATTGTGAGAATCTTTTAAAAGGTCAGTTTTATAATTTCTTACTGCTCTCTGATGTCTTAAAATTGAAAAAAATCATATTTTCCTCTTTTTTCTGTATTTGAACATGCAAATAAATATTTAAATTTAGCATCTTCAATCTCAAAATAAAAGCTTGTCTATGAAGGTCTTATGTGTGTTCATAGATTTCTTATGCTCAGAAAGCCAATAATTAAAGAGATCGTAATTTGCTCAGAGAAGTACACTGATACTTCCTGAATACTATGCCTTATTTGTTCCTACATAAAGTTAATATGTCTTAATTAATTAAGGAAAAGGAAAGAATATAGTTTGTGTTTCATTATTTCTTGAGCTTTGTGTGCTCGTGTTGTGTGTATTTTGTTATTTTCTTGCTGGTGTTCATGTAAAAAAAAGTCATTAGTTTGAACAGTTCCCAATCAAAATGAAGGTATATATTGAACTTGGTAATCTACAATTATTAGTAAATAATTCAATCTAGTCAATGGTGAAATGCTATGTTTTACCTCCCCATTTTAGTTTGAGTAGCAAATATAAACTATTCAAACTTTAAGCTTCTCATCCTTCTATTCTCCTAAAACTTATAATTAATGTTATCATTCAGTAAAATATTACTTCCCTTGATAATATAATCACTGTCTATTCCACCAAAATAAGGTTTATTAGAGCACAGATTATTACTTTTTCTCTTCTCAGTGTCGCTAAGCTTTGGCATAGTTTCAGGATATCATAATATTTTCTGGATGTGTAGATAACTATGGGACAACAAAAGAGATATAAAAACACCTTTCATACTAGTATGCATCATTTCTAATGCCAGATGAAACAAATATACAAGATAATTTGGACATAATAAACAAGCACTGACCAACCAAGGGAATCTAGAGGGTACAGATATGCGAAAAAAGCAAAATGCATGGCTTGCTGGCTGCTTACTTTACAGCCCAGATATCCTTCATACGTGTAGCTTTAAAGCTTCTAATACTGCACCACAAATGACTGCAAGGTTTATAGGATTTATTTCTCCATTTCCACCTCCTACTCTTTGTAGAATTCCCTAACGAATAAAGACAAAATATAAAGAAATTGACTTCAGTCAATCTTCATGTATTATTCAGGCCTCTTCTGTGTATTTGTGGTGTATAGATACTCTTTAATTAGCTTCCTTGGGCAGAATAGGTCTAGTTTTAGGATGTTAAAATATAATAGGACTCAGAGAGAAATTCGGAGCAAATATAGTTTTAGCTTTCTAGTGTTGTTTGTTAGCAGCAATTTCTTGGCATAACTTTAGTAATAGTAGTGTAAATTGATTATGATAATTTATAAAAAAGAGGTATAAAACAAAAATAATTAAAAATAATTGTCCACATACCTTGAGACTGTGAGACTATCAAATAATTTTATTTGATAATTTTATTTGCATAATTTAATTACTTTATCAATTTTAAACTTGTTGACCATGCTTTTTGCTTTACAGAAGCTTTTCAGTTTCAGGAGGTCCCATTTATTAATTGTTTCTCTCAGTGTCTGTGCTGCTGGTGTTATATTTAGGAAGTGGTTCCCTGTGCCAATGCATTCAAGTGTACTTCCCACTTTCTCTTTTTTTAAGGTTCAGTGTGGCTGGCTTTATGTTGAGGTCTTTGATTGATTTTGACTTGAGTTTTGTGCATGGTGATAGATATGGGTCTATTTTCATTCTTCTACATGTTGATATCCAGTTTTGCCAGCACCACTTGTTAAATATGCTTTTTTTTTCATTTGATGTTTTTTGCATACTTGTCAAAAATCCGCTGTTCGAAGCTTTGTGGACTGATATCCTGGTCTTCTATTTGGTTCCATTGGTCCTTCTGTCTGTTCTTATGCCAATACCAGACTGTTTTCAGTACTGTAGCTCTGCAGTAGAGTTTGAAATCAGGGATTTTGATACCTCCAGATGTTCTTTTATTGTACAGGATTGTTTGGCTATCTTGGGTTTTTTACTTTTCCATATGAACTTAAGTATTGTTCATTCGATGTCTTTGAGGAATTTTTCTGGGATTTTGATGGGCATTGCATTGAACCTGTTAGACATTAACATTTAAAATCATTTTACATTCTTCTTATCATGGCATTTTCTAATAAAGATAATTTGTACTAAAGTACCCATCCTGCTTTGTCTTGTCTTTTTTTTGATAAATGATGATGAGATTGTTTAATTAATGGTAAGTTATTTTCCTTTGCAGTCTTTCTTTTCCTGTATTGACCATTCTACCTCTTCTTTTCTCACATCAAATATGTAAGAAAAAATATATATTTTCTCACATGCAAACCACATTTCAAAACTATTTTCCATATTGATGTTATAAATATATGTGAGGCAAAATTTCTCACTTCAATAATAGTAAAAATATAGAAAATCACAAAGAAAATGATACAATTCTTTCTTGTTTAAACAAATGATACATTCATAGGATATTGATTTAAAAAATACTATGACAGATGGGCTTATTATTTTGTTTGTAGTGTTACTACTGCAGTAGTTTCGACATTGCATCTACTCTAAGTTTATGTGTGCATATTACATGAGTGAGAATGTTTCTATGCGAATACTTTCTTATTAGAGCTCATATGGCACTAAACCTTTGTCTATATCTGTAAATCTTGATATTTGAAGAGGAAAAGTAATCAAGCATTCTTTTTTTTTCCCACTCATTTTAAATAGCTAGTACATCCAATTGGGACAAAATCACAACTCACATATGCATAGTGAACAAAATGAAGGATGAATGTTTAAGGTTACTAAAATGTCTCTCTGACCTTAATCCGCTTGACTTATACAGAAAGAATTCAGAGGCGTGACATAGCACAATGAAGAAGATAGGCTTGTTTTATTAACGATGAAAATGGGACATTCTCAAGGGAGAAGAGTGAAAAACTGTCAAATATTTCTTTATATGGAGAACATATACTCAATGAAAGAGAATTGATAATAGCTAAAAAGACAGTTGTGACAATCTACATCTTCCAACTGTTTCTATGAATTTTCTAAAGTTACTAAGATAGATTTATCTAATGGTTATTTTCTTGCCAGATGTTTAATAGACCTTGCACATCAACCCTTAACTATAGGTCTTTGTTACTTACTAGTAATTCTGTTCTAGACACTGACATTAAACCTTTCTGGCAGTTTATAGTGTCATGTTCCTACCTACAGATATGACTCAGAACCCAATCTTTATATCATTCTGTTCTGCATTTTAAATTCCAGGTTTTGAAATCGGGTTATTACAAGGGAGAAACCCATTTCAAATGTTCTCCAAACCTGTTGTTATATATTCAGACCCCTAATATTAAATGTATTTAAGTAAGATCAAAGTGTCAAGAACTTAAGGATGGTAAACGAATGATTTATTGAAGGCACACAATCTTTTCAGAAAGAAAAGTTTGTTTCTAAAACATGCACACTGAAACCATCAACCTATTTTCTCTTTTATAGACTACAGGCTTAAAAATAACAAGAATTGTGCCAGCTAATTCATTATTCCATCTCCAGCATACAGTAAAATACCTAATACAATTGCATATTTAATAAATATGCCCTCTCCCCCCACTCCTCTCCTCCTCCCTCTCCAGTCTGAAGAGCAGTCAGAGTTCTCTGCCCTGTGGAAAGTCCAAAGTCCTCCCCCCTCCATCCTGGTCTAGGAAGGAGAACATCCAAACTGGCTAGGCTCCCACAAAGCCAGAACCTGAAGTAGGATCAAAACCCAGTGCCTTTGTCCTTGGCTTCTCAGCAGCCCGAGTGGGGGGAGGGGGAAAGGAGGGGGGAGGAGTGGGAGGCTGGGAGGAGGCGGAAATTTTTTTCTCAATAAAAATAAATAAATAAATACATTTATATTAATAAAAAATAAATAAATATGCCCTTTATAAATGAACACTTCAAATTTGAAATGTGCTAAAATTTAATAAAATAATAAGAATCACTTTTTGCTACTTGCTTTCAAACTTGTCTCAAACAGCTTTACTGCAAACCCTTGAATAGATGAGGACTCTTGGAAAATTATATAAAAATAGCCCATAATTGTTCTAAATAACATCTGCCACCTTACCACATTTGCTAATTATGAAATGATTTTTATTATTTGACTTTTTAACTTCTGTAACCTGTTAAGTCCATGAGGACACTACACATCTGTTTAGTTCATTACTTTCTCTAAATAAGACACTTTAAAATTCTGTGTTAATAGCCAATAATTTATTTATTTTAGAAATTACTATGCTTCAATTCACCATTGGCTAATATAAACCTTAGTGAATCATACCTACACATACATATGTACATACACGTATAAATGTGTATATATGTTATGATGGTGGGGTAAAATTAGAGGCTGATAGATACATTTTTTCTGTCTATAATATCAAACAAATGAAAATCACCAGGAGGAATGAGATTTGCTCAATTAGTTTTCTTCTGTTCTTCTATGAATATCAGTGCTTTAAAATTTTCCTCAGGTTGCAATGCCTTTTTGCCCTAAATATAGTTATTTGTTATTAAAATAGTATATACCAATTTTCTTCACTTAGGCAAAGAAATCATATACTTAAGAATAAAGTAAAAATGTTTAATTAGTTTCCAACAAAGCACAAAACACATTTTTCTTTTAGACTAGAATTATATTGCTTTTCAGCAGCTAAAAATATGAGGAACAAGATAACCTTTGAACAAAGAAAAGAGAAATGTCATCTTTATTGCCAATAGGGCACAAAGCATGACCAAGTTTTTATTAGTTATATTCTGGAAGTTGATTTTAAAGATGTCCTTCTGGTGAATGAAGATTTTCGCATCTCAAGGATTGTGCTAATTCCCTGCCCCCAACAAATACTATTAAGTGCAAAGAGTGAACCCTTTATTCATATTATCACTTATTACAAATACTTGTTCCTTTGACTATAAGATATCTATAAACTGCCATTCCACTCTGGTTTCATTGTGCATATTTTCTCACATCAGCATCCTTCTATACCTTGTCTCTACCAACTACAGTGCTTGTATTGTTTAAGATCACAGTTAACTTTTCTAGATTACCACCTGTAGCCTTTTGCAGAATAAAGTGGTCTGATAAATGAACGCCCATATAGCTGATACTGCTTTTGATTTTATCCATGGCATATGTAGACTCATTTTGAAACTCATGTATAAATGAATAGTTAAAATTTACTTTGCAATCATCTTTTATAAAAATAAGTATATTTTTAAACTCGTAACTGCTTGTAGAGTATTCATCGTTTTAAATTGAAATTGGACACGTTTGACCAACATCTCTTCCAGTTCCCCTTTTCTGTACTCTCATTTCCAATTCACAACATTCTCAACTCTGCTTTCCTTTTAAGACTTCGTATACAACTTCAATCAAGCAAAGTTTTTTTTTATTTTTCTATGTTTATTAAATTATCAGAAAGTACTTTATGTTTATTCTTTTTGTAGGGCTACAAATAATGGTACATATGGAAAAGAATGCATATTATTATAATTGTTATAGCCATTATATAAAAGGTGCAAATTTTAAAGTATATAATGTATGTTCTAAATACTTATGCAGTCCATCAAATACCAAGTCAAGTTTAAGGGTTATATTTGCAAATGACTTTTTTTTTATTGTGATCATATTACTAAAGCAACTCTCAGGAAAAATATGTGGGCCTTTTTAGTGTAGATTGAAGACATGTGTCAGTAGATGGTCAAAAGAACTTCCAGTAATGTATGCTAACTCATGGATGCTGTTTTTTTGTTTGTTTGTTTTGTTTTGTTTTGCTTTACAACACGGGCTTTTTCTGAGTAGCTCTGGCTTTTCATTGTAGACAAGGACTGTAGAACAAGGCTGGCCTTGAACTTACAGGGCTCCTCTTGCCTATGCCTTCTGAGTACTGTGATTAAAAGTAAGCAGCATCACTGCCCAACTTTTTTTGATTCACCTGAAAAATAGCAATCACTAGCAGCTCCTTATAATCCCTTTGTCAAAAGGATAAAACCTTTTACTTGGAAAAAAAAAAGTTTGGTATTGTTCTTAGACATAGAAGAATTGTGATCATGATGGAAATGATTAATATAAATCTTGTTTTGTTCATTCCATATATCACAATGATAATCCAAGTTTGTCTGAGGACTGCTGTGAATATAGAGCCGACACTGTAATTTCTTTAAGACACATGCCCATCTCCCATACTCTGACAATATCTGAGGAGTTTGGCATTCATATTTTCTCTTTTTTTCTGTCATTTTTTGATTTTTTGGAGTGCTACATTTTGACATTCATATTTTCTCATAGTATACAACAAAACTGGTTCTTTCTCTACTGGAACACATTTTAGGCCTTTTGGCTAAGGAGTTATACTCTGTTAGTGTTTGGGGAAAAAAAACAGCCTTGCTTCTCCTGCTGAAACAAAGTAATAACAGGAATTTCCTCCTATATGAATATTATCTGCAGACTTCTTAAGGATGGGGGCAGGAGATGAAGTGCTGAGAATCAATCAGTATTCCCACAGAAATATTATAATCAGAAACCAATCATCAGGTTAACTGCTTTGGGGAGGTAAGTGGCTTTCTAATGGCTGAGATGCAATGATACATCCCCAGAAAAACAGTCTTATAGGTAAGTAACCTTCATCTTCCCAAAGGCAATGCACACCATTTATTATACTGACATGATTCTATAGCTGGAGGCTCAGAGAGCTCTTAACTTGTAAATAGATTTTGGATAATGGTTACCTGCAAATGACTTCATTCTTGAGGCAGATTACAAATAACAATTTTTAAGGAAAAGTGTGGATGGCAAGACCAGCTAGCTCCCTAGTAATTTTCTACCACTGTAACATTCTGATCCTAAGACAAAAGAGGAAATATTATCACTAGATGCTCCTCAACCGAAGAACTGAAAATTCTTAAACGGGGGAATTCATGAAAAGAGAGAGCTTCTTCCAACATTAAAAAATGAGAAAAACAATTATGATAAAGTTAGGTCTCTGTATGATTATGCAATGCATGATTTAAAAATGGAACAATTAAATGAAGGGATGATCAATTTAACTATTTAACTGGGACTGACATAATGTTAATTATTATTTTGATAATTCATGTCATTTTTTCTGATTTATTTATTTTAATCTATTTTTTTTAAAAAAAACTATTTAGCCGGGCGGTGGTGGTGCACGCCTTTAATCCCAGCACTTGGGAGGCAGAGGCAGGCGGATCTCTGTGAGTTAGAGACCATCCTGGTCTACAAGAGCTAGTTCCAGGACAGGATCCAAAACCACAGAGAAACCCTGTCTCGAAAAACCAAAAAAAAAAAAAAAAAAAACTATTTTTTCTCATTTTTCATGCAAATCCATTTCCCACTTCCTCCCCTCCTCCTGCTCACTCCACCTTCCACCCCCTACCTCACTGGCCCCCTCCACTCCTTAGAGAGGGTAAGGCTTCCCACGGTTCAGACCGGCTGAAACCAGTTCAGACCGGTTTCTGGACCGGTTTGAGCCTTTTTGAGACCCATGCAGCTAGGTCAGAATTCATACAACTGGCTGGGAGCAAAGGCTGGATACTCAAAGAAGGATCCAGTGACCCTTCCTGCCCCTTCTTGTAGGAGGGGATGACAACAATCAACAGCCCTATGTGATGCTCTTTGGCAAGCAGCCCCAGTTGCTCTTGTGATGATCATGGAGGCTGTGCTCAGAGAATAGTGCTAAACCTCCCATCCCACGTCCTTGGAAGTCATGAGTCTTCAGAGCATGATGGAAAATTGTGAGCCCACAGATGGGGATAAGAGCTAAGCGTCCACGTCTCAAGAGTCCAGGGAAAGTGACTGGGAACCCCATCTCTCTTACTGCACGGCATTCTCCCATCTCATCACCAAGCCGAGAAATCAAACCCAGCCCACAGTTATGTACTCGAAATCAATGAGCTTTTCTGAGACGCAGTGATAATGAAAGACGAATAGACCGGCTGGTTCTAGATAACATCCTGACAGGAAGCATAAGTCCCCACACAGGTGATCTATCCCTCACATCGATGGCCCCATTCAGAAGCCCCTGCACTAACCACAGCTCCCCGTCACTCAACACAGCACTCTTTTGATTTTTGTCAAGATTACAGGGCTTCTCTGTCACCCTGCATGGGTAGGTGCGTCCCATCCCATGTAGTCACTGAATAGTGATGTGTGGTGCCTACTAGAAGAGAAACTCCCCAGATGAACAAGCTGGTTTCCGACTTCCAGGGATTCCTCACATCCCAATGTCAGCATGGTCACTGGTGTCATACCAGGAAAACAGAAAGCTTACCTGACAATCACTTCGTTGCTTACAGCCTCCCTTTCAGTGAGCTGAAGTCAGGAATAGCCCTGAGCAAAGTAGGCAGCAGGCCCTCAGAAAAAGGCCACTGCAGTTACCCAACCCAGTGTTTAGTCCCATATGAACCTTTTTCTGTTCTCCATCTGACTGCCTCCCCTCCCGGCCAGCCTCTGTGCCTGGCACAAGGTAGATGCTTGAGGGTGTGCTGGTTGCAGAAACACAGTTTCTTGCCCAAATGCCTAGCCTTGTCACATTGAATGCAAATTTCATGAGTTTCTTCAATGTTCTTCAACCTCTCTGAAATAATTGCTGCTGGTATAAGGAGACATATCTCACTGTTGAGAAAAGTCTAAGTTATTAAAACATTTAAATGGTATATTTTTGTAGGTATTTGAAGTATTGAGAATTAGCAATCTAACTGAAACATATCTCTTTATATCTAGAAAAACCTAACTAATGTAATTAAAAGCTCGATTGTTATAGGTGCCTCTTTCAATCTCTATTTCTTAATTATACATTGTAATTTTAAATGAACTGTGTAAACATAATACTTTAAACAAGATTATAAATATGTATATAACAAATTTGACCTGAAATTTCTGTCAATAAACCAAAGTCCTTACCAGTGTAGAGTATTCATTTCTATATCATATTACACTTCTTTCTTTCTTTTTTTTAATTTATTTTTTTATTGATAAAAGGAGAATAAAGAGAAGAAAAAAAACTTTCCACCTCCTCCCAGCCTCCCATTTCCCTCCCCCTCCTTCCGCTCTTCTCCCCCTCCTCCCACTCTTCTCCCCCTCCTCCCACTCTTCTCCCCTTCCCCCCACTCCTCTCCCCCTCCCTCTCCAGTCCAAAGAGCAGTCAGGGTTCCCTGCCCTGTGGTAAGTCCTAGGTCCTCCCCTCTCCGTCCATATCTAGGAAGGTGAACATCCAGACTGGCTAGGCTCCCACCAAGCCAGCACATTGCGTAGGATCAAAACCGCGTGCCATTGTCCTTGGCGTCTCATCAGCCCTCATTGTTCGCCATGTTCCGAGAGTCCAGTTTTATCCCACGCTTTTTTGGTAACAGTCCAGCTGGCCTTGGTGAGCTCCCAGTAGATCAGCTCCACTGTCTCAGTGGGTGGGTGCACCCCTCGTGGTCCCGACATCTTTGCTCATGTTCTCCCTCCTTCTGCTCCTCATTGGGACCTTGGGAGCTCAGTCCAGTGCTCCAGTGTGGGTCTCTGTCTCTATCTCCATCCATCGCCAGATGAAAGTTCTAGGATGCTATGCAAGATATTCGTCAGTATTGCTATAGGCTAGGGTCATTTCAGGTTCCCTATCCTCAGCTGTCCAAGGAACTAACTGGGGACCTCAGCTTGGGCACCTGGGAGCCCCTCTAGGGTCAAGTCTCCTGCCCACCCTAAAGTGGGTCCCTTAACTAAGAATTGTGGTTCCGTGCTCCCCTATCCAACCTTCCTTTATCCCGATCCTCCTGTTTCCCCAAGTCCCCCCTCCTTCCCTTCCACCTTTTCTCTCCCCATCTCCCCTTACCCCCATCCCACCCCACCCCCAAGATCCCACTTTTCTCCCCGGCAATTTTGTCTACTTCCCTTATCCAAGAGGATAACTATATGTTTTTCCTTGGGTTCACCTTCTTACTTAGCTTCTTTAGATTCGCCTATTGTAGACTCCGTGACCCCTATTTATGGCTAGAAACCAATTATGAGTGAGTACATCCCATGTTCATCTTTTTGGGTCTGGGATACCTCACTCAGGATAATGTTTTCTATTTCCATCCATTTGCATGCAAAATTCGAGAAGTCATTGTTTTTTACCACAGCGTAGTACTCTAGTGTGTATATATTCCATACTTTCTTTATCCATTCTTCCATTGAAGGGCATCTAGGTTGTTTCCAGGTTCTGGCTATTACAAATAATACTGCTATGAACATAGTTGAACAAATGCTTTTGACATGTGATAGAGCATCTCTTGGGTAAATTCCCAAGAGTGGTATTGCTGGGTCCAGGGGTAGGTTGATCCCGAATTTCCGGAGAAACCGAAACACTGGCTTCCACAGTGGTTGCACAAGATTGCATTCCCACCAGCAATGGATGAGTGTACCCCTTCCTCCACAGCCTCTCCAGCAAAGGCTATCCTTGGTGTTTTTGACTTTAGCCATTCTGACAGGTGTAAGATGATATCTCAAAGTTGTTTTGATTTGCATTTCCTTGATTGCTAAGGAAATTGAGCACGACCTTAAGTGTTTTTTTTAAGAAATTAACTGTGACCACTAACCACTTATAACTAACCCTTACTTATAAAATGAAAATAAACATTTATAAACAATCATTTTGGGAATTTGGACAGAATTTTCTCCAAAGTGCCTCCTGTTGCTTATTGGACAAAGTATTTTTAGGATTCATGAAGACCTTTTAGAGGGAACTTGCTCTATGAAACCACAGTAACCTGGAAGGAATTCACAGGTTCTCATACTCTATGGGAACAAAAGCAGGACCTCTTTTCCAAAGTAACATAGCTTTACACTCAAAATTTGAAGCCAAGATATCCTTATGTTGGTTTTGCATAGCAGCCCCCAGAATAAAATGACTTTCTACAGGTTTTTGAGAAGGGCCCACTTGTTTGCCTGGTTGCCTGGCTAGCTTAGCCCTGAAATAAACACATAGAAATTATATTAATTAAATCACTGCTTGGTCCATTAGTTCTAGCCTCTTATTGGCTCACTCTCACATATTGATTTAACCCATTTCTATTAATCTGTATATCACCATGTGGCAGTGGCTAACGGGGAAATATTCAGCATGTCTCTCTCTGTTGGCTCCATTGTGTTCCTCTGACTCTGCTTTCTTCCTCCCAGAATTCAGTTCTGTCTTCCCCGCCTACCTAAGTTCTGCCTCTATCAGGCCAAGGCAGTTTCTTTATTCATTAACCAATACAAGCAACACATAGAAAGAAGGACCTCCTATGCCATGAAGTTATCTCATTAACAGTCAAAAATGTAAAGAAAACACAATGGTATGCATAATCCATTCTCTCTGTATACTTTCCATCTTTTTGTGACTTTTTCTATATTTCTTTTACTGTTTAAAGGCTTTCTTTTATTTTTAAAACTTTTTTTCTATAACTGCCTATACTCATTTCTTTTCTTAAGCCTACATATATTTTTTTTAAACACACTATGACCTGCTTAGAGGTTTATATTAGTCTGAATTGTCTATACTGCATTTCTGTAATCATTTTTTGGTCATTGCTTTTAACTGTTAAACAGACAGGGATATGACCACAGCAGCTGCTTTGGCTAGTGGTTTTACCCTGCTTTGCTTTACAACATGGCAGAGGTCCAATTACCACCAGCTATGGGAGCCATGTTTATCACCCCAGCTCTGGGAAGCAGTTAGTCCTCACCACCACCAAGTAGCTTCTAGCACACTACCCATAAAACCCCTTTAAGTGCTTCTTAGCAGGACCTCTCAAAATATCTCTACATGCCACCAGCAAAAACCAGAAAGTTGATTCTTAAAGGAGTCATGCATCTGTTCTTCACCAGCAAACAGAGCCTATCTGAAAGAAAAAAGATGCAGTTATGAAGACCCTACACTTGTCTCCCTCTTGTTATTTCAGATTTTTTAGGTATCATATACATTCATGACCATGTTGGGGACCATTATGTAAACAGAAACTGTACCCTCATTTCATGGCTTCCTAGACCCAAACAATCACACAAAAACTATATTAATTACAACACAGTTTGGCTGATGGGTCGGACATATTTCTAGCCAGCTCTTACATCTTAAATTAGCCCATTTTTATTAATCTGTGTATTGTCAATAGGTAGTGATTTACTCATGCCAGCATGTTAATTCTTTGGCAGCTACATGTGTCTCTCTGACTATGCCTTCTTTCCTCCTATACATCTGTTTAGATTTCCTGCCTTTTTATATTCTGCCCTGCCAGAGGCCAAATCAACTTCTTTTTAAACAATGATAAAAAACATATTCACAGAACACAGAATTGCACATCATAAAGCCTTAATAGGCATATATAACTCTGAAAAGTAAATTTTCCACCAGTTTGTGTATATATGATATATATATGTATGTATATGAGAGATAGATAGATAGATAGATAGATAGATAGATAGATAGATAGATAGATAGATAGATAGATAGGGATCAGAGGCTATCAACGTGTGTTGTGTCTTAGGCATTTGCATTCATTTGCATTCATTTTTATAGCATAAGGTCTCTTATTGACCCAACCTGGTAGCGAATTGTGCCAGGAAGCTCAATGATCAGTCTGTCTCAATTTTCCCGGTGATAACATTACATGCGTACATCATCATATCAGTCTCTTTTACAGGATTTCTATGGACTGAACATTAACCAGCCTTTATGCTTGTTAGGTATTAACTTCCTGACTGATCTTTCTCCTCAGTCCTTAATACTGGCAACATCACACATTTTACTATGTGTAAAATACTGATTCAATAGCAGGACTTTGACATGTATTTGGCCATATTTAATCCCAAACTTTTACCAAAAAATAAAACTGTTTTTTACTCAGGAGGCAGAGGCAGGCAGATCTCTATGAGTTCAAAGCCAGTCTGGTCAACAAGAACTGGTTTGAAGACAGATACCAAAGCTATACAGAGAAACCCTGTCTCAAAAAAAAAAAAACAAAATTAAAAAACCTGTCTATTTATAGAAAGATTTTTTTATAATTCTTTGCAATCAACGATATGTGCTAAACATTCTCATGTTTTTCTATTTTAGGCATTCATCATGGAAGTTTCTATATTTTAATTGCTACAAAAATATTTTGTATCACACAGAACTCATAGGGAAATCCGATGTAATAGTCAGTGGAGAGTCTATTCTATGAAGAAATATTGTAGGAATGTATGTCACAGGAGAGTAGAAAAGGGATTTCTAGGTTGAAAGCGTAATCAAAATGATTATAGATGATAAAGTATCCTAAAATTTCAAGTAAGCCAGCAGATCAAACCTATGTATTGATGGAAGAATGTGTAACAGAAAAGAAGGTTTGAGAAAGAAGCTAAGGTTAATAAATCACGTAGTTTACATACAAATCCAAAGGTTTTTGCCTTGACCGTGTAATCTAAGTGTCTTCTTCATCTTTGCAGAGGGTGGTTTTATAAAGCAAGGATAACTGAAGTAAAAAAAAAAATGTTTATAACCTACAGTATTCCTCTGTAAATTAAAGGGCTTTGTTGAATTCTATAAATAATATATATTCTTATAACTTGGTAGACCTAGTTTATTGAATACAAGAATGTAACTCAGAAATTGGCACTGCTCTTTAATAATGAAAATATTAATATCTAGAAATATTCTAGTATGAATAACTTAGAAGTGCCCTATCTTTTATCATTTCTCTGTGATTTGCCTCAAAATTACAGCGGCAGGCTCATATGAATATCACATTGCATCCTTACTTTACTGAGGGAAGAACTGACATTCAGAGTCGGTAAGTTATTTTTTCCATCTCATAGCTAAAAGGAGTTTATTTCTAATGCAGCATTGGCTAGGATCCTCTCGTTTATCAGATTCTGTGCTACGTCATTAATTCTAAAATATTTATATAACTAAGAACATAACTAAAATTTTAAAACTCAATAAATTATTTCCAGATATTAGTACTTTGTTTAAGTGAATGTTTAAATTATTGCTCTTTCCATCTTTCTTAAACTTGTATGTTTGATTTTTGTTGACATTGATGCCTCTTTGACTAATGCTCTCCTTCATCAAGTACTGTTGCCAGCACTGACAATTCTATATGGCTAGGTGCTCAGGTATTATTTTCAGCAGATTTCTCCTAATACCACAGTACTCTTTTAACAGGCTGAGAATTATACAAGCTGGTAACAGTCTTTGTGTTGGTGGTTGAATACCAAGCCCACTCCTATTGCTTATTTTGTTACTCAAATTAAAACCTTTCTCTGGAATTTGATTATTTCATGCATTAAATTATAATGTATTCAAGTATTACAGTTTATATAACTGAGTTTTAAGCTAAGAAGAATGGAGAAAACTGAAGAAGCAACCTCAAAAATGCTATTAGCTTTGAAGCATGACTCTAATCAGTCTTAATAATTAAAACCTGGAGTTAGATATCAGGGTCAATATTGAAAGACCAGAGAAGTAAAGGTGCCAGTAACTAGAGAGACTTCTTGGCTCTACCAAATTCTCAGCCCGAAGGGCTGAGCTCCTGTCTCCTTTTGACTTATTGTCCACTCTCTGTCCAGCAATATCACTTCCTATCTCCACCTTCCTAGATCTGGGATTAAAAACGTGTGCTCCTTAAGTACTGAGATCAAAGCCATGAGATCCTAAGTGCTGGGATCAAAGGCATGTGCCACTACTGCCTGGACTCTATCTTTAACTAGTGGTTAGCTCCACCCTCTGATCTTCAGGAAAGCTTTATGTAAGATCACAAACAAAATATCAACACATACGTTCTCCTTCTTCTCATGAAAACCCTAATGTTCATGGTCTACCTCTTGCCTATACAGTACAGAAGCAAAATAAAGTGATTGGGAAGCTATTAACAAGGTTCTGAAAGTTCTTTGTCAATTATCTAGCTATATTATATAATTTTTGTTTTCCAGTCACACTTCTGAATAATGTTAATATATTGTAAACCTATTAAAATATTAGTTAAAAGTAATAGTATAGAGATATTATACACGGCTTCATGAGGTCTCTCCAAGAATCCATTGTTCAACAAACAAAATCCTGGAAGACACAGAGCCCCACTGCCAATAAAATAGGCTATTGCCATTTATATTGGTTGCCTACCATGAGTATATGATAGCAATTTATTTCTGAACTACCATATACTTTGGTTGCAAGATATATCAAACTCAAACTTGTACAGAAGGAGACACTTCCTCTTTGTAGGCCAGCTTTCATATTGTCAGAAGGTACTCTGTAGCATTTCAAGGGAAAATAATACTAATGTGGTATTTTCCCAACTGTGAATTCTGTGAACTACACTGCCAACTGGCCAGGAAGAGGTGCTCACTGTGACAATAGTGACACAACTTTCCTGCAGTAACCAGTTAGTTTTCAATTGGACGTGAACACTTTCCACAAGGAAAGAAATCACACCTGGTCAAAAGCCCAGGTCCAGGAGGTAATAAACTTAGGGAATAACACACTACTGCTGTTTAGCTAAATCCTTTCCAAAACTGCAGTATAAGTCCTTTCATTCATACTCATAGAAAAATGCTATATTTTTTCGTTTTTTAATTTACCATTTTTGTTAATTTCATATATTAGTACTCTATTCACATAATTTCTTCCCCATGCTCTTCTTCCTTCAACTCCTTCCATATTTTTTCTGACACCATATCAAATCCATGGCCTAATTTTCTTTATTTTAGTAGATACATACACACAAACATGTATATATAAATTTAACCTAAAATTACAATTAATGTTGCTCCAATGGATGTGTTTTTAAGACTGATCATAGCGATTTGATAACTCTTTAGGGCACTTGTTCTTGGAAAAAGTTAATTCTCCTTCTTTGGGCAGATATTAATTGCCCATGACTCTTCATTTTGGAGTAGAACCTTTTGAAAATTTTCTCAACATACATTATGACTTAAATTGTTAATATATTATACAAGTCTTGTTTAAATGGCCATATAGTTAAGACTTCATGGGCACAGCTCCCTGCCACATGTTGAAGACAGTATATTGAAGCAGATTTCCTCATTCTTCAACTATTAAAATTACCCATTATTGTAAGCATTCCCTGAGCCTTAGCTCCTCTTATCCTCAATCACTGAAACATATTTGCAGTGAAAGATGGTAAATTGAGTCAACAAACTTAGAATAAGTGCCATTTGAGTACTTAAGCATAAACAGGACATTATACCATTACTTCTAAATCTCATAAGCACTGCTTAACTGGGAGTCAGATAATACAATGATGGAAACTTAAGGTCAAAGGTAATATCAGACCATAATACAGCCATTTTGAAACATGGTCTTACCGTTGTAATGGTGTCTGCACAGGGCCTACACACACTTGTCTGTGTCAATAGCATCAGATTTGGGCTCCCAGCACCCTAACCCTGCATGATAAACTACTAACAACTTAAGTATCCTGCCGTGGTGATAGTCACATTTATTTGCCAAATTTTAGTCCATTTGAATCTAATAAGCAGTCTCAAATTCATGGTTTTTGTTTATATAAGTGAGTGAGGCATAGGACTGGAAAGATGTCTTAGCAGTAAAGAGTATCAGCTGATCTTCCAGAAGACCCAGGTTCCGTTTTCATCACTCACTTGTGCCTTAAGACATTTCTTTAACGAAGTTTCAGTGATCAAAACAAAGTTCTAGTATGGAGATGGGTGTAGAGCCCTGTTCCCTAGTTGATGAGTTTTGTAAATAATTGATCACTGCTGGAAAGGGAAAAGTAGTTTTTAGTTACGTTCAGGACAGGCTTCAGTGTATGGACACATATTGTAGAGTATATAGATAATATTAGTATGATCGGTGGGTTTTAAGACATGGAGTTAGGTGAGTATGCAAAAGTGGTAGCTTTGGGAGAAGGTAGCATATGGGATGGGAGTCTTCAAAATACAATAAATGAATCTTCCAGAAATTAATGAGTAAAGGAAATATTTTAAGATGTCAGAAAGTCACAACACCAAAGAAATGTTGTTAAGATAAAATGGGGGATTATGAAGGGAAGGGTATGATGAAAGACATTACATGTATCTCATATGTGAATGCAAATTCCCAGTGTCTTTTTGGACAGTATTAGAAAGTAAATATTGGGTGTGATCTTTGAAATTTCAAAAGCCTATACACACATTCCCACACTCACTCTTGTAGAAAGAAATTTCTGTCCCACCCTGTCCCACAGTTGTTCAGTCCCAAAGAAACACAGAGAGGCTTTTATTAATTATAAACTGTTTGGACTAATAACACAGGCTTATTATGAACTAATTCTTACAATATGAATTAGCCTATGAGTTTCATCTATGTTTATCCATGTGACTTAGTGCTTTTTCTCATTAAGGCAGTCTTTTTATGCTTCTTCTGCATCTGTCTGGTGACTGCTTCTCTGCCTTTTCTCTTCTGTGAATTCTCTTAATCTGGTTGCCCCAACTCGACTTCCTGCCTGGCTACTGGCCAATAAGCATTTTATTAAACCAATATGAATGACAAATCTTTACAATGTTCAAGAGCATTATCCAACTGCTCGCTCTCTCTCTCTCTCTCTCTCTCTCTCTCTCTCTCTCTCTCTCTCTCCCTCTTTCTCTCTCCCTCCCTCTTGGCCTCAATATGTGACTTCTCAGCTCCAGCTCCAGAACTATACCTTCCTGCTTTATGCCATAGTCCCTGCCATGGATGTTCATGTGTACTACTGCCTTTTAGAACACTATGTTTTCTTAGTTGCCATAGCACAGCAATAGAAAAATAACTGAAACAATATATTTATGAAATTGTCAAAAAATAAATTTAACCAATTCTATAAAATAATTGATCTCTCCCTGGTCTCTTCAACTCAGTATCAGATCCCCTAGCATCGTATCAGATTTAGAATATGTAGTAAAATGGTGTCAAGTGGATGTCCTCTTCATCTTTCTTTCATTAATAGTTAATGAAATAGTTAAATAGTGAAGGGTAACTTTGTGTGTCTCATTATTTGTATATTTCTCACATAATCTCTGTTTCTTTTTTAACACAACTCCCTATATCATACATTAGCTTTGATTTTTCTCATATGGTTAAAGATCTCTTTCCATTCCTCCATCTCCTGAGAACTGTGATTATATACATGAGTTAACATGACCAATTTGATATTGTCCCGAGTATTAAACCAAGGCCCTCATGCATGCTACACTAGGATTCTTGATAACTAAAATGTATCTCCAACTTCTGATTCTTTACTTAAGTTTGGGTTTGTTCCATACCATACTGAGGGGAATGAAGTAATCTCTCTTCCCACAATTGCAAAGAAGAGAGTTACATAACTGGTACATGACGAGAAAGTGAATTTCGAAGAAATTGCTATTATACTATTTGATCTTGTAAAGCTCAATGTTTAATAAACAATTTGGAAAGTTTTCAAGTGAAATAATTGTGTACTGAGCTTTCACTAAATTATTTTAGAATTATGATTTAGTTGAAAGGAAATAATATGGAAATAAAAAGAAAATTTTAAGTATGTCTGTCTTTAAATTATTTTGCTTATTGCAATGAATATAGATCTCTCATGGGAGCTGAAATCAGTAACTTCACATGTAGGAATTTGGCATGCTGGGAACAAAGAATAAAAGGACATTAGATGACTTTAGAAACTGGGTCAGAACCAAATTCTCTTTCACAAATGCTCATCCATGTCTTTTCTCATTCCTATGCTCATCTGAAATAGTCCAGATAAACCAGAGTTCCTCTTAATCAATGCAGTTCATAGAATCTAGAAACTTTCTTCCTCCAAAAATAACATGTAAACCTAAATACATGGAATAAAGGGACTACAATGTGCAGGTCATTCATTTGAATTGGAAATATATATAGTGCAACATACCAACTAGACAGAAATAGAAATGTCTCAGTCAGGAGATTCGCCTTCGCTTCCAGAAGCATGCTTGCATGAGTTTTATCTTGGGAACCCACATTCAAAATGGTTATGATATTATATGCTTGTAATCCTAGTACTATGCAGGCAGGTAGAAGCCACAGCCTCACTGAGCTATCAGGGAAGCTGACTTAATGAGCCCCAGGCCAGTTAGAAACCATGTTTGAAAATGAGGTGAGCAGGTGAGGAAGAAATCTGTGTTTGTTTCTGGACTCCACAGGCACACTCACAGTTGTACATACTTACCCACACATACTGGCATAAAATTAACCTACAAACACACACACACACACACACACACACACACACACACACACACACAATCAAAAAGTAAAATTATTCTAACAAGACCTCATAAAATTACTTTTCATCTCTCTTGAGGAACCAAATCACTTGTAATCTGATATTTCTCAGTTGATTAAGGTGTTGTGGTCTAATAATATCTCTAAAAAAGAAGAAAGGTACAAAAGAAGGGAGGGAGGGAGGGAGGGAGGGAGGGAGGGAGGGAGGGAGGGAGGGAGGGAGGGAAGGACTGAAGGAAGGAAGGAAGAAAGAAAGAATTTGTAACTGGTTGCTATTCTTGCTATTGCCAACATAGTTTGAATACGTTAAAATGTACATCTGTTTTCCAGATAGTTTTATGTCTACATGGCATAGCTACAGTCAACTGAAAGGAGTAATCCTTAACTGAGAAAATGCTTTCATAAAATCCAGGTACAGGTCATTTTCTTAATTGATGATTGATGGGGGAGGCCTGGCCGTTTCTGGGTAGTGCCATCCCTTGGCTAGCATTCCTGGGTTCTATAAGAAAGCAGGGTGAGCAAGTCATGCGGAGCAAGCTGGTAAACAGTACCCCTCCATGGCCTCTGTATCAGGTCCTCCTTGGGTTTCAGGCCTGTTTCATTTCCTGTCATTTCTTCCTTCAGTGACAAACTACAATGTGGAAACGTAAACCGAATATACCCATCTCTCTACCACTTGCTGTTTGTTATAGTGATTAATCACAATAGTAACACTAAATTAAACCCCTATGTAGAGTAAGAAGTACATGGTATTTTTTGATACTTTATACTCTTCTGATACTAAAGACAGTTAACAGGAGAAAAGGCAACTTATATAATAAAAAAATCCATGACACAAAAGCCTTCTGAATGATTAAATATTACTAACTCCCATTTTGTGGCTATGATTGATGACGTATTAAGAGCCAGCCATGACATAATTTGACAGCAAGAGACTGAAAGCAAGAATTTTATCCAGCCTGTCTATTAAGATTGTTTGTACCCTTTGTGGTATTTCTCCCACTCCAACTGTTCCCAGCAGCAAGTGGAGACCAAGGTTCTCAGGATATCAGCCAGTGTGGCTGCAGAGCTCCACTCTCAAGAAACATGCTCTTTTGATTTTCATTGCGGTCATAAAATACCTGCAAGTAAACAAATTATTGAAAAGTTTATTTTTGTCATAACTCAATACAATGTTTTCCATTCTGACTAGGAAGACTCAGTGGTAGAAGCAGAAGACTGGTGGGTCACATGACATGAAAAATCAGCAAACCGAATGAACAGGAAAAGAAAGTCAGGCTATAAATCCTCAAGGCCCTCCTCAGTGACTCACGATCTTCAGTCCTGCTCTATATCCTAAATATCCCACATATCTTTCCAAACAGTACGACCAGCTGTGAATTTGTGGATTAAACATGTAGGCATATAGAGGACATTTCATACTCAAACTCCAGTTTGAACTTGCATCTTGATTTATGCTGTAGAAAAAAAAATCTTCAGAAGATACATCGGGAAAGAAACATGGATTCATGAGTAAATGTCCGAAAAAAGAGAAATAATTATGAAGACATATACTCTCTCACAGACCAACCTACAGGCAACATTACAAGTTTTAACAGTAAATGCATGTGTGATTCTGTGGCTTATAAAATCATATTATTCAGAAATTAAATTATTTACAATGGTGTTTGAAGTTTGAAACTTAAGTTAAAAATATAACCTGTTTCACTTATTTTTCTTTTGTTTTTTTCACAGTGAACTGCTAAGTGTTTTGGAGGAGCATTGTTTAGGTTTTTGGGTGGACAAAGGACTACAAATGAAGAGAAACTCATGCATTGTATATGTTTGGTACCTTAAGCAATGTGTTCACTCGAGTTTTCAAAACTTCCTTTCATCAAGATCTGACTACCTGTATAGGGAATTTTCCCTGACTTCATCAGTTGTATTGTCGTTCTTGACTCTCACATATAAACTACATCCATTTATTTTTATTCTTTTATACTATTATTGCTTCCTTTCTCTTTTTTATATTATTTATTTATTTTTTATTGAAAAAAAAATTTCCGCCTCCTCCCAGCCTCCCACTCCTCTCCCCCTCCCCCCACTCCTCTCCCCCTCCCTCTCCAGTCTGAAGAGCAGTCAGGGTTCCCTGCACTGTGGAAAGTCCAAAGTCCTCCCCCCTCCATCCAGGTCTAGGAAGGTGAACAACCAAACTGGCTAGGCTCCCACAAAGCCAGAACATGAAGTAGGATCAAAACCCGGTGCCATTGTCCTTGGCATCTCAGCAGCCCTCATTGTCCGCCATATTCAAAGAGTCCGGCAAAATTATATTTTTCCTTTACTTTATCTTTCTCCATAACCTCCTATATACTTCTCCTTGCTCTCTTTCCAATCTATGGCCTCCTTTTTTATTAATGGTTATTGTATTTATGCATGCATATGTAAGCATATATGTGTTCTAATGTGTATCTCTTCCAAGACACACTCACATTATTAAATATAAACTATTCAGTTCATAGAATGTTAGATGTGTATATATTTTTTCAGGCACTGGACAACTAATTGGTGTGTTGTTCCCTGAGGAAGACCACCTCTTTGACTCCCAGATTTTCTCAGTTGCCTGTACTCCTTTGTGTAAAGTAGTGGACATGTCCATAGCCACTTGACATGTTCATTGTTGTGAACAGATTTACAACTTACATTTAGGAAGTTGTGTTGGTAAGAATTGAAGATTGTAGGTTCTGGTATTATCTGCCTTTTTTATCCTGTTTCAACATGAGGATTTGCTGTGCTTATGTTGAAACAATATTTTTTATCAGAGAATGTCTTCATAGTCAGGTAAAAGGTACCACTGAGATAGGTGAGGGGAGATTGTGAAATAGATTCAGGTTTTTGTTCTTTAATGAAAGGGACCAAGTTCACAGCTTCAATGATATTATGAAAACATTTTACTACCGAACTACATCCTTATTTTCCCCATTATGTTTAAATGTTTGAGATATCAACTTTTAAAAGTGAGGAACAAAAATTCATAAAAATTTACCATAGAATATTAGAAATAATTCAACCTATACCATATATAGTTATATTTCTACTATAAAACAGATACTTTGGTATTTACACAAAGTAATTATATTGTATTATTCATTATTAACCATAAAAATAATTTAATTGATGTATACAAATGAATTTTTTCCTTCAAGAAAAATTTGATATTCATTAAAACTAATTGTGATAAAATAATAAACATTAGATAATAAATTATTAAACTACTGAGAATTATTTTTGCATTATAGCAAATCTTAATTTCAATTCTCATTCTCAAGTAATGGAATGTACTAGCAGTTTATTAGAAACCAATATTTTTCATTAAAATATAATGCATTATCAAATTATGCAGCAATAATATAGTTTTGCATGTAGATATCTGCGATGTGGTCACTAAATTCATATTTTTCCTAGTAACAGGACTTTCGTTGCCCTATCTTGTCAAGGAGAAAAATCTCCCATTGCTAACATTATAACCTGTGCAGGGTACAAAACTGAAGACACTGTAGAATGGAGGAAGCGGTCAATATCTCATTAGTCCTGCTAAGTAAGATTTATACTGCAACACATTCTTGGGCTTCTGTGTATAAATTATGCAGCACCCTTACCCCCGAACTCAGAGGTGTATTAAAAAATGCTATTCACATGGCAGGTAAAAACGTTGTCACATTCTCTGACTGAAATCGGAACTCTGAGAGCTAAAAGAAAATTTAGCAAACATTTCAAAACTACAGATGTATATCTTTTTTGATTGTATACAGATGTATAAAATGTATATCTTTTTTGAAACCACTCTTTTGAAATTGAATATATATTTGATGCCCAATAAATACATTGACAAAAAACTGAATGAGATTCAATTTATTTATTCCCCAATAACTGAAAAAAAATATTTATAGCATTTTGTTAATATCTTCGACAAGACTATTTGCTATCCTGTATTGAAAGATTTTAGGTATGCAATACAGCTTGAGACCAAGGGTTTAAAATGTTCCCAGCATAATAGAAAGCAACATATCAATAAATAAACGAATCTTATATTATATTTATTATATTTATATTATATTTGCATAGTTAAATGCAATACCATGTCATAAAGAAGTCTATAAAAGGAACAAGTATATTCTCTGGGTAAATACAAGAATTGAACATATTATTTATCCTTTACATTTAGATGAATAAAAATTATTTTCTAGATATTATTTAACTTAGAAGGTTAGTGCAACAGGTGAGCTGAGGTTATTTGTAACATAGGAGAACATACTTATGCTTCTGTGAAACATTCTCATGCCTGTTATTCTACACACGGGATTACAATGATTCTAATAGACATGAACAAAAAGCATAACAAGTTATCAATAAGTCCGTGTCTGTGTGAATACATGCAGCCCTGTGCACCTAACTGCACAGGCAGAGGTTTGATGACGGTACTAGTTGATCATCTCTATTAGCATCTGTTTCTTCCTTTAAGGAACTGTGATTTGCTGTACCTGGGGCTCAAGGTTTTTTGACTAGTATCCAAACTAGTAAGTTCCACTTATACTCCTTTGTCTACCTGTGTAAACATGGGTATGGCAGACAAAAACAGGCAGCCAGGGTTGTGTGAGTGCAGAGAGATAAAGCCCAGGCTTTATGATTACCTAAACAGAACTCTTCACCCTGAGCCATCTCTATCCACACAGAGAACTTTGCAATATTGTTCCTATAAATCCACTCGTGTCTCTCAGAGAATGTGCACTTTGAAACCGAAAAGCTGTTACTGTCTGATTTTTATTTGTGCCCTTCGCATTAACTTTAACACATGTCGGCTATTAATCATTGTAAATACATAATTATCTACAATTTGACATAATTCATGATTTATTTAGAGTTCATATAGATATATCATTTAACAAATGTAAGTCAGCTACATAATGCTTATTTTGATATTAAATATAACACTTAAAATTATACATATGTCATACTATTAAAGAAACTATTGTACTAACATGTGTTCTAATATACTATAATGGAATGATACTTATTAGTATTTATGTTAAAATATTATCTGTGAATTTTTCTCATATTTACAAAAGGTGAACATATTTTGCATATATAAGAACACATTCACTGAGGGCATTCTATATTTGAATATCAACTCTATGACGTTTAACGAGATAACTATAAGCTGTCATTGAACTTGACAGAAAGATAGCTTCACCATATGTTAAAAACCTAAAGAAAAAAAAACTAAAGAAAAAGACATCAATTTCAGCAAGCCAATGCCATTAAAAAGTTTTAAAAACTTTTTTTCAAAAAATCAATAAACTACTTATCCTGAAATTTCAGGAAAAATAACAAAAGCCTCATGAAACTATATTTAGAGCAATGTCCTTTCCAAGGGGAATTTGAGAGACTTATTTTACTCCATCAGGAAGTCGTGAAGTTTCATCATGTGTCAGCAGCCAGTGGGAGATTGCAATAATGTAATTTTGAAACAATAAAGGCATGAATGGACATTAGAAGGTCTAATTCAAATAGACATGATCATCACCTAATGGAGGCTCCTTTATGAGAATGGATAATATATACAAAAGACGTAGCTGTTTGGGAAATTTATTCTCAAACAGCTACATCTTTTGTTTTATTTTGTTTCACCTCTTATAATTGACATCCCAGCCAGCACATATTCATTGACAGTAGTGTGATTTTAAAATTCAATTAGAAATTATAGACTATTATACATACTTGATTAATGTAAGTATCTTGCTGGCCACGGAGCCTCCCCTTAAGAGTGGTTTGTATACTCAATGAGACCCTTTTAGAGAAAACAAATTTTCCATTTCTAAGCAGTTATCAGTTGGAGATAGCTTTCAGGTTAGGAATATATGCTCATATCCCCTTCTTCTGTCAGTGCTTGGACTCCATTAGTCCTCGACCTGTGCATCCTGCAACAGTTTCTGTGATGCATATTTATATTGATACCGCTGTTTTTAAAACACCTGTTTTCTCAGTGTCCTCCTTCCGCTCTGACCCTTAGAATCTTTTATCCTTTGTAAAGTATTCCCTGAGTCTCATTGACGAGAAATGATGGAGAGCTCCTATGGAGAGTGAGTGTTCCAAGGTCTCCAAATATTGTGCAGCTGTGAATCTTTGTATTAGCTGTATTATTTGTATTCGTCTTTGTATTAGATGATTGTTAAGCAAGACACTGATTTCTGGATATAGCAGAATGTCATTTTATGGTTGTATTCCTACAGTAGAATCATAGTATTTCATGTTCTTATAAGCCTCTAGCTTATCTAGTCTCAGGTTGTTGACCAACAGGGCAGTGTCAGGAATGGGATTCATCTCATGGAGAGAGCCTTAAATCCAATTAGATTTTGATTGTTTAGTCCCGAAGGCTTTGTGCTGCATATAGTTAATTACTATATTGTTATACACGTAGTTCACAAATAGAAAATTTTAACTACATTTTAAAATTTTAAGTTTCCTTTCTATCATTCCTATGAAATAATTTAAAACCATTCAAAAGAGTTGGTGTGATACATTTCATCTATCGTTCTCTTTAATGTACATCATTATCAATATATAATTATAATGTCAGCTTAACTTTGGACTTCTACTTCTGTTTAAGTTCTTTGAATTAATGCTAAATAAAGACCAAATAGATCTTTTAATAAGTATCTAACAGCTCAGTATTTTGTCAGACTATAGGTACTTCTCCAGAGGCCTTGGTAAAGAGCTGGAAATATTTGTGTTAATATCTTTTTATCAGTTGAGTTATGGAGATATTGGTGTCAGTGTAATATTAAATGAGATATAACTATCAGTACTATAAACTTAAGAAGCCCACCATGGATTGAGTCAGAATAGTCAAAATGCGAGTTATGTTCTGGATAAACTATGGTATATTTTATTATAAATTTGTGACAAACTATTTACAATAAGGTATACTATCTCAATGTTTAATTGGTTATAGTAATACTGTATGATATACACATAAATTCACCCATTACATATTTTTGTATTTGGGTATGTATATGTAAGTGTATGTGCATGTGTGCAATGGGTGTGTGGATGTAAAAGCCAGGAGATAACTTCATGTTTTCCTCTGAGAAGCTATCTTTCTTCTGAGATAGGTTTTTCACTCAGTAGGTTAGACAGGCTGACTATCTGACTCTCCAATGTTATGTTTGCAATCACACACCATTTCCACCATGGTCAGTTTTTTGTGTGAGTATAAGAACTTAAACTTAGTCCTTAATGCTTGCTTACAAAGCACATACCAGCTGAGATATCCTGCCAGAACCACTAGTTTTTACTTTAAAATAAGAAATGCAATCTATCATATTTAAACCCATTTCAAATCATTTTAGTGAACGGTTAATTAGAAAAAAAGAGATTGTGAAGTTATGACAGGTCGTCAAATAGATACTTAAAACTTATATGTTAAAGTCATTGTAATAGCACAAGTAAAATAGTGTGTATTTCTTTGTGAACTTTACTTGACAGAATTTGATGAACATGAGAAATAGTATAATGGATCTCCATTAAATCGTTAAAATACAAAGAAATACAAGGATAAAATTAATTCTTTTCAAGAAAGGTGGAGACTGTGGTAGCAACGCTGAAGAGGGAGAAGGAGGAAAAGTGTGAAAGCCTACCTAAGATTTAGAAGATAACTTCAGAAAGAGTAGGGGATGTCAAAGCAAAGATGCTGAAGTCAGAAAAATCAACTGCTTCTACAGAAACACTTGCTGCTTTGGTTGAAACTTCAGCTCAAAGATGAAGGCCCTTTTGTTTTTCAACTCAAAGCTAGAGACCACTGCGATGTATCTGATTGTAAATAATTGGTGCTTGCCAAGGGAGAATTTCCTAACTTATTTATCCATGTTACTTAAGAAGTCAAGATTCCTTGTCTTTTTGGAAGGGAGTAACTCTTTCCAGATAAACCAGTGAATTTACATCATAGCCTTTATTGCTGATTTTCAGCAATCAACCTAGATTCAGACCTTCTGACTTGGCAAATTTCTTCATTTGAGAATAATCTTACCTTTTTGACTTTATCCTTTATTGAAGTATGAATAATGCTGCTTAATAACTTTTTCTCTAGAAAAATTACATGAATTAGACAAAGGTAGGCTTAGTGGTTGCTGATATTTTTCCCCATATGCTATATGACACTCACCAAACCAAATTGGGATGTAATATTTTAAAACCTCTTACATTTTAGAGTCTCTTATCAGGGGAATCCGCAGCAGGATTCCAAAAATGTACTTGGAAGCAAAAGCTAGGGAATTAATTAAGGAGGACCAGTTTTTCCTAGCTCCCTCCTTATCAAGGCTCAGCTACATTCCTGTTTTATCTCCCACAGTCATACCTTCCAGGGATGACACTGACTACCCAACATCCCTACATCAATTATCAATTAATAAAATTCTCCTTAGACATTGCCTCAGGACAATCTCAGGGAGGAAAGACTTTAATTGTGGCTCTATCTCCCCAGATGTTTCAAATTGAAAAACAAGGTGAGCCATAACACTTACTCAACTCCAGCCCTTTATTCCAATTAGTGATAAGATACGATGGACTAAAACTCTTACAAGTCCCCTTTCTGTATACAATTCTCAAGAGAGCACTGTTATGTTAGACTTTTCTACATGCATATTTTCATTTTAAGAATGGATTGTCTTCCCCTTAATTCTTTGATACAACTATGAAAAAAATCCCAAACCTCTATTATGCATTTAATGTGTACTCAAATATTATTGCTAGAAGACTGATACTCAGAAAACATTGTGAACATAATACAGTCGAACAAGGAGGGAGTAGAATAAAGGAAAGTAAGTGATTTGGGCTCATGTTCTACAGTGTGTTTTCAACCAGTCACATACAAAATATAACATCACAAGTGTACTTTTGATGTAGTCTCTTATTCTTATACATGATGTTCTTGAGAACTGTTACCTTGGTAATTTTTACCTTCAAAGAAAGCAAACTAAGATATTATGTGAAGAAGATGAAAAATATAATTTGACTTTTATAGTATGATCCATTTTCTAGTTTGACCATATTCTCAATTTTATTGAAACATATTTTTCAATTAAATTGGATAATTTATAGTGTATATGAATTAAACAATCATTCAGTATAATAAACATTTCTATCTCTGAAAATATTAATCATGTTCATGTTGATAATTGCATGCTTTCTAGTCATTCTGAAATACATCACACCTAGTTTCAACCAATATTTATTTTTGTGTTGTTATTCTCGATTTGCATCTTGACAGGATTTAAATGTCACTATGGAAACAAACCTCTTAGAAGGTGCCTGTGGGAATTTAAAGACTAGTGTAATTGAGGTTGTGAGACTGCTGTAATGTCAGAGGTGCCACCATTGGGATGGGATTCAAGACTGAAGAGAAGTAGGAAAGAGAGCTGAGCAGCACCATTCATTGCTCCCTGATTGCAGCTGCCTCACACCTACCAAGATTTCTTCACTGCATGATGGATTATAACCTCAAACTACAAGATGAAGTAAACGAACTTCCATTAGATGATCTTGTAACAGATTTTATTGCTGCAATAATAAACATAGTTAATACATGTCCAGTTAAGTTACAAGAGGAAACAGGAAAATTCTTTCCCCTTTTTTTGATACTGTGCTGTAAAGTTACTGGTGCTATCTGTCACTGCAGCAATAGGGATGAAAGTAAAGGTCATTATATTAATTCAATTATGGAATTCACAGAAATCAAGTATAACGTGTTCTCATTCACTTGTGAGTCTTGTGATAATGACCTAACCATGTCAAAGCCTAGAAGGGAATTTTGGTCACAATTTCCTAATTATGACTAAGTATTGAAAGATATATTCAGTTCTTGGACAACCTTCAAATATAAATGGATCTAATATGGTTATTAGACAGAATGGTATTCATTGAGTCTCTTTCTCTTTGTCATGTACAATTCTGCGCCAGCTACTTGAAACATTCAACAGTGACTGAAGAGAGGAAGAGGGGAAAAGGGTCAGAGGGGGTAGAGGACTTCAAGAACACTAGACCCTCAACTTCACATGATCAAAGAGCATATGAACTCACGGAGACTGAAGCAACAAGCAAGGGTCCACATAGTTCCGCAGCAGATCCTCTACACTTAGAACATGGCTTTCAGTTTAGTGTTGTTACGAGACTTTTGAATGTGTGAATGAGTGTGTCTCTAATTTGTCCCTTCCCCCTAGCTCTTTTCGTTGTTGTTGTTTTGTTTTGTTTTTCAAGATAGGGCTTCTCTGTAGCCTTAGAGACTGTCCTGGAATTCACTCCATAAACCAGGCTGGCCTCAAACTCACAGAGATCCATCTGTCTCTGCCCCCGAGTTTTGGAATTAAAGGTGTGGGCCACCACCGCCTGGCTCTAGGCTCTTTTCTTTTTGTTGATTTGTCCCCTCCAAATTTGGTGTGAAAATTTTTGTTTTATTTTATTATATTTTAGTGTATTCTATTTTATTATTATCTCTTAGATGCATGTTCATTTCTAATGAGAATCAGAAAAGGAATGGATAAGAACGGAAGGGGGTGATGAGGAACTAGAAGAATTAGAGAGAACAAAAACTGCAGTCTTGTGTTAGAAAAGAAGCTATTTCTATTTTGAAAAAAATGTTTAAAAATAGAAAAAAAAACATTGATTTAGTCAGTGAGTGCAATTTAGCTTCTCTTACAGGCATGAGCTTCTTATAAGTTAATATGGCTCTTTACCTAATTTGAGCATGCTGGTTTCTCAGATGGTTATATCTACATTACAAAGCATGGATACTCACTGTATTAGTATGAATTTGTGAATGAATTACAGAAATAAAGGACTGATTTTTCAGAACTAAAAAACACAGTTGTGAAGAGTGGTGAAGGACTGTCTAAAAAGAATATTTCCCATCTGTATGTGGTGTCCATGCCAGTTACTGTATATTGTTTTGTTTTAATTTTCACTATTTTTCAGTCAATATAGTTGTTTAGATATTAAATGTCAAAAATCAAGGAACAATAAAATACACTAATCAGAACATTCAAGTTTATAAAATTCTCATCATTATGTTATACAGTGCAAAAAATAATTTTTAGCATGAGTGTCTTATATCAGTTAGTAAAATCAATTACTCAATTTTAAGAATCCAACCATTAACATTCCAATGATACACTGATAAGAAACTCTTCATGATGGAATGTAAAATATTCTAAATTGGACAGTGGTGGTGCATGCCTTTAATCCCAGCACTCGGGAGGCATAGACAGACAGATCTCTGTGAGTTCAAGACAAGCTTGAACTACAAGAGTTAGTACCAGGACAGGTTCCAAAGCTACAGAGAAGCCCTGTCTTCAAAAGCAAAGAAACAAACAAATAAAAAATTGTAACTAGACCAATTTTATCTGGAATAGTCATCTGTGAATATTCAGTGGTTTTCAAAACATGCTCAACACTTTTATGCTATAACCTTTACTGTAAAATATCTGGACCATAAATTCTAAAAAAAGAGCTTGTAAGTTTGCTAAGATGACTAAGCAGAAAACAATAACATAACAAGACAAACTATATTTATAAGTGTCTAGCACAGTTATTTCACATTGGCAGACAAGTCAGCTTCCTGGTTCTGAGTAATTTTTGGGAGGCATCAATAGTTACCATGCTAATAATGTTATAGTAATGATATGAATATAATAGTAATATGAAAAAACAGACTTTGACTACTTAGACACCTAACTATATGTCTTCCAGGTCACCATGGGGGGCCGGGTCTCGCAAAGATCACTGTGGTAACCTGCAATTTATGTGCATTATGCCTTCCACCACAAATCTAAGATACATGCTTGTAGCACTTTGATTTGGCTGGAGAGCTTCTACTGCTTTCAAGCACCATGAAATTCATCTAAGACATGCAACTTCTTTTGACCATCCAAATGAAAGACTCAGCATGAAATTCATGTGAATTCTTAGATATTAGTGCTTTTGTTATTGTGCTACTTCACGAATCAGGCAATACTCCACACAGCCCCCATCTCTCAAGCCTGAAGCCATGAACATCTGAGCAAGGACGAGGCAGCTGAGTTCATAAAAATTTGAGCAAACATGCAGATGTGTGACTTGAAGCAGAACCACACCAGCTGATCTACTGGACTATGTAGAAGAGGAGAGGAGAAAATCAGATAAAAGCTGATTCTAGGAGTAAGGCATTTTGGAGAAAGAATTGTTTTAATAATTAAATTGTTCTGTTGTTTATCAGAGATATGCTGTAAGTAACATTTTCAGTGAAATGTTCAGTTGATTCTCCTGGGAGACCTGCTTTTTATTGGAAATAGTTTCTTCTCTAATACAATATATACTGTCCACAGTTACCCCTCCTTCTGCTCCGCCTAGCTCCCAGAACCTCCCTTCCCCCCACCAGATCCACTCACCTTCCCCTTCAGAAAAGAACAGGCCTCTACAGGACAGACAAACAGAACAAGAGCAAGATACAATAAGTTAAAGGTAAAACCCTCATATTGAGGCTGTACAAGGCAACCCAAGGGTAGGAAAAGAGTCTTAGGAGCAGGCAAAAGACTCAGAGACACAACCACTCCCACTGTTAGGATTCCTACAAACAACACTAAACTAACAACTATAAAATATAGGCAAAGGTCTTGTTGCAGACTCATAGGGGCCCCATACTTGCCATTGCAGTGTCTGTGAGCCATTGTATTAAACCACTTCTTAATACTCATTTAAATTGAGCCAGAACAATATTTTAAGTGGTTCAGGAGACTAACTTTTACATAATTTCATTTTAAAATATTCAAATCTACTGAATATTCTTTCCTTCTTTTCTTTTTGTTTCTAATTCATAATTCCAAGTTTTAAGGATTTGGTTGTGAAATATACCTCACAGACTCATGTTTGGAAGGTTTGGGCTCTAGCTGTTAATACAGTTTTGGGAGTCATAAAGCCATTAGGAACTATAGTGTGTGGTCATATTTGATCCATAGAGACTGAGCTATTCCTGCTTCATTCTCTGTCTAATGGTCCCATGCCCTGTGAAACCAACTATTCCCATTACAAACTGACCACATTGGCATGCATTTCTTTACACAGTATGTGGCTTCCTCTGAAAGGGTAAGCCAAAATTAACCTTTCCTTTCTTAAATTGTTTCTGTTGTTATAGTGATAAAATAAAGTAAGATATACATTTGCTATCAGTACAGTCCGTAAGAAGAGAAACTGATGTCGCCTTATTTACAAGGTTGAGTACAGAAACAGAATATGCATGCAACCAGTGGAAGAGATATCATACCTAAAAAAGAAAACTCTGTTTCTGGAAGATATAAAGCATCATTGGTCTATCCGTTTCTCTGCAATCAAGTACCTCAAGTGTCTATGAAAACAGTAGTCTATTTTCATTACTTTGTGATATCATCTTACTTTCTTCTATTGAAAATAAGGGAAGTAGAATGATATATTTTTCTACTTTTATAATGCTCTCTGTAACTTTTCTTTTTTCTATTGTATGTGTATGTCACTGAATTTATATATAAACATTCTGTGTATTGAAATGCCTGTGGAGATAAAAACAAGACACTGGGTCCCTTAGAACTGTATTTACAGGTCGTTATGTGGTGACTGTTGTAGATACTTGAAAGTAGACCTTGTACCTCTGCTAGAGCAGTAAAATCCACATTTCTGATCTCAGAAAAAAATTCTTATTAAACTCCAGGCTTTAGATACTTAGGACCATGATCTGTCTGTAAAACTCTAAACAATAATTATTACTTTGATGTTTTTAATTTTTGTTGACCATAGAAAAATCTTTGGAGTTCTTTAGCTTGTGGCTTCCATCCAATATCTGCCTGTGTCTCTATGCCATTTTCTTGTATACTTATTTCTGTGTTCTTAACTCTTCTTACAAGGACACCAATAATTGGATTTCAAGACTACTCTAATCCATTATGACCTCATCTTAACAAATTGCATTTTCTAATCTGTATTTAAAAGTAAGGTCAAAAATTTTGGTTCCAGGAATATATTCCTGAGAGAGAGAAAGAAAGAGAATTATTCATGCCAATATATTCTGATCTGTGTCCTCTAAAATTCACATTCACCCCCAAACACATTAATCTCATCAACATTCTCCCCAATTTTAATTTATTCCAATATTAACCCTACATTCAAAAACTAATTTTTTAAATGCCAGCTGCAGATGTTCCATATATAACCATCCTAAATCAATATGCTAAGCTAGTTATGTTTGAAGCCAATATTTCATTCTCCATTTTTGACCTGTGAAACAAGATAGCAGTCTTGAAACATAACTCTGGGACTGTCATTTGAAAGGCAATCCATGATGCCTGGCTGTGGTTCTCTATTGGCTCCCACCTGATGCTTGAGGAAGCCTCTGATGACAACTGGAGAAGGAACAAATCTGTGAATATAGCAGACTATCATTAGGAATTATTTTGTTGATTTTTTAATCAGTTGTGCTTGGCTCTACTTTAGACATCTGGACTATTCAGTCTCCCATTTCTGGAAATTCAAGCTGTGTCAAGAATGGATTTTCTCTTGTGGAATGAGCCTCAAGTTAAATCAGAGATTGGTTGGCTTTCCCAACACGTTCTTTGCCCCTATTTCCCCAGCACATCTTTCAGACTGGACAGACTGTAGGTTGAAGGTCTGGAGGCTAGATTGTCCAAGTTTCTCTTTTGTTAACCTGCGAAAGATGATCTCTTGTCAAAGAGGCTAGAGCATAAAGGTGAAGGCTCCAAGCGGATTGAGAAGCCGAATTGGAGGTCTCAATCAGGTTCCTTTCCTTGGAGATGAGAGAAACATGTGCAAGTAGGGAAGGAAAGACTGTAAGAGTCAGAAGAGTACAGAGAACATCTGGAGAACATTCCCCACTCAGTCAACTAAGCAGTATTCACAATGGCTCACAGGCACTGGAATGACAAGTATGGGGCCTCTATGAGTCTGCAACAAGACCTTTGCTTATATTTTATAGTTGATAATTTAGTGTTTTTGTAGGACTCCTAACATTGGGAGTGGTTGTGTCTCTGAGTCTTTTGCCTGCTCCTAAGACTCTTTTCCTACTTTTTGGTTCCCTTGTCCAGCTTCAATATGAGGGCTTTCCCTTTACTTTATTGTATCTTGCTTTTGTTCTGTTTCTCATCTTTTGGAGGCTTGCTCTCTTTTGAAGGAGAAACAGAAGGGAAGTGCATCTGGGGGAGCAGGGAGTTTCTGGGAGCTAGGAGGAGCAGAAGGAGGGGAAACTGTACAGGATATATTGTATTAGAGTAGAAACTATTTCCAATAAAAGTAGGCCTCCCAGCAGTATCAAGTGAACATGGCATAAAAGGTTGCAATAAAGTTGTTTAACCATAAGAACATGTGCTCAGCCTTGCTTGGAGGCGTGGCTGAGCAGAGCGGCTGGGCCCGACCATTCAAGTTGGTGAGCCTTACCACAGCTCGCTGGAGGCCATCCTTGCTGAGGTGAGCACATTGCTTTGGTTGCCGGGGGAGGAGTTCGGTCTCTAATGACCTGGAGATAAAAAAAAAAAAAAAAGGTTGCAACAAGCCATCACATCAGAGCTAGATGAAGCAACACAATAGGAGGAAAAGGGTCCCAAGAGAAGTTGAAAGTGTCAGATACACCTGCACTGTTAAGAGTCATATAAAAACACCAAGCTAAACAACTACAACATACATGCAGAGGACCTAGTGAAGACCCATGCAGGCTGTTTCAGTCTCTGTGAGTCAATTATGAGCCCAATTTAGTTAACTTTGTGGGCTGTTTTGATCTGCTATAATCCAGGTTTAATATTAATGTCATAAGGTATGAGCTGGTTTTATAACAGTTCTAGGAATATTCTGCTATGTTTATCTAATTTGTATTTAAAGCTACCCAAAAGTGTTCTAATATGAAAAATACCTCTATATTATTCTTATCATTTATCTGTGCTTCTGGACTGAGCAAAGAGACTCCCATTTAGGTTCCTTTGTCATTGCAGTCAGAAGACTGTAAAAGGAGTGAACAAGAAAGAATGACTTATAAATTAACCCTGGAGCTCAGCTAGAGATTTCTATCATGGAACCTACACTTGTCCTTTTAAGTGGAACAGAGCTTCAAGTAGAACAACATATGCATCTTAAAGCAGATATCTCAAGTCAGCACTCCAAAATTTGTGAAGGTACAAGATTGATTAATGATCAAAGTTCCTTAGAACTGGCAAGGTAGCACATTTTTTTTTTTTCTATTCTACTTATTAAATCAACTCAAGTGTCTGCCTCTGTTCAAGTTAGTAGGGACACAGAACGTGGAGTCTCATGAAAGGACAGCAGTGTGTTACAGCAGAGAAGCCCGTGCACACACACACACACACACACACACACACACACACACACACACACACACTAGCAGAGTGTGAACATTTGGGGAAAAGGAACATTTCAGAAAAAGGAACTCCAGAAAGGTAGGTATTGGTTAAGAAACTAGAGAAAACCATCTAAAATATATCCTTCTGTAAATTCTGGGCTAGATGAAATTTATAATTGGTTTAATCTCTTGCAATAAGCGGATCACTGACTTCTAGACAATGGTGGCAATATAAATGTGCGTTCCACTTTGATGTATTTGCCTTTCATGTTCTGTCACTGTTTCACTGACTGACCAAACACTGAAGACAGCAGTAACTCTAGGGCCCTGAACACCTACATAACTGTGAAGAGTTCATAGAGACACTTGTGGAACAAAACTCTGACCAGGATTCTTAATTATTTCGTGTATAATGCTAGAAATTACAGTAAGAATATGTGTAACCTTCACCTTTGTGTAGTATCCTCCAATCATCTCTTCTCCTTATCAACCATGCCCTTACCTATGTTTTCCTAAATTGATGATATACAGTTTTGTTTCATGACCCATTATTTAAACAAGGGACAGTCGTGAGACTATAGAATTATGAGGATTAATTACTGGAGTATCATGGAATCAGAAGGTACACAACTTAAAGCCATAAAGTCCCCTTTCCCTCAATCTATCAGTAAGAATCCAGAAGCGAGAGACAGTACACTCACCCCCTGCTCAATCTGTACAGGAGTTTAGGTAAGTCCATTCTCCTCTAAACCCTAGTGCAAGTATACAAAGTCATTGTGAGTTTGCAACTGCAATAGCTCTATCTTGCCCAATAGATAATATTTCACAATGCTTCTTCTTATCTCCTAGTTGTTAGTTATTTCAGTAGCCTTTTCATCTCTGTGTTTGAGCCTAATAAGGAATATTAAAAAGTCTTATTTACATGTTTACATTAATCTGTTGTTTATTCTTAACTTATTGGGCAGTGATAATTTTTTTAAATTCAATGCCAAAATTATCCTTTGTTTTCTTCCTTTCCTGAAGAGTTTTTATTTTTATATATCATATTTGGCAATTCATATGTGTATTGTTTGGAATTAGGAGAAGAATAATGATTGAATCTCAAGAAATCATTTACATGTATTTACTATAGACTAAACTATAACAGTTTTAATCCATCTTTTTTTAGATTTCAGATTAATGAACTCTAGTGCTTTAAGATTAGACAATAAATCTATTTGAATACCAATGATGTATTCTATTTATTTACCTTGTACTTTTGGTTAATTTTATTCTTGATTTGACAAAAAAAAACAGCAATAGAAACTTAATGATGAAGATTATCTTTAGCTCTGAGTTCTAACTATAATCCATTGTCATTAGGGATTAATGGCAACAAGAACATGAGACAACTGATCATACTGTAAGTCAATCTGGAAGAGCAGGCAAAATAATAATGGTATATAGCTTGCTTTCTCATTTTTATTCAGTTCAAGGCCCAGTCCATTAGTACTGCCACTCAAATTTGGGCCGGATCTTCTTTCTTCCGTTAAAACTTTCTGTTAATACCCTTACATGGATATTCAGAGAAGTGTTTTCATTGGGATTCTAAATACAATAAAATTGACAGTGAAGATTAACCACTACAATCTCTAAAGGTTAATTAACATCACCTTCTCTCCCAAATGAGCTTCAAATAACATTTCACATGTCCCCCTCTAAAATCTCATTTTCATCTCAGAACACAGAGTACATTTACTTGATTTCTAAAATTCTCAGTACCTGTAAAAAGCCTAATGCTGTTCAAAGAGCAAGAGAACAAAATGTCTTTCGCAATGCTGCATACACACTTAACTGTGACTCCCTGAAAAATAATTAAACATCATGTATGTGATTTCAGTGTCCAGTAATATAGAGTAATAATTTCAATCTCAGAAGGAAGAAATTAAGGCATATTAAAGAAAGATTATAATAAGGCAAGATTAATCCCTCCCATGGTCCAATATCTCTAACATCTATTGATATTCATTGCATTTTTACTTCACATTTCCAACATACAGTAGTGACTCTAGGTCTTCTTACAGGTGTTCCACATCCTTCACACATTTCCTGGCTTCTGATGCTTTTATTGAGCTTTGCTACAAGCTGTTATGACACCTCATTTGTGTACATTTAATGCCTGCAAAACCAGTAATATAGAAGACAATCTCAAGTTCTGGCAACCTTGAACTGAAATTTCAAAATATTCTTTGTGCTTACTAGGCTGACCCTGAGAAAATATTGCAGCACAGAACACCTTCCTCAGTATTTTCAGTTTAGAATGTCTTCTTTCAAATTCTTCGGCATTTTTACAATTTGGAAATGCCACTTCATGGGGTCTTGCTTTCTGACAAATTTTGCCTCTAATAACACTAATTTTATCAATGGTGTTAGCATCTACAACAATTAAGGATGCCTTCTCTGTCCTATCTGTTGTTGTTTTGAATCTGTTGCCATGATAAATACCATAATCACGTGTATATCATCAGTAAATATTAGTTTTTACTAATCTTCCACTGTTCAGTCCATCATTGAAGATAGCTATGGCAGGAAGTCAACTCAAAACCTTGAAACATAAACCAAAAACCTGCTTATCACCTTGCTTAAAGGCTCATATTCAGTTACCTTTCCAACAGAGTTGAATGCATCTTCCTGCATCAATATCCACTTTTGAAAATGCCCCATGACCATGAAACACACTAATTGGTTGGAGGAAATTCCCAAATTGGCAAAGACTCTTCTTAACACATTCTAGGCTTGTGTCCTTTGGTAGTTGAAATTCATTATGACGTTGCACTCCTTGCCAAATTTTATACAAAACACATTCATCTTAAGCCATACATAACATTTTTGTTTATTGTCCCTGAGATTTTATGTTAATATCACAATGTAAAATACAGTCCTAATTTTAAAAGCCTCACTCACTACCTTTTTAATAATTCCAATGATTTGAAAGCCTATTTTCTTTTTAAAAAGAAAAAGAAAAATCTCTGAACTGAGGGCTCATGCAAATTCCAAAATAAGTAACACGATCTTTTTGTCACTGAGGGAAGAACCAGACATACTTTCATTCAAATCATATCATAACTAAAATCAAGTATCCTATGTAGCTCAGTATCTAGTGTCTGGAGCTTACCCATGATATTCTTTACTCAAAGGAATCGGATGTCCACTCTTCTCCAACTATCCCCATATACAGAAACAAAACTTGGCAGTTTCATGCCAGTTCCAATCTACTCATATTGTTGTCCTGACAGATGTAACATTCCTTGTGTCTAAATTATGCTGAAGTGTCCTCTACAAATGAGCTACTTTTACTAGAGTATTCTCCTGACCTTTATATAGTAATAAGTTTCAGATACCTCAAAACTGGAGACACATGTGAGGCTCTTAAATATTACCAACTGGTTTTCCCCTTTGACATTCAGTCTATCCTCCACAACTGTATGTACTGATCTTGGAAGAATATTGTCTTAGTTATGGCTATGATTGTTGTGATAAACACCATAATCACAAACAAACTGAGCAGGAGAGAATTTATTTGCCTTATGCTTCCATATCAACATTCATCTTTGAAGGAAATCATGACAAGAACTTAAACAAGGCAAGAACCTGAAGTCAGGATCTTATGTGGAGACCTTGGAAGGTTGCTACTTCCTGTCTTGTTCTCCATGGCTTGTTCAATATGCCTTTTTAAAATAAAACCCAAGATTACAAGCCCAGGAATGCCCCACCCACAATGGGCTGAACTCTTCCCCATCAATCACTTTAAAATGCATTTTAGACTTAAATGTTTATGACAACATCTTCTGGAGACTTTTCTTCAGTCAAAAACTCCCGTTTTCTCCAATAAATATACCTTGTGTCCATTTGACATAAACTAGATACCAAGAATATTTCCCAGGGAATCTTACTTCAACAATGCTGTTGAATGTTAGTCAATTTTGATTTTTCAACCTTAACTTGCCCTTCCATTTTTTCCAGAGAAGAAAATATTTTGCCTTTGTGGTTCTGTTCCCTTGTTATAGTTCCAGCTGATCTTTCAGATTAGTCTAACTAGAAATTACAGATTGTTCATTCAAACTATCACACAAATGTCCCTGATAGAGTATTTGTTTTCCTCTGAAGAAACCAGACTGAATATCTACACTTCTCTCAACATTCTTTTTTTCTGCAAGATCCTGATATAAGAGAACAAATAAACTCCGCGCATGTCCATCCCAAGTTTCAAACATTTCCACAGACTACTAAGGCAGTCCAACATGGACCGGCCCATCATAGAGGTATGCCACATTCCTGTATCCTGGAACCAGTTCCTGCTCTAGCTTGCTTATCTGCTGCTGTGACACAGGACAGGCCAAAAGTGATGATAAAGTGATTTTTACTCAGCTCATAGATTGTAGCCCATTCTTGAGGGAAGTCAGGGCAGAATTCGTTCAGAACCATAGGACAGAATCATTGACCAAAGCACAGGAAAGCCTTGCTCTAGGGTGCATCTTCAACTCATTTTTAAACAGCCCAATTCTAAAGCTTAGGGATATTTCTGAAGATGGCCTGGAACCTTTAACATCATTAACTAATTAAGAATATCTCCCAAGAAATACCATAGACCAATCTGTCTTCATGTCTCTAAGCATCTTGGTCTTTGCAACTCTCACTAAAATGGGCCATTAAGCTCTATTTAGAGCGATCTTAGTTTCTTCCAGCTTAAAATGCAAAAATTCTTCTACCTTGCTCTGATAAACCAGGCATGAATGCGTTGGCACCACATAGTCATGTTTACCACGCTAATGTCTTACTTCTTCCTGTCAGGTTTCTGTTCAGTTAATGTTCTCATTGTTGCAACAATGTATACAAGGGTACAGCCCATTATGGAGACCTCATGATAACAAAATCACAAGAAAGCCTATCACTAAGCTTTAACAATAAGAAAGCAGAAACACACGAATACTGGTGATCAGCTCATTGTTTATTCATACTATGATGTGGGAGTGTCATATATCAATCTGTTGATTTCATTGGCTAAGCAATAAAGAAACTGCTAGGCCCATTGGATAGGCCCACCCTTAGGTGGGTGGAGTAAACAGAACAGAATGCCGGGAGGAAGAGGAAGTGAGGTCAGACTCGACAGCTCTGCTCTCGGGAGCAGATGCCGCAGCAGAGACGCCATGCTACCTGCTCCAGGGAAGACGCACGCTATGAAGCTCCGACCCAGGATGGACTTAGGCTAGAATCTTCCCGGTAAGACCGGTGCTACACAGATGATAAGAAATGGGCTAGTCCAGGAGCGAGAGTTAGCCTAGAAGAGGCTAGGTAGAAATGGGCCAGAGCAGTGTTTAAATGAATACAGTGTCTGTGTAATTATTTCGGGCATAAGCTAGCCGTGCGAGCAGGCGGCTGGGGTGTTGGGGGACGCAGCCCTGCCGCCCTTATTACTACAATACTAGTACCAAACCTACCATTTTTGGCACTGACTAAATTCATGGTAAGTCTCTGATAATTTTGACATGAAAAATGTTTCTGAAAAGAGATATTTATACCTCTTTTTAAAATTATTATACTCTTGAAAACCAGACCTCAATACCATTGGAGATTTCCTAAGAATTCAATCCTCGGAGAAGAAAACTTTACAGTTTAGTGATATTCAGAGGAAGAGAGATATCTTCAAAGAGTTTTTACTTAGTTCTGACAATGATATGGCCACTTTGCATTAGAAACAAATAAATCAATAATGGGCTTGATCATACTCTCACCCGGATTTATTAGTTATTCTTCACTTTTGCCTTTTTTTCAAACTTAAAACATCTTTTAGAAAGTCTGAATACAGATGTTCAGAATGGCAATGTTGAATAAATCCTCTTCATCTGTTTCACTATTACTGAGATCTGATTGTGTCCTTTGGTGTGTCTATAACACACACACACACACACACACACACACACACACACACACACACACACACTTCCATGCAATAACTTTGATAAAACAATAGGTCACACATTTGAAGGAGAATGTGCAGAATATATTAGAGAGTTTGGAAAGAGGAAGTGGGAGAAAATTTGTAATTAAATTACAATCTCTAAAACAAAATTGAGAGAAAAAAAGAGTCAAAAATAGTTATTCAGAAAATGGTCAGTTATTTGGCTCATTGGAAAGAAAAAGACTCTGCCACTAATTTTAACAAACATAGTTTAATTATATGTACCAGATGACGGAATAAGAAAACCTAATCTATAGATTGTCTTCTCATCTGTATGAGCGCATCATAGCATTCACATGCACGCACACACATATACACATGCACACATGCACGCACACACACACACACACACACACACACATATCCATTCATACAAGCACACACACATCAAAAAATAAATTAAACCTAATAAATAAAGAGCAAACTGTCCAGGAAATATAACCAGTAAACTCTTAAGTATTTCATGAATAAAATTAAAATTGACAAAAAGTCTGGGTATGAGTACTACTCTCCAAAGTATAACCTTTTCTCATGATAGTATAGAAATCCTTGCCTTTGATTAAGAAAGTATTGGGCACTTTTCTGAGAATACTATTCAACACTAGACACTTAATGTGCTTTAACAGTTAGTGATTTAAAGTTCCTGAAAGAAACACTTACTTTTCAGATCTTTTTTGTCTTTTGCACATTGTCATGACTCAGTGTCATCACTTGAAATATTTTTCAACAATTTAATATTTTACCTGACATTAATTTTATATCCACACATTCCAAATAAAAGCATGTATACTATGAATTTTTCCTTCTTTAATAATTAACTCCCTGTGACATCAGCAAGATTTTAGCATTGAATGAATGGTAGAGTTGGTGGAAATTCAGTTATCAGCATTAGCAATGTTTCAACACACTTTAAATCCATATGCAAAACAATTATTTGTTTTTTTTATTTACTAGAAATCCATGAGAACCTTACATTTTTCTCTTCTCTGTCAAAATGTATTCTTATATTACGATAGGAACAATGGAAAAATAGCACTATATAATTATTCATAACCAGGATCCCTAAATTTTGCTATATTAAAAAGGTAAGTTTTCAGAGATATATTAATGTTACAGTGAGGAAATTTCATCAGATGTTTCTCCTGAGACAGAAATATGGGCATTTCTGACACTTACATGCCAAGGTTTAACAAAACAAAAGAATACAGCAAGTGAAATAATTGAGTTCAATGCTATTATCAAAATTTTAAAGTGTCCATAAGGTAAATGTAGAAAATAAGGGTGCTGAAAAGAAAACTCGAGCCCAAATATCTCGAAATTACATCACAGTTTTGGGGTAGCTAGAGATCACTTGAATGACTTCCGAGGGGCAGTGTTAATGCTGAAGGATATAATTCCAATAAAACTTTTCCATTGTTGTGTATTGGTCCTTCATTGTGGTGAACTGTATGAAAAGCTTGCTTTAGCTGGCTCTGATGTTCACTGAGATAAACAGCCTGTCCAGCCTAACTGCCTCTGCAAAGTTGGGAGGTAGCACAGCTGGTCTTTATAGCAAATAAAATGAAAACTACAGGCATTTTATGATCGAGCCTTGAAAGTAGCACAGCCTCAGGACTGCAGTGTTCAATTTGTCACAAAAGCATAAACCAGCCCCAATTCAAGAGAAAGCAGCACACTGCTCACCTAGCAATGGAAAATTAGTCATAAACAAGTACATCCACTCTTGAAGCTTTTAAACCCTACCCACAGAATATCCACATCTTGTTTTTGAAAAACAACTTTGTTCTTTCCCTAATACTCCAAAAACTCAGTCACTTTAAGATATCAAGCTCAGAATAATATCCAGAATTTCATCAGTTAGATCAAAATTCATTGACTTAGATTGTTTCAGAAAAATCTCCACCAGTTTAGACAAAAATGATCTAAACAGAAAAATGCCTACCTCTCATAATCAGCATAAGATACAAGCAAAGCTATTGCACAAAGCAAGACCCACCTAGATTCCAAATACAATGAGAAATCAAATGAAATTGTGATATTAATATCTCCACGTAAATGGTTTCTTAATACTGCTCTAGTTCTGCTTCCCTGAAATAGTTGTCAGTGATGTTACAACCATCTGCTTCATTCATTCTCCATTTATCACAAGAATAATAAACTTGCTTCTGGTTAAATCCATTAAATAAAATAATATATTAACATTTTGTTTTTTGTGACAAGTTTTTTTTCTGTCAATTTTTAAAATTTTTTCACCGATTTTAGTAAGCTCTACATTTTTCTCTCCTCTCCTTCATTTCTCTCCTCTCCATTTCATCCCTCTCCCATGGTTCCCATGTTCCCAACTTACTCAAGAGAGTCTTTTTATACTTCCCATGTAGATTAGATTCATGTCTGTCTCTCTTAGGGTCCTTATTGATATCTAGGTTCTCTGGGATTGTGAAATCCAAGATGACTTTCTTTGTATTATGTCTAAAAGCCACTTATGAGGAGTACATATGATATTTGTCAATCTGGGACTGGGTTACCTCACTCAATATGATGTTTTCTTGATCCACCCATTTACATGCAAATTTCAAAATGTCATTTTTTTTCTGCTGTGTAGTTCTCCATTGTATAATGTACCATCCTTATCCATTTTTTTGTTTGTTTTTTTTTTAATTTTTTTATTGATAAAAGGAGGATAAAGAAAAGAAAAAAAAACAAATTTCCACCTCCTCCCACTAGCCTCCGATTTCCCTCCCCCTCCTCCAACTCTTCTCCCCCTCCTCCCACCCCTCTCCCCTTCCCCCCCACTCCTCTCCCCCTCCCTTTCCAGTCCAAAGAGCTGTCAGGGTTCCCTGCCCTGTGGTAAGTCCTAGGTCCTCCCCCCTCCATCCATATCTAGGAAGGTGAACATCCAGACTGGCTAGGCTCCCACCAAGCCAGCACATTGCGTAGGATCAAAACCGCGTGCCATTGTCCTTGGTGTCTCATCAGCCCTCATTGTTCGCCATGTTCCGAGAGTCCAGTTTTATCCCATGCTTTTTCTGGTAACAGTCCAGCTGGCCTTGGTGAGCTCCCAGTAGATCATCTCCACTGTCTCAGTGGGTGGGTGCACTCCTCGTGGTCCCGACATCTTTGCTCATGTTCTCACTCCTTCTGCTCCTCATTGGGACCTTGGGAGCTCAGTCCAGTGCTCCAGTGTGGGTCTCTGTCTCTATCTCCATCCATTGCCAGATGCAAGTTCTAGGATGATATGCAATATATTCGTCAGTATTGCACTAGGGTAGGGTCATTTCAGGTTCCCTATCCTCAGCTGCCCAGGGAACTAACTGGGGACCTCAGCTTGGGCACCTGGGAGCCCCTCTAGGGTCAAGTCTCCTGCCTACCCTAAAGTGGGTCCCTTAACTAAGAATTGTGGTTCCGTGCTCCCCTATCCAACCTTCCTTTATCCCGATCCTCCTGTTGCCCCAAGTCCCCCCTCCTTCCCTTCTACCTTTTCTCTCCCCATCTCCCCTAACCCCCATCCCACCCCACCCCCAAGATCCCACTTTTCTCCCCGGCAATTTTGTCTACTTCCCTTATCCAAGAGGATAACTATATGTTTTTCCTTGGGTTCACCTTCTTACTTAGCTTCTTTAGATTTGCCTATTGTAGACTCCGTGAACCCTATTTATGGCTAGAAACCAATTATGAGTGAGTACATCCCATGTTCATCTTTTTGGGTCTGGGATACCTCACTCAGGATAGTGTTTTCTATTTCCATCCATTTGCATGCAAAATTCGAGAAGTCATTGTTTTTTACCTCAGCGTAGTACTCTAGTGTGTATATATTCCATACTTTCTTCATCAATTCTTCCATTGAAGGGCATCTAGGTTGTTTCCAGGTTCTGGCTATTACAAATAATACTGCTATGAACATAGTTGAACAAATGCTTTTGACATGTGATAGAGCATCTCTTGGGTAAATTCCCAAGAGTGGTATTGCTGGGTCCAGGGGTAGGTTGATCCCGAATTTCCTGAGAAACCGAAACACTGACTTCCACAGTGGTTGCACAAGATTGCATTCCCACCAGCAATGGATGAGGGTACCCCTTCCTCCACAGCCTCTCCAGCAAAGGCTATCATTGGTATTTTTGACTTTAGCCAATCTGACAGGTGTAAGATGATATCTCAAAGTTGTTTTGATTTGCATTTCCCTGATCGCTAAGGAGGTTGAGCATGACCTTAAGTGTCTTTTGGCCATTTGAACTTCTTCTGTTGAGAATTCTCTGTTCAGTTCAGCGCCCCATTTTTTAATTGGGTTAATTAGCATTTTAAAGTCTAGTTTCTTGAGTTCTCTATATATTTTGGAGATCAGACCTTTGTCTGTTGCGGGGTTGGTGAAGATCTTCTCCCAGTCAGTAGGTTGCCTTTGTGTCTTAGTGACAGTGTCCTTTGCTTTACAGAAGCTTCTCAGTTTTAGTAGTTCCCATTTATTCAATGTTGCCCTTAATGTCTGTACTTCTGGGGTTATACCTAAGAAGCGATCGCCTGTGCCCATCTGTTGTAGGGTATTGCCCATTTTCTCTTCTATCAGATTCAGTGTTTTTGGGCTGATATTGAGGTCTTTAATCCATTTGGATTTGAGTTTTGTGCACGGTGATAGATATGGGTCTATTTTCATTCTTCTACAGGTTGACATCCAGTTGTGCCAGCACCATTTGTTGAAGATGCTTTCTTTCTTCCAATGTATACTTTTAGCTCCTTTATTGAAAATGAGGTGTTCATAGGTTTGTGGGATAAAGTCAGGGTCTTCTAAATGATTCCATTGGTCGACTTCTCTGTTTTTATGCCAATACCAAGCTGTTTTCAATACTGTAGCTCTGTAGTAGAGTTTGAAGTCAGGGATGGTAATGCCTCCAGAAGATCCTTTATTGTATAGGATTGTTTTGGCTATCCTGGGTTTTTTGTTTTTCCATATAAAGTTGATTATTGTCCTCTCCAGATCTGTGAAGAATTTTGATGGGATCTTGATGGGGATTGCATTGAATCTATAAATTGCCTTTGGTAGAATTGCCATTTTTACTATGTTGATCCTCCCAATCCAAGAGCAAGGGATGTCCATCCATTTTTTGGTATCCTCTTCAATTTCTTTCTTCAATGCCTTAAAGTTCTTGTCAAATAGATCTTTCACTTCCTTGGTTAGATTTACCCCAAGATATTTTATGCTGTTTGTGGCTATCGTGAATGGAGAAGCTTCTCTGATTTCCCTCTCTGCTTCCATATCCTTTGAGTATAGGAGGGCGATTGATTTTCTGGAGTTGATCTTGTATCCTGCCACATTACTTAAGCTGTTTATCAGCTGTAAAAGTTCTTTGGTGGAATTTTGGGGGTCGCTTATGTACGCTATCATATCATCTGCGAATAACGAAAGTTTAACTTCTTCCTTTCCAATTCGAATCTCCTTGATCCCATTATGCTGTCTTATTGCTATTGCTAGAACTTCCAGCACTATATTGAAGAGGTATGGCGAAAGTGGACAGCCTTGTCGTGTTCCTGAGTTAAGTGGGATGGGTTTGAGTTTCTCTCCGTTTAATTTGATGTTAGCTGTCGGCTTGCTGTAAATAGCTTTTATTATATTTAGGTATGACCCTTGTATCCCTAATCTCTCCAAGACTTTTAACATAAATGGATGTTGAATTTTGTCAAATGCTTTTTCAGCATCTAATGAAATGATCATATGGTTTTTTTCTTTCAGTTTATTTATATGATGGATTACATTGATAGATTTTCGTATGTTGAACCAGCCCTGCATCTCAGGAATGAAGCCTACTTGATCATAATGGATAATTTTTCGGATGTGTTCTTGGATTCGGTTTGCCAGTATTTTGTTGAGGATTTTTGCGTCGATATTCATGAGTGAGATCGGCCTGTAATTCTCTTTCCTGGTTGAGTCTTTGTGTGGTTTTGGTATCAGAGTAACTGTAGCTTCATAAAAGGAATTTGGTAATGACCCTTCTGTTTCTATATTGTGGAATACATTGAGGAGTATAGGTATTAGGTCTTCTTGGAAGTTCTGGTAGAATTCCGCATTGAAACCATCTGGCCCTGGGCTTTTTTTGGTAGGGAGGTTTTTGATAACAGCTTCTAGTTCTTCGCGACTGACAGGTCTGTTTAGATTGTTCACCTGGTCCTGATTTAATTTTGGTAAATCATATTTATCTAAAAAAGTGTCCATTTCTTTTACATTTTCCAGTTTAGTGGCATACAAGCTTTTGTAGTAAGATCTAATGACTCTCTGAATTTCCTCTGTGTTTGTGGTTATGTCCCCCTTTTCATTTCTGATCTTATTAATTTGCAAATTTTCTCTCTGCCGTTTGATTAGTTTGGATAGGGGTTTGTCAATCTTGTTGATTTTCTCCAGGAACCAGCTTCTTGATTCATTGATTCTTTGGATTGTTTTCTGTGTTTCTATTTTGTTGATTTCAGCCCTCAGTTTGATTATTTCCAGTCTTCTACTCCTCCTAGGTGAGTCTGCTTCTTTTTTTTCTAGAGCTTTCAGGTGGGCTGTTAAGTCTCCAATATGTGCTTTCTCTGTTTTCTTTAAGTGGGCACTTAGTGCTATGAACTTTCCTCTTAGGACTGCTTTCATAGTGTCCCATAAGTTCGAGTATGTTGTTTCTTTATTTTCATTGAATTCAAGGAATACTTTAATTTCTTTCTTTATTTCCTCCTTAATCCAGGTATGGTTCAGTAGTTGACTGTTCAGTTTCCATGAGTTTGTAGGCTTTCTGGGGGTAGCATTGTTTTTGAATTCTAACTTTAATCCATGGTGGTCTGATAAGACACAGGTGGTTAGTAATATTTTTTGTAGCTGTGTAAGTTAGCTTTGTTACCAAGTATGTGGTCAATTTTCGAGAAGGTTCCGTGAGCTGCAGAGAAAAAGGTATATTCTTTCCTCTTTGGGTGGAATATTCTGTAGATGTCTGTTAAGTCCATTTGCTTCATTACCTCCATTAATTCTCTAATTTCTCTGTTAGGTTTCTGTCTGATTGACCTGTCCATTGGTGAAAGAGGAGTGTTGAAGTCTCCTACTATTAGTGTGTGTGGTTTGATGGCTGCCTTGAATTTTAGCAATGTTTCTTTTACATACGTGGGTGCTTTTATATTAGGGGCATAGATATTCAGGATTGAGATTTCTTCCTGATGAATTTTTCCTGTTATGAGTATAAAATGCCCCTCTCCATCTCTTCTGATTGATTTCAGTTTGAAGTCAACTTTGTTAGAAATTAGTATGGCCACACCTGCTTGTTTCTTAGGTCCATTTGCTTGATAAGCCTTTTCCCAGCCTACTCTGAGTAGGTGCCTGTCTTTGTGGTTGAGGTGTGTTTCGTGTAGACAGCAGAATGTTGGATCCTGTTTTCGTATCCAGTCTCTTAGCCTGTGCCTTTTTATAGGTGAGTTGAGCCCATTGACATTAAGTGATATTAATGACCAGTGGTTGTTAACTCCGGTCACTTTTTTAGTAGTAGGGTTTGTGTGTTTCCCTTCTTTGAGTTGTGCTGGTGAAGGGTCTCTAGATGTCTGAGTTATTGAGGTCTTTGTTGGACTCCTTGGTTAGTGATTTTCCTTCTATTATTTTCTGTAAGGCTGGATTTGTGGCTATGTATTGCTTAAATTTGTTTTTATCCTGGAAAATTTTGTTTTCTCCATTTATGGTGAACGAAAGCTTGGCTGGATATAGTAGTCTGGGCTTGCATCCATGGTCTCTTAGTTTTTGCAGTACATCTATCCAGGACCTTCTGGCTTTCATGGTTTCCATAGAGAAGTCAGGTGTAAGTCTGATAGGTTTACCTTTATAAGTAAGTTGGCCTTTTTCCTTTGCGGCTCTTAATATTCTTTCTTTATTCTGTATATTTTGTGTTTTGATTATTATATGGCGAGGGGATGTTTTTTTTTTGATCCAGCCTATTTGGGGTTCTGTATGCCTCTTGAACCTTCATAGGTACATCCTTCTTCAGGTTGGGAAAGTTTTCTTCTATAATTTTGTTAAGTATATTTTCTGGACCGTTGAGCTGTACTTCTTCTCCTTCTTCTACTCCAATTATTCTTAGGTTTGGTCTTTTTATTGTGTCCCATATTTCCTGAATGTTTTGTGATGAGAGTTTGTTGGACTTTCTGTTTTCTTTGATCAGTGCGTTTATTTTCTCTATGTTATCTTCAGACTCTGAGATTCTTTCTTCTATCTCTTGTATTCTGCTCGTTATGCTTGTTTCTGTAGTCTCTATTCGTTTACCTAGATTTTCCATGTCCAGCCGGCCCTCTGTTTGTGTTTTCTTCTTTGCCTCCATTTCATTTTTCAAATCATGAACTGTTCCCATTATCTGCTTAATTGTTTTTCCTTGCTTTCCTAGGGTATCATTCACTGATTTACTCAATTCCTCGAATTTTCTGTTATACTTCTCATCCATTTCTATAAGGGCGTTTTTTATATGCTGTTTAAGGGTGTCAATCACTGTCATGAAGTCAGTTTTTTCTCCTTCTTCTTGATTAAGGTGTTCATGTCCTCCTGTTGTGAGGTCGCTGGCTTCTGGTGGTTTCGTGTTGTTTTTCAGATTGTTGGGTGAATTCTTGCATTGGCGTCTCCCCATCTCTTCCTCCCAATATTCTCCTATGGATCTTCTTTTACAGGATCAGGTCTTCTTGCCAACTGATGTACCTTCCCAGTGATGTCACTCCCCCGTGATGTTTCTCCTGGAGTCCAGTTCGGATCTCCTTGCTGCTTGGTTAGCTCGCAAACAAAGGGCCCACCATGCTTGCTGCAGGCAGGTTATGGAGACAAAGGAGCTACCACCTTCCCCTTTGCACTCACCTTCGGGTTCAGTCCCAGCGCCCAGGCAGGCTGAGCAGGGAGGCGCTCTGCTCCAAGAAGGGAGGGATGGAGGGAGACAGGGGGTAGGGGGATCTGGATGTAAGCTGGATGGGATAGGAAGAGAGAGGAGGTACCGGGCAGTGTAGCCCTGTAGGTTGATCAGGAAGTGTAGGCGGGCTGTTCCCGGGTGCCGCAGCACTCACTCACCACAATGATGTTTCACTAGGTGTCCTGATCGAAACTCCTTGCTGCTTGGTTCGCTCGCAGACAAAGGGCCCACCCTGCTTGCTGCAGGCAGGCTATGGGGACAAAGAAGCCCCCGAGCTCCCCTTTACCCTAAGCTTTGGGTTAGGACCCAGCGCCCAAGCAGGCAGAGCAGGGAGGCGCTCTGCCACCAAGGAAGGGAGGGGGGAGAGAAACAGGGGGTGGGGGGATCTGGATGTAAGCTGGATGGGATAGGAATAGAGAGGAGGTACCCGGCCTCCTTATCCATTTTTTATTTCTGGCCGAGAGACATTTAGTTGTTTTCAGGTTCTATTTTTTTTTTTTTTTTGGTTTTTCGAGACAGGGTTTCTCTGTGGTTTTGGAGCCTGTCCTGGAACTAGCTCTTGTAGACCAGTTCCAGGCTGGTCTCGAACTCACATAGATCCGCCTGCCTCTGCCTCCCGAGTGCTGGGATTAAAGGCGTGCTCCACCACTGCCCGGCCAGGTTCTGGTTTTGACAAACAATGCTGCTATGAACATAATTGAGCCCATGTCCTTGTGTAATGATTGCGCATCATTTGGGTATATACCCAAAAGTGGTATTGCTGGGTCTTGAGGAAGAATATGTTCTAATTTTCTGAGAAGTTGCCACACTGATTTCCAAAGGGATTGTACCAGTCTGCACACCCACTAGCAATGGAGGAGTGTTCCCTCTACCCCACATCCTCTCCTGCATAAGTTGGATATGAAAACAAACCCCAGCCTTCTGCTGCATACAAGAAACACACCTTAACCTCAAAGACAGACAATGCCTCAGTGTAAAGAATTGAGAAAAATTTTTCAATCAAATGGGCCTAAGAAACAAGCTCATGTAGCTATCCTAATATCTAGCAAAATAGACTTCAAACTAAAAATCAAAAGAGACAAAAAAGGACATTTTATATTAGTCACAGGAAAAATTCATCAAGAGGAAATCTCAGTACTGAACGTCTATGCTGTGAATACAAGGGTACCCTCATATGTAAAAGAAACACTTCTAAAGCTTGAATCACACATTAAATCACATATACTAATAGTGGGAATCTTCAACACCCCACTCTCCCAGAAAGGTCTGTCAGACAAAAAAATAAACAGAGAAATAAAGGGATTAACAAATGTTATGACTCAAATGGACTTAACAGATCTCCATATAACATTCCATTCAAACATAAATGAATATACCTTCTTCTCAGCGTATCTGTAGCTTGTGAGCCTGTCCTGAAACTTGCTCTTGTAGACCAGATTGGCCTTGAACCCACAGAGATCTGTCTGCCTCTGCATCCTGAGTGCTGGGATTAAGGTGTGTCCCACTACCGCCCAACCAGAACATCTTCTTGAAATGAAATTTTCTTAATTCTAGCTTCCTTTACAACTTATTTGTAAAAAATACTAAAATGAAAAAGATACCCTACTATTTAAATGAGACAGACTGTAAAATATGCCTTCAAATAATTATTTTTCTATATGAATAATCTTCTGTGTTTTAAGATTTAATCTTTTTGTAATGGAACCAAGGCAGTTAATAGTCACAGTTGACTAAATATAGCCTTCAGACTCTGATTCCTTGATAATGATATACATATTATCCTCAGATTCTCTCTTATTTAAAGTTGTAATATAGGAGAGACTATGCATACAAATGCATAAGAAACTACCATGTATAATCTCTCTCTATTTCCTTAGAATTCTTGAGGATAAAATAATTTAAATCTACAAGAGTAGATTTGAATTTACTAGAGTATTTGAACTAGCTCTTCCCTTAGTGACCTGTTCATTTTTCTTGTCAGGTGTATCAAGAGAAACATTTTTGACATTCTATGTCACTGCTAGTGAGCATTTCTTAACTGTAATTAAATACATGTCAGGAAAGCCCAGCCGACTACTTCCAATGATTTGATAGTTGTCTATATGGTCTAGTGAATGAGTCATATACTCTGGTTTTTAGTTAGTCTATATCTTTGTAGCTGTTTCTTGGGTTGTAGAGTCTCCTTCTGGACTCTTCCTATCCCATTGAGACCCAACAGAATTTAACTAGATAACAGTCATGGACCATCTAGGATCAATCTATTAGGCAAGAAAAAATTTTCTCAAAAGAATTTGCCTAGAATGTCTAAGCTACCAAACAACAACTGACAAAAAAAAAAAAAAATAAGCACAAGCCTGTAATCGTGAACACCATACTAACAGAGGACATAACACGTGAACCCTATTATGAGTTATTACCTCTTTAGGACATTGCAAATATCTCCTCTGAAGAAATAAAGTTGACTTTAAAATAATATAAATATGAACTCTACCCACCAACAAGCTATGGTGGTCTAACTCCTAGCATAGAAACTGCAACAAAAAGTAAAGACATCATGCCTGTTCCAAAATTACATATTTTATGTAGTATTGTATTTTGTATAGCGTATTGTATAGTAATGACCCTTAATGAAAAAGAACCGTAAGAACTTTCAGACAAATAAGTAAAAAAAAAAAAGAATTTTAGATATTTTTAAACAAATGTAACAAGATAAAAATATTTTTAAGGAGAACAGAAAGAGATAAATGAAATAAAGAAATCAATGTAAGATATGAAGTTAGAATTCAACAAAATGCTGAACTGCTGAAGTAAACTTACATTAAAATGCTCCTGGAAATACAGAACATTCTAATTCAGATAAAATTCTTAATGGGAAGCCTCCCTGGTAAAATAGACTGTATGAAGATACATTAAGGATTGTGGAAAAAACACATTTTTTTTCTACCATGTCCTGTTTGCTGCAGTCAACATAAAGTGTGATATGGAACAGATGTTGATATAAAAGTAAAATAGTGTTTCTTTTTGGTTATCATATTTACGTATCTTTTTAGTGGTACAGAAACAGCTAACCTGGTAAGTTTTTTAAAAGTTAAATGGAGTTTTAGGAGAACATTTCTGAAGAAAATACTGTTATTTTGAGACGCATTGATGTTAGTGCAATATCGAAGAAATAAAAATGCTTTAGTTCACACATTCTATGGGGTAGTCTAATGAAGGAACGATAGCAGTAGTTGCAAATTTTTTTGCATACAAAACCTTGATTGAAAAATCACACTCGATGAATACCTTTCAGCTGATATTTGCTGTATGGTGAGTTAACTGAACTAAAGTGATTTTAAGCATTGAATGATGTCACAGAAGGCTAATCACCCATACACTTGTGTATTTATGTGTGCGTGAGTAAGAATCTCCATGGCGCTGAAATAAATGACTTCATATAAACAATCATTCACTTTCCATCCCATAACCAAAGAAATTGTGCATGTGAGTTTTCTTAAGTGATTCTCCTAAGAGTGGTGCATGGTATGTTCTTAGGTAAGAAAACTGAAGGACCAAAGTAGTCATTTACATTTATAGAGCAGGTGCGTAGTGGAGCTATGATTAAACTTCCTTTTAAACTTTAAATCTGTGTCACAATATCAAAATACATGAAGAAAAAATTGGAAATTACACAAATAAAGAGGTGATTTAGTGTAATTTTCTTTGCATCTCCCTATGAATATGGGGGTTTTGTGTCTAGGGTTTAGTATGCAATACACTACCAAACATATTCCCCTACTTTCATAGTCTACTGATGTGGTAATTCTGTAAAATGATCATGCAGAATGAAATTCAAAAACAGACACAAAATTTTCTTATTTTTGTCACTAAACCCTTCCTTCATTAGAGGATTTTTTTGTATTTTTATTACTTTTTGATATTTTGGTATTTTTATATTACATTATACTAGTGTTCATAATTGATAATACACTAAATTAAAAACAGTTTCTAGCTTGATTACACTTGACAATCTACTGCTTTGGGAAAAAATCTAACTGAAGCAACCGAACAGCAACGATATTGCCATCCAATTGATAAGTAATATTGTGTCATGACATGATTGTCAGTGGCTGATGGCAAAAGCTTGAATATAGAACACCTCACTTTTCAAAAAAAAAAAAACAGGAAATACTATAGGTATTTAGAAGTTGATTTTGTACTGTGCCAGTTTTCTGAAATTGTCCATTATTTCTAGAAAATTTCTGGTGTAAGTTTTGGGTAGTTTAGATATAATAACATACCTAGCATCTGCAAGCAGAGATATTTTGATTTCTCCTTTTATTACTTATATCCTTTTATTTATTTATTTATTTATTGTTTTTTTTTGTTTGTTTTTTCAAGACAGGGTTTCTCTGTGGCTTTGGAGCCTGTCCTGGAAATAGCTCCATAGACCAGGCTGGTCTTGAACTCACAGAGATCCGCCTGCCTCTGCCTCCAGAGTGCTGGGATTAAAGGCATGCAACACCACTGCCTGGCCTCCTTTTATTTTTATATTGTCTTATTGTTCCAGTTAATTCCTATAACCCAATACTGAAAATGAGTCGCTATAGTAAGCAGCCCTATATTATACTTGATTTTATTGAGATCGCTTGTCATTTTCTTCATTTAGAATAATGTTGACTGTATATTTTTGTTATGTAGCCTTTATTATGCAAAGATATAGCTTCTCTGATTCTATTCTGTATAAGATTTTTATCAAGAATGAAGGGTAAAATGTTAGATTTTTGCCAAGGCTCTGTCTGAATCTGTTCAGATAATTATAGCATTTTTGTCTGAACGTCCATTTATGGTACATTATATTTATTTACCTTTGTATTTTGAATCCACCCTGAATTTCTAGGAAAAGAGTAACATGATTTATGTGAATGATTATCTTGATATGTGCTTGAGTTTAATATGAATTAAAGTTGAGGATTTTCGTATCTACATTCCTCAGAGTTATCAGTATATATATAGATTTCTTTTTGTTGTTGTACTGTCTTTATCTAATTTGTGTATTAGATTGATAATAATTTCACAGTCTGAGTTTTGGAATAATCTTTCTGTTTATATTTAATTTAGGGAAAAATTTAAGAACTTCCAAAATGTACTCTGTTTGCCAAGGAATAAAAGCCAAATATCTACACCTGGAATCACATGAAACTATAAAGCTACTGTACAGATAAACATATTGTAAATTAAGTGAAGAAGAAATTCAAAGAATTGAAGGAAATCTTTTCTAGCTACACCTCTGATAGAGAATTAATAACCAGAGATACAAGGAAACAAAGAAACAAATGACTAAATGAATAATAACCCTATGGTCAATAGCAGAAATAAAAATACTGAGAAATAAATACCTCAAAAAGTATTCATGCTCTATAGCTAAAAAGATCCATACTAAAACAAATATGAGATTTCATCTAATCAAAGTTAGAATAACCAACATCTACAAAACAACTGCCAACAAATGCTAGTAAGGCTACGGAGAAAGAAAAACCTTCAGCGGGAATGGAATTTGATGAAGTCACCCTGGAAATCAATATAGAGAATACTTAAAAAAACTAAAAATAAAAATACAATATTATTGTAGAATATTGTTTTAACTGTATAAAGATGTGTTACATTTGTTTATGCTGCATTTACTTAATTATGTAAAGATTTATTCAAATTTGATCTTGCCTGCCAAAGGTGCCTGCTTGGTCTAATAAAAAGCTGAAGAGCCAATAACTAGTCATTGGAGGGATACTAAGTGCTGTCAGACAGAAAGAAAAATTAGGAGGTAGAATTTTGACTGTATGGAAAGAAGGAGAATAAGAGACAAGAACAAGGGAGAATGAGGAGTGACAAATGGGGTAAGGCAGCCAGGCAGTTGCCACCCATCCAGATATGAGAATCAGGCAAGCAGATTTTGGATTCCTTCAAAGTTGATAGAGATCAGGTTTTATATGAAGAGATGTCCTGAATATCTTGCCTACAGGATATAAAAAGTAAACCAGGACAACCTACAAAACATGTGATTACTCTGCATGGGATCAGTTTTGAGACTGGACAGCAAATATTATAAATAGATTTCTCAGGATTTGATCATTATCACAATTTTCTCAAGGATCCCTAAAGATATTGTTACTCTCAGTCAAAAGGAAGCAGTCTAGAGAACAGAAAGTGAACATTGCCAGGATGAGGGGTGGGTGGTTTTTGGTCATTCAGTGGGATGTGGACATTTATAATCAATTAGAGGAGATACAAGAATGTAATATAAAAGGAAAACTATTAACCTCAAATATTTTACATTTTTATGGATTTTGGTATATTTATACAAATTTTAGATTATTTTGGTTATATTCTATGTATATTTCTATTCTCGGGTGTGTTATACATATGCAGCTCATTAAAATGTAATGCATAATTTAGAAATATAGATTAGTAGTTAATTATACATAATAATAACTTGTAGCCATGTTAAGTACATCCACAAAGTTAAATACAAATATAGTTTAGAAAGATCAGTAATCTTCAAATGCGTCAGATACCTACATAATACAGCATTTACGATATTTAATAACCAGATAGTTTTCATGAGATATTTAGATATTTCTGAACTTGGCAACACCAATCTACTTTTTAAAAGGATGATGGGCATTAAAGTACCTCCACATGGAGTTTGTTTCATTGTGGCAGACTTGTCATTTGGGCAAAAAAAAAAAAATGTCCTTGCCTCAACTGCTGCCTGTGTACTCTGAAAACTAAACATGCATGACAAAAAGGAAAACAACTGCCAAACTTTGTCAAAACAAGGTGGAACAGTCTTTAAGAATTTCCTGTTTTATAGAAAAGTCTGGTAGATATTATGAAGAATACAAAAGACTACCAAAATTTACTGAGACATGGTAGGACAATTCATTAAAATACTTGGTTCATTTAAGCCTGCCAGATATTTCAGGCCTGTATGACAAAGACAGATATCCCAATGTTGTAGAGGAACTTTGAGTGAATGTACAGAAGCCAGATATCTCTGTCATTTCTATAGTTTTAGAAGTGGCTTGCACTGTAAATCTTGTTTACAGAGGTAATGTTATATCCTCCTGGGTTGTTAGATGGAATTGAAGACTAGAGAGTTATAGTTACAGGTTGTTTTTTTTTTAATTTATGATAGAAGGTAAATTAGGTATAGAGCTTTGGAGTCATTGAGGTAGGATAGATATAGTATTTTCTCTGAATTTACCAAATACAAATGGACTAGATATTTTAAGTGTAATTCTTACTTGAAGGCTATTTTTACTGTATATAGCTTTACTATGCCAACATTAAAATCAACAAACTGTAATTTACCACTCTATGCATTTAGCAATTCTAAGAAATACACAATTTATAAGAGCCTAGATTATAAAACATGTGAAAATCTATATGAGAATAGAAGTGTAGAATTTAGGGGTCTCCTTAATGACCTTAGCAAGAAAGAAACAATCTCAAGAATCAATGATGCATAAAGTCTACTGCAAGGTAGCCTGAAGGAAATTTTTGGAAAGAGAAAATCAGCACAAAAGAAGCAGGCACAGAATAACAGACAAAATTGGTGGGAAATTTTGTGAGAGGTTTTGAATTGCTTTTTACCTTTTCTGTTAAAAATTTCATTATGAATATTCTAAATCTAATATGCAATTAATAATTTTTAATCTAAAACAAAAAAAATATTGGAAAGGACAGAATGATAAGAGAGCTCTATTTTTAAGTAATTATTGTTTTGTACAAACAAATTTCAAGTTAATTAGTTACATATCTAGAAATATATTTCATGTTATCTTATTCAGTTACTTGATATGAGTTGAAAAGATATTCGTTAGGAGACAGAAATGTTCACTTATCTTTAAAAAAATTCTTTTCATATGAAGCATGCTAGTTGCCAAGAAAACTAACTATAAAACATTAATTCCATGAGTAACAGAGTTGTAATTGACAAAGGAAAAAGATAATTATATATTGTTATTTAACTTAAAATAACATGGTGTGGTTTCTTTAGTGTTATCACCAGTTATTTTATATAAGCTATGATGTCAGTGATGTTTCCCACAATGTTGACATTATTGTCTGAGAAGAAGCTCATTTTTAATGGCAAAAGTAAAAATCTCACCCACTGTGCTTAACTGTATTTTTAACCAAGCATCTGTGTTTGTCAATACAAAGGAAAATGAGATATTCTGGGGGTATGCTGGACTCTGTGAATCCTTGAATAGCCTTTCCTAGGAACAAGTCAATTTTTGATAGAGTTTAGCTGAATAATAACCTCACTCTCAGATTTTTTTTCTCATTATATCTTGTAGTTATGGCATTAATTATACTAATTCATTCAAAGAAATATTTAAAACTATTTTTATTTAAAAATACTGTTATAATAAACTTAGAAGTAAAAGCAGCACATAGCCATATTAGTTTAACCATGTAACTATCCGGATTAACACTTGCCTAATCCCAAATTCTTCACATCTCAGCCGATTCCTATATAATTAAAAAGGCTATTCTGAAGCCATGGGTCTTCATTTTAAAGTTTTTTAATTTTTACTATTAATTGCACTTTTAATTAGAAACTTGCACAACATAACTTTATCATAGATTTTTCTTCCCATCTTCCTGAAATTTCACACAAAATTGACACTTTCATTCTCTCTTGCTTAAAAAAAATCACATAAGAAAAGTAAACAAAGTAGAATTTTAAAAAATAAATTAAAATAAAATAGGAAAAAACACAAAATACATACCATAAAAACACAAAATCATAAAACAAAATATACAATCAAAAGACTAATGAGATAAAAAAAATGTCAAAACAAAGCAAAGTGAGACGAAAACTCTACAAAGACACTAACTATTGAGCTCATTCTGATTTCACTATCTACTGATTGGTATAAGTCCTACCATGAAATGCAGCTTATATACCCACTGAGGCATCATTGGAGAAAACTGAATTCCATTGCAAGCAGTTTGTCAGTTACAAATAGCATCTTGTTTAAAGATAGGAGATTATGGTTACTTCTTCCTCTCAGTGCTAGAATCTGTTCAGGACCTGTCAATACTGTCATAGTCACTCTGAGTTTATATGTGTCAGTCATGTCTTTAAGGTCTTATTTCCTTTGTATTTTCTATCCCTATCGGCTCTTACACGCTTTCTGCTTCCTTGTCCGCAGACTTCTCTGAGTCCTGAAGGGAGAGTTTTGATGAAGACATCGCACTTAAAACTATGTATTCTAGGATCTCTCATTTTCTATACATTTTCTTTTTGTAAATCTTTTATTAGTTCCCATCTCTGGCACTAAGAAGTATCTATTGTGCTAACTGAGTGAGACACTAAATATGGGAATAATAGAATGTTATTAGAGGTCATTAGCAGAGCAATAGTATTTAGTTTTCCCCTAGGTCCATGCCTTATTATTCTTATGTTCTTGGCCAATCAAGAAGAGTGAGACATGGGTTCCATCTAGTGGGGTGGAGTATAAAGCAAATCAGACAGTCGTTAGTTACTTCCACAACATTTTTGCCATGTTGCACTAGTATATTATGTAAGTAGATCAACAGAGTAGATTGCAGTATTTGAAACTGAGTTAGTAGTTACCTTTCTCCTCAGCTATCATGCAAAGTACCTTATGGAACCATGAATATTAGTCAATAAGGGTCAAGTCTCTAGTTAGGCATCATCGTTGTCTTCAGCAATAGGGTTCTACTTTAAGTTTGTGCAGGGTAACCAATACATTCTTCTGTGTATATCCCCTACAATAAAAAAGTAAATATGTACCAAATAAGAAACAAAATAATAAAAAACACAATTATTTCAATCCTTTTTTCAGTATATAAATGTCCTTTTGCCTAAATCTCTATCCTTCTGTTCATATAATGCTAAACTTTCTTGATGTCCTTTCTAATGTTGCACTATATCTGTACTTAACCAATGCTTAAAAATATCCCCATGAGTATCACAGTCTATCATATGCCTGCGTAAGAGAACGTCATGCTTAGTTTCTGAGTTTCAGTGACCTTGATTATTATTACAGGTACTGAGTACACACATTTTCCAAAACATTCATATTTTCATTTTTATTGTTTAATAATATTCTATTTCTCAAATGTACACATATTCAAAATATATTCATCTTTTTATGGACATTCAGTTTGGTTCCATTTTCTTACTATTTTAAATAGCAAATGGTTCAAAATAACACTACAGTCCAGTGGAGTTTAGAATAAACACATGTTCTAGACAATATTGAACACAAAATTATGTTATCAGAGAAATAGTATATAAAACTTTGTGTATTTCAACCTGAAGGTCCATCTATCATACCAAAGCTAGTAGTAATTAAACAGAAGGGAATAAATAATTTTAAATAATATTTTGTTTTGATCTTTTTCTAAACATTCAGAAAAATTATAAATGATAGAAAACAGTAGAAGTAGTTCTTTTGTTATCTTGTTTTTATCCAAACAGGCAGATGTTTTGAGGAGAGCCAGGTTAGTAGACAAGTAATATTATTTTGCAACTTACCAGTCATTACCCCTACAAATGGAAAAGTGGTTACTTTACAGTGGATAATCATGGCAGATACACACTAAAGCAAATAATCAGGATAAATTTTATTCCAAAATTCATCTGGAGTGTCTGGTCCAGAATTTTTCTGGAGTGTCTAGAAAGAAAATCTCACCAAGTGTCCGATAGTCCTATAACACCCTTTGGTTAATATGTATTGAGAGTCTCAATCAGGACTTAGACATAAAGCAGAAAACAGAATTATAAAAAATATTAATGATGAGAGTTAATTCTTATAAATGAATTAATTTCTTCATAGAGCTTTACATTGGAACATTTTAGTAAAATGAAGATTTCTGTGTTTTTACTTATTTCTCTTTAAAAAATTGGATATCTTGTCAGTTTGGAATTTTTTTTATCATTTAACCACAAAAATTTATTGTTCATGGGGCTGGAGAGATGGCTCAGAGATTAAGAGCATTGCCTGCTCTTCTAAAGGTCCTGAGTTCAATTCCCAGCAACCACATGGTGGCTTAAAACCATCTGTAATGAGGTCTGGTGCCCTCTTCTGGTCTGCAGGCATACACACACAGAATATTGTATACATAATAAATAAATATTTTTGAAAAAAAAATGTATTGTTCATCAAGATACAACAACATGAAATCTTGTAGCTACTTAGTATTTGTTAGTAGCCAGTTATTTTGCCAAGAGGCAGTACTTTAAAGATAAATTATAAAATTGTTACTCTTTTCAAACAAACCACATAAGAGTAAATTAGTTCATAGAATAAATATGTGTATATTTATTAGATTTAAAATTCAATATGTATAAAATTATTTATAATAATTTATTTATTTTAATATTATACATACTCCAAATTGGCTATAATTTGAATAAGTAAATGTTAACTAAAGGAAACAGGCTGGAGTCAGAGACAGCTTCAGGAAGGTGGTTCTATTAGTTTATGACTTTTTAAAATTTTTTATTTATTTTACATACCAACCACAGTCTCCCTTCATTTTTTTGCTTCCCTTACAGATGTTTTAAGAGGATTTCTGACTGACATTATTTCTATTGATTTATTTATACATAATTTGTTTTGGCTAGTTTTATAGAATATTGAATCTATGCCAATATATATAGCATTATGGCATTTTGAAAGCATCCCAATTTCTTTTGTCTGTAATAAGTGTGTGTAAGTATTTTCATCCTGTTGTTGCTCTCACAGGGATGGAGAAGAGTAGAAGAATGTTAGCTTGAGGAAAAGAATTAAAATGGTATAGTGGGAACTCACTTTTTCTTTATGTGTATTGTTTCACATGTTAACTCAGTAGACATATATTCTTGTTAATAAAAATATCTCATTACAAAGTTAAGACTTCTGGAAATAAAAAAGGAAAACATGTTGTATAGATTTGCTTTCTAACATTAAGTAATTTTTGGTGAAAACAGGTGTGTTGATCAGCTGCCGCAGGCTTGTTTACCATGTGCAAGGCCCTGGCTTGAATCCACAGCACTAAAACAATGGCTTTGAAACAAGCAAATGTGGAAAACTTTGGCTTGTCTTAATCAATTAAAAGCAACAAAGGAAAGGATTCACAAAGGTTACAATGAAAGTGAAAAGTCTGAAGTGTGTTTGGTTCTCACAGCAGAAAGAACAGGCAAATTTGGCTGAAGTAGAAGCTGTAGGACTTTAATCTGGAAAAAGGTTAAGTGAGCAAATTTTAAAGTTGTTGTCAGTTGGGCTCCAATCTAGCCTTGATTTTGTTGCTCTGAGAGTGGCTTCGCTTTCAACTCAAGGTCAGCGTTGATGCAGTCTTAAAACATCAACAGGAGCAAATTTGATTTTGCAGGAGCCTCAGGCTACTGCTTGTATTTTTTCTCATTCTGTGGCTGTATCTGTCCCCAAATGCCCATTCATATAATCATTTCCATCATATATTAATAATAGAACTTACAAGGTTAGACACCAAGTTGGTTCTCAACAAAAACACTGTGAGAAAAAGAATCTTAAATTTATACTGTAAATTTAAATAAATCTTTTTAATCATATATACATATATATATACATATATATTTATATCACATTAAATCTAGTACTTTTGAAAGATAGGTCATTTGAATGTTAGTGATTACATTCTGGCTTATTAGAAAGAATATACATTAAGCTCTATAGTATTCAATCCTAGTGTGCACATATACTAAACATGGATGAAGAGAAAAAAATAAATCATAGCTAGGCACAAGCCTTTAATCCCAGCACTCAGGAGGTAAATGGATACAGGTGATCTCTAAGTTTGAGGCTAAGCTGTTCTACAAAGTGAGTTTCAGGAAACCAGAGCTAAAAACAAAGAAAATCTGCCTTGTAAAAACCAAATCAAACCAAATCAAATCAACTAACCAACCACCAAACAAGCAAACAAATAATAAATAAATAAATAAATAAATAAATAAATAAATAAATAAATAAATAAATGTAACTATTGCAAAAAAAAAAGTGGCCTGGAGAGATAGTTCAGAGGTTAAAAGTGATTACTGCTTTTACTTTTAAACAGAGTAAAGTCACAGCAAACATAGGGAGGCTAACATTTGCCCTTAACAGCAATCTTAGTGGTTTTTGCACTTTTTTCTGACTCCAGCAAATACTAAACACACACACACTCACACAGATACGAGCACGCACACACACATAAATTGAAAATTAAATACAATTTTAAGTATATCATTTATTTTAATTCTGTAAAAAAGATTATTTTTCTTTAAAGAGATTATGCTAATTGAGAAGGTATTGATATTTATTCTTCAACATGCTGAAAAATTTTAAGTCAAAAAAAGGAAGGTAGGATATTTTATTGATTGAAGAGTGTTACAGATGTCTTCTCTTCTGATGCACTAGCACTAAGAGTACTTCTTCCTAAATGAGAGTACTCAGTCTCTTTTATGATTATCAAATAAGTAAAAGCAGAAAGCACTGAGCTAGTAGTGCTCGTAGGTAAGATGCTGAAGAAGGATATAGCTTAAAAATCCAATATTTTTATATTAATTTATAAAATAATTATTTCTTTAATAAGGAATTCTGATCTGTATCTCAAATCCTATGACGCAAATAAAACAATTCTCACACCAACTTGATAAGACTTTAAATTAAAAAAAAATACTAGGGGGGCTGGAGAGATGGCTCAGAGGTTAAGAGCATTGCCTGCTCTTCCAAAGGTCCTGAGTTCAATTCCCAGCAACCACATGGTGGCTCACAACCATCTGTAATGGGGTCTGGTGCCCTCTTCTGGCCTGCAGACATACACACAGACAGAATATTGTATACATAATAAATAAATAAATAAATTTATAAAAAAAAATACTAGGACTTCCTTTAATGAATGGGATTGTTTCCTTGTAGACAAAGTGTCCAATTCTGTCTTAAATTTCCACATTCCCGTTGCCTATATTATTATGCCTATCAAAGAAACCTAGAGAAGTTAATACCCTTATTCAAGATTATAAACTTGATTACATATTTGTTTAAATTGAATTCAAGTTTCATAACTCCAATTCCATTTTTATTTATTCAGTCTGTCTAAATAAATGACTCTAATTAATAATTCTTCCTCTTTTTGAATTGAACAGTAATTAAGTCAATTAGCATGTATTTTTCTAAAAGTACATGGCTTAAAATTTATAAGAAGTATTACATTGGACATAGCAGGATATCAACCAGGGGTCATTGAATAAAAGTAAGTTAATTAAAGGCATTAAACTGTTTGTAGGCATGGCCCTAAAAATATACAAACTTTTTCTGCTCTATTAAACTTGAATTCTGTCCTTGTTTCTTCCTTTTAGAGAAGTTCAAAGATATCTGAAAGAAGAAAATAAGAACATTTGAGGATAGCAACAATCCAACAGAAATAGCAAATTGAAATTTCCTCAAAAGTTTTCATTATAGATGTTCACAGGACAAAATTGCTTATCATGAGGGTTACTTTCTCGTGCAAGGTTGCTATTTCTTTAACTGAGGGATGCACATGACAGAGAATTGAAACACCCATAAGAGGTGGCTGGTTCACACTGTTTTAAAAGAGGACTGTCAGTCTTATCGTTCCCAGATCATTCTTTAGACCACATTTAATGAGTTGTGATCTTTTCACATTTTAGGTCCTATAACTTCTTGACATGTATTAATTCTACAGCAGCAAATTCTCGAATCTAACAAACAATTCACTCAACATTAATATGGTACAGTGCTTTATCAAGCATATTAAATGCTATCCTTTGCTATTATTGCTGTCCTGTTCATTTAATAAAAAAATTATAAACAGCCTTGTAGTATGATTTAATTGTCCATTTTTATTTTTTAATGTTTCCATTTAGTTTTATCTTCTGTGATTACAAAATTTCAGTGTTAGCAGTCCTTTAATCCTATCGTTAAACACTGATTTCCCTCTATGAGTATTATACTAACTGATTTATTCTTGATAAGTGTGCTTTCAATACTTTAAATGAAGTATTTACATTTATTTTTAACTATTTTTAGGAGGTAATAGCATGCTTTCTGGTTTGTTCCTCTGTTGTTCCTTAGGTTTATAAGAGTCCAAATATGACCATGTACCAAAATAGTCTTCATGGACAGTTTTTCTTAATGTAGATCATAATTACATTCTACTAACTGATGTTTCTCCAAAGTAAAAATCACCATGATATATAGTTGAAATATCCAATATCTGGGTCGCCTTATCTTATATATGTATGTGTGTGTCATATATACGATATGATATGATCTATATGTGTATGACATATATACTTACATGTAGTGATATATACATCACTACAAATATGTTTTTTCTTATTTATCAACTATACATATATAGTTAAGAAATTCATCTTTTTCAACATTTCATATATATATATATATATATATATATATATATATATATATATATATACATATATTTTATCCAGTCTTTAATAGAGATGCTTGTGTGTGTGTGTGTACATATGTACAGACTCCTTCAAAATATATTTATTTTCTGAATTGGATTTTATTTATTTTTATAATATTGAAACATTTTACACTTTGCCATATTATTTAATGAATTCTGTTTTTCTATATCACACAAGGTCCCTGGAATGGTATTTTTGATAAGCAATTATTCCAATGCACTTATACAGATTTGGAAATTATGAGCAGGTGATGACTTTATGATGACAGATTTTCTGAAGTGAAAAACAGGAGCTTTGCAGCCTTTGTCAATAAAGAAGCAGTGGTAATTCCACTTAACAGTTTTAATGAAGGAACTGTAGCACTGAGACTGCTATAAAGTTCTTGATAAAAATGCCACACTTTGTGAGGGGAATAATTATCACTGTATCACTCTGGAGTAGGCATAAAATATCCAGACGATATAAAGCACAAGTTAAAGAAAAATGGAACCATTCCAAAGTAAATTAAGAGAACATAGTGAGTTCATACTATATTAAAGGAGTTATGGAAAAATATACAGTTCTTAACCAGGCAATATAACCCTTGTCATTTTTCTAACATTTCCCTATTCTCTTTATCTTAATAAATTATATTATCTATTAACTAACATGCGCTGTATTAATACTTTGTAACCAGGTAAAATGTGTGATTTTGAAGAAAAGATTTTGGTTTTGTACTAAGCCTTATATAACAGTCACACAGGTACATTGCTTCTTTATTTATTATTTCAAAAATTGCTGCTCACTAATGTTCTTGTACACTGTAAAGGTTTGTCACTCTTATGGTTTTGTTAAAGTGATGATTGGTCAGTGCCCAGGCAGAAAGTATAAGTGGGTCAACCAGACTAGGATAATTCTGAGACGAGGATATGAAAAGCAGAGACACCAGCCAGGTGTAGAGAAAGCAAGAGGAAGGCATTTAATGCTAAAAATAGATAAGAATTATGGGTTAATTTAAGTTAAAAGAGCTAGACAATAATACAGCTGAGTTAATATACCAAGCATTTCATGATTAATATAAGCCTCTGTTTGTTTCTTTGGGACTAATGGCTGCAGGCCTGGGTTGGACTGAAACTTCCATTTACAAAGACTATGCATAAATTGAAGTGCAATTTTGTACCAATGTTACTAATATTTTTATAATAAAAATTATATAAAGAGAACTATAACTTATAATTATTTATTTATATAAATGTGCAGAAAATATTTGTCCATCAATAGGGTATGTGACGGTTTCACAGAAAAAAAAAAAACTGTTCAATGAATTGCTTGTAATTTTGAGGTGAACATTTTAAGTTAAGATTCCAGTCTTTCTACAATAACCAACTCTTTTACTCATCTGTTCTAAGGCAGTGTTTCTCAACCTTTCTATTTATTACCCTTTACCACAGTTCTTCATTTTGTATTGATCTCCAAATATGATTTTCATCAGTTATGAAATATATATATATATAATATATATGCATATGTGTGGGTGTTATTTAGTAATCTTAAGTGATGTCTGTGAAAGTGTCATTTGAACCCCAAACCACAAATTGACAATAACTGTTCTAAGGAGAATATCTTACATTCTTCCCTAAAATCTTTCTGAACAAGAGTTCTACCTGTTTCCCTTTTCCCACAAGTCAACCTTGCTTTATGATTTTTGCTGGAGATGTAAATAAACCTTCAAGTAAAAAAAATCTGCAAAAATTTACTCCAAAATTTTGAAGCCTAATATATCCTGTAAAGATCAGAAGACTCTTCTATGCACCTTAATATTCTTTTGCATCTTGGCAAACTATATCTTTAGGTTAAAATTTCTTTTTTTTTTTTTACTTTCAATGTCTCATCTTCTAATGGGTTCCTCTCCATTTGAATGGAAACAAAAAATTCAAAGGAAATGAACAAACACACTAAAAAAATTCACAATTTCTTTCTCCAGGTGTATCTAATGTTCTTTTTCTTTAAAATCAAATTTCTGAGGAATAAAAGGGCATGTCTTCTTATTTCTTCTTTTATTCTTTTTTTCATTATGTATTTCAGAATTCAAACTAATTATTAATGGCTACTTATATAGGATATTCTATCAGATGAAGGTGCTATACATCAAACAGTAATACAAACAGTCATATTGATCATATTTATATAAATGTAACATTAGGAGACATTTCATATATATTTTAACAGAACATGAAATCACAACGATGTATTAATTGAAATAAATATGAAATGCATGTTGTGGAAGTTTGATAAATGTCTACAAAATTTTTTAATTTAGCAAAAAAAAATCTTCAACACACATTCAAAATATATACATTTGTTCATTACTTTAAATTAGTGAGCATTTACTGATAAACAGTTATACACCAAGTACTCTTTGAAGAAATAGAAAAGATAACTATATATAGTGTCTTAGTCTAATTTCTAGTATCACTAAAACTAAAATAAAATTTTAACTTCCAAAGAGATGAACAAAGTGGCTCAGTTTGTGGATTGATTACTTTGAGAGCAGGTGTGTGTCCGTGTGTGTCTGTGTGTGTGTGAGTGTGTGTGTGTGAGAGAGAGTGTGTGTGTGAGTGTTTGTTTGTGTGTTTGAGAGAGAGAGAGGATGAGAGAGATAAGAGATAAATAGAGAGAGGGGGTAAGCTGTTCCTATCATTGATCTGTTTTGAATAATACTAAGAATATGTGTACATAAATCATTTAGAATATCTGTTCTTAACCTGAGGGTCATAATGCCTTAGACAAACCACTGTCTCCAATTTACGTTATGATTCATAACAGCAAAATTACAGGTCTGTAGTAGTACTGGAAATAATGCTATTGTTTGGGGTCACTAGAACATGAGGAACTGTATTAAAGACTCACAGCATTAGGAAGGTTGAGAATCACTTCAATTTAGATGTTTACTTTTTTACATACCTTCAGTGTTCTGCCATGCTAATTTTATTTCCTATTGCTTATTATGTTTGAGCAGTTTCACTGGCAGTAAACTACCTCAGATTTTGTATATCTGGGAACTCATAGCTTTCTCACCTCCAAGGGTCAGTTTTGTCAGATACAAAAGTGTTACTAAACCATAGAGTAATGATTTTTAAGAAGCTAAATATTTATGTATATTATGCTGGACATTGACTCAAAGGAATTGCTTATTATAGATATTTCTTCATGTATTCAAGATACATAGAAAATCAAGCATTACAAAACTCTTCAATAACTTTTATATTTGACTTCTTTTTAAAATTTTTATTTATGTTTCCATTTTAAATTTTATATTTATTTTATCATTTTGTATAAATTTTCGTTATGTTCTTTGACTATTCACATATTACTTTAACATATTTGTACAAACTTGTGACATATATACATATATATTTATATATAATATACATGTATGGGGATTATGTGGGAGTATATATACATATGCATGTGTGTGGTTATATATATCATTGTGTCAAGTTTATAAATATTTTGTTTAATATTCTAGTCACCAAAATTTCTGTGTTCTTGCATTACTTTCAGTGTTGTTGTTATTGAAAAATTGATATTTTAATCTATTGATGTTGCAAATAAGAATAAGGTTCTCCACCTTTTCTATGATTTTCTAATTTTTGCTAGACCTGTTTTTAAATTTGATCTTGGAGACTGTCTATGTAACAGGAAGCTGATCTAAGACACACATACATATTCATTTCTGAAAATTATGATCTGGTTATTTCAAAAGAAAATACTGTCATGCTTTATAAAAAAGTCAATTAATAAAATATTATACAAATATGTTATCATTTAATGTTTTCTGTCTTCTAATTTTATCATTTTGTTGTGTTAAGAATTGATAGTATGAGCCTCAGTATCCCTCAGGACTTCATTGACTATTTTCTGATTAGAATGGAAAAGGTATAAGAGATCCCTACTTGCTACTTCATATTTGTGGGAATTCTGACTCAGTTTTCTTTTTCTTGGTAAAAGCGGGATATTCAAACTAATGTTCCTTCTAGTGATACATTCATTGCTTATTGAACTAATTTCTTTTCTTTTTTTAACCAGCATGCATTTTTTTTTTAAATTTCTTCCTGCATGTTCTGTCTCTTTAAGAGACAAGCCACCCCCACTCCCTTCCTGCTTTCAGACCCCTATTGTCTCTCTTCCTCCAGTCCCCTCTCTCCCCTCTTCTCCCCTTCCCCCTTTCTCTCGTCTCTCTCTCTTCCCCTTTCTTTCTCTCTCTCTCTCCCCCCTTCCCCCTTTTCCTTCCCCTCCATAACACCAAATAAATGTCCAATTTTATTTTGTATGGTGTGTCTATCTCTGTGCCTCCCACCTGCCGCCTGCCCACACTGCTACTGGGGACCAGCCAGCCGCCACATGGCTGGGGACCAGCCACCTTGGTTTGGGGACCTACCATGTGGTCTCTACCCCACAGCAAGCCGCTGGGGACCCGCAGCAAATCCATTACAAACTCCATGGGTATTGCCCAAAGTTACCTCCTAATATCCTATAGGGTTTCTTTTAGTGCTTTTTTAAGACAGCATTTGAAAAGGAAAAAGAGTATATTTACATGCAAATTCCACACACTCCACAAAAAGATTGTACCCACACTGAGTTATACAGCTCAAAAAATTAAATTCACTGTAATCAGTCAGCCTTATTAAATGTTCCTAATCTATTGACAAAAAAAAAAGAATTGATAGTATGGTATATGGTTTTCATATTGTAGGATAATTTGTAGGCATCTGAAAAAAATTTTTTTCAAAAGTCAGTAGAATATCATTTTTATTTGCATATGAGAACATTTATATAGGCAGATTCTTAAATTATCTGTGCTATCAACTGTTTGTTGGGTAATATAAACCTTTAGTATGGTGGGATTGTTGAAATTTTTCTCGCCATATGTAAGACCTGAGAGTTCAACCCTTGGAACAAGAAAATAGATTCACAAATATTAAAAACAAAGATGCCACATAACTCAGGCATAAGATACTATGTAAGTTATCAAGGATGAATACAATTTTCACTGACCTCTAAACTATGCATGAAAATAGTATATAACCCCTCACTGGTGAAACCCAGTAGGATACAAAGTCAGATAAATTGGTTTCAGGACATTTGAACTACATGTGAATATAAATTATTTTATTCATGAGTACTGAACAAAGAAAATGTAATAGTATTCACAAGTCACATCAGGGTATAAGACAGTTTCACAGTTGTTTAAATAGGAATAAAAACAGTTACAAGATAAAAAATTGTCATTAAAAGATTATGAGACTTCTAATAGAGTATATTTCAAAAGCACAATTGTGCATACAAAAATAAACAAATGAGATGAGCTTTCTGTTTGGACAGGTAGCTCTGTGGTAGAGTCCTGCCTAGCATGAATCACTGGTCTCAATTCGCCAAGAGTTCGAAAACAAACATGTAAACAAACAAAACCTTTCTAAGACTCTTACTAATTAGTAATTGATTCAGTTAAAATTATTAAGAAGCTTGAAGAAATAATTTTAACTATCAGGCATTCAGTTATAATTAAGATGTGGCTTTGTCTCCTGAAACCAAAAATATTTAGATCATCATGTTATAAAGAAATTATGGTGTATTTTGGTAGAAACCATCCCTTGACAAAAGTTGGCAAAATGTGTTGGTTTGTTAGTCAGAGGCATGTATAGATTTGAAAGTGTATTAACACTTATTTCTACAAAACAATATTAAAATATAATTGTATCACTTCCCCTTTCCTCATCAACCCTCAAATTCCTCCCGTGTCTCCTCCTGTGTCACTCTTTATCAAATTGATGAACACTTTTTGCCAATGTTACATACATACAAATATACATAAATATCTAAACGCAGACTCCTGGTTCTATTGAATGAGTCTTGTGTATATATAACTTCAAAAGGAAATGTTTTTCATTGGGTTACCAATGGAGGGATCATCTCAGAGACAAATATTGCTCCTAGCATTTTTGCATAGAAGCTTCTCTTAGCAAGGAAAAATGGTGAAAGCAGAGACACACAAGGCTAAAGAGAATGCTGAGAGTAAGTGAGAGCAGAAATCTCAGCTCTAAGTAGGATAATCATCATATCACAACTAAGGACAAAGGAGACAGGCAGAAAGAATATGAGTCAGAATATTGGGACATGGGCTATGAAACATAATCTTCTGGGCATGTCAGAGCCGATTCAGTCATGAGTCACTGTGGCTGTCTTTGTGAAATTGTACAAGACAGGACCTAAGCATATGGATTGGAGAGGGTCTCTGAACACTCTATGAGCTATTGAAGTGCTGCTATGAATAGGAGTTGGGGAAAAACCTGAGTATCATTGTCTATGTGCTTACTGAGGGGTTAAGCAAGCTACAGTGGATAGGTCTAAACCCACGATTCAAAGGTTGCTTCACTTAAACACATTGATCTCAAAAACAAACAAGCAACAAAGATATAACTGTGGAAAGGTAATTTGTATGGTGGCCATAAATGTGGGAGGGCGACTAGCAAAGATGGGGGTGGGATTGTCAGAATGTACTTTATAAATACTTGGACTTTTCAAATAAATCCAGAATATTTTTTAAAGGTCTTAGTAAAGTTTAACTTTTTCCATTTCCTTGCTCTTTTTTTTTCACTTCTAGGAAAAGTTAAAAGATAATATGTTTATGAATCATCTTGTTTGACTCTCAGCAAGATCTTTAGTTTTACCAATAACTGACTTACCAGGAAAAGTCAGTACACAGAATTTGACATAATTATTTGCTCTCCTGGAAATGCAGTCTAGAATGAGGAGAAGAGTTTTCTGGAAATGGCCTTTTAAGAAACTCACATTTTATTTTTTTGCAGAAAACAACTAAGATCTATGATTTTAATTTATAAAGCCCAAACTACTTACAACCATTTTTTTTTTGCTTAGCTAAATTTCAGTCCATTTTCACATTTGTAGTGATGAAGCAATAGATGTTAAAACATAACCAGTTCATTTTTTTAAAAAAAATGATTATCTGTACATGGTTTCAGGGGTTGGTGAATCTAATACTAATAACCTAGGATCTATCCATATTTTTTTTTCTCCTTCATATTAGTTATATTGTAGATTTAACTTACTGATCAGACTTTGAGACCTTAGCCTGACCATCTTCTTTTTTTTGTGATATTCTTTTTTTTATTTTTATATTTTTTAATTTATTTATTTATTAAAGATTTCTGTCTCTTCCCCGCCACCGCCTCCCATTTCCCTCCCCCTCCCCCAACTAAGTCCCCCCCCCCAGCCCGAAAAGCAATCAGGGTTCCCTGTCCTGTGCGAAGTCCAAGGAACCCCCACCTCCATCCAGGTCTAGTAAGTTGAGCATCCAAACTGCCTAGGCTCCCACAAAGCCAGTGCATGCAGTAGGATCAGAAACCCATTGCCATTGTTCTTGAGTTCTCAGTAGTCCTCATTGTCCGCTATGTTCAGAGAGTCCGGTTTTATCCCAGGATTTTCTAGACCCAGGCCAGCTGGCCTTGGTGAGTTCCCAATAGAACATCCCCATTGTCTCAGTGTGTGGGTGCACCCCTCGCGGTCCTGAGTTCCATGCTCGTGCTCTCTCTCCTTCTGCTCCTGATTTGGACCTTGAGATTTCAGTCCTGTGCTCCAATTTGGGTCTCTGTCTCTGTCTCCTTTCATCGCTTGCTGAAGGTTAATATTCAGGAGGATGCCTATATGTTTTTCTTTGGGTTCTCCTAATTTAGCTTCTCTAGGATCACTAATTATATTTTGCATACAAGTGGATGGAAATAGAAAACACTATCCTGAGTGAGGTAAGCCATACCCAAAAAGAGGAACATGGGATGTACTCACTCATATTTGGTTTCTAGCCATAAACCAAGGACATTGAGCTTATAATTACTGACCATCCTTCTTGAATGAATTAAAATCATCATTGTAGCAATGCATTAGTGGTACGTAGAAAGAAATATGTGTGTCCCTCTAGATCAGATGAGTAGATAGGTGAATGAGCATAAGAGAAGAAAAAAATTTTTTTTTCTGCAGTAACATATTGCTACAATAATGACTTTAATTCATTTAAGAGGACGATGAGGCCATGATCTCATAATTCTATCACAGCATAACTATATGGTGTTGGGAGCAGTGAGGCCCCAGATCGTGAATTTCTTGTAATCCCCTGATCTGAGTGCCTACAGCTGCTCTGAGTACGAGACCTTCAGGAGTTCCTGATGGCGGGAGAGTGGTTTCTGGTGGGTTTGGCTGGGGCGTTGCTATCTCTATATAATCTGCCCCTGAACACAATAAAGGGGCATTCTTGGGGAATTCAAGGATGACCTGTGTCGCTGGAAAAAAAAAAAATTAACCTCCTGCTCCCTTGCGAACTGGGTGCCAGCGCACAGAGCGCAGACATGGGCGTGTGTGTGGTGCGCGGCAATATGGAAGATCAAGTTTTAATATATTAATTTTGGGGGCAAAATCAAGTGACAACATTGAGAGTTTCTTACATAATTATGTACTATTAGAATTATGAAAGACAGTATATTAAATGAATATGATTGGTCAAACCATATGAGAATAAAATACTAATTTCATTATATTATTGTGTGAATATATCAAGTCATTATTAATTACTAGTAATACTTTATCTTGAGAATAGAAAATTTACTAAAACTTACTTGTGGAAATTAGTTCTGAGGCTATTATTCTTATTGCATGATAAATATATACCATTTTATATTAACATAAGACAATATGCATAGCGTTTCAGAAGTAAATTAAGATTAGCATACTAATATTTAAAATGCAAACAGTTTCATTAAGAAAACCTTACAAGCTGCCCCCATTACTTATCAGTCAGGAGGCATTGTGATTGGAAACGGAGATACATACCCCCTTACCCCTCATTGATTAATAAAAACCCAGAAACATAAATTGGGGTTCAACCAGAAGGTCAGAAAAGCAAAACAGCTAGAATGGCTCTTATCTTTACCTCAGTCTGAAATGTTAATCCTGCCTTCAGAAATGTCAGGAGACTGTGTGTGAGAGAGGTATCTCCTCCCATCTTATATTCCTCTCAAGGGCTGGGATTAAAGGAATGCACCACTACCCCTGGTTATTATGGCTAACTACTGGAATTAATGGTGTATGTCACCACTGCCTGGTCGGTAAGGCTGAGCAGGGGCAGCTGTTTTAGTCTCTGACATTTCAGGCAAGCTTTATTTATTAAAATACAAATGAAATATCACTACACCCTATCTTTTACCACCTGCAATAGAGGAGAGAGCTGACCCTTTGCTTACCAGCTGCAGCACTTAGGAAAGCAGGCCTTCCCCATCACCTAGGCAGTACAGTGATGTGGGAAGTCCTTCTGTATATGTGTTGCTATGTTTGGTTAATGAATAAAAAAGCTGCTTTCAGCCAATGGCTTAACAAAATATAGCCAGGATGGAAAAGATATATAGGGATTGAAACCAACGTGGTCAACTAAATCTACTTAAAAACCTGAGAGAACTTGAAAAGGAATTACACATACACACACAACAAAAACAAACAAAGTTTAACACAGCTTCTTACTTTGTTTGCCTGCAGATATCAGAGATGTGGCTCCCTTAAGAGGTTTCCTGACTCAGCTTTAGCAGTAATTACAGTGCAGCTTCTTTAAGAAAGAAAGAAAAAAGAAAGAAAGAAAGAAACAAACAAACAAACAAACAAACTATGGGTTCCTGGTTCGCCAGGACAAATGGCTCTGACTCTTTTCGGAAGTCCAGCTATGGAGCATTGAAATGGGTTTGTAAGCCGAGTGCTACAGCTTGTTTAATGGCAACATAGAGCCACTATGTGCCTGAAAATGGGGCAATGTGCATCGCTCTTAAGCTAAAGAACATGCCTACACCATGTTGGCCTATGCAGAACCAATCTGCAAGACCACAAAGTTGGTCCTAGCCATGCTCACTTAGCATTTAAAAAAAAACGCTCTAAGTCAAAAAATAATTAGAGATATACATGCAATAAAGACAAAACAGTATGGAAAAGACCTATTACTAGATCACAATGTTGGATAAATGTATGTAGGCTTGAGAGAGAGAGAGGAAAAAGAGTATAAACAACTATAATATAAACAAGTACAGACAGTCATAGATTAAGAATAAAGATAATAAAATTATTGTAGAAAAAGTAATAAAGTAAGAAAAACAAGCCACATAAAAATGAAATATGCACAGAGAGTCTGGATTATGTTTATTATTGCATTTTTTAAAAGTTTTTGACTGTGAATGAGCCAAGTACAGAGAGACATTTCGTTGTACACAGTTAAATTCAATCAACCTGTACATTTTGGAGGTGTCTTGACTTCAAAATTTGGGTTTAAGAGTATGTTGTTTTGGAAGGGAAGGTTCTACTTTTGTTTCCACAAAAGATGAGAATTTGTGAATTTCTTCTAGATTAATATGCTTTGATGGATCAAGAGCCCCTGAAAGGTGAACCCCCCCAAAAAATGCTTCACACAACAAAAAACAGGAAGCAGTTCTAGAGAACTATGTCCAAATTCCTAAGTATTGCTTACACTTAAAAAAGATATGCCATAGAAATTTGCATTAGTATAGATCTTGGTTTATTGATACATATTTTAGGTCAATTTTGTTATATGTATATTTTTGCTCTTTATTAAGGTATTGTGTTTTCTCAGCTCATTTAAAAGTATAATGCTCTTTGGACTGGAGAGGGAGGGGAGGAGATGGAAATTTTTAATTAAATAATAAAAAATAAATAAATAAATAAAATTGTTTTTAAAATGGCATCATAAAAAAACAAAAGAGTATAATGTATAATTAAGAAATAAAATTAAGCTGTTTCCTGCAAGCTGTGGAACTCTCAGCTACAGCTATAGCAACATGTCTGCCTGCATGCCGCCAAGATCCATGTCATGATGATAACGGACTGAACCTCTGAAACTGCAAGCTGTCACTTCAATTAAATGTTTTCCTTTTAAAAGCTGCTGTGGTGGAACGCAACGCGGCCGGACCACCGGGCGGCGGAACGCAACGCGGCCGGACCACCGGGCGGCGGAACGCAACGCGGCCGGACCACCGGGCGGCGGAACGCAACGCGGCCGGACCACCGGGCGGCGGAACGCGGCCGGACCACCGGGCGGCGGAACGCAACGCGGCCGGACCACCGGGCGGCGGAACGCGGCCGGAGGACGCCCAGCGCAGCCGGCGGGGACCCACTGGGACCAGAGCGGCAGCAGAGGACACAGGCTGCTGGCGGCGGGAACCGTCCCAGCAGGAGAAGCAGGCTGCAGGGACCGCGCGCGCAACACCAAGAACAGATCGCCCCACTACAATTAAACCAAAGAGGTAGGCCTTCGGTTGGGGAGGTCCCTGGCAAAGGAGGAGCCGGGTCCTATTCCTGAAGACCTTTCTGAGGGGTGAGAGGGATCTTGGCCCCCGGCAGGAACCAGGAAACAGAGCAAGGGCATTTTGTAAGAGGAGCCCCTGGCCAGCAGGGGAACCTGAACCAGTTTTAAAAGACCCCTTAGATAGCATCGATAGGAGGAGATGGGCAGGCGCCAAGGAAAGAATTCACCCAATAATCTGAAAAACAACATGAAAACACCAGAACCCAACGATCTTACAACAGAAGGTCTCCAACACCATAACACAGAAGAAGTGGAAAAAATTGACTTTATGAAAGCTGTAGAGTCCCTTAAACAACATGTGAAAAATGCCCTTATAGAAATGGATGAGAAGTATAACCAAAAATTTGAAGAAATGAGTAAATACGTACATAATACCTTGGGAAACCAAGAAAGAACGATCAAACAGGTAATGGAAACAGTTCAAGAATTAAAAACTGAAATGGAAGCAAGGAAGAAAACACAAACTGAGGCCCAGCTGGATATGGAAAATCTAGGTCAACGAGCAGAGCCTACAGAAACAAGCATAATCAATAGAATACAAGAAATAGAAGAGAGAATCTCAGATTCTGAGGACAACATAGAGAAAATAAACGCTCTGATCAAAGAAAACTGCAAAGCCAACAAATTCTCATCACAAAACATTCAGGAAATATGGGACACAATAAAAAGACCAAATCTAAGAATAATAGGAATAGAAGAAGGAGAAGAGTCACAGCTCAAAGGCCCAGAAAATATTTTGAACAAAATTATGGAAGAAAACTTTCCCAACATAAAGAAAGATATTCCTTTGAATATTCAAGAAGCATACAGAACACCAAACAGACTGGATCAAAGGAAAACATCCCCTCGCCATATAATAATCAAAACACAAAATATACAGGTTAAAGAAAGGATACTAAGAGCTGCAAAGGAAAAAGGCCAAGTAACTTATAAAGGTAAACCGATCAGACTTACACCTGATTTCTCTATGGAAACAATGAAAGCCAGAAGGTCCTGGATAGAAGTACTGCAGAAGCTAAGAGACCATGGATGCAAGCCCAGACTACTATACCCAGCCAAGCTTTCGTTCACTATAAATGGAGAAATCAAGACATTCCAGGATAAAAACAAATTTAAACAATACGTAGCCACGAATCCAGCCCTACAGAAAGTAATAGAAGGAAAATCGCAACCCAAGGAATCCAACATTGCCAACACTGCTTACAATAACTCAGGCATCTAGCGACCCTTCACTAGCACAACTCAAAGAAGGGAGACACACAAATTCTACTTCCAAAAACAATAAGAATATCTGGCGTAAACAACCACTGGTCATTAATATCACTTAATATTAATGGTCTCAATTCACCTATAAAAAGGCACAGGCTAAGAGATTGGATACGAAAACAGGATCCAACATTCTGCTGTTTGCAAGAAACACATCTCAACCACAAAGACAGGCATCTACTCAGAGTAAAGGGCTGGGAAAAGATCTTTCAAGCAAATGGTCCTAAGAAAAAAGCAGGTGTGGCCATATTAATTTCTAACAAAACTGACTTCAAACTAAAATCAATCCGAAGAGATCGAGATGGACACTTTATACTCATAACAGGAACAATTTGTCAGGATGAAGTCTCAATCCTGAATATTTACACCCCTAATATAAAAGCACCCACGTATGTAAAAGAAATATTACTAAAACTCAAGGCAGACATCAAACCACACACACTAGTAGTAGGAGACTTCAATACACCTCTCTCAGCAATGGACAGGTCAATCAGACAGAAACCTAATAGAGAAGTAAGAGAACTACTGGAGGTAATGAAGCAAATGGACTTAACAGACATCTATAGAACATTCCACCCAAATAGGAAAGAATATACCTTCTTCTCTGCAGCCCATGGAACCTTCTCGAAAATTGACCACATACTCGGAAACAAAGGAAACCTCCACAGATACAAAAAAATATCAGTGTCCACCTGTGTCTTATCAGATCACCACGGATTAAAGTTAGAATTCAACAACAATCCTACCTCCAGAAAGCCGACAAACTCATGGAAACTGAACAGTCAACTACTGAACCACACCTGGGTCAAGGAAGAAATCAAGAAAGAAATTAAAGTCTTCCTTGAATTTAATGAAAATAAAGGAACAACATACTCAAACCTATGGGACACCATGAAAGCAGTGCTAAGAGGAAAGTTCATAGCACTAAGTGCCCACTTAAAGAAAACAGAGAAAGCATACATCGGAGACTTAACAGCACACCTGAAAGCTTTAGAAAAAAAAGAAGCAGATGCGCCCAGGAGGAGTAGAAGACTGGAAATAATCAAACTGAGGGCGGAAATCAACAAAATAGAAACGCAGAAAACAGTCCAAAGAATCAATGAAACAAAAAGTTGGTTCTTGGAGAAAATCAACAAGATCGACAAACCCCTATCCAAATTAATTAAACGACAGAGAGAGAACACGCAAATAAATAAGATCAGAAATGAAAAGGGGGACATAACCACAGACACAGAGGAAATTCAGAGACTCATTAGATCTTACTACAAAAGCCTGTATGCCACAAAACTAGAAAATACAAAAGAAATGGACATTTTTTTAGATAAGTACCACATACCAAAGCTAAACCAAGACCAGGTGAACAATCTAAATAGACCTGTTAGTCGCGAAGAGCTAGAAACCGTTATCAAAAATCTACCTTCCAAAAAAAGCCCAGGACCAGATGGTTTCAATGCAGAATTCTACCAGAACTTCCAAGAAGAGCTAATACCTATACTCCTTAATGTATTTCACAATATAGAAACAGAAGAGTCATTGCCAAATTCCTTTTATGAAGCTACAGTTACCCTGATACCAAAACCACACAAAGACCCAACCAAGAAAGAAAATTACAGGCCGATCTCACTCATGAATATCGATGCAAAAATTCTCAATAAAATACTGGCAAACCGAATCCAAGAACACATTAGAAAAATTATCCATTATGATCAAGTAGGCTTCATCCCAGAGATGCAGGGCTGGTTCAACATACGAAAATCTATCAATGTAATCCACCATATAAATAAACTGAAAGAAAAAAACCATATGATCATTTCATTAGATGCTGAAAAAGCATTTGACAAAATTCAACACCCCTTTATGATAAAAGTCTTGGAGAGATTAGGGATACAAGGATCATACCTAAATATAATAAAAGCTATTTACAGCAAGCCGTCAGCTAACATTAAATTAAATGGAGAAAAACTCAAAGCCATCCCACTAAAATCAGGAACACGACAAGGCTGTCCACTCTCTCCATACCTCTTCAATATAGTGCTTGAAGTTCTAGCAATAGCAATAAGACAACATAAAGGGATCAAGGGGATTCGTATCGGAAAAGAAGAAGTTAAGCTCTCGTTATTTGCAGATGATATGATAGTATACATAAGCGACCCCAAAAACTCTACCAAAGAACTCCTACAGCTGATAAACACCTTTAGTAATGTGGCAGGATACAAGATCAACTCCAAAAAATCAGTGGCCTTCCTATACACTAAGGATAAGGAAACAGAGAGGGAAATTAGAGAAGCATCACCTTTCACGATAGTCACAAATAGCATAAAATATCTTGGGGTAACTCTGACCAAGGATGTGAAAGATCTATTTGACAAGAACTTTAAGTCTTTGAAGAAAGAAATTGAAGAGGACACCAGAAAATGGAAAGATCTTCCTTGCTCCTGGATTGGGAGGATCAACATAGTAAAAATGGCAATTCTACCAAAAGCAATCTATAGATTCAATGCAATCCCCATCAAAATCCCATCAAAATTCTTCACAGATCTGGAGAAGACAATAATCAACTTTATATGGAAAAACAAAAAACCCAGGATAGCCAAAACAATCTTATACAACAAAGGATCGTCTGGAGGCATTACCATCCCTGACTTCAAACTCTACTACAGAGCTACAGTATTGAAAACAGCTTGGTATTGGCATAAAAACAGAGAAGTCGACCAATGGAATCGAATAGAAGACCCTGACATTAACCCACAAACCTATGAACACCTGATTTTCGATAAAGGAGCTAAAAGTATACAATGGAAAAAAGAGAGCATCTTCAACAAATTGTGCTGGCAAAACTGGATGTCAACCTGTAGAAGAATGAAAATAGATCCATATCTATCACCATGCACAAAACTCAAGTCCAAATGGATTAAAGACCTCAATATCAGTCCGAACACACTGAACCTGATAGAAGAGAAAGTGGGAAGTACTCTACAACACATGGGCACAGGAGACCACTTCTTACGTATAACCCCAGCAGCACAGACATTAAGGACCTCATTGAATAAATGGGACCTCCTGAGACTGAGAAGCTTCTGTAAAGCAAAGGACACTGTCACTAAGACACAGAGGCAACCCACCAACTGGGAGAAGATCTTCACCAACCCCGCAACTGACAAAGGTCTGATCTCCAAAATATATAAAGAACTCAGGAAACTAGACCGTAAAAGGCTAATCAACCCAATTATAAAATAGGGCATTGAGCTGAATAGAGAATTCTCAACAGAAGAACTTCAAATGGCCAAAAGACACTTAAGGTCATGCTCAACTTCCTTAGCGATCAGGGAAATGCAAATCAAGACAACTTTAAGATACCATCTTACACCTGTCAGAATGGCTAAAATCAAAAATACCAATGATAGCCTTTGTTGGAGAGGTTGTGGAGAAAGGGGTACACTCATCCATTGCTGGTGGGAATGCAAACTTGTGCAACCACTTTGGAAGGCAGTATGGCGGTTTCTCAGGAAATTCGGGATCAACTTACCCCTGGACCCAGCAATACCACTCTTGGGAATATACCCAAGAGAGGCCTTATCATACAACAAAAGTATATGCTCTACAATGTTCATAGCAGCATTGTTTGTAATAGCCAGAACCTGGAAACAACCTAGATGCCCTTCAATGGAAGAATGGATGAAGAAAGTATGGAATTTATACATATTAGAGTACTACTCAGCAATAAAAAACAAGGACTTCATGAATTTTGCATACAAATGGATGGAAATAGAAAACACTATCCTGAGTGAGGTAAGCCAGACCCAAAAAGAGGAACATGGGATGTACTCACTCATATTTGGTTTCTAGCCATAAACCAAGGACATTGAGCTTATAATTAGTGATCCTAGAGAAGCTAAATAAGGAGAACCCAAAGAAAAACATATAGGCATCCTCCTGAATATTAACCTTCAGCAAGCGATGAAAGGAGACAGAGACAGAGACCTAAATTGGAGCACAGGACTGAAATCTCAAGGTCCAAATCAGGAGCAGAAAGAGAGAGAGCACGAGCATGGAACTCAGGACCGCGAGGGGTGCACCCACACATTGAGACAATGGGGATGTTCTATTGGGAACTCACCAAGGCCAGCTGGCCTGGGTCTGGAAAAGCCTGGGATAAAACCGGACTCTCTGAACATAGCGGACAATGAGGACTACTGAGGACTCAAGAACAATGGCAATGGGTTTCTTATCCTACTGCACGCACTGGCTTTGTGGGAGCCTAGGCAGTTTGGATGCTCAACTTACTAGACCTGGATGGAGGTGGGGGTTCCTTGGACTTCCCACAGGACAGGGAACCCTGATTGCTTTTCGGGCTGGGGGGAGACTTAATTGGGGGAGGGGGAGGGAAATGGGAGGCGGTGGCGGGAAAGAGACAGAAATCTTTAATAAATAAATAAATTAAAAAAAAAAAGAACGTAAAAAAAAAAAAAGAAATAAAATTAATAGATAATAGTCAAGCCTGTAGTCATGCTAGGTAGGTTTTCTAGATGTACAGAGATTTATTTCAGATAGTTATTCTTCAAACCTTCCAAAGGCTAAGAGAATATGCTATTTGAAATGTTATAAAAACTTAGGACTTTTAATGACAATGAGACACTTCTGCTCCTGACAGCACTAATCTACTTCAATAGGAAGATGTGCATTGAAGAGGCTCCTTATGGAGTTAGTTGAGATTTTGGGCAAGAATCTACTCTTGCCTGGACAGCTTGATGTTATGCTGCATGAACTGAACATGCAATACACACAGAAAAATCACTGCTGAAGTTGCCTAAAGGAAAGACACTCCTTCAGAGTTCCTGCTTCATGAAAATGTCTGCAAGGCATTATGCAGGACACAGAAGAAAGTGACTGAGAAACTGCCAATATAGGCAAAACTGTCTTTGAGATTTCCTGTTTCATGTGAAAGTCTGGCCAGATACTATGGGCCTGTAGGTTGAAGATGGATGCTCCAACAATACAGAAGAACTTTGGGTGACTGTCCAGGCAGCAAGGTGTCTCTGTCAATTCTAGAGTTTTGGAAGTTGCTTACAATGCACTACTTCTTAACTTAGGCAATATTATATCCCCAGAGTCTTTGATAGAGTTGAAGAATATATAGTTATAGTTTTTCTTAGTTATGATAAAAAAGTAGAAATAAATATTGTAACTGTAATTCTACCTTGATTCCTGTTTTGTATATGTAATTTTACTGTGTTAAATTTAAATCTACCATTTTATTTAGCCAGCAAAGGGGAGATGATATGGGAAGTTCTTCTGCCTATGTGTTCCTTTTATTGGTAAATGAATAAAGAAGGTGCTCTTGGCCAATGGCTTAACAGAATATGCCCAGAATGAAAAAGATATACAGAGAAAGTATACAGAGTCAGGGAGAAGCCATGTAGCTGCTGCAAGAAACAATCACCCCCATGAGAACTCACCAGAACTTTGCTGGTATGCCATGAGCCTTGTGGTAAAATATAAAATAATGGAAATGGGTTAATTTAAGATATAAGAACTAGCTAGAAAGACTCTTAAGCTATTGGCCAAACAGCATTGAAAATCATATAATTTCTGTGTTTTTATTTCTATTCTGGACAGCTGGAAATGAATGAGCAATCTCCTCCAACAGCACAGCAGAGCTGCCAGGTTGTTAGAGGTGAGGGTGACCCAGCCCAGATGTTGTGAGTAAAGCAAAGCTGTCCCCACGACTCATCTGGCATTTGACCCTATAGGCAGAGGAGAGGTGCTCTTTCATCCCCACAACCTACCCATCAATGCCCAAGACACTGGAAGTACTGTCCACAGGAACATGTGAGAAAAAGGGATTTCCCTGCTTCTCATATCTGCAGCCCTCAGGTAAACAGCCTATGGAGCTCACCTTGGTAGCACCATAGGTCTGGACTTAATGGTATAGGTGTGGGAGAGCCAACCCTGAAGGCAGGAAAGTAACAGAACTGGACACATTGCTCATCGTTGCTGCAAGGAGTGGATTAGACAAGTAATTCTGGAGAACTTACCCTGGTGAGGAAAGGAAAGAACTGGTAATTGGACCAAACCTATAGTTGACCAGTTCCAGAACCAGGGTTATGACTTGGCCCACACAAACATCCACACCATCTACATTCTTCTATGGCAAGTGAAGGGACCTGACCTTCAAACTTAAAATTGCAGAATCTCCACAACACAGAGCATCAACACACTATTCTAGAATTGTCCAATTGAGGGCAAAGCACCAATAGTATAGTAAAAACCAAAGGCCTCGAACAAGGCCAATGAATCTTTTCTAAGAACAGTAACAAGTAAAAATATATGAACAAAGTTGTTTAATGAGGGACTCACTGTGTCATGCTGCAGCTTCATTGATGAGATATCTTTATTATCCTCTCTTTTCCCTTATATTTTATTTTATTTGGGAATGGTGCAAGAGCAAAGGTCAGATGCAAATGATGTGGAAATGAATGGTGTCAAGATGCAAGCTGTAAATGACACAAAGAATATATTAAAAGATTGAAAAAAAAAGGTTGTAAAACTTATCTCCACACCAAGTCAACAGAAAACACAAAACATCTAATAAGGTTGGAAGGAAATTATTAGGAGGTTAAGTGTGGTGTTAAGGAAAAGGCTTGATAAAGTTTTAGGTTAATACCTACAAAAAGAAGACAACAAATCATTTTTATCTAAATCAATACAAAGTATTAGATGGGAGAGAAAGTTCAGTTCTTGGTGTCAAAGACCTGCCAGAAAGATCAATTCCAGTTAAAACATTACAGACCTTAATTGGAAATTCAAGTGTAGCACTACATAACAAAATAAGCCAGTAAATACATATGGTATTTTTGCTGTTAACAATAACATACCTTCCAGAAACCTTGGCTCTATCTAAGTATAAATCCAGGAGGAAAAATTCCTCCAGACACTTGATTTGCACACTGTAAAGTACTTTTCTATTTACATTCATCAGGGAGTTTACTGTGGTCTGAGAGAAAGACTACCTTTAAGCTGAGTCACAAATTACACTTGATCTTCGGGTTCCACCACTGCATTGCCATTTGTTTTCTTTCCTTTGAAAGTCAACAATTTCTCAAATCACATTGCTTCACTCAGGCCAAATTTTTACATTTTCTACATATTACATACAAATTTACATTAAAGTTTTAGTTCGGTCTGTTAGTTCCTTTGGTTGACATCTGTGGAGTTTCAGCATCAGTGTTCACATTACCTGGCCTCACTCTGTTCTTCAATACAGCTTTCATAATCTAGTCTTGTCAAACATTATCACAATGAGCACTACCTTATATCTCTTGCCTTATGATGTATATGCTTATAAAGAATATGAAAAGACAGACAGTCTATTTTACTTTAAATATGCAACTAAACCCGGAATTACTTTTTACAAAATTATATTTAAAACAATTTTTGTCAAAATGTATCAGCAATCTGATTAGGTCTCTTTTAGAAGTATCTGCTCCAAGACTTTATCTAAGGTAATTATTTTCTGTTTCTACACTTTGTCCTCATACTAGTAAACGGGTGTAATATCCTGACAGTGGCTTTGCCACTTTGTCATTTCTTCTGTTCCTATTTTAAGGATGAGACAGATGTGCTTCCTAGCACTGCATTGCACATAGATCTTAATTAGGACACAAGAGAAAGAGTAAGAGTATCTCTTCCTCCCATGTTCTGTATAGGGATCAGTGAAATTCATGACAAAGAATCATGGAAGGGATCATGGAATACTCTATTACTCTAATTGACCCTTTGGTAGCTCTCTGGTGGCATATTCCTTCATCTCTGGTTTCAGGTAATATTGTGGTATGTTTTATTCAAATTCTCTTTTGATCACAGAAGATTTTAAGTGATGAATATTTGTATAAAGAAAGACTTCTTTTGATGTTCTTCTTTTGAACTACATCAGTTTCCAATTAAATAAGACCAAACTGACAAACTTGTTGGACAAAAAAAAAAAAAAAAAGAAGAAAGAAAAAAGGAAAGAAAAAGAAATGTCTTTTATCTGTAACAGCTAAGTTTCTTATCAAGTTATGTCATAATTTTTTCCATTTTATACTAGAGTAGAAGGGATGTAATGTGGACCGCAATATTCTGTTGCAGATGTATTATGGATCACAATATTTTGTTGCAGATTATCAAAAATAAAAAAAAAATATGGCCAATGATGCCTGAGTTGACGTAATATACCCATACCTGATACTGCTTGAGTAATCAAGAAGTTGAGACTAGATATCCCAGAGACCTTCTTTAAAACTAAGCATAACTGGTCTAATAATAAAATGATTCTTAATAAAGTTCTGCCTGCTCATAGATCACTGCCTCGTCCAGTCATCATCAGAGAGGCTTCCTCTAGCAGCTAATGGTAACACGTGCAGAAGCCCACACCCATACATTTTAAGGAGTGAGAGCCTAAAGTGGAGATCTCCATCAAATCCCTTACCTCCGGACTCAGAAAATTCCTTGGATAAAAGGGATAGAAAGAGTGTAAGACGATACCAGGAGAACAAAGTCCTCTGAATCATAAGCAAGGCCCGCAGGAGTTCACAGAGATTAAAGCGTAAGCACAGTGTCTACTAGCGCATATTTTTTATTAGTTTACTTACTGTGAGAACAAGTGAATCTTTGACTCTTGTACCTGCTCTTGGTACTACTTTCCTCCTGTTGGGTTGCCATGCTCAACATCGATATGATAGGTTCTGCTTCAAGTTATTATATTTTAGTTTTTCATGTTTGGTTTTTATCTCTTAGAATCCTATTCCTTTCAAGTGAAAGACCAAGATGTAGTAGAACTGGAGGAAACTGGAGGGGAGGAGGAAATGGCAGGGGTAGAGGGAGGGGAGACTTTAATCAGGATATATTGTATGAGAAAATTAAAAATTCATAAAAATCAAAATTATGAGTGTACGGATGGGCATTCTGAAATTTCCAGCACTGAATTTTTTGGACACACAAAGAAGTTATTTTTATTAACTCAAATATGATACAGGTTTCATTACCCTCTGTCTACCTGTGCTTTCTAGAATAGGTGGCTTCTTTGTTACCTTTGATCCCATAACCTGATAGGAAACATGAAAGCCTAAGTCTCACATTATTTTTTAAGGACTCTGGCAAGAGCGACCTAAGTTATTGCTGACCCTATCAACTGCACCACAACTAGTTACATGAACTCAATCTAAAAGACTTTCAGTGTAGTAAAAACATACATAAACACATGGGTCTTAGCTGAGTTAATAATAGATAGCTATAGTTGACTCATGAAATAGGTGTGAGATTAGTGTGAACTTAGAGATGAAAGGACAATTTACATTGAATGAACTCTTATTTCCCTGACATTCGAGGACTGGTTATAACAGATTGAGTACTAGAGACGTTAACAGTACACAAGCACATTTCTCCGGAACATAAAACTAAGAAGGCTAATGAAGTAAATGATAGTGCCAATGATTAGAAGAAGTAAAGAAGAACTTGAAATAAATTGGATTTTTAATGTTAAAGGAAAATCACCTTAAAGTATATTAAGTTAATTTGGGAAAAAACATTAAAGATATAGAAAATAGAAATGAATAAGTACTGGTTTTGGATATCTACTATTACCCAAAATTATATTGCATATATTAATATTGGTTTTTATTGTAAATAATTATTTATGATGTAATGTTAGCAACAGAGATTGTTAGAGATTTTCAGACATTCAACAGCAAATAAAATTGAGTGTTTAACATGCCATTTAAATCTCATACCAAAAGTCCATCTTCTTTACAAAGAGAAGAAATACATTTATGATTCAAGGGAGTTTAATGATTACTTTCTGTTACTGTATAATAATCATGAATCAATCATATTTTATCATACCAGAATTTCTGTAGTAGTGTTACACTCTGCAAAAATGTTTTCCACCATTATTTCATAGTTTGAAATAGAAGTATCCTTGAAGAATTCCAAGCATTTAAGATAGGAGAAAAAATGAAAGACATTCTGGTTTACTGGATATTTGTAAACATTGTTCCTGCAGCCAAGACTAATGTTTAAAAATATATCAAAGGAATTAAACTTTGCTGTGAAACAAAAATATTTCCAACCCCTGTGTCATCCGTCATTTCCCTGAAGGAAATTTTGACATGACGTTTAATTTGAGGCACTGGCTGCTTTTCTCCCATTCTTTTTTTTTTTTTAAATCAGTTTCCAGAATGAAACCAATCTAAAGTGCTTTTACAACCTGTGATCTAAAAGTAAGGTTTCCATGTGCAATTCAACATGAACATGGAGCTCTGTATGAAAGAATTCCTGTTATTAAATTTAGTGGATTGAAAAGAATTCTTACCCAGTGACTATGGAATACAGCAATACAGAGCTGTTTCAGACAGAATGAGGAATGTGAGAGATAAAAGTCTCTAGGGTGTACCTCGAAAGAAATAAAGGCAACAGCTCATCTTCAAGACCAAAGTGGCAACTGAACACACTCAGGACAAGCCACAATATATGCCTTTGAAGAAGTAAAAAGAATTTAATCATAACAAAAACAGAATTGTGTTAGTGAAAAGTTCAGTTTACAGATTGAGTATAAGTTAATGTATCTAGGAGAAACAGCAAGTTTTACTTGAACTAGGCAGAGGTGTGGGTGAGCTAGGCTTGAAGTTGTTAGCATGGCAGAACTGTCCGCATTACCGGCTATCAGTCATGTGACAGCATGGGCAGGAGGAGAGATGCCCTTCTCCCCATCAACATTAGAGGCAGGTGGGAGAGCCGGTCCTGAGGTCATAAAAGCTGAAGAGTTGCTGCTGCACATAGCTGCAGCACTCGGGAGAGTGAATTTCAGACACAGTAGAGCTGTCTCTGAAGGTGTAGATGGGGGAGAACTGACCCTGAAAACGTGAGAGCAGGAGAACAGTACCTGTCCCTTGTTTGTTGCTGCCAGAGTGAACTAGCCAGGGCAATGCAGGAGAACTCACCCTGGTGGTGAGGACAAGGGAACACTAGAGGGCTCAACAAAGAATCAGGGTTACCAGTTGGCCCACCCAAACATCCACACCATCTTTTATCTGCTGGAGCATGTGAACAGAACATCCTCCAGACCCAAAGGTGCAGGACCTCCATAACACATGGCAAAAAAAGGATACCAATGAGGACCCTAACAGAAACCAGGGTCCTCGAACCAGATCAATGCCTCTTCAATGAACACTTGGAAGTAAAAAAGTATAAGGACAAAGAAGTTTACAGCGTGCCTCATTGTGTCACACTAGAGCTTCCATGATGAGATCGATTTCTCTTTTTTTGTTGTGTTTTAAAACTTCTATTTGAAGCTTTAAGAAGCACAGATTTACAGATTTAGAATTGCTAGACAGTACACAGTAATTTCAAGAAGAAATTAATATTAGCTCATTCTGGTGGGAGAACACCAAATCCAAATTCATAGTGGAAATATTTAGATATATCATGTTCCTTTAATTGAAACTGATATTTAAATACTTGCAGGGTTATTTTAAATCAGAACACACATAAAGTCAATGAAAACAATCTTACGTTGAATTCTGGGAATTCTTTATTATATAAAAACATTACATTTGTGAAACGATACTGCATGCATCTAATTCACATTTGATTGATTTGAATTAATAGAAATAATAGGCACTATGCCTTGATAATGATTTTATTCTCCAAGTTATTCCAAAGCATTTGCCCACTTCTTGGACATTTTAACAGAATCTAAAGTATTTCAGTCTTGGTAAAATCCAGAAAAATTCCAACAGTGAGAAACAAATAATCTAGACCAAATTATAATCACATGAGACATTAAACTGATCATTTCTTTTTCACCACAAGCATTAGTTCATGCATATTTATATGTAATATTATAATTTTGCATTAAAATGTTTGATCTGTGGATGGCGATATTTGCAATGCATAAAATTAACTGCAGTAAAAATGTGAGAATGAAAGCCTAGTGATAATTCTGAGTCAATTAGATACATAAAACAGATTGGCATATTTTAATGAATATCTTTATTCTGTTTTGAAAACACTTCTGGCTCTAACAATTCTTCCTGCCCCTCTTCTCCCAGGGTCCCCTGACTTCAACCACAAAACTATTCTCTATTCTCCCTGAACAATGTGCTAGGGTAATGGAGGGACAGAAATTTTGGGAGAAGTCAACAAATAACTAGTCAAATTTTTTGTTGTTTTTGTTTTGTATATTTTCCTGAGACCGGGTTTCTTTCTAAGTGCCCCAACTGTCCTGGAACTCTTTTTGTAGACTAGACAGACTGGCTTCTAAGTCACAGAGATGTGCCTGGCCCTACTTCCTGACTGCTGGGATTAAAGACTGTGCCACCACACCAGCTGACTGGTCTAATTTGAGGTCCACTCCATGAGAGGGAACCTAATGCTGACATTGTACGGATGACCAGCAACCTGAGGTCCTATATCCCAGAAACCCTGTATGGAAAAAAAATCAACAAAATGATTCCAAATAGATATTTTGCTATACTCTACTAGTAGATCCATGACTGCCCCAATCATCTTCAGAAAAGCTTTCTCTGGCAACTGATGGGAACATGTGCAGAGACCCAGAGCCAAATATTCAGCAAAGAGATGGTGTAAGTTGGATATCTCCAATGGATCCCTCTCTTCGGAGATCTGAGAACTCAACAGAGGAGGGGAAGGAAGAATTTCATGTGTCAGAGAGACGGAGGATACCAGGAGAACATCGCCCACAGAAATAACTTTGCAGAATTCATAGGTGTTTACAGAGACAGGAAAATCATGGAGCCTGCAAGGGCCTATGGTAGAACCTTGGCAAATACGTTATGGTTGTTAGCTTGGTGTTTTTGTGGGACTCCTAACAGTGAGAATGAGGGTGTCTCTGACTCCTTTCAATTCTCTTGGGACCCTTTTTCTCCTACTGGGTTGCCTTACCAAGCCCTGATTTGTTATACTGTGTTCACCTGATATCCTTAGGAGGTCTGTTCTTTTCTGAAGAGAGCCAAAGGAGTGAATCTAGCAGTCAGGGTTAGGTGTGTGTGGAGGACTTGGAGGAGTGGATGTGGGAAACTTTAGTCAGGATGTATTATATAAGAGATAAATAAATAAATAAATAAATAAATAAATAAATGAATAAGAAAATGCCTCCAAAAATATGACTGTAAACAAGCCTTTAGAGCATTTTCTAAATTAGTGATTAAAAGGAGAGGGACAAGGCCATTGGTGGTGGTGAAATTCCTGGGCTCTACATCCCTGGTCTTGCATTCTTTAAGAAACTGAGCTGCGCAAGTCATGGGCTGCAAGTCAGTAAGCAGCTCCCTTCCCTGACCTCTGCATCAGCTTCTGCCTCCAGGGACCTGCCCTGTTTAAGTTGCTATCCTGACTCACTTTGATGATGAACAGTGATGTGGAAATATAAGGAAATAACCCCTTTTCTTTCTAAGTTTCTTTGGCCGTAATATTTTATCACAGAAATTATAACTAAATAAGACAGCATGTGATTTTATACATATTTCCCCCCAATTTTTTCAGTCTGTTTTTTTTTATTTCAGCATATTGATATTTTAAATTATCTGGGAGAGGGCTTGAAACCCAAAACTAATTTCATTATCAAAATCATGCTATTTTAAGATTACGGGCTCTTTACATTTACTTCATAAGAGCTAATTTTTTAAAGAAACGGTTTAAGAAAGAGGATTTTGGGTGGTCAAAATTGGATGTTGTTGAAGAGAAGAAAGAGGGGTGCTCGTGAAGAGAAAACGGGAAATTGAGTGCACATGTAATAAAAGAAAAATGCTGAGGACGTTTCAGTGATAGTATTAAATGAACAAAGGTAAGGAAGGATCAATAAAACCAAATTATATGCAAAAGCAACAAAATAAAACCCAATACCTTTTATGCAAGGTGAAATACTAAAAATTTTACTAAGAATATATTTATTCGTAAGGAATGTTTTTGAAGTCCATCTTTCATACATTCCATATAAGCAGAGTGATAAATATTTAATACTCCTTATTTGTCCTATTTTATAAAGCTTACAAAAATGAATTGTGTGCATTGATATTATAATTTAAATATTAGCGTCTCTAATTATAGTTTTCATATTACTTACTTTTATTTTTGGTGATATTTAGAGGATGCTACTTTACATCTTAAAAAGATTTTAGTTAAATTAGACTGAATGCTAGTCTTAGATACATGAATTAACCAAGGACTAAATAATAATTAACTTTGTTTTAAACTTACACAATTCAGATATGAGACACTAGTATTTTTTTATTTGGATGTGTGTACAGGCATGTATGCATGTTTTTGTGTCCAGGTGCACATGCATATGTGTTCATATGCAGTTGGAGGCCAGGAGTTAGCCTAATGTGTTTATTGTAAAAAACAAAGAAACAAACTATAGGCTTTAGTTTTTTTGTACAAAATCTCACTGAGTCTGAAGTTCAATGACTAGTTTAGACTGACCCGTTGTCAAACTGTAATTACCTGATTGTCTCTATTTCACCAGTGGTGTAACATCTATGTGCTACCTTGCCTATCTTTGGATTCGGGGAGTCTAACTCAAGTCCTCATGCCTGTAAGGCAAGCACTTTATCAATGGAGCTATTTCTCTAGTATGAGGAATTATGTTATCTACTATTTGCCTTATTCCATTAATTGGAGATCAATAACTAGTCAATAATCCAACAACCTTTTCATCCTTTTAGAATCAAGAAAAACAAAATGTGGTAAGAATTATTCACTTTCTTGCCCTTCTAATAATTTTGTCTTATTGTTGTAATGTGTTTTGTCCAAAACAGAGGAGTTAAAAGTGATCTATTTCATGTCAAATTTCATCTTTCTTTCAGCTGCCTCTTTCTAGAATTCTGCTCAAGACAGAAACTCTATTACTTGTATCTTAAAGTGTTAAACAAAACAGCCTTAACTGTGTATGTTCTTTATAAGAGTGTTAGTTGTGGTGGATGGGATATTCTCCCTGACTAACTTTCATTATTTTTTATATGCTAAATGTAATAACAGTGCCAATTGTTAGTAAGTAATGAATTGATTAAGGTCATATACTAAGTTCATATTCAATTGATTAAAAACATACACTAGTAAAAAAACAAAAATAAAAAACCAAGTTTTTGTTCAATTAAAGAATAAGTTCCACCTATTGCCATTTTATATGGTATATTTCCTAGTATACCCAAGCTTGAAATACAAATGCCTAAAGTGATTCTTCATGACATATTTAACTCCAATTTGAATACATTTAGCTAGGTTTTAATTGCCACAGACATGGTCTACTCTGAAAAAAATTAGTTATATGTGAGAATGGGCTCACTTTTTCCTTAACACTCCCTAAATACTTTGATTTTAGGAGTAATCATTTTCTTGATCACCCATTTCCTGGGAGAGTTCTTCAAACCAGAACATTTGAGATTATTTTAGGTTGACAGCACTCTAGTGGCAGCTTATTTAAACCAGTAATAAGCTCATTAAATCTAAAGACTTCATAGAAACCGTGATAAGAGACACAATCAACTTAAGGGCTTTTCAAAGGAAAAAAATCAAAAAGTATACTTTAAAACAACTGAATGAGAGGTATTTGATTGCTACCTTTCCTGATATCATCAAGTCATTCTGATGCTAATGGAAAAAGAATACCAGAATTTCTCAAGGCTCAGTGCTCACTTCAAATGCAGGCATAGACTATTGTATGCATGCATGTTTCTACCTCTGTTTAAAACATTTTTTTATGTATTGACATATATATTTACCATATTGCAGCGAATGCTCTTCATTCCTGTCATCCATTAAATTCCTCTCTATATATCAAGACAAATTTTCTTTGCTATAAAATTCTATCGGACAGCCTTCACCATTCTCCATCATTTCTGTATTTCAATGGCAATTCTCTCCTTTTTATTTAATCATTTCATCATAGTATCTTGTTTCAAATTTCTATTTTTATTGACATTTGCTTGTCTTTAAAAATTACTTAGGAGAAATACATGTAAAATTTTAGGGCCGCCTAAACACTTGTGCAAACACTTGGGAGTTTACTGGGTTAAAATTCCTGGTGAATAAACTTGGAGACAGAAAGCAATTTTTTAAAAATTTGTTATGGAGTGTTTATTTTGATACATCTGGAGATGACAGGTAGGAAAAGAATTGTAGAGATAAACAAGCAGGCTATGTTTTAAATCCCATCAATTCAAATGATCTCAAGGAGAAATTTGACATTGGGTTATGTCTTCAGATGTTACATATTTTGGGGTAAGGATATAGAGCATGTTATATGTTCTCCACTGAGCAGTTAGTAGGTAGAGGTAAGCAGTAAAGGGAAGTTGATTGAGGAAGCACTTTTCAGTCAAATGTCATGGTACTGAAAAATGAAAATTGTTCCTAATTTATAGACAGTATCAAGCCAATCATTTACTTTTGATTATAGTTTTATATGATTTATGACAGTATCTACCATACATACTTAAATGAAAGTAGCAACACCTGTGCATTATATACCTTTAGTTGTTATAATAAAATGACACTACCCAAGCAAATATATGGAGGAATGTATTTATTTAGGCTTACGGTTGGGGAGAAATACTCTGTAGGGCAAGGGAGGCATAAGAGCAGTAAGGCAGAATAGGAAACAAAGAGGCCCATCTTCCATAAAAAGCATAAAACAGAGCGTGAACTTCAAGTGAGGCAAGACTATACCATCTCAAAGCCCACCACTAGTGACATATTTTCTCTAGCAAGATTTCATCTCCCTTGGAATTCCATAATATCCCCAAATAGCACCGCAACTGGGGTCTAGTTTTTTAGATACTTATAACACAGAATCATTTTTAAGCTAAACAACAACAAAGCAGGGAAACTATGCATATTGATAATGTACAGTATGATGATATGGAAAACAAGAGGCGGACTAAGAGGCTGATATACAGAACAGTTCTTCAGAATAATTTTATCTTGATATATATATAAATATATGTATATACTACATACATAAGAAGAATGTAACATGAACAGTATTTTCTATTTTCTAGGTTCTACTTCATATATTCTGTAACACAGTTGTCTTTTTCAACATTCCAGGAGCATACACCTTGTGAGAAATTAAATTATTAGATAATTAGACATACTATGTATCCATTTGTTTTTTAAGATTGCATTGTTTTTCTTCCCAATCTCATGAATTAGAAATGAAGCTTGGTTGCTACTGTTGAACTTTATGTATCACCTCACTGTGATAAAAACGGCTCCAAAGTATTAAGCTATAATCTAACATTATCTCTTTTGAAGAAAGAACAAGCTGTGTCATTTTCTGCACACTGTATCAAACAGAAGATCGGCTTGGTCTGCAAAGTCTTTCCTTAATTCAATGTCAGCTCCTGTTACCTGGATAGTTGGATGCAACCATGACATAGTAGCTCATTCTAGATCATGAACTGCCTGATCAGTATCACTGTAATGAAATGCCAAGGCTCAGTGACAGTCTTCAGGTATAAACTGGGCAGAATTGAGGTTAAAGCGAAGCATAAAGTGGTAATAAGGCCTGAGTGAGTGTGGTCAACATGGTAGGCATACTGAAAGAAAGTAAAATCAAATGAGCTTAGAAGAGAGGAATAGGTAGTGGATAAGTAAGTCTGTTGAAATTATGCTAAAGTTTGAGAAACAGTGCACGGTTTATAAAGGAAATAAAGTGGATAATGTGATTGAGAGTATTAGAAACTCAGAAAGTGCTTTTGAAAGTCCACAAAAATTAATGAAAATAATTACATAGTAATATAGAAGAAAGGATGATATCTATTTTAATTTTGCAGGGATTGAAGACAAGGTTCCTCTATGTAATGCTGGCTGTCCTAGATCAAGCTGGCCTTGAATGTAGAGATTCATCTGCATCAATCTCCTAAATATTGGTGTTAAAGGCATGTACCGCCACTGCCCAACCTATTCTAATTTTAATAGTATGTAGAAACAAATGTGTGTGTGTAGTGTGATGTTTGAATACCATGTGATAATGTATTCCTATGATTGGTGTGATAAAATACTGAATGATCAATAACTATGCAGGAGGTATAGGCATAACATCAGAGACAGAGAGGACTCCAGGTATAAGAAAGGTGGAGTCACCATCCAGAGAGGAGAAAGAAGGAACAACATGTAAGAGAGGTAATACCACCTGGCAGACACCATAACAACTAACCAAGGCAACTTTAAGCTTTTATAATTAAAAATAAGTGTCTGTGTCATTATTTGCAGACTAATGGTCCTGACAAAAAAAAAAAAGCATACTACATTGGTACTCAATGTCAGGTGCAAATATCCAAACGTAGGGCCTGAGAAAGGTGAGAAAAGTTCTTGGAAAATATCTGGATGTGTTTTCCTAGTTTTGCAATCTCTTGGGCATTGCCAGTGTGTGCCAGCATGCAGAGAGATAGCTACTGGCCACTGCCGCTGGCATGGAGCCAGCAATGTGAGCCATGTGCCAAGACCATGTGCTAAGTTGTACCACAGAGTGATTGGTATGGCAGATTAAGATTTGTCTCCTACTGCCAGAGAAAGCTTCAGGCTCCGGTATAAAGAAGTTGACTGGGGCTCATAAGTTTGTATCCCTAAGGAGAATTGAAGTTCCTTAAAAAAAGTACACTTGGTTTTCTATATTGGGGTAGCCTAGGGTAAGCCATACTACAGTAGATTGCCCCATCCAATGCATATATAGACAGCATGAAAATGATTCATGAGGTTTCAAAACAAAACCAAACAACCAAGCAACCAACCAACCAAGCAAACAAACAAAAAACCCAATAACAAGAAAGAAAGAGAGAAGGAAGTATATAAAAAAGAAACAAGTACATGGATTGCTCATGTGAGAAAATGGGAGGGGAGAGAGTTGGATCTTACAAGAATTAGGGGGAGGAATGGGAGAGAAAGGTGGTAGAATATATACTATGAAATAGTCAATTACTTAGTAAGAATATCATACAAAATTAATTTTACTATGTATGTGATGTACACTGAAAACTGTGGTAGGCATCTTTATTATCTACTATCATACAGCAAAATTGGGGACAGAAGGGACTGGTTGAAAAGAATAGTAAAATTATCCTGTCTTTTTATACTTGCATATCAAAAAATGATTCCCCAATTTTTCTGTGGATTGCCTATTTAGTCACTTTAAGGGATTCTTTATCTACTGAGAATACTCAATTGCTACCTAAATCCCACAACTCCCAATTTCAGGATAGCAACAAAAACCAAACTTATTTGCTTGATAAGTTCATATTATATTTGGAATTCCTAAACATGTATCTTTCTCAAATGCACAAACAAGTAAATGTAATAAAATGATTAATTTTAAGGTTAACCAAGGAAAAATCCCAGCAACCATGCTCTGCTCAGGACAAGCTATTTTGAAACAATAAATATGGCTGCTCATGTGAACATAACACCAATCTGTTGCATGATCTTTACCACTAACCCATGTTCCCAGTGCTAAAAGTATTATTCATAAATACAAAGTTCAAATGGATTAAGTTGCTGAAAATAAAGATAGCAATATTGTGTCCCTAATAAAAATATGAAGAAAGGTAAAATTCCTTAAAATAGGATCTATCTGTATGAATACTCTAATATATTTTTCAAAACATGGGAGCATAAGAAAGTGAAATTTTAAAAATATCATGGAAATAATGTACTTTTATTGCTGTTGTATCAAAGAACAAACCATGAGAACTAATTTATATCCTTTAGATTGGCAATCTTTAAAATTTTGATTAATCTAAGAATTTGAGGTAGGCATGTAAATTTTAGTTATTTTCAGATATTGTGAATGTGTTGGTTGGGAAATAGAAAGCTGATAATATAATAGAGATTGACCCAACACATGTATACAGATATTAAAAAAAAAAGTGCAAAAGAATTTCTATCTTTCCCTTCAGAATCAACATACGAAGAAGTGTTTATTGCAGTATAGTTTAAAACGTATGTTACTAATTTAGTTACTAAGAAATATGTTAATAAACAGACAGTTAAGCATTCAAATAATTTGAATAATATATGAAATCTAGCAGAATATAAAATTTAAAATGTAAGACTTAAAGAAAAATTGCATATTGAACTTTAAATGTTCTTCCAAAATCATAGTGTTTTAATATATTCATATTTTGAGCTTGCAGAAAGGCAAGAAGAGAAATGATGTACATCAAATTACTTTAACAATTATATGAAGCAAGACAAGGGAGTTAGGTGAAATTTGGTTGTTTCTATTATCTTATAGTAATAAAATTACTAGAAAAAATATTTTATATATGGGTTGTTTTTCCTACCTTTGAAGTCTATTTTAATGAAGACGATTTCAGCAGGATACAATAATTACAGTTATAAGAAAGCCAATTAGTGAGTATGCATTTATTTTTATGTAAGGGCTTCTAAAAGCAATAAACACTTGCTTCCAGTTAATTTTAAAGGCCTTTGGTTCATTGTTAGTATTTAATTTCCAAAGTAATTTCAATGCTAATTAAAACCTTTAGTACCTACACTGAAACAGCCCATAAAATGTGATTTAATTTTTTTTTTTTTTAGAATCTAGAAAGTATATCTAGTCTTTAGAAAATTTGAAGTAAAAGTTTGTAAAATAGCCAGAAAATTCAGATTCAGGCAAGGAAGTGTTTATTTTTCAGAAGTAACCCCTTCATTTAGCTTTTTCCTCAAAAGAAAAAAATGACCTTTTTAAAAATCCACTAAATACTATTAATACTGGTGCATGTCGCTTGTGACTTGAATTCCTGGATGGATGTGGAATGGAAGGACTATGCATATATTTTGGTGATGGTGTTGGTTTTGGTGCTGGCATTGTTGGTGTGTTTGCTTGGTAAACCTGTGTCCTTTCCTTCTGTCATTGTATCCAGAGTACAGGTCTTAGATTTTCCTAATACTAGATCCGTCAGGTTGATGAGATACCTACTTTGATTCTTCAGAAATAACTTTGCCTGTCTAATGTAACCATGTAGTTACCTAGACAGATGAAGACACAAATAAATACAAGGTGCAGTCTTGAGATAAAACAGATGTTTTACACAACAGACCTGACATAAAATTAATTTATTAAGTTCATAGTATTGATATGCCTATAACGAGTAGTTGAAAGAATAATTCAAATTGCTGTTTTATGTCTGTCTCTAAGATCACCATCCTAGTTAGGTTTCACTGTCAATTTGATATAGCATAGGGTGAGCTGAGAAATTATCCATTATAAGTTTTCCCAGACCAAGTTGACCTAAGGGTATGACTACGAGGGATTGTCATGGTAACTGATTGGTGTTGGAGAACCCAGTTCACTGTCACAGGCACATTTCTATGGGCAGGACATTGTAGAATGTAATGTAATGCTAGCTGAGTATGTGCCTACCTGTGAACAGCAAGATTCGTTATCTGTCTGTGTTCTTGCAGAAGTTCCTGTCTTGACTTCACTCAATAACATACTCTAACCAGTAAGATGAAATAAATTCTTTTCTTCAATATATTGCTCTTAGTCATAGTTTTATTTGATAATAAAAACAGAAGTCATGCTAGAACAATTGCTCTCAAGCACAACAAACAAAATAGCAAGGAAATAGTTTTTCAGTTATTTTAGAAAACCATCAATGCTTCTTAACAGAATATACCCATTCTCCAATTTTCTTTTTCTTTTTTCTGCATATTTGAAGAGTTATTGATGTGTTCACCCTTGCTACATTTGTGATTAGATTCTTGAATTACAGGAGATGCATGTCTATATTGTGGGAGCCACCTTATAATTTTAAAAGGATTCTGAACACTATCTTTCATAAGTTCATCCCTTTTTGATTGTCAGATTTAATTTCGATTTCAAATATTTTCATAACAAAAATGGAAATTTATGTGAAGAACAAGTATGTGAATTATCAGAAAATGTACTTCCTAAAGGCATAATGAGACTCTTTACATAAAGTTTCTATAACTAATAAGTTTTATAATAGATTCGAGGCAGTAAGGATTTCCAGAAGCTAACATTCTGTGACCAATGAATCCTTGGGTGGCTGCAAAGTTGACCTTAATTTTAATAGAACTATAAATACCAGCTTTATTCTCTTCTTGGGAATTACTACAAGTTGTTTTAACAAGAAAAAAAAATGCTTCTAATATTATGTGAAGTTTCCTGGAGGACTCTTTAAAGCCTATTATCATTATTCAGTTCTAAGAAAATAACTAAAAGATATTCCATTGTGTAAAGGTGATGTATGATTTTTTATTATTATTAATGATGATAAATCTATGGTTTTGAAAGCATCTCATAATCTTTAGAGTTAATGGATGGTCTTATAGTTAACATATTTTAAGATATTTAATATTTGGTAAATATTTAAGTCACTTACATTGTTTTAAAAATAAATATTTATACTATAATGACTCCATAGTCAAATAATTTTGAAAAATCTGATATTTCATACTATTTACAAATGCGTATTATTGTTTGGCACATTTTCATTGATCTTGCCTGAAGACAAAAGATTCATCTTAGAGACTAAGACCATTTTTATTTATGACACACAAAAATCTGAAGACTAATAAATTTACTTTATCTGTGCTTCTTGGTAAGTACTAAAAGCAAATACATGTGCACATAGAACAAATCAAAATACATAATAATTTCTGTCGCATAAAATGTAACACTGATTCAAGAGAATTTTGATATTTCATTGTACATCAGGTTGACAATTTTCAGTGAAGGAGGTTATTAACCTGTTATCTGTGAACAGGATATGTCTCTTTTATCTGAAAGGTAATTTATAATATAGAAAAATATAACTAAATTTTTTTATAGATTTTCTTTTGTTGTAAAACGTGCATGAGTGTTTCTCTAAATGTATGCATGTTCCTATCTCTATCCATTCTCAGTTTACTCATGAAATATTCTTCTATTTTTCCTTCACAGGAAAATACAGGTATTCTTTCATGAACTTGCTTTGAAATTTTCTGAGGTAATATTTCCAACTTTCTCAAGAAAATAATCTTCATTGAATAGAATACCCGAATTAGTTCCCTTATACTACTAGCTTATAAGTAGGGAACCAAATCAATAACACAATTCTTAACAATCCTAAGTAATGAATAAAATTGGCATGGATGCATCCCTGTCCAAAGTAGTATCAATGAAGTTCATCGCTAAAGTTCACTGCAATTTTTCATTATAGTTTTTTAATAGAATGACTTCCATCAGAGAAATAACTTCTTATAGTGTACTCATAATAGTCATTTAAACTGCCTAGGCTCCCACAAAGCCAGTACGTGCAGTAGGATCAAAAACCCATTGCCGTTGTTCTTGAGTTCCCCAAGAATGCCCCTTTATTTTGTTTTGGGGCAGATTTTATAGAGATAGCCACGCCCCAGCCAAACTCACCAGAAACCACTCTCCTGCTGTCAGGAACTACTGAAAGTCTCCTGCCCAGAGCAGCTGTAGGCGCTCAGATCAGGGGATTACAAGAAATTCTGGGGTCTCACTGCTCCCAACAATCTTTGATTTTAGAAAAATTTGGACCAAACAAGGCAATCTAGGGATTGACAGAAATTCAATTATTAGGGCTAAATGACCACATTTTTACTTAAGCAGGCCAATAAACTTTATTCTACCCTGTAGGAGTAAATCAACACCTACACAAGAACCATGTATGTCATAGGGAATTTTTGCTTTGGCCTAGCCAATGAAATTGACTCAAAGGAATATCAGTCTGAAGTCAGCTTTCACAATTACTTTTAATGATATCAGTTTGGAACAATGTGTGCCACAACTCCATTAGAATATAATAACATATCAAATATATGAAGTGAAGGTTTAAAGGACTCTCAGTAGGAACCAGAGTGACTGTTAAAACTGTGGATGCTGTAGTTAAAAGACATAGGAGTAAATGACAGTTTTAAATTCTTTTGGACTAAATAGAAGAAGCATTGAGTATTTTGAAGGGATGTCATTTAAATTTTAATTCCTACCATCTGAAGTAGATGAATGTCTCAGTGTGGCCATCCAGACACATAAAATCCCTTTCATAAAAGATGAGAGAAAAACACGTACTGTCCTTAATGTTAAAGTGGTGTTTCTATTTCATACCAAGCAATGATTGAAAATCATTTTGAACTACTTCATATAATTTTTATTGTGTTAATGACTGTATACTAAGGTTGACAATATATTTTTCCACATTTCTGTTCATAAAGAATGAAAAAAATTGGAAAAAATAAAAATGAGAAAATAAATAAAAAATATGATTCTGTGTATAGCAAGGCAGAAAAAGATCAGCAGAAGTGAAGTGGTCCTTATTTGAATTTTACTTAGTCATGTTACCTTATCCTCTTCAATTTTATTGGCTTCGTTTTGAAAATTTTGAATTTGATGTATAAAGTTAATACCACTAACATTGATATTTCTTTGGAACCTAATTTAACAATTGTAAATCAGTGCAATAATCAGTTACATGGATATCAAAAAACAGTGGTTGTCCCATATTCCAATGACATCTGTACCATCCATATAAATTCTAAGACAATTCTATAAAGCACTTTAAATAATAGCTGGTACTATTTAAGTAGGCATTCACTAATAAAGGCAATGTTATCATGACTGAATATCAAGCTTTAAAAAGAACTTTTTCTTTTTTTTTAAAAAAAATATACTTTTTATTGATTCTTTGTGGATTTTATATCATGCATCCCAACCTCACTCATCTCTCCATTTAATCACCTCCATTGTCTGTCCATTTGACTTCCCTCCAAAAACAAAACAAAACAAAACAAAAAACAAAACAAAATAAACAAAAAAAAAGAAAAGAGAAGAAATATAGAAAATTTAGGCATGGAAGCTATGTGACCTACTGACTGACACACTGTGACCCTTAGATTTGTTTTTAACAAAATCTCAATCATTCAGTTTTATCAATAAAGATTTAGCTGCCAGATGCTGGAGTGAAAAACTGCTAGGCCAGAGAGGCAAAAAACTTTAATATGATACTTCTCTATTTACATCTGAAGTCAATCTTTATAAAAAAATTAATGAAGTCTTCTTTGGGCCTTGTATGACTTTAGTATATGGCTCAGAACTTTGTCCCCATTCTTTAACCTTGTCCCAAGCATTTAAAGCTGCTAAATGAAATAGCTTCAAGCTAAGATGATCAAATTCAAGCTGCCTTTATATATCAGCATATTGACCTTCATTTATCCACTGATCTTGGGAAATATTAATACCTCTAGGACTATTTCATTGTTCTATTGTTCTCGTTTCCTATTTTCAGAATGTTTGTGTTTGTTACTAAGGACTAATTTCCAATATTGCTGTTGTCAAATCTTTACAGTTCTGGAGGATAATTTTTTTAATTGTCTTTGAATTAAATAATTGCTTCGCATAGGGTGAACACATACCATATGAAATGACTACATCCTAAAATCTCAATCTAATATCTCTATAGGATTCCATTTAAATTCTCCATAATTTGGTGATGACTATGATCTGCTGGGAGTTCTTGAATAGTAACTGGATAAACTATGATTGGTTTTCTGGAAACTTTGGGTGTCCCATTTTCAATTTCATCATGCTATGATGGAGTAGGTTCTTGGATAATGCCTCTGTCTGTGTCTGAGTATTTTTCTTATTTTATTTAGGAATCTCTCTAAGGTCTGTGCCTTATCAACCCACTTTTAATATTTGGCACAAAGAAAACCCTATGACTATTAAGGATAAAATATGAATTACCAGTCTGATAGCAATTCAGTATTATGTCAATCTCAGCTAAGTTATTAATCTTTTCTTTTTCTGGTTCTACTTCCAAATCATCTAGAGTAGCAGTATTAAGGGTTCTGATGTCCTATACTATGGTATGTCCCATCCTTAACATTGGAAAGATTTTTCCTTCTTAATATTATTTAACACTTTACATGACAACTTCGCAGATGTCTTAACAAATTTGACGGGTTCTCAGTTTGTTTGTAGCTAGTATGATTTCTCTGTGTTCTTGCCATGTGTTAAAGTGTCAATGTTGTTTTTAACAAAATCTCAATAGTTCAATTTTACCAATAAAATCTCTGAAGTGAGATGCTGATTAGAAAGCCTGGTAGCTCAGAGAGGCAGAGAAAGAACCCAGCTGACTTTCTTTCTCAACGGTTGTTCCACATCTGTATCTCTTCCTGCACTGTCTCAATGAACCCCCTTAAACTTGGATGTCCCTCCTCTCTACTTCCTGTGTTTTTCTAACCACCTTTCTCTTTTCTTTTTTTATCCACCATATAAAAATGTTGAATGCCTTGTAAACTTTTAGATTTTCAATTTGCACATGAAAGAAACGAAGTTCATTTATCTTATTCTATTTTAAACTTCTTCAATCAGAAACTTATCACCTGAAGCATTTGGATAATTTTTTTTTAAAGAATGACATACATTATGTATCATTTTACTTGGCATTTAGTTCTAGGAGAATGGAGCATAAAATGAGGCACACTAAAATCTCATGTAAAGGCCAAGTTTGCTCAGAGCATCCAACAATTTATATTCAGAAGTTTAATGAGAGTCACATGAGTAAAGTGTTTAGTTTCAAGAGCAAGCCTCACATAGCTGACAAGACACACACAATAAAAGCAAGTGTGTACACAGGGGCATATAAACAAGTCATAATAGTCAGTTGCAATAAATAATCTAAAGTAAACTCACTACTATCCACTACACCCAGGAGGGGAACAAAAGCACATCCAAGAATGTTGGTGTTTATAAAGAAACTGAGGTCACAAATTCTTGTCCTGTTTTCTTGGAGGTTTCTCACAAGCACTCAGCACTCCCCTTGCAAGGATTTATTCTTAGATCACATTCTGACAATATATAAAAACTTTATTTACATTACTATGACACCTCTGTCCAACCAACCAATATAACCTGTGCCCCCCTCTTTCCAATTCATTACCTCATCTTAAATGATTATTGTTTCATACAAGTGTATATACGTTCATATGCCTGCACACATAGGCTTACACATGTAAATGGAACGTGTCCCTGGAAAAACCTGATTTTCTTTCCAGACAAACCTTAAATACCTACATGTCTTCATTTAGGTGCAGGGTAGTATATTTCAGCATGTAAATTAGTGTTGGCTTAGATTCCTCAGGCAATCATAGGGTCAAGATTTCAGTATATAATGTCTTGCAATATATCCTATTTCTCTGGTACATCCAAACTTTCAAAATCTTTTTTGTGGTGGTTGCCGAAGCTTAGGTTTAGAGATTGTGTTATATAAGTGTCAACTTTGGTTAAGTAAAATAGTGGTTGTGGCCAGTTTTTCTCAACATTTTGACCAATTGTGTCTTCCTGTAAAAACCTTCATCTGTTGCAAAAATGAACTTTTCGGATGAGGGAAAAGAGCTAAACTTATTACTGGATAAGATATCATATGTTTTCATTTAGGATAAATATGTATGTATAAATATGAAAAAAGTTAATATATGGTATGGATAATATTATGTTATTTGAAAACCATAGTAGTAGCAGATATTATCCTTTGAATCAAACTGACTACAAGGGAACTCATGGCTGAAGAGATCATGGAACTGACTCCTGTCGCTAAATGAATATAGGTTCTGACTATAGTCTAATTGCATAGTCTCATTCTCATAGATAACCATAGCTCTTGTGCCTTATCAAAGTATCTTCTTTTTACAACAGGAAGGGGCTACTACAGAGAAAGACAAGTTGCGAAAAATGCAAAGATCACATGGCTTCCCAAGACAAATTATAAAATAAATAGTTTAATTTGGCCAATGGCTATAGAGTGTTAGAGTAAATTGTTGTCTAGTGAAGAAACTGTTAAAAGTCCCCATCTTTAACCACAGCCAAGCTTGTAAGAGAGAGAGCACTGGGGATCTTTCTTAGCCTCAAAGCCCGTTCTCTTCCAATAATGGCAAACCTCGTAATCCTACTGTAACTTGGAATTTGTTATTCAAAATAATGAGCCTAGGAGAGTCATTTTCATTCAAGCCCCAACAATGACAATTGGCTCTCCAGGTTCATCTAGTATGTCTACAACAGAACTCTTCCACATAAGGCTAAAGGAAAGTCATAAAAGAACAATGAAAACATAGTATGAAATAGGGAATCACTGCACCTGCTGATTATCTTGTCTGGATAATCCAGGCATGAAAGGGATGCTGTATACATAGAATCTCAATATTAGATTTGCTTAAACAATACTGGAGTAGTAACCACAGCAGTTACTATTAACATGTCAATGCTATTAGAGGAAATTCATATTGTCCCCACACCTAGATGACACCAACAAGAAACCAATTCCTACTAACAGAAAAAGAATTGACTACAGTTGCTTCGCTAAATAAATACACATTCTGGCTATTTCCGAATTGCATAGTCTCATTCACATAGATAGGAATAGCTCTCAGGCCTTATCAAAGAACCTTATTTTTGCAGTAGATAAGGCTGTTTTATACAGGGGCAAACACTATGACAAGTTTTCCAATCCAAAATGGTCTTCCTTAAACAATTACACAAGTGAAAAACTCAAAATATAGTCTCTAAGATATATGAATATAAATAAAAGATATTTAATATATTATATAAAAGGCTGTGTATAAAAAGAGATAGGAGATACTATACTTTATATATCTATAATACATGGGTATAAAGTTTGATAAATAATTATTTATATTGACAAACAGAATATCTATTCTTTAGCATATATTACATAATACATATTTTCATAATATAATATATATACTATTGTATATCATATATATTGCATTAAACAGATGCTACTAATCCCTAGAGGAAGCAGAATAATGGAGAATTTGGAGGTAAAAAATGAGAGGAATAAGTAATATTACATAATAAGTTATACACTACATTATGAGGTTCTCAAAATATAAAATTTTAAATAAAACAAGACTGTTTTTTATTATATTGATTGAAGAATTTGCTGTTTTTACAACCTCTTTGTAAATGGTGTATATGTAGACAATGTATCTCGTTCTTATTCATCCTTTACTTTTTCCTTTCAGTTGCCTCTCAAACTTCAAAATTTCTTTTTTCATTCTTCATATCCTCTTGTCTTAATTTTCATTCTAATCAGATAGTGCTGCCCATAATTTTTGTTATTTTAAATCCTGATTTTAACTATTTACTAAATTACATAAGATCCATAAGAAGCAAAATTAAAGGGCATGAACATAATTCTTAAAGACGTTTTCAGAAGAAATGCATGGGAAGAAGACTGGTGGAAATGAGAAATTAATCCTAATGAAGATGATGAATAATAAGTTAAAGTTATTTATTATTAAGTTCTACTTATCTCTTTTATTGTTTAAATGAATTCAAACAAACTTTTTGAGCCTCATTTCCCCTCTTCATGTTACCTTAAAGACAAAATCATGAATTTAAAGGTGTCTTCAAATCGAACTACTGAATTGTAGCCATACTAAAAGCATGTAATCATCAGCAATCAATAAATGGCTCAGAAAGTTCTTTGTCATGATTTGATGAGCATAAGAGTAAAGAACAAGAAAATTATGACTTGTGTCAACTGATATGACAGTGTAACAGCATCAGGAAAAGAGAATTGCAGATGGCTGGCTTTAGAGAAAGCAACATTTTCAAAGTATAAAACAGATTGTTGTTATATGTTCATTTCTGAAATTTGTATTAGAAATATTTTGTTTGACACGGTGATGAATTAAATAGTGAAGATATTTTATGTTGATGAAGAAACATAAGGAGCACATTGCATGTAGGAAGGTGTTTAGAAGTGCAAAGTGTGAAGAAATGAATTACTTACTAAAGAAATTTGAAGTGAAAAAGAGCCTTCTATCACAAAGACATTTCAAAGATAGGTACATATGTTCTTAAAAGTTTTGTTGTTTTCCATTCTTCTTTATATACATTATTTATTTTATTTTGCTTGTTATTCTTGCTATTGAGCTAAAAAGTATACTGGGAAGCCATTAACGTACAAGAAAAAGACATTTTGTTCAGCAAAGTTTCAGTTCAAATTTTAGTATTTCAACTGTGATATAATTGTGCAGACATATACATTCTTGCTCATTAATACTAACTTATATTCATAAATTTATAAGGAATAATCTTAATACTAATTGTTAGGTACTGAATTATTTATTTATTTATTTTGCTTTAATATCAGGCTGGAGTGATAGCTTGGGAATTAGAGAACTGGCCATGAAAACTTTCAGAACTGAGTTCAGATCTCTAGAGTCCTACAAATCTAGTAAAGGTCACATAAAACTATTACCTAAGCCTTTTTTTCTGGCAAAATAGGAGGTGCAAACAGAATTTATAGTACTTCATGGTTCAGTTTGCACGGTATACATAGCATTAAACAGCAAGGCACATATAATCTCGAAGTAGATATTATAGAATGAAACGCAAGATACCTTCAAACTCAAACTCGTGTGCTGCAGCATGTGAGTATTTGAACACACAGATACATTGTCATAATTATCATCCACACACATACAAGCACAAAGCTAAAATAATTACTTACAAAAAGCTTTTCCATTTATTTTATGGAATAAATCAATTTGAAATCTGTAAAAACAATGAGATAAAATTTAGAAAGTTCATCTTGAATTCAAGGAGAAAGGGAAAGCAGTAAATTTTCAGCTGAAGTAGTGTATGTCTTGTATGTCTAGATTGTGATTAATTTTTCATAAATACATATTGCAAGGAGAGCAGGCCCTTGTTCCATCCCTGCCGCCCAGCTAGTTTACACCCAGAATAACCATACAGAAACTGTATTCATTAAATTACTGCTTGGCCCATTAGCTCTAGTTTCTTTTTGGCTAATTCTTACATCTTAATTTAACCTATTTCTATTAATTTGTGTATTGCCATGTGACTGTGACTTACAGGCAACATTCCAACCATCATCTGTCTCAGGCTGGAGATCCAAAGTATCTGCCACTCTTCCTATTCTTCCCAGCATTCACTTCTGTCTACTCCATCTACCTAAGTTCTTCCTTATCAGGCCCAAAGCAGTTTCTTTATTCATTAGCCAGTGAAAGCAACACATGAACAGAAAAAAAACTCCTACACCAAATACAAAATATACAACATTATCCATACTGTGTTTCAAATAAACTCTAAGATTAGACATTTTGGATTTCTCTTGAGAAAGTACTCAGGAGATACACGCTTTTTTCTCATTAGTATTATTTATCCAACAGAAACTTTGCATAAAAATTCTTCTTGAACTTGAAGTACTTCATACTAATTATCCAACTTATTTTCAATTAAAATCAGTTTCTCCAAAGATCAATAAATCAATTCTTAAAATACCTACAGATGATTACAAATTCATGACCAATAGAATGCCTTATGGTTTTCATTTCTCTTGAGGATTTGCACAACTGGAAAGTTTCAGTGCTTTCTTCTTCCTAAAGTTTCACTCATTTCTAGTAATAAATGAAAACTTTCTCACTGAAGTAGGGTGCATGGGATGTGATCTTCGAAAGCATACATATCCCAAGAGTATAACACTTTCATTTGAGAAGTACATAGGGCTAGATTTAACTTGTTACTTATATTTGTTACTTTTGTTTCACTGTGTGCAGGATAACTGAAAGAAGAAGTTAAAGGAGGTTGAAATAGTTTTTGTTCAGTGTTGGAGAGTTTTCTCTCTGTCTCAGCAGGGAAAACAGAGGTGGGCAGCTGAGGTCATGGGGGCTTGGCTGCATGTCAGGGCATATTCATATGACAGTGGGCCAGGAAGCAGACAAAATAGAGATAGAGTCAGAGTCCAGGGGAACTTCAAAAGCCCATCCCTATTGACCTACTTCCAACACCCAGGATGGCCAACCTACTTAAATTTCATAGCTCCCAAAATAGCAAGACCAAAGCATGAACACATGGAAGATAGTTCACATTCAAACAATACCAAGCTTAATTTCAATGTTTTGCCCATCTGAAATGTCTAGGGAAGTGTTGGGTCATTAGTGTATTTTTTAATTGATAAATCGTGGATTATGTGCAATATCCTAGAATGAATATTAATGATAATAATAAACAAATTTGCCTGTAACAGCGTAAATGAATGCAAACAGATTGTAAACTATATACACAGTTTTAATGGGGAAATTAGACTTACAGTACCACGGTTCCCGAGGAGAACAGGAGGTAGAAGGGTCGGCTGTGCGCAAGCCTGGCAGATTTATAGGTAAACATTCCCCGGAGGTGGACACACCCCCAAGGCTGGGCTTAACCCTACATTTGCCAAGTTATTACTGATGTCATAGCTTGATGTAGGTGGGGCTTCTATCTATCTTTGCTTTCATTGGTTAATTAATAAAGATAACTCCTTGGCCTGATAGGTCAGAACATAGGTAGGTGGGGAAGACAGAACAGAATGCTGGGAGGAAGAAGGCAGTGAGGTAGACGCCATAGCTCTCCTCTCTGAGATGGATGCAGGTTAGAATCTTCCTGGTAAGCCACCACTTCATTGTGCTACACACATTAATAGAAATGGGTTAATGAAGATATGAGAGTTAGCCAATAAGAGGCTAGAGCTAATGGGCTAGGAAGTGTTTAAATGAATACAATTTGTGTGTTGTTATTTAGGGTGTAAAGCTAGCTGTGTGGGAGCCGCACAGGACGAAAAGCAGGCCTGCTCACCTCTTCACTACAGTAGCTTATTTTTAAAATGGCATAGATGAGCCAAAAAAGACTATCAGCAAAGAAAAACTATACCTGTCCATTTGATGCTCTAATCTCCTCAAAAGCAATGTAGTGGAGACATGTACTAGCCGTCCTAGGATGATTCCTTTTCTGTCGTCTTTCAAGTTCTTGTTAGTCAGATGTCTAAATATTTTCTTCATCATGTATCTACTTGATCATCAGACTAGGGTATGCATGAGTGATCATTGTTTTTCAAAATGTCTTACTTCAGAATATTCACAAAAAATATTTCATAATGTTACTATCCGTGTGATGATATGTGATTAACAAATGTAGCAAAATATATTAGTTTGTAATTGTGATTAAAAGGTAATGATGACACCAATGTAAGTCATGGAATAATTACTTTCTGGTAGCACATAGGTATGTCATCCTTGCATTCAAATGTTTTAAAAATACTGTGCTCTTATTTTAATTTAAAATTGCTTCACTTGCAATTTTTGTGATGTTTTCCACAAAGAGTATTATTGGAGAATGTTTGAGAAAAAAATAAACTCAGGCACATCCTCTAACAACAGTGGTGGTATAATATATATTGCTTTACTATATGCCAAAATAAAGAACACATGGATGCTGTATCTCTAAAATTTCTATTCGTTTAACAGCAATGACACAGCCTATCACCCTTGTTAAAAGTAATCTGGGATAGTTCTTATAAATTCCTGTACTAAAAAAAGTTGCATGGAATTCAACAATATAACTGAAACACATCACTTTCTTAGAAATTAGTTACACTGGAATATGATCAGTAGAAATGATTCTGATGAATTAGATGGCTAATCATGCTTTTACAGCTTTCTTTAATTATAAAAGAAAAAAATCATTACTTTTTATGTATTTTTAAACACAATATGTATTTTAGACAAATATGCAGTATTTGCTAATTTGGCTTTCTCTGCTGTATGAAATATCTTATTCAATCAGCTCAGAATATTTATGAATTGGAAAATATTTGTTTCTTCAAAGTTGTGCTTATAAATAGGCTCATTAAAATGTACCAAAAATTAATCTTTTAAATATATCCATGATTAGATAAGATCTTTTCCCCCAGGTGAACAAGGTAGGTGCCCTACAGATCTCAAAACAATAAGGGCATGTTGACATGGTCCAAATCACTTTTTACAATTTCTTGTAGCAACATTTATCTTACGGTTTCAAGACCTTGAACTGTAGCCCATGGACAGGTTGTCAGTACTCCTCCAGGTTACCAGTGGTACGTCTGATTATATTCCACATCTCCCAGTGGGATCTTTTAGAAACTGGAAAAAACCTATTCTGATGTTTATTATTCTCCATCCCTTGTTCTCACTGCATCTTATCACCTTTCAGACACAGAAAATGTTATTTCTATTTTTCTTTCACTATAGGAGAAAAGAAAAACACAGAGAAACTCAAGAGAGACAAATACAACTACAGGGAAAAAAAGGAGTTTGGAATGAAGGGGTAAGGGAAGAATGAAAAGGAAGAAAAAGCAGGGGCATAATGCAGAAAAATAAAAGATTTTGGGTAACTATCTGAAAAGTTAAGAAAATGCCTTTTACTCTAGAGCTGTATAGTGTGAAGATGCTTATCCAAAATGTTCAGCTGCCCTGCAGATTTGGTCAATATTTTTACTGGAAAAAGATAAACCTAGTAAATGATTTAATTAAGGAGACTTGAACCAGAATTCAATTATTCAGAAGAAAAAAAAATATAATAGATGAAGTTCAACTAAGTGAAAATGTGTGCCAGAGAGACTACAGACAAAATTCTCTATGAGGGACACAGTTGTTTAGAATGAAGATGATGGATTTACATGAAGTAGTTTGAGTGAGGATTGATGCAGTCTTAAATGCTTCATAGTAAGTATAGTAAGTAAATGCTCAGAATTAAGTACAATAAAGGGTTTTTTATTTAGCGGTAGACTCACAGATCCATGGTCCTTTGTACAAGTGGGGAACAGGAACCAAATTCAGGGCAGAGAGAGAGAAAGAGAGAGAGAGAGAGAGAGAGAGAGAGAGAGAGAGAGAGAGAGAGAGAGAGAGAGAGAGAGAGAGACTGTGCAAACTTTATGTCGGCATTTATAGTACTAGAGACCACATCCATCTATGGGACACTGTGAAAGCAGTGCTAAAAGGAAAGTTCATAGCACTAATGCCCACATAAAGAAAACAGAGAAAGCACACGTTAGAGACTTAACAACACACCTGAAAGCTCTAGACCACACCCTAATGGGCTGGCATCTTAAAAACTATTGGCTGAAGGAGTTCCCATAGCACTTCATAATAATAAGGTTTATGGGTAAATAAAAGGGGGATTTATTTAGAAAACCACTGTTTCTTGGATTACCTGGGTTAGTGACTTCAGTGTATCCCTGTTTATATTTTCTTTAGAAATGCTTCGGAAGTGATCACAATACTACTCTACAGAAAACACAAATATTTGTAGTATTTCTCTACACAATTAAAAAAATCTAATTACTCTATACACATTTAAATGCACTATTAATGAATTAAGTTTTTAGTAAATAGACAACTAACTTGTTGACAGAATAATTTTATTTGTATAATATTATGTGTGGCTGTACATTTATAAAAAATTTAAATAGTTCTGTGTAGTTACTAATAGATAAAGCCAAAACACATTGACAATTTAACAAGTTCCATTGTAGACTTTAAACAAAGTCCTTTATGATATTTTAGAAAAATGAACAAAATAATGGAATTCACTATATTTTGAAGATTTTCTGAATGTTCTCTAAAATTCACATGCAAATGAAATCTGCTTCACACTTGGAAAAGGGCCTTTTTATTCCACTAAAGTAAATATCAGAGAAAAACACCTAACAGTTTTGAATGGGACTAAATTGTTCTTTGAATTAAATGTGCTTTTGAAAGTTTTCTTCAATAAAAATGAACTAAAGACCGAGTTTCTTTATTTTTCTATGTAGTTGTACTTGCTTAAAGACTTAAATAAAAATGTGAAAAAAATTAGCCTAATGAAACAAACTAACAAGGCATTTTGCATTTATTTATTTATTTGTTTTACTGTGATCTCCGGAAGTAAGGGAATGAGACACAACACAATTTTCTTATATAAATCATGCACCAATAGAGAGATGAAATTTCTTTTCCTCTCTGTGCTACAATTTAAAACAACAGGGGCTGTTTGATAGAATGTATTAAATAAAACTACCCCAAAAGAAAGACATTAAGCTTTTGCCAACCCATCAATGTTATATGACTTTACCCCGGTAGCCTTTAAGAGATTCTGTAAGGAATTTGAGCTTCTCTTGCTAGCAACAGTGCTTTTAGAACTTACATCTTTTCCTATTTAGACTTTGAGAAATATTACTGATTCTATGGTACTTTACTACCAGACAATTTTAAGAAATTAGATAGCTTAAATTTTAATAGAACAATAAATCATTTCTGCAATACTTAACTTAATAATAATCTAAATATTAACCGTTTTATGAAACAAAGCTTCAAAGTCACCCTTCTCATTTTACTCTCTGTATCATTAAGCAAAATAAAAAGAGTTTATTATGAATAGTTCAGTGAGAAAAAGTGTTCTGAAATTTTTTTATGGAAGTTCATATTCATTGAACTAAGAAAATGAAAAATAGATTTAAATAGTATTAAGTAATTTGGTTCACTAAATAACTTGGGTCACTTGTATTCAATGCATCAGCCATTTCTTTAGTTTTCGGATCTCTTAAAATATCTTCTATATTTTCTAATATAGTTTAAATAATATGTGCAGAGATAACACACAAACTACTTATTTATATAAACATATAGAAAACTATATTAATTATATGATTTTAGACAGATTTTATGTGTTTATATAGCCGTGCATACTTCACCTTTTCTCCATTCGTTATTTTATGTTCAAAAGAGCAGAAAAGTATTTCAGTGTGAATATCATGAAAGGATTGAGTTGATATTTTTTGTACTTTGAAAGGGCAAATGTGTGATGATCTTTCCAGGGAAACCAAAACTCATCCTTAAGAAGGACCTGCCACCATTATAGACAAGAAACTGAGTACCAACATCTCCTGGGTCACATAATAAATTTCTCCATGAGCCTTTATGCAGGACAATCAATCTCTAGAGCACGCTGTCTTTCCGGTTAAAGTTTTATGTTTTAGTGTTTCCATTTCCATACACATTTACTTTCTCGCATGTATGTGTCCATCCTCATCTAGACGGCATTTGGAATAACATATTTTTTGAAGTTAAGGAAATGAGCAGGAATATTCTATTCCTTTTTCATATTTGCATTTTAAAATTAATTTTTAGAATTAGTTCTTTTGGTACTGAAAAGTAAATGTTCCACCTTGAAAGAAACATTAAAGCTGGATGGTAAAATTAAACAAGGGATTCAATACCAATTTCAAAGCTTCAGAAATTAATTCAGTTTTTATAGCAATAAATGCATTGCTTTTTTTTTTTTTACAAATTTCATAGAGAGACTGTAATGATATTTCCCGAACATTTCTGCAGGAGTAATTTGGTAATTCATATTGCTGAGTGTAGGTACTTTGTAGAGTCCTAGAGTTTGCAGGTTTTACTTTAAAAAAAAAAGAAAGAATAAAATAATGTGAAACAAAACTTTTGACAAGATGCATTGATAAGATGGATCCTACAAAACATGAATAACAAATTTATACAGTCATATTTAATAGTAAAATCTTCATCAAAAAAGGCATGGAGGGATAAAAGGTCTTGCAAGCCATAGAGTATAGCCCAAACCCAGAGCTCTCAGTGAACTTGAATAAATTTGTAATGGATGCAAGATAGCCTGCAGAAAAGTCTGGAGGATTAGAAAAGAACCCGAAGGTTGCTGACATACTCAAGCATGGATACTTCAGCAGAACTTAGAAACTTTGGTTGGATTTAATAAAAAATTCATTGAATTCATTAGTTTGCCCTCAAACTAAAGAGAAGAAATAACTAAAAAAATCTAGACAAAAATGAAAAAAAATTAAAGTTTAGTAGAGAAAATGATGGTAAAATACCTTACTCAGTACAAACTAACAATATAGATAAAATCTAGTAGAGTTTGGAAACTGACAAATTTGCACTCAATAATAATTAGCACTAGGGGAAAAGATAATTTTTAAAATTAACTCAATTTTTCTATTCTTAAGAACAATAAAATATCAAAACAAAAAATTAGGAAATTATGACCTAAGCAAGATAAAAGAAAGAAAAGTTTTCACTGGCTAAAGTCTCCAAGGGAATACAATACATAATTTTGAAAGAAAAGACATAAATTCATATTAAAATATGTTTAAAGCAATAAAACATATCATCTCTAGAAAATTAAATATAAGTGGGGTGGTGTTGTTGCACACCTTTAATCCCAGCACTCAAAAGGCAAACCAGGTGGATCTCTCAATTTGAGGTCATCCTGGTTTACAAAGTGAGTTCCAGGGCAGACAATATTGTTACACAGAGACAGCCTGTCTCAAAAAAATGATTCAATAATGAATTTCAGTAAAAATAAAAAATCTTACAATGAACCAAAGGGGAGTTTTAGTGTGTGTGTGTGTGTGTGTGTGTGTGTGTGTGTGTGTGTGTGTGTATACTCCCAAAGGCAAATTTTGGAAATATAGTTGTATGTTTCTATGTAAGTTGTAAGTTTCTATGTTTCTATATATATATATATACACTCCCAAAGGGGAGTATTAGAAATATGTATGTGCACTTGTGAAGTGTAAAATTTGACCAAAAATACTCAATAACTGTCATAACTGTCAATAGTGCATTCATGATGCCACATGATAGAAAGTAAAATCAAAAGTTTAAACATCTATCAATAAAAAACAAAAAAATCAGGATAGCCAAAACAATCCTGTACAAAAATAAGTAACCACTGGAGGCATCAAGATCCCTGACTTTAAGTTCTGCTGTAGAGCTATAGTAATGAAAACAGTTTGGTATTGGCAAAGAGAAAAAAAAAAGATAGGGCAACCAATGGAATAATTGAAGAACGCATCTTCTACAAATGATGTTGGCATAACTGGATGTTACAATGTAAAAGAATAGAATTAGATTCATTACTATTCCTATGAACAAAGCTCAAATCTAAATGGATCAAAGATCTCAACATAAATCCAGCCACACTGAACCTCATTGAAGAGAAAGTAGAAAGTATGCTTGAACTAACATAACACCAGTAGCACATACACTGATAGAAACAATAAATGGTACCTCCTAAAACTGAGAAGATTCTGTAAAGCAAAGGACACAGTCAATAAGACAAAGCAGCAGCCTATGAAATGAGAAAAGATCTTGACTAACCCCATATTTGACAGAAGACTGTAGTAAGGAGGCTGCTTGTTCGTTTCCCAGATGCTCATACTCCTGCAATATCCACACAGAAAGTATATTCTTTAAATCACTGCTTGGCCAATTACTTAAGCATATTGCTAGCTAGCTCTTTCATGTACAATTAACCTATGTCTGTTATTTTATATTTCACCACAAGGCTCATGACCTACCAGCAAAATTTCAGCGTTTCTATCTTTGGCGGCAGCTTCATGGCTTCTCTCTGACTCCACCTTCTATATCTCAGCATTCAGCTTAGTTTTCCCCGCCTAAATAAGTTCTACCTTGTAAGAGGCCAAGCCAGTTCCTTTATTCATTAAGCAATAAAAGCAATCCATAGACAGAAATACCTCCCACACAAATTAATCTCTGAAATGTATAAGGAACTCAACAAACAAGACTTCAAAATAACACACAATTCAATCCAAAAACAAGGTTCAGATCTAAACAGAATTCTCACCAGAAAAACTGAAAATTGATAAAAGACACTTAAGGAATTGCCCAACATCCTTGACCATCTGGGAAATACAAATTAAAATGACTTTCAGATATCATTTTATGCCTCTCAGAATGGCTAAGATAAAACTATCAGTCCAGCTTATGCTGGAAATTGAGGTGGGGTAAGGGGAAAACTCCTCCATTGCTGGTGTAAGTGTAAACTTGTACAGCTACGTTAGATATCAGTATGGGAATTTCTCAGAAAATTGGAAATGAATCTACCTCAAGACCCAGCAATGCCACTCTTTGGTATATACCCAAAAGATGCACACTCATACCGCATTTACATTTGCTCAGTTATGTTCATAGCAGCATTATTTGTAAGAGCCAGAACCTGGAAACAACCTCACTGCCCCTCAACCAAAGAATGGATAAAGAAAATGTGATATATTTATAAAATGGAGGACTGCTCAGTGGTTAAAAACGAAACCAAACAAAAATAGTGATGTCGCAAAGTTTGCTTGCAAATGGATGGAACTAGAAAACATCTTTAGTGAGGTAAACCCAACCCAGAAAGATGAGCATGGTATGTACCCACTCATAAGTGGATACTAGCTGTAAAACAAAGGATACACCGTCTATAGTCCACAACCCCAAAAAAGCTATGTAACAAGGAGAACCCTAAGAGAGATGTACATGGATCCAGCTGGGAAGGGTAATTAGACAAGATTTCCTGAGGGAATTGGGAGTGGAGGGAAAGGGGAGGACAGAAGGTAAGAAGAGAGAGGGGGGAAAAAGAGGGAGGAGAAGAACATGAGGGCATTGAATGTTTGAGATGGGTGAAGGACAGAGGACAGCAAGGAAAGAGGTATCTTGATTAAGGGAATCATTATGGGTCCAGCAAGAAAACTGGCATTAGGGGAACTCTCATAAATCCACAAGAATGACCCAGCTATGACTCTAAGCAATAGTTCACAGGCTGCCTCAACTGGCCTTCCCCTGTAATCAGAGTGATAACTACTTTAATTGTCATCACAGAACCTTCATCCAGCAACTGATGGAAGCAGATGCAGAGATCCACAGCTAAGCTCTTGGTTGAGTTTCTGGAAACCAGTCCAAGAGAGGGAGGAGTGATACTAAGAACAATGTGATCATAACCTTAATGCGGATACCCACAGAAACAATTGACCTGAGCTAATGAGAGCTCACCAAAGCGAGACTGATAACGAGGGAACCTTCATAGGACCAAACTAGGCCCACTGAATGTTGGAGACAGTTATGTGGCTTGGGCAGTCTGCGGGGCCATTGGCAGTGGGACCAGGCTTTATTCCTGGAGCCTGAACTGGGGTTTTTGAGCCCATTCTTTTTGGATGAATACCTTGCTCCACATAGATGTAGGGGGATGCCTCAGTCTTGCCTCAAAGTGATGTGTCAGACTTTGTTGACTCCCTTTGGGAAGCCTTACCCTCTCTGAGGAGTGGGTTGTGGTGTGGCGTCAGGGTAAGGCGGGGTAATGGGAGGAGGGGAGGAAGTGGGAACTGGGATAGGTGTACTAAATGAGAAAAGATTGTTTTAAAAAATAAACTTAATAATAATTATTATAAAAGAAATTATATATATATATGTATACCAAAAATAATTAATTAAACCTCAAAGTCTCGTGAGATATTTGATTCTACAGGAAAATAATTAGGAATGGAAGGAATCTGCATGTTAATCATAGAAAAGAAGAAAGAATATCAGAACACTGCCTGTTATTAAAGAGTTGCAGCATTAGGACAGCCTAAAACCACTGGTCTAGTCATTGCAATCTTAACACAAATTGCATTTAATTCAAATCAAAAGTCCCCATAGTATCAACAACAATTATAATCTGGGATTCCAGCCACTCTGTCCCAGGCTGGTTCTCCTCCCTGTATACTTCTCTCCTTGGCAGAACTCTCATTGCTCTTACTTCTCCAAAGCACCCCAAGTTTAATACTTCTCACAATGGCATTTTCTCCATGCAATGACACTCTCACTCTCCTGGCCTCAGCACCATGTGAAACCATGGAGAAAATGTTTCCCCACCATTTCACCCATGACCCTAAAGTCAGTGAGATGTAGATAACTGCCACGTTTGGCTGCCTCCTTGAATCAAGATGGCAAGTATTGCTGTACCCTTCTAGGGGAAGAAAATTCCTTAGCCCCACGTCTTTCCTGTGTTGAAAGCTTAGTTTGGTAGAACCTTTACCTCTGAGCACTCCTGTCTTCATCCATTGGAGAACACCCCTCTGTTTAATCTTCTTATCTTTTTCAACACAAGACTTGGATGGAACATTGTTTTCTTGTCTCCCTTTGCTCTTTAAACTGTGAACCTTGCATTGCTTTTTGTCACAGTTGTTCTTTTCCCTTGTAGATCTGCATAAGTAATTACCACAAATCACAAGAATATTAAGGTGCCTTGAAATGTCATTTTTGAAATGTTACTTTTAAATTGGCTTCAGGCAAATTCTTTGGACAAGGGTAAGAGACAGGCAATTTACCAGACTATCACAGGAATGGCCTTTAAGCTAGCAGCCTTAAAAGTTCTTCGTTCCCAATAAAGACTCTTGAGCTAGTCTTCTATGATCAGACTGACCACAACATTGGCTTCCAGGCTCTGGCTGTTTCCTTCTTCCATGCCCTTGTGTCAATAGAAGGCATGCACCAAATTTAGCATGGGTTTTTTTTATACTCTGAATAATCTGATGAAGAAAATAACCCACAGTAACCCACAGAAGCTTGACTTTTAATTAATTCTCGATTAAGTCAATTTGATAACCCACATTAACCACTACAAGGAGACATATAAAATATAATACTTGATACTTTACTTTGTTATAGAACTGTTCTGATAGTGAGTCATTCTTCTTTTGTGCTTTTAAAGTTTTAGTTGGCTTTAAAATCATAAATACAAGTGAAATACAATGAACAATGGAAATTTTGAAGAGATTATTCCTCCATGTTAGTTTTCAGAATCACTTCCATACTGGAGATACATGGTAACATGGGAGAGAGTGAAAGTAAGAAATGATAAAAGCATGCTTGGTTTGTGCCCTTTTCAAACTTGGAAATAGCTATAAAACAATTAAGTAAACTTTGTATGCTTCCCTGAAACAATCTGTAAGTAAGTTGATATGTAAAATTGGGTCCAAGTTATCAGTTAGAAAGAAGGAAAAAAAGGAAATTTGGACTGTAGTAAAAGATAAATTGTTGCTTCCCCAAATCTACATATATCAGCTTATAAGTACCTATCATAAAACATGACCACAAGAAAAAGAGATGGTAGTAAAGAAGTTGGTGCTTCTTAAAACCTTTGCTGTATATGTGCGATTTTGGCTGCAATTGCTAGTTCACAGGAAATCATGAATTAAATAGATTGCTAGTTTATTACAAGCACTGAAATATGTACTGACTTATAAGAAAATATATGTTCAACAACCTAGAAAGATGGATGGTGGCTTGTTGGATCTGCTACAAAGCCTGAGTTAAATCTCAAGGAGAGAACAAACTCTCAGAAATTAACGTTTGACCTCCAAATGGACTTGTCCATACATACATGCAGTTACCCCTGCATACAATTCATTAAATAAAAGAAATAAACAATTTTTACATAATAGTCAAAATATAAAAACCAGAAAGCTGAAGAATCACACTGGTATAGATTGATTACCTTCTCTTTATTGAACTGTATGTAATATCATATTCAAGTGCAAAAGTATGTTAAAAACATCTTCATAATATGTCTGTGGCTCTTCATATAGAAATTACTATCAAATATATTGAAGAAACTATTTTCTACCAAAAGTTTTTTCTGCCTTTATAATCCTGGTATAAGGCCCTTATAAACTTATAAGTCTCTCTTCTGTGTTTCAATTCCATGGAAATAAAAAGACAACATACCACTGCATAGGATAATGTATAAAATCACAAGTATATCATATTTCTTCACTAGATATGATTATTAAAAATATTAAATCACAAGAAAGTTCTGAAAAGGCACAAACTCCTATTCATGCCACTTCTGAAACCTGAACTGATAAAAATAATTTAAACTCTGGCCAAATGCATTCTGATTTTTGTAAATGAGAACAAAAGCAAGATGATCTATAAGCCTCTTTGAATAATGGAATTTTATGACCATAATATAAGCTATATGATGCTTCTAATGCCTCATAAAGCAAGACTGTCCACTTAACTAATTAGTCAAATAATTAAATAAGTCAATATTGTCAGAGATAACTGAACTGACACTAACAAATAACTTGAATGAACTGTTATTTATATTGAATTTATTATATGTATTAAATATATATTAAGGTTATTAAGTGAAGATGTCACTTAGTAGGTGATTCATATGATTCAAGGAGGAGATTTGGAATACAAGAAAAGCCACCTATTTCACCAAATAAATGTCTCAAAAGGATATCTTTGGGCATGAATAGTGTTAATTATTCACCTTCTGAAAACAGTTTTTCAGTTTTTCGTTCCACAAGCAGTTTAAAGCAAACCAACTTGGATTGATAGGATTCAAAAAGTAGGTTTAGAAAATATGCACATTTCTTTTTCACACAAGTCCAGATGAGTGCATTCAACAGCTGCCGATGAAAGAAGGAGAATTACCAAAAGAGGTTGCAAATGTGGGCAGAAGCAATCGAAGCCATAATCACCGTTCCTATGTTCCAAACAACAAAACACAAATGAAGTAAATCTAATGAGGAGACAATTGGATTACTTAGAGAAAGCTCCTGAAAACGAAGTGATTAAGTCAGGTACAAAATAATAAAGTGCTGTTCTTGTTCTTAGTGAGACACAAAATGACAATTATGCAAAGAGACCCTTAAAAGCTGGGCTACTGAGAATGCATGCCTAATCTTCCCTAATACCCCTTTTTTTTCAAGCACCACTTTCAAAATATTTTCTTCATTCTAAATTTGCCTCGGAAAGCTCACCATCGGCTAGCATTTAATGACTCGAAGTGTGTCTTGTCAAACTTCTGTAATGCTCCTTGCACTGCTTAGAAAAACTCACCACAACCACAATAAAATCTTCAACAATCTTAGGAGTTGCTACTTGCCCGGAATAAAAGTACTCAAAAGAACTTTGTCTGGCAGGAATTGAGCAGCTGGAGGTAACATTAGATATATATGCAGGTGATTCTCACAGGATTGCTCAAATATAACTAAATAGATATGGTGTCTACAAAATTAGATAATCGAAATCATATAGCAGCACAGAGACCCAATAATATGCTGCTTAGAGCGCAGGACCAGGGCCAACATGTAGTCTTGCTAATACTTATATAGCTTTACAATTGCTTATGTACCTCTTTATCTCAGCTCGATATGTTTATTTACAATTACGATTACAACATTAAGTTTCTTCCATAAAGAAAACAGGTACACACACATACATTTTTTTTTAGCAGTAGCTTTCATTGACTCTACCCTTGAAAACTGTTTGTTCTTTGAAGTTTGAATATCCGTTTTCTTATTCACTGATAATAACTAAAATAATTTAAAATTGTTAAGGTTCATAATTTTAGTTACATAAACATTTTTCTTTCTGAAAGTTTAACCTGTTGTAAAAGTTTCTCTTTAGATATGACTTATTGCTTAAATCTGTTTCACAGGTTAAACCTGTAAGAAAAACTAGAAAAGCAAAGGATAGTTAACTAGATGCAGGCTAAGTGATTCAGAGACTGGGTTCCAAATTGGAGCAGTATAGAAATCTTCAAATAAGAAAACAAGGAAATCAAGGCTGAAAAGTCGTGCAGTAAAAGAAAACTAAAGTCAGGAAAGGTGAAGTTTTTGTTTTCTATTTAAATTTCTCTTAAGAAAAAAGATTTAGATATTTCATGTTAAAGTAAACCTAAATACGTAAGAGAAATGAGCATATGCTACTTATAAAGTAGGATACACAAAGGACATTAACCGTGAAGAAAAGCAATACTGCAGTCGAAAAACTTGAAAACATAACTGAAAAACTTGAAGACAATAATAGTTGGCTAGATGATAAAATCTGCTGAGATACGAAGATGTGTAGCAAAATGGTGCTTCAAAATATTAATAATAAGAAAAGAATCTAAAATGAGTTTGTTAGAAGTTATACTAGGAAAGACTTTCAAAAGCAACTCTCCCCTATAATATTTTTTTTCAATTTTAGCTCCAGTTGCATGTAAATTTAAATATTCCTTACTATCCAAACATTCATAATTTCAAAAATCGTCTTTTGATTATTTAAAAAAAATGGGATCTTGGGGTTGGGGTGAGATGGGGGTAAGGGGAGATGGGGAGAGAAAAGTGAGAAGGGGAGGATGGGGGAACTTGGGGAAACAGGATGATTGGGATAAAGGAAGGTTGGATAGGGGAGCAGGGGAAGCACATATCTTAATTAAGGGCGAACAATGAGGGCTGCTGAGAAGCCAAGGACAATGGCACTGGGTTTTGATCCTACTTCAAGTTCTGGCTTTGTAGGAGCCTAGCCAGTTTGGATGTTCACCTTCCTAGACCTGGACGGAGCGGGGAGGACCTTGGACTTTCCACAGGGCAGGGAACCCTGACTGCTCTTTGGACTGAAGAGGGAGAGGGAGATGGGCGGGAGGACGGGGAGGGAAATGGGAGGCTGGGAGGAGGCGGAAACTTTTTTCAATAAAAAATTAAAAAAAAATTATGGAATTTATGTTATTTAACATATCTACTAAATTTATCAAACAACTTTACTTCTCGCTTACATAAAATGATGTTACAAAGCACCAAAAGTAAGCAAGTCAAAAAGTGTAAAGATTTATTTGGTGAATGCAATTCACTACCTTGTTCAGAATAAAAGGATAAAATAGGAAGAAATTCCACTGTCTGTTTTACTTTTATCCACTCAGCTGAAATTATAACTTTAGGAGAGAAAGTACAGGGTAGAGAGGGATGTAATATCTCAGGGGTACACTACGTGGCTAATGAGGCGAATGTGTGCACAATTTCAAACAACCATATTAACTTGCAAACCTATGAACATTTGGAGTTTACTAATCAGTGCCGGCCATTTGTTCATCCATACATGTTAACCTCAACAAATTGAGGTGAAAATTACTGTTTCAAACTTTTACTTTTAACTTTAAAACCAGTGTATTTCTATTTCTTATCCATACTGCATGCTTTTTATTTTAGTGCCCAATTTTTTTCTTACTTTTTATAGATCCAAAACTCTAAATATTTTATTTTGTAGACTACATTCCTTTATATGTAGATTAGTTTTCATCATCCCTCTTAAATAACAAACCTATATTTTCTTTAGAATGCTCTCAAATATCAAAAATTAATAATTTAAATTATATCTCCCAGTTCACCATCTAACAAATTTTATTGTATTTTGTTAAATTGATCAACGTCTATAAATACCTTAGTATTTTTATTTGACAAAGTAAAATAAAAATATTAAGTATTGTTGTTAGGGTTTTATTATGTGAATTTTGGATAATGTATGAAACAGAAATCAATAAACACTTTTTAAATTTAAGATAACTAGTAGCAAATTTATTATTTTAATGTTTATGAAGTTGACAGATGTTTGCAGGAGGAGCTGCACAGCATGTTGAAAATTGGCAGCATTGAGGCTCTACACCATTTCCACATGGCTTGGTTTTATTACAAGTTATGAATGTTAATATCTTTGCTGTAAAGCCTCAAATAATATATATAAACAAAAAAGTAAACTATGGCATTGCTGTTCTTTCTTAGTTTTATTTGTTACCTCAATTTTTACCAAATGTCATTAAAATAATGTGCATCTTTTTAGTTTGTTTTTTTTACTTTCTCTTATGGAAATTGGTATTAATATGTAGCATATATGGTAAAGTCAATATAAAATACATTACTGTACATGGTTGTTTGTTTCCAAGGTGCCCAGACATGAATAATAGCACAGAAACTATGTTAATTATGATACTATTGGCCTATTTGCTTCTTATTAACTAATTCTTACATCTTAAACTAACCCATTTATATTATTCTGTGTATTGCCAGGAGGCAGTGGCTTACTGGATAAAGTTCTAGTATCTGTTCCCTCGACCTACATTGTGTCCCTCTGACACTGCCTACTCTTTCTATATATCTGTGTTTGGATTATCCACCTAGCTTTACTTTGCTAAGCAATTGGCCAAAAGAACGTTACTCATTAACCAATAAAAATATCACATATACAGAAGGACTTCCCACATTATCTCCCTTGGACTGTGGTCTGTCGATACAAATTTAAGGTCAGTTTTGCTACACTATGTATTTGTATATTTCTACTCTTGTTTAAGGTATTATGCAACTCACTTTAAAATGTAATGTAAAGTTAAAATTACAGATTAATGTATAGTCATTTATAATCGTCAAATGTCACGTTAGTTAGATTTTCAACTAAGTTCAAATCAATAGGTATACTTCAACCTTTTTAAATACCTAAAGAATATGGCATTTAAAAGGTTTTAACACCTTCGACTTTTTTTGACAGTGAGACTTGTCTGTTTCTAGCAGCACCAATTATTTCAGAGAGGTAGCTAGACATTGAAGAAACTCGATATGGGATTGGTCTTGAGTTGACAAGGCTAGCCATCTGAGCAAGAAACTGCTGTTGCCTGGACTATTTGATTTTATGCTGTATAAGTTGGACATGTAGCATGCACAGAAAAGTGGCTGCTAAACATTCCAAAAAACAGGATGGTCCTTCAGGGTTCTTGTTTCACAAAAAAAAAAAAAAAAAAAAAAAAAAAAGAAGAAAGAAAGAAAAGAAAAACCTCCTGCCAACGTTCTGCAGGAACACATAAGAAAGCAACTGATGAATATTGTGTTGCCATTACAACAAGACAGAACAGCAGAACAGATCTTCAAATTTCTTGCTTCATGGAAAAGTCTGCTGGATACTATAGGCTGTAGGCAGAAAATAGATAAAATGAACATTGCAGAAGAACTGTCTGTCCAGGCAGGGAGATGTCTCTGTCAATTCTAGAGTTTTGGAAGGTGCTACAATGTACTTCCTTTTTACTTAAGTAATATTATATACTTCTGGGATATTTGAAGAGTTGAAGACATATAGTTATAGTTTTCCCTAATTATGATAAAAGATAAATTAGATATAAAACATTGAACTCACAAAGATAGGATCGATGATAGAGTCTTTTCCTTACGTCAATTGTAAAAGGACTAAATATTGAAACCTTAATTTTTGCTTGAAAACTGTTTTTTTTAAATCTGTAATTTTACTATGTAAAAGTTAAAATTTTCTTTTTTATTTAGACAGAAAGGGGGAAATGATGTGATATTCCCCTCTGTGTGCTGTAATATGTTCTATTACCATTGATTAATATATAAAGCTATTTGGGCTAATGACTTAGCAGAGCAGAGCCAAGTGAGAAATCGGAACAAAGATGTAGAAAGAGAGTAGGCAGAGTTAAGGAGACACCATGTAACTGATGAAGGAGAAAGACAGATGCCAAAGCCTTACCAGGTAAGCGACAACCTCTGATACACAGAATAATAGAAATGGGTTAATTTAAGATGTAAGACTCACGTAGAAATACGCAAAAGCCTTTAGCCAAACACTGTTGGAATTAATATAACTTCTGTGTGATCAGAAGGGCCAGGAAATAAATGAGCAGTCTCCATGTAAAATGAATGAATTTTGAAAAGAAAAACTCAAATAATTTTAATTTCCATAATAATAATATTCAGTATAATAAATCAAATAATTACAGATATGAATAATTATGGAATAAAAATGAGATTATTGAAATTTAATATTGTTACTAGGGTAGGTAAATTTAACATATGTTTTATATACAAAACATATATGTCAAATCTTAAAATTTTACATTTAGAATGGTTGCGTAATATCATATGTATGGGTAAACTTGTTCTAGTCTATAAAAATTTTGGTTGTGTATGTAGTAAGATTGAAAGCCCTTTGCCAACTACAAAGCTCAGCTGGGAAAAAGGGATTAATGCTACATTGATTTAGGACATTAGTTCTGTAATGTGCTTGTATACTGGAATTACCCAAGCATCATTTTAAAAACATAAGAATCCTGAAGACCACCAATTATACTGCCTTAATTGCTCTGGGTGCCAGTTTTCAATTCCCTCAGGCTATTCTAATGGGAGGCCAGGATTTGTACAAAAGTGTAGTTTTCCAGAAGTGATAGTCAGTAGCCAGTAGCTAATGGATGCATGACTATATTCTTAAATAAATACATAAAACACTTCCTTTCATTGCAAAAGCAGACCTATAGTAAAAATGACAAAAATGATATTTATTATTTTTTTAAATTGTTATAAAATATATTAAATGTTTTAATGAATCCAAATTATTTCTCTCTTTCGACTTTGATCCTTCAAATGAATTTTTTGGATCGTCTCACCTCATGCTTTACCCAATGTTGAGGAAGTCTATCATTTCTGTCTGTGAATTTTTGTCATGAAGCATCTGTATTGACTGAATTATTGCTTTTAGTCAGTTGTGCAGTGGTTGGTATATATTTTATTAACAAATATCAGTATCTCATTACCAGTCAGTATTTTATTAACACATATCAAATATTTAATAAAAAACTCTACCACAACTTCTGGCAGTTTATATCTGAAGAAATAAATAATAATATGAATATGTAGACAATATAATATTATGGATATATAGAAATACTTGATAGACTCATAGACAGATACATAATAAACACATGATAGGCATTATATGATAAATAGATAGATAGATAGATTATAAATAAATAAATGGATAGTTAATAGGTAGATGATAGAGCAGTCAGATGGATTTATTACTAATTTTGACAATATTAAACTTTCTTTTAAATTCATTTCCACAAAACACAAGTGCATTTTTCAGAAAAAATTTTTTTGAAAATTGGAAAAGACAACATTTTCTGGACTCATTAAGTTAGTTTCCTCAAAGACAAACATTCCTAGCTGTTTAGTGTCACCTTCTGTTCAATGCATTTCTTTTTTTTATAGGTAGGCATGAATTTATTGCAATGTTCTATTATACAGCCCTTAACTATATACCACTTTAAATTCTCTAGATGTCCAAAAAGAGAGATCAGGAAGAATCTGAGCTATTGAATAGGAAAAACAATACATAAAAAGTGTAAAGAATGTGATTTGAGTATTATGGTTATATATCTGAACATAAAGAAGATATTCCATCATTTTATTTTTATAACGTATTTTTTTCTGTTGTAAATAGTTTACAATAATAAATGTCAGATAACATCAGGTCTGTGTGGGAGATAGTTTTGCTTATGTCTAAAACGAGGTATATCTCTTCTAATGAGGGGTATCAAGAGGTACCTTATGTTCCTGGCTTTTGAATTAGTAATTCCATCTGTTTCAGTAGTAGTCAGTTTCATCCAAAAAACATAATGCTTTGGGAAGATTATGTAATTTTATAAACACCTTCCTCCAGTATATAACAGTGTTTAAGCCACATAATTTACAAAGTAGTTAATATGCAAAGTGACCACATAATAACAAGTGGTATAGGTCAAAATACAAAACCTCTGAATGAAAATTATATATTGTATCACACATCAATACATTTGACAAGTTTTATAGTACTAAGAACTCGTTAAATAATGTCTCGGTGTATAATGCAACATGAAATTAAAGAGCAACTTAGTCAAATATTATAAAGGATTTTAAGCTATTTACAGCAAATTTTATTTCCTATACCTCATGCATAGTGTCTTATAGGATTTCCCTATTGCCTCCTGTTGTCTGCAAATCAATTGTAACTGTAGATTTTTGTTTGGATGTGCCAGAAAAATATCTAAGAGACATGGTCAATACTAAAGAGAGCAATAAATACTCAGTAGGTATTTACTGGTGAAAATATAACAAATTAAAATAACACCAATGCGCATTAAAATATTTAAACAAAGAATGTATGCACTATTAAAGTGAGAACATATTATAGAACTATTGAAGATAGACAAAACCAATTAAATTTTTTAAATTCAAGCATTTGAATTATATATAGTAATAGCATACATTTTCTCTCATTTTAATAGAATGTGCTTCATTGTGTGAACTTCAGTAATTAGGTTGGAAAATTCTGGATTTCTGCACATATTTACAGTTTCTAAATATTTTTAATTTTAGCGTCATATATAGGTATTTTAGAGATTGCAATTACATAATCTCACCATTTATTTTCCTCCCTCCAAACCCTTTCATATACCCAACCATGCTTCTTTTCAAGTTCATTGCCTATTTCACGTTATTCACACCTGCACACATAGAAACATACATTAATATACATAGAAAACATATTCTTAAGCTTTAGCAACATGCAATATACTCAATTGATATAGTTTTTTTTTATGGTATACATCTTTTCAGGACTGACCTTTTTTTCTTAGGTAGCCGTTGTTTACTCCTCTCTAGAGAAGAACATAATGTAGTATTTTTTTTTATTGAGAAAAGGAGAAAAAAAAAACAAGTTTCCCCCTCCTCCCAGCCTCCCATTTCCCTTGCCCTCCTCCCACCCTTCTCTCCCTCCTCCCACCTTTCTCCCTCCTCCCACCCTTCTCCCCCTCCCCCCACTCCTCTCCCTCTCCCTCTCCAGTCCAAAGAGCAGTCAGGGTTCCCTGCCCTGTGGTAAGCCCTAGGTCCTCTCCCCGCCATCCATATCTAGGAAGGTGAACATCCAAACTGGCTAGGCTCCCACAAAGCCAGCACATTACATAGGTTCAAAACCCCGTGCCATTGTCCTTGGCTTCTCATCAGCCCTCATTGTTCGCCATGCTCAGAGAGACCAGTTTTATCCCATGCTTTTTCAGTCACAGTCCAGCTGGTCTTGGTGAGCTCCCAATAGATCAGCTCCACTGTCTCAGTGGGTGGGTGCACCCCTCGTGGTCCCGACTTCTTTGCTCATGTTCTCCCTCCTTCTGCTCCTCATTGGGACCTTGGGAGCTCAGTCCAGTGCTCCAGTGTGGGTCTCTGTCTCAATCTCCATCCATCACCAGATGAAGGTTCTATGATGATATGCAAGATATTCGTCAGCATGGCTATAGGATAGGGTCATTTCAAGTTCCCTATCCTCAGCTGCCCAAGGAACTAACTGGGGACATCGCCTTGGGCATCTGGGAACCACTCTAGGTTCAAGTCTCTTGCCAACCCTAAGGTTTCTCCCTAACTAAGAATTGTGCTTCCGTGCTCCCCTATCCAACCTTCCTTTATCCCAATCCTCCTTTTTCCCCAAGTTCCCCCCATCCTCCCCTTCTCACTTTTCTCTCCCCATATCCCCTTCCCCCCATCCCACCCCACCCCCAAGATCTCAATTTTCTCCTCGGCAATAATTTTTATTTTTTTCAATTACATAATTTTCATTCATTCCTTTCTTTTCCTCCTACAAAGCCCTCCCCTGTACACACTACTTACAAATTCATGGCCTCTTTTGTTTTCCTATTCTTATAATAAGAGATCTTTGGGCTGGAAGGTCCACCCATTTCTCCATCCAAGGCTCAGAAATAATTGAGAAACTGGGAGTGGCAAGATTGTAATAATCAGGAGAAAAGGAAGACTTCTCTAGGACGACTTCTCTCAGAAATGTTGGAGAAGCTACATGTCTGAGGTCACATCAATATGGAAAGATTATATATATATAAAGGATATGTATGTGAGGGTTTGAAGGGAATAAAGGAATAGTGAAATTATATATATATATATATATATATATATATATATATATATATATATATTATATGTACTATTATATATGATAGACATACATATAATATACTTATATATAACATATGCATATATAATTACATAATCATATATGCATACTTATACCCAAAGATAACCATGTGTGTCACTACTCATGAGAAATTAGAAAAAATTTATTTTAATATGGAGATGACTACAAACACACACATGTTTGCATAAATGTATATAAACATACATGCCACTTGAGGTAACAATGATCTTGTCAATTTTTTTAGATTAGCTAACAAAATTTCCAGTACTAGATAGGAGAAACCTTTGGAGTTCTTTTTCAGGAAATACCAAGCAATTCACAATAAAATAAACATCATTCCTATTGTCAGTTTTTCCTCACAGGTTTTGAATGAACATAGACATTTTATTCTATGTAAGTCTCCATGGCTGAAGACACACAGTGCACTTCAGACACAGGACAGCATCTGACCTGGAAGCCTCCTCCCTGAGCTCGAGGTCTCATTCTATCAAATAGTGTCATACAAGGGAAGAAAGCAAACTACAGTCATCCCCGCTGTATGACATGAAAAACAATAAACACTTCCACAGCAAAATATCCATCAATAAGTTGTGGCAGTTGTATTTATATCTTTGTGGAAGCAAGCACATATTTAGTTGTACTTAAATCCTACTTAAAAGATGGAATTAATGCCTACTACTGTAACCATAGGCAACTATCCATAGTTCTTTAGGCCAATGTACCTAGAGGAGAACATACTATTGACAATTTCCTAAAGCAGTAAAATGTCTACGTTCATTCTAAAAACGTATTCTTATAACAAAAGATAAGGATTGTAAGCAGGGCTTTTTGTTGAGATCCTCCAGTCCCAAATAACCAACTCAGAGACTGAATAGGAAACCTAAATGCTCAGCTGATAGCTCAAGCTTGTTACTAGCTAACTCTTACACTTAGATTAACCCATATTTCTATTTATGCCTTGCCACATGGTGGTTCCTTTATTAGCATATCACATTTATCTTTTGCTCCTTCTGTGTCTGGTTGGCAACTCCTGACTCTCCCTTCTCCTTACCATCATTCTCAGTTTGGTCTTTGCACCTATACTTCCTGAATAACCGGCCAACCAGCCTTTTTTTTATTAAACCAAATCAAGTGACACATCTTTACAATATGCAAGAAGATTATACAATAATTAGGACACTAATAGTGACATGCATAGATCTAATCTACATGGCAAGTAGAGAAGATCTGAATAAATTGAGAGCATGGGTACCATGGGAGAGGGTTGAAGCCGGGAGGGGAGAGGTAGGGAGGGGAGCAGAGAAAAATGTAGAGCTCAATAAAAATCAATAAAAAGAAGATTAATCAAAAGCAAAGAATAGTTTTCACTTCTCACCAAAGAAATGTTCCTCTGAGTAGATGGAGAGCACTGCAGAAAACCACAGGAGGCAAAGTGTAGATAACAATAGCCATTGGGAGCCCAGCACCAACCGCTACACCTGAATGCCATTAAATGGTAGAAACTATTAGTAGAAGGTTACCAAATGGGAAGTGATCTCCTCGTGTCTTCTCAGTTTTCTGTGCATTTCAATTGTGGTATAATGCATTCCACATACTAGGAGTTAACTTTTAGAACTAGGCTGTAAACATTAAAATTTTAGTATTTTTATCTAGTTGTTATTTTTCTGCTTCTTAAAATGTAAATTTAAGTGTGACTTAGCATAAGGCTTCCTGAAGTTGAAATAATGTGAGGATAATTAACCAATTGGAAGTTTCTGTGAAAAGTTGTAAAAATGTAATTTTAATGCAACATGTACTGAATGAAGGCTAGTTCTCCCTGGATTGTGTATTTCTTTGGTTTGTGTCAGTGACACACACAGGGCATAAAAAACTGATTCCTATGCTTCTGCAGAACATGGAATAATTATAAAAGACAGTAAAAAAAAGCCCTATGTGACTAAGGAGAATACAAAAGGAAGAAAGAAGAAAGGAAGGAAGGAAGGAAGGAAGGAAGGAAGGAAGGAAGGAAGGAAGGAAGGAAGGAAGGAAGGAAAAAGGATGGAAGGAAAGAAAGGAAAAAAAGAAAGGAAGGAAGGAAGGAAGGAAGGAAAGAAAGAAAGAAAGAAAGAAAGAAGGAGAGAAAGATGGAAGAAAGATAATAGAATATCAGTACATTCTTATCTTTTTCTTCAAGGAATTAGAAAATTTTATAAAACTTGTCAGAGTACTTTAATGCCTAAATGATCTTAAGTCTAAACATTCTACTAGAACATCATGATTTAAGTGTACACTACATCTTATAGAGTAAGTACTTTGTCTCTGAGGTCTAAATGAATACAGATTCAAAATATTTTATAAAGCTTTTCAGAAGTCACTTTTTCTCAGCCCGCACCTCTGTCAGAGGCTTCCTACTCTATCAGGGCCAGGCCAGCATCCTGAAACCCACGTAAGAATGTTCCCACCCTGCCTGTGCTCACCCAACATTACTCCAAGTGCTGCTTCTCCTCTCCTCATCACCACATCCCGGACTGCAGCTCTGTGGGACATTCTACCCCATCAGAGGCCAGGCCACTTCCCTAAAGATCGGGCAAGCCACCAGATACCCATGCCTGTACCTGCCCAGCATAACCCCAAGTGCCCTTCCTCTCCTTGTCACCTTACCCGGCCCACATTTCTGGCAGGAGACTCTTACTCTGCAAGAGGCCAGGTCAGCATCCTGAGCCCCAAGTAAGGCCACCAGTCTTTACATAGCCAAACATAACTACAACCCCTGCTCATTTCATTGCCACCATATCCCACTCCACATCTCTGGTGGAGCCTCCTTGTCTACGAAAGGGCAGCCAGAATCCTGACCCCTAGCTATGACTTCATCCCACACTGGGATGCCCATCATAACTGCTACTGCCCATTCTCTCATCCCTATATCCCAGTCCACACCTCTTATGGAAGCCTTCCACCCTATCAAGGGACCAAGCCACAATAGAGGACTCCAGACATCAGACAAGCATTTGAAATTCCAAAGACCAGGCTAACTCCCTGAAAACCAGGCAGAAGACTGCTACCCTGCCAGAAGTCTTGGTTCTGGCCAACATTCAAAACCCTGGGACCCCAGGCAGATCAGAGGCCATGTAAATAGACAAAACTTTATCCCTAAACGTGAGTAGCAAGCACTAGTTGGACCAGAGGCCATCCAGACCATCATAAGTCCAGCCACCAAAAAAGGTGGCGACCCTCTACCAATCCTCAGGCCACAACAGTTAGCAGACTAAAGAAGAAACAGAAACCAAGGAAGAAAATGACCATCCAAGAAAGACAGATCCAAAAGTTGACACCTAGATCTATAATCACCTCAAACGCTGATGCCTACACTTAGGTCTAAAAAGTTAACATCTGAGGTAATATGTCACCACCAGAGCCCAATCATACCACCACAGCAAGCCTTGACTTTCCCAACATACCTAAAACACACACACACACACACACACACTGAAAGTTGTTAAAGCAGAAATGAAAAAAAAACCCTTAAAGAAATTGAGAAAAAGATAATAAAAACAAGCATGAGGAAATCAATAAATCTCTTAAAGAATGCCAGGAAAACCAAGGGGGGGAAACAGTTGACAGAAATGAGTATAACTGTTCTAAACCTGAAAATGGAAATTGAAATACTAAAGAAAACACAAACTGAGGGAATTCTCAAAATGCAAAATCTAGGTAAGGCAGCAGGAATTACAAATGACAGCATCACCAACAGAATACAAGAGATGAAAGAAAGAATCTTAGGTATTGAAGACTTAGTAGAACAAATAGATTCATCTTAAAGAAAATACTAAAGCACAATATTTCTGACACAAAACATCCTAGAAATCCGAGACACTCTGAAGAGACCAAACTTAAGAATAATAGTAATAAAAGGAGATTTCTAGCGGAAAAGTCCAGACAATATTTTTAAATAAAATCATAGAATAAAATGTTCCTAACCTAAGGACATGCCTATAAAGATGCAAGAAGCTTTCATAACTCCAAATAGATTGGTTTAGAAAAACCCCTCACCACATAACAATCAAACCACCAAACACACAGAGGAAAGAAAGCATATTAAAAGCTGCAAGAGAAATAGGGAAAATAACACATAAAATCAGACCTAATAGAATTTTACCAGACTTCTCAATGAAGCCTTTAGCCCGAAGTGTCTGGAGGGATGTCCTGCAGACTCTAAGAGACTACAGATACCAACCCAGACTAGTAAGAGATGTTTAATCAGATGGTAGTTCAACACATTCCCATTTTTTATGCTTCTTTGTAAAAGGAGAAAGCTTGTGAGAAGACACTCACTTGTGCGTTGCTTTCATTGGTTAATGAATAAAGAATCTGCCTTGGCCTAGTTGACCGGGCAGAATTTAGATAGGCAGAGAAGACAGAACTGAATTCTGGGAGGAAGAAAGCGGAGTCAGAGACACCATGGATCCTCCACCTGAGACAGACACCAGTTAGAATTTTAACTGGTAAGCCACTTACATGTGGTGATATACAGATTAATAGAAATGGGTTAAATTAAGATGTAAGAATTAGTAAATAAGAAACTAGAAATAATGGGCCAAACAGTGTTTTAATGAATCCAATTTCTGTGTGGTTATTTTGGGTCTAAGCTATCTGGGTGGCTGGGACGAACAAGCAGGCCCTCCTTTCAATATCACACTTATTGCCTTGCCCCAAACCTTATTATGACAACATCCATACTATATGATTTAGTTGGAGCAATATAGGTCAATATAGGAAAAAACAAAAATAGTTGCTGCCACTTGATGCAGAGATAACAATGTATTAACGATGAATTGAAGTATATAAAATTTGCATATATTATAATCATAAGCTTTTCTTTCTTCTTCCATTATTTCTTATCTATCTACCTGTCATCTATCTATCTATCTATCTATCTATCTATCTATCTATCTATCTATCTATCTATCATCTATCTATCTATCTATCTATCTATCTATCTATCTATCTATCTATCATCATCACCATCTAGCTATCTATTGGTTAATCAACTGATTATCTCTTTTCCTATATAATTATATACATAATACCATTCTTTATCTGATTATTCTCTAAATCATTTGTCCTTTGTTTTATTTGAAAATGGATTTTTTTTCATGTATGTGGTACATTTTTCCTGTTTCCTAACATGATATCCATTTCCTTGAGAAGGTATCTTTCTTGTGCTTGATTGTAATTAAAAATTAACAAATTGTATTATACTGATGAATAATTCATATAATGAAGACATATCTATTTAACTAAAATGATATATACATTTTTCTTAAAATGATATATCTTTCTGAATATCATATATGTGTCAATTAACTTCCCATTATTATAACAAATATCTGAGAAGAGTTGATTTTTAAAAATCATACATTTATTTTGTTCTTGTTGTTTGTTGGGTTTTGGTGCCTGTGTCCAGAGAAAGTTGGTCTGTGGCCTTATGGCCTTTAGTCATGTAATAAATTATGCTAGAAATATAAGGGAGATGAAATTTCTTAAATGTTGGATGAGAATAAAGAAGGAAAGGACAATGACTACTAAGAATTCCAATATTACTTTAAAGGCCATATTTCCAAACATTTGACTCATTTTTTTTCCTTGCTTTCATATATCCAATCTTTCCCGAGTAGTTTTAAGAGATGAAATCCAAGTCTTTAGTACTTTTTCATTTGAGAAATATTTAAATTAAAAAACGTGAAGTATATTACTATAAATAAGACATCACATGGATTTTTAGTATTTTAGTCATTACTAAATAAATTAAAATGTTTTGAATATATTATAATAAAAACAACCAATTAATAAAACAGGATGTGTTACTGAGTGCTACTAAAATACTGGAGTAAGACGGAATCTTAGAGTTGTTTTGATTTGCATTTCTCTGATGGTTAAGGATGTTGAATATTTCCTTAAGTGTCTTTCAGCCATTTTAGAGACCTTTGTTGAGAGTTCTCTGTTTAGTTCTGTACTCCATTTTTTATTGGATTATTTGTTCTTTTGATGACCAGTTTCTTGAGTTCTTTTTATATTTCGGAGAACAGATCTCTGTCTGATGTGGAGTTGGTGAAGATATTTTCCCATTCTTTAGGCTGTCATTCTTTCTTGTTGACCATGTCCTTTGCTTTACAGAAGCTTTTCAGTTTCAGGAAGTCCCATTTATTAATTATTTATTTCAGTATCTGCTGGGGTTGTATTTAGGAAGTGGTCTCCTGTGCCAATGCTTTCAAGTGTACTTCCCACTTTCTCTTCTATAAGGTTCAGTGTGGCTGGCTTTACCTTGAGGTTTTTCATCCATTTTGCTGATATCTCGGTGGAGACCTCCAATTGCCAAAATCTCGGTGGAGACGTCCAATTGCTGCACACCGCGCCCCCGTGTCTGCGCTCTGTGAGCTATTACCCAGTTTGCGAGCTTCAGGCAAGGGGGCTGGAGGTTAAAATACACAGACACACACAGACAGACAGTGAGTTGGGTCATCCTTGAATTACCCAAGAATGCCCCCTTTATTGTGTTCAGGGGCAGATTATATTGCAATAGTCATGCCCCCAGGCAAACCCACCAGAAACCACTCTCCTGCCATCAGGAACTCCTGAAGGTCTCGTGCTCAGAGCAGCTGTAGGCACTCAGATCAGGGGATTACAAGAAATTCAGGATCTGAGGTCTCACTGCTCCCAACACATTTGACTTGAGTTCTGTGCATGGTAATAGATATGGGCCTATTTTCATTCTTCTACATGTTGATATCCAGTTATGCCAGCACCATTTGATATTTTTTGCTTCTTTGTCAAAAATCAGATGTTCAAAGGTATGTGAGTTAATATCTGGGTCTTCTATTTGGTTCCACTGGTCTTTCTTTCTGTTCTTATGCCAGTACCAGGATGTTTTCAGTACTGTTGCTCTGTAGTAGAGTGTGAAGCCAGAGACTGTGATGCCTCCAGAAGTTCTTTTATATACAGGATTTTTTGGCTATCCTGGGTTTTTTGCTTTTCCATATGAAGTTGAGTACCATTCTTTTGAGGTCTGTGAAGAATTTTTCTGAGATTTTGATGGGCATTTCATTGAATCTGTTGATTGTTTTTGGTAAGATTTCCATTTTTACTATGTTTATTCTGCCTAACGAAGAGCATGAGAGATCTTTCCACTTTCTGCTGTCTTCTTCAATTTCTTTCTTCAAAGATTTAAAGTTCTTGTTGTACAAGTCTTCCACTGGCTTGGTTAGAGTTACTCTGTGATACTTATGCTATCTGTGGCTATTGTGAAGAGTGTTTTTTTTTTCACTGATGACAACTTATGCTGGAGCGGTTGTGGTGTAAAGTGAACACTTCTGCATTGCTGGTGGGAATGCAAGCTGGTACAGCCCCTTTGGATGTCAGTGTGGCGATTTCTTAGAAAATCAGAAAACAACCTTCCTCCAGACCCAGTAGTACCGCTTTTGGGTATAAATCCAAAGGATACTCAATCATGCCACAAGGACATGTGCTCAACTATGTTCATAGCAGCATTGTTTGTCATAGACAGAAACTGGAAACAACCTAAATGCCCTTCAACCAAAGAATGGATATGGCAAAGTGATAAATTTACACAATGGAGAACTGCACAGCAGAAAAAAATAATGACATCTAAACCAGACACAGAAAGACACTTATCACATGTGCTCACTCATAATTGGTTTTTTAACATAAAGCAAAGAAAAATAGCCTACAAATCATAATTCCAAAGAACTTAGACAACAATGAGGACACTAAGAGAAATATGTATAGATCTAATCTACATGGGAAGTAGAAAAAGACAAAATCTCCTGACTAAATCAGGAGAAGATTGGGGACCTTGGGGGAGGGCTGAAGGGGAAGGAGGGAAGCAGAGAAAAATGTAGACCTCAATAAAAATCAATTTAAAAATACATTATTTTTTTCTTAATTTCCTGTTAAGGTACTTTGTCAGTATTTGGGAGGATGTGCCTTTAAGTGTGGAATTCTAAAAGATTTCCACTTTAGAGATAAACAATAAATGAAAGCATCATTTCAACCAAAACAGCACTGATGAAAAGCAACATCTGTGATTCCCAATCACCTTGAAAATATACAGAACTGTCTGAAATGTGAAGACAGTGGTAATAGCATATTGTATCTATACTAAAGAACTTGTGCCTATGATCAGGAATTGCTGCTTTCTGCCAGTTCATCCTGAAATTTTTGTTTTATTCCACCATTTTGTTCATTTATATCCATATCGATTTTCTGATTCATCAGCAAAGTATTCAAGTCCCAACAGTCAAAATATTAATGCCCATAGAGAAAAAAAAGCTTGTTCTCTTTACAAATTCTGTCATTTGTTAAGAAATTTAGACAATCCAGTAATAGTTCATCCTCATTTTCATGTTCAAAACAGAAAGCTTAGTTTTCCTTTTATCACTCAAATGAAAAATAGAAAACGATTTATCTTCTCAATACATTTCCAACCTCAAGAAACTAATATAACTTTTTATTTGTATCTGTTGAATAAGCTGTATATCTTATAACAGATCAGACACTGGGGAAGTCGCACTTATGCTTTGTTAAACGGAAATGTTTGAGATATAGAAAATATTTAAGCATATTTGTAAGTGCTGTAAATTAATGTAAAAAGCTACATTTTAGACATATTTTTCACAGCTTACCAATACAAATTTGCAGAATGTAGTTTCATGATGTAATGCCGAAAGAGTAAATTGTAAAACTTGATTGAGAAATGATTAAACAAATAAAATATTGAGAGTTAAAGTTACCATTAAAATTTCTGTTACATTAGGTTTTGTGACAAGATGCTTCTAATTTTGTTTGTAAATATTTGTAAATGTTTTCCTGATAGTTTTGCACGTGTATATGGGAGCCAGAGGAAGAAACAGAGTGTCTGTATTGCTCTGCCACTGTATTTATTTGTTTATTTATTTATTTATTTATCAACAATGCATGACTGAAATGAATCTGGTTATCCAGGAAACTCTAGGGATTTGTCGCTCTTTCCAAAGCACTGGGTTTATACAACGGACTTAATTCCAGTCTTCATGATTGCATTCCAAACACCTCATAGACTAAGTCATATTCCCAACCACTTTCCTATTATCGTAATGTATTTAATTGTATTTATTAAAATTTTATTATATACATAAGATGTACTTAAGGGAGTAAGGTTCAAAAAGAACCCTATAGTCATGATAGTATTGAATACTCCACAAGTTTAGTCATAGCAATTCATCTTTATTAGCACAGTAAATTGCAAGACATATTATCAGCTTATAATATGTTGGACATTGTCCATCTTTGAAGATATAACCTTAACATAATTTCTATACATATTTCCAAACATAAATTTATCTATAAAGCACTATATAAAGGAAGAGGGAGTTATTTAGTAATCTAAAATTTGCTTGGTAAAAATGTCTACTACATTGGATCTTGGCTGAGATACGTAGTTTTTAAAACAAATAAAATAATTATACATGCAAAATTGAGTTATATAAACTATAGCCCAAATGTCACAGAAAGTCCTAAGATAAAATAGGTAAATATTTATCAACTTTCTGCAAAGACAACATATTAAAATAGCCAAAGGGTGCATTCATTTTAATTAACATTATGGTTAACAGAATCCAAAAACAAAAATACATAATTAAATTTGATTTGAGATAGTAAATAATTTCCACTATAAGTACATACTTTAAAATATACAGAGAACAACTTTAATATTATTTACCTTTGCAAAAATTTTATATTTTTTAACAATAATCAATGCCTTTTCATCATTTTTTTAACATGAGAAACTGGTAGTACTTGTAACGTTAAAGTTTATTGGAAATGTTTTGTAGTAGAAATTTCTAAGGAGTATTTATTTATGAACAAAAACAAGGTGTGCAAATTTAAAACATGGCTTGAAACTCTCTGCCACTTCCAAAGAAATGAAAAATCTACTATTCTTTATCTTATAGTGGATGTGTTTATCATTGTCTTGCAGATTCAAATGCTTATAACTAGTCATGTAACTATCTACCTGAACTGCTCACTTAGGTTCACAAGAACATTTGTTCCTGAAGCCGTAAAACATCCAGAGTCCTCTTGCCTCAAGATTTCAGTACTCTAAAATCAGATTTCTTGGGAGGAGGCAAGAAAATATTGTAGTCAATAATTCAGAGCAGATTTCTTTAACTTTGTAGACATCTCAGGCTAGAAGCTAGATTGATGAGTGATAAATTTATCAGATACTTCATTACCCCCATTTGTAATGTAGCCCATAAAATATAAGTCTTTACAGTAACTTTTCCTAGTATACCATATAAATTTCTATCCAACAGATTAAAGTAATAGATTCATTCAGCTACACTTTCTAACATATTGGAACATAGCTACAGGTAAACAGAAGGGTATATATCTGGTTTTAAATGTTAATTGTTGCTAATGCAATATCATAAATATGATTTTTAAAAGATATTTAGAAACCTGGAAAGAGAAAGATGGTTGAGTAATTTCTTTTGAGTGCTTAAAATTTAATATATCTATGAATCACCTGGATATCTAGTAAAAGTTTAACTTTTGATTCGGTAGCTCAGAGCTGGTGGGGAGAGATACTGCTTTCTCATAAACTCCCACACACACAAGTGCTGCTGGTGAGCCGGGCAGCCTTCAAATACCACAACTCCCCTCCAATCCCCTCACTGTTAATCTGCAAAATTGAGATCCCCAACACCCAGTTCAAGTGGCTTCTAACAGTCTCTCACTCCAGCTCCTGAGTGTGTGATGTCCTCTTCTGCTTCTTTGGGCCCTAGCACACAATGGGCATGCACACACAGGGACATCAAAATGAATCGTGAAAGGGAAATCAAATTGTACCTTATCATAAGCAAATGTGCATGGGTGTTATGTTTTGAATTCTCTATAGTAAGAATAATGAAACTTTTATATTCCATTGGTTGTGCTGAAATGAAAAAATTAAAAATTAAAAATCTCTTCATTGTGTATTATCATACTTTTATACATGTGTTCATTGCATAATTTAATAAGATATTAAGTCTGAATTTATAAAATATAAATTTCAGTGAAAGAGGTTATAATTGGGTGTGTAATTGAACAATAGTATTTATGGACTGAGAAACAGGAAGCATCATAGAGGTTACAGAGTGGAGAAGTATGTAGCTTTGCCAGGTTGTTGCTGCTGCCTGCTGTGTAGTCCCTGTTTCCCGAGGGGAGGGGGCAGTGGGTGAGACAATGCAGAGGCAATGGCATAGACACCAGGAGATTTCAATACAGAAGCTCTTGATGGTAAACAGGATGGGGGTTTTTATGGGGTTAGGGATAGTGAGCTGCCGCAGGAATGTTTCTGGTTGGTCCTTTGGAAACTGGCGGTCACTGCTGGCGTGTCACTGTTAGCTAGGAGCATGCGTCATTAGTTACCATGCTTTTGTCGGCTGATTTTGTTTACTGATTGGGAGTTTGCGCGCGCTTGCTTGTGCTTGCGCTATTGCCCTGCTTCGGAAATGTACAATTTCATGTTCATAGGTGCTATCATAAGCAAGCCCCAAATTGAGTGCTTTCTTTTATAAGAATTGCCTTCATTATTACGTCTCTTCACTGCAATAAAACAGTATCTAAGACAATGCACTTAGTATTTCTACATGTAAGCAACACCTCCTAAGTTTTCTCTCTATTTCTGGATCCCGAGGTACAGAGCAGGATAACTACTCTTTGGTCATTTCAATAAAAATTATTTTTGGTGGTAATTTCTTCCACTTTGAGGACCCAGAAATTGAGAACCTATCTAGACTACAAGGCCATGATTTTGTTCATTCACTGTGCACTTACAAAATTATATGGTTTATGTTTCAATCATAACTAATGTAGAGAGTATTGAGTGTTGGTATAAATAACTATATAACTTTCTTCCAATTCATTTAATAATTGTCAAACATGTTTTACATTTCTTCTCTACTCAAGAAGTTAATATAATACCTTGAATCCCCAATCATATTAATTAAATCTAAAGACAAGACACATTTATTTTAATGTTAATGCAATTATTCTGGAATTATCTAAAGAATGCTGGATGCTGATCAATTCCCATTAATATTTTCTAAAATTTTTACTTTGGATGTTTATACCAGAGTCGGAAATAATTAGTATATAAAGATGACTAATGTATCAAAGCCCCCAGCCCACAGCATGCATGAGATTGGGTTGGGCAGTATGCAGCCAAGTACCAGCCAGAGCTTCTAACCACAGCCAGCAGCCAGACTCCAGCAAAACACCCCACCCCATGCCTTGTGGCCAGTTTTGATGGAACACAGGCAAACATACCAAACAAGAGCCTATGACATTGGGTGGTTAGGCACTTAAGTGATCTCTTTGTGATGAGGAAGCAAACTGCAGTACAGTACCATGGCGACCTAAGTGGGTCAAGGAGACACACAGTCAGACCTGGGACGGTCCATGCCAGACTCTGAGGAGAAAACACAGACCCATCTAGTAGTTCAGGTGCTGTGGACAGAAGAATATCTGAACAGAAGGTAAAGAAAAGTAGCAAGCTGAAATGGTGAGTGCCCTGATCCCTTCACCAGCAGCAAAACATGGGAAAGCTTGCCCAGCCCTTTGTCTGGGCAGTACAACAGAGATGAGCCTCTTGATGAGAGAATATAGTAAAGACAACCCTGAGAACATGAGGGTGGAAATCCTAGACCAATGCTTATCTTTTACATGGAGGCATGGCCAGGGAGAGATGCCCTTCCTCCATGCCTCGTATCAATGCCTAAGGCAAGACAGTTGATTCTGAGGTAACGGGAGTGGGAGAGCTGTCCCTACCTACCACAAGCTTCAACACTAAGGGGAACAGACCCTACACCTCTCCAGGGAACCATAGTAGAGCAAACCTTGATAGGACGGGGGTGGGGTGGGGTGGGGGGGCGCTAAGGCTGTCCCGAAGTTGCGAGCATGAGAAAACTGTCGCGATTTCTCTTCTTTCCCCCACCCCAACCACCAACACCTGAGGTATATGATGGAGTTGGCCAAGAGGTCACAAGAGCCAGAGAACAAGTTGTGTGCCTTGCCTGGGCAACACAATAAACCCAACCCTGTTGGAGCTGGTGATGAACCACTTAGTGATCAAGAGAGCTGTCACCTTTTCTCATCTGTCTTGAGGTGACCTGCGTGGTGGATAGCTGCTCTCCTCCCAGGCTCCCATCAATGCCTGGGGCAAATGGGAGCTCTGTCCCCAACATCCCCTCAATGCAAGACTGAGGAAAGTAACCTCTTCACCTTGCCAGGGGAGGGCAGTAGAGCCAACCCTGATAGAGCAAGTGTGTGTGAATGAGCTTCAGAATTGTGAGTATGGAGAGACGTCACCATTACCCATCTGCCTGCCGCACCCATCCATGCCTTAGGCAGGTGTGAGAGCTGGTCCTGCGGCCATAAGAGTGGGAGAGTTATGCTTGGTCCCCAGCAACTGCAACACTCAGGAGAGCAAGACCTGTACAGAGTGGGCAACACAACAGAGCCTACCCTGTTAGTGGAGGTATAGGAGAACCAGCCCGGAAGTAGTGAACAAGGGAGAATTGCCCTCATTACTCATCTGACATGAGAGGAGAGAAGCCCCCCCCACCACCTTCCACCCATCAATGCCTGAGACAGGTGGAGGAGCAGGCCTTGATAGCCTAAGAGCAGGAGGGCTGTCCCTGTCACTCAACCGCTGGACAATGGAAAACGGCCCTGCATCTCTCCTGGGCAACACAATAGAGCTGGGCCTAATGGTGCATGTGTGGGAGAGTAGACCCCAAGAGAGGGAAAGCAGGTTGTAAGAGGTGACTCAGCTGGGGCAATGCTGGAGAAGTCACCCTCATAGTGAGGACAGGCGAGAACTGGTTGGCAGATCAACTCTACAACTGCCCAGGCACAGATCCTTGGTGATGACTTGGCTTGCCACAACATCCACCCCATCTATGATCTGCTGGAATATATGAAAAGACCTGGCCTGTAGACGCAAAGTTGCAGAATCTCCATATCATAGGGCAGCCACAAGACATCTATGAAGAGTCCTAGTGAAGGCCCAGCCATTTGAAAAGCATATAAAGATATTTTACATAGTTTCATACATTCACTTTGTAAAATATCTTTTATATCTTTGAAGGGCAGCATAAAATGATGAGTTCAATAAAATGCCAAGTCATTCACTGGATTAAAACTGCTAACAACAAACTAAGAAACTAGAATACTGTCCAATGTATCTTGATGATAATCTGTTTAGAGATAAAACACTGTATGGATTGTGGAGAAACACCCAAGCTTTTTCATGCTCGTGATAAAATGATGATAAGCAAAAATATAATAATATTGCAAATCAATACTTAAAAATGTAAATTAAAATTACATTTAATAATGCATCAGGATCAGATGTATGATCACACCAAAATTTTCTCATCTTCGGTTAAATTAGTATTGATTCATATTCCACACTGTAAGCCAGTATTTTTGTTAGCCAAACTAGTGCAAAGTTGCACAATGAAACACCATCAGTTTAAAGAAATAATTATAATTTCACTCATCTAAAAAAAATAAAAATATTACAGAAATAAGACTAACCATTTTGAAATACACTTTCTCTTTTCTTATTTTTAAGAATATATTCATTGATACAATGTTATGTTAATTTCTATGAATAAACTAGAAAATTAATATACAGAAAATTTATAATTGCAAAAAATGATGATTTTCAAAGCAGATTATTTGTTTGAAGTAAACGTTATCAGAAGAAATTTGACCTACCAAATTCTATTTTGCATATAATATATTCTATTCATATTAAGTGATTATAATTTGTACATTCTTTCTATATTTAATCACATTGTACTCACAAAGTCAGGTAGTTTCCTACTGTAAGTGACTGTCCTTGAATACTAAGGTCAAAGAGAGACTTAAATACATTCAGATGTTGCATATATGATTTCTGAAAAGGTGTTTAATTAATATTTTCACAGAAACATGTTTATCATATACCTACTGTGTCCTGGGCATTCTTCCAGGCATAACCACAAGGAATTCAATAAATTTTCCACAGACATTTTGTTTGCATGAAAAATAGAGCCTGCCTCTCGCTTTAACAGTTTAGTTTCTTTAAATTAAATAATCATATCCCTATGTTTAGATATCATTGCATCCCAGATGAATACACATTTGCTAAATATCTCAGCATCAAGATGATTCTACTTAATAAGCCAAGATTTTTTTGTGAAGAAAAATAACTAATTTTAGATTCAGAAGATGTTTTTGTTCTGCCTTAAAATATTTAGTTATTATAGAAGCTATAATAATTTTTCTCAGAAATGCATACTATAGTGCTTGTTTATGAAGCAAGAGAGTTACATTTTATTGTACCAGCTCAAACTTCTGTTTATTTTCCTATCTTCTATTCCTCTTGAGTTCTAATAAATTGAACTTTAGTTCTTCTGTAAGTTTTCCTCGGTAAGTATTTATACTTCAACAATTTTACCTAATATTCCTACTTTTTCATAACGTTCATAAAGATCCCAACACACATATATGGCCACATGTCATACTGAAAATTCTGCGTTTGTACTTATAAAAACTAACTGTACTACTGCATCTGTTTCAGACTATACAGCAGTCTCAAAGGGCCAGTATGATGGTTCTATGAGGAAAGGTGTTTGCTGACAAGGCTGTCAACCCAGTTTTAATTCCCACTACCCACATGGTGGCAGGAAATTACTGACCCTGCAAGTTGTCTGTTGTCCCTCAAATGTGCACCATATAACCAGCCTTCTTCTCTACCCATAAAAATAAAAGAATCAACTTTAAAGAAACTTCAAGATACTGTTTCAATTAATAATATGTGACATAGTATTTCAAGTTTTATAGAATAATTGACTACTGGAAGATTAACTATATTGAACACCACAGTGTTAGGTACCTAAGAAGGAAATAATTATTTAGTATATACACTTGTTTATCAAACAGATAATAAAGTTCTGAGCTCTGCATTTGTCTGAAAATAAAAGCAGTACTGTTTGCCATACATATTTGGAAATCTGTCATGTCTACATTTCTCCATGATGCTCAGTTTACTCTTTTCCTTCTTCCTTCCTTCTTCCCTCTGTCCCTCCTTCTTTTCTTTTCTATTCAAACTGCATCCCCCCACCACCAAAGGATGAGAAGAAGGACCATCAATAACAAGAGGCAGCTACAGAAAAGCAACACCTCGAGCAAGCTGCACGCTTTAAAGGGAACACTTCTACTTGTCCTTGTGGTCTAGGATACCCTACACAGTAAGAGAATCTTCTCTATACAAAACTGCAGAAATGATCCCTGAAAGTATAGTCTTGCTCCTGTTGACTGTTTATAATTCTGAGATTAATGCCAGAGGAGGGATTTGCAAGTATAATTTTAACTGATAGCTGAAGCTGTATTTCAGTTTTAAAAACCTTTTAAAGACAGTATTTCAGAATGTCAACATGAATGGAAGTGTCAAATTGATGCTTAATACTAATTTGTTTATTTATGCCAGTCTGCACTTAGATGGTAAAAAAGGTAGGTACCAAAAAATAAAGGTTCTTTCTTTTAAAACACTGAAGTAGATGTCCTTTTAGTTCACTGCCATAAATTTCATTACTGTTAATTGGAGATTTGCATGTGCACTGAGAAAATAATACACCTCATTATTCTTGAGTAACAGCTACTGACTTTTAAAGGCCATTTACAATGTGTGACAGAAAACAAATAAAGCAACCACTTAGCATTAGGAAACTTGTTTTTTTTTTTTTCATACAGAAGAATATATAACAAAAGTTTTCATGAGCATTACTCTGCCTTGGATTGAAATTTAGTTTTGAAACACCACGATCTTTGAAACCTATGCTTGCGGCTTAACGAGTCAGTGAGAATGTGAGGATGTAGCTGTATGTTGCCTTGTAAGTGACCTTGACTCTCAGGAATGTAGGACTGGTGTTGTGCTCTCATCTACCGGAGTTTCGTTCTGCCTTTTATTGTGATTTGCATTTGCTTGATGGTAACAGCTGTCTGTTCTGTTTTGCAGTATCGATTGTCTGCTGTTTCTTCACAGGGGACTGTCTATTCAGATCACTAGTCCTTTTACTGGTTTGGAAGCATCTGTGTATAGATGTTCAATTCCAATTTATTCAAATATTTTAAAAATTAACAGTTTTCCTGTTAGATAAGACAATTGAAATAAGGTTAGCCCATTCTCTGCATTATCTGTTCATTTGGGTGATTTTGTTGCTCTGAAATAGGTATTTAATATCACGTATTCTCATTTTTAATTCTCAGGTTTTGTCCTGTGCTTCGGCAGAATTCTCTTATGCATACCTATATTTAAAATATTTTCTATATCTTTTCCACTAATAATGTCAAAGTATAGGCCTTGTGATAAATTCTTTGATGCTTTTGGATTAATTTCTGTGCAAGGTAAGGAATGTGGAATTAAATCTGTTCTTTTGAATATAGAAAATGAGTTTCCCAGTACCATTTTTGACATGTCTATTCTCGTAATATTTACATTTTTGACAATTTTGTCATAAAATTTATTAGCTGGAACACTTTAAAATGATTTCTGCTTGCAGTCGGCAATGCCATTACCCAACAGTTTTTTCCACAAGTGTCATGATGCCCTTGTCATTAAAGCTCTCTAGTGTTATTTGAAATCATGGATTTGGTAGTTTAACTTTTTTATGCCTAGAATTGTGTTGATTATTTGTTTTAATTTTCCATATGAGGTTTACTGTTTAATTTCCCATTTCCCTAAAAGGATCATTTAGATGTTGAAATGAATTCTGTTAAATCAGAAGACCATTTTTTGTAATATGGATAATGATAATCCATCTCAACCAAATCAGAATGGAAAACATAAGAAAACAAATAACCAATTCAGTAGAGAGAGTGGGGAAAGGGAATTATTGCATAGTTTGAGGGAGGAGGCTTTAAGAGGTGCAGTCACCATGAAAACCAGCATGTGTTTTCCTAAAAAAAAAAAAAAGTAAAAGTAAGTATGATCCAACTATACTATTCTTGGGCATATGTCCAAAAAATTCTGTATTTTTCAGTGGAGATACTTTCACATATCTTTATTCCTGTACTATTTACAATAGCTAAAAAAAAACAAGCTTTGATGCCTGCAATAGATAAATGGATATAGAAAATTGAGTGCATATATATGATTGTGTTTTTTAAGCTGTATACAAAAAACTAATTAGATGCTGTTAATGATCTTTCAAAAGGATATGTAGATATACACAAAATCAGAAGCAGGATTATTTAAATCAATAGAAATCTCACTGATCTGTGTTATTTTCTGCAATTTTTTAAAACCATGATTATATACTGAACATTTCAATTGGTTTTATTATATGAATTTCATGTCTCTTATTTGCTAGTTACTGAATAGTATACATGACATCTTTTATTTGAAGCTAGTATAAATGTAGCATCTTAATGATTCTGTGATATTTTTGGAGTGGAATTTATCATCACTTTCAGAGAGAGGCATTTTATTCTAATAAACCTGACAAACAATATTATCACAGTTTAGAGGATATAAAGATTTTCTAAAAGATTTACATTTGTCTATAGATAATTTAACATTCTTAGTTTTCAGTGAAGCCAAAATAATCTGAACATATACATTTTATTTCATAACCTTTCTGATGTGCAGAAAGAAAAAAAATATTCTATTTCCAGTTACCTTGCTAACCAGAAAGATTCAAAACATTATGAGATGATAGAGTCCTTGCTGGTCATTACCAATGGAAGAAATTTAGAATCAAGACCTAAATTGGTTTTATTGGCTGAATGTTAATGATAAGCGATCACCTGTTCTTGGAATCTTGAACTCTAGATCACTATTTTAAGACAAAATTTGTGATAAACAGCATGACTTAAAACATAAAGATCTTAACATTGATTAAAATTCTAACTCATTTTGATGAGTTAATAATTTTAACTTATTACATGTTTTGCTGCTTAAGACTTTTTTTTTTTTGATTTTCCACTTGGGCAATGGATTATTTCCTACCTGGTTTAGAAATTTGTTATGATTCTTGTTTAAGTGTGGCAAAGGGACTATAGGATCTTAAGAGCTGATAAACCTAAGTTCATTACCCCTGGATTCAAGTCATAAGCTCCCTTGTTTCTAAAGATTATGCATGCCAGGATATACTCATAAGTGCTTTCATTCATTTCCCTTAATCTGGCCTGCCACCAAAAAGTGTCACCTACTTTTTTGGCAAGTCTTCCAACTTCAAATAATCTGATAGAGAAAACTCATCAGAAGAGTGCCCCAAAGCTTTTGTTTTACTTAACTGCTGATGCAGACAACTTGACATCCAAAATCAGTGACTCCCCACTTCTCTACAGGCAAGCATTTCTGTCCATTGGAGATATTACTGCTCATGTTTTTCCATTTGTAGAACTATTCAACTGCTTAAATATCATCTGATATTTAGAAACCAATTAATGAAAGAGAAGGGAACTTATACACCATAGATTTTCTCACATTGGTAATTTGGAAATAGGGTTATGATAATAGCCTCAGGGTTTGAGTTTAAAGTGTTTTTAATTTGATATTCCTTGGCCTTCTTTGGCATTCTTATCATCCCCCAAACACTCTTGTGCTCATTTCCTTCAACATCTCCTTAGCTTCCTGGCTGTCCTTCAATAATCTTTGAGACTTTCCCATATGATTCATAACAAAGCAGGTAGAAGAAGGACCTCAGGGCCACAGACTCAGAACTGCAGGATCTGAAGGACAAAAGAAGTCCACCCAGCAAGAAAATTTGTTTCTCACCAAGAAGAGATTCTCTCATTAATTAATACAAATAACATAAGGAAGAATTAATAGACATGAAAATTTATCTGGAAATGTATAATAATTCTAGTTGAGATTTATTTAATAGTGATTTTCTAGATTGTATAATTCAAGTAAGGCCTATTCTGTACTCATGTCCCAAGAGACTGGTGGCTTAAAAACAGACAAACTGTCGTTGTAAATTCCCTTGTAAATCATATGTTTGGCTAAAACATATAGGAAAAGTAAGGCCACTTTCTTGTTTTAAGCTTTTCTATTGTCATGTACACATCATAGCAAATTTAAATCAAATTAATGAGGTAGCAACCCTTAATATTGATTGGAATGGTAACTCATTTTGATAAGTTAGTAATTTTAGATTACTCTGTTTCAACTACTTAAGACATTGACATTTTCACTTTGGCAATGAACTTTCACCTGCATGGTCTAGAAATCTGTAAGAATTCTTGTTTTTCAAACTATGGCAAAGGTGCTATAAACTCAAGAGATAATAAATATCAGTTGATCAATCTTGGAGTCAGAAGCTCCTCTGACTGAAGATGATCCACGTCAGCATACAACCAGAATAATTGGCATCAATTTTGAAAGGGCAAAAGCAAGTTCCTATGTTTTTTTTGCCTTCAAATAGTATGAATTGATAAAAATTAACCATTCCTCAGATTCAAGTACTAGTCAGTAGAAGTGCTGTTTTTCTTTTTAATATTAAAAATGGTCTTAATTCCCCCGTCTACTTTTGTGAGATATGTTCCTTAGGCTTGCTGTTACAAGAGTGTACCTGCTCTTAGGTCTTAAGCCAATTGTTTTTCCAGCCATTAAAAGGAGAATAGTATGTTAAGGAATTAACAAACTATCTGGAGGCCCCAGAAAATGGATATATCTATGAATATGTTTCTCTTTTTTTTTGCTATTTTATTTTTATTTTTTTTAATTTATTTATTTATTTATTAAGGATTTCTGCCTCCTCCCCGCAACCGCCTCCCATTTCCCTCCCCCTCCCCCTATCAAGTCACCCTCCCTCATCTGCTCAAAGAGCAATCAGGGTTCCCTGACCTGTGGGAAGCCCAAGGACCGCCCACCTCTATCCAGGTCTCCTAAGGTGAGCATCCAAATTGCCTAGACTCCCACAAAGGCAGTAAGTGCAGTAGGATCAAAAACCCACTGCGATTGTTCTTGAGTTCTCAGTATTCCTCATTGTCCTCTATGTTCAGCTAGTCCGGATTTATCCCATGCTTTTTCAGACCCAGGCCAGCTGGCCTTGGTGAGTTCCCGATAGAACATCCCCATTGTCTCAGTGTGTGGGTGCACTCCTCATGGCCCTGTGTTCCTTCAACGGAAGAATGGATGAAGAAAGTATGGAATATATACATATTAGAGTATTACTCAGCAGTAAAAAACAAGGACTTCTTGAATTTTGCATACAAATGGATGGAAATAGAAAACACTATCCTGAGTGAGGCAAGCCAGACCCAAAAAGAGGAGCATGGGATATACTCACTCATATTTGGTTTCTAGCCATAAATAAAGGACATTGAGCTTATATGAATATGTTTCAACAAATTTTCTTTTTTGTAATTGTCCAAGCAGTGATATATTTATTTATTTTTTTAATTTATTAATTTATTAAAGATTTCTGCCTCCTCCTTGCCACCGCCTCCCATTCTCCTTAATGAGATAAACTATTTCACTGCTTCTATCATTATTAGGTATCAGCAAATCACTCACTACGCAAAAATTAAATTTATTGTAATATTTTTATAAGCAAGATGGAACATTATTTGAAAGATATTAATGGTAATCACAAAAACATGGCTCTTATTCAAATTGAAATCACCGAGGAATGGAAAATATAGAGAGCTATCAAAAAGACATACATCTATCATTTAGATCACAAAAGAGTGAGTAGATATGTATGAGTTCTGTTTCTAAACAAAGAAACAGTACTCTACATAGTGATCAGAAGGTATATTCCTCCCTGATTATCACACACACACACACACACACACACACACACACACACACACACGCACACACATATACTCTGCACCGAATGAAGAAGCATAAATAGACACTTTGGAGTGCAACACAGGGCAGACTAGACTTTATTCCTCATGTCTTATAATTAATATTTTCTGAATTAGTGGATAAAAACCAAGTTATTTACTGATGGTAGAACTGCAGGATAATTTAGATGAACAAGGTTAAGGTCACTGACCACAATGATCTTCAGAGTTAACTTAAGAACAAGCATTTGTCCCGTTCATCCTGGATTCAGAGCTTTTCTAACTTGATATTTTCCTTTTTCCCTGATGCTCAGATAAACTGTTTCTTACCTCAGATGTTTTGAACTATGTGGTAAAATCAGTAAACTCTGTGATTTCTGTCATGAGTTTCCCTTGGGAACTCTCTAGATATCCAAAGAATTTCTCCAAAAAGTATTTTTTAAACCAAAAATAGACCATCCCTGTCTTTACACTCTATTACAGAGCTACAGTAATGAAAACTCTATTTCTTTTATTTTTATTTTTTGCTTCTTGAGACAAGGTTTCTCTATGTATCTTTGGATGTCCTGGAACTCACTCTGTAGACCAGGCTGTCCTTGAACTCACAAAGCTGTGCCTGCCTCTGTCTCTAAAGTGTTGAGATTAAAGTATGTGCCACCACACCCAACTGCTCTCTACCTTTCTTTTTTATTTTAAGGACTTTATCCTTTTTTCTTTTATCTCCCAAGCCTACATATATTTTTAAACACACTGTAAATTTGTTTAGGGGTTTTCTTCATCGGAATCAATCTTTACTGTATCTCTCTTTTTCTGATCACATGAGTCTTTAATTTGCTAAGTAATATGGCTAGGTTTAAAGCCGTGAGTTTGACGGTTGGATACACCCCATTCTTTAGCTTTCTGAGAGTCTAGCCTCATGGTAGAGGTACTGGCCAGAGTCATGGTTATTGGCACAACTCTATGGTATTTGAAGGTTCCTTCCACCACCAAGAAATATACTGTCAGCTATTCATAAACACCATTTAAGTGTTTGGTGGCAGAGTCTCTTAAAAGGGCTGCAAAGTTTCACAGCTAATGCTGAGTCACGAAGTCTCTCTTAAATGAGATGTGCTTGCCCGTAGCAAAGAGAGAAGAGCAGAGAAATTGCTATTACCAAGAAGCCATGCTTAACATTGTTATTGTGTGAACACTATTTAGTTTGGGTAAAGGCTCAGGGTAGGCAAAGATCAATTCTTCAAGTTCAGTGATTTGTGTAAGTGTGATCTTCAGCATTTGTAACTTACAATCAGTTTGTAACGACCAACCAATAACATTAGCAATAGCCTGGGTTGATTGGGGTCCCTTTGGCCAATAACTGAATCAGATGTAATTCAATTCAGGAAATGAAGGATGAATTTAGTGACACAAGATGTTCCACCCAGGCTCGGTCTCTCCCCATTATTTTGTGATTTTATTTAGATCACGTTCATCCAAAAGCTTTGGAAGCCAATAGACCTTCAAAAATGCAATATCAAATATCAGTAATGATTAAAGATCCATCATACAATCCAATGAGTAGATTCCCCCAACTCTATTTTCTCACCACAAACTTTCAGAGGTCCTTCAGATTTATCTATTTATTTATTTTTGCCTATTCCAAAATAGAGTCTAATTCTTAGCTCTACTATACACGGTTTAAAGTTTCAGGAAGTACTTGCATGAATTCTATAAGATGGGTCTTTTGATAATGTTTTGTTCCTTATTAATGCTTGCACAATGAAATTTTGAGGGCAAAAAAGAATTGTTAATAACTTATTCAAGTATGCTTCAGGTCTGTTTTTATATATCATAATGCATACCTAGCTACAGGATTCTATTATATCTTAGGAACACTTCTGTCTTAATTGGAAACATCCACTAAAATCTAATTAGCATTGTCAAACACAAGAAAGGATAGCGTGCCAGCAAATTGTTATAAAATTAAGATTTATGTGGGTAGCATTGTTGTTGCCTTCTAACTTTAATCCGTGGTGATCAGATAGGACACAGGTGGACACTGATATTTTTTTGTATCTGTGGAGGTTTCCTTTGTTTCCAAGTATGTGGTCAATTTTTGAGAAGGTTCCATGAGCTGCAGAGAAGAAGGTATATTCTTTCCTATTTGGGTGGAATGTTCTATAGATGTGTGTTAAGTCCATTTGCTTCATTACCTCCAATAATTCTCTTAATTCTCCATTAGGTTTCTGTCTGATTGACCTGTCCCTTGGAGAGAGAGGTGTGTTGAAGTCTCCTACTACTAGTGTGTGTGGTTTGATGTCTGCCTTGAGTTCTAGTAATATTTCTTTTACATAAGTAGGTGCTTTTATATTGGGGGTGTTGATATTCAGGATTGAGACGTCATCCTGATGAATTGTTCCTGTTATGAGTATAAAGTGACCATCTCGGTCTCTTCTGATTGATTTTAGTTTGAAGTCAGCTTTGTTAGAAATTAGTATGGCCACACCTGCTTTTTTCTTAGGACCATTTGCTTGAAACACCTTTTCCCAACCCTTTACTCTGAGTAGGTGCCTGTCTTTGTGGTTGAGATGTGTTTCTTGCAAACAGCAGAATGTTGGATCCTGTTTTCGTATCCAATCTTTTAGCCTGTGCCTTTTTATAGGTGAATTGAGCCCATTAATATTCAGGGAAATGCAAATCAAGACAACTTTAAGATACCATCTTACACCTGTCAGAATGACTAAAATAAAAAACACCAATGATAGCTTTTGCTGGAGAGGTTGTGGAGAAAGGGGTACACTCATCCATTGCTGGTGGGAATGCAAACTTGTGCAACCACTCTGGAAAGCAGTGTTTCGGTTTCTCAGGAAATTAGGGACCAACCTACCTCTGGATCCAGCAATACCACTCTTGGGACTATACCCAAGAGAGGCCCTATCATACAACAAAAGTATATGCTCAACTATGTTCATGGCAGCATTGTTTGTAATAGCCAGAACCTGGAAACAACCTAGATGCCCTTCAACAGAAGAATGGATGAAGAAAGTATGGAATATATACATATTAGAGTATTACTCAGCAGTAAAAAACAAGGACTTCTTGAATTTTGCATACAAATGGATGGAAATAGAAAACACTATCCTGAGTGAGGTAAGCCAGACCCAAAAAGAGGAGCATGGGATGTACTCACTCATATTTGGTTTCTAGCATAAATAAAGGACATTGAGCTTATAATTTATGTTCCTAGAGAAGCTAAATAAGAAGGTGAATCCAAAGACAAACACATAGGCATCCTCCTGAATATTAACCTTCATCAGGCGATGAAAGGAGACAGAGACAGAGACCCACATTGGAGCACTGGACAGAAATCTCAAGATCCAAATCAGGAGCAGAAGGAGACGGAGCACGAGCAAGGGACTCAGGACCGGGAGGGGTGCACCCACACACTGAGACAATGGGGATGTTCTATTGGGAACTCACCAAGGCCAGCTGGCCCGGGTCTGAAAAAGCATGGGATAAATCCGGGCTAGCTGAACATAGAGGACAATGAGGAATACTGAGAACTCAAGAACAATCGCAGTGGGTTTCTGATACTACTGCACTTACTGCCTTTGTGGGAGCCTAGGCAGTTTGGATGCTCACCTTACTAGACCTGGATAGAGGTGGGCGGTCCTTGGGCTTCCCACAGGTCAGGGAACCCTGATTGCTCTTTGAGCAGATGAGGGAGGGTGACTTGATCGAGGGAGGGGGAGGGAAATGGGAGGCGGTTGCAGGGAGGAGGCAGAAATCCTTAATAAATAAATAAATTAAAAAAATAAGATTTATGTCCTTAAAAATTTTGTACTCTCATTATCAACTTATCAAAATATATAATATGAGTAATAAATAGCATATGTATGAAGATTTTTATTGATTTGTTAGAATATGTTGGTTTGTTTGTATTTATTATATTCATTTTTAAGCAGGTTCAGCTTTTTATTAGATATGTTAACAAAAATTTCAGTCTAAAAGGCCAAGGTCCATGTCATCATCAGATTCCTTGGATTGTTCCTTCTTTGCTTCTATTTTCTTCACCTGAGCTGGGGAAGCAGTGGTGGGAGGGAACAGGAACAGATGACTCTGCTGGAGCAGGCTCAAGAGCTTGTATATTGCTGATGAAGCTTCCAATCTTGACATTAGCCAGAGCCTCAGCAAACAAGTTAGGCCAAAAAGGTTCAACATTGACCCCTTCTGCATATATGTATATACAGATATGCATATGCATATTTCAAATTATTGTGATATTTACTGTTAAATTTTTTAATGAAAATGAATAACTAATTTTTGCACAATGGACAACTTGAACAACATGTAATGCCAATGATGATGAAAATGTCAGAAACATAAGAAAAAAATAAGAAGTACAAAAGTAAATCTGCCTATAACAAATGTGCTTTCGTTTATAGACTATATCGGGATTCAGTTTAGAACAATGAATGATTTCCATATCATTCACGACTTCAGGAAGCATGAAATATTGACCCCATTTTTCAAAGAATAATCAATTTCTCAAAAGATATAACAAGTACAACTTTAGATTATTCTATTGATCAATTCTTAGGATAAAGTACCATTTTTAGATGAAGTAAGTATATTAATAGTAATGATTTGTTTTAAGTTCACTTTGAAATAGTTGTGAGAAAACTTAAATATTTTGCCAAATATATTCTGAATAGTGAATAAAACATAGTATTCAACAACTATTGTTAGTACCAAGGACAAAAAATTAAGAAAACAAAAAATTCTATCTAAATGTATTCTACATTCTCCTTATTTGGGTAGACTTCAGTATAAAAATGATCCTTGTCTGTGGCAATTTATAAAACAGAAAATACAATGTGAGGTATTACAAAATATTTAGACTCATGAGAAACCATTGCAGCACATTTAAATTTCAATGACTAAGTTTCAGATAAAACAAAATGTTTCAAAGTACAATAGGATCCTATCATTTGAATTTGATACAAAACAGATATTGCAGAATATTTATATACTGTATAAAGCTATATTACCATAACTGGTTTTTAAAAAGAGCTAAACATTCAATAGTTAGACAGGAGGTATCGGCAGGACTTACATACAGAGAGAGGAAGAGAAGGAGATAAATTGAGACATGTGGAGTCAGACACACAAAATGGGAGAGAGATAAAAACCATGTGACAGAACACATGTCAAAAATATTTGGGTTAACTTGAGAGCTAGAAAGAAGCCTAAGCTATAGGCTGAAATTTCATAATTAATAAGTTTCCATGTGATTATTTGGGAGTTGGCTAGCAGTAGACAGAATAATTTGTTACACAAGATATACACACCTACATGAAGAAATTTTTAGCAAATATTCAGAAGACATTCACACACACGCACACAGAAAGACACACACTGAGAACACACAAGCTAGCTGGGTGACTGGGACAAACAAGCAGGACTTCCTTCTACAGTATGTTAGTTATAGAATCTTATTTAAATAAGTAGATATTGATGGCCTCAAATTAGGTCTTTAAATGAAAATTATAAATTGTGTAACTCCAGTAAATTGACTATACCTACTGGACCTTTTGTTTTATACTAAAAAGTCAAAAACAAAAATATCAAAATAATCTGACTTTTAACTAATCTATAGTTGAAAAGAAAGTATCAGCTATCCTTTATATGTGACTGATGAATGACTTATGTTTGTGTAAAGTCATTCATTTCTTTCAAGCTTAAATATATTTGTTTCATGGCTCTTTCAATTTTTGTCTTCCTTTTAAGCTTGAATGTGTCATTTAATAACCACAAAAATAACACTAAAATAACAGAACAGATAAAATGTAAGCTAATATCAGATATTACAGATTCATAGATAAATACATTGTAGTCTTCTCTTGAAAGTAAGAAACCTTTAACTAAATATAATGAGAGTGAAGGTGATTTTCTACATTATGTCATGCAGTGCTGTCAAAATAAAATATTTATTTTTCATTGATAGTAGGAGGCTTATGGCAACATTCCTCTTCCTTTTGAAATATTACCAATTAAATAAAACATGAGCTCTAGAAAGATGTTTGCTTTCATTTCCTTATATAGACTTCAACATTCCCTGTTTTCCCTCCCACAACATACCCTAAACTGATTTCTTGGACATATAGTTTGTTACCCATCTAGCACTTGAATTCTAAGACACATAATATTAAAAAAAAATTAAGTTTCAAGAAGCTAAATGATTCTAGATAAGTTTTTTTTTCTCAGAAAACAGCAGTGAATAAATCCTTTGCAGATGAATGATATGGAATGAATATGAAATACACAGAATCAGAATCTTTAACGTTAGAAGGAAGTATAAAATAGCCGATTATATTCACATTTAATCAAAAATAGTACATATGAATTATTAAAACCACATCTTTTTTTACTGTCAGTATATCATTGTTAGTTTGCACTAGCGAATATCTCCTTTATTTTGAAACTGGGTAATGATTTTATTAATGTAAAATGATAGTGTTGGCGTGAGGGATGTGTATATCATGACATCTGCTTGGGGCTAATACTATGGCTCAGTCTAGAAAGATACTTTTCACTGAATCTGATAGCTGGAGATCAATTCCAAGACACACATGGTGTTACAACATGCTAGACTTCCATAAGTTGTCTTGTGAACCACCACATGTGTGTTATACTTGTACACACACACACATACACACACACATTCTCACATACAATACACATATATGCACACAGACACACTTGCATGCACACATACCCAAACACAATTTTAATATTAAAATAACAACCAGTTCACACATATCTTTGACCAAGCCTATCTATGCTTTCTTGGTAAATGAAAAGGGCAAAAACAGCTTACCTGGGTTGCATGCACATCTATCAAAAGAAACTGATGATGATGAGAGAGTGGAGGGTTTTCCTGCATGCTTTCCTGTTTCCTGGAATCCTGTGTTGTAATAACTTCACAGGCAGATTTTTTTATCCTCACCTCATGGATTCAAGAAGATTAAAGAAAGGGAAACTCAAATTTGTAAAGGAAATTTTGCATGCCAGAAGAAACGAAGTACAGAGGAAGTTACCTGTTCTTATTCTCACCAAGCAGAAGACTGAGTCTGGCCCTGGACCTAGTACATCACAGCAGGAAACAGTCGCTCTTGCAGCTTTCCTGTGCTGTCTGAAACTGTTACTCTATGAGGATATCTTGGCTGAAATGAATGTCATAAATCCTTATTAGAATATCCCAAATTCCAAAGTAAATGAATAACTTATAGTGAAATGTAGACTCTTCTACCAGCAGGCAATTGGTCTGACGTGGAAGTATTAACATTTAGAGGAGTGCATTTCTTTTTTCCAAATGATTACTGAGTAGTTTCTGCTTTGTCATTTTCTTGTTTTTTTCAGAACTTGGCAAAGTCTAAACACAGAGGATCATTTCTCACTGCAGGTGTATATTGTTTACAGGAATGAGACTTCAATGTGTCCATAAACACAGTTAATGAAAGCAGAAAAAAACAAAATAAACAACATCAACCACAAAAAGAGAGTCTGTAATATGTTTTGTTTATAAAACTAAAAAGTGAAACCAACATCCCTAGGGCTAGAATTTTCTTTTCTTTTCTTTTTATTCACATTAATTAAGGAAGAGAATGCTTAAAGTAGCTATATTTTTAACAAATTTAAGATTTTCTCTATCTCCCATGAACTGTAACCGTATTATCCTATCATGAGTTTTAATACTATGCTTTCTACCATGGTGCTATGATATTAAACAAAGAAAATATGTAAATGTGCACCCTTGTGCATGTGATGGGTTGTGTTTGGTGCACCTGGAGAGAGGAAATCAGTAAGAGTAATTAGTGGGGAACATCTTGCATTCTGCAATATGAATATGAGAGACCCCCCCAACACACACACACACACATGTTCCTACATATACATTTAACTTGCTTGGGTGTAATATGTTCTATGTAGAAAAGGTCTCTTAGAAAAACCTTATAAATCCACAGTTTTGAGCTTGGTAGTATTTAACATTCAACATGAGTGTTTTGCTTTTGTCCTTACTAGCAAGTCCTTACATCATAGACTATTATTAGACTAATTGAAGTTTTAAAGTAAGTACAGGCACAAAGTGTTTACCATTGATTATGATAAACACAACTACGGACTACAATGCTTTTTTAAATAATTGATTTTGCTCTTAGCAGAAGGTAAAATGCAAAATAAAATTTAGGCTATTGAATGACTCTAGATTGACCAAGAAATTACACTGTTCAAGGTAAATGGAAAAGAAATGAAAACACATGCCAACACATACTTAAGAAAACATACTCATACTTTCAAAAAGGAAAATAAAGTAACAATATATCTCATAAAATAAACTAAATTTCTTTTCGGGTTTCATTCAATAGTTACTCAGCATTACACACTGCAATAGATACCAAATTGTATGTATAAGATACTTTCTCTTATTGTTAGATACTTTATGATTTGGTCATGATAATTAAAAAATTCAGGAGCAATGTACTGTAAAATTATTGTAATACTAACAAGTATTTAACCCCTTTTATAGAAGGTACAACTAAAAAGACCTTATTTCGTAGTAAAGATGACAAAAGAAAAGTAATTTACAAGTATAACCACATCCCCCCAAAACAATAAAATACTCCACATGGATAGATAAAGGGGGGAAATCAGATTACAAGTACTCTTTTAGATGAAGTCTATAGTACATTTAGTATCAAGAGGATCATAGAGAAACAATGTTAAAAGACTGAGTGTTATTCACTAATCCAAACAAAATAATGTCAGAAATGAGTGTCAGAAATGGGAGGTAGGGAATTAGGATGCTCTTAAGAGATAGATTTTTGAGTTTCAAATCAGTAGAAACTCAGTGAACATTTTTAATTGCAAGAGTGATATAATCAAATATGTGTCAAAAAAAGAACAAAATCCATCTCTTATGGTCATGTGGAGAACTGAAATGAAGCATGACAGAATAAAGAGAGGCCAGATTTAGCAGAGATAATTAGGACAAATTCAAGGATGGTTGCTTCCATTTCCCAACAGAATCATGGAGTGTTTATTGGTTCATTTCACAAGATCAGAGCACGAGAAGGAAAATTTTTGTATGAAGAGTTACAGTTCTGTTTTGAATGATAAGTATTTGAAGATTCTTATCGGCTTAGATCAACTTGTTGAGGTAGTTTAGAGATTCCACGTTTGAAAATGTTTCCTGTGAACATAGAGCTTAAAAAGACAGATAACTTACCGAGAGGCACTGATTCTTATCTTATTGTACTGTAATTAGTGCAATAGAGGAAGAACAAATTCTCTCACAGCCCTCTCCAGGTCCCAGGTAGAAAAGAACAAAAAGAAAGTAGAAGCTCTCTCAGACTCATCAAGATCTTAAATCTCACAGGTGCCTACTGGTACCGGGATTGTTTGTTGCTCTCATTATTTTCCTCACTTGAAGTGACTTGCTTGTTTGCAACTAGAGACATAGGTGTTCCACTGCTTACTACCAAACAACATTAAATACCTTACCTTATCCACTTTTGGTCTTGAGTCTTCTAGTTATTTAGATTACCATGGGTTTTTTTTTTTTTTTTGTAATTTAGGGCTTTAGGGGAGATTGTTATGGACAGCCAAAATCTATAGCTTCTATACTTGCATTAAACACAAGCCCAGAAAATCAGAAATGCATAAAAGAATGTATCTTCTGTGTGAATTAGCAAAAAGAAAAGTCTGAGAATAACTTAGCATAGTTAAAAAAAATTCTGTGACATTATAAACTATAAGTATAGCAATTTCCATCTTAAGGACCATTCCTACAATAACAACCATGCTCAACTTGTATTATACTGCATCATATTACTAGATCCTGGTTGTTTTACATCAAAATAAAATTTTCTTAATATATTACTTGCTTAGTTTGTGAAAAGCTTTCCATTACTGCATAAAAACACCCAAAGTAATCAACTTATCAAGACAAAGATTTATTTTTGATTAGAGGTGTGGATGTTTGACTTCATGATCAACTTTCTCCATATTATTTTAGCCTATAGTAATAAGGCATGACACAAAATAATTTATAAAGACCTGAAAAAAATATTCAAGAAAATTCCAGTAATGGCCAGACAGTGTTCAAAGACATCTCCCCTCCTAGAAATTATTTCATTTCTCATTATTACCAAGGTTGAGGCTGAACTTCTTAATAGTAAGTTTTGTAGAATTCTTTAATATCAAAACTGTCATTCTCCCAACAGCTGGCTTTGGGCTCCACTTCTGAAAGTCTCTTCCTGAGGCATTGTTTCCATGTTTACCTAAGCAATTAACATACTAGTTCAAAGTAACAAGTGAAATACTGACACTATCAATCACCTCATTTGAAGAATCTACTTTGTCATTTCAAGAGAGTGGTTTGGTGAATCTAAGTTGATATCAGACAAACACTGTAATTTTAAATATATAGTATAAGTTAAGTATGTCATATATGTGCACATACCTGCTTCTATCTTCTCATAATAAATGGACTTATATTAATCATGATGCTTTTTGTTCCTGGTGACAGAATGCACCTAAAACTAGCCTTTAAAAGGTAAATCATTCATCCGTACACTTACAGTGATTTCTTCTGGCATCTAGCAGTGTTTAGCAAACAATGGGTTCAGTCTTTAGCATAACAGAAGTTGAGGATCAGTGATGGCATCAGAAGTCAACTCTCTTCTTCCCTGCATACACAGCTTGCTCCATTATGTTTATTTTTATACAGGCTCTAAAATAACAGGACAGGACGGATACTGGAAGCCTTAAGCCTACAGCGCCCTCATAAATCTAGATTCTATGGTGACTATTAAAAGATGCAATTCCTTTTATGTTCCTTTGTTGATGACCTACTTTTTAAAATCTTTGTATCCAAAGCTTTCAGGATTTTCTCTCTTCTCGCTGTTCTGCAATCTCACAATGATTTGTCTTGTTACAGGCCTTTTTAAAATTTATTGTGCTTGTGCTCTCTTTGTTTTTTTTATTTTTTTTATTCTGGAAACTTATATTATCCATGCCTGAGAATAAACCTCATATTGTTATATTGATAATAACTTGACTTCCATTTTGTCTTCCCTTGTGCTAAAATCCAGGTGATATTAATCAGTTCACTGATCTTAAAATTATCATATTATTTTCACCTTTCAATCTCATTTTGTTGTATTTGAAACTTATGAATTTCTCTAGTTCATTAATTTCTCAATTCCAGGGTTTCATTATGAAATGTCAATTTTATATGGCTTTTAAACTTCCTTTAATTATCATGTTTTTCTTTTCTAGTATTTCATTTTTCTTTTTATTCTGCCTTAAATATTTTATGTTGTAGCTTCTCTCAAATATCCTGGGATTTTTCCAGTGGCCTGCCATGATAGTATTGAGTCCCTAGTATATGACTAGATCTTTGAGCTTGAAGTGTAGTGTGATAGATGAGCCCTCCTTGGGCAGTATCCACCACTTCCCAGGGAAGATGCAAGAGCACAGTGCATACTGGGTATTGGAATGCCAGCTTGTGCATTTCTCAATGTCAAATTACTCTACAGCTTTCTTTTTTATAGGTTGTATACCTACTTTTAACTGTTGTGGAAGCTCAGAAGGAAAAGTGAGAAATGAGCCTCCAGCACAAAGTTCTTCATTTAATCTTACCATAATAATTGTGCTTGGTGTTCCACAGATAGCCAGTTTTGGTCTAGAGATACAACAAGCAGTTAAGAGCATCATTTGCTCCTTCAGTGGAGACCATTATCAATTCCCATCATTCACAGGGCAATCTACAGCCCTCACCAACTCCAGTTCCAGGTATGTGAGGCTGCTTTCTGCTCTCTGTGAGTATGAGAAAGGCGTGTGGTACATACACATACCAGCAGGAAAACACTCTTACACATAACAAATTTTTAAAAAAGCATTTAAAATAGAAAATAGAAGATGCCAAAGTGACCTTCACTCTAATACACAGAGACTTCAGACAATAGGAATCAATGGTCATCTCTCACATCCTGGAGTCACTTGAGAATTCAGTTCAGTCAGTAGCTCTTGGGATCCTGTTGCTTTTTATTTCACAGTGCTAGCAAACTAGAGTTTGCTGTTGGGGAATGTATTCTTCTAGCATATTTTTTAATGTTTGCTCAGTGAAGATTGTGCTCATTGGTATCAAAAATGTATCTTTTGATTAAAAAGAGATTACTTTTGTCTGTATCTTTGTTTTACATTTATTCTTCAAAAATATTTTTAGACTGTAAACTATATATATGGTTTATACATAAGATTTATGTATATAATATTTCTTATATTTTTATATCAGTAGGGGAAATCCAAGATCAAGGTTTTGGCTTGTTTTGTGATCCTTCTGGGGGAGATTATTCAAGCTAAAGAGTCAGGTCATTGGGAGAATACAGATGGAATTCCGTCCTAATGGGCTCGGCAAAGCAATGGAATTCTTGGGATTTCTCATAAGATGATGAGTATCAACCAGACAGCTACAGGTGTAGTAACTAGAGGAAGCTATCAAAGAACACGGCTTAACTTCTTTTTTTTTTAATTTATTTATTTATTAAAGATTTCTGTCTCTTCCCCTCCACCGCCTCCCATTTCCCTCCCCGGCCCCCAATTAAGCCCCCCCCCCCAGCCCGAAGAGCAATCAGGGTTCCCTGCCCTGTGGAAAGTCCAAGGAATCCCCACCTCCATCCAGGTCTAGTAAGTTGAGCATCCAAACTGCCTAGACTCCCACAAAGCCAGTGCGTGCAGTAGGAGCAGAAACCCATTGCCATTGTTCTTGAGTTCTCAGTAGTCCCTTTGTCTGCTATGTTCAGAGATTCCGGTTTTATCCCAGGCTTTTTCAGACCCAGGCCAGCTGGCCTGGGTGAGTTCCCAATAGAACATCCCCATTGTCTCAGTGTGTGGGTGCACCCCTTGCGGTCGTGAGTTCCTTGCTCGTGCTCTCTCTCCTTCTGCTCCTGATTTGGACCTTGAGATTTCTGTCCAGTGCTCCAATGTGGGTCTCTGTCTGTCTCCTTTCATCGCCTGATGAAGGTTAATATTCAGGAGGATGCCTATATGTTTTCCTTTGGGTTCTCCTTATTTAGCTTCTCTAGGATCACTAATTATAGGCCCAATGTCCTTTGTTTATGGCTAGAAACCAAATATGAGTGAGTACATCCCATGCTCCTCTTTTTGGGTCTGGCTTACCTCACTCAGGATAGTGTTTTCTATTTCCATCCATTTGCATGCAAAATTCAAGAAGCCCTTGTTTTTACTGCTGAGTACTACTCTAATATGTATAAATTCCATACATTCTTCATCCATTCTTCCATTGAAGGGCATCTAGGTTGTTTCCAGGTTCTGGCTATTACAAACAATGCTGCTATGAACATCGTAGAGCATATACTTTTGTTGTATGATAAGGCCTCTTTTGGGTATATTCCCAAGATTGGTATTGCTGGGCCCAGGGGCAAGTTGATCCCGAATTTCCTGAGAAACCGAAACACTGCTTTCCACAGTGGTTGCACAAGTTTGCATTCCCACCAGCAATGGATGAGTGTACCCCTTTCTCCACAACCTCTCCAGCAAAGGCTATCCTTGGTGTTTTTTTATTTTAGCCATTCTGACAGGTGTAAGATGGTATCTTAAAGTTGTCTTGATTTGCATTTCCCTGATCGCTAAGGAAGTTGAGCATGACCTTAAGTGTCTTTTGGCCATTTGAACTTTTTCTGTTGAGAATTCTCTGTTCAGCTCAGTGCCCCATTTTATAATTGGGTTGATTAGCCCTTTATGGTCTAGTTTCTTGAGATCTTTATATATTTTGGAGATCAGATCTTTGTCAGTTGCGGGGTTGGTGAAGATCTTCTCCCAGTCAGTGGGTTGCCTTTGTGTTTTAGAGACAGTGTCCTTTGCTTTACAGAAGCTTCTCAGTCTCAGGAGGTCCCATTTATTCAACGAGGTCCTTAATGTCTGTGCTGCTGGGGTTATACGTAGGAAGTGGTCTCCTGTGCCCATGTGTTGTATAATACTTCCCACTTTCTCTTCTATCAGGTTCAGTGTGTTCGGACTGATATTGAGGTCTTTCTTGAGAATCTCGTGAGAGTCCTTGAGCCATTTTGGCCATTGCCATCCTCAAAAAGCTTCTATTTCCTTCAATGTGTGAATAGTCACAGGTCTCATCTCATGGTTGTCTCAGAATGTGATTGTTGCTGCTCTGATATGTAACACCTTAGTGATGTCTGGCCCAGAAGAACCAGCTTTCCCAAGTGATTTGCTAAGAATCTGACAGGCGTGCCTTCAGCTTCTAGGATGGTAATTATTGACACATCTTTTTGGATGATCTAACAATGAGTCTTTGTGACAAGTCAACAGAGGACAGTGGGAGGTCCCTTAAGGAATCTCTTAAGACATATTTTATTTCCTCTCATACAGCAGCAATAGGATGTAGTTCAAAATTATTTTTGGAGGAGTTGTCATTATGCATAGAACAAACTGTCCTAATATGTTTGAAACAGCACCCTGCAGGTGTTATTTTGTGTTCCTTTAGTTCTTTGTGATCGGGAGCATGTTTATATACCTTTTGACCATTTATATATCTTCCTTAGAGAAAATGCTCCTAGCCTCAGTTTTTATCTTTGATTTTAACTAGGTCATGATTTGGTTACTTGCTATTGAGTGTATGTGTTGTAAATAATAATGCATATTAAGATATATGTTTGAAAATCTTTTCTGAAGCTATTCATAATGTTGATCTTCACTCCTTTTATTGATTACTTTTCTGCATAGAATGCTTTAAGCTGAATTTAGTTCTACTCAAGTGTTAACGTTTTTATTTATATTCATTTTATAGCTTAGTTTTATTTTTTAAAAGAGTCTCATTGTAGAGACCTTGATGGTCTATAATGAGAATTTATTAGACAGACCGTGTTAGCATTGAACACATGTTCTCTTGGAAGTCAAAGAAACTTAGAGTGACTCTGTATTCTTTGACATGGGTACAGGCCACATAAGCACACCAATGTCTCAGTTCCATGGGAAGTGACAAAGACTTCCTCAGGTGAGGCTGAGAAAAATGAGCAATCCTTCCTTTAGCAAGAGTGCAAACCTTGATTTATAGAAAACCTAGCAACTATATATAGCAACTACATATAGCTTCTTATTCCTCTATGTTGTCTGCAACCTGAGACTCCTCTCTTGCAAACCTCCTACTGGAACTACTGAATTCTTCTTCCAGTTTTCTAAACAAAAAAAGTAGAGAGAGTGGGTTCTTGTATCGGATCGGCATTCTCAGTCCACCCAATGTTAAGTTTTAGTATGTGTATCTACTCTTTTACTATTCCCTCACCTCCTCTGTGAAGTCAGGACAAAACTACACAGGTCACAGTCATGATCCTCTTACCTGTTAACGAAGTGCTCTGATTAGAAATATTCATCACTATTCTCTGTCAATTTGATGGAAAATTATAGTGGTGTGATATCTAAAATGATATTACCCAAACCTATGATTGTTCTTTTATTTTAAATTCTAGTTTGGGACATTATGTTTTATTTTACCCTCATTTAAAATGAGATTGAATGCTGTGAGTTATACTGAAGAAGGATTAGAAGACACCCACCACATAAAACACACAAACACTGAGGTAATAGTGTAAGTCACATTTTTTTTTATTTTTTTCTGCAGTAATGCCTGGCTACCAGGCACAGAATTGACTAAGAATAGTCAATTTCTTTCATTGTTTATCTGAAGGCACTAGCTATGATTCAAACTCATATTACATTACATTACATTAAGACAGCTTATTTTGTAATAGAGATGACATTCATAGTGTAGTAGGGATACTCACAGTTTATTGGATAAATTACTTTAACAGTGTACAAATATAGCCAGGATTTTGATTTATGGAATGTAATTCCATTCAATTATTATTATGTCTTTATTGAAGAAAATTATTTAAAAATATCTACTCTATCAATGGTACAGTACATATATTTAAAACATTATAAAATATAGAAAAATTCTTAGATTTATTGAGTAAAAGTACAGTAATTAATTATTAGTTCTAATTGAAGAGGGCTGGTATTCTGATTTATCACATGAGGACCACTGAGGAAAGATTATGAAGGGGAATATCTGATTTTTTCCTATTTTTCAAGATGAGTAAAGAGCTATCTCCAGTTATAGTATTTTTTGATATATATGTCTATATATATCTATATATACGTGTGTGTGTGTTTGAGTGTGTGTATACATGTGTATGCATTTAGTGAACATCGTATTAGTGTTATATTGCATATTTTTTTCTGAGGAGAGATGGTAAATGTATTATATACTTTTGGTGATCTTGGACTGCTGTTCTCACATCTTGACTGTTGTGATTCTTGATCTCACAAATTATCTCTAGTACTATTTCTCATGACCCAATAACCATGCTAACGTGTCTATAGCTTCTGTCCTGTAAGTGCATTTGTCAGTGCTGCAATGGTCCCTTAAATCGCTTCATAAATCAAGTTATCATTTAAAGTATGTACTAAAATACTCTGTTTAAAATTCCAACCCTTGCTAAACCCTTGGCACAAGCTTTATCATGGAAAATGAAGTTTCTTTTCCAGGTGGCCAGGAGTCCTAAGTGATGGTGAATACTGCTTTCTAATGGTGATTAATCCACAGGATTCCAGAGATAACAAGGAAGCACAGTGTTGATTAAATTGTCTTCACCCAAGCAACAAGAACCTGAAGGATATGTGGTTCGTGTGTGTGTGTGTGTGTGTGTGTGTGTGTGTGTGTGTTTGCTTTTGTGTTCTTTTTCCTTTTAGATTTCTCTGGGAGTATAATTCTTGAAATTAGGTATGTGCTGAAAGACAAGTATTTGCAACTCAGTTCCTCATGAAATATGTAGAGCATTTCCTTTGAATTCTTTTCTTGATATTCTGAAAGGAAAGGAGAAATTGTTTGGTATTTTCCCCAAAAAAAAGTTGTATTTGTGTGTGGGGGGGTTGCTGTGTGTGTGTGTGTGTGTGTGTGTGTGTGTGTGTGTGTGTGTATGTGCAGCATTTTTCTGTTTACTTTTTCTGGGAATGAAGCAGCATATGCGCAGATGTTGTAAGCATCAATTTAGTATCAATTTCTCTATCATAGATCTATCTTAAAGAAAGTGTTACTGAACACCTGCATGGGCTCTAAACTGCTTTCCTAGGAACTGCTGCATGACAGGGACACTGTGTGACGATGATCTAATTAGCCTTATTCTAATCAACATAGAAAGAGGAATTAACTTTAGTAAGACAATACAAACATGTTTTCTTTAACTATGATATGAACTGACATATATATAGAAGCATACAGCTGAATATAAGCGTACATATTTTAATCATTGAATATGATTTTGAAAACTTCTGGTAATGAAAAAATTAGAATCTCTCATGAATGTAAATTTAACAATGAATAGAAGCACAAATAAAAGTCAATCCTTATATCAGGTTATAAATTTTCTACACACAAGGTCAATTATTTCTGGTAGAAATACAGGAAAATGAGCACAGTGCTGTTTTAGAATTTCAAGTTTAAAATATCATGCACACATCTTAAACACTGATGTCTTTGTTTGCCAAGAAATTATGTGACCCAGTTACTGAAATTAGTAATTTAACTCGAATTTTTAGGAAATATTCTATATTAACTCACAAGATATGAAAAAGGATGAATAACATATAATGACTGTCATAAGAATTTAATTCAGACTGATATCAGTATTAAATATTACAGTAATATGTATTTATAGTAGATATGGAATTATTATTTTTTAAAGGATAATTTTTTATAAATGAGGTATATTTATGAAACACCTAGTAAAGCTTGAATTTCAGAGTGCATTCCACACATTATTATCGCATAGGTCAAAGTTTAGTATATTATTTTATAATAATTTTAAATTCAAATTTTAACATCCACAAACAATGTCATGAATATGTAGATTTGAGGAAACCTTGTAGAAATAAGTTCTCTCTTTTTAATCACTGTGTGTCATCTGGGAATTGACCTTCAGTCCTATGGCTTTAGAACGAGCATCTTCACTCATTGAATTGCCATCTGCCATTTGAGTAAACAAGAGTAAATAACAAATTCTTATTGTACTTTGCATAGATTTTGTGAACTTACTACTCTTGTCTGTATAAAATTTTCCCATTTGTAAGCATTTTCTGTTTCCTATTTCCATGTCCCATTCCTATCTCTTGAATTCTTTAGGCTAAATCATTGGCTTAGATTTGCAAAACTCATAGTGTACTTTATCATCAAATTCCTCTAATGAAAATTGAATTAATTACAACTGACAGATTCTCCTTAAAAGACTGCATTTTCCAGCTTTCTTTTGCAAAACATTAAAGTTTGTTCTCTGCATGATGTAGGAGGTCCTTCTGTTTATGCGCTGCTTTCAATGGTGGAATAAAGAAACTGCCTTGGCCTTTTGATAGGACAAAACTTAGGTAGGTGGAGTAGACAGAACTGAATGCTGGGAAGAAGGGCAGAGTGGCAGATACCATGGATCTCCTGCCTGAGACAGACACTGGTTAGAATCTTGCTGATAAACCACAGTCACGTGGTAATACACAGATTAACAGAAACGTCTTAAATTAAGATGTAAGAATTAGTCAATAAGAAGTTAGAGCTAATGAGCCAGGCAGTGTTTAAATGAATTCAGTTTCTGTGTGATTATTTCAGGTATAAACTAGAAGGCGGTCGCGCCAGCTCTTCCTGCAACCGTTTGGCCCCCAATGTGGTAAGCTAACTCCACATAAAGCCTGAGAGGGCTTTAAAAGGAATTCTAGACACAAATATAGAGTTTAACACAGCTTTTTGCTGTTTTCTGGCAGGGTGCTGCAGAGAGAATTTCCTCATTCAGCAGCTGCAACAGGAAAAAAAAGTGGCAGTTTTAAAATACCAGCTTTCTGAGCTGTGCTGCCAGTGCGACCTCTAACTCTTTTGGGAGATAGACCATTTGGATGGGGTTTGTGTGAGCCCATTCCTCCCCATTCCTGTCCAGACACTGAAGAAGCAGGATATGACCTGCCCTGCCGAGAAAGGTACTGAGCCATGTGGCTAACATAGGTAAGAATAAAGAGTTAATATAAGTTATAAGAGCTAATACGAAGCCTGAGCAAATGGGCCAATCAGTTTATAACTTATGGAGACCTCTGTGTGATTTTCCTTGGGACCTAACAACTGTGGGAACCAGGCAGGACAAAAACCCCAACAAGCAGGCCCTCATGTTCCATACACATTTCCCAGTTTTCCTTTGCAGAACTTGGAAATTTGTTCTACTCCTCCCATTTTACTCTGTAGTACTTTTAGCCAATCAAGCACATGGGTGACAAAGATGCCCTTTCACTGTGAGTATATATGGTCCCTCCTTAAGTCTGACCAAGCTTCTCTTTTTTGGCCAGCTTGATCCTGTGTGTCTGCTTTTTAAAATAATCTAGCGACAATAACTACAATCAGAAATAAATAAATAAATAAATAAATAAATATTGTATAGGGAAGATTTTAAACAACCAGGAATACAATGGTTACCTTTACAGTAACATACAATAATATGTATATATGGTTAGTAGACAACGTATTTAAGAAATGAAAGTTGCTGCAAGATTGCTTTGTTTATTTGCTAAGGATTTCTTGCAAGGACATCGTATTTTAAAAGCTATAATTGTTTTAAGTGAAGGCAAAGCTATAGAAAGTACACCTGCTCAATATCATGATATATTTATTTCCTCAATTAAGGCCCTTAATTAGGGATTCTATAGCAAATAAGCGAATAGTCAGAGAATTAATCCTAACCTGAATATTTATAGCTGCGAAAGTCTCTGGAGTGAATTATCTGCTAAGGTGCTAATGCCCATCCTTTCTCAAGAGGACAGAGTCATTTAAAAAAGATTGTACCGTTTAGTTTAATTCTTGTCTGAAAATGCAGGTGTGCAGGCTACTTACATGGGCTGGAAGTGGGAAGAAGAGCATCATGTACAATCCGTAGATATATTTCCTGCAGCTTTTCATTTACAAACCTAAAAGTGAATAAAAGGACTATGGGAATGAGATAAAATATTTTGGCCTTTACTTGCATATATTCTCATACCTTACACTTCAAAAACTGTACTTCACTCCATGGCCAGACAATTGACTGTCTCTACATGTCTCATAGTATTGTAATAATCTATATCCAAAATGTCTCATCATCATGACTGCCTAAACATGACCTAAACATGGACAACAGTGAAACATCTTAAGGTGGAGTCATTGCAGAAGTTCAGGAGGTATTTACCCTAATAAAAGAAGTTCAGGCAACTAAAGAATGCTGAGAACAGCTGAAATATTCTTCTCCAAAAAAGAACATAGCAATTATTTTTCCGAAACCAAACTTTTGTCCATGAAAACATACATACAAATAAAATTATACAGACTGAGAAGTTTATATTTGATATTTAGCAATATGAACATATTTATTTATACATGTATGTATTTGACAGCATTAATGATAAAAGAAGCCATGAACTTTGAAGAGAGAAAGGATGGATATATGAAAGTATTTGGATGTTGGAAAGGTAAGGGAAGATTATTATATATATTTCAAATTATATTATAATTTGAAAGAATAATAGATTGGTTTCCTGCTCAGCCATCAGCTGTAAAGCTGCATCTTACAGGATACAGACAAATAAAGAGTCACACAGCTAGACTATGTGATGATAATGAGAGACCTTGAAACACCCAGTTCTAAATGGATTGTCTTTGTCAAATCTCTCCCCTACAGGGATCAGGGAACTCTGCAGAAGAAGAGATGGAAAGATTTTAAAAGACAGATGGGATGGAGGACACCAAGGATACAAGGTTTTTTAAACACAATAGGACTGATGCACAATAGAACTCACAGGGACTGCAGCAATATGCATAAGACTTGCAATAATTTGGGCCAAGTAGCATCCCAGTGTCAAGAGCAGTAGACACAAGCTCCCATTCCTAACCCTAGTTAATAACTGCTTGCAAATAAAAAGTTAATATCTACCATAGATTCTGACTTTGTAAATGAACAACTCTTAAGGGAAGGCTTCATATCCAGCAGTTACGAACCAACATAAAATATACTCAATGACATCTTTGGAGGTATTTTCTTTTTTTGTAAACTTAAAGGTTTTTTATACATTATGGTTTCCAGTTTTGTGATATTTTTATATGTGAACATGTGTGCTTTTACATCTACATTTGTTTCTTTGTTTTTTTTTTACTTATTTTTCTTCTGTTTGCTTGTTTGATTTTCCTTAATAGGTTTCCTTGTTTTTGTTTTAACTTATTATTATTATTATTGTTATTATTATTATTATTATTGTTATCATTATTTATATGCTAGTCTGTATTTTAACAAGAAAGAGAAAGTGTTTGAGTTAGATGGGAGAGGAAGAGGAAAGATTCCAAAAGAGGAAATCATATAAGAACATATTGCATGATCAAAAAGTAACTATTACCAGTAAAATAAAGAAATAGAAAAAAATTAAATGCTAAAAAAATTAAAGCTAAAATTACAGACAAAACATGAAGTTTATGGCAGAAATATGAAAAGGTAAGCTATATCAATATTTTTCAAGTTTATAATGCTAAATCCTAGAACCAATTCATATATATACTCACATATATATAATCATATATATTCCTAACTTAATATTTAAGTCTCAGGATTTGTAAAACACCATGCCATTTGCTGATCGTTTCTCTTGAATATACAGTATATTTTTTATCTTAGTATCAAAATTCATTTACCTGCTTTTAGAATATACTTCCATTTTTCAGTTTTGCATACTATGAAATTGAACATGTAAGAAGACAGTAAATAATGCCGAGTTCCTTTTCTTTATTCTTTTCATTATGAACCTTCTAAAAATCTATTCTGTAAAAATACTATTGATATTTTTTGTTTTTTCTATAACTACTTTTCAAATAGTAAATCATAAAGATATTACAAGTAACATGAAAATATCTTTAAAAAATCTTCTAGAAAAATACAGTATTATATTCTTAAAAACAAAAAATATTTTTATGAAATCATGCTCATGCAAGAATTTTGTTAATATTTAATTTAAGGAATTTGCTACCCTTCTCCCCTGTCATGACTCTGGATATGCATTTTTGCTGAATTTAGCAAGACCTAAGGAAGATACCTGGGTTTCACTGTAGTGAAATTAAAGTCTATAGCATCCCTATGAATGTTCTGGGGTCACACTGCCTGGAGAGCTCTCCTCAACTATAAACTCTCTAACCAGAATTCTCCAGTTAAGCTCAGTGCATAAGTCTAGCTTTTAGGCAATCTTTTATAGATTATTTAAGAAAACAGAACTTTTAATTATTTTTGTCTTTTTGTTGCTCATGTGAGAAATTATCATTTATGCTCATGCAAATTCTGCTTACTGGCTGCATTTCTGTTTACATCATTTCATTTCCCCAGAATAAAAGGGTTCATGGATATTTCAGATTATCCTGCACTATTTTTGATCCTCTCATTTTCTTCTCTCCTTTCTGTAACAATTATTCTTAATATTTATCTAGCACATCCCACAACTATTTTTGATTTATTTTTCTCTTCTCTTGACTTTCCTTTTTGCTACTTCCTTAGCCATTATAGCTTTTCTTATAATTCTTCATTCTTTCCTACATCTTTAATCTCCTCTACTTACTGATTTTTTTCTCTATTCATGTCCTATATATTTTTAGTGGCAACACGATTTCTCTTTTATCAAAGTGTAAGTACCACATTAAAACTCTATTACTGGTAATAGACTTAATGTGAAAATACAGATTACCTATAATTTATGACAAAGAAATCCTATGTCTTAGTCATGATAATGAGTTATCAATTTAATTTAAATATATTCACAAAATGAATACTGAGTTCTTTTTGATGCATCTAGTACTGAATTGGTCATTACCAAATTCCTCAAAAATTTTCCTGTGAGATTTTTATTCTGATAAAGTTTTGTTGAATCTTAAACTACAAAAATATACAATATTAATAAGAGCAAATCTCTCATGGAAAATATTTTTATATTTTTTATTTTTTTAAGTTTGAATCCATTTGTTACTTTTCACTAGATGTTTGTTGAAAAAACAAAGTGTTACCATATTCTTATAAAGAAATATTATCACTTTAGCAATAAAGAAGGTTTGGTAGGAAGTTACTGAGATTCTTGATGAATATATAACACATGACCTTAGGGTCTTTCTTGGTTGGTTCAGTGTTTTGATTTTATGAGTAAAATAAAAAAAAGCCACAATACACTTTGGAAGTTATTATGAGTAAGATATCACTGGTTCTCTGGTATGTTTATAATCTAATGGAGAAAAAAAGCTAAAGAACTAGTAGTTTTAGCACATTGTGATTCAGCCATGAGAAGGCACAAGAATAGTTTTTGTTCGGAATATTAGGAGATTTGGTTCTTCCAGAAGAAATAATTTTACTAATTTTTTTAAAAAGAAATTATATAATTATATATAGGAAATCAGATGGAGGATTTTTCTTTGTGCATTAAAGTGTGGCAGTGACAAATCTCTGGGAAAATAAAAACTCTAAGTCTCAGACACAAAAGAAATACTGGGGAAATATTTATAATAAAATAATAATATAGCTTTGAGACAGTAGCTATGTAATATATGATTAGAATTCAGAGAAAAATAAACTTGGTGAGAATGAAACTACTGTGAAAGTCTTTGGTGTTTGTGGCATCTTAAGAAATTTAGTTAGCCATCACCTTAGAAACCAAAGCATCACCACTGCCTGGCTAATCACAGCAATTGGGAGGTAGAAACAGGTGGATCTTAGTGCGTTCGAGACCAGCCTCATCTAGAAAGTGAGTTCCGGGTCAGCTAGGACTGTTACAGAGAGAAACCCTGTCTCGAAAATCCAAAAGCAAAACAGACAAACAAAAAAGGACAAAGCACCAAGACTAACCTAACATCCTGAGCAATTAAAACATCCTGACACAACAAATTGAAGAATGAATTGGAGGGGTTATTCATTATCAATTTAATTAATAGGCACTAATCAATATAAATAATGCAAACTGTAGATTAGTAGTATTAACAAGTTCATCTGTCAAATAAATCACAAGAATCAAGATACAATAGAGTCTGGTAATTTGCTATGTTGATAGTACTAGTAGAACTAAGACACATTTCTGAAGGAGATTAAAAGAAACTAGTTTCTCTTATCTAGAGATGGGCCAAGAACAATCATATTAACTGTCATGGAATATCATATTGCTCATCTATCTAATTGCTGATGTATGTTCATCAGGTGAGAACACACCGGTGCTGCCTCACAAGTGAATTAATGCAATATGAGTAATTCATCAGAATAATACTGCTTGTCCAGAACTCAAGTCTAAGCAATAATGGATATGGATGATAATGGATTAGTTATGTGGCAGAGCATGTTTAGTTTGTTCTGTTCTTGCTGCTTTTCAAGTTTCCTCCCACACCCATCCTTTTCCACTGAAAATAAAAGTCTATAGATGATTTTATATATTGTTCCTTGGGTACCATTCTTTAAAAAATTTTTTTTTGTTGTTGTTAGTTTCAAGAGAGGGTCTCTCAGACACCAGGAACTCACCAAATAGACTGGACTAAGTTGGTCAGTGACCTAAAGAATCAACTTATCTCCATTTGCCAATGCTAGGATTACAAGTATGCTCCACAGTGCCTACATTTTAAAGTGGAAACTGGAGACCAAATTTACAATCTTGTGTTTGAAATGCATTTATGGAGTGATATTCCGAGCCTCTTTGCATGTATATTTTATATACATATGTGTTCATGTGTATATTTTCCTGTGGGAAGAGGGATTATACATATACGTTATTATATAAGGTGAGTCTACATTCAATCTTTTATTCAATTTCATTGGGAGGGGAAAGACTATGACATAGACAGAGCTCATGAAATGGCTAGAGAAAAAATTATGAAAGTCATTTGTCTCTTTTAACTCTTTCGGACTTGGAGGTTGATCCAGATCCTCAAGCATGGCCGAAAAACCTTTTTCCTACTGAGTCATGCTGTAGGGTCTCTTTCTTATTTTACTATTTGAGACAAGATCTTTCATGTACCTGGACTTCAATGATTGGTTAAACTTGTCAGCCAGGTAGCTACACATATCCTCTTGTTTTAACCTTGCCCAGAGCTGGGGTTAGAGACACATGATATGCTTTTATGTAAAAGTGGGACTCTGAATTCATTTTTCTAATTTTGTGAAGGGGAGAGGGAGAAGTTTACTCTATGAGCCATATGTGAGACAGTAAGAAAATGCAAAGTTTCCCCCATCTTTTATTCTTGCTGAGGCCCTTTTAGATTTCACTAAAGTTTTCTCTCCTTAATGGAGAATCCCATGAAAAATTACCCAAATCTATTCTAGGAACCCAAGGTCAGGATGACCTAGCTACTTATCTTAGCCTGTTTATGCAGGAACCTCCACCAACCTCCTATTGTTAAGGGCTTATTTTAGCTTCTGCTTAAACTGCTTTCCTCTATGAAACTGCCCTCCAACCCTGGACAGGAAACGGTTGCTCCTAAAAGAAAACAACAAAACCAAAACCAAAAAGAAACAACAATAACAACAACAAACCTAACCATTTCTGGACATTTGTAGACAAACCTATGTCCCTGAATACAAGGGTGTGGTCCCAGCCTGCTGAAATAGACATTCAGTTGTCTATAAAACTGTGTCTCAGAGGCGATCTCTGGTGGGCTGCCCATAGCAAGATCCCCAACTCTTTTGTTTAAGTTTTGCATAATAAAAATGAGTCTTCCCAGAGTCAGCATTATTCAGTGCTGACTCCTTTTTGAGGACTATGAAGAAAAATCTCTTTTAATTTAGCTATGTATTAACTTGTCTGTTTTTTCTCCCATCAGGCAATGGTGACATCACCTAAGAATTCTTAGAGCAAAGATGTCCTGGTCATTGGAACTCCATCTCAGCTGTCTGTTGCAAACTGGGTTAATATTTATATCTGCATATCTTTATCTATATCTTAAAAATAATCTTGAAGCTCTGTATGTAGAAAATTTAAGAATAAATGATTATGTGCTTTAAAAAAATTGCATTTTTTTCTAGCACAGATCACATTGCTTATTTCTTTCATAGGAAACTTCCTGAACCAAAACCAACTATATTCGTGTGTGTGTGTGTGTGTGTGTGTGTGTGTGTGTGTGTGTGAAAACATTAGCTTTTATTTTGTCAAAGAAAACACCTTTCACAGAAGGAGAGCCTGTGCATTAGTTATTTGTCTAAAGTCCTTTCTCAAAACCAGCTGGGTTAAAGGAGGGTTTCAGTTTGGTGAATAGAGAAAGTACATTCCAGGACAAACATACAGGACACTGGCTACTTTAAAAGATAGCAAAACTACCAGAATCTCACCATCCTCTCCCTCCCATCACCAAGTAAGCTGTCTTTACAGAAGGTTATTTGGGAAAAATTAACAGCAAACTGTAGTAATAAGGGGCGGCGGGGCTGCGTCCCCAACACCCCAGCCGCCTGCTCAGCTAGCTTTTGCCCCGAAATAACAACACACAAACTGTATTCGTTTAAACACTGCTTGGCTCATTTCTACCTAGCCTCTTCTAGGCTAACTCTCGCACCTGGACTAGCCCATTTTTTATCATCTGTATAGCACCGGTCTTACCGGGAAGATTCTAGCCTAAGTCTATCCTGGGCCGGAGCTTCATAGCGTGCATCTTCCCTGGAGCGGGGAGCATGGCGTCTATCTGAGGCATCTGCTCCGGAGAGGAGAGCTGCCAAGTCTGACCTCACTTCCTCTTCCTCCCAGCGTTTTGTTCTGTTTACTCCTCCCACCTATCTTCTAACCAATGAAATGGGCCAAGGCAGTTCCTTTATTAGCCAATGACCTTCCTCCATCAGCAAACTGCCTCTGAGTAATTGTTATCTTCTTTCACTGAGCTGAATATCCACATTTGCAAGCCCCACTTAAATGCACTACACACCTCAAAGTCATACTTATCTTTACAACTTTGACATCTCTAACATGCAATGTTTACACCTCACAAGAGGGTGAATTAAATATTACAAATATACCTGTGTGACCTTGGAACCATGGCTAGAATATTTTTTAAAATAGTTGAAAAATAAGATTCTTGAACATATCATTAGTGGGTTTGATGAAAAATGCAGTAAATCAAACCTTGAAGCTAAAAATGGGTTGTGAACACATCAAACTATTCATAAATTGCAAGAGAATTGAAATGGAACCCTTGTGTATCATGCAAATTTGCATTGAATTCCATTGCTTTTCTTTCTAGCCCTGTCTCCCTTCCTCCTCTGCTTCCTTCTATGTTCCAGTCTGCTCCCTTCCTCCATTCCCTCTTAACCTTCATTGTTTTTGCCTCTCCTTTATGTGCTGTCTCTCACTTTGTCATCTTGCTTCTCTTGGCATTCTATTACTGTTTAAATCTAAGCTGTTATATTTAAAAACAATAAAATGACTTTGAAAACAACCTCTGAATGGAGTTGTGGCTACTAGGTCCTGCCTGACATTTCTAGATGCCTGACCTTGGACAAATTGCATAATCTCTCAGGGTTCATTTTTTCTTCTGTAAAATGAAGTGGGTTGAAGTAGGTGATCTTTAATGTCCTGTCTTATTTCAAAATATTTTAGTATAGTGACACTGATTTCTGAATCACTGCCAACTAACCCTTTTATCATTCTATGTAAACAAGGAAAATACTGCAACAATGACCCTTTACATTATGTAAGTATAAACATTTATTCTTCAAACTCACTTCTGAAATAGCAAAATAATTTAATTTTACTATTAATATCTAGCAAATATAAAACTTTATAAGAGAAAATGCAGTTTTTCATAAAAAAACAGTGATTTGAAGCACAGAAGCTTCATATTTCTATCAAGGAAATTCTATCCTTGTGTTTGAATTTTATTCAATTTTGAGACCTTGATAGCTAGAGCAAGAATGTAAATTATTAATGCTAGAATTAATAGAGATCTGCTGCAGAGAGAGGACCAGAATAAAATGATTTATATTTAATTGTGTTGATGTGGGTGAACTTGGATCTCTCTTCTCTTTCAATTTTAGTTCTTTTATGGCGCTGTCCTGACAATTAAATCTTGCTGCGTGTGATACACTGAGACAAGAGAGGCACTAAAAATGACACAAATCCTGCAAAAAGAGTTGTGTGGTTGTGGGGCGACACTGAAATCTGTGTAACTACTTTCATCAATGGGAGTGGATTACATCCTATTTGTTTTGATGAGGAGTCCTAATCTAGCTGGTCTTTACCATGCTCACATTAATATGCAGATAGAACTAGAATACAGAATTAAATGAAAATGAAATTTGGAAGCTAATTGACAATTTTGTCACCAAAGCTCAGGGAAACACTATTTATGGTGAATGGTAAAAGGCTAATGTGTCGTCCTAAGAGGGGGTCAAATCAATCTCAGCTACAGTGATTTCCTGAAGTACAGTGTGCAGAAGTGGTTTTGTATGCAAGTTGCCAGTCTCCCCCATGCCGGTGGTCCCCTCCCTGCAAACCTGCTCTAAATTGCTACCATCCATTATACACAGCAGCTGTCTGGATGGCTGCCTGGCACTGACTTACACAGGCCATCTATTCCTGTCAGAAATATGATATGTCACTGACAAAAGCTTAATTACACCATTAATTAATAGGACAATTTTCAAAATGCATTGAAATACAGCTTGACACTCATTAGTGCCATTTATGAATAATTTCTCCCAGGGAATCATACTCTGAAGAGCACTTTGAAACAAAATACAGTCCTAAAGGAAGCTATCGATAAAATAAATATGAGTTTAGAATCTCTCCCTATTTTTGTCTCTCCTCTTCTCTTGTTTACATGGCTGGTATTTTCAGAATTGGGAAAAAGTACTTTAAAATTAAAATTTTTGTTAAAATTCTCTGTATACCTCATTTTTGCTTACTTTAGCAATCAAATCATTTTTTTTTTTACCTTCAGCATCTTAGCTTTTAAAATTTATCATGTCTAAAAGCTTAAATAGCAATAGCAACACATTAAACTTAAATTACCTCTGAAATATTTATCAGCATGAAAAGTATCTCTGCCTCCCAATTCATCATCTGTCCTCTAGCTAGGGCTTGTATGTCATGTATATTTCTCCCACAATCCATGTCATGAGCATCTCTCCCACCCCAGTCTTCATCTGTCCCTTAGCCATTACATGTACATCTCTCCCACTCCATTCAATCAACTGTCTCCTAGCCATGTCATGAGCATCTCTCCCACCCCAGTCTTCATCTGTCCCTTAGCCATGACATGTACATCTCTCCCACTCCATTCATCAACTGTCTCCTAGCCATGTCATGAGCATCTCTCCCACCCCAGTCTTCATCTGTCCCTTAGCCATGTCATGAGCATCTCTCCCACTCCATTCATCAACTGTCTCCTAGCCATGTCATGAGCATCTCTCCCACCCCAGTCTTCATCTGTCCCTTAGCCATGTCAGGTGCATCTTGCCCACCCCACTGTTCAATGGTCCCCTAGCCATGCCATGTACAGCAAGAAGAATAAATAAGAAGCAAATATTCATGAAGGGAGTTTCTAGGATTCTCACCATTTGCTTTTACTTATCTACTCAAAAATATAATAATTTTTCTAATTTATTGATTGGCAATCTTCCAGCATAGATGTCTGTGCTATAGCCCATGATAAAATGTATCACACATTAATATGACACTATCAAACTCCTTCTCTGATCTTTCGTGATAAAGCCAGTGTGATTTAATGACTTAAATTCATAGTTTACTGTGGTGACTAATGCCCGTTTCTGCTACTCTGCTATTCGACCACATGGGTTTTAGCTTACACCAGTCTATAAATGGCAAACTGTGTGGGGTTCTAGGGTGAGAGTCAATCCAGTTCACCTGAAGGAGAAAGGAATTACTCCCATCTAAGATAAGCAATTCGATTGGAAAATAGATATGGATGACAAAATAAGACCTGCTTAACCCACATTTAGAAGCTGTCAACGTGTGTAGATGTGACTGGGATGCTGGGTGTCTCCTCTTATCTTGAAATGGAACAAAAGTTAAGCAGATAAGATCACAACCTAGCGCCTGTAAAGTTGTAGAATACTTAACTAGTGATTCCTGCAATGCTACCAAATTATCTAGAAAGGTACTTCAATCCCCTTAAGAAAGCACCCTGTTCTTCAAATCTCATATCCTTAATATCCCTCAGATTTTATCCTGTGAGTTTATCCTGTTAGTAATGCTTCATTGAATTAGAATAATAGTGCCTTTTCTGATTCAATTCTACTTTTCTTCAATCCACATCCATATTTAGGAATAGCTAGTTTCCTCCAGAATTCAGCTGGAAAACAATACTCCCTGAGAAATACATTGCTGGGTGATACTGGGAAATCTAAGATGAGAAAAACAGAGAAAATACTGCCAACTAATTTACCGTCTGCTACACTGGTAATTCTTTATAACAACATAAAATCATGAAAGGTATATTTTACTATATTTGACACAATGTCTCATTCATATCTTTATTGAAATGATTGGATTTATATTCTAAAAAATGAATTCTCATAAATTGTAATGTGTACAACACTTCAAAGACCATCAATTGCAGAAGTAAATCCAACCCCAACCCTTTTAATGAAGGCTTTTTAAGAATTGATTTTACTTTTCTCATATAATTTTATGCTTCCTTCACATTTCATTTTTTCTTCCACTTATGTTGAAAAACATTTTATTTTTTCAAAATTGAAGTTTATGTAGTCTCTACTCAATTTACATGAATTATCTCTTAGTGATGGGCTTATTATATTCAATTCTCTTTAGATCGCAAAAAACACAAGTGACTACCTATACTAATAACAACTATATTTTGTTTACTATTTTATTTTTTATAGTATTATATTCATGGTAAAAGTGGTACTTTAAAACAAGGCAGCTGGTAGACCATTATATTATTACAGTATTTAATTATAGTAAATTATTTGAGAGCAGAGATTTGAATAAATCGTCTATTAAATAATTTTTAGGAGAATAAAATATGAATGTTGTTCCCAGAAGAACAAAATGTTGAAAAATAAATTACCACTAATATATATATATATATATATATATATATATATATATATATATATATTCTCTACTATGAATTTTATAAATGTGTGTGTGTGTTTAGTATTATCAACATGAACTCCAGGAAAATAGATGATATTTATCTACAGAAAAAAAAGGTATCTATACAGTATCTTTGGCTGTATAGTTGGTTCCATTCACATCAGTTATAAAATAGACCCTGGAATCTATGGAGCTGATTTATTTACTGTCACCAAAGTTATTTAATAATAGAGAATATAAAATGAATGTGTTTGGTGATAGAAATGGTGCCTGCTGTGTGAAGAATATTAAAATTCGATTTGGAGAATCTATCTCTTCACCGTAAGAGGTATTCAAATTCGAAGTAATATAGAAATGAGTAAATAAATGACTTTAAGAATTATTTTTGCTATCTTTATTTATATGTCCCATCCCAACATTCTTGTATTTAACCATTATTGTTCAAGTTTCAATTCTGTTGATATAAGAAAAAAATACCTAAATGAAACTTATCTTAGAGGAGAAAGCATGCCCTAGAGCTTACAGTTGTAGCTTACAGTCCATCACCTTGAGGACATCACAGCAAAACCTACCCACCAGCACTACGCACATCCACTGTATAGAGCAGAGGGAAATGAGTGCATGCATGTGCATTTGCTCACTTGCGTGTGCTCATCTCAATTTCCCTACCCATATATCATTCTGCACACACTGTCTAAGGAGTGATGCCACTCACAGTGTGTGTGGGGGGTGTTCCTACATAATTAACTTACTTAAGAATACCTCCCAAGACATGCCTACTGGCTGATGTAATGTAGACAATCTCTCATTAAGACTCTCCTCCCAAGTAATTCATTGTTGTGTCAATTTTACGATTAAAGCAAAGTTTGAGCATTGTAATCTCAGAAATTTAATAATGATTGATAGGTAGTTATCAGACTTGTTAGAGTCAATCATGAAACCCAGTTAACCAAATTGCTTGGTTTCCTTAAAATTTCCAGTTGCTTTCTCTTTGCTTCTCGGGTATCTGATGTCCCTCCTTTCTCTTACCCCTTCGACTTTATAACATTCCCCTTGTTTTTTCCGTTGTTCTTTTGCTTCCTTTGAAGCTACATTCACAATGCAGCTCACACCTTTGTAGAACTTGCAGTGTAACTTACACTGGCTTGGGGGTTAGCAATGTACTCCTATTACCTTCCTGCCTTGGTCTCTGGAGTGCTGGGATTAAAGGATATCCTCACTATGCTTGGTTAATAATAGCACACTAAATTAACTATGCGGGTCTTACTTCTTAAATAGTTACTACAACTCTGAATTTAAGAGTAATGTACAAATAGCAGAATTCAGTTCTAATCTACAAATAACAGTTTCTTAGTGCGTGCACAGTTAGTTGCTTACTTTTCAAAGTAAAAATTGATTTTGATTTCTATATAATTCTTGCAGATAAAGTAAGCTCATTATGAGGAGAACTCTTTTGTTTTGTTTCTCATATAAATGAATATTATATGAGAATGAATCTTCTCTTTAATATCTGGTTTAGGAATTACCCTTTCAAATAAATAATGACTGAATTTATTTAGTTGAGGAAGCACTTCTAGTCACCAAGTGTTTGATATTAGCTGTATTATCCCAGAAGGGTTGCATTCATTTTTAATTACATTTCACAGAACCAAATATGGATGATGTTTTATCACTTTGAGTCATTTATGACATTTTCAATCACTGGAGTCAGATCATAAAATATTTGCTGATTTCAAGAAGGATTTGAAAAAAATTACATCATAAAAATGTATAGCAGAAGCTGGGGAGATTCTCGGAGGATAAGACCCATGCTCTTCATGAATAGAACTCACATTTGGTTCACAGAACACACATAATGACTCATAACTGTCTGAAACTCCTTTTCCAAAGGATGACATGCCATATCTGGCCATCTCTGGCTCTGTGGGCATCAGCTAAAAACATGGTTACATATACGTGTATATAGGCAAATAATTAGACTGATTAAATAAAAAATAACAGATGCATAGTACTTTCAGTAGCTGCCAAATGTGCCTTTAATTAAGAACATCTCTATTTTTTCAGATCACATCAGCATTTGGGGGTAGGATTAGGGCAGGGGATTTGGGGGTGCAAATATCTGGTGAAACCAGAGAGTTTTTTTGTCAAGGGACATGGATAATTTTAGTTGAGATGCGTCTGTGCAGATATGTGTATTTGCCTTTGTTTAGCAGCATGGTTATTTGCTAAAGTAATTGTCGAAAAATGCTCTGCCAGTCTTACTCTGATGTAGGAACAAAGTGTGGTCTGTATATCCAGTGGCCTTTGTACCTAACCAATGTTCATAGGTGATCTTTGTACTCTATGTGAAGCAGTATTTGGTTTGTGTTAAAACTGAAAATAATGGCTGTTATTTTTCTGGCATTACTAAGATTAATTGAAAAATAATAAAGGAAAATGGCTTTAAAAATTAACATTTAAAATGAAGGATAATGATAAGCAAAAAATAACTAATTCAACAAACCTGAGACTTGAAAAACACTTGACAGTGCAGTAACAGATTTCTTGGTTTCCAGAGTCTTAAGACTTTAAGCCTAATACGAAAAAGATTAGTGAAAAGTTATACTTGAGTAAACAACATATTGAAATAGTTTCTTATAATTTATTAATCTATTCTTGAAATTCTCTTTTTATTTTTATGAAATAATTTTGATAAAGAATTTGACATCCAGATATTAAGTTCTTTCAATAAAGCTCCCTAGTTTAAAGAAACAACACTAAGAATAATGTATAAATCTTACACAGTCCACAACGCTGGTGAATTAAGTGATAACTTTTGCCATATACTCAGACATTTGAATACTTTGTATCCTGTTTTTAGTGTTGTTAGGGAATTTAGAAGGCATCATCTTGCTTGAAGAAGTAGTTCATTGGAGGTGGGTGTTGAGAGCTCAAAGCATTGTCCTACTTAGAGTTCACTGTCTCTGCTTCATGCTTATAGATTTGAATCTGAACTCTCCACTTATTCCTGTACCTGTCTTGCTTGGTGCTATCCCTCCCCAATATTAAGGATTTATATACCTCTCTCGACACACTAGAAAAATTAAGTTCTATCTTGCATAAATGTTTGGTTATGATATTTTATCATAGAAAGAAAACTAAAACAACAACTTATTCAAATGATCATTAAATACATTTTCTATATTACAGTATGGGACGATGTAACAGTACAGTACTTCTTACTAAAACCATATTCTATATAGTGTAATTTTTCGATGAATATAGCAAAAGAGACAGCATTATAATAAAGTATAAAACCTGTATGTTACTTGAAGTGCAATTTTTAATTTTTTTTACTTATTTGCAGTATGTGAGCACAGTTGTACGCTTATTTGTACCACATGGGGAAGAGAAAGTTCAGTGAACATGGAAATCAGTATATATGGAAGTCGATATATTTTGTCTTCCTCTTCTGATTTTCTATTTTACTTTTAGACACAAGCTCTTTTACAAACCCGAGGCTCACTGACAATCTTGCTTGGCTGGACTAGTGAGCTTTGGGGAGTAACTTTTCTCTCTTCTCCTAACACTAGGGGTCCAGATGTGTGGCACTACTCCTAGCTTGTCTTTTCTCGCTTGGGATGTAACCTCAGGTCCCCTTGCTTTGCACAGTCAGCATGTTATTGGCAGAATAAATGCCTCAACCCATCAAGTTTTCTTTCTTTAACGATTTTAGCACACTTACAACTTAGAATCCAGTGACTACAGATTTAGAAGGTAATTAACTCACAGAGAAAGTGTCTTCTCAGGACAAAATGTCTGAATATTTAGCATCCCCCAGGCCTGCTGCTTCTGAAACATTTTTTTCCATGTACTAAACATGCACATTTTTCAAGGGAAAATTTCACCTTTACTACTTGCTCTATATTGATGACTACAGCAAAAATACACAAATTCATATACAATATATTCATGCAAATCCCTGTGTCAGTACCTATCTCAGTCTCGCTCACATTCTATCTTTCTTCTACCCTCAAACTCTGTCTTAACCCATCATTCTCTTGTGCTATTTCATTTCCACTCTATTTTACTTTCACTATTAATACTTTTTTAAAGATATTTAAATATTATTGAATATTTAATTTTCATTATTCAATAATATAAATGAAAAATTTTAATAAAAGATTTGTATGTAAGACCCAAAATGTTGAAACTGCTCGCAAGAAACAGAGAAAAAAATCACAATAAACATAGATTAAAAACTCTTTGATAAGGTCTCTAGTATCACATTACTGGAGCTGGAGAGATGGCTCAGCCGTTGAGAGCACTGACTGCTCTTCCCAGAACCTGGGTTCAATTTGTAGCACCAACATGGCAGTTTACAACTGTCTATAAGTCTAGTTCCAGAGGGTCTGACACATTGCACAGACATATATGGAGGCACAAGACCAATTCATATAACATAAATAACACTTAAAGATATATTTCATATTATCAATGTTTGGTCTCATGATTGAGGTTTACTAGAAAATGTCATTGCATCAGTCAGGATAAATGGCTCAGCAGGTAAAAGCAAGTATTACTAAGACTAAAGATATATATTGTATTCCCTAAAGCAACATGTAAGCCTAGAATTGATATCTATTGGTTGTCCTCTATTAGGACTTGTGTGCTGACTCTCCCAAACAAACAAAAGATGATGTACATATTAAACAAATGCATAAATAAATGCAATTTAAAGGTCTAAAGAGAATAGCTTTGGTAAATAAAACCATGGGAAATGGCACAGATTCTACAGAGACTAATTCTGAAACAGTTGTGCACTTTAAACTTAGTGAGACCCTCACAAAGAAGATATGAAAGCAGGAGGGGAATTGTTGGAAAATAGAATGCTGTCCACAGGAAGTGTGATGAAGAAAGACATGATAAAAATCACTAAAGTTATCTGTAAATATATATATATATATATATATATATATATATATATATATATCTCAGTCATTAGATATGGGGGCAGATCTATATTTGAGACTAAATTTACCAAACAATATTCACATTTCATGGTGATGTTATAGATATCTATCTGATCAATATGGCCCTTGTGCACTTTGATGATTAGTAGCAATTTTTCTGAATTGAAAGGTCATCATTTTATTTCAGTGAATTTTATTCAAAAGGGAACTATCAGTCATTTCTATATTCTTCATTAAGATTTGTATGAAGATGGATAAAAGTTTCATTTACACTTTGCGTATGGTATTCATAATGAAAGATATTTTTAGTGAATGAATGAAAACAAAATAAAGAAATACAACTTCAAAAACCCTAAATGTCAAGAAATATTGTATAGCATAAAATCCTGAAATATTTATAGACATCTATTTCAAATAAAATGGGTTACTGCTTTTTTTAAACTATTTATTTTAATTACATGTTTTGGGAAATACAGTGGTAATTAATTACATATTTACTGTACATTATTACTTAAATAAGGCAAATTATACAGTTTTTTATCTTAAGTAAGTTAGAAGTGTTAATGGGAAATACATTTTTACTACCTAAAATTTTATTGATCATATTTTAGGATAATACACACACAGAGAGAAACACACATACACACATGCCCACACATACAAACACGCCCACACACATGAATGCTGTATCTGCCTGGTTACCACCTGTTTACTGTGTCTGTAGAGTTCAGACAGGAGCATTGGCTTCTCTAGAATTCATTAAAGTTATTTGTGAACTGCCATGTGGCTGTTGAGAATCCAATGAGGGTCCTCTGCAATAGCAATCAGTGCTCTGAGCCACGGAGTAATCTCTCTAGTACCGACATATAAATTTTAAATGATGTGCTTATATTATATTATTGTATCACCTTTTAGGAGCTCATGGAAAACACACCAACTTTTGCTTATTTCTAAGTCTTTTTTGTAATTTTGTTGAATTTTTTGTTGTTGTGGGAATTGTCTTAGGGCATGGCTTCTGTGTGTGGCATGATCTCTTATAAGGGAAAGCAAGGGTCTCTCTACCTTTTTATGAAGGTTGGAGCAGAAACAAGCTTCTGCTTTTGTTCATACTTCCCCAGAAGAGAGCGGCAGGACAGGGCAACATCTACTTTATCCAGTATTCTGAGTCTATTTTTCCTTTTGAGTCCCATTTCCTATTGTATCCTGATAATAAAGATAATTTGTAACTCTTGCATTACCCCTCACTTTAATTAGTATAAATTGTAATTTATTAAATGAAACGAACTGCATAAGAAGAGGAATACAAGGCAGTTGTGGTACATACCTTTAATCCTAGCCCATGGTGGGCAGTGGCTATTTCCCTTAGTCTCTAGAAAACATCTTACCAAAACTCCTGTAATCAACAACAATAAATTCACTGGCTTACTAGTATATATTTGTATTAATTATTGATTTGGTCTAATATTGGTGTCCAATCTTGTGTAAATAGACATCTTGTCATTTCTCTTCTATAAAATTCATACAATGTATGTGTAGATAGTTAACAGGTAATTAACTTTTATTAAAGGAGATGCATATTATCAAAAACCACATTGTATTTTAAAATAGTATGTTATATCAGGTGGTAGTGGTTTATACCTTCAATCTTAACTCTTAGGAGGCAGGAGCAGGCAGATCTCTGTGAGTTCAATACTAGCCTGGTCTACAGAGCAAGTTCAAGGATCATATGGTGGTTACAAAGAGAAAATCTTGAGAAAAAATATATTATAAGAATAATAATGCATTAGAACCATAGTATATGTGTCCAGGAATCATAAAAAGTGCCAATAATAGGACTTTTATATTTTAAATAGTAACAGAACTTATTTCTATTTTAAAATGGCAAGCCATATAATTCGTAGAAAATTCTTAAATGCAAGTAAAGTACTCAGAGATTCTGAAAATGATGCAGCAGCCTTTCTACTGAGATTTAGAATATGTACAACACCCAGAATTGGAATTTTAAAAATACAAAATGTTTGCCTCAGCTAAAGAAAAAAGCAAAGATGTGACAAGTTTAAAGGCTATTTCTAAGGTCATCTTGCACTGAACTAAATATATTTCTGGGATACAGTCTAGAATTTTGTGATTGCATGGATACTTAGGTCATGATTTGTTACCAAAATGTACAAATGTTGTAAAAAAAAACTTGAAAGAATGTTCAGTAGCTTGTTAAAAGTCTCATAAAGATTGGATGTTGATGTTTTAAAGGAAGAAGAAAATTTTACGTGCATGTTGAGTACTAGTTATCCATTCTTTAGCTGCCTTGTCAGAAATTTGTAAGAGATGATATAACAGTTTACTCATGTCTCTTATAGGTTTCATAAAACTTTTATACTTAATTTTTGTGTGTTCCATAATGCCATAAAATGTAATTAATTAATATCTGTTTATCTTAATTCTGATGTCATTTATTCAAACTATCATATCTTTTCTTTGACTGAGTTTTGTTTTCATGGTTTTTTTTTGTCCTAATGAGCATCTTTAGTTAAGACTAGTAAAGTAAATATGTAACTCTCTTTGTGAGACTGAGGAAAGAGGATTGTTAACTGGCTAACATAAGGGACTTTGTCTCAAATACATCAAAGAAGAAAGCATTCACTTAGAATAAATAGCAAGTAGGTAGGTGTTTTTTTTTTTTTTAAAAAAAAAAACCATTAAGATTAGAGGTTTTGTGTTGTAAAATGCTTCTCTTTTTAGATAGGGTAAATAATAGAAAAGTGGTTATAACAAACCGAAATATACTTTGATAGATAAAATAAGTTAAAACAGAATAACACTATGTGAACTCACTGACTTGCTTCCTTAGAAAATAACAACAAAGGCAAATGAAATAAACAGATGTAGATGGCACGCTACTTGAATTGTCCTACTTTTCTACGGCATTGTGTGCTAGCAGTAGTTGGTGTTCTTCCTTTTCAAATCATACATGGCACCAAACTGTGCCCTTGTGTGGTTGTTTTCATTCCATTAGTAACCACCAGTGCCTTGTGGACCCCTTCCATCGGCCATAATAGTCACACCAACGAGAATGGATGGACTAAATGACTGTGGCTGATAGTGTGCTGCTTATTTCTTAACAAATTTAGGCTCAATATTATTAAAAACATATGCAGACTGTGTCAAGGTTAGTTTATTAGGTGTACTTTTATTGCTATGATGTGTTGTCTAACAAACTTTGATGTGTTCACTTCTTTTAGTCATCAAGGGATTTGAAAAATTTGAAAGGTTTTGAAATTATGACTACTGACAGTATAAACTTATTAGTTGTACGAATAATGTACTCTTAATAAAATTACACTACAAGTGTTCACTTTGAAGATATAGTTATCATTCAGGGAATGTATTCTGAGAAATCTTGAAACATAGACATCCTGAAACAGGTCTGCTGCAAATTTCCTAAGACGCAATAATTATATAAATATTTTTATTTGAAAAAACCAATCACAGCAAGGCTTTGAGGTAGATAAATAAGAGAATAGAATTCATACAAATCAAACAAAATAAAAGTGAATTCAGATAATTAGGAATAATTCAAAACTGAGATACTGAATAATGTAAAATTATCAGTGTCAGAAGTACCATAGAGTATCACAAATATTTAACTTGTAGATATATTGCCTATGTCTAGTATTAAATTTTAATATTTTAAAGTAGACCCATTAGACAATTACTTTACTACCTCAGAGGATATGGTCTCCTCTACACTGGTACTTCCAAAACGCTGATTTATCACATATATCTGATGTTAAAGAATGTAATATTCCACATATTATTCAGATATGAATTTTCTTTATGAGTAATTATTTTTCAAAATAAAATAGCATTATGTGTCCACAAAATCTGAAATACATTATGCTTTCCATCTAAAATAATTTGTATCATGTTTAACTTAATGTAATAATAATTTTGTATTATTAATATCTGAAAGATAATAGGCTTGTCATTAAACTTTGATAGTATAATGATATCAGTAGAGGTCACATATATATACGTATATATATATTTTACAAAAGTGGATGTGACTCTCTATTATAATCTTTATTTCCAGAAAGGTGAATTAAAATTTGATAAGATATTTTTCATTTTAGCATTTGTATTTCTATTTTTATTTAGCACATTGAATACACTTAGTTCCTAGAATCATAGGAACATAGGAAGAACTATGTGAGTCTCATTCAACTTAGGACTTCATGTAAGAAAAAGCAGGAATATAGAATGTTGAGAAAATTTGCAATTCAATAAGACAGAAATGGTTTTGTGGAAAGAGCTTACATACATACTGTATTAGAGATTGGCAATCTGGAAGGTTCATCATATAAATCAGAAAAGAACTCAGGTTTATATATAATACAGTCTGTTCTATTTTGAGGTCATTGCAAGGATTCAGTGTTATTACAAGAAAACCTAGGCCTACCCAAGCTATACCAATGAAAATGAAATTCATGTCCTAGAGGCAAACACAGAGGGGAAATAGCACAACTGAAAATTAAAAACAATAAAATTAACAAAACAGACTGTCTCCAGGAGGCTGGACACATTATGTTTTTGACCCAAGAAAACTGTAGATAAGGGCAGTTTGCTGAAGGACAAATACAGAAAAAAAAAGCTGTATAGAAAAATAATATTTTTCTGAGGGAACATAAAACATCTAGGGACATAGCTATACTGAGCTGACCACAGGGGGCCATTCAGTCCAAGACAGTCTTTGATAACTAGAGAAGCAGAACCACAGCCAGTCAAAGGCCAGAGATCCAATCAGAGAAATGTCAGTTTGAAAAATAGTGAGAAATAGTAGCATGTGGGAACCACGTTCCCAAAACTCCTTGGTATTTGCCTGGATGGAAACATAATGACTTCAGCAAAGCTGCCATTTTCATTTTGGACTGATTCGGGGAAACGTTAGAAACTAGTGATGGAGCAGATAAGGGTAGCTAGAGGGACTGTCCTCAGTAACGAGCAGAGATAATGACAAAGAGAGGATAATACGTTTTACTATCAAAAGATAAATCATGTACATACAAGTAACTTTATACTGACTGAGTGATGTGATATAGATAGATAAATGATAGATAGATAGATGAACATACCAAGGAATAGAAAGTGCTGATTAAACATGATTTATTTTTCAGAAATCATTTAAAAACCTGACAGCTTATCATATAAAGGTGAATAGATTTAAGAGGCAAGACTAATCTCATTTGGCATTGACCAGACATAGCTAAACAAATTACAAATTGTTCAGTATGTGATATATGTCAACATAGAGAAAGAATGTGAAGCTCTAGCAGGTGAGGGACAGTAAGGTAAGAGGAACCTGGAATATCAGAATGCAAATTCCTTAATCTGAAATCTAAAATGAATGACATTGGAGATAAGGAGAATTAATTTGGGACTAAAGTATCAAAGAAAGTTATTTTAATTGGTTGTTACAATTATAATTCTTAACACTAGTTTAGGAAATACCTTGTAGGCTCCCTAGTAAAACAAGCAATCAGTGACATTTTTTAGTTTGTTTCTAATTTATAACGGAAAGGAAGAGCCTTCTGTGAGTCATTATGTGGTTTCCAATAAATGATCAATCCATAAATAATGATCAGCCTCATTTTAGAATTTCAAATGTGTCTATTTTTACTTGAATGCAGCTGCATGGCCAAACTCATTAATTAAGTAATTGAAATAAGTGACTGCTTTATTTCAAATTAACAAACAGCTTTAGCATGGACTATATGTGTTTTCAGCTTTTTGTTTTTCAAAGTGAAACACAGATGATGAGCTACTGACTTTTTATTAATAATATCAAGTTTATTTGTTTTTCTTTCAAGTGTTATCAAAGGTTTCCTAAGAGATGATTCCTTTGAGAAGTTTTGTTTTTGATGGCTTAAAATCTCTTATGAGGCATCTCTCTCATTGTTAACTCACTGGCTAGGAAATCCCTCAATATCACTTGGTCCTGCAGCTTCAACATAGAAGTGGCTATTGGTGTACCATCTCACCTTACCTCAGTGGTGTTGCTGATATTTAAAAACAAAGAGTCTATTTTTCTTAAGAACTCAATAACTCCCTAAGTTAATTTGATTTGTGCATGGTGTTTGGTTGTGGTTATTAGAGAAGGTGTTTGGTGAGCTCAAGGAATCACCCTGAAGAAGGGAAGGAAGAACTGTAGGAGTCAGATGGGTCAAGGACACCATAGGAACTTGACCCATATAAATAAGCGGGGCTTATAGAGGATCAAAAAGACCTGAGAGACAATCAGAGCCTGTATTGGTCTGAGCTCTGTCCTCCGCAAACAGGCTATGGTTGTGTAACTGGGTGTTCTTGTGGTAATCCTAACAAGAATGGGTGTTTCTCTGACTTTTGCCTCATCTTAGGACACTTCTCTTCCTGTTGTGTTGCCTTGTCCAGCCTTGGTATCAGGGTTATGCCTAATCTATTGTAAATTGTTATGCAGTGTTCGGTTGATAACCCTGGAAGGCCTGCTCTTTTCTGAAGGAAAACAAAGGAAGAGTGAATCTAGGGAATGAGGGAATGTCTTTGTGTGTGGCATGAGGGGACCATTGGTAGAAGAGAAGGAAAGGGAAACCGGCAGGGATACAATATATGGGAGAAGAATAAAGAAATGAAGACATATCTTAAACTAAGTAAAAATTAGAAATGGGAAAGCTATGCAAGTCTATTTAAATCAACAACATATTTCAAAATAGAATTGAAGAGTGCCTTTGACTTTTATACTCCTAATACTCTTTATTATTATTATCAGTATTTTTATTTTACATACTAGCCATAGGTTTTTTTTTTCCCTTCCTCTCCTTCCCATTCACTCCCCCAACATTTTTTTAACCCCTCTATCCACTTTTCAGAAAGGGGAAAGCCTTCCATGGTAGTCAATAAATCATGGCATATTAAATTGAGGTGGGGCCAACCTCCTCTCCCCTGTATCAAGGCTGAGTGAGTCATCCCACCACAGAGAATTGGCCTCAATAAACCAGCTCACAGGCCAAAAGCAGATCTTGGTGTCACTGCTAGGGACCCAGAAATAAACCAAGTGGACAGAATGTCTGAACTAGCCTTCTCCTGTAATCAGATTGGTGACTACCCTAATTGTCATCATAGAACCTTCATCCAGAAACTGGTGGAAGCAGATGTAGAGATGCACAGCCAAGCATTAGGCTGAGCTTTCTCCACCCCAAAGTCTCTATGAGATCATGCCATTACCAATCGCTACCAGACTTGGGCCTGAAATTCTCTCTAACTGGACCTGGAGCGGAAAGACATTATGTCATTGTATTTCCCAAGACTATCTCCATACCCTGTCCAGTTGTGAAAATGGACTGTGTTAAGACGGCAGGGCTTACCTTGCTCAGCCCTCAGTGGAAAATTTTGTGAGGTGACTGAGGTATGTGTCTGGCTTTTCCTGTCTTCAGATGATCGCAAACACTTGCTAAAATACATTTTTAATTTACCACAAATTTTAGTAAGATGACAAGTTTCAATCACATTTATTTTAAGTTCACAAAATATAAAATGTTTTATAAATTTATGTTATTTTGATGCATTTTTTTTACTGAACATCTTCTGGGTTATCAGTAATTATGAACTCAAGGCTCAGTAGAACTTTCAATAAACCTTTTAAAATAGTGCATTATAAAAAGTGGAATGGAAAAGACTATACAGTGGCCCAGGTCTCCATTGTTGCCTCGTAATATTGGCTACCTAATGTAATTCAGAAATAGAAAATATACATAAAATATTTTATCCATTGCTTTAAAGTGAAAACAAACTACTACTTTAAATTTGTTCAAGATAGCAAGCCAAATTTCTACATTTTCTCTATTATTTAAGTTAGAAATGTGGCCTAGGGTCCTGTTTCTTTGGCATGAGTTTGATTTATTCATATGCCTACATCATTATTAAAGTAAAATAACACATGCTTCATTGAGAACTCCATGGGCAATACAATCATTTGTTCAGTTATGTGAAATTTATGTTAGCTGTTTCTTTAGAACTTAAAGCCACAAAACTGAAATCACTGTTATTTTAAAGAGGAAAATACTAGAATTTTGTTAATGTTTTACATTGCGTTTCTACAAAATAGCAAAAAGATAAAATCATGATGCCATATCTTATGACCTATACATTTTATCAAAGTGCAAATTATATTTTATATGCATAAATTCTTTCCTATAATTGTCACAAATATTGCCATATAAATCCATTTGTATGTTACCTACCAAAATAATCTAGAAAATTACATTAATTACTAAGTTTTTCCTTAACTATTATTTAGTTACATAATTTCCAGTGGTTTGTTGGCATTGCCTACTGGCATTTGTCAGGTGACTGACATAGGATGCTGCTGCATCCTGACCTCAAGATTGCTGAAACCAGCTGTTAACTATTGAGTCTTTTCTCTATCCTTTTCTTACTTTCTTTTTACCCCTCCTCTTCTCCTTCCCCTCTCTTCTTCCTTCCTTTTTGCTTTTGATAAAGCTTTTTTTCTCTTTAAAGACTTTATTATTTTTTTTAAAAGAAAGTAAACTGTCTTTTTTCATTATACATAAGAATCCAAGTTCCGACTCCCTCTGCTCCTCCCATTCCTTCCACATACCCTCGCACCCCACCCCCATCCTCTCCTCAGAGAGTTGGTGAGCTCCCATTAGTTCAGGTAGACTGTTTTTGTGGGTGTAACTAACCATCATTGTCTTGACCTTTTTGCACATATTTTTATTTCTCCCACTCTTTCAACTGGACTTTGGGAACTCAGTCCTGTGCTCCGATGCAGGACTCTGCCTCTGTTTCTATCTGTTGCTGGATGAAGGTTTGATGGTGATATTTAAGATATTCACCAGTCTGACTACAGGGTAAGTCAAGATTGGCCCCCATCTTTGCTATTGCTTAGGGTCTTGGCTGGGGTCATCCTTGTGGATTCCTGGGAATTACTCTGAGCCATCTTTCTTGTTACCCCTATAATGGTAGATGAATTCTTGCATTGGCGCCTACTCATCTGTTCCTTCAAATGAGCCTGGCAGTGCCTTTGCATCTGGTCCAATTCTTGCAGGGGCTGTCTGAGTTTTTGGGAATTGTTCTTGGTCTACTCTGTACTGTGAATGTCTGTGTCTCAGGGAGTCTCTGAGGTCTCTTTAAGCCTACTCTCTTGGTCTTCTTTCCTGGTTCACCCTCTTGGTCCTCTCTCTCTTATTCCCCTCAGTATTGTAGTAAACTCTTTGTCCCCTCGGTATTGTAACAAGCTCTTGGTTTGTGGGCGGGATGGGGTTAGTAGCTTGCAGGGTCCAGTGGATGGGGGTGAGTATTGGGGGATCCTACCTGCAAAAAACTCTCCTGCTAGTTGGCTAGAGAATCCAAGGGAGTTGTGGGAGGGGCCCAGGATTTTGTCCCACTGTGGAGGTCCTAGAGAGTGGGTTGTCATGCTGCGTGGCTGTTCACTCATCCCTTAGTCCCTTCATTATTGTAGCAAGTTGTGTTTCAGAGTTTCACCGAGGTTGCAGAAGAATAGTCGAGTTTGGGGGCTGGATGGGGTAGTAGCTTGTAGGGTTTAGTGGATGGGGATGGGTATTGGGGCAGCCTACCTGCAGGAACTCTCCTGCTGGCTGGCTATAGAAACCAAGGGAGGTGGGGGAGGAGCCCGGGTTTTGTCCCACTGTGGAGGTCCTAGAGTGGGTTGCCCTGCCACGTGGCTGTTCACTCACCTCTTAGTCCCCTCAGTATTGTAGCAAGCAATGTTTCAGAGTTCTACTGAGGTTGTAAGAGGATAGGCAAGTTTGGAGGTGGGATGGGACTCTGGATACAATTTTAAATTAGAGTCTGGTACACTTTATGCAACTGAAGTCCTTCTGAGCTACCTTCTCCGACTGTGAATTTTTTCATATGTCTTATAAGTGTTGCTTTTATATTGGCTTGTTCATCTTTAACTTTTATTTTAAATACCTTACAATTTGTTTTGATAATTATGTCGACTTTCAATTTTTTACCCCAATAAAGGTAATTAAGGGTGCGCTAAATAAATACTTTTCATTCTAAATCTTAAAGTTTTTAAAAATATATTTTTAAATTCACTCCCCATCACCCAGTACAGTTACATTTAAATCACAATGGACTTCACTTAATTTTATAATATAGAAATAATTTATGTAGGGCTAAATTTAGATTTAGTAATAAAGTTGTAATTCAATCTTCATAACTATTTAACTGATGAAATCATAGAAAATGTAATTAATAATATTTATAATGGAGAAAATATCACAATACCTTTTTTAAAAGTTAAAAGAGTAACAAATAATTAGTGATTACTGCTTGTTTGAGCTTTTTACAGTGCTTGTAATGTATTTCCCCCACAGGAAGACAATGGGTTATTTTGTAAGTCAGAACTCCACTGAATAAGTGGGGAATTATACTCTTATATAAAATGCCATATCCAGAACTATAACAGAATGAGAATTATAGATGCAAGAAAAGAATAAATGGCGGAGAACATTCATTTTTATTGAAAACATTTTCATACCATATATTCTAGCCACATAGTCCCCTCACTCTAGTCTCCGTGAATCCTCCCAACTCAAAAAAATCCATGTCCTTCCTTTTTCTCTTTAGAAAACAAATAAACAAGCATAATAAAAAATAGCAAACAATTCATAGCAAAATGACAAAGAAAAACAAAATACGCACTCACACACTAGTTCATAAAAGATATATTGACATTATTTAATAAAATGATCAAGCAATTTAAGACAAAAGGTCCACAAAAATACCACTGAAAATACTATGGAAGTTGTTTTTGTTGATCAAATACTACTGATCTTGTACCCTGTCCAAAAATGTGGCTATTACACATTTTGAGACTATCTTGGAAAAAACAGTGTTTTTTCCTTACCAGCTGTTATCAATCGGACATTGCTTCTGGGACAGGATGGGAGCTAGATCTAGTTCCCTCATTTGGTACTGGGATTTCACTGGGCTTGAACCTGGTCAGGGTCTGTGCATATTGTCACAATTTTAATCAGTTCTAATTATCTGAGTAAATTACTTTATACTTACATAGTTTATATATAGCATAAAAATAATAGTGTACACAAATGGAACAAACGTTTAATATTTCAAGTACAATGACAGCAAATATTGAATTGGATAGCTTGTCAAAATAATGTTAAAATTCATGGATATTATGTTTGACTAATGTCAATTTGCATTTTTGACATTGAAAATTTGCATAGTGTATAAAGACCTTCTCTGTTTCTTATATAATGAAACAAGACTATAGCAAATTTATAGCTTTTATATTGAAATTAATTTCTTTTCTCATATGATATATCCTGATTATATTTCCCCTCCATCTACTCTTCACATCTCCTCTCCACCTCCACCTCCCCTACTTCCCAGATCAACTTCTCTCTCTCCTTAGAAAAAAGAGGCTTCTAGGAGATAAATGTCAAACATGATAAAATAAAATGTAGTAAAATAAAACAAAAACTATCAGAGAGAAGTTGGACAAGGCAGTCCAAGGAACAAGAGATTACCATGAGCAGGCAAAAGAATCAGAGATGTAGTCATTATTATTGCCAGGATTTCCTTAAAAATATTAAGTTTATAGCTATAATATATATTCAGAGGAGCTGGTGTAGACACATATAGGCCTCTTGCTTGTTGTTTCCATCTCTGTGAGTTCATATAAACGTTACTGAGTTGATTCAGAGTGTCTTGTTCTCCTGGTGTCCTGTCAACATCTGAAAATAGCAATATCTCAAAATGTTCCTTTCCAATTTTACCACTTCATCTCCTCCAGTTCTCTTACTGCTCTAGCTAAAACTCCAAGTGCTATATTGAATAGATATGGAGAGAATGCATAGGCTTGCCATTTTTTTCTGATTTTAGTTGAATGCTTTGAGTTTCTCTCCATTTAATTTGATGTTTACTATAGGCCTGTTGTAAACTGCCTTTATGATATTTACGTGTGTTCCTTGTATCTTAAGACAGTCCAGTACTTTTCTCATAAAATGGTGTTGGATTTTTGTGAAAGGGTTTTTCTGCCTTTAACAAGACTTTCATGTGTTTATTTTTTCAGTTTCTTTATATGGTGGTTTACATTTACTTATTTTCATATATTGAAAAACCCTTGCATCTCTGGTAGGCATCCAAATTTACAATTTTTGAAATATTTATCATTTTGCCAAAGCCTCTTTCTCTTAAAATAAAGAAGTCATCATAAATTGAGAATACAAGATTTAGATTTTATCAAAGTTATTTCTACCATATTAAGATTGAAAATAGTATCTGTTCAGTACCATTTACAGTATTGTGAGCACAATAGGAGTGTGTCATTCTTGGGGAGAAAAAAATAGTTAAAGCTTTTCTACGATAAATGTTACTGAAGAAAGCTAATGGCTTTCTCTTTAACAATATGTGGTAATTCTGTCTAAATTTATACATATAAGACATGGAAATTAGACATTACAAAACTCATCTTAATGTATAATAAGAGGAATTATTAATTTTGAATTGTCTTGAAGCTAATCAAAAACCGAGATAAAAAGCTTTGTTATGATTTCCAGATTATTAGTTTATGTCCTGTACACAAAGTGAAATCTAGCCTTCTTTCAAGCAAAGCTCTGCATTGCTAAACTATTTGTGAAAATTCTCATATGATACCATATATGCTGTTAAGTGCATTTACCCTTACGTGGATCTATTCTTTTCTCAGAAGTCATTATTTGCCTATAACTCTTTATGTAGGGATAGGACCCCATGAAAATTTGTTTGCTATGGTAACAGGTCTACTGATATTGTCATCATCCTAGTCTGTTTCTAACATCATGCAGCTGTTTCTAAGAAAGACAGTTCCCCTAAAGCTACTGTGATATTCTTTTTCTTTCAGTCTTCTGCCTCTCTTTAAATATCCCTATGCAAAAGATGCAGAATCACATATTTGGTTCAATGGGTTCCATCACATAAAAGGTCATGAAGTAGGGAGATATTGGTAATGGTAAGTGGATTTTTCTATTTTTAAAATGTATTTTGTTAAAATTCCTTGCATGTATTCAATGTATCCATTTTGGGAAACAGATATTGAGATTACTTTTATCAATTTTTTAAAAAATAAAACTTAGGGATAAATACTAAGAAATACACCTGAGAGATCTACAAAGCAACCAAAACAGACTCCTGACCTTCTTCACTTCCCAGATTAAACAGCTCATGCAACCACTTGGCTCTTCCTCTTCCTCCCAGATGTGTCCTTCTGTTGCCCTCTTAGTCAGTCCCAAAACTTTTTGATTCATCCCGGGTTGCTGAATGTGAACTCTGCTCCCCAAGCTGAAGTCAGACTATTGGTGATCTCAAAGCAATCAACACACATAGATATCCTCCAACATCAGTGCTTATTTCTTGCAAGAAATTCATCCCCATTATGGCACAATGGTGCCTTTGTCCTTTATAATACAGAAAAATTACTTTTCACAAAACTTTCTGTCAACTTTTCCAAAGTACTTGTAATGTAAAGCATAAACTTTAAATTCACTCAAACTCTTATTAACCTCTTAATTTATCCTGTTCTCTGTACCTTACTGTCTTCAATTTGCTTTGGCCTCTGTGATTGTCCTCAGTCTTTCTGGAAAAATTCCAGCCACAAGACCTTTAAGTCTCTTGTATCTATTCACACAAATTATTCTTTTATTTCTTCAGTGCTTGACTGAAATGTCACCTTACTTAAAGTTTCATTTCCCTGATGCATGACTCATTTTCCACACATTTTCACACATTAATCTTCTGCATTCTTTTTCTCACTCAGTATATTTACTTAAAAAATAGTAACTATATTATAGGGACTCTGAATAAGTGCCTCAGAAATTTTCAAATGTTTTATAATTTTGACATTTAGAATAATTCTTGATAAAAACATACAGTCTATATTTTTCAAAATTCCTTTCTTATTAACCTCACTGAAATCTTGTAATCAGTTTTCTGTTATATTCTTTTAGTTTCATAATTTATGTGATTTACAGAATACATATTTGTCAAAATAATCATTAAAATAGTAAGCAAAGTAAAAAGGCAATTATAAGCAAAAGAGAAAGTTGTATGACCTTCGCATAGAGAAAATATCTGAAGGTTGGCTATTCTATATTTAATTGAGTACTTCAGAAAGAAATGTTGAAATATTGGTTACTAGTGTCAGTGAATATGAACTTATTTTAAAGTAGTCTTTGTAGACTTATTTATTGGAAGGTGGTTGCTGGTTGGTTACTGGCCACCCAGCTAACTCAGAACCAAAATAATCACACAGAAACTGTATTAATTAAATCACCGGTTGGCCCATTAGCTCTATAAAGAAGACCTCCCAATTATGTGTAGCCCAGGTGGGCCTCAAACTTGTGATTGTTCTGCCTCTGCCTCCTTCAACATATCCTACTGGTGTGTGACACCACTACCATTAAGGGAGGGCCTTCTTTCCATGTGCTGCTTAATGAATAAAGAACTGCTTTGCTCCTATGGCAAGGGCAGAACAGAACTAGTTGGGAAAAGCTAGGATGAATGCTGGGAAAAATAGGGCGGAGTCAGAGAGAAGCCATGGAGCCACTGCCAGAGTCAGACATGCTGCAACTTTGCTGGTAAGCCACTGCCACGTGGCGGTACACAGATTAATAGAAATGGGATAAATTCATATGTAAGATTTAGCCAATAAGAAGCTACAGGTGATGGACCCAGAAGTGATTTAATTAATATAGTTTCTGTGTGATTATTTCAGTTCTGGATGGCCGGGCCGAACAAGCGGCCCACTTCCAACTCTTATTTGTGCTAAAATAAATAAATAAATAAATAAATTCTCATGAGTTTTCTCTAACCCAACTCAACACCCACAACTGTTACATTCATAAAATAGAGGCAGAACATCACATGATGACGATGATAAAGAATGGATTGATACATATATAAAACAAAGAGTGTTAGACATTGTAATCCATCACCATAACATTGGGTGGCAACGGAATGATTTCGGATTGTTGCAATGGGATCAAAGCAACTGATGTGATGAGTTCAGAATTTAAGTATCCAGACCTATAAAGGAATAGATTCTTTTTAAAGACACAGATTCAACTGTGATGTGCTTTGTCACAACAGCCCTGGGAAAATAATGCGGCTGACATTGCTCACAGTTGTAGAGATACTACTCTGTAGCATTTTCTAGTACGATACCAATAGCCCAAAGCACAGGAATGCCTAGCAGAGCAAACTATATCCTAGCCACCCTTCAGCAGTTGTAACAAGTAACCTACTGTAGTATGTTAGTAACAGGGTTACTTTAGCTTTTGTTGTCCTGGTGTCTGGAAAAAATGATTTTTTTTTTGGTATGTAACTCCAGGGGCAAATTATTGATTGATGGGCTTCATAAAGTTTAACTTTAAAAATAACCCCAGGACCTTGAAAATTCCTACATAGAAAATTTGAAAAATCTCTTAGGGATGTGATAGTATCGCAAACTTGAAGATTGCATATTTGGATTTCTGTTTTATTAAAATATAAACAACTTAATAGAGTCTATACTATGTACACTTTTTTATTGCTGTCAAAATGCTTACTTGCCACAGAGGTAATGTTATCTTGATTATTGAAAGAAAGTTATAAATCTTATTTTTTTCTCTTAGTTACCCATTGACTTAGTTATAAATTTTTATAAGTATTGTTTAGAGTGTTGCCTAAATAACCCATCAAGTTAAAAATAAGTCAGATTACTTAGAGTGAGGTATTCCTTATAATCTGGAGTCTTTGTAATGAAATTATGAATAGTAATATTCAATTTATTAGAATTTTTAAGATAACATTATTAAAGTCAGTTTAACCTTTTGAAAAGAATGTTTTGTTTAAATATGGGTTAAAGCAAGAACTCTGAATCTGAATATTTTGCAAACATCAATGTCCTCTATAGCTTTTCCAAGAATGGATTTTATTCACCAAGAATTTACATGATTTAGTAAAATATTTAAAACTGTCATATGTGACTTGTGTACATTTTACTTAAGTAAGCACACCCTTGCTCAGAAGTAGTTGACTAAAACAAATTAGATTTCATATTCATAGTGCTGTGTTATGTTTCTTTTTAAGAGAGAAAAAGGCTGTTAAGTTAGGGGCGTTGAGGAAAAACTGGGAGGAATTGGGGGAATATATTTATTCTTTGGGTATTTCATAATTTATATTCACAAAATATAATTTATGAAATACCCAAAGAATAAATTAAAAATAAAATAACAAATAAAGTACATATCTGTGAAACATTGACTATGAATGTTTATTTAGTGCAATAGTGTCTGTAATATTATTATAGTTAATATTATTAGTTTTAATGGTTTGTAGTATCTTCTAATCCTTAAAAAAACAGTATCCTCTTTGAAAACTCGTATATCAATTTTAATTTTTCTAGAATGTGGTGCCTTGAAAGAAAATGGCCCCCATGGGTAATGACACATTAGGAGGGATGGCATTGTTGTGTTAGGTGTGGTATTGTGAAGCAGGTGGGAGGAACTGTGTTACTGGGAATATGGGCTTCAGTGAAGACATTTGGATTAATTCTGTTGGCAGAGGAAATCTTAAAATAATCTAGTATGGGCTCAGTCCTGTGGTTACTCATGTTTAGTACAGTGGTAATTTATATTGAAAAGGACCTAGAATAGCAAGGTAAAACAAAATGTACTATTTGAGGGAAAAGGCAGCACCTAGAAGTGGAAAGGATCTATGTCTGGTGTTTGAAGAAAAAACATATTAAGAAATGGAATAAAGTGAGTGACAACCTCAGGGGAAAAAATCTCATCCAGCTAAATTTCTAACTTTTGAAAAGGAATTTAAAAAAAGGTTACAGCCTGGTATGGTGGTGCATGCCTTTAGTCCTAGCACTCTGGAGGCAGAAGCAAGCATATCTCTGAGTATGAGGCCACAAGGATGGCCAAGCAAAGTCTATGAAAGAAATCATTTAAAAAGAAAGCTGGTGAAGATGTAATTCCCTAAGGGGCCAGGTTAAAGCCCTAGCACTTAGTAGTTTCAGCTTTGTGGTTCTGGCTTAGCAGTCAAGGACAGAAGAAAGGGGTTATGGAATCTTCCTCCACAACCAGAGAAAGCTGCTGAGGGCAGGCTGTGTCAGGGATATACCTGATTGGAAGCCCAGGGAGACCACTGAATAAAGCTGAGATTTTGATGTCTGGATTGCCTTGGAGACCCCAAGATGTTTGACGTGCCAAAGTCATGGAATATCTGAAAAGGAGAAGAAAAACTGCTACAAGGGAGTGGAAGTGGCCAAGAGAAAGAATTTTGTTGCAATCAAGAAAGCTTAAAGGAGTTAGAGATCTGAAGAGAACTTTGACATCAGACATGGAGACAGAGTTTGGAATTTGGCCTTGCTTTGGTGCAATATTTTCTCAGTATCTTCTCTTTCCTTCATTTTGGAAAAGTATTGTATATCCTGTATCATTATATGTTTGAAGTATGTGATTACCTTTTTTGATTTTATAAAGGATTACAGTTAAGGGAATGCATTATTCTGTTATTTAATAATTGCGTTTTTGTAAATTTAGATTTAGTAACTTTGATTATGGGGATTTTTTTTTTAAGTTGGACTGAATGTAGTTTTATATTATGATATGGCTATAAGCCAATGGTGTCCAGGAAGGAACATGATAGTTTGAAAATGGCCCCTATGCCGGGCGGTGGTGGCGCACGCCTTTAATCCCAGCACTCGGGAGGCAGAGGCAGGCGGATCTCTGTGAGTTCGAGACCAGCCTGGTCTACAAGAGCTAGTTCCAGGACAGGCTCCAAAACCACAGAGAAACCCTGTCTCGAAAAACAAACAAACAAACAAAAAATAACAACAAAAAAGAAAATGGCCCCTCTAAGGAGTCACACTATTAGGTGTGTACTTGTTGGAGGAAGTTGTTACTTTGGAGGTGGGCTTTGACATCTCCTATGCTCAAGTTTAACCCAATGTGTAACACAGTTGCATCCTGTTGCCTGCAGATGAAGATGTGGAACTCTCAGTCCCTTCTCCATCACCATGTCTGCCTGTTTGCCACCATGTACCGCCATGATAAAAATGCACTAAACTTCTGAAACTATAAACCACCTCCAAATAAATATTTTCTTTTTTAACAGTTGCATTGGTTATGGAGACTCTCCACAGCAATAGAAATACTAAGAAATAGTATATTTGCCAAACCAGTGACACGACTATAAAGAATGTAGTCTATAAATGTCCTCACAATACATTTTCATTAGTTTCAATAATTAGGCCACTTTTGATGTGGGGGAAAAGGGAAAAAGAAAGTGATTAAAAATGGACATGGTCCTTTGGAATTTCTAGGACACAAAAGCAACAATTTAAAGACCATGGAAGTTGACAGATATTTCTGTCCTAGCCTCTGAATTATATGTATCATAATACAGACATCTTATAATAAAGCAGAGTAAATTTGTGAAGAATTATAAAAAATTGAGATGTACAGAAACAACAGGCAAGTCTATTTTCAGTATGGTTTTAAGAGAGGAATTTTGTGACTAATTGTGCCTTCTTCAGAATCAAAGGTCTGACCTACATGTTCACTGGAAGAAACCTGCCTGCACAGCGTAGGTAAGAAATGGGCACTGACAGATCTTCCTGCTAGTTTCCACAGTGATCTGAAGGCACACATTATGTGAAGAATATATCACTCTCCAGGGTCAAGGCAGGTATACATAGAAGCAGGAAAGGTGATCTAAGGGCATATGGGTGACAGTAACTCTTCAGCATGGCAGAGATAAACTGTTTAAATTCACAATTGATTCAGACTCATCATAATGTGTAAGCCTGATTGACAGTGTTGTACATAGAACACCACAAAAGCAAAAATAAAGTTTATTTACAATATTTTCAAGAGTCAAATGTTTTTGTAAAGAAAAACGAAAATTAGGGCATTAATAATGTCTCAAGTTCTTTGATTAAATAATCAGTAAGAACATAGCATCATGAGTTTAGGACTCTCAACCCACGCCTTTAATAAACTGCAATCATCATTATAGTGAAAAAAATGATCTTGTGTGAAAAACAAACCACTTTCAGTTGGATATTTTGAAATGGAAATGTTACACAGTACGAAAGTGGTTAGTTTTCAGTTGAACAACAAATAATCATGTGTGTGCTTGTATGTATCTGGTATGTGGTACATCATGTGTTTATGTATGTGAAGATGTATATAGCATCCTTTCCTCACTCTTTGTGTGTTTAGGTAGGTCATAGGCTGACATCATGTGTGATTCTCAAATTCTGTCCTCATTGTTATTTGAGACAATGACTCTCACTGAACTTAACACTCAATAAATAAGCTATTCTGGCTAGCCAGTGAATTTCAGGACTCTCCATGTCTCTATTTCCTTTGCTAGGATTAGAGAAGAAAGTTTTCACACCTGGTTTTGCCTGTATAGAAGAAATCTAAAGTGAGGTCCTTATATCTGTGTAGCAGGCACTTCACTAACTCAACCAACTCCTGAAAATACTTGTAACTCTTGAACCTATTACATATTCTGTATATTAATCACACTCTGACCTGAAAAATGGGAAAATATGAAGATCACCTCCATTTATGCATAGTTACAAAACTTATAAAACAATGAAAATCATTTTGAACTTTAAAACATCATGAATTATTATGGATAGAATTAGCAGACATGTCTATATTGGGAGATAGAATAATATCTCTTACTAAATTCAGATAACAAAAATATATATCCTAATAAAGTTGCAGAAAAAAATCAATTAAATACCATGATCAAATCTCTGACTTCTTAATTACTTTGTAATTCAAAATGTTTAGGCAATTTTATTATTAGTATTGAGCAATATGCTTTCTGATAATAATAATATCATAATTTTTGCATTATATAACTCTGGTACTGTGCATAAAAAGTTAAAATAATCTGGTATTTATTTATAGCACATCTACATGTCAATAAGAATGACTTATTTTTCTTTATGAAACAACATTCTGGTAGCTGGAAATATTTGTGAACACTGAACACAAAGCAAACTGATACTCTTTCAGAGCACTTAGGAAGAACTGCAGTTCTATCTTCCTGAAAGCTTCATTTACTTCCCCTTTTTAGTGAGCAATAGAGAAGTAAGTCCACAGACAGCTACACCCATAACTGCAAGTTAAGCACTTCATCTTCTAACGCTATATTATTTGAAGTACTACATTTTTCAATTTCTTTCAGGATAAACTGATAAAAATTCTATATTGGTATTAAATTCAGCAATTCCACTCAGTCGAATAATTTTATCTTCACTCTGCAGTTCCTTGGATACCTCAGGGTATTTTCTGGTTTTATCTTTGTTGCCAGAAGTATTTATGCATTAAGCCAGGACCACAGATACTTTAACCAACTTGATCTTTATTATACTGGTGCACAGGTTACTACTTAGACCGAGATTAACAAGCCAGTGAAAGTGCTCTCTGGGGATAGTGAGTCTACTGTGTTGAGAGGGTCAAATACATTATCTATTTCAAATTCTAGAGGCTAGAAAACAACTTTAACATGTTCCACATCCCTCTGAAATGACTCCGATAACGTATTCCACTGGAGATGCTCAGCTTTCCATCATTATTCTATGCAATGACTAAAATTATATTGTTAAGACCTCACAGGATTCAATCATGCTTAGTTTCTATTCTCTGCTATTAAAATGCCCTTGAATAATACTATAATTTTATTCATGCTCTTTTCGCCTATTTTGGTGTGGAAAAAGTCTCAGTAAGTTACTTCAATGTGATTAATGCTAATTAAAATATCTATGTTTGGTGTGAAAAGAAAATTAAGATTTTTAAATTACCCAGAATTATAGGTACCATTTTTCAAAACTAATAAGGGGCAAAATTTCATCATGGGTGAAATAAGTTTGTATGTGCAAATTTCTGAATATATGCACCTGAAAGAAAATATTTAATTTAATTTAAATAATTAAATTCATGATTAATATGTGACTAAGATATATCCCAACAGTTTAGAGTATAATAATTCCTTCAAAACATCTTCGTTCAGTTTCTAACTAGCATGTCAAGTGGTGTCAATAGCTCTTATCCCTCTTCAGGGTAGCCAGTACCCTATCCTGCAGGGGAATTTGCCCTCCTGTGCACATACCTCCTGCTTCACCTAATGTAAAATAAGACAAATATTTTAAAATGACTGAGGAAGTAATTAAATAGAAGCTGTTTAAAATGTCTCATTATTGCATTATCTGGCAAATTGTAAGTTCAGTATAATAGTTTTCTTAGTCCAAATGTACATAATATAATTATCATAATTTAAAATTATAGTGTAAGAATTAGGATACAAAATAATTTTATAATTCTGATGTTACACAATGGCATTAAAGTGGAATCACTCTCTTCCACAAACCTAGTAAATCAGAGTAAACTATTTGATTATATTTTGTTTCCATAATATTTTGTATTTTGAAATAGATGTTTCATTGATAATATTTATTCTTTACCTCATAGATTACTGAATCATGAATGCAATTAAACTAAATATTATTATTTATGGAAAACTCAATTATTTGATGTTTAGTCTTTTTAAAGAACTATTAATATGTGGAATGAGGCCTATAATTATTAGTAATATAGAGTATATTAAAAATTTAGTGAGAGTACCCAGTACATATTCTTATACTACAAATAGCTGCAAAGGTAAATATGGAACGCATGGGTATAATAATTGGCTTCACTATCAGTCATTATATCTCATAAATATAAGTATATGTTCTCACATATTATATATCATGCATGCATACACACACAAATATATATATATCTATATCTATCTATCTATCTATATATATATAATAAAGTTCACTTTAAATATGTATAGTGATCAAGCATGTGTTCAGGTGAAAGACTAGATTCAAGAATATTTAGATCTTCGGAAGTAAGTATAAATAAGCTTTAAAATAGAAGCTAGAGAAAATAGCAAATTGCGGGCTACTGTAGAAAGTGAAAACAGCACTGTCACCATGAATTGCCTGAGAACAGAGAAGAATATAACTGGACTCCCTGCTAGCCATGAGATATCTCTTGATTGATCTGAGTACTATAGCTTTCCTTTGAATATCTCAAACACACAGCAAGGCTCATACACGTCCACTGAATCACAAAGAATATTTCAATATAAGTATTTTTAAAAGACGTTGAATACCCTGAACTTACTTTAAACATCAAGCTAAGTCATTGCAGCTAAAGACAGGCCTTTGTTATAGACGATAGGAAGAAATATATATTTTCTTTTCTCTCTTCTCTCATGGAAAGCATTCTCTCTCCTTTGAGAGGGACCTTATTGCTAACACACCTATAACATTTTAACCTATTTTTATTTTTGCATGAGAATGTAGCATACTTGTTAACCTCTAATTTTATATTTTTATGAATTTCAGAACTAGTAGTAATTCTGAACGATCACATCAACAGAAATGAGTTTAGGCAATTCACCCTAATAAAGAGTGGCTTATGCACTGGGCTCCAACAAGTCACTGAAATCGAGGCTTATTGTTCGCATGTGTTGTAGCTGTTTTTTATTTTTAGACCCGAAGATGCCCTCCATAAATGAAGGAAGAAGTACAAAAGAGGTTATAAGACTGATAGCTAGTCCTATATTCCCCACATCAGATTATGTGAGCAGTCAACACTTGTTGGCAAATGAAGAAGATCTTTTGGTGGTGGTGCCTGCAATATCCGGGAAGCCTACTGTAATCGTCATGATTCTCTCGAGCAACAAAACCAATCGAACGGATAGTAATAGGGGAGTTGGTAACTTAACATAAACGGTATGATCCATGAAGTCCAATAATGTCTATCTTTCCACTGTAGAGGCAGAGAATCTAGTAGTTACTTGGTCCATGAGATCAGATACATCATTCAAGCTCTGGCGCTTGAAGAATTCCTGAAGATCCACGGATATTCAACCCATGTCAGAAGATCAAAAGACCTCGTTTGTGAAGGCAGGTAAGACAGTGACAGGAACATTAATATAAAGTTGCTAGAATGAACTGACTCCAAGGAGGCAAGAAGCAAAAGCTTTTTTCTCTTGGATTTTCCTTTATCTGCATGCCAGTAGAAAGTCTGTCCACCCAGTATATTTTCTCACTTCAGTTAAGTTGTTTGAGGAAATCCTTCACAAATGTGCCCAAAGACTTGTCTGTTAGCAGTTTAGATCGCAGGTCAAGATGACAATGACCTCTACCCTGCAACTAGAAATGCAGGTTTCTTGCTTTTTTCCTTTCATTGGAAATAGATTTGTTTTCTTATAAAATATATCCTGATTGTGGTTTTCTCTACCTCTATTCTTCCCACTCCTCCTTACTCTTACTCCCATTTGGATCCAACCCCTTTCTGTCTCTCCAGAAGGGAACAGACAGACCTCTAAGAGGTAAGGACAAAATATATAAGATAAAATATAAAAAGATGAATCAAAAACCACCACATTGAATTTGGACAAGGCAGCATTATCTTACTTAAAATCCTCTTAATAGAAGTTTTCGTTTAAAGACTTACTTTGCTCTGATTATCTTTGAGAAAGCGAATTTACAAGGGTTTCACACCTACAAAGGAACATTATTTTTTCTTCTAGAAATGAGAGTGAACTCGAATGTCTTTTTCCACTGGAGCTCCAAAAGAAAAATCAAGGTATGAATGGTGGGTATAATCTACAGAAGGCCACTCTAATACCTGTTCAAAGTACTCACTGGACGAACTGGAAATATTTAGCTCACTGACTTGTCATTGCTACCATAGTGAAGAGTGTTATATACAAGATGGATAACAGAAATAGGTTTTCTTTTGAAATTTTTATATATTTTGATTATTGAGATTATAACAATCACAACAATTTTGTCTTCTTTTTCCTGACCCTAAAATATTTTATGTCAGCCCCTCCCCTTCAGACTTAAGAACAGAGGTGTGGGAGAGTGGGATGGAGCTACTGGAAAGGTGTGTTACTTGGGCAACCTGACATATTTCAGAAAGAACTCTCTACTCCTTGTGTGTTCATGTTTTCCTCTATAAATTTTTCTCCATCATTCTCTCATTTGCAAAGGCAGCAATCACAGTGAGTTATATTTCAACCCAATGATTTTGTTTAGGCTTACTGCGTTACCAATGACCTTGTCACCAGCATAATAACAGTATGAGGTATATAAAAAATTGACCCACATTAAAATTTTGGACTGAGCAGAGCACATTTGAACCCAGAACTGGTGAAAATGTCTAAATGAAATTTGACTACATTGAAACTATACATAGAAAAGAATAAGTCTCCTTTTCAATGTAGAATGAGCCATTGGTATTTTTCAAACAATTTAATATCTGAAACAAAAAATCTGTCATGATAAAAATAAATTTGTCAACAGTATGAATATTTTAAGGGAATCAAGAAACATTTGACTAAAATCTCAGAACTTGTCCTCGTGAAATTCTCCAAAAAATCAAAAACAAACAAACAGGAAACACCTTCAGCAGATATCACAAGGGCTTCTATAACAACCTAGAGCTAAAAACTACATAACAGTAAGATTATAAGTGCCATACTGATAAAGTTAAGATTGAGGGAAAGATACCTATTCTTACCACTTCAAATTTTTATAGCCTTGAAGGTTAAATGAAATAAGGAAAATAATTAACAAAATTTCTCCAATTTGAGATTGAGAAATTAGTTATTAATACCATAGTAGTCAACAGAGAATATTCTAGTTATTTTCCACATACTAAAAATTGACAATATGATGTTGATATATATATATATATATATATATATATATATATTACCATTTAAAATATGTAAAAGTAAATAGGTACAAATTTGGTATAGAAATATTATTCCCATTAAGGATGTAAGCAAAACAAATTATAAGACCAAGGCTTTGAAATAAAAATCTCAGTTGGCTCCATAAGCTAATGCTTTGTGAATATTTCATGTATCAAAACTATTCTCAAGCACAACCTGCTGGATTTATATCTAAAGCTTAATAAGTTAATTTGTATGAACATGCAAATAAATATAACAGACATCCATAAAGACATTTAAAAATGTATAATTAAAGCATTCATACCACTGTATTTCAAGTTTATTTTAAACTTGAAAAAAATTCAGAAAATATGATACTGACAAAAAATATACGCAAGATTAAAGTAACAGAACAGACAAGAAAACATCATATATTTAAATATATGGATATTATATATACATATTTTTTACATACATATATAATTTATAAATAGATTTTCATCAAGGGACCATAGAAATTGATACTGAAAAATAATTGATGAGACAAAGAAGGCAATGGTACACATAGTGACCTTCATTATGGTTCAGGAATGACAAATTAAACTGCAATGATTTTCTAATGTACACCCATATATGTTTGTCAATTCCCATGCTAATGTCATTTATGAAAAAGTATTTTCCAATTTATTAACTCATATGCACTTAGAAGTCCATAACTAAATGCAGAATTTAAAGTAAAAAAAATCTTTATTGGAAAAGAAATAAAACTAAAGTCTCCTTCCCTTGAACAGTAGATGCTATATTTTATATAATACAGCTGTTTTGAGGTTTTGTTTTTGTTTTAAAATTATACAGCTATTTCACTTTTATTTGAAGGCATGTACTGAGCCAAAATATAAGCAATATAAAATAAAACTATTGGAAGAGTAGATTCACTTAACTATATTTTCAGTTTAAGAAATTAAATAAATAACAGTCGTGACCTGCACTGTGCTTTTGCTGTCAAATTTACTATGAGGTTGAAGTTCAGGAATAACGACTGATAAATCGTTGTATGAAATAAATAAGAAAATCAAAGTGCAACAGACTTCCGATGACTTCAGCATAGCTCTAGAATATAGCCATGTTTCATTTATGGATGAAGTTTAAAATTATCATTACATAAATAATAATTAAGATGCTATTGTTTTAATCAAAATATAGGTTAGAGTATTGTGCTATTATACTTTAGTATATTATAAACAGTATATATATACAAGTAAATACATTATCTGATTTATAATTATTATTGAGATATTAACTATATTGTAAAATTTTGAATTTCCTTATTTCAGGATAAGATAATTTTTTATAATGTCATGCCCCCTTTAAAATTATAAAAGGACCATCAGGCAACATAAATATTTTAATATTTGTTGACAATTAACTATACATAAAAATGTCTTGAGTATCAAATAATAAAATACGTAAGGTTCTTCTTCAAGGTATTTAGTACTTTCTGTTTTAAGGTATATGACATTTTAGAATAACCAATTAGCACTAAAAAGGTTTGTGGGGATAGAGATGCATTGAATAATTTAAGAATTTTTTACAATGTCAGAATTTTGATAAAAAATTGTGCCATACATGACGGTGTTTTATAATTGCTTCAAGATTGTTGGGTTATGTATTATTTGATCTAACTTTGAAATAGGGAATACAATTTACTTTTCCTTAAGATCTTTATTTATAACAGAGGATGGATATCCATAAAATATAATATGTGTGTTCTCAATATGGAAACTTTCTTTTTCTGAAATAGAAAATACATTTTTATTACATATCCCAAAGTTGGCAGTGTCAACCCTTTTTCTCAGTATGACTTCATATTTAGTAAAAGATTTTTCTAGTTTGTAAATGCATCATTCATAATTTATTATTTCAAAATTTATTAAACATTTCTATCATGTAGGGAATTAAACAAACTATCCATTCTATAGTTTTAAATTTACATTAAAAAGTAACCAGATGCAACATATATATTTTTTTGTGAATATGGAAGAATCTATTTGCTATTGAAGTTACATATAATACAAGTTTGTGGGATTAAACTCAAATTAAATAATATTGCTTTGATTTTATTATTTTCATTAAATAAAATGAACAATAATCCATGATTTACCCAATATAACTTACTTTAAACAAATTCCATAAGACATGATGTTAGTATATGAGTACAAGTATGTCAATCACCCAAAAGCAAGGCTTCGATATGTGGTATAGCTGTACTGTTCAAGTGCTCACTATGTCATGATAATATACCACGTAAGCATTCAAACCTCATAACTACAACACAAGCAGAAGTTAACTCACATTAAGTCTTAGTTAGAATTGTCTATTAATCTATGAGTATTAAGGGTTTCTGAAGCCATATAAATTGTAGAATTCAATAAATTTTTCCCTCACTCAGTAATTGAATTATTTGGAGGTCCTCTATGTGCCTAAATTACAGGTAGACACTCCAAAGTTATTTTGTAGTTAATGCCCTTACTATTCAGAAGCTACAGATGGTTAGCACAATGCTAATTTAAATAAATAAACCCGTTTAAAATTTCATGATGTCCTTTTAAAGAAATCTAATTTTCTAAAACCACTAAAGTTTGCATTTGAGTTGAATGTGGATTGGATCTAGCCAAAGAGAAACAAAAATCAACTATAAGAAGCAAATAAATCTCTTGTCTAAAATGTTATGAACAGATTTTATTTTTTTAACCTCGCTTTAAAGTGAAGCGTAACAGGGTGGAGTGGGAAGCTAGCCAGCAACAGAGAGACAGCGAAGGTGGCAAGAAAGCACAAAAGGAGGAAAAGTAATTCACTAAAACAAATTTACTGCAAACCTTTGGCCGGCGGCCAGCCAGGAGGAAGCCAAAGCAGAGAAATACATTTTAACAACCTAACTTTAGGATTTGAAAATGGAGGTGTGGAAAGGCAATACTCTATTCCAAAAAGTTATCAAAAGCCTATTTCAGGATAAAATTTAGGCAGCCCTCAGATAAAAAACCAAATATGCTGTTTGAAAACATTTTAGGAGGCTATTGAAAACCTAAAACACATTTTTCCATGAACATTATAAAATAAATGAAAATTTAGTCATCCTCCCAAAGAGAGAGAAATTTTATTATTAGGTATACAAGGTTTATGGCTCTTGATGGTACAGTATTTCCTGCTTACTAGGGTCTATTCAGAGGAAGTTCATCCCACAACCATTGTGAGAGAACAAGACACTCTTTCCTATTGGCATAAACAACAAGGCAGTGTTTCTGTTAATGGGAGGGAAATTTCTGTGAAAGCTGTCTTTGGGAACATAAATTGAAAATTCTTTACATGTGCAGACGATGAACAAGTAAGCTAAATATAAAGGAAAGGTTTTTTTTATTAGTGTATGTGCTTACAATTCAAATTTTGTTTCTTTATTTATTTTCTGAGACATGGTTTCTCTAGCTTTCATGCAGCTAGCTCTTGTAGACCAGGCTGGCCTCAAACTCCCAGAGATCAGCTTGTTTCTGCCTCCCAAGTGCTGGGATTAAAGGTGTGTACCAGCACCACCTGAAACACTTTAATTTCTTATTTAGAAATAGGTGAGCCTTATTCTTGAGAAACCCACACACACTTCAGTCATGAAGTATAGCATTGTCCCTTTCTTACAGTTCAGTTTACCGAGCTCATAAAGGACATACTGAAGTCTCCAGCTAAACTTGCTTTTAATAGTCTTAAGCAACATGTTAAAATATTAAAAGTGAAAAAATTCTGTACAACGTGGATCCAATCCTTGGAAAAGATGAGGGACTGTTGGTGGTTGTTCTCTGGAGACAAAGAGGATTCATGTTGAAAATCACCTACTCTGGTAATGTGTCCAGAGCAACTAATCAATATTGATTGGATTTATGATGGTGCATTTCTTGAGATGGAATCCATTCATGATGCTGCTCAGTTGGCCAAAAACTGGAGACCAGATAAGCCAAGAAGCTAGGGGCAAACCAAATAATACTGCTCTGCTAAAGGAATGTAGCCAACATGACTTAATGTCACTATGCTATATTCATAGCTTTGATCAGTGACCATAGTTTTGTCCAGAATAAGAGTTAACTATTTCCATATAAAATTTTAAATACAAAGAGTGTACATTAAAAATAAAAATTTGTCCTTATTCTATTACTATAGAAGCCTTCTCCTACGTTAGAAAGAAACAAATACACAGAGTTATGGCTGATCAATGTGCAAAGACTGAGACATTTTGTAACACTCCATTCTCAATGGGACATGTCCATCAAATCCATCCCCTCAAGGCTCAGGTCATCATATAGAAGAAGAGGGCAGAACAATTTTAAGAGCTGGAAGAAGAAAAATGGAGGACATCAAGGAAACAATGCCCCTAAGTACAGAAGAAACAAAATAATATGACCTTACAGAGATTGGGGCAGTATGCACAGGGGCCGCACAGGTTAGGACCTGATAGGGTCCCTGTACTGAGGAAAGAAATGGAAAAAATCCCCATCCTTAACAGAAAACTATGTCCAACTTATAACCAAATGAAATGAATATTAAATCTCTCCAATTGAGTCTGACTGGGATACAAACTACTCCCAAAGGCAAGTTGCATTCCCTGCAGTAGATGGCCAACACAAAACAAGCTAAGTGCCATCTTTGGAAACATTTTGATTTTTGGTTTTTATGGTCTTATTTATTTTTTTATATTTTCTTTTATTTTTAACAGTGCAGGTACTTGGGGTTTATATTTTGTCTTCTGGCTATTTGATTTTATGGGATTCATGTGCGTGGACATATTCCTTTTTTTGTACCTTTGTACCTTATATTTATTTCTTCTTCTTTAATGATTTACTGGTTCAGTTTGTATTATTCCAGCTTGCTTTTGCTTTCATTATTTTTCTTTAGTTTGTTATTATTCTTTAGATGACTGTTGTTTTCTAATGAGAGACATAAACGGTGTTGGTTCATGTGGAATGGGTGATGAATTGATCTCAGAGGAGTTGAGGAAGAGAAAACCATATAAGAATATATTGTGTGAAGTAATATTTTTAATAAAATAAAAAGAGAATAAAAATAAAAAATCCAACTCTGAATGTAGGCATTCATTATAATTCACATTTCCACATAACATATTTGGGGGAAAATTTTGTTCTATAGCAGACTAATAGAAATATGGCCTTTAGCAGTACTTTTATATAAGACACTACTTTTCATCATAGTGGTCAAAGATTACAAAGCTATGTTGAAGGAACTTAGCTTTTCAGGAGTGACTTCCAATATCTGGGGTTTATAGGATACAGGGAGCAGCAGAAGACCAGCTGGATTTCCCATGGAGCATTTTAAAAACAGAATAACTGTAATTCTTTCTGTAATTTTGAGGGTTGAGGCCACTTTGGCTTTCCTCCATCTACTATGGCATGTCTACTACTGTTGTCCTTGTTCTGTTTATGGTGAGTCAGTCACGATGATGAGACTGTAGGTGAGACTTTATGTTCTTGGAGGAGAACCTACATCATCCCTAACAGTAATCTAAGCATTTTTTCTTAATATACACAGAGAAATATGGTCCTTACCTTTCCTCAAGGAAACTTCTCACTACAATAGAAAACTTCTCACTACTCATTAGAGAAAACCATAAGCAAACAAAATGAAGTGTTGTGGATGTCAGTCCTCTACAGTACACACCCTCACCTAAGGCTCATGACCATTGCAGAAGAGGAAGAGAAAGGTACATAACAGGCGGGGGATCAGAGAGATTTCTATGACAGTATGTCTCATAGTAACATTAAAATTTAGAATTGTAAAATCTTATCACTTACCTTCTCATACAGACCATGCCTACACCCCGATGGATACCATCCCACATAGGTCCAGACCCTCATACATCAATAATCAAAGAAAAGGGCACATGTATGTTGACTCAGACAAATATGACTGAGACAATACCTCAGTTACAGATTCCTCTTTCCAGTTAGTCATATCAAGCTGGAAAACGGTAACCAAAGCCATTATGATTTGCTGGGTTTTTTCTATTCACATTTCTAACATAAGATTCTAAAATTTAAATTCAATTACTTTATAAGTTATTTAAAATAAAAATTCCAATATTCTCTTTTACTTTTGCTTTTATTAAAATTTTGAAGGATCTACATACCTTAAATTATAGCTTCTTAAAATTTGGGGTAATTTAATTATGGGGCACAAAATATTGTCAACTGCAGTGGTTTTGGAACTAACTAAATGTTAATGTAAAATCAAATGGTTGACCAATCCAAGGAGTTCTGGCACTGCTTGCTCATATTGTACCACGGAGCTTTAAGCAGCCTTGATTCTTGATGCAGAGATTGACCATGTTAAGCTGTGTGTGACATCATGCCACACAATGCCAATGAACCAGGGCTGAAATAAACATGCCTCAATTAGGACCACTAAATGCTATGAACTTCATAATCTGTGCAGTTGTCTGTTCTTACACAGCATAACAGTTTATGGAAAAGAATGTGTTAAAGTATTCCCCCATTGTCATTTTTCAATATGTATTAATTAGTATATCAATGTTTCAAATTGTATTGGAATGTTTGCTTTAAAATTTGAGTTATTAGCAAATTTCATTAAAAATGAGTAAATGAATTTTGGCTTGGATTTAGGATAGAAATCTCATAATTTCAAAAATAGATTTAAATATACTCTTAGCTGTTTTATAATATTCAAACTTCATTGAAAATTATGAAACCAAATACTTATAAACTATGAAAAATTTATCAAAGATTTTCTATACTTTGCAATATCAAATATTCAGCCAACATTTAATTCTTTATGTAAAAATAAATGAGCATATCCATCTCATCAAAATGCAAATTTACTACCATCTTTAATAAGTGGTAAAATTATGCATGTCCCAAGGAACTGCTTTAAAATAATTTCTTTCATAATTTATTAGCACTAAATGTTTGATTTATATATCTTTTTCATAAGTTTATATGTGCAAATATGTGTAAAAACTTCTCAGGCAAAAAGGAATCATAAATAAAAATATTAAAGGGGCTCTTTATGCTAATAGAAATGTTTCAGTGTGTAAAAAGTATCTCTTTAACCCTCACCATGAAGTTTCTCCAATACTCTCACCACTTTCTGTCGCCTGGAAAGTTCTTTATCTATCTGCCTCTGCCTTGAACAAAGGTAACTAGGCACTTTTTTTGAATATATGTGTGCTTTATGCCTTTAGTCCAGAATGAAAGTAAAATGTTCAATAGTTATATTTATGCACATATAGAGTCCAGATAAACTGTTGAATATTGCCCCTGAGTGATGTGTGATTCCCCTCTGTATGCTGCAATTGTGATTTGTTGCCATTGGTTAATAAAGAAGTTGCTTTCAGCTAATGACTTAACAGAATATAGCCAGACCGAAAAAGATATCTATAGAGAGAATAGACTTAAGAGAGATTTCATGCAGCTGCTGAAGGAGACAGATGCCCGGGAACCTTACTGGTAAACCAAAAGCCTCATGGTAAAATACAAAATAATATAAATGGGTTAATTTAAGATGTAAGAGCTATCTAGAAATACCCCTAAGCTATTGGCCAAACAGTAATGCAATTAATATAGTTTCTGTGTGATTTTTCTTGGTCTGAGCAGCTGGGAAAGTACAAGCTGCCCGTGCCTACCCCTGAGCATAATTGCAAAGAGCTATATAAAAACAGAATGCTATATTACCTCACAATAGGATAATGCCTTTCTCCCTAGTTCCTAATTTTTAAGGTGTCCTCAGCTCAACATCCTAAAATATTACACTTCACAACTAAGCTGTACCTGGCAGTCTTAACTGTGTGTATATCTAAATCTAAACAAAAATATAGCTTTCTCTTACAGTAGTGACTAATAGAAAATGAAGGCTACAGTTGGAAATGTTTTGACTTACAAAAATATCTTTCAAATTATAATTCAGTTCAAAAAGTTAAAATTAAAATTTGACTTTTTAGTATAGATATAATTTTCAATCTTTTCAATAGTCAATATTTCAAAAGCAGATCTTAGTTTACCATTTGAATAAGGATTTAAACACATTTGTATTCAATATTTAGAAAGAAATCCATATACTGAAAACTCTTTTAATTATTTTCACTAAATCATGGAATAATATTGACTACATCAAAATACTTAAAATGTTTAAATTATTGCAAGCATCTTGAGCTCCAAATATAGAATGATTTGTGATTGATTATCATTTCTTTATTAGAAATTATCATTATGTATAATATAAATAAATTCAATTAAATTGTCTAATTCATGCAAACTGCACCACACTTTATTGAAGATACTTTTTATAAACATTCATGGTATTTCAGGCAATCTGAGTGATCAGAGATCATTAACGGTATCCAACAACTTCCAAACCCCCTTCTTCTATAGGCTGCCAAAATCATAAAGCCATCATAAAACCCAATGAATTCTTCATTCAATGCTTTGAAAGTGGGGAAGAAGCTGACAGTGAGGGTTGACACTGTACAGTAAAGATGTTGTTTAACAACTTTCACCAGCTGACTCTAACTTTCAGTAATGAAATGAAAATGGCAGAACTTTCAATCTTAAGATCTATAGCCTTTTATAAAAGGAACCTCTGCTGTTTCAAGGACACTCAGGGATGTCACCGCAAAGTCTAGGTTTCCTGGTGGAACGTCAAAATCAATTTTGGGGATCATGTTCCAACATGTCATTTGTTTTAAGAGGGCTAAGACTATGTTGACTATACAAGTGGAGGAAAATTAAAAAAAATGAATTTAGAACTTTCTGATACTACAAGGTGTTTGGTGCCAGCATGGTCATACATGTGAACAATAGGACATCTTTCCTGGAGGCCAACAGGAGATTTTCAAAATAAGCAGAAGAATCTGTTTTCTGCCATCAATCCAGCTTGGGACACATTTTATTAGTGACATGTGTTCCTTACCTCCAGAACAAAGAAGTATGTGTTGACATCATAGCATCTGGGAACAAAGAAGCGGCTCTCCTAAACAGTTGTACAAGTCTTAATTTTAGCACTGGAAAGGCAGAGGCTGGTGAATCTCTGAGTTTGAGGTCAGCCTATTTAAGATCAAATTTAAGAACAGTTAAGCTTTGTCATTAAAGAATAACAGAATGGATGCTCAATTGTGCCACAAGGACATGTGCTCAACTATATTCATAGCAGCATTGTTTGTTTGTCATATCCAGAACATGGAAAAAAACGTAAATGCCTCTCAACTGAAGAATGGATAGGGAAATGTGGTACATTTACACAATGGAGTACTATACAACAGAAAAAAAAATATCTTTAAGTTTGCAGGAAAATCGATGGAGTGAGGTAACCCAGCAGAGAAAGACAATTATCACATATACTCTCTCATAGGAGGTTTTTAAACATAAAGAAAAGAAAAACAGCCTACAGATCACAATCCCAGAGAACTTAGACAACAATGAGGACACCAAAAGAGACTTGCATAGACCTAATCTACATGGGAAGTAGAAAAAGACAACATCTGAGTAAATTGGGAGCATGGGGACCTCTGGGAAGGATTGAAGGGGAAATGAGAGAGGCATGAAGGGGAGCAGAGAAAAATGTAGAGCTCAATAAAAAAAAATCAATAAAAAATAAAAGAAAAGCTTCAAACCACACACACACACACACACAAAAATTAAAAAAAGAAGAGAAAGCTAGTAAAAATGTAATTAAACAAGGGAGACATATTCTAGTCCCAGATCTTAGCAGCTTGGACCACATCATTTTGACTTTATTGTTAAAGATAGAAGAAAATGGTTATGGAAATTGGTTTATGTCTATGGATAACCATTAAGGTCAAGCTTGTTTTGAGGAAGTCCTTGAATGAAGGTCTAGCAGACAGGGCAATGTGTGAGTCTATGAAGTTGAAGTTTGGGTTGCTTTGAGAATCAAAGATATTAGAGTTACCAGAGTCATGGTATACTTCTGAGAAAATATGCTAACAGGTAGTGGAACCAGCTCAAGGGAAAGACGTGTGTTACAATCAAATCTAAATGGAATTGGAGATCTGAAAGGCCATTTGACATCAGATATGGAGAGTCAAAGTTCGGAGTTTGCCAGTAGTATCCTCACTATGTTCCCTTCCATACATGTTGGAATGATAAAGTATTTCCTGTACCATGAGATGTTGAATCTGCTTTTGGATTTTGATCTTTTTACAGGGTTATTACAATTAAAAGATTATATGCATCTTGGAAGAGTTTTTACACTTCGGACTTTGAAACAAGTTGAGACTTTAATAAACTAAGGGGACATTTAAAATTGGACTAAATGCATTTCTATATTGTGATATGGATATAAGACTTTGGGAGCCAAGGAATGGAATGTGGAGGTTTGAAAGAAAATGTGTCCTCAAGGGAGTGACACTATTAGGAAGTGTAGCTAAATTGGAAGAAATGTGTCTTGTGGGAGTGGGCTTGAGTTCTTTTTTCCTTAAGTTTCCCTCAGTGTGACAGTCAGTAGATTCCTTCTTCCTGCAAGATACAGCACACTAAGTTCCAGCACCACTTCTGCCTGTACACTCCATGATCCCCTACATTATCATAGTAGATTGAACGTGTAAAACTCTAAGAAAGCCACCCTCAATTAAATGTTTTCTTTATAAGAGTTGCTATGGCCATGATGTTACTTTAAAATGATGATAAAACCCTAAGACACTCATTAGATTTATAGGTGTAATTTAAATGAGCTTTCCCTTCAAGACATTTAGAATGAGAAAAATGATTCTAATTTTAATCAGTTTTCATATTCAGATACAAGAATAGAGAAATATTTTATCAACAAAAATTATGAGAAATTATTGAAAAAAACTGATGCATTCTAATTTTCTTTGGTCATCTTTTGTTGCCTCTAAAAATCTAAGTTCATAGAAAATAATGCCAAAAGACAAAGAAAGAAAGAAATAGGAATAAGAAGCTCTTTTCTGGGCTTCTCATCAGGATTTTCCAATGGTTGCCCCTAGGTAACTGCTTATTTTTGAAGACACCATACACTTCAGATACATGGACCAGAGGCCATGAACTTGGACTGATCTAAATGTCTCCTGTATGAGTAATAATATTTGTGGTATCAGAAGATACCATACTACTATCCAAAAGAAGGAAACAATTAGCATTCCTACTAGACTATGACGCTTAAGAAGTATAGGAATAACTGACATGGCCTGATTACCCAAAAGGTCTAAGTGTTTTGTGTATACTTTATTTTACAAACAATCTATTTCTAATTGGGTTTAAGACCTACCTTATAGGAGGAAATTTTTGTCTGGGACTGGGAACCCAAGCAACTATCCATGATTAGTGAAGTAAGGACAATCTACAGCAACTGTTACATTAAAACAGCAAAATTTGTTAAATACATAGTAATATTTATTTGTTTGTTTGTTTATTTATTTTGATTTTTCAAGACAGGGTTTCTCTTTGTTGCTTTGATGTAAGTCCTGGAACTAGCTCTTGTCGACCAGGCTGACCTCGAACTCTCTGAGATTCACCTGCCTCTGCCTCCTGAGTGTTGGGATTAAAGGCATGCACCACCACCGCCCGGCTATAATATTTATTTTTGTACCCAAAAATAAACCTCATGAAGGAAACTTCTTTTGAATAGAAAGAGACAATTAGTGAACCACAGCAAATTAAATGCAGAGTTGTGGAGCACAATTGCAAGGGACATGTGTGTGTGTGTGTGTGTGTGTGTGTGTGTAATCTGGCTGCTGGTCTCTGCATCTGTCCTGTCTCCTACAGAAGGAAGCTTCTCTGATGATGACTGAATAAATCACTGATCACTGTGTAGAGCAGAAAATCATTAGGAGTCATTTACTCTTATTTTATTTTTAGCTAGTAGTATTTTATTTTTCCCTAAGCATTGACTTTTCTACTCTAGGATTTTTGCTTACCAAGCAGTGGTGGATATTGGTTCCATCAAATGCAATAACACATTGGTTGGTTACTCTCACAAGTGATGAGCCACCTTGCCCAAACATATCTTGCAGGCAGGACAAACTTAGGCCAAAGGTTTTATAGCTAGAATGATGTTAAATTCCTGTTTTGATAGTCTGGAGTGTACCTTCCAGCACTAAATAAACTAATATGTAGGGATGAATGCTCCATGTAGGCACAAGCTTAACATTTTAATATTCAATGAGTAATATAAACATTGTCCTCAGCAACCAAGTCCTGCTGTCAATTTATCTTGGAAACCACAGCCTGGGTTGTTTAGGGATTCTCATGAGAATCCCTTCCCAAAGGTACTGAAAACCTTATTTGGTGACAAGAAATAGCCTGTTGGGCATCTGCCTCCCCCATTACTAGAAAGCCTTAACAAAATAGAATATCAGAATTTCAAGCATACAGATCAACACTGTATAGTTTCCTTACAACGTGAGAGCATATGTAATTCTCAGAGTATACATCCTTTCCTTTTGGAAGTGTGAAATTTATTACAGGTATGTTACTTACAGTTTTGTGGAAAACCAACCAAAGATGAAGATGCTATAGTCCTATATTTTGATATTGATTCATTTTTTAAAAGCCACTTTTGAAAAGGAGTACGGCTACTCTGGAAATCAGTGTGCAAGCTCCTCAGTAAGGTAAGAGTTAATGTACCTCAAGATCTGGCTCTCCTACTCTTGCACAAACAGCCAAGGTACTCTTCACTCTTCTATAGATGTACTTGCTCATTAATGTTCATTGCCGATGAATTTATAATAGTGAGAAATTGAAAATAGTCTAGATGTCCGTTGGTGACTAAATGATAAAAATGTAATACATTTGCACGAAGAAATTTTCAATTTCTTCAAATCATAAAATTTGCAATTTTATGGAACTAGAAAAAAATCACCCTTAGTGAAGTAAACTATAGCCAAAATAAAGAAGCTCTTTCTCAATTTCACTATTCGTTAGGAAAGTTTGATAAGATAGCAATAACTAAATGACCTAGTGATAGGGTTGGAGGTAGAGTATGTTTTCTAGAAAAAAAAAACGTCAATCATATCATTATTAGGTATAAACTTGTGGTCTCAATGCCACCCCATGAGGAGACATTTACAAAGTAATATAATTTACAGAAGAAGGCAATCTTTCAAAGCATGATTTCAAATTCACCACTGACTGTCTGAAGAAAGAAAAATAATTACAGTTAATATTGTTTAACAAAGAAGATATCTTAAGTTTTGCAAGGCAAAGGTTGTATGATAGCAATAATGGCAAAACATCAGAGGTGGTTGAAAGGATTATGTGCAGGGATTAAAGTCACACTGGGCGACAGTCCTGAATGACCCTCTTCTCTCTCTCTCTCTCTCTCTCTCTCTCTCTCTCTCTCTCTCTCTCTCTCTCTCTCTCTCTCTCTCTTTCTTGGGATTTCCTTTAGTGCAGTGAGAAGAATCCTTCTCATTCTTTGGAATATAAAATTTATTAGAAATCTTTCTGTCCTTGGATGTCTTCTTATAATTCCTTTTGGTCAAACGAGCCACATATCTGACAACACACAGACAACTATTTTTCAGCTGCCCCTTGTGTTCACAGATTTTCATGCTGGCTTAGTCATTTTTCAGTTTCCTTGCAAACATTCGGCCAGGTTTTAGGAGACATCGTGACATTATAGAATTTATCCCTGGAGAAGTAGAAGCATGTGCTTGCATTCCAATCTTCTAGCTTAACCTTGAATGAGTGAGGAGGGGGATGATGAATACTTTCTTTGCTAATCCTCCTGTTGGTATTCACTACAGTTTTCTTTTCTTCATATTTTTAGCCACAATTCTGACTACATGGGGATCCTAGTGATAAAGGCGATGTGCCTAGCTTTGAAAACTCTCAAACTCTTTATATATCAAAACATCCATCCATATCATCGGGTGTTGGAGATTGGAGGCAGAGTGTATTCTATGAAAGACATGTTATAAACTCTGAAAAATACCTTGCCTCCTGTTAATTTTTCAACCCTTGTATTTCAGATGAAAAGTTATTTCTTGATGGTGGACCTGTTCAAGAAAAAGGTTCTGTCTCTTGACTGCATTTTATGTATGGATCTTCAGAAAATATACTTGTCACAGTCTGAGCAAAACATTTCTTTGAAGCAGTGTTTCTCTATTCATGAAATTAGGAACTGCAATGACTATCTTTACTAAATTTTCATACAGAGTCGTGTGTGTGTGTGTGTGTGTGTGTGTGTGTGTGTGTGAAGGGGAAATAAATGTTTTTAAAGATTTTCTCCCTAGCTTTTTCTTTTCTCTGTTACATATACAGGATTTTCCAACAGACCACAACCTCACTCTTTAAATTTTTAGTATATGTTTTATGTTGACTATTGAAAGGAAAAACTAAAATATATATTAAGCATAATTTCACTTTTACATTGTACACTTCTACGCTCTCTTTTAATTGCATGCTTCTATTCATTGAATATTCTTGAATATTCTTATATCTCCAGTTAGTCATTAAAAGTTAATGTGACTCTTTACTCACCTCTTGAAACTTTTCCTAATTAGCCTTAAAGCTTTTTTAAAAAAAAAGGAAGAAATTTAGCTCAAGTTTTGTGTTACATTCATTATAGTTTAGGCTGCATTTTCTTTGTTTTATGTTAAAGATGCTTTTATTGCTTTCTATTTTTGATTCTGATTCTTATCAAGTCTCACTAGAAGTTACATTATCCTAAGGCCTTTTTAATTAGGGCTGAGTACAATTTAACTGTTCATTCCTTTTAGTTACAACATACCTGAGCCTCTGAAAGGCTTAGTTGAAAGTTGTTGGCCCATTCTTTTTTTTATGGCTGAAAAGTTCTGCTAATTTAGCGAAGTACCAATTTTAACTTACAAAATTGAGAAAGTTTTGTAATTTAAAAGTGAGAATGCTGTCTAAACTTCAGTCTGACTTTGTCCGAGTTTTCAATTTTCAACAAACACATGAACACTATATAAAATTCATCAATATTCGAAGTAGTGATGATTTTTATTTTTTAATTCATAAGCCTGTTATGGTTAATATATAAGACTTTAACTGTATTGAAGGATATTCATTCATTCTAGGTATATGTTAGAGAATAAGAAAATATATTAAAAGAAATTGTTTTGTTGTGAATGAAGATACCAATACTGTTACCGTCATTACAGTATGCATAATATTTTCATTGGTATTTTGAATGTACACACATGTTTTGGAAAAGGACACTCAAAAGAAATTCCACACTAGCTCAGAATTGAGTATAATAGAGGGTTACTTATTTAGGGGTAGACTCACAGATCACAATCCTCTGCTGGGACAGGGAACAGCAACCGAATCCCGCAGCCAGAAAAGCGGCCAGATGCACGTTTTACATCAGCATATATAGTATAAGATGCCACGACCAAGTGGGGTAACTTAAAGGCTACTAGTGGTAGGAATTCCTACAACAATTTTTACAATGTTTTACAAGTTATGCAAGCTTATATTACTTCTCTGAAAGAAAAAGAAATAATATAATTTGTTGTCAAAATTTTTCTCTTAGTTGAAATTTATTTAAAGAATAAAATTTCTTGAAATTAAAATAAGACAATGCGTTCATGTTGGATCACTCTTTTCACGTAAGTCCTCAATTCTGCAACTTTACAATTAGTCTAAAAAATGTATAAAAGAAATACAAGTATAACCAGTGATAACTTTGCAGGTCTTGGGAGCACAGTTCAGATGCAGAGCTCATAGTTATTCCGTTTGGACTAAAGGAAACCTGCATTCCTCTAGGCTTTTCCTACTTACTGCTTTACTTATGCTGTTGAGCATATATATCATTTAACTTGCTTTCTGGCAGTGTTTGCATTGTCAATTTTCTGACTAGACAGAAACCTGATGCTGCAAGGATGTTAATTTTTCCCTCTAGTAAACTGTCTTTTGAAATCCCAGGATCTATAGCATTACCTGGCACATGTTTAACATAATGGACGTACTTATCTTGTGAAGAACGTTGTAGAGAGGGTATGTCATCACCATTGGATTAAAAAGTTGCCTAAAACTGAAAGAGGGTAAATGTTATGTTCATGAGCATGCAGGCATTAACTAAGGATATCACCAGAAAAGTGTCAAAGGGATTAATACACTCCATCCTGCAAATGCTTGAAAATGTTTGGGCTATGTATAGAAAGCAAGGAGATGTGTATCTACATTTCCATTTGGGTTGTGACAAAACAGTTTTTTTTTTTTAAGTTAACATAATATTTCTAAGACGAAAGAATATAAATAACCATAGATATTTCAAAATATTAAAATTAAAAATATTAAAGTGTACTTGAATTTAAAAGTGTGTAGATTGATTCTATTTATTTGAATACTCTAAACTGGCATTTTTCTTGAAACACTGAAAGTGGTTGGGCAAAATATTAAATCCCATTAAATGCAGATACACATGAGAAAGGAAGGAGATAGAGAGACTATGGCAAGTCAGAAAGTTATTAAAAAGACTAAAGCAACTGTTAGCCTAGAAGGCATTTGACAGGTTTCTGAACTCTCACTTCGGTGTCCAAATGGTACACTTTAATACACCCAAGAGCAAAGCCAGTGAACTCCTCTCCTGCCTCAAATGTGCTGCAAAAGAAAAAGTTCACCACAGAGCTGGGGGAGTTAGTGAGAAATTAGTTGAATAAAAGAGAAATAAAAACATATAGTTTTCTTGAAGTGGAAATAAAACCAAATAGAGTTCTTTTTCAAATTGGCTCTTAGTACACTGAATATTTTAAAAGTCTAGAAAATTTAGGAAACCTCTTGGCTTTGGATTTTCACTTCAAACTAGAGAGCTAAATGTTAATTTCCTATCTAGTGCTATGATTAACATCATAACCAAAAGAGACTTGTTACAAAAAAAATGTTTATTTCATTAAACTGTTGTAGTCCATCATTAAAGATGTTAGGACAAGTACTCAATCAGCACCTGGTTGAAGAAAATTAAATTGAAAAAAATAGAATATTGTTGTTTCCTGGCTTGTTCTCTATGACTTGTTCTTCATTACTTGCTAAACTTTTCTCTTTTTTTTTTTTTTTTTAGTAAATTTATTTATTTTACCTGCCAACTGCAGTTTTCCCTTTCTCCCCATCTCTTCCATGCTACTCGGTTCCTACCCTCCCATCCATTGCTCATCCATTTCTTTTAAGGAAAGGACAGGTCTCCAATGAGTGTCAACAATCATCGCGTGTCAAGTTGTAGTAAGACTACACACCATGTTTGGAGGCTAGGGAAAACAATCCAGTACGAAGTGTAGGATCTCAAAAGATGGGAAAAGAGTGGGAAACAGCCCCTAATCCCATGTTAGGAACCCCACAAGAGGACAAAGCTATACACCTGTAACAGTTATGCAGAGTGCCTAAGGCAATCCAATGCCGACTCCTTGGTTGTTGATTCAGACTGTGAGCTTCTATGAGCCACGTTAGTTTCTGTGGATTTGTTTTTTTTTTTTTTTTTTTGTGATGTAATTGACTCCTCTGACTCTTACAATCTTTACTTTTCCTCTTCCAGAGTATTCCCTAAGCTCTACCTAATATTTGACTATGTTTCTATATCTATCTGTTTCTATCAGTTGCTAGATGAAGCCTCAATACATCTAGGCACCTAACTATATGTATAGCAGAATATTCTTAAGATCTTTGACATTTTCCCCCTGTCATATCTGGTTCTGTCCTAGGTCTGCACCATTCAGCCTATGGGTCCTGGTGCTATAACCAGTGTCAGGGGTAAACTTACTCTCCTGGAATGGGTTTTAGGTTAGACTGGTCATTGGTTGTCTACACCCTCAATCTCTAGAGAGTTACCCCAGCACATCCATAGGTAGGACAGATTTTAGCTGAAAGGTTATGTTGTTTGGGTGGTTTTCCTCTTCCTCTACTTGAAGTCTTGCCAAGTTGCCAGAGAAGGCCAGTTCAGGCTACTTATCCACTAAAGATAAGGATTTAAGGAGTGTTATCTGGGACCACGCCTGTAGAATCCTGGGGGAGTGGGGAGTGCCATGCATCAGGGTTTTATCTGACTCCAAAATGCATCCCCTTCCAGTAGTCTTCTTTCGGTATTGTCTTCCTCCTCTCCACACCTAAACTTGTGTTTCTAGTTCTAGTCCTCACCTGCCCTCAATCCACTCACAAAATTGCTTCTACTTTCTCTTCTTAGGGAGATCCAGGTGTCCCTCCATGACAGCTCTCTCTTACCTATTCTCTCTTGGTCTCTGGATTGTAGCATAGTTTATTTACCATGGTAATTTCAAATTACCATGCTTTGAAATTATATTCAAGTACATAAAAAAGGAAATAAGTATTATATTGATGAAATAAGTCAGAAAAATTACCAAAAAGCAGAGATTTGGAGGAATGGGAACAAGAGCATGTTAGAGTTAGGATACATAGTGATTAACTGGATGCATTGTATAGCAGAACATCACTTCTTGATTTTGTCAGCTTTCCAGGGTACACAGAACAGACAAAAGCATGTCAAAAGTGATTATCTGTCTTGAATTGACCCCTACAGAACAATCCCCTGCAGTTTCAGTATAGTCTCCTGGAGCCGTGTGTATCTCTTCTCTTTCTAGAAAGAGTTGTTGTTTGAGCAGAAGCAGCAGGAAGCAAAACAGTAATTGGCACAGACAAAGCCACAAGCATATTTATGGCTTTCACCAGAATCCCTTTCAACACTCTAAGATACCTACTATGCTGTGTGTTTGTGTGTGTGTTTGTGTGTGTGTGTGTGTATGTGTGGGCACATGTGTGCATGTGTGTGTGTGTGTGTTTTGAGATAGTAACTTTGTGTAACAGCTCTGGCTGTTCTAGAACTCACTCTGTAGATCATACTGGCATCGAACTCACAAGGAACTTCTTCCCTCTGCCTCTGGAATGCTGGAACTAAAGCATGGGTCACTCTTACCAGATGAAATATCTTAATAACACAATCAAAGGAATTTAGCTGTAGAAACAGCAAACTGCCCATCCCAGGATGTATTTGTCATCATGCGCTGAAATCTCATCCATTCACAAGACCTTGTTCTAGGTGATGGGACCAGTGAACCTCTTTTCTGTTCTCTCACATAATAGTAAACACTACAGCAAAGACTGGACTTCCCACAGGACAGGGAACCCTGACTGCTTTTCGGGCTGGGGGGAGACTTAATTGGGGGAGGGGGAGGGAAATGGGAGGCGGTGGCGGGGAAGAGACAGAAATCTTTAATAAATAAATAAATTAATAAAAAAAATAAAAAAAATAAAAATAAAACTTGTAACTCAGAAGTAAGATATTCATGGGCAACTGAAAAGTGATAACTACCTGAAAAATCAAAATTTTATTAGGGACTTAAATGTATTAAAATAATATTGCAATAAAAATCACTCACCATGCAATGAATTAAGATGATATGAGAGAATTAATTAACACAAAAATTACAGGGTAAATCATGTATTGAAATTGTCTGGTGGGGATTGCTTTCCTCCACTGCTTTTATTTTAGTGCTAGGGACTGAACCTAGTGAAAGGGAAACACTCTATTATTGAATACTTCTAGTTCTATTCCTGTGTAATTTGACACAATGTCTCACTAAGCTTGCTCTAATCTCACTCTGCTGCCAGTACTAACCTGAAATTGGCATTGCCTTGACTGCCTTTAAGTGTCTGAGATTAAAAATTTGTGCAAGGTCCAGTATCTAATTAGGCCTTTTAAAAGAAATTTTCATTAAAGTACTGAGACAAAAACTTTTAATATCCATTTTACTTTTATAATTCACTTGTTTTACTTTTCTGTTGCATAGAAATTATGTGTGTAAGTATGTTGGTAGTGAATGTAAATGACATAGGAATAAGTAATATTTATACATTTGAAGGTACATGTCTTTGAAAAACTGCTTTGTTTCACTTGCTATCCCTTCAAGAGTTTTACCTGCCTAAGTTTTACATTAATCTTTTTCCTAGACACTAATCACTTTTCAAGTCCCTCTTTGCTTTCCTTTTACTTTAGTAGTTCTTAGTATTTTGTGGAATTTTGTTTAATCATATTTACCCCTTAACTAAATGCTCTCAGTCCTAATCGCTTTTTACCTACTCACCAAACTTTGAATTCTCTCTCTCTCTCCCTTTGTTTTGTTTTGCTTTCTCACAGCTATGAAGTCCAATTTCTGCTGCCCATATATTCTTGGATATGTGGTCTTCTACTAGAGTGTGGTCATCTTACAAGGGCTATGGAGAAACCCTGTCTCGAAAAATCAAAAAAAAAAAAAAAAAAACCTAACTCTCTACCCCCATTAGCAACCAATCATCAACAGCACATTTACTAAGTGGCTCATCCCCAGCTCACTTCTGTGCTAAAATATCCCCTAGCTGGAGATTATTATGATCTTGGGCATTCTGTCAAATGGTTGTGAGCTCAAATGTGCTGCTGTTTTACTGTGTCCAGAAGATACACTTTTTAGTCCTCCAATACCTGTAGTTCTTACACTCTTTCTGTCCTCCAGTAATCTCTGGTGTTGAGAGGGGTGTGTGTGTGAGATGTCCCAGTTACTGCTTAAAATTCTTCATTCGCTTATTCTGTGGACATTTTCCAATTGTGCCTCTCTGCAAATGGAAGCTTTGCTAATGAAGATTGATAGATTTGTTAATCAATGGACATAATGATTAATCCTTAGGAACTGGATTAATACTATGTTCATTTAGCAGAGTAATTATCAGTAGGTTTTCCCCTAAGATATATGGCCAGCCTAGTCTTGGCCATAATAGGATTCATACAAATCCATGATAAAGTATATGAGTGCTGTATGAATATATGCATGTGTGCATGTGGTATAGATGGTGTGCAATTGTCCACATGGTGACTAAATACTGACACTGGGTTTCATACTTGGTTCTTTTTTTTTTTTTTTTTTTTTTTTTTGGTTTTTCGAGACAGGGTTTCTCTGTGGCTTTGGAGCCTGTCCTGGAACTAGCTCTGTAGACCAGGCTGGTCTTGAACTCACAGAGATCCGCCTGCTTCTGCCTTCCGAGTGCTGGGATTAAAGGCGTGCGCCACCACCGTCCGGCCTCATACTTGGTTCTTTTGCTTTATTTTGAAGACAATGGCTTTCACTGACTCAGTTTGACAAACTGCATTGGTATATAGTTTCTGGCCTGCAGACTGAGAAATTCTCCCTGTTTCTGCCTAGGTGCTGAGGTTACAGACATGTTAGTTGTTTTAACATGGGTAAGGAGGGTTAGCTAAACTTTGTGATTGCATTATTTACAGTTTTTTTAAGACTGGGTTTCTTTGTGTAGCTTTAGAGCCTATCCTGGAACTCACTCTGTAGACTAAGCTAGCCTCAAACTCACAGAGACCCTCCTGCCTCTGCCTTCCAAATGCTGGACTTAAAGGCATATGCCACCATCACCTAGTTTGAACTTTTAAATATAAAAGAGGTTTTTTATTCTACTCAATTTAAAGATATTATGATAAGGTTTTTTTTGCTATAGTCCACATTTTTTAACAACATTTGTGCTACAGCCCATATTTGCTCAGTCATCTTTTAAGGAGAAACTTATTAGAGCCAAGAGCCTTGGTAAAATTAGGCCAAGATTCAAGTGCATTTTGATATTATTGTTTTTTTAAGATTGACATTATTGTTTGGTGAGTAAAGTGGCTGTCTTTTGCTGTAGATTTTTGCTGCAGCTGATTCCCCTTCTGCTATATATTTGGGAATTGATTTCCACAGTTCAGAACTGTTTCCAATGCCTTTGCACTACATGTCATAAACAGTTTCCTACTGCCAGGCATTTGCTCCTTTCTCCTAGGTAAATGCAAAGATCTACCTCCCTGCAATTATCTCTATCAGCAGACATTTGGTCAGTGTTTAGGGTCCAGGAGAGAGTACTCCATTTAAGATATACACAAATATCCAAGGACATAGAATTGCCCAAGCTGGAGTTCTGGTTTTATCTCACTTATAGATAAGGAATAGAGAGACCCAAATCTAACTTTATATTAAGAGATTCCTAACTCCTTATACTCACCTTTACTTACTTTACTGATGATTTCGTTTCAGGCTATTTACTGCTTGTGTTTTACTCTTTTTTTCCCTCTATTTAGATCTGTACTACACTTTTTAAATTATTTTTTCTTGAATTTTACTGAGCTCTACAGTTTTCTCTGTTCTCCTTCTTGCCACTTGCCTCCCCTTCAACCCTCTCCCAAGGTTCCCATGCTCCCAATTTACACAGGAGATCTTGTCTTTTTCTACTTCCCATGTAGATTAGATCTATGTAAGTCTTAGTGTCCTCATTGTTGTCTAAGTTCTCTGGGATTGTGGTTTGTAGGCAAAACATTCTGCAGGGTATAGAAAAATATCACTGACAAACTGCCAATTAGGTGGAACTGTTTTTGAAATGGCCTGCTTCGTGGAAAAATCTGCTGGATACTATGGACCTGTATGCTAAATATGCATGCCCTAATGTGCAAAAGAATGTTAGGTGACTGTCCAGGCAGCAAGATGTCTCTGTCAATTCTAGAGTTTTGGAAGTTGCTTACAATGTACTTCCTGCTTATTTAGGTAATATTATATCCTTCTGGAGTCTTTGATGGAGTTAAAAAATGTAGTTATAGTTTTCCTTAGTTTTGATAAAAGATAAAGTAAATATAAATATTGTAATTGTAATTCTTGTTTGACACCTGTTTTGTTATATGTAATTTTACTATGTTAAAGTTAAAACCTTCCTTTTTATTAAACAAAAATGGGAGGTGATGTGGAAGTTCCCTCTGTGTGCTGTGATTACAATTGATGAATAAAGAAACTACTTTGGACCTATAGCAAGGCAGAACTTGGGTAGGCAGGGAAAGCTAAGCCAAATGCTGGGAGAAAGAATAGAAGAGTCATAAGGACGCCATGTAGCCCCACCAGAGACAGACACTAGAACTTTAGCTGGTAAGGCACAGCCACGTGGCAATACACAGACTAATAAAAATGGGTTAAATTAAGATGTAAGAGTTACCAATAAGAAGCTAGAGCTAATGGGGCAAACGGTGATTTGAATAATACAGTTTCTGTGTATATATTTTGGGGCTAATTGGCCAGGAACCAACAAGCAGTCTCCTCCCTTCCCCAACACATCACCATTAATTAATCCCTAAAAGAAATGCCCATAGGCAAATCTGATTTTAGTAATTCCTCAACTGAGGTTTGCTTTCCAGAACACTTGCTCTCTTTTCAAATTCCTGGCCTATTTGTATTTAACCATCATTAAATGATTAAATGTATGTCATTAAACGTATATGTGTGTGTGTGTCTGTGTGTGTGTCTGTGTATGTATATGTATATCCCTAAATGCATAAATATAACCTGGTTAGTATTTATACTGCTACTCGTATGTATATATTCTCAGGCCTTATTATTTTGTATTAGATCATTAATTGGTGTGCTATTTCTTCTGGAAGACTATTGCTTAATTTCTTAACTCTAAAATATAGCGAAGGTAACTGCCATGATAAATGCATCTAATAGCATATAGGTTATTGCAGAATCTCAGAAAATGGCACTGAATTGATAAGGGTTCTAATTCTGAGTTATTAAACATTCACCATGTGACACTGAGTAGTTTACTTACTTTCTTGATATTAAGAATTGAAGATTTTTTTTCTTCTTTAAATACGGGAAATAAAGAGCTTATCCAAATAAGTTTTACATAAAGATTTTTTCAGCTATATAAACTTCAGAAAAATTGCTTTCTGACTATGCCATTTTGAGTTCCATTTTGTAGGCTTTTGCAAGTTTTGATGTATGAAGTTTAAATATTCTGCCAGACTCAGTCTTTTTAAAACTTCAAAATGACTTTATGTGTGTGTGTGTTGCACATGTATAAATGCATGTACACATACATATGTATGTGCATGCATGTGACGAACAGAAGGCAATGTAGGGTGTTTTCTTCAGTGTTTTCCAGTGACCTTTTGGAAATAGTATCAATTACTGATATTGAAGTACAGTTTCTTATAGACTAGCTGTTCAGTATTTTCTAAGGATCACCTGAGTTATATTCACAGCTAGCTCATTAGTATTATGGACGAAGACGCTGCGTATGGCTTTTTGTGGGGAACAATATTTTCATGTGTGTGACTTTCGTTTACATTCCATTTGTTTAACTCTATGAAGCTGTGTTACTGTGCCTGTCTAAAACACCTGATTGTACTAACAAAGAGATGAACATCCAATAGCAAGGCAGGGGCAAGGACAGGAAGGACTAGCAGGCAAAGTATAAATAGAAGAAGAAATCTGGGAAGAAAGAAAATGAGGAAAGAAAATGGAGAGGGGGGACATCAAGGGACAGCCACCCAGCTACACAGCAAATCACAAAGAAAGAAGAAACATATACCGAAGTTAAGAAAGATAAACGCCCAGGGGAAAAAGTAGACAGGTTAATTTAAGGACAGCTGGATAGAATAAACCAAATTAAGAGTAAGCATTTATAACTAAGAATAAGCCTCCGTGTCAGATTTACTCTGGAGCTGAGGATGGGTCCCCCTAAAAGCCAAAAGCATAAAATATTACATCACACACACACACACACACACACACACACACACACACACACACACATGTCAGTGTCTGTGTATGCACAGTGGATACACTCTCAAATTGAGCAGCAAACATTTTCCTGACTAAAACCATGTCACTATTTCACCTTAGTGGTTGTGTTAAGGATTTAGATTTATTCACTAAAACTCAACAGAAGCCGATTCCCTAGCTCCAAATCTTTATAGGAAAGTAAGCACTTAACTGAGATTGGTGCCAATTAGCCGTTACAAATGACTAGTTAATATCTTAGAGTTTGGTCTCTCTCTCCATGTGTGTCTATTATATGTTGACAGAGGTTTCTGTCCCACCTGGTCCCACAGATGTTTAGTCCCGAATAAATCAGAGAGAGGTCTACATTAATCATAAACTGATTGGACTATTAGCTAAACCTTCATATTAATTAATTCTTACATCTTACATTAACCCATTGTTTTTGTCTATGTTAACCAAGTGGCTTGGTACCCTTTTTGGGGAGGGAGGCAGTCAGTTCTTACTTGCTCTGTGTCTGTTTTCCTCCACGTCTGGGTGATGACTGCAGACTGAATTTTTCCTCTTCCCAGAATTCTCCTATTCTTATTGTCCCACCTCTACTTCCTGTCTGGTCACCCCACCTATACTTCCTACCTGGGTAATGGCCAATCAGCATTTTATTAAACAAATATAAGAAACAAATCTTTACACGGTAAAAGCATTGTCACACAACAAATATAATTTCAAGCACTCATCTGTACATATACACAATTAGTACTTGTGCATCATTCCATTAATTTAGTGAAAAGTTTCAATCCAGCCTTGGAAACCTTCCTTATTCACACAAAGATTAGAGGGATGCTTGAATAAAAATGTTTGGTCAGTAATGTTTTTCTCCTTCACTAAGAGGTAATTCCATAGCAGACAAGAAAAGAATTGCATTAGTACAGTGCTTGACACTTTTAAGGAATTGTTGTCTTTGTGAGTGTCAGCTTTTACAAGTTGTTACATTATTAAATGTAGAGTGATGTTTTGTTCCAGAGAATATTATGTGTCATGCAAGTGTGTCATTGTGTAATATAATATTTTTTCTTTTATTTATTTGACACATGATTTTATTGTTACACATACATATTTATATATCCATTTACATGCTGTATATTTTATTTGAACTGATTTTTATTATTATTTTCTATTTACATTTTAAAATAACTGCTCAGAGAGCATTATAGTAGGAATAGGTCTTCTGAATTCTAGTGCTGTAGAACAATTTGAAGGGCAATATTTTTCTCTTGTGACTAACATTTTGAAAGATTTAGCAGTAGAAGAAAAAAACAATGTTCAAAAATCTCATTGCCTTAGGCTGTTTCTTTCTGTTTGAATTCCTGTGGCCATTTGAAATGTATTAGCTTTGCTTCTATTAGTTTTATTGTGAAGAACTTGGCAAACAAAGGCAGAACAATAAAGAGCTCAGAATCAGCTTTGTGAAAACACCTGCTAAGAGAGGTTTTCTCAAGTCCCTAGACTACATTTACTGGTAAATTTCTGGGCATATGTTTGGCTTTAGATAAAAAACGCCCCTTTTAGCAATAAAGTCAAATTTATCTAGTAGAAATCTAATGTTAGGAGTAGTTATAGCATTCCCCAAAAACCTGGGATTAAAACCAGTTCTTTGATGACTGTATATTCTATAACTAATCATTTAATCAATATTTTTCAAGGTATTATATTACATTGATGGGATCTAAAAATGTGAGTTATATACTAAATCTCTGACACCTTAATAGTTAATTAACAAAGCACCTGATTTCTATGATGAATTTGTACTTTAAAAGGCTATTTATATGTGTTCCATCCTTGTGGCAAGTAGAATAAACCTTGAGTATGAGAGATTAAGTGTATATGACTGTTTTGGTTGGAGTCTATTTCTGTCTATAATATTTGGGTCAATGAATTATATTTACAAAGTCTTGTATCTTCATTTTTATAGTTAATAAGTATTCTTAATGGGTTTTATGTCATTTGAACACTATATGTATTGAAATCCTCTCGTGAATAGTATGTCCTAATACTTGGTATTCGTTTATTGACTCTAAAACATAAGTGATATTATTAATTTTTTGAGAGAGAGAGAGAAAGAGAGAGAGAGAGAGAGAGAGAGAGAGAGAGAGAGAGAGAGAGTAGATTTTTATGGTTTGTAATTAAGTATAATCCCTTAAGATCCTCTTCTACTTCTTGGCATTTTGGACAAAAATTATGAGGGGATTTTTTTTTTTGGTGTTTTGGGGTCTGAGTTATAATAGGAATACTTCAACAATGGGAACCTTCTCTTCTTGTAGTGTTCCTACAAGAAGTATTGGGTGGGTAATCCAGGGTTTATTTCATGTTACAGTCCATATATAGAACATGAAATCTATTAATTCATTAATGTATACAAAGTAGTTATCATAACCAGAAGTAATCTGGACCAACTAGTCACTGAGGCAATGTAAGATCCAGATGTAAAACTAGGTGTGGCTGTTAAAGCAGGTACAAAAGTATAACTGTTAAAGCCACGAGAGATAACCTGATAGCCAGTATAGCATAGAGTGCCTTTACAAGGCATTATATTCCTGTTTAATTATCATTCTGATGTAATAATGCTTGACAGCTTTTTATAGGCAGTAAATCAGATCTAGGGCATAGAAATGTTGAGGGTAGGTGGAAAACCATGTCAAAGAGCTTCTTAATTTCTGAAATGATCATTCTCAGAGCCTTGAATTTATGATGACCATGACATTAATATTTTATGTGTCCCATAGTTATAATTACAGAAATTCCAAGATGGGTCATGTATGATGTAGAAATGTCATGGTCTATAGTCATGAATCCCTTGAAGATGTTGAAGTGGGATGTTACCTAGTGGTTGACACTGAAGGCATTGGTTCAAAATTTGAATGAATTGTCAGAGATTTTGTGGTTCATGATAATCAGAAACATGAAGGTTTCAAAAGAATAGGAAGGTTCGAATGACCATTATGGCCCCAAATTTCAAATGAGACCTGGCCTTCTCCAAGGTAAGAATGACACAGTAGATTACACCACTTATTTCCAAAGCACTGGTCTTTGTGATGATGGTAAACTTAGCTGTTTATAAACATATATATATATATATATATATATATATATATATATATATATATATATTGGTTTTTCGAGACAGGATTTCTCTGTAGCTTTGGTGCCAGTCCTGGAACTAGCTCTTGTAGATCAGGCTGGCCTTGAACTCCTAGAGATCTGCCTGCCTCTTCCCCTGAGTGCTGGGGTTAAAGGCGTGTGCCACCACCGCCCGGCTAAAAACATATTTGACCTTCCTGTTGATGACAATCTGCTCCCTTTCAGAAGTAAAAACCTTAGAGTTTTTTTTTTTTTGGAAAAATATGTTTGGATACTAATCATATAAATTGAGATCTCTTTGTCAATAATTAGGATTAAATAAATTTTATTTTGGCCTTATACTTTATAAAATATGTTATACAAAAGCTATATAATAGGATTACTGAAAATATGATTCAATTTTGAGTGCCTGGTTAGGAATTACACATGCAATTTTACAAATAATTTAATGTGAACTAAACATATATATATATATATATATATATATATATATATATATATATATATATAATGTATACAGACCAAAATAACTGAGAACTATTTTTCTTAGTCACACTGTTGAGTAAAAGAAATAAATTCAAAACTTAGGTTTATTGTTAAGACACAACTCTAAATTTTTATCTACTTATGGGACAGAAATATTTAAACGATGTGGGATTTCCCTCTGTATACTGTGATTACATTGATGAATAAAGAAACTGTACTAGGGAAACAGAGCTAGGCAGGGAAAACTAAATTGAATGCTCGGAGAAAGGTGGCAGAGTTGAGGAAAGGTGCCGCAGGAGTCAGGCATGCTGAAACTTTAGCCTGTAAGCCACAGCCTGTGGCGATACACAGGTTAATAGAAATGGGTTAAATTCAGCTGTAAGAGTTAGCCAATAAGAAGCTAGAGTTAATGGGCCAAACAGTTTAATTAATACAGTATCCAAGTGATTATTTCAGGGTTAAGCAGCTGAGAACAAACAAGTGGTCTCCTCACTACAGAAGGAGGGAGAACATGAGCAAGGAAGTCAAGATGGCAAGGGGGTGCACCCACCCACTGAGACAGTGGAGCTGATCTAATGGGATCTCACCAAGGCCAGCTGGACTGGGACTGAAAAAGCATGGGATAAAACCTGACTCTCTGAATGTGGTGAACAATGAGGACTGCTGAGAAGCCAAGGACAATGGCACTGGGTTTTGATCCTACTGCATGTACTGGCTTTGTGGGAGCCTAGCCTGTTTGGATGCTCACCTTCCTAGACATGGATGGAGGAGGGAGGACCTTGGACTGCCCTCAGGGCAGGAAACCCTGACTGCTCTTTGAACTGGAGGGGGGGTAGTGGAGCGTGGGGAGTGGGGGGAGGGAAAGGGAAAAGGGAGGCAGGGAGGAGGCAGAAATTTCTAATAAAAAAAAGAAAAAAATAAAAATTATGGTTACAAACATACTGAATTTGTTAATGCATTAATTATACACACATGCATGTTTGTCTTTACACACATGTTTACATACACACTGATATGAATTCTTTAGCAGTTCATTCTACTTCATTATAATGGTTACTGGTGTCCTTACATCACAAATTCCTAAAGTCTCCAGTTTTTCTGTACCTCAGAACATCCACTCTTTCTTCTTCACCAAATTGTTCTGAACACGTATTATATATTCTACAGCATGCTATGAAAATATTTTGGATACACCTTCTTGTATTTCCTGGAAAGTTTATTGTAAGCAGTCTATTAGAGTGACTATGTAGGCAAATTACCAATATATCCCAACCTAATCTAATATTAATACTAGACATAGATCAAATGTTTTTTTCCTACATAAGTATTGGTCTCAAATATAATATTTGAGATTTATTAACATCAACACATTTATTTGTACTCAGGAGACCCTATACCATTTTTAGACAGTCCTTATTCCTGTATTTCTGTGAGTACTTTTAATGCTAAAGTACAGGACTGTTTATTTACTCCTGGGAGACTAATATTTTTTTTCTATTTATTTACTTTTGTTATCATTTGCTGATATTTTCTTTAGCTTCCCCATAGAAGCAGAAGGCTGCTATAATTCCTTTATAAGAATTTAGACAGTTGTTTAGTTTGACAATTTCCTTTTTCTTTTGAATATAAAGATATGTTTTTCTTCAAAAGTGAAAAATAAAGATTTTTATATTTTAACATTTTCCCTTTTGATTTTTAGATTTATTTTTAGAGTACAAATGAGAAATTAAGAATTTCTGTGTAGATTTTTTTGTTCATTTGTTTCTTTGTTTGTACATTTTTCAAGACAGGGTTTCTCTATGTAGGCCTGGCTATGCTTTCTAGAACTTTATATGCATTCAAGACTGGCTTCAAACTCAGAGATCTGGCTGTCTCTGGCTCCTGAGTACTAGCATTTAAAGGTCTGTGCCACAACTACCCATCCCTCTTTGTAAAATCTTTAAAAATTCATTAGAAATTATTCAGAAGATAAGTTCCCAGAAAAAATTGTAGAAGTATACTTTGTCTGTACTTACAACTATTATCAATCAGTGGTTATTATCTTCTGTTCTTCAGGAAACCAGAGTAACTGAACTTTGACTTATATTTGCAAGAGGCCTGGAACATTGCAGGGAACTGCAGTGAGGTGACAGGGTGGTCATGGGATCTCTTCCTTGGAGACCTGTAGCAGATTGTTCACTGGTAAGATTTAAATAATCCCCTCACCTTAGCTATTGTTCCATTTTCAGATGAAAGTGTTCAGCGTTTCCATTTATTGAAAAACTTTGAAGTTTGAATTTAAAATCTGTTATAGAGAAGGAGAAAATGCACTATTTCCTATACAAAAGATGAGTTGGTTCCTGCATTGTGTAGATATCTATAAATGAACAAGTTTCCATTGACTGTTTACTGTCTTTATCTGGTTGATTTCATTAAAACTCTTTAAATACAGACACAATCCCATAAATATTATCAAGGTTCCTTATTAATATAGACAAATATTGTGCACATCCTTTCAGAGGAACTACATCTGGGTTAAAGAAACGCAGGTATTTGTCAACAGAGAGGGCTAAGGTATAATCAGTTTCCTGTATACTATAATAAAATATCTGTAGCAATTGACTTGTAAGGATTTAGAGAAAATGAACTTAAACCATTTGTTTAGGATTTGAAAATCATTACCCCGATTTAGCCTCTATTTTGGTGATGGTAGCACCAAGCATAATGGGTGTACACATAGGAAAACAGAACAAACATAAGGAAGCATTACCTCCTCTCAAATCAGAAGCAGGATTTACTGAAGTTCTATCTTTTTAGCTTTTAAATTATAGAGCACAGTCTTGATGCGTGTAAATTAGAGATGAAAATTTCTTAGCTCATGGTTTTAGATATGCAAAGGCATCCCATCTGTGTCGCTGTTTTTGTTCCATTGTAATTAATAACCATGATGAATAATAGAACTGAGTGACAAAATTGTGTACCCAGAAGAAAAACAACAAACAAAAATTACATATTCGACAAAAATGAGAGATGTGGGAGGGGATGCTGTCTCACATTCTGCTCTCATATTCTAGTAACTTAAAAAAAACCTAAGACAGTCTTTGTCCTTCAAGGTACAATCACCTTCCAATACAATCACTAAGGAAACTAATCCCTGAACAAATGACCTCTTATCTGTTATTCAATATTCTATCCAGAGATAACAGTAAATGTGTTTTCCATCTATAGGATATGGCTGATGGGAAACCCAGATAACATCTGAATTTTGTTTAGACTATCACACAAAATAGATCATTTCTTGCCCTCAGCTCTTCACATAGGCACTCTCACACACTTACTATGAAATGTCCCACCATGCTGTGCTTTCCTTCGAATTGAGTGGCAGTTCCTCACTTTGGTTTATGATCTTCCTTTCAGCAACAAAATTTTTTCATGTCAGCTATGTCATCATTGCTGAAGTCACTATGAGATCAGCATCCTATGACATGAAAATATAATCTTCTACTCATACCACCAACTCTTTGCCATTCTCCAACTCCCCTAACCCATAAAACCAGCCCATTTAATTTCATAATATAAGCCACAGGTATTATGGCTAATCTTTTTGCATTTAACCTTGAAAACAAAAGAAGTAAACATATCTCAAAAATATCAAGACAATGTCCTTCTGATAGATACTAAAAACTAAAGACATACTACATTTATGAAACACAACTCTTTTAAATTATTTTTCTGAATGGAAGTGTTTGAGGTTATAATTCAAATAAAAAGAATATTGTTTAAAAATTGTTCTATTTTGAAATGCAGAATTAAGCAATCTAAACCATCTTTGTTTTACCTACATCACATATTAAACACTGATATTTGTGCATAACAAAATTACTAGTGAGAAATACACTTGATGTCATATACTTCTAAACAATTAAGAAAAAAATATTTTCCTTAACTGGTACACCTTAAACAGTATTGAGTGCACGTAGTCCATTACTAGAACTCTAATATCATTTTTGCTAATCATACATTGCTTCGGCTGTTGTCTTTAATTTCTCTACTGTGATTTAGCTTCCACATTAGGCAATATTGCTTTCCTGAAACATATCAAAGCTTGAATTCAATACACTTTTATTTTCTTTTAATTGGAGAAACTTAAATTCTATGGTAGCATTTTCTCATAGGGCTGATATACAACATTATAATAGCTATTAAACAATGACTTATTTTTTGTAACAATTGGCATCTATCACATATTAATTAGCCTTAATGGTTTCCAGCCTTCAAGGCTTACTCTAATATTATAAAACCTGAGTGGAATTGCATTGTTATACTATTGTGTTTTTTTATATTGTTTTTAGTTTGGTTGGTTGCTTATATTTTTATGGGGGGAGTGAGTTGCAGAAAATATTATTTAGATACTGTTAAGTTATGGCATTATATGGAATAATTTGTAATGATTATATTTAATTCAAATAGGGAGTTCTCTATTAGGCAAATATTTTAGTTAAGGTTCTATAAAGGAAAACATATATGTGATATATATATATATATATATATATTACACATATATACATATATATATCATATGATGAAAGGCAGAGTCTAGTAGTTGTTCAGTTCAGTTGATGAATGTTCAGTGGTCACATTTTGGTTTTGGATAATTCCTGGAGATATGCTAGGATGCATTCTACAATGGATCTGACTTGTTTACTTATAATTCAAGTAAAGTATTTTAACAATGAAAGAATAGATGCGACATCTAGTGAGGATGAGACAAAGCAGACAAAAACAGTTTTCTTCTTCTCTGTCTTATAGGAGCAGCCACAAGAAGATGGAACCAAGTTCTAGGGCCATATTCCAGCTTCAGATAATCTGGTTAAAGATGTTTCCTCACAGATGTCCTCTGGAGTCTGAATTCTAGGTGATTCTGGCTATAGTCAAGTTGAAACTCAAGATCAACCAACAAAAAAGATACTCAGAATAGAATATTTTTTTCAAAATAAATTTACTTTTATAAGCATTCAGAATACAGACTAGTAAAGTATTACTATAAAAATCTCCTAGTGTCTGGTATGTATATTCAACTCACTTTTTGGTTGGCCATGGATCAACAAAAGACATACCCTTAAAACCAATAAGGTTGGTAGCTATGTATGGTGGTATACAACTTTAATGCCCATATATTGGAGGCAGTGGTAGGCAGACTTCTGTGCATTCCAGGTAAGTCTGCACTATGTGACAAATCCCTGACTCAACCAAACAAATGGGTTTCAGAAGCAAGGAAGGCAACTCAGTGTATGAGAATGGTTCAGCTTTATGAGACTGCTCGTGCCTTTATTGCCATCATTGGTGGACAAAAGTAAGTAGATATAGAGAGCTCAATGGAAACAACAACCATAACTAGAGCTTTAAGTGTATTGTCCAATCAGATACACTACTCAATTACAAAAGACAGTGAGTAATAGACAAAGGGACCTGAAATCCGGTCTTCATATCTTCATGTGTATATCAGCTGCATGTACACATTCATGTTTGGTTAGCTCTCTCTCTCTCTCTCTCTCTCTCGCACACACACACACACACACACACACACACATGCACACACACACACACATGCACACACACATGCACACGCACAATACACATTGTAGAATCAAGGTCAAATACAAAGGAAAGATTATGTATCTAGTTACGTGTGACTTTTCTGAAGGTTTACTTATATTCATTTTAAAGTTTATGCTGATGATGAATTACTAAAAATGGGCCTATGTTACAATAAATTTATTATAAGCTACAAATATAAGTGAGTTGTGACTTCAATACACCTAACCTGCAGGATGTAGCTTACTCTCTTAGACCTGTACAGAAGAAATATATTAACCCACAGCCAAGCACAACCAACTTAGGCAAAGCTTGTTTTATGACTTTGGTACTTCATACTTCTAATATTCACAATAGAGAGTTTGATGTAGCCTGCAACTTACTCAATGTCCATATCCTTGAAATACTGGCAACATCGCTTACTTTAAAGTAGGGTATATAATATCTCAGTATACATACTACTTTACAGTGAGTAGCAGGCCTCACATAACAAGATGTAGAAAGAATGAATTCAAGATCTGGAATATATAGTCCTAAAACCATCATAAAGTGAAAAAAATTATCACTGGATACCAATAGTTGCAATTCTAATCAACAAACTTAGAATCTTTTCAACTTACTTGCTAAACAAATGGTCCTTTGTTGGGACTAATTGAGTCCTGGCCTTCAGCGGCTTTTCCCTGTCTAGAGCCTTCTAATTGAAGTTACAAAAAGCTGTGCTTTGCCTAGAGGATCAGAGGATGGGATTTTCACCTGTTGGCCATTGACTGCTGGCTATTTAAGCCTCCATGGTGCTATTAAAGAGGGCTGTTGGTACCAGTGTTGGAAGGTCTGTGTGTCAGACTGTCTCTGCGTGTGTATTGTCAACTTCCAGCCCCTTGCCCGAAGCTGGGTTCTAGTGCATAGAGCTCAGACAGGGGTCCTTCATTTCTTTTTGTAATTAAAAAGATTTGTTATTTATTTGCATGTGTGTATGTGTGTCTATATATGTTTTTGCTCAGGTTACAGAAATGTTTTCAGGGAGCCATTATGGGGTTATCAAGAAACCTGGCTATAGAGAAATTCCCAAGTATGCACAAGAATGACCCCAGCTAAGACCCTAAGCAATAGAGGAGAGGGTGCCTAAAATGGCCTTGCCCTGTAGTCAGACTGATGCATATCTTAAATATCACCATAGAACCTTCATCCAGCAACTGATGGAAACAGGCAGAGACCCACACTGCAGCACTGACTGAGCTCCCATGCCCAACTAAAAAGTGGGAGGAATGAGAATATGAGCAAAGAGGTCAAGACCATGATGGGTTCACTCACTGAAACAGTCTACCTGAGCTCACCAAATCCAGCTAGACTGGAAAGGAACAAGCATAGGACCAAACTAATCCCTCTGAATGTTGTTGACAGATGCATGGCTGGGGCAGACTGAGGGGCCACTGACAGAGGCACCAGATTTATCCCTACTACATATACTGGCCTTTTGGGAACATATTCTCTTTGGATCGATACTTTGCTCAGCCTAGATATAGGACCTTGGACCATCCCCAAAGCAATGTGCCTTACCCTCTCTGAAGAGTGGATGAGGTGGGATGGGTGGATTTTGAAGGAATTGGAGGAGAGGAAGGAGTGTGAATGTGGATTAGTATGTGTAATGAAAACAATAATTTGTTTTCTTTAAAAAAAATACCCTCAGAAAGAGACTGTGTATGTGAGCTGTCTGCTGCCATTTTATATTTCTCTTTAGGGCTGGGATTAAAGGTGTGCATAGTGGGATTAAAAGCAGGCACCACAAGTTTCTATGGCAAACTTGTATGGTTTACTGGGATTTAAGGTGTGTGTCATTGTGGCTACTGGGGTTAAAAGTGTGACCAGTTTCTACCTGGTCTGCAAGGCTTGGCCAATGTGGCTATTTTCCTAAGGCCAGATTTATTTATTAAAATAAAAATAAAATGCTGGTGGTGCTGCTGCTGCTGCTGCTACTACTACTACACACACACACACAGAGTTAAAGTTCCACAGCCCTAATGTTGATTTGATTTCTTGATTTTTCCAATTTCCAGCAAATATACAAGCTAAGCTTCGGATTTTTTGTCAATAATGCAAATGTATTGTAATATTGTTTCTTAAAATCATAATATATCATTAGATTTTAAAAATTCTTACTGGGAATATTTCCAGTTTGAGGACTTTACAGTTGAGCGTTTTGTCCTTTCAGTTTGTCGTAATTGCTATCTTACAACATGGTTCCTGAGAACTCTCTGAATGGTACATATTTTAGAATTTATTTTTTGCAGTGGCAGAAAACTAGAATTTTATTATGGAACATGTTCCTGAAATAAATAAAATTTAATTCAAGATAATTACTTTTAAGGCATCTGAGACAGGTAGTCTAATGGCCATAGAGCCAGACAGTCTGCCATGTACATGACTTACACAAATGTCACCCTGTTGCCAGTGGGCAGTGCAAATGAAGAAATCAGTCCAAAGAGTACATTACACTTTCAATTAACTTGTAAATAATTGTTAAGCCAAAATTTTAGCTTATTTTTAAATTACTTTTGCTGTCACTGTGTTATGGAACCTGGAAGGTTAAAGAATATCACTTTGCTGTTGATAGTCAAGGAGTGGACATTGGAAGTTTTTTATATTCATTGAGCAACAACCATTGTTTATCTATTGGAACTCCTTCTCTTTCCTTTACATTAGAGACCTAACATTAACTCCTCCAGTCTCAGATAAGCAAATTAATTTATATTTTAACCATTATGATATACATATTCAAGATAAGTGATATAGGTGTGGTAGGGATTGAAGAAGTTCCCTAATAAGAACATGATAATATAAGGTAGATTACTTTGGTCTTTCTATGGAAGCCTGTTAGAGTATGAAAAAAAAAAAATCAGCTTGTGCCCATTCTGTGATGCAAGCTGAAATATCTCTCAGTTTTGTTTTTATTTTTTATGGATAATTTTGGATACTGAGTAACTATTAAAGCAGACCATGTTGTTCATCTACTGTGGACATGGAAGAATTGAAATCCCTCTGCCTATCAACCAATTGATAAGAGTAGAATGAACATCAGATGCTATTATCCCTTATTTCATTTTTTATGTTTTTTAAAGTAAATTTGTACCTTCATCTGAATCAATATTTATCAGTAAAAGAGCCAATTAAAGTAGCTTAATGGTCTGTTGACCTACATTGTAGCTCTTTTATTAAAGAATCTAATAGATGAAGCTGATTATGTACATGCTGTCAAAATAAACTTCAGCTAATGCTCAAATAAGAGGCCTTAACAGCATAATTTGTCTCACAAATTTAATCCTAGGTATTCATAATAGTTGGAGTACTCATATATGTTGACTAATTGGCTTTACAGAAAGCCAAACTAATCTGCTATACATTAACGACAGGGGTAATTTTATACAACTACTGAAGTCATCAGTCTACACGGTCATCCTCCATGAGGTTTCCTGTTAAATTAAAAATGTCTGCATATCCCCGGTCGGGAGTCCCAGGTTTTGGTGCTGTTTGGATAATATGGTGTTATTAAGATGGGGGGATAGCTCTTGGAAATAGGTCACTATTGGCAGACCTTTAAAAAATATGTACTGTACAGGAACTGGACTTGGAATCTCCATACAGCCACATTGTTTTTGTTTGTTTGTTTTTTAATTTTATTTATTTTAAAAAGAATACAAATTCTGATTTTTCAGTTCATATACCAATCTCAGTTCCCACTCCCTCCTTGTATTCCCTACACCTTTCCCCCCACCCACTCTACCTCCCATCCGTTCCTCAGAGAGGGTAGGACACATTACTTTGGGGAGAGAGCAAGCCCCTCCCTACTATATCTAGGCTGAGCAAGGTATCCATCCAAAGAGAATAGGTTCCCAAAAAAGCCAGTATATGCAGTAAGTATAAATCTTGGGGCCACTGCCAGTAACCCCTCAGTCTAACCCAGCCATGCAACTGTAAACCACATTCAGAGGGACTACTTTGGTCCTATGCTTGTTCCCCAAAAGCCAGTAAAAGCAGTAGGGATAAATTCTGTTTCTTTGGCCAGTGGCCCCATTGTTCATCAAGCCATACAACTGTCACCAACATTCAACAATCAACTTCATATGGAAAAAACAAACAAACAAACAAACAAAAAACAGAATAGCCAAAACAACCCTAGACAACAAACAAACCCTGGAGGCATCACCATCCCTGACCTCAAGCTCTATTATAGAGTTGCGGTAATGAAAACAGCTTGATATTGGCATAAAAACAAACAGGTTGACCAATGGAATCAAATCAAAGACCCAGAGATTAATCTTTTGAACAGGGTAATCTGCTTTTGCCTCTAAAAAATTGTTTTAATAATGTGGCAAATATATTTTATTTCAGGAGTTTCTATTAATTCCTTTTTCTATGGAATAAAATAAGTTTTACTTTAAACTTTCACACGTGTATTTTCTAACAAATATTTAGTCAGTCTGATAACTGTAAGTCATGCTATTAAAAAGGCATGGAAACTCTAATAATAGAAGATCTTTCTCATGATAATAATGATTAAAGTTTTAAATGTGAGGTTTGGTTATTTTATCAAGATGGCAGTATTGCACATTCTACTTATAACTGCAGTATAGACAGTGTTCTTCAATTTCTTTGACTGCATACCACTTAGGAAATCAAACGTAACAAGACTTTACTGTTCTGGGACTTTTTGATTTAACAAATAGGTATCGACTAGTATTTGAAACCTATAACATCTGCTGTGAAAAAATATGCATGTTATAAACCTTCTTGAAATGCTGTCTCTTCCTAATTCTGTTCAGCCTATGTGGAGACTATAAACAAAGAATTATTTTAACAGACAAGACAAAGAATGGAGATTTCACAAAAACCCTTATAACTCTCAAAAACTCTTTTGGTATCTTGAAAAAAATATTTAAAAACATATAAGGTAATATGAAGTAAGAAAAACTGTTTCCAAATGAAAAGAACATATCTGTGATAGTATTTCAAGTGAAGGTTCTGCACAATCTAGACTGTACTTTCTCTCTGTTCTGAGTTCATCAGTATATATCTCCTGTAACCTAGGTTAGCTTTGGATGTAGCATAAGTTCCTAGTTATTTCACTTTCTGTATGGGATAGAAAAAGAGAAAACGTTTGACAAATCTATACTATGAAACACAAACAATGTTCTTTAAGATGTTTTCCAATTTTTTTTAAGTTTTACCACTGTTAAATCACAAAATTAAAAACAAAAACAAAAACAAACTGGTGGCGCACGCCTTTAATCCCAGCACTTGGGAGGCAGAGGCAGGCGGATCTCTGTGAGTTCGAGACCAGCCTGGTCTACAAGAGCTAGTTCCAGGACAGGCTCCAAAACCACAGAGAAACACTGTCTCGAAAAAAAAATCACAAAATTTTGTCACATGGTTACAGTGAATATTGGAAGTAATTTGTTCGAGTTGGAAAGCATTAGGTGAGCAATTATTAATAGACCAGGAAAACACCTATTTTAGTATGAAACAGGAAGAAACTAACAACCCACAAAATAATTAGGAATGATCATGTCTGTGGTAGTTCATTGTTACAATGTTCAAATGATTCCCCCTGAAGCTGGAGATAGCATGGCCAGGCTTTTGCTTTTTGTTTGCTTATTTGATACTATATGTGTTGCTGTTCATTCTGCTTGAAAATATAAAGAAAGCCAATGTCTTTCCAATAAAATCGTTGGTCCCTACAGGATTCTGAAGTACAACTACCTCAGTATGATTAAAAGAGCTCATCCCAGGGCTACATTCTTTCATGTGTACATGTAAGTTGTCAACACTGACACACAGCACTGCGAAACAAGAAATCCTAATTTGAATCAACGTAAAATTTGTTGACAGGTCAATTAAAACTTGAATATTAAAATTTATTTTTAAATTTTCTTACCACTAAAGTAGAGAAAACAGAACATTTGGGAAGAAACGGTAAAATAAATTATGTCTTGAAATCTTCATAAAAAGTTTATGGGTCACATTTAGGTTGTTTTTCAAATTGTGGAAAACTAAATTTAGTAACATATGTAAATTAATATTTGCCAAAACAGAAAAAGTTTTCAACAGTAATGACTCAATTCCTGGGTGTCAGAGTTTTCTGGTTTTATTTTTCATTTCAATTTAAAAAAAAATCAGGGAAAGTGCTTGAGGGAGTGTTATAAAAACCATATCTAAGCTTCTAGGGATACTTATAAGCCATAAAATGTGATTGCCTCCTGGCCACAGGCAGTATCAGGAGTATTTAAAAACATTTCTTCCATAAGAATTTATGTATTGCTCTTATTAACAAATGTTTTGTATATTAGAAAATGCTGTTTGCAAATTTTACTTAAAGTTTTTCATAGTGTTTATATTAAAGTTTCAGATTTCTAATATTAGTAATTAAATTGAATATAGACTTCTATGGATTAATAGTTGAAGAAAAAAATTACCACATAATAATTTTGTGTATTCCAAAAATATTTCTGTATCATTTCCACATTTACTATTATGACATTTGCATAAATAGCTATAAATAGTGTAAACTTGTTATATGTGAGTAATATTTTCAGATTACATCGAGAGTATATCATAGATATATGCTGTACACTTTGTTCCACATTGTAAAGGAGATGTTAAGTCAGTCTATAAAAGACTTTGCTTACATATTTTATAAAACACTTACATTAGATGAAAACATACAGAAGTAAGTATCACACACCATTGTGAGTCAGTAAAACACATTCGACAAGATAAATGAGCAAGTGTGTACAAACAAATTTTGGTAACTTTTATTCTAAGTTGTAATAAGCCTAGGGGAAAATAAATCACTCACAGCAAACTTAGAATCTCCATGGCTACAGGAAAAAGATCTCTACAAGGAAAATGCCCATAGACATTTTAGCAGGAATAGAGGATATTCCACGGGAACTGAGTCTTAGACAAATAATACAGAGGACTCAGGAATGCCAAGAGATAGAGAAAAATAGTCTGTCTTAAGGAGGATCTTCCCATTTGCTTTCCAATACCAAGTGTTCAACCTTGATGTAATAAATATCCAAGTAAGATTATGCAGACTGAGCAGGTTCTACTTATATAAATTCTTAATAAACACACACACACACATCAACAATTAAAAAGTCATGAATTTGAGAGAAATAGAAAGTCTGCATCAGAAGGATTGAAGGGGAAAAGGGAGGGAGAAAATCATGTAATTACATTTTAGTATCAACAATTTTGTTTTAAAGGTCTAAAGGACAAGAAATGGCTCATGGTTTAATAGGAATTGGTGGTGTTTCAGAGGACCCAAGTTTTTTTTCCTCAAAACTGATAACATTTGGCTTATAAATACCGATTAACTCTTTCTCCTGAGGTATCTGATGCCCTTTTCTGGTATCTGCAGGTACCATGAACATATATGAACAGACATAACTATACACATACACTTAAATAAAACAAACCTTTTGTAAGTATATGAAAATCCTATGAAATTACAGGAAAACAATAACATTTTTAATGAAATGATTAAAAGTTTTAGACATAAGTCTGTGTTTTATAATTATCAATAATGTCTGTGAAACAAAATTCATCAATGTTATAAAATATTTCTGACACTTAAAGAAGTGTTAAATTTTATTTTAAAATAAATAAACATGCTTTTATTCCTAAGATTTTGTTATATATTTGAAATATTTATTTTGAAAAATATTTTTACTAACTCTTTAAAAAATTTATAGAAAATATTTTTGATCAAATTCACCTATACTCTTCCAAGTCTACCAAGATCCTCCATACTATATAGAAGCATTAATGTATTTTTATCTTTTTATAGACCTATCAAGTAGTATTTGTGCTGTCATATACTTTAAGGAACTCTGAAGTATGATTGGTACTCTACCAGAGTCAGATGTTTAAAGAAAATTGATTCTCCTTTTCCTTGCAGCTATTCTTTATCAAAGACCCTGAGTTAGTATATACCATATACTATCTACCATATACCATATACCCTCATTTTTTCCTTTCTAAACTTAAAAATTATCATATAAGAAATGAAATTGGAGTAAGTTACAAATCCCACTTCACCCCCAAATGCTTATATTTTCCACAACCTCAGAAGAACTCTGAAACACAGGCTGCAACAACAGAGAGAGGACGAAGAAAGGAATCTACAAGCATAGACTGTGACTGCACAGAGGAGACCAAGAAAGGAACTCTGAAGAACAGGCTGCAATGCACAGAGGAGACCAAGAAAGGAACTCTGAAGAACAGGCTGCAATGCACAGAGGAGACCAAGAAAGGAACTCTGAAGAACAGGCTGCAATGCACAGAGAAGACCAAGAAAGGAACTCTGAAGAACAGGCTGCAATGCACAGAGGAGACCAAGAAAGGAACTCTGAAGAACAGGCTGCAATGCACAGAGGAGACCAAGAAAGGAACTCTGAAGAACAGGCTGCAATGCACAGAGGAGACCAAGAAAGGAACTCTGAAGAACAGGCTGCAATGCACAGAGGAGACCAAGAAAGGAACTCTGAAGAACAGGCTGCAATGCACAGAGGAGACCAAGAAAGGAACTCTGAAGAACAGGCTGCAATGCCCAGAGGAGACCAAGAAAGGAACTCTGAAGAACAGGCTGCAATGCACAGAGAAGACCAAGAAAGGAACTCTACAAGCATAGACTGTGGCTGCCCAGAGAAGACCAAGAAAGGAACTCTGAAGAACAGGCTTCAATGCACAGAGGAGACCAAGAGAATACACCAAGAGAGTGGGTCAAGAAAGACCTCAGAGGCTCCCTGAGACAAAAACAGCAATAGGACAGAGAACAATTCCCAAAGACACAGACAGCAACTGCAAGAATTTGATCAAGATGCATAGATATTATTGGCACCAAGTGGAAGAAGAGATGAGTGGGCAACAATGGAAGAATTAATTCAACAACCTAAAACACAACGTGGTAACACCAGAACCCAGTGCTCATACAACAAAAACGACTTGATCATCCTATATCAGAAGAAGCAGAGGAAAAAAATTTTAAATATAACTTGATCATGATGACAGAAACCTTTAAATAGGAAATGAAAAATTCCCTTAAGGAAATGGAGGAAAAGACATACAATAAATTGAAAGAAATCAATAAATATCTTAAAGCAAACCAAGAAGAAACAAACAGATGAAGCAAATAGTACAAGACTTAAAAGCTAAAATAGAAACAATAATTACAGAAACAGGGAATTTGGGAAATGAAAAACCTTGTGTAAACAAATGAAAACTACAGATGTAAACATAATCAAAAGAATACCAGAGTGGTTTGGATGCTCACCTTTCTAGACCTGGATGGAGGGTGGAGGACCTTGGACTGCCCACAGGGCAGGGAACCCTGACTGTTCTTCAGACTGGAGTGGGAGACGGAGGGAAGTGGGGCGTGGGGAGTGGAGGGAGGGGGAGGGAAAAGAAAGGCGGGGAGGGGACAGAAATTTTTAATAAAAAAATAAAATAAAATAAATAAATAAAGAAGCTAAAAAATAATACCAGAATGAAAGAGAGAATCTCAGGTATTAGAGAAATATATATTTTCTCTATAGAGGAAATAGATTCATCTGTCAAAGAAAATGTCAAATTCAACAAATTCTTAACACAAAATACCCAGGAAATCTGTGGTACCATGAAAAGACCAAACCTAAGAATACCAGGAATAGAAGAAGGAGAAGAACTCCAGATCAAAGGTACAGAAAATATACTCAACAAAATCATTGAAAAAAACTTTCCCAACCTATAAAAGGATATCCCTATGAAGGTAGCAGAAGCTTACAGAACAAGAAATAGACTGGACCAAAAAAAAAGTCCCCTTACCATAAACTAATTAATAGGCAAAACATGTAGAAAAAAGAAGAATATTAAGGGCTGTAAATCCCAGGGCCATTGTCAATAGCCCCTCAGTCTGCCCTCAAACACAACTATGTTTTCTCTTAAGTACATGATGTTTTTTTTTTTGATTGATTGATCTTTGGTGTAGGAGATCCTTCTGTCTATGTGTTGCTTTAGTTGATTAATAAAGAAACTGCTTTAAGCCTATAGCAGAGCTGTAGGGGAACAGAGCTAAGCAGGGGAAACTAAAGGGAATGCTGGGAGAAAGGAAGTCAGAGTCAGGGGATGCCAAGGATCTGCCGCTGCCATAGGTAGACATGTAGGAAATTTGCTGGTAGGCCATGACCTCGTGGTGATACACAGATTAATAGAAATGGGTTAAATTAATATGTAAGAGTTAGCCAATAAAAAGCTAGAGCTAATGGGCCAAGCAGTGATTTAATTAATACAGTTTCTGTGTGTTTATTTCGGGGCTGAGCTAGCTGGGTGCCCAGGAACTAACAAGTGGTTCCTTGTAACAGAGTTCTAAATTTTTCTCTGCCCCCCTCCCTGCTTCTCCCCTCGTTAACCCTCTCCCAAGGTCCCCATACTCCCAATTTACCCAGAAGATCTTGTCTTTTTCTACTTCCCATGTAGATTAGATCTATTGTTACATGTACTAACGCATAAGTGTTTTTTAAACATAAAGCAAAGAAAATCAGACCACAAATCACAATCCCAGAGAACCTAAACAACCATGAGGACCCTAAGAGAGACATATACAGACATGCACTTTTCTTTTCAATCAAGTGTGTAGTTTACATATATTTTTAATTACTCTATGAGAATTTGCATGAGTGACTGTTTAAAAAATCACAGCAAAATCCAAATATGTAGATCTAAGCTATTCATCAGAATATTTAATTAGTGTTGTGCAGCAATCAATATATAATTTTTCTATAGCTCTATGATTATATAATAAAAAGTTATGGGATGAAGTTTCTAGTTTGAGTCTGAAGGTGTCAGTCTGGATGCATTCAGGGTCACCTGTAGGTTTCTTGTAATCCAAGAATTTATATTCTACTCTGAGGGGGAGATTTTCAAACAGTGACCATGTTTCTTGCTAAGGTGGTTGTCAGGTAATCTTTATCAGATGCATTTAAGATTCCTAATGAGATGAAGGTGAGAGACTAATTCCAGAAACATGAAGGGGAAAATAAGATAAAAGATTCATTTCCATATATTTCTCTAAAATTTTAATCAAAAGTTAATGAAGCAATGGATATCCATTACATTGTACAGTGTGAACAAAATATGTGCTTCTTCTGTTTACTTTTGGCAATTGGTCTTTCTCTGTGGTCAATAATACGTGACAACAGAATTTTAGACGGGGTATTAGTTATAATAGTTTACAGTGAAATTGAGGTCTATATTACTCTAAAATATATTTATTGATGACTTTTGTTTTCTTATATTTTCTCTATATTGTCCTGTGGTGTTATGTTAATCAATTAAATTCTTGAGTGATTTGATTACATTAAAGATGAAATTAATGGAAGTCAGAGGACAAATACATGTCATTTTTCAGTGACATTTCTCATTATCTTAGTTGTTCATAGTGTTTTTAATGCAATTTATTGCTACAGTAGATGAGTCAATATTGTTGTAAAAAATAAACAGCTTATTTAAGATTTACTATCAGTATTAAAATTATATCAAAATGAGCCTGCAATTCCTGATATTCACTTAAATGAAAATATCCTGACAATATATAATGCAAACAAGAATTTTCATGTTTTAATTTTTGTTTGCATAGAATGTTAAGTAATAAGTTATATCCAACAAAAGGGCCATTTCATATGTAGAAGGGAAATGATGTTAAACATGTTTAAATGACTTTATAGGCAAATTAAATTCAATATAATTGTTAATTTACCTTATCAAACTTTGATGAGAATTCTCTTTCATGTAACAAAGTTTATAGCCTAAAATTATTGTTCTCAAAATACATTTTTTCTTTATCACAGTATATATGGGTTATTATTCGATTTTTTTAACAATTAACAGAAATATTGACTAGTATAATTTATAACATGACATGTCAAAATGTGTATTTAAAAGTAAACAGCCATCATTTATCTTTTAAGATTCAGTCAGAACATTCTTAAATGCAATTTATATATTTATTAATTAAATGTTTTTGCATTATGTGAAATAAAATTCACAAAATACTTTGATAATGAGGGGAAAGAGTAAAAGTAGCTACAAGTGACAAAATGCATAAACAAAAGTACCAGGTGACACAGAATAGAATCCTACAGTGGACACATCTTTATTGTTTTTACTATACCAAGTTTTGAACCTTTAAAGCTCTTCTAACACTGAATTTTTATCTATTTATAATTACATGTGAAAATTAAAAAATGGAGCTAAAGCATATTGGCCGTTTCCAAAATAAATTCCATGGTGATAATTATGTCTCCTGTACCTGATGTTTTATAATGTGAAGCCTGTATTTATCTGCACCTCAATTTTTTATAAAGTCTGTAACAGAAAACAAAACATACAATAAAGTGTTCTCTTCTAGGCACACCTTTTATTGGTAGGAATGCTCATTTCATTCTTAAAATTGTAAAATAGGCATTTTATATGTAGCTTAATACAGGTTATTACAAAATTAAATTCAATTACTGTGCTTCATGAAACAAGAATAAAGCTATCACTGTTTAGTGAAATAATGATAATAGAAACATTGAAATGCAAAGTAGTCACTATACGGTATAAGGAGTGTATCTCCCTTGTGTCCCCTTTGTCAGTTTCTGGTTTACAATCCCCCCCTATTTTCAGGCTATTTGTAGGGATTTATTTCATAGTGATTAAAGTGCTTTTGTTTAGCAAATCCATTAAGGAGAAAGTGACTAATTATAAACATTAACACTAAAGATTATGGGAATGGCAACATATTTCATTGTGTGTGAAGAAACTGCTGTGTTGAAGCTTTAATCTGAAACTAGTGAATGTAATGTGTAACAGATAACAAAAAAAAATGTTCACAAAGAAATACATGCTATTATCCTGAAAAACTGCAAAGGAATAAGACAAAATAAGACAGCCAACAATGAGTGAATAGTTTATTCTGGGCTATTCATTCTTGACACGCTGATGGGAAGCAAACACCAAATGAAGTATGTGCTAAAGACCATATACTTCAGACAGCATCTCTACACAGCTCGGCCTCAGATACTTTGACTTCTCTTCTTCTACAGGCCTATTCATCTATTACTGTAAAATTCTGAGTAAAAATACTTTTCATAATGTCCTACTTCATTGTTTCCATTTCATTTTTTTCCCTTTAAATGAGAAATGCTGTTTTGTAAAGCAATGTATTTATAGAATGTATTCTGATAAGGACCTGAACTCAATACGGAGCAACCAAAGAATTAACACTGGTGTTATGACATTTGACATTAAGGTACAGTTTGTATTTGCATACCAACAATATCTGCTATTAGACACTAGTCAATAAAAATGCTATTAGAAAATATAAAAGTATAGCTGAGGGCCTAGGGTATCATAAAGAAATAACAAAATGTATTTTTCTGGAAATATGGAGAATCATATGACAATTAGAGACAAACAGTCCTCACAACCAAGCACTGCATCTCAGAGAGATGAAGTGACAGTTCAAAATTAGCCAGCAAAGGCATGCTAAGTCAATAAAAGCAAACAGTAATACACATCTAGTCATTAAGAAGAAATTGGGTCTTTCAATCATGTTCAAGAAAGAACGAAAGGATGACATTAAAAAAAGAGTTTAGAATACGACCCACAGAAGGAGAATGATGTAATATACTATAGACGTTATTTGTGTGTTACAGTGGGAAGATGAGTGAGTGGAAGTTGGGGTGATATTTAGGAGGCAGGCCTGAAATGTTCTTTTAAAAGAGAGCTAATGATATATTCTAATAAATATACAGTAAGGTGGGAGAAAAATAATGTACAAGTTATTTCATGGTTCTGGCCAGTTAAATCAAAAACACAGATTATTCATGAACTTAAGTTTGCAAGACTATGGCATGAGCAATTTTACAGGAAAGAAGGGCCAATGGTATTGGATAATACATAGAAGGGCTGGGGACTCTCTTTTGAAACTGCATAATTCATTTTCTTGAGGAAACAGAAAGAGACTATTGCTTGAGAGCAGGACAATGATAGAAAAAATGAGTGTCAGGAAAGAGAGGAGAGTTGAAAATAATGCCTTTGTAAAGCAGAGAATAGAATATACCAATGCAGGAAAACAAGCGGGCTGTATTCAGCAATCCTTTGTGCTTTTCACTGTTACAGACAGGGAAGTCAGGGTGGTGAGGTATGGTCTCTATTCCTATTGTGTCACATGCACAGTCAAAACAAAGATGGAATATAAGTAAAACATAGTTATTTCACAATAACATGGGCAAGCAGACTAACAGTATTTAGAAGAGGGGTATTCTCAACCTTGACCATAACCTACACTATCTATTACTAAATTCTTGGTTTAGAGTGGAAAGTGGAATTCCCCACCTTTCATTTCAGGAAACATCATTCTCTACTTATCATTACAGAAAATTAATTTGTGTCTAAAGCTTGTTAATATTACTTCACAGTGGGTTACAATATATAGTGAAAACCTGTAGCATCAGAACAGATGTATCAATTTAATGAAACAGCGTGTTAACATCTGCATATACACTTTTCATTAGTATAATGCTTACTCTTCACTAAGTATTTTAAAATACACATTAATGTATGAAAATAATAATTCTTATTAGGTCTTTTTAGTCCCATATTGTAAACATATACCTCTCTGTTTTTAAACATGTATAGTAAGTAATATAGAGGTAGGAGATACAAGTAATCCTACATCATATTTTTCATGCTCCTGAGATTTGATTTTAGATTTGTACATCAATTATCTGAAGATTAAGTTATGTCTTTAGAATGTTGTTATTGATTGACATAACAGAATATTTTATTTCATAACAAAGAACAGTGGGTATTATACAGGAATGGGAAAAGTAAATGTTTCTATTCTGTATTCCATGTGGATAAAGAAGATGAAAAATATCATCTAGAGAACAGTATTTCTTTCAAGTTAAAGGTCACAATTTACTCAATAGACAAGGGAATTTCTTCTTCCTCCAAATTCATTTTTTAAGCTTAGAGACCATGAAGAGCTGTGATTCATGTTGCTACGGTAGACTGGGTTGTGATCTATCTGAATTTCATCAATATATGGTAGAACTAATCCAGAAAAGTAAGTTACAAACCTTGAAGTCAGAGTGCAAACAGCTATCATTTGGGAAGAAAAAGGAGAAGCCACAAGAAAAATATAAATTGTCTATATGGAATAATAATGAAAGTAAACCTTATTAGTCTCAATTGAAATGAGTTCGTGATTTCTTTAAAAATTTCAAAAGTGATTCTGATACTTAAATATTTGTTATATCTATGTCATGGACTAGCTGGTATTAATCAATTGAATTTCTGATACAATAGCATTATTTTTCATATCTGCTACTCTGCTTAATTCAAATAATGTGAATGTAAATGTGGAAGATTTTAAATATTGAAGAATTAGGGTATGTGGGAATGGGGAGGAGATGAATAAAAGATCTATAAATTAAAGCAAAAATCACTGGAAGTTTTATACTATGTAGTCACAATAATATTTAAACATTTTCTGCAAATAATGAGACTGCCTATTGGATTGGATTAAATGCCAAATATATAATGTGTTACACTAGGAAAAAAATCTAAGTGATGGTTAGCTATATCTAATGTAATTATTCAGGGATGCAATATTTTAGAACCACTATTCATTTCCTCACAATCCAGATATCAACTTCCATCCTCATATTTGTAGAAGGTTGGTAGCAAAAATTCCACTTACCAGATTCATACCTTTTATTATTTAGAAAAAGAAAAACATATACAGGAAAAAACTTCTCTTCCAGGATTCTTCCTCAATAACTCTGTATATTTTAGCAAGATATAGAGAGTATCTTTAGATCAATGATTGTTTATTAGTTTGCTTCTGTGGGAACATCTGGAAGTATATGAAGAGCTCTTCTGATTTCCACAAGGACAGCACTGCTGGCACCTCCTGGAGGGCAGTCAAGGATTCTGTTAAACATCCCACAAAATGAAGATCTGTCTCCTCCAGAGTAAAAATTAGTTCATCTCCAAGTAAAGGTGATGCCAAAGAGAGAAAACTCATTTTAGATGGGTCGGAGCCAACACTGACATAGGTCTCTACCAGATATGTGAGTAATTGAGGAATCAACACATTAAAAAATATCCTTACACTAGGACAGAAACAGAAATAAGATGTAGTGATATTGCATTTGTATTTTAATAAATAAAGCTTGTGTGACGTTCAGAGAGTAAAACAGCTGCACTGGTCAGATTTACAGAGCAGGCAGTGGTGACACACACTTTTAATCCCAGTAACCACACTAGATTGCCACAGAAATCAAGTCATAGTGGTGCATGCCTTTAAACCCAGCACTATATAAGACCAGAGGAGACAGCTCTTACACACAATTTCATATTGCAATTCCTGGATGCGGGTTCGACCTTTTGGACTGAGGTTAGAGGTAAGAGCCACTGATTGGATGTTTTGCTTTAGTGACCTTCAGATTGAATCTGAATTTATTTTGGGGGGGTGGTGGTTAATTAATTGTGCTACAATAAGGTAATCAGCAACAATGTCAAAACATTTGCACACTCCTGACAGCTGAGTTCATGGTCTCATACTGACCTGTCTGATATCATCAAATTTCTAACCATCTGGGATCCTATTTGAAATTTCATAATGAGTGACCTCATATTTTCATATGGATAATAAATGTTTGAAGCATTGTGTTGGAGGAAATTATTTTCAGGTGTATGACTCTTGTTTAACTCTGAGAAGAATTTTGAGAGGAGAACAAGAAACATAAGAACAAGGAGAGGAGAACATCAGGAGACAGTCACCCAGCTACACAGCAAGCCATGAAGAAAAATATACAGAAGTAAGAAAGATAAAAGCCCAGAGGTAAAAGGCAGTCAGGATAACATAAGATAAGAAAAGCTGGCAAGAAACAAGTCAAGCTAAGGGTGGACATTCATAACTAAGCATAAGCCTCTGTGTATGATTTATTTGAGAGCTGGGTGGTGGACCCCACTAAAAGTCAAAAGTCACGTCACGCTACAAGCCGCAACAGTAAATGCTCAGCCATCATTTTGGTAAAGGCTAAACCAAAAGGTAAATCTTTCTGGAATTATTGCTTTGTGAATAAAGTGGCTGTCCTTTGCGATAGATTTTCCCTGTAGCTTACCCCCTTTCTGTTACATATTTGGGAATTAATTCCCACAGTTCAGAACTGTTTTGTGAAAACAGTTTCATACGGGTAGGCCTTGCTTGTTCCTCTCTCGAGGGAAATGCGGAGATCCACCTTTCTGTGTACTAGCCACTCCCATGGATCTGTGGTGTGTGTGTGTGTGTGTGTGTGTGTGTGTGTGTGAGAGAGAGAGAGAGAGAGAGAGAGAGAGAGAGAGACAGAGACAGAGAGAGAGAGACAGAGAGAGACAGAGAGAGACAGAGAGAGAGAGACAGACACAGAGAGAGAGACAGACACAGAGAGAGAGACAGACAGAGAGAGACAGATAGAGAGAGAGAGAGAGAGAGAGAGAGAGAGAGAGAGAGAGAGAGAGAGAGAGAGAGAGAGAGAGAGAAAACCTTTTTCTCATTTCCTATGTGGTGAAAGAATTCCAGTTCTGGATCCTACTACGGCTTGTTTTAAGGGGATATATGTCTGGGAACATTGGGAACGGGTAGGACAAGGAAGAATGATGTAAAACTAAGAACAATGTAGAACTACAGAGAGCAAGGAAGAATAAGGATTTAGCGTAGAATAAAAAACATAGACAGACAATTCCTGTTGTGAGTAGATTTCCTAAGCCTCAGATCTTAACCCTCAGATTTCTAGCTCCCCTTTAGCTATCTGTGGCATCTTCAATTGAACCCTGGAAAGAAGTCTTAAAGGCATAAACCTTTTCAGGTTCATTAAAACATCACTAACCATTTTGTCACCCAATGTGGAACTCCAATATCCATCTAGAGCCTGAGAAAACTGAAAAAAAAATAATAATGGGGCTCCTTTAAGAATGTGCCTGTTAGTGAGCCCTTAAAACAGTCAATACAAAAAATAGCAGCATAAAATGAAGTGGAAATACCTTGCTACAGCACATTCATTGGCCGTCAAAAGCTCCAGGAAGACTGAATGAAGTTCCTGGTCATGTTTCTCCAACCTGGCTGCAAGCTTTGAGTTTGACTTTCCAGACCCAACCCGAGAGTTGGCAGATCCCGCTGCTAGAGCATGCGCAACATCCAACTGTTGCGTAACAGTCTAATGTTTAGTCGTGCAATTAAAAAAGTCCAAAGATATGCAGCAAAAGAGGTCCAGAAGGAAAAAGAAACAAAACAAAATAAAACAACCTCTATATAGGTTCCAGTATGTTTAAAAATATGCAACGGCTTAAGAATGAATGAAAAAGAGTACAGGCAGTTATAGAAAGAAAGAAAGAATTTTTAAAAACTAAAACAAATTCTTTAAAGGGACAATAAAGGTAATGATAAAAAGCCATGAAAAGATCAGAAACACATAGGGTGTCTCTATCCTTTATAGTATTGTGTTGATTTTGAATTTTTTATTGATGAAAAGCAAAAAATAGATGCTAAGAGACCTGATATTGAAAGAGGGACTATTGAAATAAGCTAGCCTAGATATTTTAAGAATGACATAACATTTAAAAAGGTAAAAAATATATTTGTCAAATGGAAATAAAAAATGCTTTGAAGCAGCGGTTTCACTTTTGTTTCCATAGGAAACAAGAGACTATGGATTCATTTCCGGTTGATTTGAATCTGGTTTAATCAGGGGAGACCTCCTAAAGCTTGACACGTGATATCTATTAACAAAGGTTATAACTGGTGTTCCCAGGACTTGGCAAATATCTCAAATTTTCTCTTTGGGACACTAAAGAGGTATTCATCCACATGTAGCAAGAAGCAGTCTAGGGAAAACAGCGTCTGCATTCCCAAGAGTAGGGTGTGGGTGGTCTTTGGGTATTTTGTTGGTCATGGACATTTGTTATAATCTGAGAAATATAGGAATATAGGATAAAAAGACAACAGTTAATCTCAAATATTTTGCATTCGCATGGATTTTGGTAAAAATTCAAAGTTGATTTTGTTACATTGTATATATGTTTTTACTTTAGTTTAAAAGACTTTTGTATATTTTTTGGAATTTAACTTTTGTTACAACACACTATATGTTTTTACTCTCCTTTAAAGGATTTTGTTTATTGATAGCAACTTAAAGTTATTTTTGTTACAACATATTTTATATATGTTTTGCCTTTATTTAAGGTATTGTGCCCATGCACTTCATTTAAAAATAAAAAATAAAATTCTAGTTTTTGAAACCTATTATTATGTATAGTATAGGGCAATCAAGAAACACAGATGAACAGTTAGTCATCCATAACAATAAATTTGTAGATATTCTAGGTATGTTTTCCAGATCATATGGAGACATATTCTGGATAAATAAATGGTGTTCAATCCATTCAAAGACCTACAGAATATGGTATTTAAAATGTTTTGTTAATTTAGGGATTTTTCTGACAATGAGACACATTTGCTCCTGGCAGCAGCAATTTACTTCAAAAAGATATGGTCTTTGAAAAAAGTCTTTATGGAGTTTTCTTTCATTGTGGCAAGATGAGTCATTTGGTCAAGGAGCTGCTCTTTCTTGGGCTGCTTGACAGTATGTTGTATAAACTGTACAAGCAGGAAACACAGAAACGAGACCAGTGAACTTTGCTGGAATGAGAAAGCAGAATGATCATTCAGGGCTCTTGCTTCCCTGAAAAAAATGCCAGATATTCTGCAGGACACAAAGGAAAGTGCCTAACAAACTGCCAATATAGCCCAGACCATCTTTCAGATTTCTTGCTTCATTGAAAAGTCTGCCAGATACTATAGGATTTTAGGCTGAAAGTGGCTGCCCCAACAATGCAGAGGAACTTTGGGTGAATGTTCAGGCAGTGATATGTCTCTGTCATTTCTAGAGTTTTTAGAAGTCATCTGCAATGCATAATTTGTTTATTTAAATATTATTATATCCTTATGGTCCCTTTGATGGAGTTGAAGACCAGATTATATTAGTTGTAGTTTTTCTTAAATATAATAAAAAGTAAGTTAGCTGTATAATTTTGGATTTAGTAAGATAGGATAGATTATGAAATATTTTCTTTGAAAAATACTCACACATTAGTTGGAATTCCATATATTGGGAATGCAATATTTACTTGATAATTTGTGTTATTGTTTACAGTCTTACTTTGCTAGAGTTAAAAGTTTTCCTTTCTGTTTAGAAAGAATAAAAGGGGAAATGTTGGGAAATATTATTTTCAGCTGCATGACTTTTGCTTATACTGCATATGTTTAACTTTTTGAAGCTGTGTTACTACGCCTGTGCAAAACACCGGATGGTCTAATAAAGAGCCAAACAGCCAATAGCGAGGCAGGAGCAAAGGTAGGCGGGACTAGTAGACAGAGAGAATAAATAGAAGGAGGAGAACAAGAAACAAGAGAACAAGGAGAGGAGAACATCAGGAGACAGTCACCCAGCTACACAATAAGCCATGGAGAAATAAATAAATAAAAATATACAGAAGTAAGAAAGATGAAAGCCCAGAGGTAAAAGGCAGTCGGGATAACATAAGAAAAGCTGGCAAGAAGCAATTCAAGCTAAGTGTGGGCATTCATAACTAAGCATAAGCCTCTGTGTATGATTTATTTGGGAGCTGGGTAGTGGATCCTCAAAAAGTCAAAAGAGTAAAACATCACATAACAGCATAGGCCATAAAAATGCTATTTAAATCATTTGTAAAACAATGAATTTGCAATATTTTTATAACTGTAATAAAATACCATCATAGAGTCAGAATTTTTTTTCATTTTCAGTTTTATACCAGAAAACTATGCTAATATTGGGGGCCATATGATCTTTAAATGACTATTCTCATCTATGATATTATATACTTTCTGATATATAGCAGTTTTAATTTCTGTATCACAGCTCATGCCACAGATTTTCTATACTAGTCATATACAATATTAACTAATTGCATATGTAATTATTTTTAAAAAAATTACATTCACTTTCTTTTAAATAATTTAGAAATGATATCACATATTTAAGATTAAAGAAGCATGCCACATGATTATAATTATTATGTTATTTCCATTCTGTTGCTGAGATAAAATGTCATGAGGAAAGATTTAATATCTTGCCATTCTAGACGGAGTGTCTTCAATGGTGGAGAAACACAGCAGCAAGTAGGTGAAGCATAGAGCTGAGAAATCACATATTCAACCTCAAACAGGAAACAGAAAAGCAATGTAACATGAGAGAAGCCTGGTACCAAGGGAACCAAGTATTCAAATACATGAACCTACGGAGGACATTCTTCCATAAAACTCCCACAGTATAATGTGTAATATCTACTATACATTAAGTATAGTTTTGAGCAGATAAGTTTTAAAAAATCCTACTCCTATTAGAGCTAAAACCACACAAAAATATTTGACAGTCAGACAGGAAAAGTTTATGTTTATTCATGGGAGAACTTCTGGATGCCTTAAGTAGATTGAGCAGAAGATTATGGCAATTTTAGGACTACTCTTTTATAACCTGTTACGGGAGCTCCTCCCACTCCTCCAGCCTATCACCACTGAGATACCAGCCCATTGGGGCGTGGTCTCTCTCCCTTTAAAAAATCGGCCACTTCCCTCTCCTCTCTCTTCACTTCCTGCCCCGCCGGCGACTAGACTTCCTTCCTGGTTGCGCAGAGGGCTGACGGTGATCTGTAAGTTTTTTTCCCTTTAAATAAATACCACCCTATTAATCATAATTCCAAACTGGTGTGGCATTGTTTATGACTTACGCCTTCAATAACCTACTGTTCCAGTTTGTGTTATATCCTTTTGTGAAAAAAAAATGGCAACTAACAAGAAGTAAGAGTTTTTCTCAAATCATCTTGAAGATGAATATGCACAGAGCAGTGTGCGCAGTCTTTAACGATAGCAATGATGTTAGGCTTGCAGAACTAATTAAACAACTATAATAAATTATATGTGATATTTCCCACAGAGTCGACTCACAAATTTAGCAATCATACCTCCCCAGATTACTGTTAAGATATGAAATTATTATTTTTACATGACAGGTAAATAACCATTTTCCTCTAATTAGACTAGATTAAGAGAAGTGGAAAGCTTTCCACCTAGCAATGAAATGTAGTGTAGTCTTTCAGCAGGAGCAGAATCATGTTAATGTCTTATGCTGTCTAGTTACCATGACAAATAGGTTGTGGTACATGCACACTTTAATTATTAACACAGAAATCTGCTGAAATTGAAGTATTGCTCTTAGTCAGAGCTATTACTGCTGAAATGACCCACTTAATAGTGACCACACTATGAAAGTATGGGCTTAAATTGGTAATTAATAATAGTACATTTCTGAAAATGTTAACGCAGAAGTTCAATAAAAATGCTAACTAGGTATCATACCACATAGACTCTATTGACATATGAATATGTATAACTTATGCTAAATGCTTGGTAGAATTTAACATAAGACAAAGATGACAAGAGTAAAACATGTCTTAACCAGCTTGTAAGAAATCAATTGGGAAGCCCAAGGCTTAATATTTCCACATAATTTGAGGCTTAATTTTACATATAATATACTTATAGAAACATTTCTGTCACAGCTTATGCAAGGACAAAATTGTAAAATAGAAATACTTCATGTAATAACCAGCATGACACTTTCTGAGGAGTCACTGAGGAATGTTCTGTAAATGGTGAACAACAGATACGATATGATATATAATTCCCCCCCCACTTTTTCCTGTATTTTTCCAAGTGAAGACTATATATATTGTTATAGGGTTACATTTTCAATTAAAGTGTGAAATGGGGACGATACAATATATTCTCGTAGAAGAAATAATCAAACCTTACAGATGCCTTTCTCTCTGCTGTCTTTTACAGTCATAAAGCCAAGCTTGGAATGCATTTTTTTGATTCCTTAATTTGTTTATCTTCTTTTTGAGTTTTGTTTTCATGTCTTATTATTTACTTTCACAAAATTTTGACCAGATTCACTTTTTCCAGGTTTCAAAAAATATCCTTAATTAGGCACCTTTTTTTTTTTTTTTACTCTTTCTGTTTTATAACTACCAATTCCAATTTTCTATCAGTGCCTTTTTGGATGTGCGGGCTTCCATTGTAACACATTCAAATTACCAATGTCTACTCATTGATAAAACTGACCAGTCCCCTCTCAGTAACTATCAATTTCGAAAAGCCCCATGACTAGCTGTAAGATATCTTTCCCAACTCCACTGGGACTTGTTTTTTCTGGACTTGCAACAGGTATTAGGCATGCTATCATGACCACTTGAGTTCACAGTGAAGCTCCACACCTGTGTAAAGAAAGCAGGGTTTTCTTGTTGTTTTCCACCGCCTCTGACACTTAGACTCTTTCTGAGCCTTTTTCTGAAATAATATGTGAGACTTTGAAGGGGAGAGTAGAATAGAAATTGTCTTTGTCCTGAGCCTTCCCTAGTCTTTCCTGCTCCTGTTACTCACTTTTCTCTTCCATTCTTTCCCTTTTATTTAAAATAGTTTATTTTCTCATGTCCTGATTCTAGTATCCCCTACCTCTACTCCTCCCATTGCCTAACCACTGTTTTTCCCACATGGAGCCACTTCCTTTCTCTCTTTCATTTCTCATTGCACTTGAGCAGTTGAAGGTCTCTGCGTCTAAATTTAGGGTAGAAAGTTTCACCATCTCATAGAAATAGAAACTTTTCTGATAAGCATTGATGTAATTTTTATCAATGCATATTTGTAAAAATAAATCATTAGAAGTTAATGTAATACTGTAATTTAGTACTACCTTCTTCCCTAGTGCAAACAGCTTGTATTTCTGCAGAGTATTTACTGGATTGGGTTGCCAGGTGTGGATTTCAAACTTTGGTGTAGGCATTAAATGCAACAAGAAAGGGGTTGGTTACCTTGTCATTATTGGAACAATGGGAGCAATAAAACAAACCAGGTTTATTGTAGCTTGTGGATTCAGTTAGATACAATTCACCATTATTTTTTTTCTTTTACTAATAGGAATAACTCCCCCACCATTGTGAAAGTTGACAGTAGAGATGAAGATGCAAGATCAGTAACTAGAAATGTATTCTTTGTGAACATTGACTTCAAGTATCCAAATATATTAGACAATTTAAAAGAATTTAGAAAAGACAGTCTCCTAACCATAAATTCATAATTCCTCTTCCAGTTAACAACAAATATATCCATTATTGTTTTGACCATGGTCAGTATATAAGACATTTTATGGTAGATTTTTTCTTCACTTAAGCCTAAATTCAAATAAATATGCTGTCGAATATAGAAACTAGTAATTGATATGACTGTTTACAATTAAATTGTCATAAGAAGTCTATGATCAAAATAATCAAAATTAATTTAAAATAAGCATACACACACATGCAAGTTTTAAAAACTTTTCTTCTGTGACTAATCTTTAACCTTCTTCAAATAAACTTTTATAATAGTTTCCCTTAAAGACTGTAGACTTATTTTGTAAGCAATGCAATATAAATAAAATCTGGGTGATCTTTTTTGCTTCTTCAGACATGTTGATTTTGTGACAGGTGCCTTTGGAAAATCGTACTGTAAGATAGTTTGACTATATTCTTTCCTTCAATGACTTTGTGTATTACAGTATTTTATGTTATAATTGCCTATTCCTACATCAATGAGCTATTCATAATATCTATTTGAGAGTGTCTCCTGTAACTGAATCATAAATCTCTCATTTCTCTACCAAAGAATTCATTGCTACCTCTTCATTGGTAGGTTGCAGACAGTCGTTATAATAAATGGTGCTTGTATTTATTTCTAATTGTGAGGTCATTACTTGCCATCCCAATATGTAAAAGATTAATAGACAAGATAGGAACATCCTGTGGCATCAATATCTTAAGCAGAAATGTCAAGGTCTATTCAATCTGATCCCTACAATGATACTCTGTAGGAAGTACAAAGCAACATTAATAATAATATTTGAATTGTAATTCTTTCTATCATTTTTGAAAAAAAAGGCATGCTTCATTACAAATTCAATTTTATTTTAATTAGTAGGGTCTTATTTAATAAATATGTATAAACTTGTCAAATGTTTTCAAAATTTTATTAAACTTAATTTTGTAAAGATGTTTAAAGTCAATGTAAATTACTTTAAATTCTTGTGTTAAATTTACATATAGTGACTTAAATATCATTATTGCATTTTTAAACAAATGAATCAAACTTGTCCCTCTAATTTAATTCTCCGGTGACAGCTTTGAATAATGATTCATCTATATGTAACCATGTAATTCTGTTCTGCTTGAAGAAGAAAGCTAAAATTTGCATTGATCATTCCCTTTATATTCATTAATTTAATAAAAATGTTTAAAACATTCTCTTATAATATTTTTGTCTCGTCATTTTTCTTTTCAAAACTTACATTACAATTTTATCAGTCAAGTTCATATTCTGATCTGTGTGTATTTTGCATACACATAAGTTATGTCATTTCTTACCTTCTGTGCTTCATTTGGAATGTTTTATCCTCAAAGTACATTGCTTCTAACTAATTATTTCAACATATGTTACTAATATGCTTCTCATTTCCACTAATGAACAGCCTCAACTGTTAATTTCTGAGATTTCCTTAGCTTCCATTTAGGTAAAATTCTCAGTAATATATTTTGGTCCAGGCAAACATCATTCAAGCCCCATCAGAGATGCTTCCAGTTGCAATAAATGGCAATTAGCACTGAGATGCACAGCTGCTGGGAATGTGGAATAAGAGACTGTCTATTGTACAGCCTTAAATGGAACAGTTATCACACCTACCACACCCAAGGCTTGGGAATCATTTCAGAAGAGGAAGCCAAAAGACTGTACCAGCCAGAGCTGGTAGATGAGCATAAGGAACTGATGGAGGAAGGTCATTGGCTAATAAAGAAACTGCCTTGGCCCATTTTATTGGTTAGAACATAGGTGGGTGGAGTAAACAGAACAGAATGCTGGGAGGAAGAGGAAGTGAGCTCAGACTCAACAGCTCTGCTCTGGAGCAGAGACGACATCCTCTCCTCTCCTGGGCAGACACACGCGATGAAGCTCCAACCCAGGATGGACATAGGCTAGAATCTTCCCGGTAAGTGCACCTAGCTGTGCTACATAGAATATTAGAAATGGGCTAGTCCAGGTGCGAGAGTTAGCCTAGAAGAGGCTAGATAGAAATGGGCCAAGCAGTGATTAAAAGAATACAGTGTCCGTGTAATTATTTCGGGGCATAAGCTAGCCAGGCGGCTGGGGTGCTGGGAACGCAGCCCCGCCACTCCTATTACTACAGATGGCACCCAACGTGGTGCCGCTCTTATTTCAACAAGGAACCATGGTCTTAGGGTCGCAGTATAGCAGCTGCACAGATGAACTCGCAGGGGTTGTAAAGCATACATACACAAAAGGATATGTTCAGTGATTACATTATGAACTTTGAAAAATTCAAGCAAATTTCAAATACAATGGTGGCAGATGAGAATGCCCCCATGTTTTTCGATTGGTTTTATAAGAATGAGATGTAACAAAAACAAGCAGTGGTGTTTTAAACCAGAAAAACAAATTAGCACCTGGTATTTGTTAACCTGCTTGGGTTAACATAAAATTAAGTACTATGTAAAGTGAATATATAAATGTAGAAGGGAGAATGTAGGTTGGGTTAGAAAAAAATATTAGAAAATATCAATTATCAGTGACAAATTTTTATATATAATTGATATGGCCATATAATTGCACGTATATATGTAACTAGATATATGTATTTATCTAACATTTAGATATTTTGAAAAGAAGTTTCAGCTTTAACATCTTATACAATAAAGAAATGTTATTTTTTATCAGTAGTGTATTTTTTGCCATTTTCAAGGTGTAATTTTTCAGAATCACAGTAGGGAGCATCAAATTCACGAAATAATGAGTTGTTAAGAGGAAAGGAGCCTGTTGCCAGTCGTTACAAGGATTGCAAGCATAAAGATAGGCCCAAGTATAGAACAGGACATGAGTTGCCACAGTAACATTTTCTGTAACCAGTGTGGAGTAACTTAGAAAATGAAACTCTATCTGTACAGGAAGTTCTACATCTCAGAGATTATAATAAACTTTCTATTATCCACTTGCATTTAAAAATGTAAGACCTAGTAAGTGTTCTGACATTCTACAAGAAGGAGTTTTGAGTATTTTTTAGTACCCTCCAACCTATAATTTTTGCAATTTATTTCAATAAGCATTAATTATCTGACTGGTAGAAATGTGTCAATTTGCAGCCAACTGAAACCATAGAACTTATCAGTAGACTCCAGTTTATATCCTGTTGCCTAATCAATGATTACTAATGTTTAGAGAAAATGAGGTGAGCAAAGTCAAGATAAAATAAATGAAATTTTGTTTACATTACCAAGTGTTGGAACATAGCAAAAGAATCCAGTATTGTGAAAGGATTTGCTGAGTCTCATGGAAGCAGGCTCTTAGAACATAGAACAAATAGTCAGTGCTGGGAGGACCATGAATTCAGACATGTCCTTACACCTTGATTTGTACTCCCTGTGATATAATCTCTAGTACATGCCAAACAGTTGTATTTAGTTTATCCTAAAGGACTTGTAGTAAAGGGCTATTTTGTTATTATTTAGTATATGCTTGATTAACTTTAAGTCACATGTTTTTCTGAACTCAAATAACCAACCTTTGATCACTGCCTTCTTTGTTGCATTCATGTATAAAATTACAGTACAAACAAACTAAAGCTGTCTGCAGCATTAGACTGTAGTCTGCCACATTTGTTTCAGCTCCAATCATCCGTAGTCACCTCCTACCTTGACAGGAGACAATTCACAAGTAACACCCAAAAAAGAGACCCTCAGACCCTCAGGGAAAAGAATACATATAGACCCCTGCAGAAAGAGGTAAGCACAAATAATAAGGAAAAATTAGGTAAGCCTGTCCCTTTTGTTGAGTTTATACATAAATAATTTAAAACAGAATAGAGCTCAGGTCTCTGAGGCACAGTTCTTAATTGTGAAATACTATATATGAATAAAATCAATGGTTTTCCCATGAAAGGACCTTAGACTTCGGTGTTTCCAAGAAGGTGAAACAGAATGTTCCAAAAGCTCATTAACAAGGTGCAAAAATTCTAATACAATTTTGTGCCACTGAGCATTGGTGAGGGTTATCACCGCGATTCAAAGAGAAAATGAGAGCAAGAGAGCTGAGGGGGAGATAGCACCTTCCTTACAGGAGGGTGAATTAGATGAGGAAAGAGTAAAACAAATAAATTCTGCAGAAGTGGAGGTTTTCCCAGTATACTCACACCCATAAATAAATAAATAAATAAATAAATAAATAAATAAATAAATAAATAAATAAATAACCAAAAATAAACTGATGCTCCAGCCAGCTAACAGATGACTTCTCCTTCACAGCCTTCAGGCTTACAGACTCTTCTCTCAGATAATGCACACTAGGAAGATTTTCAATCGGGATTTTGAACAAGAATTCCCTGTACCTCCCATAAAAATAATCTCCTGTAAAGATGAGGATGATATACATACATCAGGGAATCAGGTTTTAAGAACTTTTAATAAGACAGATAATTACAGTGATTTCTCCTGTTGAGAATCACCACATGAATTTATTAAAAGGTCTGAATGAAGGATCTTGTATTGAGATAAATACATCAACATTTAAAAAAAATTCAGCAAATACAGATACTCTAACTGATACCACCCAAGTTGAAGAAATATTTTCAAATACATAACATGCAACCAAGTTTTGAAAGTCATGAAATGGGCTCAGAAAAGAAGAGAAGGCATTTCCCTACTTGTATATGTTCCCTTTGTTCACTCATGTCTCAAGCTTTAAAGCCATTGCAAACTGAATCAGAAAAACGTAGATAATAGAAATAATAAGATAGATGATAGATATTGAAACAGAATAAGAGAAAGAGGTAATAATCATTGTTATATATCTGCTGTGCATGCCTTACAGTCTTCCTTTTATTTTTTCTTCTCCAAAACAGGGTTTCTCAGTGTAACAGCTCCAGTTTTCCTGCAACTCATTTTTTTAAACTATGCTGGCCCTGAACTCAAAGAGATTCACCTGACTCTGCCTTCCCAGTGCTTGAATTACAGGCATTTGCCACCACCATACAGTTGTCTTATCTCAATCCATATCTTCTCTTCCAACCATGCTTACAGAGCTATCTTTAGAAAAACAAATATCCAACATTTAAGGATAGAACAACAGGAAATATTAAAGCTTTATTTAAAACAGAAATTGATAGTGACTCTATAAATTCTAAATCAGATGATAAAATTATAACGTATAAAAGTCAATATATAAGAATTGATTACAGAAATTAAACAATTACCTTGATATATATATATATGAAATGTAATTCAGGACCTCCTGCTTATAAAACTTATAATAAAAACTAATAAAAATAAGATCAAAAGTATAGAAGAGTATTTCCTTTAAATATGTCTCAAATTTACCCAAACACTACTATTTCTACTTATCCTTAAGTAGAAATATAATGATACTCCATTGACATATAAAACTTTAAAATATTGAAAACAGTCAAAACAAGAAAAAATGTCTTATAGAATGCATTCCACTTACACTAAATGAATTTGACCAAGGACTTGTAACTGAATTCTAGCTAAGCCTTTAAGGCACACTATTCTAGAAACTGGAATCTGGAATTCTTTGCAATTCAGAACATTGTGGCAAGCAAAAAAATAGCAGTACAGTAAAAAAAAAATCAAGAAAAATTTATTGTCAGTGCTGCAAATCTAATCAGGAGATGCCTTGTTGAAATTCAGTTCCCTCAAGGTCACTCTTGGCTGCCAGTTTGTTGTGCCAGGTGAATAAGGGCATGATGACCAGCCATTGCATGTCTGATCATTATTCCTGTATATATTTGTTCAGATGAGGTAAATCCCAGTCAGGACTCTTTCAAAACTGTAGTTGTCTAGTCTTGTATTTGTCTCTATGTGTAAGTTTTGTTACAACTCTGTCTGCCAGCTCCCTCATGATTCTTGCTCAATCTCTATTCCTCTCTTCTATTTGATGTGCTATTTAAGCCCCACAAAAATCTTTTGTCTCTGAACTTTCTCTATTCTCCCTTTGCCCTTGTCCGTCCCGTTGGTCATTTGATTGAGCTTCAGAAATCTTTGGGGTAGGAATAACGTTGTTTTATGTCCTGTTTTACTAAAAGGTTGGCTTTGGAGTTGGGTTATAGCCCATCCTCTTCTGACCCGTGCATGCTTCATTAAAAAGTTTCCTCAAGTCTTATTCTTGTTGAAAAGGACATTTAAATATACCACAGAAAGAAGAGAATAAAACAGGTCAGGCTAGGAAAAGCTATTAGGTGCTTTAAACCAATCAAAAGGTAATTTATTCCCAATAATCATTACTCTTGTTTATCCCATAGCCCTTTTCTTGGTGTTAACTCTCTAAGACGTTTGCTAAAATATAAACTTTCTTACCTCAGAATTGGTAAGCATATGGTATATGGTTGAAAATTTATAAAATATATAACAGAATGGTAACTTGTTAGTTCTGTTAAACACTCTGCTTAAAATTATACCTTCTTTTTTTCTTTTTTTTTTTTGCCTGCAACAAAAGCATCTTTGAAAACTTAACTAAAATCAACTAAAACTTAAATGATTACATAAATAAAATAATTAGATTCTCCTAACCTTAAGAAAAACATATATAGATTCACCTGGAAAGTAGAAACAGACAAGATCACCTGACAAAATTGGGAGCATGGGATGGGGGGGAGGGAGAGTGGAAGGAGATGAGGGGAGAAGAGGAGGGGGAGGAGAATTTTAGGGAATGGGATAATTAAGATGGAGCAAAGACAGAGATGAGAGCAAAGTAAGAGATATCTTGATTGAGGGAGCCATTAAAGGTTTGTAGGAAACCTGGTTCTAGAGAAATTCCCAAGAATCCACAAAGATGAATCCAGCTAATACCCTAAGAATAGAGTGGGGGGCTGATCTTGGCTTGTCCTGAAGTCAGGCTGATGAATGTCTTAAATATTACCATAGAACCTTCATCCAGCAACTGATAGAACCATAGGCAAAGACCCACATTGGAGCACTGGACTGAGCTCCCAAAGTCCAGTTGAAGAGTAGGAGAAATGAGAGTGTGAGCAAGGAGTCAAGACCATGATGGGTTCACCCACTGAAACAGTCTACTTGAACTAATAGGAGCTTGCCAACTCTAGCCAGACTGTGAGGGAACAAGCATAGGACAAACTAGTCCCTCTAAATGTGGTTTCAGTTTCATGGCTGGGGTATAATGAGGGGCCACTGGCAGTGGCACCAAGATTTATCCCTATTGCATGTACTGGCTTTTGGAACCTATTCTCTTTGGATGGATACCTTGCTCAGCCTAGATATAGTGGGGAGGGCCTTGGACCTTCCACAGAACAATGTGCCTTACTCTCTCTGAATTGGATGGGGTAGGGTGGGAGGGGTTCATGGAAACAGTCTCTCATTTAATGTTCTCTTTCTTGGTGACTCTAGTTTGTCCAACTTAACAAAAACAAACCAGAATATTTGCTTTATTAATCTTTATCATTCTTACATATTTGTATGTGAATAAACAAGCAATGCTTCATTTGTGTGTGAATAGATGCTTGAATATGTGTCCAGTATGTAAATTAGTGAACACTACACATTTTTGTACACACATGTGTGATGAACTCAGGCTGTTTGTAATGGTGAACCTGACAAGCTGCAATTCTTAACATTTTTTAAAAATTGTATATTTTTTAACAATTTAAATCTTGTATGCTCATTTGTGCTTTTAAGGTACCTCTATCTATTTATTACTTGTAATTATACAGTTAAAGGTATTTATTATAAAATCCATATATTTCAATATTAAATTATCTAAATAATATTCATTTTTATAAAAAAGTATTTTTTAAATAAATGTAAGTAAAACACTCTTGTTTAAATAGTATTGTTTTGTATCTTCATATGTGTTTGTGTGTGTTCATGTTTGCACATAGCAATATTTTATAGTTTTATCAGGAAGTTGCTTTTGAATTATCCCTCCTAACATGTTATCATTGCTATTAAATTCCTCTGCCTTCTTCATTATAATTGTTATAGCCTTCATTATTTCATTCCATTAGTCTTTCTTGGATGTCAATAGATTCAATGTAAGTGTGAACTTTTCAAGCCTGACCTTCTTGATTTATTTCTCGAGGCAATGAAGAGATCTTCCAACCTGCATCCTTCTAAAATATAAAATGAATGAATTGAAAGTGCATTGATGGAAAAACAGTTAACCTTTTGCTTCGGAAAGGGCTGCTGTGTCATATGAGAGCAGCTGGCTAGACTGTTTCTGTGAATTAACTAAGGATGTACCAAAGCACTGATTTCCTTTACCATTTCAAACTAAAATACAGAATACATTAATACTAGTCTAACACTTGGCAGTTCAAATGTCCCTTGAATTTAACTAACAAATGCTAATAAATGAAAGCTATACATTGACAATACCATTGATCAAAAATGTGCTTTAATATTTACATTCGTATTACTTGCTAGTGACAAGGCATTGTAAGCACATGGGTTTTTCTGTACTGTCAGAAAGAAACAATGAAACAATTAAAATAACTATTTTCACTGTCATCCCCCAATTCAGTATATTTAAATAAATTCTAGTAGACTGTCATCTCAATTCTAGAATAAAATTGCACAAATATAGTTAATAACTCTACCCAACAATACCATGACATAGAAGTGCAACTATTTGATTTTTATTAGGTAATCAGTTCTTAATTCTGGCAATAGTTGAGATATTTCTATATCAGATCTCTGTACATTAAATAATTAAATCTTCATGAGAAAAAGCCCTGTAAAATATGTCATAAAAATCAGTTATGTCTAGAAATTATTTTCATTAAGAAATCTTTCTTTAGTTAACTTCCTACTGCTAAAACTTGTTTTAAAAGCTCTTACCTTATCTCTTCTTATGCTACCATATCTTTCCCTGATGGCAGTTCCTGCTTTGTCTAAATTTCATAGATTGATTTTCTTTTGAATAATTCAAATTCATTTTTATCAAAATTAAAATGAATTTTAAAGATTATCTGGTAGGGCTGGGCACGCCTTTAATCCCAGCACTCAGGAGGCAGAGGCAGGCAGATCTCTGTGAGTTCGAGACCAACCTGGTCTACAGAGCTAGTTCAAGGACAGGCTCCAAAGCCACAGAGAAACCCTGTCTTGAAAAAAAACAAACAAACCAAAAAAAAAAAAGATTATCTGGTAGGAATATCTACTCAAATTGTGAAAAATATTTCCAGTAGATCTTCACTAGGTCAAGCACAATTAGATAAAACTCAGGGTCAGAAATTGTGGTTTAACCTGAAGATCTGAAAAGCTAAACAGCCAAGCACCGTCTCTTACCTCAACCTCAGTCTGAAATGGCGATCCTGCTTCCTGAAATCTAAGAAGGAGACTGTGTCTGAGAGCTGTCATCCCCCATCTTATATTCTCTCTAGGACTGGTATAAAAGGCTTGTACCACTGGGATTAAAGGCACGCACAACCTGATTTCTATGGCAACCAATGTAGCTACTGGGATTAAACACGTGTGTCAACATGATTATAGAGATTAAAGGTGTGTGTTACCATAACCTGGTCTGTAAAGCTGAACAGTGGCACTGTTTTACTCTCAGATCTTCAAGCAGCCGTTACTTATTAAAATACAATTGAAATATAACCACAACTAGGTCTTTCTGAACTATGGAGTGTGATTTTAAGTAATAAAACCTAATGTATGTATGCTGAACATAGTGTTTAGAGCTGCAGAGATCGATCTATAAGTAAAGTATTTGCTGTACAAGTGTGTTGACCTGGGGTCAGATCTCTAGGATCCAAGCACAAGTGTTGAATGAAAAGGCAGGTTTCTGTAATCCTGGTGTTGGAGGTGGGAATGTGAGGCAGAGAAATCCCAGTACTTGCTAGCCAGCCACAGTCTAAGCAGATGTGTGAGTTTCCAATTCTGAAAACTTGTATCAGAAACATATGTGGAGAGTAATAGGGAAAACACTTGACATAGAAATCTTGTCTACACACACACAAGCACACATATAATCAAAGAAACACTTGGGTCCACGTGATTTAGGCGAAGACATCAGTGTTTTCAAGTAAATTTTATACAGCGCAAGTATAAGAATTCACAAAACCTCCACTCATGAATATGTCATCTGTCAGGCCTTTATCCTTTTACTTCCTGATTCTGAGACCCTTCCCATGAGCACTTTTGGTTTTTGTTCGTTTGTTTGTTTTGCTTTCTTTTTGACACAGTTTTGTTTTGTTTTGTTTTGTTTTCTGTGTAACAGCACTGCCTGTCCTGGAACTAACTCTTGTGATGACCTTGAATTCACAAAGATCCACTGGATTCTGCCTCTAGAATGCTAGGATTAAAATGTGTGCCACCACTGCCCAGTTTCCTGAGAACACTTTTGGTATACTCTTTTTTTCTGGACATGCACTGTTTCACCTGAACAATCAACCCATTTCATCCAGAATGCCCAAATATATTCAAATTATCCAAGCTGGTTCATCAATGATTGATAATTTAATTATGAACACTATTAAATTAAGTAGTTCCCTAAGCTACTGGCCAAATTGTTTTTGAGTACCTTTTGTGTTCAAATATTTTATGTCTAATTTGCAAGTAGCTTTCAGCATGAAACTTCTTATAAATTTTTCAAAAGATTTTTTATCTTATTGTGTAATATAATACAATACTTCCATTAATGTCCTTAGTCATTGCATTTTTGCTATTTTGTGGATTTTATGAACTCTCACTCTATTGCTCAGCTCAAGCTGATCTTGTACTTGTTATGTAGCCCAGGCTGACCTGCAATGAATAATAATACTATGTCAGTATTCCAGATTTCTGAGATGACAGATACATGCCAGGATGCCAAGTTAGACTGTTGTAATATAGTTTTGATTAAGTTTTCTACCATTCAAATAGAGAGTAGAAACAAACCACAGTTGGGTTATTTTTGGTTTCGCACATATTATAACAATTGTACTTGACTGGGAGTTTGTGGCACATACTTTTTTCCCCAATACTGGGAGACAGAGGCAAGTGGATCTCTGTGAGTGCACAGCCAGTCTTGTCTACAGAGTGATTTCCATGGTAGCCCCAACTGTTTCACAGTGAAACCCTGTCTCAAAAAAGCAAACAAAAAAACAAATAATTGTACCTTGATAATGATACAACTTGTAGATATCAAGAATGTATCCTAGTACATGTTTTCCTCATTTTGTTTATTTGTTCATTTGTCAATATAACCATGCTTAAACTCATGCCTACTTTGCTTTCCTAAAGCAAGAATAAAGACATGAATCAGCTTTTTTTTGCTGTTTTATATGTACAATAGAATGAAAGTAACATTGTAAACTTTTTTGTATACATCATTGTTCCTGTGATAGTTTGTATGACATATTACCCTATACCAACTTCTGAAATTGTCATTTACAATATAATATAAGTGCTCTAAACTTCTAGAATTTGAGAGAAATTAATTGACAATGACACTTTTAGGTAAATTAGAATTCTTTCTCTCATGAGAATTCAATAATCCTAAAATGATTTATAATCTAAGCAGGCTACTTAAAAATATGCAGCTTAAATATTTCCCAGCATTGTAGAATTTTCTCCTGAATGAAAACAATGAAGACTCAAAAGGTAGTAAGATAAGGACTCACAATAAGTAAATGGAGGGGGAAAGATACCAGAGAAATTTGTGAACTTGCATATGGGAGCTGTATGGCATATTAAAACAACTGATTTGATTTCTCATCATGATGCCATTATTGAAGCAAATGACATTCTTATTAATGACATAGGCTTCCATTATCTGATTAAATGCTTGACTTTACTGCCCTGTTACTTTACCTTGGAGACTATTTTCTACCTGACTAACACAATTCTCACCACGTTGAAGGAAGGTCAATGCTAATCAGCACACTTTTACAAGGTCGTAGAAAAATGCTAGCCAGTCTTGAATCTCTTTTTTTTCTTTCTTTTGTAGAAACATGTATTTCTCTTATTTTTAGTTCTTATAGAAACAAATGACAAAAAAATCACATTTAAACTGAATACGGGGAAGTAAAATTTATGTGTGCTTATTTTACTTTAAATGTGAATTAGATAAGAAGGACCGATAGGGCATTCAGAATGCCTTTTCGTCACCTCTCAGTGGATCTGACTCATCAGCAATTTATAGCAACTCATAGGGATTTAGAGGTAGCTACAGTCTTAGTCACCAGCCAAACTATTATAATTCAAACTGACTAAGATGCCCCCAGAGAACGCATTTTATAGGAAAGCTAAAATTTATTGAAAAACAATGTGAGTTAGATTTTTTTTTCATTCATTGTATTTTCATTCCTAAGGAAATGTGGCAATAAAGCTTGGGAAGCTAGCATTCTGCTTGATGGTTTTGCTGTGCAAGTTAAAGGTTCAATTTTATCAAGACACCAAGCTCAGAATTATGCTCTTTTCTGTTAACATCAATAAAATATATTTAATGTTTTATAACATTTCCTGATGATGAATATACATGTGACCTTTCTTGTCCTTGTGGAGGGTTTTTACAAATACCTGAGTGTAAAACATTATCTTAAAATGTTGTTAATGTCATAATTAGTTTTTGGTGGTGTGTTCAGGAATACCTGGAAAACAACAACAAAAGCAACAACAAAATAACAAAATGATGTAACAAAAATTTAAATAGGAATTAAATAGCAGAATTTATCTGTTGTGAAATAGAAGGGTGATATTTTATCATATTCATTGTAGGGTAAAAGGAACATCTGGAGCAGGAAACCAACCAATCACTGAACATCCTGACTCTGAACCCAGAGTCAGAGAAAGAAACACAGCCTGGGTTTGAGACCTGGGCCAGGGAGAGAAATATTTTTATCCCTAAACAGAGGATTAAGTATACTTGCCCTGGGACTGAAACTAGTGTCAAAGAAATACACTTTGCCACTAGAATCAGAGCCAATGAAAGAAATATGCTCTGGTCCTAATATTAGAGTCAAAGCTAAAAAGGACCAGTGAAAGAAAAGCAGTTTGGGCATGAAGGCAGAACCACCTGTGCCCCTGCCCAACTGCCCAACTGATCAACCAATCCCTGGGCAGGAAACCAACCAATCACTGAGCCACCTGACTATGAACCCAGAGCCAGTAAGAGAAACACACCCCATATTTGAGGCCTGAGCCAGGAAAGAAACATCTTTATTCCTGAACTCAGAACTAAAGACAGGTGCCCTGGCTCTGAAACTAGTGTCAAAGAAACCATATTGTCCCTAGAATCATAGCCAGTGGAAGAAATATGCCCTGGTCCTGAAATTAGAGTCAAAAAGCTAAAAAGGACCAGTGAGCCAGGCGATGGTGGCCCACGCCTTTAATCCCAGCACTCAGGAGGCAGAGGCAGCCGGATCTCTGTGAGTTCGAGACCAGCCTGGTCTACAGAGCTAGTTCCATGACTGGTTCCAAAGCCACAGAGAAACCCTGTCTCGAAAAACCAAAAAAAAAAAAAAAAAAAAAAGGACCAGTGAAAGAAACACAGTTTGGCCATGAAATTAGAGCCATCTCTGCCCCTGACCAGCTAAACTGACCCATTCCTGAGCAGGGAAAAGCTAACCAATTCCCCCTTCTCCCTGAGAAGACTCTACCCCTAAGAAGCCCTATATAAGCCTCTCCACCCCTTTCGTTAAGAGTGCAGATACCTGGGTTTGGTTCCCAGCACCCACATGTCAGCTGCCATTTGTAACTGGAGTTCTAGGAGGTCCAGTACCCTATGTGGCCTCTAAAGGCAACAGGCGTCTGCATGATAAACAGACTTTGATGCAGGCAAACACTCACCCAGAGAAAACAAAAATGTATACATTTTGAAAAACTATAGATTGTGGTTGATTAACAAGGCTATATATTCTATTGTTTTATTGGTGTGATTAATTAGGTGAGAACAAGACATTGAAATAAGATGGAAAACACCAGCTACCATACGTGGTTAGAAAACAAAGGAACTGTGTACTCTTGCAGATGGACTAAGTGACATGTGTTTGGACACATTTTGTTCTTCCACAACAGTCAAAACACTACTTTTTGAAGTTCTGAAATATGATTAAGGAGAATGAGGCAACCACAATTATTCTGGAAGCACAATAATGACTGGAATTCCTGTGTGATACATTCCTCGTGACATTACCATGTCTGGTTCATGTTATATGCTCGTATATTGAACAAATGAAAGTATATATTGTTTTTAAACATAATTCTGTCTCGAAAAATCAAAAATAAATAAATAAATAAATAAATATTTTCTGAGAGTGGCTTTCTCTAAAAAAAAAAAAAAAAAAAAAAAAGAGTTGCCATTAATCCCTCACTGGCAGAGGCAGCCACTCCTCTGGATTCCTTGTTCCCAAATAAATCTCTTTCTCAAAAGAGTCTTGGGTGATGACATCCATTCGCCAGTGCAGAAAAACCTGGCTGGGATGTCCCTTAGGTGACTGAGCTGAGCAACCTTGCTGAGACGCTCCCTAGGGGGCCTCAGCAAGGTGCAGCAGAACAGAAGAACCTTGCTACGATGCTCTTTAAGGGGGCTGATTGGAGGAAAAGTAACAACTTTTCTGGGGAGCCAGAAAAGATTTCTACATTTCTGCAGGGAGTTTCCTTTAGCAGAGTGTTAGCAGAAGAAATATCTTAGGCCAGAGAAGAAGCAGATAACTCTGCTAGGATGCTCCCATAAGGGAACAGAGTAGAACTCAGCTATAGGGACTCTCCAGGAGAAGAGCAGGATTCCTATATCCTGCAAGGAGACCATCCCTCACCACATCCGAGCTTCAGGTAGCCTGGTTTCTTGATAGTCAGGACGCTTTTCCTCCAGGGCTGAGCTGTCCTATTGCAGCTCCAGCCTCTAGAGCTGTCTTAGGGCGTGTCTACCCCCCCCCCCCAGAGCTGTCCTATCGTGGCTCTACTCCCACCTACAGCTGTCATATTGCAACTCTACCCCTCCATAGCTGTACTATGTTGGCTGTAAGTATATCCTGGTTTCCTGATAAGTCAGGATATCACAACACCACCACTGTACCACATTCCCCTACATTCATCAATAATACCTTTTGTTAAATAATTATTATTTTGCATGCATAGATTTATTGCTATGCAAGTATGTATGTGTGTGTATATATGTGATACATATATTCACATGTCTGAAGCCATGACATTGACATATTGCCTTCCTCCGTTTTTCTCCATCTTATCTGCTGAGGCAGGTGCTCCCTGATACCAGAACTCAATAATTGTAGCTAGCTTGTCACCAGCATCCTTTTCTGTCTCATGGCAGCTGGCATTACAGAGCGGCTGCCACACCCACTCAACATTGACAATATTCAGTGGGCTAGAGGGGTTAATCACAGATCAGATAACAAGACTTCTCACTATACACTCAGTCAATTGCATGGCATATACAACAACAAAGTTAGATTAACTGAAGTTACCTCTGCCCTAGACAGAGACTTATATTGATGCACAAAATATGATGTAGAAAGATGATAAAAGAATGACATGTCAAGACCTCCCTTACTTAGAAACTTTAGCTCATGCAGAGCCACTGTGAGGCCATATACAAAAGTAAAAAATAATGCCAGGATTAGATATATAAACAAATTCTCTAAAGATATGAAATGTAAGCATTGTATTACGCCAGACTTTGTATAATAACTGCAGCAGCTTTGGCTAGAGAATTTTCCTTGGGCACTCTGACCATTTAGAGTTAATAATACACTGCTTGGGATGTGACTTTCTGCTTGCAATGGCTTGGAAATTTTGTTTTGGTCTAATGCCTTAAAGCCGCAAAAGTTACTCACCTGAGACTCTTAAAAAATGAGTTATGGAGTTGTTGAGTTTCTTAAAAAATTGGTTTGAGAAAAACAGTTATAGAAGATAATTGTTTATCAATTATGATTACACTTGAGGGAAAATGATTGTAAAATATAACTCTGTTCTATCATGTTTTATCAGTGATGACTAAAAGATATGCAAGAGGAAGTAAAAGATATGTCCAACACCAAAAATGATATTACCTATGCCTTGGAACAATATGAATCTAATCCTGTTTAGTGAATTCTATGTAAATAAAGAAACACTCTGGCTGCTAGTCATTCAGGCTACAAGGTTCTCACAACCATCGTGCCTGGCTCATCCTTCCCTTGTCCACTCCTTACGTTTAATTGAGACCTGTCAATTAGTGGAACTGACCCTGCTATCGAGTTTTATATAGAAGCTCATATTAAACTATACTGTCATAATTCACTTCATATAGAAAATCAGAAATCAATGAATTATTAAACACAGAACTTATTAATGTGAATCAAATCTTAACAGGAATTAGAATTATATTTAGCTGATTATTTAAAGGAAACTTTTCATGTTTTTATAAATTTAGAAGACATGGTAAAATACTGAACTGGTAGACTCCCAATTGGATGAGCATTTTGAGTATTTCATTTATATTACTAAATTTGTATGTTCATGACTTGCTTCATGTTTATTTTATCTATGTAATTTCTTTTAAAATGCCTTTTAAAACTTTAGAAGTGTAAAGTCCCTATTTAGAGGCTAAAAAACTCCCAATGTTCATGGCCTGCAATTAATAATTCTCTTAATTAAATACATGGCGATGTCTATATATTAAAATTTAGTGAAGTTACTCTGAAGTTGTATTAAAAATCATTAAATACCACCATGATTTACATCTATTTTGTTGTGAGATATGAAAAAGATTCTTTTGACTCTCACATAGACCACTTACATCACAAGTTTGTATTTGCCCCGATATCTACATTAATGAAAGGCTCTTTTCTGACAGTTTTATTATGAGCCCAGTTTTGACCCAAATGTATTTAAATGTGTCTTCAGAAAGAAAACTGTCAGTGTAATGCTTTGAGCTTACATAATTTTATTGAAATAGCTAAATTCCATTTCTTTCCACATGCCAGGCAGGATGTCTCACAGAAAGTCAGAGTGTCTAACAGAAGAGGATGGTTGAGCTGTCAGTGACAGCTAAGGCAGAAGTAAATAGATTTCCTACTCAAGATCTGGGTCTGTCAATGCTGTCAGTTTTGGCTTTCAAGATATGCTACCCATTTTCAAACCTTGACAAGTCTTTTCCTTGCCTTCTACTGACTTTATTTAATCTCATGGTGATTAATTCAGACCCAATGCAGGAGTTTGCAATAAGTGTAATAACTTTCTATTCTGGAAACAATGCTTCCCTACCTATCACAGAAATCGCAGTGATACTCCATTCCAAGGAACCTTACATGAAGACTCCCCCAGGGTCCTATACTTCATTTCTTTCTAATGTCAACTATATTGTTTAAAATGTTGACGGAATTCATGAAGTATATGCCCTTGAGTGCTGCCAGGATGTGAATGTATTTTTGTTGTTTTAATTCAACTTTCAGCAGTTAACTTGGTTTGACGATACATATCTTTAAGCTTGAGCTCTCTTGAAACTTTGGACACTTAGCCCCTAAGAAGGTTCATTCTTCTGATTCCCCATCTCTACACTCACCCTCACTTCAGTAAAAGATTTATTGTTCTTTCCCAAATGATTACATTGCCTAGTTTATTAATAAATTCAGCATATAATGGCATCAAAATTCTCTGTATGAACAAGATTCTGTCAAAACACACATCCAAATGCCTGCAAACAATCAAAAGCAAAACAAATCCAAAACACATATTGAATAAATGACTATTATATGATATGTCTCTTGATCTCTTTTCTCATTTTGCCAAATCTTTGATATTCAGATTTTCCTTTTCTCTTCAAGCACATCCTTTTTTCCCCAGAAATTTCTATCAGTTGTTAACTTTAAGTTTAGTTTTATGGAGAAATAGATTAAGTTGATGTTTCCATGCTTTTACAGAAATCAACTCACATTCAATTTTTTTTTTTCAGCCCTACAGCCTGCCTGAATTCTGCGGAACGGGTCTAACCTATTTGTATTTCTTTCCTTTTCTACTCGTTCCCATGTCTTCCAACCAAGAAAGGATACAGCTTTTGGAAGTGTTTTATTTTTCTTTTTAATTAGAACAGGGTTCCCTTTTTCTAAGACTCTGATCTGTAGCAATCACATTTATAAGAAAAAGTGAAAAAATTTTTTTCACTGTCCTTAGTTGGACATTTGATGAGGATTCCTCTCTAGAGTAATTTTCATGAAGAAGCCTGAGAGGAAGGATGCAGACTGTAAGCATAATGCGGCAGTAGAGTAGCTATGCAGTGTGGATGGAGTTCTATCTGCACCTTGTAGGACAGATGTTCAGACAGTTTAAGCCCATATTTGATTATTTGTACCTTCAAAAGAAGCAATCTAATCACATTTGCTGCCTCCAATCCTGTGCCCAGTTACTATCGTCCGTTATAGAGCTGATGGATTGCTATAAAAATGCCTTGATTGGAATAGGTTCTATAATGAATCAAAAATAAATAATTAAAAAACAGTAAATGCCACACTTTCCTTTTATTTTGTTGTGAACACTGTCAGAAAATGACAGCATCATCCACCCCCAAAAAGTGGGTTTGGGGCAGTTTCATCTTTTTGAGAATTGAAGAAATTACATCTGTTTGGTATAACCATTCAAAATAGGTATGAAAATTTGAAGGTATTGAAGCAAAGTAGAATTTTTTCCTAAACAAAATATATGATGCATGAATATATATTAAATGAAGGCCCACCCGTTTACCTATATATTCTAATATAAAATGTCCATAATGGGGAACAGAAAATAGGCAAAATTTAAAGTGATAGATGCAAATAAATAGTTTATGGTGATCATATATCCAAATCACTTCTAATAGCCTCATTGTTTATCATACTACATAGTTAAACCAGTCATATGAACAATGGTAATAATATAGTTTGTAAGTACATAGTTTGAAGAATAAATGTGATGGTTTGAAACAGTTTTTGAAAGGATACAAGAAATAGAGAACTATTATTAAAATATAATACTTTCATATTTATCTGTAACAAATGGAATGTTTATAGCATGTGTTTATGTCTGTTTATGAATGAATATTTTAACTCTCTCTCTCTCTCTCTCTCTCTCTCTCTCTCTCTCTCTCTCTCTCTCTCTCTCTCTCTCTGCAAAGTGTACGGATTGCATGAGAAGTACCATGTCATGTTCAATGCCAACAGCTGTGCCTGAAATAAAACTGGCATTCAGTGGAATTAGTTGAAACATGAAAATATAATAAATATGAAAGAATCTATTTATTGGAACTTTTGATATATGTTGTTTAAATCAATTGAGAGCAGGCTAAGTCATTGTAAGAAACCGAGAACTATTGTAAATAAGGGAGGAAAAGGGAGTGCAGGTGCCCAAATTGTCTTTCTATGTAAAATGGTTAGGTGCTAAACACAGACTGGGGAGTACCCTTATCTACTTCACTGGGGTTGACTTTTATATGCTGACATTCTTTTGACAACAGCTGTCAGACAATGTCTGATTCACCTGAGACAGGAGCTTGGTGGGTAGGTGGTCCTGTCATTAGTGACATTTTATTAAATGTCTCTGCATGTTGTATTTCTGTGTTTCTATGTTTAACAATAAAAAAATAAACTTGTAAAATGCAGAGAATTTTCTAAAACATGTGATTTTTCAAAACATGATTATCTACAATATTCAATTTATTTAGAGACTAATAAATTTGAGGTTATACAACATATAATTCTATTCTGTTTTAAAACTAGTTTTAAATAATTTGGAATCTCTTTAAGTAGTTGTACAAACTGCTCTGGAAGCCATAAACTGCTAATCTTCATTGCCCTTGTTCTGGGAATGCACCTCCATAACTAAAAGTTTTCTTACAAATCAAATAAAATATATAGATAGCTAAGACGAATGTAACAAAAAATTACTAAATGTTCAATGCATTATATTTCCTGAATTATAATTAATAAATAACCCCTATGCCAGTATTTCAACTACTTAAAATTATTTTTATGCTGACTAAATTAAATTAGAATATAAATAAACATATCATTATATTCGATTTAATCCTAATGCATTAACTCATTTTTATAATAAACTAAGATGGCCAGGTTCCTAACGGACTTTGAAAATACTCTATTTAGAAGAAGATAAATAAATTAACAGTTCATATAAAGGTTTATACCTTCATCACTTCTGGATTTTTATGTATCTAAAAGATCTAGACTATTTTTTATTTGTATTTTCATACCACTTTGAATCGTAAGGACATGGCAAATATTCATTAAGTACCACTTAAGTGTATTTCTATTTCTAAGCACTGGTTTTCTTTGTATTTTATATGTAATACATGTGTGTCAGGGTTTTTATATTACCTTTGATCAGAATGAAACAGCAAAACATCTACTTTAGTTGGTTATAATCTACTTGACTTATACTAAAATTATTTTACTGTTGAAATCTTAAACTCTGAAGTAAGAGAAGCAAGCTGGGCATGGTGACTCATGCCTTTGATCCCAGCACTCAGGAAACGGACACAGGCAGATCTATGTTCTTATCTTTGTGGGGTTTGTGTTTTGTTCCATGGTTTCTGTGTTCCTCTTTCATTCTTAGGAGAGTGGAGATTTGTGTGTTGCCTGGTAGGGAATACTTCATCTTCATATTACTGAAGGAAAAACAAAATCCTTCTAACCATTGTGCATTTTCCAATCTTGACAAAATAGAATGTGCCCTTGTGATTTGCGCATATAATCTCTTCTGAATAATGATGAAGTGATGATTAATTCTCACCATAAATTAGGAAGAATATCCCAACCATAATACTGCAAATTATGATTTAACCTTTTTACTCTATACGTCTCATTGAGAACATTCTTTCCATTCTCAAGATTTATTTTGCAGATGATATGTTGTGAAAATTTATACTCATTTTCTCAGTTCTTTTTTCCCTTGATATGTGCATTTCTTTATAAATAACTGGTCCTTCAGATAGTTACTACATATGCAAGCACATGATGCTTTCTGACACTAAATAGAGATATTGTGTCTTCTCCTTTCCTCGCATTCCTTTTACATAAATATGGTCAATTCACTATACAAATTTACATCCTCCTGAAATGACAAAAAATAATCAAAATTCATCCTGTTTTTGTAAGAGTCAAAATGAATATAAGTAGACACATACAAATGATCTTCATGCTTCTTCAGAATAAAAGCAAGAATTTAACAATAATTTAAATACTAGTTGCACATATATTACTACACATGTAGAACTGAAACATGTTAAAAAATACCTTTACATTCTTTTATACAGATATATCTGGGTTCTGGAATGAGACTTTTGCTTATGTATACCCAAATGTTGTTCTCAATTTTAGTAATATTTATAACAATTAGAAAATTAATGTGGATCTTATATATAACACATAAATATATTTAGGAGCCAATATCAGAGAAAATAATATAGGTTTATGTTATAACATTAATGAAGATCTTTTATCTGGGCCTTGCCACCAGTAGGTGATTATTAATATTTTTCATTCTTGCATGATATGTGACATTGAAGTTTTTCCTTCTCTTCATAAATAGATTTCAAATCCATGAATGTAGTTAATTAGTTCTGCAACTCTGGTTAGAACAGATAGGGATATTTCATAAAATATATGAGCATCACTTCCTATTGCCTTTTATTTCCCCCAATGAGCTTTAAATTCTTTTGTATATGCTTATATGTGTAAGAGACAAGTGAGCTTTTGTTCCTCTGAAATCACACATGCCAAGGTAGAGTACTCTGAATGATTTGATGCTGTCTACCTCTGTGACATATCAAACTGAAAACCTTTCTACTTGTCTATCGATCTACACATTTAGATGAGTTTGACAAGCATGCTATTTTAGCAGGAAACAATACAAAGAGGAGGAAAAAAATCCTTCATTGTATTTTAGCCTGGGGCTGTTCAGGGCTGCAGCCTACGGGAATTGGCTTCTTTATAAGATGCAATTGTTGTCTAAGCTGAAATCTCCAATAGACCTGGAATTACTTTCAATTACAATAAGTTAGATTTGACCTCAAGGTAGGATTTTATATTAACTGGATAACTGATTGTTGTTATTATGTGAAAAAGACACAAAAGTGCTAGAAATTGCAAATAAATTGAGTTGAATAAAGGAAACCGATCTGTAATCTAATACTCAAAATAAGATGTTACTCTACATATCATTTTTTATTCTAGTGCTGTGTTCTTGCAGTATGATTATGTTAGAAATTTGTCTCTAGAAACTTTGTTCTCAGTTTTTATTGGACATTCTTTAACATTTTTATTATGACTTGGTTTTGAAATATTTAAAGTCTCATTCGAAATTGATCACACACATTGTTTCATGTTATTTTTACTTGGGTTCCTGGTTATTTTGTCTGCATGTTTGTCTGCATATATCCAATGCTCATGGAGGCCAAAAGAAGGCGTTGGGTACACTGGAACCAGAGTTACAGAGAGCTCTAAGCCACCATGCTGGTGCTGGGAATCAAACTCCTGCCTTCTGAAAAAGCAACTGCTACCCTCAACCACTGAACCATCTCTGCAGTCTCCATACAATGATCATCCACTTAATGTATGCTGCTAGTATGTCCAGGTTAACATGGGAGCATATTTTGGTAAAATAATTTCACATTTTTAACTTTAATTCAAATGATTTTGTCTATGTGGCATTTTCTTCAGTAGTTGAACAAAATTTAAATATTTAAATTCAAAATATTACATGTTTAAAAAAGTATTGATTGTTAATACACTATCATATTTCATTAGTGAAATCAGAGTGAATAACCTAATTTACTAAAAATACTGTTGACTAACGCATAGTGACACATGCCTTTAATCCCAACGCCCAGAAGACAGAAGCAGGTGGATCTCTATGAATCCCAGGCCAGCCTTGTATAGATAAATACCCTTTCTCAAACAAACAAATACAAAGCCCCGCAGGATCAACTTATTTAAGTAAGGATCTAATTAAGGGAAGGAATTTGAAAATAGATAACATTTAAAATGTATTGTGTATAAATTATTTCAAGATAAATTTCTATAGCTCTTTGGCTTAAGTGCTCTAATATGAATGCACATATCTGGGTCAGGGAATGGCTCACCCCGTGAAAACTCCATCTGTCAATCCTGATAACCCATGTATTATTCCCAGGACTCATGTGGTAGAAGGAAAGAAAGGACTCCTATGAACTTACCTTTGATCTCCACATGTGTCTCATGGCATGTGCCCTCCACCAATACACAGAATAAGATAAATAAAAGTGTAAAAGTTGTCAAAGCTTCATATTGCATTATGCATTAAAGTTGACTGCTGTATATTCATATTTATGGTATGTATGTGTAGAAAAGTTGTCATAAGCATAATTGTTTAAATATTGTGAAAAAAAATGACCTGTCAGGGTGGACTGAGAGCAATGATACTTACCAACTGTGATAAGCAAGAGAATTCATATCAGGGCTTGATGTTGCATGCCTACAAGCCCAGCCCTCAAGAGACTCTGACAGGAAATATCAGCGGAAATGTTTGGATACTTTCAGGAAAAGACACCGTTGTCCTTTATTTTGTGATAGAACATTTATTTCAAATAATATTGTGAACTATTAGAATATCCAAAAACATGCCTCAATTTCAAGCAACAGCTATTTGCTGAAGAAACATTTCTATGCTCATTGTACAAAAAGTCAAAGTTGAGTCCTGTAACAAATCCATAAAAGTTCATTGTACATATGTATCTATATATGACACATAATATGATTACAGGATTAGAAAACATTTTCTATGATAAAATTCAGAGAAAAGTGAAATGGACAAAATGATATAATTAAAATTCAGTTAATACAAATATAATGACAATTTTAGATGAAAAGAAAAATAAAATAAAAATCAACTATAAGGAGACAAAATTTTATTCTAAATTCCACATTGTCCTCATACTTACAATAGTCTGCCTACTCCAACCTCCCATGTTCTGTGAATTAGATGCAAGCAATTATGCCTGGCCATACATTTCTTATTTATAACAAAATGTCAACAATAAGTGACAGAAGAAATTGTGGAAGGAATAAGATTAAGGTAGGTGACAAAATCTCAGGGAGATATTTGTCATTCAACTACAGCATGCTTATTGAGGAAACAGAGGATTGTGATCATTGAGGTGATATGGAACTGCTGTTCCCATCTGACTGTAAGAAATATCAAATATAGATCTTCTCTATCAAATAAAAAAAAGCTTGTTTTGAGGACAAGGAATTAAGATCTTTTTGGCTTCCCCATCTTGTAAGTCAAGATTTTTACTCTTCTTCACTGAATAAAACATTTATTTACTCAAATGTTAATATAAGGATTTAATGACCTGGAGCAGTGAACCTTTCTTCTTCCTCCATTTCCTATGAACCAATTTAGTTTGGACTAACCAATTGAATAAGATTAAGAGGTTAGGCCCCAGGCAATGGTAAAAATAGAGAGTCACCACATTTCCTAGAATAAAGCAGAAATATACTTCCTGTCTCAGTGTCTGTTTGTTATTCCTGAGTACCCCTTCTGAATCAAGAGGGATGTTTGTCTTGTCAAGGCGCTACAGTGAGAGTGCTGATCTTTCTTTGGGGTTCCAAACTTATTTTTAAGATGTATAGATTTTTCTCGCAGGGCATTTCACTGAAGGGGAAATCCATGCCACCATTCAGCCAAGTTGGTGATGAGAAAGATGGCAGGTTCTCAGTGGAACAAGACTTTTCTTTAAGGAGCTTCCTGTTGATATTGATTACTATGAGAAGAACAAAGGATGATTATGTCAAGGTATGGCCACAAGTTGCAATTTTATTTGAGCCTATAAATATGAAATCTACCTGTTTTTTACTTAGGCATTGTAAAAATATACTAGACATTTACTTGAAGGTTGTCTAATATTCTCCAGTTCTCAGATATAATTTTTGAAGCTTTGTTGGTAATACATTAGAAGAGAATGCCATTATTTACCGTTCATCATGTCTGAAAATTAAGCAGCTTCTTTCATTAGTGTGTTAAGAAATGGTCACATTGTTTCAGCGATGTTTGTAAAATTATGTTTTATACCATATAATCAGACATTATCTTACTTTACAAATTGTAAAAACTCATTATTCTTACTTTCCTTCCTATGAAAACCTCTGAATTTTGTCACCCACGTTAACCTCATACATTCTATCATTCCCTCTAAACTTAAAACTATATTTTACTTTAAGCTAAAAACTTAAAGGCAGGAATAAAGTTTTTCATTTATATCCCAAGAACATGGAAATCTGAAATAGTAAACAATTGTGAATTTGAAGCCAATGTAGGACTCTAAGTAAACCATATCTCATAGGCAAATCAATAAAGAAATTTGATGAGTCCCTTAAGACCATCTCTGGGTTGAGAACTGAGATTAAATATTAAATGATATGTCAGTGAGATGCACATCTAACCAGTCTTAGCCAAGTTTGGCCTCAGCTGCCATTATGACGCCATTTTTTGAGCTGTTGTCCTGTGCTGTAAGGTGTTCAGCTCTGCCCATTAAATCCTCTGTTTACCATTTCTGAACATTTGCCTCATTACCATTTCTCTGTGTGATAGTAGTTTGCATTCTCTAAGGCTGCTGAGCCTTGCATGACTCCCAAAGTTCCATCTAGGCTACAACTAGGTTGAAGGTTAACCCAGAACAAATCATTAGTGGTGCAAACTCACTGGACTTTTTGCAATGTGTAACTGAATATTTCTCTTTCTAATATAAAATGAATTATAAATACACACTTATAATATAGAATAGAAAAATTCCCCTATCTCGCTATTCTTTTTATATCATCAAATAGATCTACTTAAGGCAGTAAATGTTTAAAAAAATTCTGTTCTACCTCTTAACATCTGTCAGAATGGCTAAAATAAAAAGTCCTGAGGACAGTTTATATTGGTGAGGATGTGGAGTCAGGGGATAACTCCTCCACAGCTGGTGGTACTGCAAAATTGTACCATCACTTTGGAAATCAGTATGGCCATCTCTTGGACAATTGGGAATCAATCTACCTCAAAACCCATGATACAACTCCTGGACATATACCCAAAAGATACTCAATCACAAGGACACTTGCTCAAAAATATTCATAGCTGCATTACTCACAACAGCCAGCACCTAGAAACAACCTAGATGCCCCTCAAGAGAATGAGTGGAGAAAGAAAATGTGGTGCATATACACAATGGAGTATTGCTCAGCTATAAAACAAAATGACATCATGAAATTTGCAGGCAAATGGATAGAACTAGGAAAACCATGGTGAGTGAGGTAACAAACACTGAGAAAGACAAACACAAGTATGTAGTCACTCATAAGTGGGTATTGGATGGAAAGCAAAGGTTAGCCACGACAATCCACAGCCCCAAAGCGGCTAGGTAACAAAGAATACCTTAAGAGAGATACATGGAGCAACTTGGAAAGGAGATTTAGATGAGATTTCCTTGGTAAACTGGGGATGGGGGTGTTGACAAAAGTGAGAGGATAGAAGGTGGGAACATGAGGGACACGGATGGAGTTGGAAAGCAATGAAGGAGATATCTTGCTAGAGAGAACCACTTGGGTTTAGGGAGAAACCTGATGATAGGTTAGTTCCCAAGATTCCACGACAATGACCCCAACTAAGACTTTAAGCAATAGTAGATATATAGCCCTAAATGACCCTACCCTGTATTCAGGTTGATTATCTATCATCATAGAGCCTTCATCCAGCAACTGATGGAACCAGATGCAGAGATCTACAATGAAGCAATAGGATGAGCTCCGGGAATTCATTCAAATAGCAGGGTAGAGAATATACAAGGAAGGAAGTTCAGGATCATGATGGAGAAATTTAGAGAGACAGCTGAACTAAGCTCATGGCAAGTCAGGAACTCAAGACAAACAGCTGTGGAGCCCCCATGGGGTCAAACTAGGCCCTCTAAATATGGGAGACAGTAGTGAAGCTTAGACTGTCTATGAGGTACCTGATAGTAGGACCAGTATCTATCACTGGTGCCTGAGCTAGATTGTTGGAGATCATTTCCTGTAGTGGGATGCCATGCTCAAACTTAATGCAGAGAGGAGGGGCTTGGTCCTTAGCCAATTTAATGTGCCAGACATTTTTGACTTCCCATGGGAGCCATTTCCAGTTGGGAGGAGTGTATGGGGGATGGGCTGGGAGGAGGTGGGACAGAAGGAGGGATGAGAGGGAGAACTGAGGATGAGTAAAATAAAATTTAAAAAAAATCAAAATTAAAATACACAAAATATAAGAAAGAAAGGACTTACACAAAATTCTGGTCTACAAATTTGTACTAATTTTCAAATGGAATAACCATAGATATAAGTTAAATTTATGTTTGATTCTTAAATCTAATTTTGTATGCTAGCAATAATAGTGATAAGAGTCTTGAAAAAGACTGAGAAACTGCATAGATACAAATAAGGAATAGAGTATTGAAATCTGTAAACTAATAGTTGTATCAATTTATGTCTCTTGATATGTTCTTCCAAAAAATTGTATATGTTCTACTTCTCCCCTACTCTAAGCTTAAATCAAAACTCTAAATCCCTATAACATTGAATTGCCCTACAGATCATTAGAATAAACCATCACAGAAGACACGTACACTCCTACCATTTCATTAGCCTTGGGAAGGTGACCTGGAAATATTGTATTTCTAGGTGAGCAAAAGTATCTCATGAAAACAGCTCTAAACACTGCAGCTAACCACAGACCATCAGAGGATGTATGTACTATGGTGCAGTTTCATAGTCTCAAAACATTTAGGGCTTTTTTCCTACCTTACAGGTACTCTATGTGTCTATTGTAGCTTCAATTTTTTTCTGTTTCTTCTTAATTATTTTTTGATTTTTGAGATTTTTTTGCTTGTTTGTTTTCTTTTAATTTAGGACTTTTTTTTCTACCTTTCAGATCATCTTAATATATATTAGATTCATTTTCCTAAATTCTTTTACTGGATTCCTTCATATACATATGTGTGTTTATCACTGTGTCTATATGTATTTCTTGTACTTTTTTCTTTATAATGATTGGTTCTTTTGTCATTTCTCATTACAAATTCTGCACTATGTATGTATCCTGAAATAACCTGACAAAAATTCGCTTTAAAATTAACACTTTAAAAGAACATTTACTTTCAAAATGTTAAAATCTAGTTTAACAAGTTTTCAATGTATAACAAAGGATACTTGAAAAATATAGAAAATAATTTCTGTTTAGAAATGGTATTTGTTAGTATGACAGTCAATTAAAATTTAAATCAGTCAAAAAACTTAGATAATGCCAAGTTCCCATACTTATAAATGTGGGGGAAGTAATCTCATCCTTCAAGTGATGCATCATGTATAATTGTGCTAACAAAGGCTTCTGGTTACTATGACAGACTCACCTGAGTTGGAAGGACAGGACTGGTTATTAATAACACATAAATTGCTGAATACTTTCTTAAACTATATGTTAAATGACATGGATGTCGAAGAAATAAGAAGCTCCCAGCTGCCAAAATTGTCTAAGATGAGCACAAACAGGAGCTCAGTAGCTTACAAAATATCAGAAGGCAATGCAGCATCGATTAGGGAATAGAGGCTTAATTACAATGTGGAAACAGGAGATAGTCCCTAGACTGTGCCAAACGAGACAGCAGAAGCTGAGCTTACAAAGGAGCTGCACAAAGCACATCCCAAAACTTCTGTGATGTTCGAGAATAAGTAATTATAGATTTCCATGCCCCCTCATAAGGAAAGTGTAAATAAAATTCTAAATGACTAGATGTGTTATACTAAATTTGCACAAATTATATGACAGTGTACAAAACATGAAAAATGTAACTGCTAAATTAGAGAACTCTGATTCAGCTTCTGCCCTTCTGCACCTGCTACAGGAGTTACCCAGGGGATTACATTAAGAGCTGGAAGCCTACTTTCTGTTTACCTCCTTATTAACTATCTATGGAATTCATCTTCATTGAGACATTTTTACTAGGAAGTGTTTCTTTTGAGGTGCCAGGGACAGCGATAAGTAAGCTAGATAGAATTTTTTTTTTGTTAAAGCACAATGAAAATTGCAAGTATATATGTTTAGTGAAAAATGATAAACATAAGTAAGCAACTGTGGCTACATGTGACTTTTTAAATGCACAGCTGTTCATATTTCACACGGAACAGACATCTCAACATAGAACTTTCCCATTTTCTAGGATTGCCAAGGTTAATTACATACATGTCGTACGGGTGCATTGCTAGAGTCTGGGGAATACTTCCTTTTTTGCATTTGTTTTTCTCTGACCACAATGAAGACTTGAGCTGGAGGATTCATAGGAGAACAGAGATAAGAGGATTGCTTTGTCTCCAAGAGTAACAATAATAAATGCTGCTGACATTTGTTGATCACTTAGCATATGTCAGGAGCAGAGGTAAATGCCACACACACATCACGAGGGAGACATAGGTTAATAATCACCAAGCAAAGAAAAGGAAAAGGACACTTGGTATCCGAATGTGGGAAATTGACTCCAGGGCTTTGGTTCTCCAAAAGTCACCAAGACTGGAAATAAATTAAGCAGTAGCAAGTGCCAACTAAAAGGATAGATTTTATTGTCTACTTCACTGATTTTAAAATGAGTAACTTAATGATATTATATAATTACTTTTATTTAAACAAAAGTCAATCATTAGAAAAAATAAATCTAAATTAGGATAATTTTGTTATGTTTAGCAGTAAATATTTTGCCACATCAAAAAGTAAAACAATTGTAAATTATCTTCAGATTTCAAACTGCTGTAAATTTTTAATATCTGTCAAGGATTCATAAGAGTTTGCAGTTATTGATCACGTCACAGACCTATTCATGCTGTGAAATATATGAACATGAAAGAAGAATGATAATACTATAGGAGCCTTGCAGAGGTAAACAATATTGGAGTATGTATTTTTGTCATTCTTATCATTCAGTTAGCAGACAAAGAGCGGTACCTTTCATTACTATGTTTTCCTAAGTGTGTCACCACATTTTACAAACAGTAACTCCACCACTGCCCTCTGTTATACACACGTTTTTCACCAAAATAGTCAATTAACTTCCTTTCTGCATTACTGTTCTACAAATAAAGGGACAAATGCTTAGAAGGACACAGAGACATCAAAGAATCTGTATGGGAGAGAAAAAGTTGTATTGTTTTAATAAATTTAAGTAGGGGAGCCATTTTAGGGTTGACAAGAGACTTGACTCTAGAGAGGTTCCCAGGTGTCCAAGGAGATGTTCCCAGCTAGTTCCTTGGGCAGCTGACGAGAGGGAACCTGAACTGGCCTTATCCAATTGCCATACTGATGAATATCTTGCATATCACCATAGAACCTTCATCTGGCGATGGATGGAGATAGAGACAGAGACCCACACTGGAGCACCGGACTGAGCTTCCAAGGTCCCAATGAGGAGCAGAAGTTGGGAGAACATGAGCAAGGAAGTCAGGACCACGAGGGGTGCACCCACCCACTGAGACGGTGGGACTGATCTAATGGGTGCTCACCAAGGCCAGCTGAACTGGGGACTGATGGAGCATCTGATCAAACAGGACTCTGAACATGGCTGACAATGAGTGCTGATTGAGAAGCTAAGGACAATGGCACTGGGTTTTGGTCCTACTGCACGTACTGGCTTTGTGGGAGCCTAGTCTGTTTGGATGCTCACCTTCCCAGGCCTGGATGGAGTGGAGAGGACCTTAGACTTCCCACAGGGCAGGGAACTTTGACTGCTCTTTAGACTGGAGAGGGAGGGGGAGGGGAAGTGGGGAAAGGAGGAGGGAAATAGGAGGAGGGGAGGGAGGTTGAAATTTTTAATAATAATAATAATAATAAATACACTTAAGTAAAAATAAATAGAATTTTCTGAAATTATATTTGTTTTAATTCAGCCATAAATAATGAACATGAAAAAGTTTAGCAAATTATTTTTTGATCTTTTATTAAAATGTTTCAGTCAGGAAGTGGTGGCACAAACCTTTAATCTTAGCACTAGCAGAGTCAGCTGGATTCCTGTGATTTCAAGGACAGCCAAGTCTACAGAACAAGTTCAAGGAAAGGCTCCAAAACTACACAGAGAAACGCTGTCTTGAAAGTTTAAACGGGAGGAATAAGTTGATTTTTTGAGATTATAAAATCAATATGCCATTTCATTTCCTTTCTACCCTGCAGACACACCGACATTCACATGTAAACTGTCTCCTTCTTACTTTCTATTCAATTCATGCATATATTTCTGATAAGCCCTGGAACTAACAGCTTTTCTAAGCTAGGCCTTTGGAAACCACATAAAGCTGCCTTCTAAGATGCTCTCCCACAAATAGCAAAGCATTAGTGACAAGACAACAAGATTTATCAGTAAATCTGTTCTATATTTGTACATATTTTACATATAAATTTTTATTTGAGTCTTGAACATGGCATGCATTTAAAAATTGGTTGGAATTAAATTAATAATTTTGACATTAGAGTAGCCCTGTAAATGGAATAAAATAATTACAAAAGAAACAAGCAGTTTCTAGATATCCATTTAATATGGTAGATTAATAGAAGAAGCATACTTTTCAAAAATGATTGCTTAGTCAATAAGTTTTCATAGACCTATATTAATGGACATATGCTTCTCTCACATATATTCTTATGAAAGATAGTTTTGATTTTACAAAAAAAACAGCATTTAAAAATCAGAAAAGGCAGCTGACTAAACAAAACATAAGAAATAGTTATTAAATACAATATTTAATGATATATCACTAGAAATAACAATGATTTATTTCTACGTTGGGGAGACACCAAAATGTTTTAGCAAAAGTGAGCAACAAGTTGTAGAGTTTATGGTCATTCAGGCCTTGTTAGACAGGATTAGCCTCCATCAGAGTCACTCCTCAGGTGGGTGGACATCTCAGTTATCAATTGTCACGTGCTATATATTTCCACAATCTTCAATATATATTACTGACATATTTTAGAAAAAAAAATGATAGTTATTAAGTTACTAATACCTGACAGTAGGACCAGGGTCTATCCCTAGTTCATGAACTAATTTGTTGGAGCTCATTCCCTATGGTGGGATGCCATTCTCTGCCTTAATGCAGAAAGGAGAGGCTTGGTCCTGCTCTACCTTAATGTACAAAACTGTGTTGACTCCCCTTGGGAGCCCTTACCCATTGGGAGGAGTGGATGGGAGTGGGTTGGTGGGGAGGAGGGTAGAGGAGAAGTTGAACTGTAGTAGGAATGTAAAATAAAGAAAAAAATTAAATTAAAAAAGAAAATATATATAAATGGTACATACATAGATCTAATCTACATGGGAAGTGAAAAAAGACAAGATCTGAGTAATTTAGGAGCATGGGGAACTTGGAAGAGGGTTGAAGGGAAGGGGAGATGTAGGGAGTGGAGCAGAGAAAAATGTCGAGCTCAATAAAAATCAATAAAAATAAAGTATTAATACAGAAGAAAAGTTTGAAAAAAATAATGTAAATCACAAATTCATATTTTATGAATATTTTGTATTTAATCTAAGTATAAATTATGGAAAATCATTTTAGTACATATTAAATTGCTGTAGTTGTGAATATTTTTCTTCCACAGTGTCCTTTGAAATCTATTTGACATTGGTAAATCTCATTATAATTTCTTTACTTAGTTAGCATAAATATTTTTTAATTATTCTGCATCATTTTAAGATAAGATATTAAAAATATGGCATATTGCTGGACTTTGGTGGTGCACACATTTAATCTCAACATTTGGTATGCAGAAACAGGTTGATTTCTTTGACTTGAAGGCCAGCCTGGTCTACAAAAGGTAGTTCCAGGACAGGCTCCATGTCTTTAGAGAAACCCTGTCTCTAAAAACAATATATATATATATATATATATATATATATATATATACACACATACATACATACATACATAGAAACATGGGGAAAAGATATAAACATAGAATTCTGAACAGGAATTTCAAATGACTGAGAAATGCTTAAAGAAACATTTTAATTTTAGTCATCAAGAATTTTAAATCATAATTATTTCAAATTTCATATTATACCTCTCAGAATGGCTAAGATTAATAACACACGTGAGACAGCTCATGAAGAAGAGAATATGGAATAAGAACACATTTCTGGAGGGAGTGAAATCATGTGCAGATACTATAGAAATCGGAATGTTGCATTCTCAAAAATATGAGAATCAATCGACCTCCAGGTCGAGCTATACCACTCTTGTCCATATGCTCAAATGATGCTTCATCCCACAACAAGGGCACTCTCTCAAGCATGTTCATTGCTGCTCTATTTGTAGAAGTCTGAAACTGGAAGTTACCTAGATGTTCCTCAACAGAAAAATGGATAAAGACAATGTGGTATTGACACAATGGAATATTGCCCAGCTGTGAAAAATTACAACACTGAAACATGTAGGTAAGTGCATGTTAACTAGAAAAAAAATCATAGTAAAGGATGTAACCCAGACCCATAAAGACAAATATGATACATATTGTTTGTAATGTCTATTAGCTTCTAAGTTGATGATAACTAATTCACAATTTGTAGAATCACAAAGGTTATGTTAGAGTGAGGGATAGGGAAGAAGAGATAGGTTGCCTTCGGAAAGGGAAATAAAATGATAGCTATTAATACATGGGGGTGTACTTGAACAGAATGATCAAGTGAGGAGGTGGAGGAAAGAAGAGTATAAAGAGGGAAAGAGAGAGAGAGAGAGAGAGAGAGAGAGAGAGAGAGAGAGAGAGAGAGAGAGAGAGAGAGAGAGAGAGCGCTAAAATTAGATATCACTTTAGGAGTTGTATGGAAACCTCATATAGTAGAAGCTTCCTAAAATATATACACATTTAAAGGTGATCTAAATGAAGTTACCAAATAGTGATAACTGGAACTAACTGGACACCCCTTGTTACCAAATAAAGCTTCCAGTACTGGGATTGAATTATACCTGATTGAGTTGTTTGCCACTGGGTTCCCATGGAGACCACCCAGCCTATTGCCAAGGCAATAGGTTATCTCCGTGCCCTGACAATATGACCCCATTTCTGAAGAAAAATCCTACACCAATCACTAAACATAGAGAAATTGAGCTGGTGCATATATAGAGTAGCACCTCTTTGCTAACATCTTTGGTACAAGAAAATACACTGTAAGGTATTGAATAAGAAATGTAAACACCTGCACAGCTGCAAACTCTTTTATTTGCAATTGTGTTCTGCCTCAAAGACAAGCTAGTTTAATGTTGGCACAATGATTAAGAGAATAACCAAACAATATCTGATTAAACTGATAGGTGAATTCATAATATGTTCAGTCTTCAATGTTAAGTTTTTCCTAGGGATATATTAACCAACTAAATGAATATTTCTAATCTGAAATAACATCCTCATTGAAACCCCAACCTATCATTGATAATACCATGTTACTAATTATATGATATTCAGGTATTTGTACATGCATTATCTTTGCCTGGAAACTTAGGAAGGAATCTGTGGTACAGGCTTTCTGAGAAACGCATTTTTCAACAACCAATTTTGGTCTATCTAGGCTTTTTACTATTTCAGTTGCCATTTCTGTACACCTTCTTTTTAGTGTCCCCTGTATAAATTACAGACAGTTTTTTTTTTTTCACAACATTGTTGTTTTTACAAATCATTAAAATCACCCTTTGTTTTCCTCAGGCTCACTATTTTGTCTTCATTCTGCTTTCATGTAATTCGGTCAGATATTTTTCTGTTAGAGAATTCTAAATATAGCTGGACAGAATGGGTAATAAAGAAAAGCATCACATCTGAAAGAGGAACAGATCAGCTGCTTAGAGTCATAGCTAAGCTGCAGGAAACCCTAGCGTTTTGACAAAAGGAAATAAACAAACAGCCACAAAACATGTTAAAGTTTTCACTGATCACACTACTGTAAAGTTTTTAAACCTCAGTTACTCTATGATTCACAAAAGTTTAAGTCAAAGTTATTTATACAATGAGAACTTCAAAGTTCTCAGTCATGGGTACTTTAAAAATATGTCAATTAAAAACATTTTATTATATATATACACACATATATGTACATATATAGATATATGTATAATATGTAACAAATATATATGCATATATACGAGTGTGTATGTATGTTTCTTTTTCTTTGAATAGTGTTAAATTTGAACTTCTGCTATGCTGAATAATGTAATTTCCAGCACTCTGAAATTAGCTAATATGCTTTGTACTATCTATGTATAGTTTTAGATTTACTCTTATGCATAAAATAAAGTCAATTTTATATTGCAGGTTAACATACAAATAAAATTTGAATCAATACAGTATTCACATTAGAAAAACATCTTCTCAGATTGTATATTAATCCAAATTTTTTCCTTCCTCAATAATTTAATAAATCAAATTGCTTGCCAGTAGCTGATAAAACACAGACTCATATCTATGAGTCTGCAAATATTAAGGATTTAGAAGTATTATGCACCTTGAAATACAAACTCATTTTTCTTTACCTGTAGTCTCCTTCTAATGCTAGTTCTATGGAGGAGAAAGTCTTTCGATATTAATTCTAAAATTTAAAAAAAAGGACATTATGTTCCGAAGTTACAGGTAAAAGTGAATTTACAACATTTAAAATTGAATTTGGATGTTAAATGTTGTCTCTTACAGGATCTCTCAAATAAGCCTATTAAGTTTTCAGAGTCTGTTTTGCCCTAAAGGGTTAATAGCTTGGCCTCCTCAGTCATTCTCATCAGTATAAATCCTAAATTGGATTCTCTAAATTCTAAATATTATATATATAATAAACAAATTATATATATATATATAATAAACAAATCATATATATATAATAAACAAATCATATATATATATTTATTTATTTATCAGACTATTGAGACACTGTGGTTTCACCACAATGAGGAGACAAATAAAACAATAAATACATCAATATATAAAAATGTCATTAACCAAAATATTGGCAAACATGATGAAGAGTGTGGCAGAAAATCCAATCCATCATTATTGGTGTCATCAATAAAGTAATTTTACATAGAAAAATTTGTTTTAAAGCAGGGTATGCCTTTATTTCGGGGATCTCTTTTAAGAGCCATTAATAAAATTCTGCTGTGGCAATTAGGAAAACGCATGCAAGTTCCAGTGCCTGAGTTGAGTTGCTTGAGTTTGGCTGGTGCTCTACTCAGCTTGACTGGGGACTTGTCAGCCACATTTGGTTGGACCTACATCAGCACCACATGTTTCCCCATAGCAGACAGCCACATTCGGTAATGAATTTGGGTATCACTAATGAATCAAACCATGCGATGACATTTAAAATGACAGATTCAATGTGTCATATATTACTTCCATTTTGAGGCCATTAGCTGAAGCAAATCAAGGAGTGATCCCAGAATCAGTGGGGTGGTAAAATATACTCTTCATGCAGACTGTCATGGCAGTAATGAGAAGGGAACAAACTCAAACAAATTGTACAAAAATACAAATCAGAATTTCATAATAAAGTCAGACAAGTATTGTCTGTATTTAATAATGTTCAAAATATGCTTCTCTCATGTGATTATGTTCAATGTAAAAAGCGATGTGTCATCTGCTAACATTGTCTGATGCTTTTGTCTTTAATCTAAAATGTAGGTATTTTACAGGTATGTTTTCTTTTCTGATATAGAAATGCTTTTTTTTTGATTCTGTCCTTTGTGTATTCAAGTGTATATTCAATTTGAAAACACTGACACATGTATACACACAATTCGGAAACGTCAGATAGTTTGATCTTTTCAATAATGCTCTATAAAAATCTTCCTCTGTCTGAATCATGGAATGGAATTTCCTATTCTTACACAGTCCTACTGTTCTGAGATTCTCTGCCCTATGAGTTGTCTACAGCATTGACAAAAGTTGTATCATATGCTCTATTGTTCCAAAACACAAAGCTCCTTTCTGTTATGAATATAGCAATACAAACATCTTTGTTCAACAGGAATTTTTGACTTTATAATTTTGCATGAAATGAGATGAAATATGAATTGATTTTCTTTTTCTTGCTTAATGATTTAATGCTCATTTCATTTCAACAAAAAAGTAATGTATTGTAGATAGATTGTACACTGTGGAATCAGAAGACTGGTTTGTTCCTTAAATAAGAGACATGGAAGTTTAGTGAGCTGGAAAAAAATCTGCTCTAGAGGCCTATGACACTTGTGCTAGATAAATTGTTAAAAGCCAGAACTGTGTGCAGTCAGGTAGAAAGGGGCTTAACCTATTAGAACATACACATTAAGGTTAATGTGACCTCATTAGCTGAACTGATTGTGTATCCCTAAGTATTTCAGAAACCGCTGTTTCAGTTACAGTAGATAGCCAAGCTAAATGCTTGTGTGATGGTGCTAAAAAAATATATGATTTTTCTTATTTTTAATAAAGAGTAGCTGTTAATTATGTCAGAGCATCATAAAAATATTTGGTAGGTTGTTATATATTTCAAGTTCCTGTGGACAGATATCAACTTTACCTTAGTGATGGACATTATTAATGAAATTATTATACATAAACAGACAAAGCATATATAAAAAAACTATAGTTGCAATTATTACTCTTCCACACACCAAATTCATTATATTTTTTCGTTTAAAAAGGTTTGACTTACTTGCTTTCACTTAGATGTGTTCTTATATTTCTTTAGTATTGGCTTAGTATTCATTCAAATAGCACACACACACACACACACATATATATATATATATATATATATATATATATATATATGAGCATTGTTGATTTATAGTTTTGCCATGTTATCATAATGTCAATTGTATAATATTTTATATCAGTACAGTAAGAAGTTTGCCACTTTAATATTTTATAAAGAATAAAGTATCTGTTTCAGAGCAGTTACTTATGGAATTTCACAGGGCACTGAGTGAGATAATCAGAAAAAGTTTCTCAATTAGGTATGTGCGCCCTGACACTTGTGTATACTACACAGCGGTCTTATAGGTCTCCCATTTAATACATTAATGATATCTTACACTTCCCATAGTAGAAGGATCTTGCATACTGTTGATACGTGACCATGATACAACTATAGGGTTCTAGTTCCTTCATTAGGGAAGGAATCTTACTATTACATCATATCTTTTACTACTTATTGTTTTCTTCAAATAGAGTACTCAACAGATAGAGGGAATTTGAACATGCCAAGTATGAGGCCAGCATAGAAGACAGAAAGATTAAGGAGTCAAAGGAAAACATGAGACCCTAACTCAATGAACCAAACAAAAACTGATTTAAAAAAAATTCAAATAAGTAAAATGTAATGATGCATTAACAAGTTAAAAGAAACAATAATGTAAAATTAAAATATTTGGATTTAGATATCACCACAGTATTTCTGTGACATCAAACCTTACTCTACATGTCTTCTTTGATTTTTTTTCTTACATTGTGAGTTGATATGTATAGAATAACTTATTCTATCACTGATTTTTTTCCAATGGTATTGTGTGAGCCTCTTTCTAGAAGACATGAAATGATAGCTATTTTCCTCAGATAAGAATAAGTGAAATACAAAAATACTTACCCCAATGAAGATTAGCTTGGTGAACTAATGAGTTTAGGGTGGTTGCATCAATAGCAAGGATGACTAAAAATCATTGCATCGTAAAAGTTCATTATAGCATTGGGGGAGATTCTTGTCACCTGATGCCCTTTGGACTACTTCAAGAAAGCTCAGCGTCTTTGACTATCCTCCCAGTGAGTTAGCCTTCCTGTTTCTATTACCTTAGTGAAGGGCTCTGTGCATGTGGCAGGACTCAGACTGAGACTTTTTAGTGACTTATTTCCTCCGTCTTTTTATTCTCTCTCATATGTTCGATCCTGACCTTGGTTTTTCCCCTTCCTCTACTCCTCCCAGTAGCTCTCAAAACCTACCATCTCTTCCAGATCCATTTCTTCTTAGTTTGCCTTTAAAATAAAGAAAAGAAAAAGAAAGAACAGACCTCCAGGGGACATACAACTGATATGGCCTAACAAGTTACAAAAAGATTAGGAATAGACCCTCATATCAAGGTATCAAGGTTGAGTGAATTTATTTTATTGTACAGAACTGTTTTGGCTATCCTGTTTTTTTTGTTGTTTGTTTGTTTTTTAATATGAAGTTAATTATTGTTCTTTCAAGGTCTGTGAAGAATTATGTTGAAGTTTTGATGGGGTTTGCTTTGAATCTATAGATTGCTTTAGGTAGGATTTCCATTTTTATTATGTTGATCCTATCTATTCAAGAACATAAGAGATCGTTTCATTTCCTGATATCTTTTTCATTTTTTTTCTTCAAACACTTAAAGTTCTTGATGAACAGGTCTTTGCTTTCTTTGATTACTGTTACCCCAAGGTATTTTATGGTATTTGTGGCTATTATGAAGACTTTTTTTTCCTGATTTCTTTCTCAGCTTTTTTTTTTTTTTATCAACTGTATATAGGAGGGCTATTGCTTTATTTGAGTTGATCTTGTATCCTTCCACATTATTGAAGGGTTTTTTAATCAGCTGTAAAATTTCCCTGGTAGAGTTTTAGGGGTCACTTATATATACTACTATATCATCTGCAAATAGTAAAAGTTTGACTTTTTCCTTTCCGAAACAAATCCACTTTCTCTCCATTTTCTGTCTTATTGCTCTAGCCAGAACTTCAGGAACTAAGTTGAATAGATATGGAGAGAGTGAACATATTTTTCTTGTTCCTGATTTTAGTGGAATCGCTTTGAGATTCTCTCCTTTTAGTTTGATGTAAGCAGACAGCTTGCTGTATATTGCTTTTATTATGTTTATATATGTTTCTTGTATCCCTGATCTCTCTAAGACCTTTATAATGAAGACAACTTGATAATGGTGAGTGTTCTTTTTGATGTCTTCTTGGATTTGGTTTGGCAGTATTTTATTGAGTATTTTTGCATCTATGTTCATGAGCTTGGTCCAGAATTCCCTTTCTTGATTGAGTCTTTGTGTGGTTTCTGTATAGGGTAACTGTAGCCTCATAAAAAGAGTTTGGCAATGTTCTTTCTGTTTCTAATGTAAAACACTTTGGGGAGTATAGGTATTAGATAATTTTTGAAATTCTGGTAGAATTCTGCACTGAAACTGTTTGCCCCTGGGTTTAATTTGGTTGGGAGGCTTTTGATGACTGCTTCTATTTCCTTGCAGGTTATAGTTCTATTTAAATCATTCACCTGGTCTTGATTTAATTTTGGTGTGTGTTACCTATACAGAATATTGTCCCTTTCTTTTACTCTTTCAAAATTTGTGGAGTACAGGTTTTGTATTATGACCTAATTTCTCTGTATTTCCTTGGTGTCTGTTGTTATGCGCTGCTTTTCATTTCAGGTTTTGTTAATTTGGATGTTCTCTCTGTGTCGTTTGATTAGTTTGTATGGGGATTTTTCTTTCTTGTTCATGTTCTCAAAGAACCAGCTCATTGCTTCATTGATTCTTTGTGTTGTTTTCTTTGTTTCTATTTTATTGATTTAAGCCCTCAATTTGATTATTTCCTGTCATCTGCTTCTCCTGGGTGAGTCTGTTTCCTTTTGTTCTAGAGCTTTCAGGTGTGCTGTTAAGTTAGTAGTGTCAGATTTCTCCATTTTCTTTATGTAGGCACTTAGTTTTATGAACTTTCTTTTCAGCACTACTTTCATAGTGTATGATAGGCTTGGGTATGTTGTCCCCTTATTTTTGCTGAATTCTAGGAAGTTTGTAATTTCTTTCTTTATTTCTTTTTTGACCCAGGTGTGCTTCAATAGAGCACTATTCAATTTCCATGAATTTGTAGGCTTTCTGCAATTAGTGTTGTTTTTAAATCCTGACTTTAACCATTGTAATCTGATAAGATACAGGGGGTTATTCTGATTTTATGATTCAGTTGAGGTTTGCTTTGTTACCCAATATGGTGGTCAGTTTTAGAGAAGGTTCCATGAGGTGCTGAGAAGAAGGTATAATCTTTTTCTTTAGGTGGTATATTTTATAGATTTCTGTTAAGTCCGTTTGAGTCATAACATCTGTTCTCTTATTTTTCTGTTAAGTTTCTGTCTGGTTGTCAGGTCTTGGGAGAGTGGGGTGTTGGAATCTCCTGCTATTAATGTGTGGGGTTTAATGTGTGATTAAGCTTTAGTAATTTTTTTTTACATGTGTGGGTGCTCTTGTACTTGGGGCATACATGTTCATGATTGAGACTTCATCTTAAGGTTTGTTTCTCTTATGAGTATAAATTGTCCTTCTCCATTTCTTCTGATTTAGTTTGATGTCTATTTTGTTATTGATGTTATTTTGTTATGTCTATTAGGATAGCTACCCCTACTTTTTTCTTGGGCCCATTTGATTAGAAATTCCCTTCCCAACCCTTTATTCTGAGGTAATATCTGTATTTGAGGTGGAGGTGTGTTTCTTGTATAGAGCAGAAGGATGGATCCTGCTTTTGTATCCATTCTCTTAACCTGTTTCTTATTATGGGTGAATTGAGTCCATTGATATTAAGAGATATTAATGAATAATAATGGTTAATTCCTGTGATTTTTTTTTAGTGGTAGTGTTTGTGTGTTTCCCTGCTTTGGGGTTTGCTGGTGTGAGATTATATGTTGCCTATGTTTTTGTGGATGCAGCTGACTTTCTTGGGGTGGAGTTTTCTTTCTAATACTTTCTGTAAGACTGGATTGTGGATAGGTATTGTTTAAATCTGGTTTTGTCATGTAATATCTTGTTTTCTCCATCAATGTTGACCGAAAGCTTTGCTGGCTATTGCTGTGAGACAATGGTCTTCTGCCCTATAAAGATATGTCACTTGCATTGGTTTAATAAAATTCTGATTGTCCAGTAGCTAGGCAGAAAGAATAGGTGGGGCAACGAGAAGAGGAGAATTCTGGGAAGAGAAAAGGCTCAGTCTGCTGTTATCACCCAGATGAGAATACCACACCTATAAAAGGTACCTAGCCACCTAGCTATCACAGACAAGAATTATGGGTTAATGTAGGATGTAAAAAATTGTTAATAAGAAGCCTGAGCTAATATGCCAACCAGTTAATAATTAAACCTCTGTGTGTTTGTTTGGGACTGAATGGCTGCAGGACCTGGTGGAACAGAAACTTCTGTCAACAGGGTATAATAGTCTGGGCTGGCATCCATGCTCTCTTAATGTCTGCAGCACATCTGTCGAGGACCTAAGGGCTTTTATGGTTTCCTTTGAAAAATGGAGTGTAATTCTGAGAGGTCTGCCTTCATATGTTACTTGACCTTCTTCCTTGGAGCACTTAATACTCTCTTTTTATTCTATATGTCTTGCATTTTGATTATATGGTGAGGAGACATTTTTCATTTTATTTTTATTTTTGATCCGGTCTACTTGGAATTCTGTAAGCTTCTTGTACCTTCATAGAGATACACTTCTTTAGGTTGGGAAAGTTTTCTTCTGTGATTTTGTTGAATATATTTTCTGGTGCCTTTGAGCTGGATTTCTTCTTCCATCTTTATTTCTCTTTGTTTGGGTCTTTTCATGGTTTCCCAGATTTCTTAGATGTTTTGTGTTAAGAATTTGTTGGATTTAATGTTTTCTTTAAATAATGAAACTGTTATCTTTAACCAATGAAACTGTTATCTTTATAGTATTTTAAACTTCTGAAATTCCCTCTTTCATTTCGTTTATTCTGGTGATTATGGTTGCCTCTGTAGTTCTGTTCCTTTCCCAGATTTTTCATATCCAGAATTCCATCAGTTTGTGTTTTCTTTATTGCCTTTATTTCAGTTTTCAAGTCTTGAACTGTTTGAACTATTGTCTTCACCTGTTTGACTGTTATTTTTTCTTAGTTCTCTTGGGTTTCTTTGAGAAATTTATTTATTTCTTCCAATTTATTGTTTGTCTTTTCCTCCATTTCTTTAAGGGATTTTTTTTTTCATTTCCTCTTTGAAGGTCTCAATCGTCCTCATAAAGTTACATTTAAAATCATTTTCTTCTTCTTCTGGGTTAGGATCATCAAATCTTCCTATTTTATGACTACTGAGTTCTGGTGTTACCATGTTTTTTAGGTGGTTGAATGAATTCTTACATTGGTGCCTATCCATCTCTTCCTCCAATTGGTGGTGGCAATGTCTTTGCCTCTTGGTCCAAATTGTGCAGTAGTTGTCTGTGTCTTTGGGAACTGTTCTTGGTCTGTTCTGTACTGTCACTATCTGTGTCTCAAGGAGCCACTGAGGTTTCTCTTGGTCCATTCTCTTGGTCTGCTCTCTTGGTCTACTCTGTGCAGTTACAGCCTGTGCTTCGTAGTTCCTTGAGGTCACAGGGAATAGGAGGGTTTGTAGTCAGAGTAGGACTTGTACCTTCCAGGGTCAAATCAATGGGGTGGGATTTTTTGGAGCAGCCTACCTGCAGGAAGCTTGTCCACTGGATTCCTAGAAAAACTGAGGTGTATGGTGGAGGAGTCCAGGGTTTTGCCCAGGTGTGGAGGGCCTAGAGAGTTGGGTTATCCCACCAGATAGATAGTCATTTACCTCTTGGTCCTCTCTGTGTTTTTACAACATCTGTTTCAGCATGCCTCTGAGGTCACAGGAGATAGGATTGTTTGGTTGTGGAGTGGGACTCGCAGCATACAGGGTCCAATTGACAGGATGGGGTGTTGGAGCAACTCACCTGCAGGAAGCTTGCCTGCTGACTGGCTAAAGTAGCTGAGGCAGGTTGGGGTTTATTCTTTTGTTTCTTAATAGATATTTGTATTGGTTGCAAATCTTTTCTTTACACAAAGGATGGTTGTAGTAGCTTGAATGAGAAATGGTCACTATAGATTCATGTATTTGAATATCTGGTCCATGGTTGGTGATACTGTTGGGGAAGTTTATGGAATCAATGGGAAGTAGATTGCTGCTATAGGAATTATGTCTCTGAGGGTGAGCTTAGGTAGTGCATAGCCTAAGACAACATCCAGTCCATACCACAAAGATAGTCATATTATGTATGTTTTCAGGGTTAAAATATAAATTTAAATAAATAGGTGATTTTCAGATACTTCAAAGACCTAAAGAATATGGTATTTAAATATTTAATGTCCTAGGACTTTTCATGTCAGTGAGTCATGTTTTCTCCTGCCAGCACCAATTTACTCCATAAAAGGATGATGGGCATCAAAGAAACACCATATGGAGTTGTTTTAGTGTGAATTTTAATTGGTCTTAATAATAAAAACCCAGAATGAGATATTGGGTGGTAAAGGCTGAAGCAAAGAAGTAAAGCAGCAGGACACCAGAGTTCTTACCTCTACTAAATCCTCAGTACATTGGAGGCAAGATCCTTTCTCTGGGTTCACCTTCTTATTTAGCTTCTCTAGAATCACGAATTATAGTCTCAATGTCCTTTATTTATGGCTAGAATCCACTTATTTTTTTTTTTTTTAGAATCCACTTATGAGTGAGTACATACCATATTCATCTTTTTTGGGTCTGGGTTTCCTCACTCAGGATAGTGATTTCTATTTCCATTCATTTGCATGCAAAATTCCAGATGTCATTGTTTTTTACCGCTGAGTAGAGCTCTAAAGTATATATGTGTCACACCTTCTTTATCCATTCTTCTATTGAGGGGCACCTAGGTTGTTTCCAGGTTCTGGCTATTACAAATAGTGCCGCTTTGAACATAGTTGAACAAATGCTTTTGTAGTATGATTGTGCATCTCTTGGGTATATTCCCAAGAGTGAAATTGCTGGATCCTGAGGTAGGTTGACTCCCAGTTTCCTGAGAAACTGCCACAGTGATTTCTAAAGTGGTTGCACAAGTTTGCATTCCCACCAACAATAGGTGAGTGTTCTCCTTACTCCACAACCTCTCCAGCATAGGCTATCATTTGTGTTTTTGATTTTAGCCATTCTCACAGGTGTAAGAAGGAATATCAAAGTTGTTTTGATTTGCATTTCCCTGATGGCTAAGGAGGTTGAGCATGAACTTAAGTGTCTTTTGGCCATTTGATCTTCTTCTGTTGAGAATTCTCTCTTCAGTTCAGTACCCCATTTTTTAAATTAGGTTAATTAGAGTTTTAATATCTAGTTTCTTGAGTTCTTTATATATTTGGGAGATCAGACCTTTGTCTGATGCGTGGTTGGTGAAGATCTCCCATTCAGTAGGTTGCCTTTTTGTCTTAATGACAGTGTCCTTTCCTTTACAGAAGCTTCTCAGTTTCAGGAGGTCCCATTTATTCATTGTTGCTCTTGTTGTCTGCGCTATTGGGGTTATACGTAGGAATTGGTCTCCTGTGCACATGTGTTGCAGACTACTTCCCACTTTCTCTTCTATCAGGTTCAGTGTGGTCAGATTTATATTGAGGTTTTTAATCCATTTGAACTTGAGTTTCTAATCATTTATCATAGATATATTAGTATTTACTCACTGTGACCCAGAGAGTAAATTTAGTTTAGCAGTAACACTAATTTTGTTTACTAATATTTGAACTTATATGGACTCTTCAGCTTTTTAATTATTCATTCACAACATCACTTCTTGGTTAATTATGACACTGTTTATTCTCTATTTGTTTTTTTTTTTTTTTTGAGACAAGGGTTTCTGGTTGTCCTGGAACTAACTCTATCCTAGAACCAGGCTGGCCTAGAATTCATAAAGATCAGTCTGCCTCGGCCCCCCAGCCCTGGGATTAAACACATGTGTTACCACACCCAGCATTGTTTACTATTTTAAGAGAAATAGCCAAGTGGTGGTGGTGCAGGCCTTTGATCCTAGAACTTGGGAGATAGAGGCATGTGGATCTCTTTAAGTTTAAGGCGAGTCCAGTCAAAAAGAAATAGTTTCAGAACAGGCAGCAAAGCTATTCAAAGAAACTGATTAAAAAAATTTACATACATACATACAAGCATACCCATCAGGTTATCATCTAATTCAAATTCAACAGGAAATTTGTTCCTATTAGTGATTACTACCAAATACTACTACTATTACTACTACTAACATATATTTTAAAACATTAACTCTCTTAAGGATTTTATGATAATCATTCAGCAGTTTATTTGTGAATTTTACAGGTGATGTTTAATGACAATGAATGAGTTGTCACATGTTTCGTAATCCTACATCATTTCTCTAGTGAAATATCTGCCAATATTTCCATAGGTGATATTAATTTGGAATTCTGGCTATTAGCTTTCTGTATATTTTAGAAACAGTTCTTTATCAAAAGTATCCGTTGAACATATTTTCTGCTAGTTAAATGTTGGGACCAATTGGAGTCCTTGCCTTCAGCTGCTCTTTCCTGTCTAGAGCCTTCTAATTGAAGTTACTAAAAGCTGTGCCTTGCCTAGAGCATCAGAGGATGGGATTTTCACCTGTTGGACATTGACTGCTGGGTATTTAAGTCTCCATGGTGCTATTAAAGAAGGGCTTTTGTACCAGAAAAAAAAAAAAGAAAAAGAAAATTATTTAAGTTAAAGGGAAGGGAACTGAGGTGTGAGACAGAAGCAAGAACCACGAGTTTTGTAACACACCTAGAGAACAAATAACAACAACAACAAAAATAGAGAAATGTGTCCAAAATTAGTGTGAATGTAAATTGTGGCTGAATGAACAAAGTAAAACACCCAAAACTAACCTGCCTGTAATTGTTCACACTATTCATAGGAAATCTTGTAAAGCAAAAATAAAATTAAGGGAAAAACAAGATAGTGAGAAGGGGACACACATAGCTATATTTTCATGATGAAAATGGATAAATGAAAAACTATTGAAAATTAAAAGATTTTAGAGCTTTTAGAAGAGACAGATGTTCAAGATTATCTAATTCTTGTCAATAGCCTACATGGAAATCCATAAATGTACAAAGGAAGTGCTAATAAAGTATAAATAAAAATATAAATCTAATACCCCCACATTAGAGAGATTGGTTACCTTAAATTTATCAATGATTATCGCTTAGACACCACAACTCTATAAAATTAGCCTAAAACCATAATGTTAACTAATGAAACAGGAAAAAAAATTCTGTTCTATTTGGTTAGTAATATCTTTACAGAGTTTCCATGATTAGGTGATGACAAAGGTGTCATCTTAGCAAGTTATAATTAAAAAGGTAAACTCAAAATAATTAGCTAATTGATTAAATAAGTAAATTTATCTCAAATAATAAGGAAACTAAACCTAAATTGAAATAATTCATAAAGAATAAATCTAAAGAGTAAACACAAAGAGAAATCCTGAAAGAAGGTTTCCATTATATTGTTCCAATTTATAATTTGATAATGCTGTTCACTACAAAAGCACAGGAAACCAAGTAACTTAGATGAATTTAATTATGGTGTATTGACATTGTTTTGCATAATAAAGTAAACCATTATTAGAACAAAAGAACTAATAAAATGAAGAAAATATTGGCATACCATACAAATGATAATTATTTGATAGTAGATAAAAAATTCAACCAATTGTACAACTTAAAAATATCTCACCAGCTAGATCCCCTAAACCTCCTGGTTATTCTGCAGGGGCTACTCTCCCCTGCTACTGCCTCTCCCTTCCTATCCCATCCCAGCTTGCCCCCAGGCAACCTCTCCCTTCTTTCTCCCTTCCTTAGGGCCATGAGATCCCCCAGCTCAGCCTGTTTGGGTGCTGGAAGAGGTGCTGAGTGCAACTGGGCAAAGTTCCTTTGTTCTAATAGCCTGCCAGCAGTAAGATAGGCCTTTTGTCTGCAATTCCCTGGCCAGCAAGGGGACCTGATCCTGTACCAGAAGTTCCATAGGAGAGCATTTGAAGGAAGAGATGGGCAGGCATCAATGCAAGAATTCCTCCAACAATCTGAAAAGCAACATGAAAACACCAGAACCCAGTGATCTTACAACAGGAGGACTTGAACATCCTAACCCTGATGAAGTAGAAAAAATTGACATTATGAAAGTGATTGAGGCCCTTAAACAGGATATGAAAATCTCCCTTAAAGAAATGGATGAGAAGAATAACAAAAAGTTTGAAGAAGTGAGTAAATCCATAAAAGATACCCTAGGAAACCAAGACAAAACAATCAAACAGATAATGGAAACAGTTCAAGGCTTGAAAACTGAAATAGAGGCAATGAATAAAACACAAACCGAGGGCCGGCTAGATATTGAAAATCTAGGTAAATGAACAGAGACTACAGAAACAAGCATAACCAACAGAATATTAGAGATAGAAGAAAGAATCTCAGATGCTGAAGACACCACAGAGAAAATAAACACACTTATCAAAGAAAACAGCAAATCCAAAAATTCTCATTACAAAACATTCAGGAAATCTGGGACACAATAAAAAGACCAAACCTAGGAATAATAGGGGTAGAAGAAGGAGAAGAATTACAGCTCAAAGGCCCAGAAAATATATTCAACAAAATTATAGAGGAAAACTTCCCGACCTAAAGAAAGATATTCCTATGAAGGTTCAAAAAGCATACAGAACACCAAACAGACTGGATCAAATAAAAACATCCCCTTACCATATAATAATCAAAACACAAAGCATACAGAATAAAGAAAGAATATTAATAGCTGCAAAGGAAAAAGGTCGAGTAACTTATAAAGATAAACTGATCAGACCTACACCTGACTTCTCTATGGAAACCATGAAAGCCAGAAGGTCCTGGATGTACTTCAGAAACTAAGAGACCATGGATGCAAGCCCAGACTACTATACCCAGCCAAGCTTTCATTCATTATCAATGGAGAAAACAAAATTTTCCAGGATAAAAACAAATTTAAACAATAAGTAGCCTCAAATCCAGCCTTATAGAAAGTAATAGAAGGAAAATCACAACCCAAGGAATCCAACATTGTCCACAATAACTCAGACATCTAGCAACCCTTCACCAGCACAACTCAAAGAAGGGAAACACACAAACTCTAGTACCAAAAAAAAAAATAACCGGAGTTAACAACCACTGGGCATTAATATCACTTAATATCAATGGACTCAATTCACCTATAAAAAGACACAGGCTAAGAGATTGGATACGAAAACAGAATCCAACATTCTGCTGTTTACAAGAAACACACCTAAACTACAAAGACAGACATCTTCTCAGAGTAAAGGTTTGGGAAAAGGTTTTTCAAGCAAATGGACCTAAGAAACAAGCGGGTGTGGCCATCCTAATTTCTAACAAAATGGACTTCAAACTAAAATCAATCAGAAGAGATGGAGATGGACATTTTATACTCATAACAGGAACAATTCATCAGGATGAAGTCTCAATCCTGAATATCTATGCCCCTAAAATAAAAGCACCCACTTATGTAAAGGAAACATTACTAGAACTCAAGGCAGACAACAAACCACACACTAATAGTAGGAGACTTCAACACTCCTCTCTCACCAATGGACAGATCAATCAGACAGAAACCTAACAAATAAATAAGAGAATTAATGGAGGTAATGAATCAAATGGATTTAACAGATATCTATAGAATATTCCACCCAAATAGGAAAGAATATACCTTCTTCTTTGCGGCTCCTGGAACCTTCTTGAAAATTGACCACATACTCGGTAACAAAGCAAACTTTCACAGATACAAAAAAAAAAAAATATTAGTAAGCACCTGTGTCTTATCTGATCACCATGGAATAAAGTTTGAATGTAACAATAATTCTATCCCCAGAAAGCCTACAGTATCTTGGAAGCTGAACAGTAAACTACTGAACCACCCCTCTCTCTATGGATCTTCAACTGAACGCCTTCTCCATGAAACCTCAGACTGAATCCTGAGCTCTAGTTTCTTTCTGCCTTATATTCTTCTCTCCACCCAGACATATCACTTCCTGTCTCCACCCCCCTAGTCCTGGCATTGAAAGTGTGAACCACCACTGAATAGCTTCAATCCACCCCAGACTGATTCAATTTTGTATAACCCAGGGTAGCTTTGAACTCACCAAAATTCATCTGCCTCTGTCTCCTGAGTGCTGGGATTAAAGGATTAAAGGTGTGTGCTACCACTGCTTGGCCTCTGTTGCTTACTAGTTTGACTAGTTCCACACTCTGATCTTCAGGCATGCTTTATTTGTTAAAGCACAAGCAAAACATCACCATAGAGCTTGCTTTCAATGTGACAAAGCTAGCCATTTGGGTGAGAAATTGCTCTTGCCTTGAGGACTGATAACATGATGTACAAATTGGATAAGCAGGATATAAAGAAAAAGACTGTTGAACTGTTATAAGACTAACTAGGCATGACAGTCTTTCAAAATTCCTGTTTCATATAAAAGTCTGACAAACATTCTCCAGAACACACAGGAAAGGGACTACTGACTTCTGAACTTTGGGAACACTAGGCAGTAAAGTCCTTTCTTCCTTCATCCAATTTTGCTTCAGAATAAATTCTGCCAGATATCTCGGCGTGTTAGCAGAAGATTGGATGCCCTAATGTTGCAGACAAACTTTGGCTTAATGTACAGGAAACCATATGTCTCTGGTTTTATTTTTTTTGAAGTATCTTAAACTGTAATTTATGTTTACTCAGGTAATATAGCTTTCTTTAGTCTTTGATGAATTTGAAGGCTGGATAGTTATAGCTATAGTTTTCCTTAGTTATAATATAAGTACTAAACATTGGACTCACAAAGATAGGATTAGTAATTGAGTATTTTCTCTGAATTTGCAAAATACAAGTGAAGTGGATATTGAAAATGTAATCTTTATACTTCTTCTTGTTGTATACAGTTTTACCATAAAAACAGTATACATAAAAGAGGATAGTGAAATCAATTCAGAATAATAAGCAAATATCACCATTCTTGACATCAAATTGTACTAAAGAATGGAACTGTAAGAAAGATAGAAATTTATTCAACACAATCTAGTCAAAGACAGACAGGAATCTACCCAACTACAGATTCCTGGTTTTGCTTTTATTTTATTTATATAAACTGGACAGAGATATGCAAATGAGAATAGTCATCTTCAAAAGTGATCAATCTGGACTGTTGTACGTAGAAGAATGCACAGAGATACACAGTTATCGCCCTGCACAAAACTGAACACTAACTGGACAAAAACCTCAGTATAAAGCCAAGCATTCTGAACCTAAAAAGAAAGAAGGGAATACCATTGAACTAATTAGCACAAGCAATTACTTTCTGAAAAGAATGACATTAACACAGGTGTTATGAACAAAATTTAACAGTTGAAATATCATGAAATTGAACAGCTTCTGAGAGGCAATGGACACCGTCATTTAGACCAAGAGACAGCCTACAAAATAGGAAAAGGTTTTTTTTTTTTTTTTTTTCCAACTACCCATCCAATGGAGGGTTAATATTCGAAATATTCAAAGAATTCAAAAATAAATATAGATATCAAGAATACAAATGACCAAATTTAAAAAATGAGAACAGATCTAAAGGAGAGAATTCTCAAAAGAGAAAACTCTAATGGCTGAGAAACAAATCAATGTTCAGCAGTGAAACAAAATTAAAACTACTTTTAGATTCTATCTTACACCCCCTCAGAAAGGCCGAGATCAATAAAACAAGTGAAACCTCATTATTCAGAGGATGTGGATCATGGGGAAGACTTGCCCATTGCTTGTGGAAGTTCAAACTTATACATTTAACATGGAAATTAGTATAGTGGTTTCTTGGAAAAATTTGAATTGATTCACCTAAAAAAACCTGCACAACCACTCTTGTGCAGTTTACTCAATGGTCACTTAAATCTGCCATAATTATATTTGCTCAATCATGATTATTGCTTCTCTATTCATGATAACCAGATATTGGAAAAAAACATTAACAGAAGAAAGGATAAGAAAAATATGAAACATTTTTACAATGGGGAATTACTCAGCTGTGAAAAATGAAAATCCTGAATTTTCAGGAAAGTGGATGGTACTAAAAAAAAGTCATGCTGAGTAGGTAAATGAGACCCAGAAAGGCAAGATACATATTTACTTAAATGTGGATAATTCATGTTATGTCAATGATATCCAAGCAGAGAAGTTAGGTATAGAGTTAGGATCCAAGACTGGGATATAAATTTCTAGGAAAGGGGAGTATGATATATAGTTATAAAAGGATGAGTGAGGCACTGGAATAGGAATATTATGCAGAGATATAAGAGAGAAGTGGGGGAAAGGAAAGGAATATGGGGGGAGACATCCAAAATGATGACTCATTTGAGGGATAGTATGCAAACTTAGTAGAAATGAAGTGTCCTAAGACATGAACACTTATGAAGAATATCTTAATGAAGCTGCTAAATAATGGGGGTGAGGAGTCCTAATTGTCCATCTCTTGTCACTAAAAGAAGTTTCCGGTTCTGGAAATGTTTTATATCTAGTTGGGTTGTTGGTCACACTATTGCCAAGGCTATAAAAATCGCAGATTATTGTCAAGGATGTATATTGCTCTCCAATACTGACAGCAAAATCCCCTTGCTGAAGATAATAACACCAGAGATCACTGAAAATGAGAGTTGGGTTTATGCTTAAATAGAATTTTCCACCCACATACTAGAAGATGTGGTATAGGAAGGTACTCTGCATTTTACCAAAGGAGAACTTAAACAGCAATCAACCCATAAAGCCTTTGATCTACAGAGGTGTCCTGCTTTCAAAATGCTAATGTAATGATGGTTAAAAGTTTGCAAATATCTGATTTGACTAAAGAGCTATTCCATCAGATGTAACTTATACCATACAATGTTTCTTTGAATAACATCTGAGAATAGATCTGGGGTTAAACTAAATACCACTCTTCCTAAATTAATACTTAAAAACAGTAAAACATTACTTCTAATGACATACTGCTATACTCATAGGCCAGTGACTTCCTGAACCATGAACAGAGAAGATTCCTCCTGTTCTCTCAAGAACAAAATCCATGCTCTCAAGTCTCCAGAATCCCAGGGATGCAGAAAAAGGAAGTTCAAATAGCCAGATGTAAAGAAGGGCATGAAAAACAAACAAGCAAACAAAGCTAAAAGCCCAAAGCCTTCTAAATCAAATTAATCTATGCCTACATGAATGCACAGATTGTGGTGCACAAGCCCTACCTGCTTCTGCACCAGATGTGGTCCTAGAAAAGAAAGGAAAAGTAAACACCTCCCCTTTTCCCTAACCCAGAAACAATCTCCAATCAACCCCTTGGAAATGAAATTTTCATTTTCTCCAAAGGGTCTCACCGGGGTAACAAAGTACTCTTAAAGTAAGGCTGTATTCCCAGAAGTAGATGGCCAAGAAAAAATGAACTCAGGGATACCTTTGGAGGATCCTTGTCTTATAATGCTGTTTCAGGTTTCTTTTATTCATTTAATTTTATCTTATTATTTTTATATATGTATACAAATATATACTTTTAATCTTATCTTTTTACTGTATGAGTTGTCTGGCGATATACAAATATATTATTTGCATGTTTACATATATACAACTATATTATTCAAATACATGTGTGTATAATATATTATGGCTTTCTGTTTATGGTTGTTGTGCAATATGAGTGTCCAAATGATGAGGATTCTGTTTCCTGTTCCTTTTCTTAGTTGTTTTTCCTCTGCCTTTGTTTTGTTCTATCTATCTGTTTGTGTTAGTTTTTGTTTTATCTTATTAAACTTTATTGTTAATACGTAAGAATTAATTTTTATCTAACTTAAATATGTGGTACTTTGAGTATTTTACATAGCCCTGTTATCTGCATATCACACATAGTGTGCTCTCTTGGATTGTATTTTTATTAAAACACTAATTTGCACTATTTATTGAAATCAAAAGGACATTTGATTTAAATCTTTTTCTATCATTTCTTTTTGAAGATTATTGTTCTTTATATTCAAAGTAGATAATTTCACATAATAATTGTTATAGGATCCTAGTCTTACTATGGCAATATGTTAATCTTTATTTTTACCATGAGCTCAAAATAGATTTCATTTGATTTAGTTATAAATATTAATTTTTCAAGAATTTTTGCATTGAGCATTTGTAATAACTGTTGCTATAGTCTTGGGTATGTAATGTCATTTTGTAGTTCTAATTTTTTATTTCCCATGATTTGAGGTCTTTGATTATTATAAACCTTTTATCATTTCTCATATTTATCTGAACTTATAGAAAGCAGTTTGTCTTTTCTCCCTAATCTGTAGATATTTTATTTGACTTTTTGCATGTTTTCTTCCTCTCTTTGGAGAAACCAATTTCGTATGTAATGCATTTCTTCCATATTTTCTAATACTAACTTTGTTTGTTCATTTGGTGGTGGTGTTTTTTTGTTTTTCTGTCACTCATTAGCTTAGTCTAGCCTGAAATTCTGATCAGTCTCTCTCACTCAACCCTTTAAAACAATCTTTATACTGTTTTCATAATTTTATATGTTTGCTTTTAAAACATTTGCCTCTCCTCAATCCTGTCTTCTAAGATCCTTCCCTTATCTATACCCAACAACTGTGTGTCTTTATTTCCTTTACCATCATGGAGTCCCATTAGTTCTGCTTACACAGCATTCAGTGTGAGGCCAGCCACTGAAGTATGTTTAGCCTACAAGTGCCCACACGCTTAAAAAACCCTAACTCTCCCTCTGTTAAAAGTTTCTAATGCCTAGTAGCTCCTCAGCTATTGTACTCAACTCCCACCTTCTCCTCTTTTATGGGATCTCATCTGGCTTCAGCTTAAACCGACATTGTACATGTTCTCACGATCACACAAATGACCTATGGGGCCTTGAAAATACTATTGCCTTATATTCATCCACTTTCTCTGGATTTCTTTATCTCTTTCCACTCCCTCCATGTTTCTATCTAACTGTAGAAAGTTTGCTTGTCTGTCTATATGTTTACATACCTCACAAGACTATATGGGTTCTTTTTGGAAACTTAATTTTATCTAACATTTCAGGGTTTTGTGTTTGTTTTTTGGTTTACAATAAACATATTAGTTTTGGTATTCTTCTTTTCTTAGATGTTTATAGAGAGTTTTGATTGAGAATAAGAATTCTAATTTCTATTGATGTCACTGTATGTGTTTGTTTGTTATTAATCCCCTATGCCTATGCAAGTCAGTCAATTGTTTGCCAAAATAATTCAGTGTTCAACTTGAGATGACAATATGGTCTCTTCTATGCCCACATTACCTCCAGAAATATGTCAGTGCAGTTAAGGAAGCCAGAAAATAAAATAAGTTAAAGTAAATATTATTTAATGTTGCAAATAAAATTTTAAAATTATTTTAAAAGGTTTCAAAATACATTTTCACTTTTAAATACTTAAATTGCTATCATTTTATGTATGTGTGCATGTCTGTCTGTGTATGTGTGTATGTGCACAGGTGCCAATGGTAGCTGGAGGTGTTAGATTGTCCAAAGCAAGAGTTACTGGCTCTTGTAATCTGTCCGATATGAATGCTTGATACCAAAATAAGGGTCTTTGGAATAACAGTAAGTATTCTTAAATGTTGAGCCATTTCTGCAGCCCCAGAATACTGTTTTTCTTACATGTTGGGTATGTATTAAATTGTTCTAAATTATTATGGTTTATCATACATTTAAAAACAATATGGATAACATTTGGAATGTGGGTTCTAATACAGTTAAATTTTTACCATATTTGAAAATACAGACTTTCTGATACAAAGCACTAGACTGATTTGGGTGAACTAAAATGAAACTGATGCATTTAAAATCAATTATACTCCAAAAGCACTTTTAACTTTTTCTCAGTATAAGGATGAAATTAGAACAGAGTTTTAAAAGCTTTTTTTGCTATGACTGTGAAATTTATTTTCAGATATAAATTAAAGTGATCATATAAACCATTACATCTTTTTACCTTATTTTAATTAATATTCAGTACTTCTTATAATATTCATGATATGCTCATTTTAATTAAATATTATGCCTATAAAAATGACATCATTGCAATTTTATGTTGATGTGTATTTTAAGATTTAAAAGGATTTCTTGACTTCACCTCACAGTGAAAGACCTAAATTAACTGTAATAAATCAACACGCAGAACAATCTGCATTTCAAACCAAGATAACTCACATCCACTGTATATATTTCATGCATGTTCTGTTTTCAGAATACTAAAATACCTCATTATAGTTAGTCTCTTTAATTCTTCCAGGATAACAAAGACTTCATGATAGGTCACATACTCTGAATTTACTAAGGAAAAGACTTCTTTGTATGCTTTGGTATGGTCCAAAATTTATCTATGTTAGTATTTTCTCCGCAAAGTAGAATTATTTTGAATATTAGTCATGTTATTGTCTATATTTGTAATTTTTATTTTAATCATATACTCATATATTTAACACCATATCATGTCCGTATAAAAAGCATCTCTAAAATATTCCAAAAATTTCCTCTTTTTAAACTATGTTGATTACTGAAATTATCTACTTATAGTTGATAATACTAACTAAATTCTTCACAAGTAATTTTGTTAAGAGGGAAGATTTTGTGTTAAATTTTCTCACCAAAGCAAAATAAATATTACATGTCAGTAAGTGATCATTGAAAATCTTGCAAGATTTTATCTTCTTAAACATCTTAATTCACATAATATGCTCTATATTCCACCAAATTCTTGAAGAACAAGAAGAAAGCATCACACTAAACCTGTTTTTAATTTTAACATTGCAAAGAAATCAATTTATTATATTGCTGCCCTGAGCACACTCTGCACTGTAAATTTACCCCCTAAATATACCCTAATACCTATTATTTATTTGAAATGTATATGCTAGACCACATACTCTAAATGAACTTTACACACTTTCTTTATTTCATTTTTAGGGTTTATGCCAGATCCTTAAGAAATTTAAATATCACAAAACAGTGACATTGCTTACATTAAAAGAATATTGGCAAGATGTATTATAAATTAATCTAGATTAGTTATTTTTCTATAGCTTGACTAAAGCAATGTATTGTTCTCTTTGCATCCAATGAATACTATATGATTATCATGACATTTTATTGCTTCCTGTCAGTAATATTTTTCCTACTTAATTGTAGAATTATCCTTCCTGAGCATTCAATTACGGTGACTGTTGGCAGACTATGAATTTGAAACTCCTTAAATTTGAATACTTCAGCTTTAGTTTTATTCATTCAAACACTTTCTTATCTGTAGTTTTCACACTGATATTAATGTGTTAGGCCATGTCTAGAAAAGTATTCAGTGATAAACTTACTGACCTATAGTTTTCTCATTTTTATTGGGAAATGGCCTGATTATGTACATGTATACTCAGATTGAAGTTGATTTGCCTTAAGGGACTATTTTCCCCTTTGACAGGGTATCCAGGTGAGCTTTCTGCCTCCACTTGGAATACTTCTTTCTATTGCATACAACAATGCATTTCTTACCAGAATCTTTTGTGTCTTAAAGATAGGCCTTGATGGAAAGAATCACATTTCTCTGTGGTTGTCTGTCACAGACACAGAATAGAAGACAGGAACCTGCATAGTGGCAGTAAGAATGAGAGGGAGAGAGAGAGAGAGAGAGAGAGAGAGAGAGAGAGAGAGAGAGAGAAAGAGAGGGAGGGAGGGAGGGAGGGAGGGAGGGAGAGAGAGAGAGAGAGAGAGAGAGAGAGAGAGAGAGAGAGAGAGAGAGAGAGAGAGGCCAGTCTGGGCTTTCTCCCTGGAACCGGAGGAAAATACATGGACCAGGTACACATGCTCTATTATAGTGAGTAAATATATGATGGTGTATGCAAGAGAAAGAGGGACAGAATGTTTCATGTCCTGAGAGGAAGATCACAAGTGGTGATTGAAGTAAAGATGCCCAAATATTGTTGCTTTTTTTTTCTTGGTGAAGGAAAATTGCTATTAAAATATACAAGTTAAAAAAAATACAGTGGCACTACCATCGGTAAATTATACTGACCTCATCTCTTCACCTAGTTTGCAATGAAGTTATTATTATGAATAAACACCTTCTCTTGAAGCATAAAAGCAAATTTGGTGCTGAATTTAAATACATCCTGAAAGTATCACTTGAATTTTCAAAAAGTGGATTCTGTGGTCATCCTGAACTACCAAAATCAGGAGTGTTTGCATTATGGAATACTGGTACCAAAGAATGAAGGAAAAATTAGGTTTTAAATGCTTTCTAAGAAGGTCTAATACATTAAAATGCTGGTTCAATAATATGTATACTGTGGCTGATTCTTATGTCATCAAATCGTTTGTTGACATATTTTATAAAAATTCGAAAGGAAGGTACTTGGCATGGCACTATATCCAGAGCCTTTCTGAGTCATATTCTGCAATTAACATGGCCATCACTCAAAAATAACATCTCCCTAGTAAGTTTAAGACTTACAGTAATGTACATATAAACATCAGTATTCACAGTGGTTATCTTCACTATTTAGACCTTAGTAAAACAGATAAAGATTGTCTTGACCCTATTTCCCAGGCACATGACTGTTGTAATCATGAGCACACAGAAGTATGGCCATGTTCCAAACAGAAAACAATGACAGCATGACAGCATCTCAAGTAAGGACTTAGGTTAAGAAGAACAATTTCCATAAGAAATGGAGTAGGAATGTGTGAAAGCACTAGGCATTAAATGTGGTTATAGCACATTGTATGCATATATAAAACTGTAAAATGAAATAAGGGATAGCATGGAGAAAAGATCTATTTATCATCAATCATGTTTTTGCAAACTGGCAGAATAAATGATAAGTAGATCTCCTTTTACCTTTTGTTCCTGATATATTTTTAAAAACGACTTTGGGATATTGCAAAGTCTCGTTTATCCCTTAATGATATCCCTTCTTTGGATTTATTCTTCCTTTTAAGTCTACATTTCTTTTATTCTGATATTTAAATAGATATTTAATCTGGTTTCTGGAGTCATCTTTTACCATCTTTCATGGTGTTTTCAGAAATACTTTTTTAGTCAGGTTACTTTAATGGTGAAATGTATCAATGTCTTTGTACTACCCAAGAATTATGTTCATGCTATTTGTTTCTACATAGCTATAATTCATAATTTACATTGTACTCCTTTCTACTATCTTTCATATTATTTTTTTGTTAAAAATTGAGAAATTACAACTTGTTGGGACCAATTGAGTCCTGGCCTTCAGCTGCTCTTCCCTGCTAGAGCCTTCTAATTGAAGTTACTAAAAGCTGTGCTTTGCCTAGAGGATCAGAGGATGGGATTTTCACCTGTTGGCCATTGATTGACTGCAGGATATTTAAGCCTCTATGGTGCTATTAAAGAAGGGCTTTTGGTACCAGTGATTGGAGGTCTGTGTGTTGGTTTGCCTCTGTGTGTGTTTCCCCAATCTCCAGCCCCTTGCCCGAGGCTTGCGAACTGGATTCTAGCGCATAGAGTGCAGATGGGGGGGGGGGGGCAACAACTAGCTTCCACAATGCCAGATGGGGCTATGAACGGGTTGCCTTAGAAAAGGTATGATTGCCATAACTCAATCATGAGCCCTACTAAATATGGCATCACTCTGCTAGGCAATAGTCCTTGCTTATTTGCATGCTTGCTTGTGTAATAGGGACAAGACAGTTACAAAAATAACTATGATATATGACTGGATTCATAAAAGAAAATTGATTTCTGCTATCATGAACCCAGTCAAAAACCCAAAGAGGGAAATAGTTATAGTCATAGAGTCTAGAGAAGACAATTTGGGTCAGTTAGATACTGACCCAAAAGAATCACATAGAAACTGTATTAATTAAAACACTGCTGGACCAATTATCTCATTCATATATTTACCTAACTCTTACATCTTGATTTAACCCATTTCTATTAATCTATGTATCATCATGAGACTCGTAGTTTATCAGTAAGGTTCTCTGGCTTTTCTGTCCTTCAGCAACTAAATGGCATCTCCCTTACTACACCTTCTTTTCTCTTTTATCTCTACTTGGAATTCCACCTTGCTTTATTCTTCCTTCCAATAGTGTTGTGGTTAATTTTCTAAAATCTCAAAACTAATTTCCTAACATTTTTCTTGTAAGTTAATATTTTCCATCCACATCATTTTCTCTATACATCTTCTCCAGTATACTTGTATCTTATTATAGATCTACTTCTTTATATGTTTTATATCTCAGATTATCTGATATGCTGTTTTAAATTTTGCTGGTTCACAAAAACTATTTGTTAAATTAAAATAACCGATTTTCTATTGGTAGGTAATAATTATCTCAATCTTGGCAGCTTAAATATTTATTATTTTAAAATTATATAGGTTATAAATCATAAGTTTATCTGATTCTCAGTTAAGATTTTAAGGCTGAGATCAGGTTGTTGGCATGGCTAACTGCTCTATCTTCTTTTTTTTTTTTGAGACAGGGTTTCTCTGTAGTTTTTGGTGCCTGTCCTGGAACTAGCTCTTGTAGACCAGGCTGGCCTTGAACTTGCAGAGATTCACCTGCCTCTGGCTCTCGAGTGCTGGGATTAAAGGCGTGCGCCACCACTGCCCAGCTTCTATCTTCTAAATATAATATTGTCATTGAAGTACTTGGCATAAATTAGTGGGAACTTATATTGCTGAGGATCATGCTTTAATTTTCAAACCCATGAGTTTCTAGAAGAATCACAAGTTATTAGACATTTGCCCACTTTTTTCATGCAAGACAGAGTATATCTGACATTTTTCATGAATTGATTAGACATCTCACATTCCTTACCTGGCAATCAAGGTGGTTTTAAAAAGATTATATTAAGTAACTGAGAAAATGTAGACATGAGCTTTAATAACGTTGGCAAAAAATATAAGCCTTCAAATTAACATCAATTAACCCTGCAAGAAATATCCCTTAAAAATAGTTCCCAGGTCAGGGTATCAAAGAACAATAGAACTAGAAACAAAAATATAACTTCTGCAGTAAGTTCCCAACCATTCTAATTATTAAGAATTACATTGGAATCCTTCAATCTTTATAGAAATTCCTTACTAAAATAAAGACAGATTTTGAACTGCATTGAAATATTTTACTGGAATATGATAAGAGATAGTCAGTATTCAAAATCTTTGTTTTTATTAGTTTTGTCATATGTTAGAGATTCCAATATTTTTTATTCACCAAGACATTTTGAAGAGATTATTTGACTCATGAAATGTTAATAGCTTTTTAATTTATTTTTTATTTTATTGGAAAATTCATTTACAAGAAGTGATGTTATTGCTCCTGCAAGACAGAGAAAGAGTATAAATTCTTTCTATATGGTATTCAGGATAACGGATAGTCAATGATAAATATATTCAGAGAATTTTGCCAAGTTCATTTACACAAATTTTTTTGAAGAAATCTTAGAAGAATTCTTGTTTTCTTCTGGATATATTAAAAGTGTTTAAGCTAATCATTGAAATCCATGAGATGGTTAAATCTCAAAGTTACTTACTGAAAGTTGGTCTGATTTTTCATTCAGTGATCTATCCACTATGTTTTCTTTCTTATTATATTTACATAATTATTTGACTAAAACAATTTTATTTCTATGAAAGCCTTATTCCCATTGTAGGTCTAATTATATGGAATAGCACATTTATTATAATTGGCTACTATACCTTCCAGTTAAAATTACTTTATAAATGTAATATATCTTTATAATAATATAAATATAATATAAAGTCTATAATTATAATATATTAATGTATACATCTATATATGTATATATATATTCTAGACAAACTGTATATGTTATTTTATAATGAAGTAAAATTACATGCTGGATAAATGGAAGAATAATTACATTATAATTCAATTAGATGACCTACAGAGTAAACTTGGATTTTACAAGATAACTGTATTTGTTTTCAGACACTCAATATGAACACGCACAAGAGATTCTCAGAGAATATTCTCACTTCCATGTTAATGAGCATGATTCAAAGGTTCCTAACCTCTAAAGAGTTTATGCTTGAATTATTGTTAACCCCCTTCACTATGTAACAGTGAGCCATTTGAAAGAGGAAAAGAGTGTGTCTAATGTAAACACTTTTCTTACTTTATACAAAATTTCAAACTTACTATTAACTGTTTCATATTTTCTTCAGTAATACTTTTCACAATAAAGTAAAAAATCTTATTTGGAAGAAATTTCAGTTTCCAAGTTAAACATAAATTTGTCTATCTACAGTTTTACTAGGCATCTATAAAACTAAAAAAATACTTTTTTTAGTTATGGCTTCTAAGTATTATTCATGATAAAAGATTGCTTTTACTTTAAAGAATTAAAAATATTTTCATATAGTTTCTACGTTAGTTCCTGCATAAACACAATGGTCTTTTGAAAAGTTCTGTCCTCTGACTCTTAAGGTTTTGCTTTAAGCAGTGTATAAAGTGCAGAAGGTATGACTTCTCTGCTGCTATTCTACCTTCAACCCATGAATCACCCACACTAAAATAATACATCATACTCAGAAGAGCATAGCACACTAAACATCAGACAGTTGTTGTTTGAATATGAAAACCTAAACATTTTAGAAATGTTTAGCATTTTAGCATTATCTATCTTTGTGCTCTCTGTTGTCTGTGGTGTCTGTCCTGCCTGCTTCCCACAATCGTTAAGTCACAAAGACATCACACAGAGGTCTACATTAGTTAGAAACTGATTGATCTATTAGCTCAGGCTTCTTATTAACTCTTAAAACATATATTAGCCCATTATTCTTGTCTATGTTAGCCATGTGGCACAGTACCTTATTCAGTGAGGCAGTCACATCTTACTTCTATTGTAGCTGGGTCAGGACTGCAGACTAGGACTTCCTTCTTCCCAGAATTCTCCTGTTATCATTGACCCACCTCTACTTCCTGTCTGGTTGTCCTGCCTATACTTCCTTCCTGGCTGCTGACTAATCAGCAATTATTTAAAATATAATTGACAGAAATACAGACCATTGTGCCATACTGGCCCTTAACAGACTGGATAGTAATATAATTTAAATGTTTTAAAATACTATTATGATAAATTTGTTGTATCTTTAGGATGATCTTCTCACTCCAAATCCTTCAGATGACATATATAAATCAAGTGTTATAAATATCCTTTTATTTTTTTGGTATCACTCCCTCCGTCTTTCTCTTCTTCTTTCCCTTCTTAGACTCATCCCTGTCTCATTTTCTTCAAATCCTTCCTTCCTTTTGCTAAATGGTACACATATTTAATATGCTCATATTTGTTAGATCATAGCACAAAACTGTCAGTGGTACTTCTAAAATCCAGGTTTATAATTAATTACTCATGAAATTTTCTTATATTCTTTTTTTTCAAACTTGCATCCTTTAGGAAACTTTAGGTAAATATCTTTTTTCATCATAAGGATATTTGTTTCAAAACATTAAATATGTGTCAATTTCATTGCAGGTGTACAGTTGTCAACTCATATGTAAACAAAATGTTATGACTGGCTGCTCCACATTCTTGCCAACCTGCTTCTCTGACTATGATATATTATATTCCCCTAAACCATGTACAAACTTACTATTTTTTAACTTAGTTATTTAATTTTTTTATCCCAGGAAAAAATGATACTAAGGTTTTTGTTTGTTTGTCTTGGCTGTAACAAGCATTACCATGTTCTCAGACTTTCTGATGGAATTGTGATGAGGGTGTTGAAGATTTTTGAGCTATTGACTATAAAACACCTAGAATACAATAAATAATGCCTAACAGGGAACCATGAAAAATAGATTTTTGATGTAAACATTTTGGAGGGAGGACGCTTCTTTGTCCCAGCTGCCCAGAACTGAAATACTCAAACAGAAATTGTATTAAATAAAGCACTACTTGGTTTATTAGCTCTAACTTCTTATTGACTAACTCTTGCATCTTAATTTAACCAATCTCCATTAATCTGTGTATCACTGTAAGGTCGTGGCCTACCAGCGAAGTTTCAGCATGCTTCTGGAGGCAGATCCATGGTATCTCTCTCTGTTCTCCTTGTGCCAGCATTCAGTTTAGTTTTCTCTACCTACCTAAGTTCTGCCCTGCTATAGGTTCAAAAAAGTTTTTTATTCATTAATGGTAATCACAAAATGAAGACACTAAAGACTATGCTCATGAGGATTCAAAGGTAGACAAACAATTTGATGGGATTGCAGTATACTCCATTCAAGTTGGAATCTAGTAAAATAGCCTTGCTTCCCTCTTTCCAAATAATAGAAACTGGAATGAGGCAGAATTCAAGTCATTGACTGATTTTCCAGCAGAGGGCATTAAAAAAGAAAGATTGAGATGGTGGAATGTTTATCTACCAGTTTCCAAATTAAAGATTTATATATTGAGAATTAAAAACACAAAGAAATGATACACAAAAATGTGCAGTTTTGTAATGAAGAGAGTATGAGTGAGCTTTAAGTGTAAAAAGCATGGAATCTAACAAAGGATCTATAATTATTAAATTACAGCACAGCTAAGTGTAACAATGTTAATGATAAATCCAGAACCTAACCCTCAAACTGAAAAAAAAATGTGCCTGGGGATACAGACTCTACTCAATAAAGACTCTAGTTTAAGGTTAAAACAAATAAAAATAAAAAAAATAAAAAATTCATTTTGATGATGTTGGTATATATTCTGAATATCACTAATACCTACCATCTAGGAAAGTATTTTCAAAGCTTACACACCTAAGTCATACTGACTCTAATCTAGTTCTGAGAGAAGTCTTTTTTTTTTTAAGTAGAAGTTCTTGGTGTTGTACAGATAATTATAGCTTCTTAAAATGCAGATGCAAGAGTTTTTGAGTCATGAAGACTTTCAACAAGATTCCGGAAGTAATATTAATGCCATGAGTGCACTAACTTGAATGAAAAATTTTAAGAATCTATGAAACCCCATTTCTTCATGTTTCACTGAAGTGTTTCTGGATGTGAACTATTATTCTCACCAATGTTCTGTTTCCTCTAACTGGTGAGACAATCTGAACAAAATAAAGGAGTGGAAGTATGCACTTTCTCAGAGTGAGCTTTTATTTGTAGATTCTCCCGTCCATAAACCTGAACATTCATAGTTATCAGACTTCCTAGCATCTGCACACACACACACACACACACACACACACACACACACACACACATCACACACACACACACACACACACACACACACACACACACACACACACACACAATAGCTCCTTGGTTCTGGAGTCTTAGGATTTAGTAGGAGAACATTAAACTATTTTCTAGGCATCCAATTTAATATCATAGGATTTGAGGCTAGAAAGAAGGTTCGACAGTTAAGAATACCTGGCTGCTCTGCCAGAGGACCCGAGATTAATTCGCCACATCCATTTGACTTACAGGTCCATCTGTAACTCCTGTCCAGAACAACTAGATGCCCTATTCTAGTTTCCATGGGAATTGTATGCATGTGATACAGAGACATAGTGAAGGCAAAGGCATCTTTATACATCCAAACAATAAATAAATAAAATGTTCAAAAATATTAAAATAAATAAAATGCTAGAACTTAGGGTGCTAAAGATGCATAACTAAGTTCTTCATTGTTAGTCGACTGATGTTTACAGCACACCTATGTCTTTGCCTCTACACCTTCCTTCTTTTCATCTACATCTGTTTCTTTGTCTAGCTTCATCTCAATGTCCATATTTACCACATTTTTATATCCATCTTTATCTCCATACCTATTCCACTTTTTGTATCTCTATCAACTCTTTAATCAATTTGTATCGCATTGAATCTTATGTGTTCAATGATCAAGAATCTTAATGTTTTAATGATCTCATGCATGTTATGCTTAAATCCTACAACAATGATCCAACATGGAATTCTTTCTTTCATTGTATTAAATATTTTACACAAAAGTACAAAAGTGGGAATTTCATTCTGTGTGTAAGAAATTTCTTCATTTTTATAAAAATTTGGCTAGTAAATGTATTTGGTGTATTTGACTCTGACTCAGTTTGTCTTAGTGAAATGTGCCCTGTGATTGCCATTGACTTAAACAATAAATCATTACTTTCCTCCTGATAGAAATAAACTTCAAAAGCCTTCACAACTATTTGCAAATAATGATTGTTATGAAACAACAAATAAGTAGGACTTAAGTGATAGCAATCCCCCTCCATTTGGGAAATTCTGAACAAGTATCTTCAAAGAACTGTTCCCTGTTACCTGTAGTGGTTGAGAAGATACCCTTCCCTACTCTTCCACACATCTTTCCTCCAACCTTCCCTCACTACCTCTTTCACTCTTGCTCCTAACTGTAGGAATATTTGTGACATGAAATGACAGACTGCTTTCTTAACGAGTCACACATTCTCTTATAAATGTGTTTGTTATATATATATTATCTAGGTTATTTATAATACTAACAAGTGTAAATAAAGTGCATTAATTTTTTAAACATAAAGCAAAGAAAAACAGCCTACAAACCACAATCCCAGAGAATTTAGACAACAATGAGGACACTAAGAGAGATTTAAAGATCTAATCTACATGGGAAGTAGAAAAAGACAAGATCTGAGTAAATTGGAAGCATGGGAACCTTGGGAGAGGGTTGCAGCGGGGAGGGAAGAGGCAGGGAGGGAAGCAAAGAAAAATGTAGAGCTCAATAAAAATCAATTTCAAAATGCATTAATTGTAATTTTAGAGAGTAGTAGCACGATGTTACACTTACTGTTTAGAAAGTTGCTTTTTAAAATATTTCCAGAGAAGAGAGTTATGCTATCAATTTTATTATCCAACATTATATCAAAACAATGTAACTTACATTTCATGGTTCAGTAAAATATTATAAATTATGTTTGTAACTTTTAAATAAAATGTTGGTGTGTGAGATACCAATTCTGTGCTGTAAAACACATTTTCATAAATAATGCATTCTATTTTCTGCAAAACAACTGCTTTACCTAATGCAACAACTTTTTTTTTTTTGCCTTGTTCATCTTTTTTTTTCCCACAGAAGATTAAACTATTGAACTGAATCAGTTGGCTCAGTGGAGTTAAGGTCAGAAGAAAGTGGATTGCTTATTTTCCAAGGCTTTATTCAGTCTTTCAGAGATAAGGAAATAATGTCAAATAAAACTTCACAGCCCCATTTTACTTTCTTTATCTTTTCAGTAGAACCCCCTGTCAGCCTTTGATCCTACTCCACTAAAATTTTCAGTAATTCATCTGTCCCAGAATGATCTGTTCTACAGCATTTTTGTAATTGAAAACCAGCTGGTAGAACTTCAAGAGACCAACAAAAAAAAATATTTAAAAGGTATTTTCAGAGCTATTACTTGCAAAATTACACTTCTTTCCCTTAACATTTGAAGTATTTTGCACATAAAATATGCCCTGGGTTGCTTAATTAAAATGGAGGAGAAAAAGATTTCCCTACAACTTACCTGGAAGTAAAAGCATATTTTTATAATGACCCTGCAGCTGTATTTCTCTAGTGCTTTTTCCTTATAAAATGTGTGCTATATTCAATACTCTTTTCACCCATAGGTCTACCGGGCACTGGTAAGAGAAACTAGATTGCAGCTATTTGTAGAGAAATCAGCCCAGTGAAAATCAGGTCAGGAAAGCTGTTTTATTGGAGGTATAGCTACCCATAGAAGAGGACAGAAATATGAGCCTCGCTCCTCTCAAAATAGAATATAATTTCTAAATGTTATGTCTATATGTTTATACACAAAAATGAAATGCATTTTTATTATTTCACAGTTAGGGTAGATGATATTACATTTAAAAGGAAAATCACTGAAGTATCAAAACTTGACTATACAAATTTGTATTGTACAGATATGTCATATTAAATTCCTTCCATCACTATATTATTTATATTTGAATTTTAACTTATTCAGCCCATGTTTTTTTGTTCCATTTTGAAGTCTGATCTATAATTTATAAACACATTTGAGGATGGTGTCACTTTGACGAAAACAAATACCAAGAAAGATTGATAAAGTTTGGTGCTATGTTGATATTGCTTCATATATCTAAAGAGATTTTGAAATTTTTAAATTAATTTGTAAATGCTTTTAAGATTTCATTATGCGGTGAGATACACTGGCCAAAACTTTAGGGAATAAAGAGATATCAACTTACTGAAAGAATGCTTGTGTCTATTTTATCATCTAGATAAGGAGACATGGATTGTTTTTTATTCACTCATCGCTGTAAGAATTCCTACCGCCAGTAGCTTTAAGTTACCTGTCCACTTGGGTGTGGCCTGTTATACTATATACGCCTATGTAAAGCACATGTCTGGCCTCTCATCTGGCGGTGTGATTAGGTTCCAGTTTCCCATTTGTGCAGAGGACTATAATCTGTGGGTATACCCCTAAATAAATAACCCTCTATTATACTCAATTCTGAGCTGGTATGTGAATTCTTTTAAGTGTCTGTCTTCAATTCATTGTTTTCCCCAAAGTTTTTCCTGATCCTTGTATTAATAAGAACTCAGTAAATTGAACTTTAAAATTTTCTTTAAGAATGTTTCAATGTCATGTGTATGGGAGTTTTGTCTGCATGTATATCTATGCATAATATGTGACGTTTGTGCAGTATCCACCAAAGACAGAGAGGGCATTGAATACATTGGTACTCTACTAATGGGCTGTTGATATCTGCTCGTGGCTGCTAGAAGGAGAATGTAGGTGCTCTGAAAATGCCTTTATCAATGGCTTCTCAGTCAGCCCCCATTTTCAGCAACATTCAGAGAGTCCGGTTTGATTGCATGGTCATTCAGTTCCGGTCCAGCTGGACTTGTTTCTACTGCATGTACTGGCTTTTGGGGACTCTAATCTATTTGGATGCAAAGCTTTCTAGGCCTGGATATTGGGAGGAGGGCCTTGGACTTCCCACAGTGCAGGTTTCCCTGCCCTCTGTTAAGGAGAGAGAGGAGGGGGAGTGGGGGAGCAGGAGGGGAATGGGTAGAGAGAAGGAATGTAAATTTTTGAATGGAAAAATAAAAAAAAAGAGCAGCCCATGTTTGTAATCAGTGTTCCAGCTCTCTAACCCCTTATGTAAGCTTTAATAATGAAAAAGGAGACTGATCATTTCCATGCTGCCCAGACACAGAAACTATATTAATTACAACACTCTTTGGCCTATTAGTTCAAATTAACTACCTCTTGCATCTCAAAATAACCCATTTCTATCAATCTATGAATTGTCATGAGGCTGTAGCCTACCAGTAAGATTCCATTATGTCCTTTTCCATTTGAAGTTACATGGCAACTCCTTGCTTCTACTTACTCTCTCTATCCATCTCTTCCAGTCTGAATATATACTGCCCTACTATTTACCAAAACAGCTTTATTCATTAAAAGCACCAAATATATAGAAGGACATTCCACATTATGTCCCCTTTTGTGTCTAAATAAAAGAAACTTTTAACTTTAATATAGTAAAATTACATGTACAAAACAGTTACCAAGCAAGAATCATAATTACAATATTTAGTCTTTTTAAACTTGATGAATTAAGGAGAATATTCTATCATCAATCTGATCTTTCATTCCCACATGGAATAGGGTAGAATTCCTTTGGAAGAATAAAACCCTGACTGTCAAGCAAAAAAAAAATTAAATCAATTTACAAATGAAGCCGGATCATCTATTTGTCCTTGAGTTAAAAACAACCTACGTGCATGGCAAAAGACTTAGAAATCAATTAAGTATTACCTTTGTACACATTGAGTATTGACAAGGTATAACAGGGTGTAGAATTCAAACCAAGTTAGCCATAGGGGCTTGGAACTCCAAGGTTGGGTTGATGGATGGAAGATGAGCAACATGAGTTCCGAGCTGTATAATAAGTCTTTTACTATATAGCTTAGGATATGTAGTAAGAACCTCTCTTGAAAAAGAAAAATACAAACCCATTAGTCAATAATGGAATAACTGAACTGTTGAATACTTTATTAAAGCACACAGAAAAATCTAGGAGGTGGTGGCTCGTGCTTTTAGCAGCACATGGGAGACAGAGGCAGGATGATCTCTGGGAGTTTGAGGACAGCCTGGTCTACAAGAGCTAGTTCCAGGACAGTCTTGAGAGCTACAGAGAACCTCTGTCCTGAAAAAAAAAAGGAGCACAGAAAAATTAAAATTCTTGTACACAACTGCCAAAAACAGGAGGAATTCAAATCAGAATAGAGTTTCAGATACTCAAAAGTAAATGAGATATGGCATTTATATATGCCTACCAGTAAGAGAGCTGAAGTTTGATTCTGCAGTAGTATGTAAGTTGGGGAATGAGGCCCCTTGGGATACAATAATTCCCTCAGAGTGGTTCAGCTGTGAAAGACAAACTAGGAAGATTTCTTAAAATACAACAAACAAATTCCTTAGTACTAAGTATAGAATTTATTTTCCCAGCATGTGGCCGTACTAGCTGATTCTCCTGAGTTTTATAGATTTGTCTTTCCCTGAATGAAAATTGTAGATTGACTGATAGGAGTACTTTGTTTTCAGATGTATTTTATTCTTTTTTATGTTAAAATGTACTTACTAATTCAATATGTGCGTGTGATGTGTGTATGTACTAAGTATTATACATGTACTTTATAAACATAATTATATATAAATATATGTCAGCCATATTGCCTTGTATAAAAATATATCACTTCTCATAAATCATTAATAATTTCAACTTAATTTTGCTAGGAGTGCATACCCAAATGTGAAAGCTACATTTTAAAAAGAATTTTAGCCACTTGCTAGGAAGTTCAGTAACTTTAAAAATTCTTATTTTTAAAGTTAAACACCCTTTTCTGCTTTATAAATTTCAAGTTCTTTCCTTGGTTTTACATTTAACTTTCTAAAAATAAGCCCCACACTCTCTCTATCTCTGTGTGTGTGTGTGTCTATGTTGGTAGCAGTTTCAAGTTCAACCTTGAATCATGGGTGTCAAAGAGGAAATATATGACACCCTCTTCTATATTTAGCTGTAATCTAATATTGTGACAAGTGTATTTCATTTGACAAAATACCTGTGCTGCATGTCCTTTCTATAACTGGAATGATTCTACAGCGGGGATCATTTTTCATTCCCTGTAAGAAAACAGTCCCATGTATTTGATGTCCTCCATGATCAGTCACAACTCCTGCTTCTGTGAACACCAGAGGCTTATGCAGTAGTCATGGGTGGCAGAAAACTACTTTTGTTGAATGATCACCACCATGTATTCAACACAGGCTGTTGAATATCATCTCTTGATACATACTAGCAGATTTCATCATTATATCTTTCTGATGTTCTCTCATGGAGATGTTTTGAAAGAGCAGTTGGAGATATCAGTCCAAATCAACACCTTGAAATCGAACAGTGATTAGTAAACTATCAGATCATATTTGTCATATGACACACTTTTAAAATTACACTTCAAACTTTTTATCAAAACATGTTTTACTAAATATACTAAATGAACCACATAAGTTGTCATATGTTTTGGAATTATTTCCATGTATTATTATAAATCAAATACTTACAGACATAAATATAATACAAATATATGCTATTTATTTTAAAAAATAAATTAAGTCAATTGGTAGTCAATATTAAGGTGATTTAATTTTGAATGAACTGCAATCAGGATGAAAACAAACTTGACTTTTCAGTGTTCTATGCAATTTGTTAAAATTCAAATAAACACTGTGGGAAGCCTCAGGAATTAAACACATAATAAATTTAGAAATATTTCCTTGACAAAAAATAAACAAAACTCATAATAGAGTAATAAATTTAAAATATTTCTAAAATAATTTAACTATAATCTATTAATTTTAAATTTATGCAATATTGTTATTTAGGTCTTACAAGGTACTATATATTATAAATTATTGATTAAAATTATTCAAATGATACTTCTTTTTTTCCATCTTCAGCATGACTTTATTTTTTTTTAATTTATTTATTTATTAAGGATTTCTGCCTCCTCCCCGCAACCGCCTCCCATTTCCCTCCCCCTCCACCGATCAAGTCCCCCTCCCTCATCTGCTCGAAGAGCAATCAGGGTTCCCTGTCCTGTGGGAAGCCCAAGGACCGCCCACCTCTATCCAGGTCTCCTAAGGTGAGCATCCAAATTGCCTAGGCTCCCCCAAAGCCAGTACGTGCAGTAGGATCAAAAACCCACTGCGATTGTTCTTGAGTTCTCAGTATTCCTCATTGTCCGCTAAGAAACTAGACCGTAAAAGGCTAATCAACCCAATTATAAAATGGGGCACTGAGCTGAACAGAGAATTCTCAACAGAAGATCTTCAAATGGCCAAAAGACACTTAAGGTCATGCTCAACTTCCTTAGCGATCAGGGAAATGCAAATCAAGACAACTTTAAGATACCATCTTAAACCTGTCAGAATGGCTAAAATAAAAAACACCAATGATAGCTTTTGCTGGAGAGGTTGTGGAGAAAGGGGTACACTCACCCATTGCTGGTGGGAATGCAAACTTGTACAACCACTCTGGAAAGCAGTGTTTCGGTTTCTCAGGAAATTCGTGATCAACCTACCCCTGGATCCAGCAATACTACTATTGGCAATATACCCAAGAGAGGCCCTATCATACAACAAAAGTATATGCTCAACTATGTTCATGGCAGCATTGTTTGTAATAGCCAGAACCTGGAAACAACCTAGATGCCCTTCAATGGAAGAATGGATGAAGAAAGTATGGAATATATACATATTAGAGTATTACTCAGCAGTAAAAAACAAGGACTTCTTGAATTTTGCATACAAATGGATGGAAATAGAAAACACTATCCTGAGTGAAGTAAGCCTTACCCCAAAAGAGGAACATGGGATGTACTCACTCATATTTGGTTTCTACATAAATAAAGGACATTGAGCTTATAATTCATGTTCCTAGAGAAGCTAAATAAGACGGTGAATCCAAAGACAAACACATAGACAGAGACCCAAATGATACTTCTTGAAACTTAATTTGTACATCTGTCTTTATTAATCTATTGAAACAATTAAAATTGAAATGAAAATTGGCTATGTGAGTTTCATTTGGAACATAAAATATATCCATACTTAAAGGTTTATTTACCAAACCTAAGGCCCATGGCTGTCCATTCATGTGCCTCTATCAGTTGGTTTATGAAATAACTACTTAAAAAATAAGCATTGGAGAACATTCATATAGCTTTCCACATCCAGTGCAGATTGTAGAATTCCACTTACCAGTCTTCAGATTAAATTTTCTTCAGCTGCTTGGTTGCCAGAAACACCAAATATTCATCAGTTTTTAAGTGTGCATAAAAATAAAGTCTTTACCATATGCATTTGCAGAGTACTAGGAATCTCTGTGTCTATTTATTCTAAAATTTATATTCATATTTTTTTCAATAATAACATTTAAAATATGAGTCTACAAAAAGGAAATCTAATGCCAATTTCTTTCAGATGAATGGTATTTCATCTCATATTGAAATAATGAAAAAGTATTAACTTAACGTTCATACATGTCCAGAAATGACCTAAATTGTTTGTAAACTTTATTTCCTTAGCATTCTTGGTGATCAGTTTGCTAAGACGCTTTCATTGCTTTTGGTAAAATTAAAAAAAGCATTTGAAGTGCTGCATTCATTATATGTGTAAGCAATTTACATTTAAAGTGATAATAGTAATGGCGCCTTCAAAAATCATCACCTGGGTAATACGCCATGTAATGTGTGCTAAGCACTCTGCATGATGTACGTCATTTAATCCTCTCCACTAGTACATATGATGAAGCTGAAGTGCTTAGCAGTTAAGCAATTTAATGGAACCCTCACAGCTGAGATGGCTTAAGTTGAAATGTGAGGGAGGTTTCTCCAACCTCAAAACATGTTTTTAGTCCTTTCATTGGCAACTAGTGTTGAATTCTAAATAAATATGTGTAGAAAACAAATGTAAGAAAATGTACTGAGGTAAAGTAAAAAAGAAAAAAACTGAAGATATTGGTAGCATGCTTTGAAGAGATTGTTTTGCATGATTGTTGCACAGACTATCAACATGCCATTCTGAAAATCATAAGAGTCAATTTTCTTAATGTATAACGCTAACTGTACTTTAAAATTGGTGTTAAACATTTCATCCCATAAATTTCAAATTATATGCATTTATTTCAATTATCATGGAACAACTTTAGAAAATGCAAAATAATACTGGTGTGGGAAATCTTTCAGTATACGTATTCCTTTTATTGGTTAACTAATAAAGAAGCTGTTATTGGCTAATGGCTAAACAGAACATAGCCAGGCTAGAAAAGATATATACAGAGAGTAGGTGGAATCAGAGAGCCACCATGGGGCCTCCAAAGAGGAAAGATATGAGCTGCCAGCTGGAACCTTGCCAGTAGGCCACGAGCCACGTGGTAAAATTAAAAATAATAGTAATGGACTAACCAAAGATATAAGCTAGCTATCAATACTCTTAAGTGATTGGCCAAGCAGAGATTTAAATAATATAGTTTCTGAGTGCTAAATTTTTGGCTGAGTAGCGGAGATTGAACAAATAACCTTCCCCCAACACAATACTGCTTTGATCTTTCATTTTTACTGAAGCCAGAAAGTATCACCTCAAAAAACAAAAAAACAAAAACAAAACAAAACAAACAAAAAAAAAAAAACAAAAACACAAAAAACCCTGCCATCAAACTGTGGTGATAATACAGGAAAAAGGAAATGCTCATTTTGTTCTAATGTACTAGCAAACAAGCGTAATTATTCTAGAAACCAGTGAGATGGATTTTCAAAGTACCCTAGCTCCCTAGCTGTATCATTCTTTGGTATATAACATACATGCTCAAAGGACTTAATTTTCTATTCCTGATACTTGTTCAATCAAGTTCATTGATACGTTTTTACAATAGCTAGAAAATAGAAACAATCTAAATGTATTTCAACTGACCACTGGATAAGGAAAATGTACTATATATACAAAATGAAATTGTATTCCTATATACAGAAGTTGATCTGCAATTTTCCGGTAAATGGAGGGGATTTGAGAATATTATATTGAATCATTATACTCAAACTCAACACTACAAACCCTTCATGCTTTCTTTCATTTGTTGTTCTTGCATTACAATGTTAGAGGTTATAACGTGATGTAATTAGAAAAGGCAATAAACTAGAAGGAGACCAAGGCAAGAAAGGGAAAAGGAGTAGAGAGCAAGAGTATGACACAGGTCTTATGATTGAAGAAATTAAAAGAAGGATGTTTCTGTAACTGGGGAGGGATGAGGGAGAATGATACAAAAGGAGAAGCAAAGAGAGGCAGATAACAAAAGATGTTTTAAAAATATTTGCAAACAATTTTATAAGCTTGCTTTAAGTGTAGTATATTATGGAAATAATTGCTAACAAATGCTACAAAAATGTAGGGCAAAGTGAACAATAGACAGATAAGTGTAGCTCTTACTCATCTTAAAAAATTCTACAGTTTGCAATAGAAAACAATGCTAATATTCACAAATGCTTAAAATTCAGATATTAACTAAATGTGAGGTGACCTATACCATTTATACAACTAGAGCAGAGTCTGGGAACATCACATCAAAGTTGGGAGAAATATTATAAGAGGCAGAGGACCTAGAAACTTGCAGCAAGACAGTTTATCTTAAGTAAGACAGGCAGCAACATACTTGAAATCTTAACAACATGGCTGTCTAAGTAATCCCTGCACAATGGCAACAGAAGTTAATATCCCAACAAGGAAAGGAAGAAATCCACAAGGGCTGGCACTTGGATCAAGAGCTTCCAGTAAGCAATTAATAGCTATTTAAAAGAGAAAATTGATCCTTTTCATGGTGTACCTTTCTTAGCTTTTCTAAACCCAAGTGGTTAACTCTAAAACTTCTAACATGTAGGCACAAGTAATACTAAATGACTGTGTATCTTAGAACTTAGGTAGGCAGGGAAATGTAGGCTGAATGCTGGTAGAAAGAAGGGCAGAGTCAGGGAGATGCCATGGAGCAGCCACTGGAGATAGATGTGCTAAAACTTTGCTCTTAGTCAATAACCTCATACAGATTAATATAAATGGGTTAAATTAACATGTAAGAGTTAGCCAATAAGAAGCTAGAGCTAATGGGCCAAGCAGTGTTTTAACTGATTAGTTACTGTGATTATTTCAGCTCTAAGCTATCCAGGCAGCCAGGAACCAACAAGCGGCCTCCTCCAACAGGTACCTAGGGTCATAACATGCAATAGGGAAAGCCAAAGTCATTTCTAGTTTACATTCATTTCTTGTCCAAAAATTCAATCTACTCCTAAATAAATAGTTAATTTTCTGATCATAGTTTTGATAATATAGTTATAAATATAGAAGCCAGAGAGGCCCAAATAGCTGATCTGCAAGAGGAGCAAAGGTTCACTCAGAAATACAAATTATCTTCTATGACAAATTATGTCATAACCCTATGTCTTTTACATTGGACATCAATTGAGTCTCACAGTAAGAAATGAAATTTGAGAAATGAGAACAGGGCCTCCTCCCTCAAAGAGAACCCACAGAGATGGTGAATAGGCCAATTGTCAATGCCAGACAGAGCTATCCAGGAAGAAATATTTTTCGAGAGAACTAAATATAAGCAGGCAAATTGTACATTGCAAATTTATTTTTAATTATCAATTGTCAGGAAACAGATTTAGATTTGTTATATCATTTTTCCTATCATCAGGATAGAATTCAAATTTTAGTTATGCATAGATACTAAGAGAATTTATTCTTTTTAAAAAACTAGTTATACCAAACTTAATTATTTATAAATCCAGAGGGTATCTATTTTTTTTAAAATGTTGTTTGCTAGAAGTCTGTTATAAACTGGAGTCCAGTGCTCAAAGTAGCTAGCCTCTGATTTCATAATGGCTCTTTTTAGTCATAATCTACAAGGCTGTGTGTGTGTCTATTGAGACATTCCACCTTTTTACTCTCAATGGCATTGAAATCCCTTCCCTGTATGTTCTATAGTTAACATGGGACTAATACAATTGCTCACTATTTCATGTGTCATTTCAATTAATCATTAATGTTAATGGAAACCTTACCTGGTTACTATCCATTGACCAATGTTAACCACACCTAAGTTCATACGTTCATTTAAAATATATTTCCCATTTGATATTGCTGTACATATTAAAGCAATCAATGTATATAGGTTATTCTTAAAAAATTATAAATTATTGAACTAATTTATTATTCTTGTCATGACTCTAATTTTGGAAATTAGTCCAGACATCTTTTAAATGATGTGGCTCTTGGTAGATTAAGCCTTAAATGTTACTAGACTAGTTCAAATCTTATTTCTATCAAATAACTAACTGGGTCACTTAAAAACTCTCTGATTCAATATTCATCTATAAAAGGAGGTATTTAAAAGTATATCGATAATGTAATTATTAGTAAAATGAATTAACTACTTTAAAATGTATTTTTATTAGTCAAAAAGATGCATAAGGATGCAATATACATAATGATACACATGTCATTTGAGCACTGAGGGAACTAATAAGGGGTATTGCAGTACTCTGTAGCTAGCTATTGCCGTGAGAGAATATCTTACTTGCAAAGGCACTATAAAAACAGAGGTATGTAAATGCTTCCAGAGAGGATATCTATCTTAGAAACCTAGAAATTAGAAGACTCAACTTGTTCTAACAACTCAGGTTCATATTAGAAGGAAGTAACTGGAGTTAAATTTGTATTCTCTTTTTCCTCAATATATTGATACTTCACCATGCCTTATCATGGGCTAAATCTAACTGCAACCCAGATGTAGACAATCTATTGGTACAGCATGAAAAGTCCAGGTTTTCAATGTAGAGAAGTTATTGTTATTGATAATCTCATTCTAGTGGAAGAAACAAACAGGTTTATAGATAGAATGCTCTGCCTGAAATACAGTGTTCTTTGTTATGTGATTTTTCCTAAGGAGATGTGTACAATTAATTCACTGCAGACAGAGTACTGAATTTAGAATAAAGATACAACTTCACTTATCTCTTGCTCGTGAACCAATGAGTGTGTTGGGTTTATTTACAGAACATGAATGACTCCAAGGCAAACGGAGTAGAGAAGAGGCAGGTGTGACGAGTGACACACCCTGCATCCCAGGAATTTACTGCCTAAGAAGCAGGCGGCTTCCTCTGAAGCATTGCCTCTGCCTAAGAAGTGCTTACTTTCTGAGGAAGAATGTGAGTTGTGTATTTTCCAAGTTTTATCATTATAATTATTTAATATTATAATTAAAAAATTATAATTAAAATTATTTATAATTATATAATTATAACTATTTTAAAAAACTTTTGGAGATAATGATTACACCCATCCCCCTGCCATTTCTACCTTCCAAATTCATATATCTCCTTGCTCTCTCATTCATGATCCTTTTTTTTCTTTAATCTTTGTTAAAGATCATGGGTGTGTGTTCCAAAATGGATAAATATAACCTTCCTAGTTTGTATAATGTTGCTTGTGTGTATATGTGTTCAGAATTTACTACTTGGTGTTGGAAAACCAGTCGATGTGCTTTTCCCTGAAGAAGACTCTCCCACTCTCAGCCTTACGTAGATGCCTATAGTTCTCTATGTAGAGTTGAGATATCTTGAGCTTCACCCTGAGCCCTGCCATCTCCCCATCTACATTAGCACGACTATTGGTGTAGTTCATCAAACTTGGTGAGCTCTCAATTCCCTTAGCCTCATGAGTCTTTAGAATCTCCATCCTTTCTCCAGCTGGGAATGTTATAATCCAAAGAGAGAGTTACACTGCACTTGTAATATTGTACTTTATTGAAATTATAGACTTTGGGAATTACTAGGTCATTCTTCCCTTTAGCTCTACTTAAATCCAGAGAACTATCACAATGCACATGACTATGTTGTAACATTTAGTAAAGAACTTTGATATTAGCATGCATTTCAAGTGAATAAATATAATTTAAAAATAATTAGCAATAAAACAATGTGAGATTTAACTTATTAAAAAATCTGAAGATTTTCAGTTTACAGAAAATGAGAATTTATCAAGCTCCTACATTTCCTTTCATATATTATTAGTTAACATACTTAGTATTACATTTATAGAAAAATAACAAAATAAAATAGTTTCTATATATGCTATTTTCACAACTATCATCCTATAAATACATTTTAGAAATATTTCATAGCTGTCAATTTGATATTGCAAAAAGAAAAATACAAACAATAACTAAGAGATGTTATTCACTTCTAAAATTATTTAAAATAATAATTACCTTTATATTGTTTAATTGAGTTAAGGTACATGTGATTTTAACTAGGGAAGAAGATAATTTATATTGTAAATTACTTATTTTATAGCAGGATTAGTAATATGATATAATTAGAATTAAACTGGCTCTAATTTACACAATGAGTATACAAAAATGTAATAGCTTATATGCTGATTTTATTAGATTCTTAGACCAAATATCACCACAAACCTAAGAAATGACACTAAGGAAAATTTCAGCTTATAATTTACAAAAGGAAGCCTATTTTTTCCTTAGTTATTTTCTTTCTCAAGCCAGCACATGCAAATAAATGCTCTATAGTTGTCTATGTGCACTCATTGTGTGACTGATTTGTTTGTGTTTAAGCAACATCATGTCATTTGATGAGAAAATTGAAGTATAGTTTAAAATATTGTATAGTTTAGAATACTGCAATCCCATCTAGAGGGGTGAAGTAATAAAAGACAAAAAACAGAGTCTTTTGAAGCCAATGAACTCTTTATATTAAGAAAGCAAAACAGGAAACCTAGGTGATATTGTCAGCACTGCAAACAAATGATAGGGTTCAGAAGGCATGTTATTATGATAGTCATTTGGAAAAAATTACAGAGGACAACATGAGAGCAAGGTTCACAATAATAGAAGCATGACGACTGTTCATGATTTTGTTAAAGGAGTTTTGTCTGGTGAGTACAGACATAATTTATATGCTGTTGATAACTTTCTTAAATATAGAAAAAATAAAATGTTCTAGTATATTATCTTGAAATAAATTATGAAAATATGTAATTATGCAAGAAACTTGAGCTGGAATTTAGAAGAGTTTTCCTTTGTCTCATTTTAATTTATTGTATAGGAGATAGTACATTATCATTATAATGATTGAATGTTACAAAACAAATAGGAAGCATGAAATAAAGCAGAGCAAATCAACAAAGCAGTCTTCCAAAAGACATAAGTGTCAACATGAAGGTTTTCATGCAGAGAATATTTTTCCATGAATTAAGAAAGACAACTATGAACACAGGCACTTCCAGAGGAAAATGAATAAAGCCATGGAAGCCTCAGTCTGTAAGTTGTATGTCTTCATCAACCCTCTCTCTGCAGGTATCAGGGATCTATTGGAAGAGGAGCCAGGATGAATTCAAGAGTCAGTGAGGATGAAAAACAGCAGGGAAAGACTCACAGCAAGACAGACATACGATCTTTCAGAGACTAAGGGTGGAAGCACAGAGCCTACAGAAATCAAAGCAGATATGATCCCAACATTGAGGGGGAACATTAAACACAATCAACCATACCTAACCCAGAAGCTATGTCCAGGTTTCCACCTCCTACAATACAATAGATTTCCCCAGTGGATTCTCGCTGAGTATTGAAACCATACTTAATGGCAGGTCGTTTGCCCAGAAGTAGAAAGCCAAAACAAAACAAAGTGAGTTGTATTCCTGGATAATTTTTCTCATAATGATTAATTGAGCATTTTAACATTATTGGATTTTTGTATATAATAGTATTCAATTATATATTTTTGTAGGTTTCATATATATATATATATATATATATATATATATGAGTATGTATTTAACATGCTATTATTTTTAATTTATTTTCTTTTATTCCATGTTTTTATTTGCCTGATTCTTTTCTGAAGAAGAAAGAACACCTGGAGTTGGGAGGGTGGGGGGAATCTAAGAGCAGATGAACCAGAGGAAAGATCAGAATATACTGTATAAAATTATCTTCAGTTAATAAAAGAATGGTACAATTAAAAAGGAAGAAGGGCAATGTCAGGATAAAGCTATTTGTTTGGTGAACCTCATTGTAGACTGACTGGAATGAGTCTGTTAAATGCAAATAGTGTGTGTATATGTGTGAATGGTCATGTGTGCAAGAGCAAATGCATCAAAATATAAGCATGCAAGTTGATGGCGTTCAGAGATATGCCAGAAGTCAATCTCTTGCCTGGACTGCTTAAATGGACATGCAGGACCCACAGCAAAACGACTACTGAACTTGAATAAATGTGAGAAGATCCTTCAGGGTTCCTGCCTCATGAAAGAGTCTGCTAGATATTCTACAGGACACAGAAGAAAGTGACTGACAAACTGCCAATATAGATAGAACTGTCTTTAAAATTTTCTGCTTCATGGAAAATCTGTTGAATACTATGGGCCTGTAGGCTGAAGATGGATGCCCCAATGGTATAGAAAACCAATGGTACAGGCAGCAAGATGGGTTAAATTAATATGTAAGAATTAGCCAATGAGAAGCTAGAGCTAATGAATCAAGCAGTGATTTAATTAATACAGTTACTGTGTGATTATTTTGGGACTAAGCAGCCGGGAACTAACAGCCCCTCCTCCAAGAAATTCTCTCCCTGAAACTTGTCTGTCTCTCTGTGTATCTCTGTCTCTCTCTGTATTTCTTCCTTCTGCTTGGTGATTTGATACAAACTCTAAAATACTGCCCTAGTGCTGTCTGCCTGCCTACAGGGATGCTCATCAAGATGAGGGTCATGGACTTAACCTCCAAAAGGTTACGTAACGAGTTCCCAATAAGCTATTGCATTTATAAGTTGCTTGACCTTGACTATTTCTTCGCAGTAATACACCAGCACTAAGGAAATAGTGTGACTTATGAATGAAACCTGAGATTTTACCTGTCCTCTGCTGGTATGCAGGGAATGCTGGTTATCACCATAAATAGTATTTTTTTTTCTTTAAGGATTTATTGTTTCTCATTTTGAAAGTATATGTACACATGCATGCATGTGTGTATAGCGAGAGGATATGTGCACATGATTGCAAAGACTTCCCGAAACTGGAGTTATAGGGTTTTGTGACCCACCAGTATAGTCCTCTCCCTATCCATTGCTGAATTAATTATCTAAAATATTAATATAAGTGTAATTTAAAATAAAAAATTGCCTACACTCTCTTTTTCTCACTTCTATTTCTTCTAATTACAGATTTTTTTTCTAACAATGTTGTCTTGGACTTAATCTATGTTCCATTATTTGTAGGTTTGAACTTATAGCATAGATTTAGGTTTTATAGTCCAATCCCTACCATCCTAGGTGCCATATCAGAAAAGATGATCTAATGACATCAAGTTGATTATTCAATAATTAGATGTTCATTAGCACTAAAGTGATACTTGTAGAAAAAGTGATCAAGTTGTTTTCTATTATTTATTTTGTAATTTAATTGTAACTTCTGAAATTATTGCCATTTTGGCAATGCTGTCCAAAATCCACATTCACTTTTCCTCAACATTTTTCTCTTCTGTTGGTTACCATGATCATGACTCATTTTATCTTTAATGAGAATGTCTCTCTAAGGCACCTTCTATTCTGTTTCTCTATAATTCTTTTCTATAATGATCTTTTAATCTCTCAGTAAATCAGTGATGCTTGAAGCATTGGTATATATTTATAAAACATTGATTCCTTAATATAATTGTATATAATGCAAGGACAATCTGGCATATGGGAGCAAATCAGTGCACCAAAGATGTAGTTTCTTACCAAGATAACACACAAAATGAAACTTAAATTGGGACCAGGAAAACTAGCTCCAGAGTTTTTCTTCCGTATGGGCATTTGCTAACAACTCTTCTCCTTCAAGGTGTGAGTAGAACTTGTAATAGACTCCACAATGTGTGAAAGGACAAGCTGAGAAGCTTTCTTAATAACAAGGAAGTTCAGAATAGCCGGGGAAAAAATGAGCCTTCCTTGACTAACCCAGGGTTCTCTTATATTCTTTGGTTTTGCATCTTTTTCCCAATGCAAAATCTTGTAGAGAAAAATGGGACAAAGCCGGAAACCAAAATTAGGTTTCTATAAAATTGGAAGGCAGAAGCTCTCAGACACTGCGCTCGAACAATGACACTGAGGACCGCAGAACTGTAGGTAATGAGGGTCATGTTCAAGTACCAGCTACTTATTCACAAAAATAAAAAAGTTCATGATAAATCAGATTGTGAAATTGGAACTCATTATTACTCCCGTAAATGAAATGAAAGTGCAGCTAAATGTATAAAGATAGCTATATTCTATGCTACATTATAATGAGGTGGTGATTGACACACCAGGACCAGACCTGGGATTTGTGCAAAGCAGAATGCCACATAATAAACTTTTAAGAATTGACTTTTTAACCACAATATTCCACCAAAATTACTGGTCTTACGGATAGGCATGGGTTTCCTGAGAAAGTATATTGTCTTTTCACAGTTACGATAAAATGGAATATCCATCTGAGAATTCTCTCACATTCCAATGAAGGGTCTGTGTTCTTGACATCTTGCCCTATATTTAACACAAGCCTTTTAGTGATTTACATTGAAAATCAACAAATACCAATCTTCATAATATTAGTTTTTCTTTAATATTATACATTTGGTTTTTTAGCCTAAAAAATACAAATCATGACACAATAGACTCGAAATTGTTAAAACTTGTGCCATTTGGAATACTAGTCAAATGCCATTTTTTAAATAAATAAATTTAAATTACTGCTCTAAAATGCTAAAAATAGTAACAAACAATTCAAAATCTCTTTCAAATAGCTTTATCATTTTTGTGATATGCTAGAGTAAATTAAGAAAAAAAACTCCTAAATCGTTATTGCAGTTAGAACCTGTTCAAAGTAAATATTGTATTAAGAATCATTATAATTTTTGACCACTGTCAGTAAATATGACCCTTTATTAATATTACTTCATATAACTATCATCTCTATTTATGTTTTATTGTGATGTATAAGCTTTGAATATATTCATAAATTTGTAGTACATTTATTTAAAATGATATATCATTCTTAGTAATATTCAGGAGAAACATGAATTATCTCCTGTCACTAAATAGGTAGGCATATTTAGTGACAAAGGCTTTGGTTATGAGATGACAACAATAGGGCATTAAATTTGGTATATGAGTTCATAAAATAAAGAAATAAGTACATTCAATAATTTGCAGATAATTATGGAATAAATAGGTAAATTAGCAAATAAATAACAGAAAATCTTAAATGACTTATTATAAATTGATTTTAAATTCTGACAATTATGGTAAATATACAAAGACCATAACTTGAATAACTCACAAACTATCATTCAAATAACTCATATAAAACATTCCAGCTAATTTATTAAAGTTATAAATGAGTCTACCCTTATAACTTGTAGTTAAATGTTTTATTAAATTAAGAAATCAATATAACTGTGATCCATTTAAGAATCCAGAGAACAATATACTTGATAGTATTATCATAATCTTGAAGCTCAGTTGTTATTTCTCTAATCCTTAAGATAGTAACAGAAACCACTGTGGAGAACAAAGACAAAAAAATGATGATAAAGATGATGGTGATGATGATGAAGATGATGATATGATGAAACATTTGGACCTTTAGAAATGGCCAACGTAGAGCAAAACAAACAAGAAAAAGAATCAAAGAGAAAATATAAGAAATAGAGTCAGATACAGAGATGTACACTTCCACACATACAGAATTTATTTTGGTTTCTTTTTATTTCATTTTATTTTACTATCTTCTTTTTTCCTGTTTGTTTCTAATGAGAGAGAGAATAAAATTCTGTGGACTTAGTTTGGAGAGGAAGTGAAGGGGAGTTAGGAGAAATCGAGGAAGGGAAATCAATAATCAAAGTAGATTGTATTTTTGTGGAATTTGAAAAGCCACTCCAAAAAGACCCCACCCCCACAATACAATTTATGATTAAAATAAAACAAACTTATTTAGAATCCTAACAGGGCCACAGACTCTAGCCAAAATCAACAGACATGTCATGTAGGAGCAAAAGCAGAAAAGCCTTATAAAGGTAAAAACCGAAAATCTGCTCTATTCTGCCAAAATTAGATGGCCAAGGTGATTTCAAAATAGTTCCTGAAAGTCTGTCTGCATAGCGAGTTTCAGGAGCCAGATCAGCAATTAGTCATAGCTCCACAAACATATGGTCACAGCTGTATATTTCTGAGCTTGTGTTGTGTGGGAAAGTGGTCAGGGTTGCAGAGAACTTAATTTCAGGAACTGAATCAGCAACAAACATCTATTAGGTACAAAAATGTATACCTAAAACAAAATGGAGTTTATTTAGCCATTTAAATTTTATATATATTTTTAAATTAATACATATATGTATATATGTGTTTACATATGCATTTATGTATGTATTATGCATGTATATATGTATGTCCTGAGATTATACGAGTACCCAACACTAGCAGCATTTTCCTGGGAATATTTTTCCAATCCAGCCACTTTCTTGTTCAAACTTTATGAGAGCAGTTTTCTTCTGAAACAAGGGAGAACAGATACCCATAGTCCGACAATATTCATATAGTCAGAGACATTGAAACACTCAACTCCAAATGAGATGTTTCCAAAAAGAAATCTCTCCTCAGGTTTCAAGAAACCCTGTGGAAAAGGAGGTAGAAAGAGTGTAAAAGCCAAAGGGGATGGAGGACACCAACGAAACAAAGCTACCTAAAACAACTGGGCCAAGTTCAGATGAACTCAAACAAACTGAGTATCATGCACAGGGCCTACATGGGTCAGCCACAGTTTTGGGCCTGGAAATGAAAGAAGTGGACATATGTCTCCGTCCTTAACTGAGTAGTTATCTCCAACTGATAACCACCTGCAAACGAAATTTTTTTTTCTCCTAAGGAGTGTGATGGGGAAACAGACTACTCGTAAGGGTAGACTGCATGTCTAGCAGTAGATGGTCTACAGACAGCCAACTCAACAGCATCTTTGGTATTTCTTTGTTTCATAGCATTGCATCAGGCTTCTTCTTTTCTTTAATTTATATTCTACTGCATTTTAATCATTTATGTCTTTTTAAATGTTTTCTTAATTATCCTTCTCTCATATATTACATAACCCATCCCCCCACTCCTCCAAGCCCATCCCCCACCAAGTTTCCTTCTCCCCCAGACTCATTGCTCCTCGATTTACCTTCAGAAATGATCAGACCTTCCAAAGACATCAACCAAACATGACATAATTAGTTATAATAAGACTAGGTCCATGCCCTCATACCATGGCTGGATGAGGCAACACAGTAGGCTGAAAAAGGTCCCAAGCACAGCAAGACACAGAGCTACTCCATTCCCAATGCTAGGTGTTGCACAAGAACCCAGAGCTACACAAACTTAAAATACACATAGAAGACCTAGCACAGACTCATACATGCTTCTTGATTGTTGCATCAGTCTCTGTGTGCCCCTATGTGTTCTGGTTAGTTGATTTATGTGAGCTTTGATATTTTGTTCTCTTCTAATGTATAGTATAGTATAGTATAGTATGGTATGGTATGGTATGGTATGGTATGGTATGGTGTGGTATGGTATGAAAACACACACATACAAAAGGCAAGTATATACAAATACAAGTATATACAAAGGGTGCAAAGGTTGCAATTAAGGAATAAGTTTAAGATCATTTCTCAGCAAACTAATCCTAATCATAATTAATAATTTATTTTGTTTAGCTTTAGTTGTTTGAGTAATGGTCTCTATGTGAGACCTTTTTTTGCCTGGAAACTGTTATGTGGACAAGGATTGCCTCAATCTCTTGATAATCATCTCACAACTCAAACTATCATGTACTACTATGTTATGGCTGATGGAAACTTTTATTGCTTCCTTCAAAACAAGCAAAAATGATAAACTAGTTGATATATATATATATATATATATATATATATATAATAAGTTTGATAAAATTCATAGTTCATACAATATTCCTGAAGATCACAGAGTACCTCATTAATGTATAAACATATGGTTTCTTGAATAAATATCAATAAAAGATTACCTGGTCATTTATATTTTTTCATTCATTACTACATATGTTTTTGTTAAGAAGATCCTCATATTGTATAGGAAAAAAGAAGAGAAAAGCAAGAGGGGAAAAAAAACCCTTTTGTTAACTTATCTGCTGGCACAAACTTCTAAGTTTTATTTTGTAGAACTGTATTAATTTATGCTATTGCCAAAAATAGACCTGTTAAAATGATTAAAAGTCTATCAGTTCATAATTACAGTTCTCCATAGTTGCCAGCTGGTCTCATATTTTCACTTCAAATAAATATGGCATGATTTTGTGAGCATTCATTAGCAACATATAGCAAATATGTTGTAAAAAGTATCAAAAGTTTCTACTCCTATACAGAATCTCAATACCTTCACAGCCCTTACTTAATGAATGTTGCTGTCACTGAAAAGTCTTTGAACAAAGTGTTCAGATGTCCTTTCCTATGGAAGTGGTAATTTTATGATAAAAGTGTAGAAAAGTAGGATAATTTTAGAAACACAAAAAGGCATTAGCTGTAGAAAGAACATGAACCTTTACTATTACAGGTTAACTTTAATCTGCTTGGCAATATAAAATTACAAGGAAAAATTAACAATTTCAGAGTACATTTCTGTTTCTTCCATGGCTTATTTTTTTTCCTGTACCTAATCATTCACATACTCCATAATTTCAAAAAGAATTAATCTGAATTGTCTTCTTTTTGTAGGTAAAATATTATGCTTTTAATATGTTAATATTTCCTGCTCAGCTGTAAATGGGAGTCATTTGATCGTGGTCTACCCCGATTCAATGCTCCACCTAATTTGTGTTGTTGATATTATCAATATTCAGAATAATAGTAGTAGTGTCTGAAATACAATCATCAGGCAGATAAGGATGATCTCACCTGGATAGATAGTTACCCTGAGGAAACCACAATTCTTATCTTGTGTAGTTTTAGGAGATTTCTGTTTTTGATGGTTTTTTTTTTCTGTTTATAGAACCATTGGGTCAGGAGTGAAGTGATGTAATAAGCACTCATGCATCTATCCATAGGTCGCACTAAGCATTTAGTTTAAATTTTTTTTATTTAAACTTATTTATTAGAAATAGTCTAGTGTTTATTTTTTTCTTTTTTTTTCTTTTTTTATTGATAAAAGGAGAATAAAGAAAAAAAACCAAATTTCCACCTCCTCCCAGCCTCCCATTTCCCTCCCCCTCCTCCCACTCTTCTCCCCCTCCTCCCACTCTTCTCCCCCTCCTCCCACTCTTCTCCCCCTCCTCCCACCCTTCTCCCCTCCCCCATTCCTCTCCCCTTCCCCCCACTCCTCTCCCCCTCCCTCTCCAGTCCAAAGAGCAGTCAGGGTTCCCTGCCCTGTGGTAAGTCCTAGGTCCTCCCCCCTCCGTCCATATCTAGGAAGGTGAACATCCATACTGGCTAGGCTCCCACCAAGCCAGCACATTGCATTGGATCAAAACCACGTGCCATTGTCCTTGGCGTCTCATCAGCCCTCATTGTTCGCCATGTTCAGAGAGTCCAGTTTTATCCCATGCTTTTTTGGTAACAGTCCAGCTGTCCTTGGTGAGCTCCCAATAGATCAGCTCCACTGTCTCAGTGGGTGGGTATAGTAATAGGGGTGACGGCGGGGCTGCGTCCCCAGCACCCCGCCCGCATGGCTAGCTTTACCTGAAATAATTACATGGAAACTGTATTCTTTTAAACACTGCCTGGCCCTTTAGCTTTTGCCCTTACTGGTTAATTCTGATATACCGATCAACCCATCTCTAATAATCTGTGAGCACCGGTCTTACCGGGAAGATTCTAGCCTAAGTCCATCCTGGGTCGGAGCTGGGCATGGCGTCTCTCTGAAGAGTCTGCTCCAGAGAGGAGAGCTGCGGAGTCTGCCCTCACTTCCTCTTCCTCCCAGCGTTCTGTTCTGTTTACTCCACCCACCTAAGGGTGGCCCTATCCAATGGGCCTAGCAGTTTCTTTATTGCTTAGCCAATGAAATCAACAGATTGATATATGACACTCCCACATCAGGTGGGTGCACCCCTCGTGGTCCCGACTTCCTTGCTCATCTTCTCCCTCCTTCTGCTCGTCCTTGGGACCTTGGGAGCTCAGTCCAGTGCTCCAGTGTGGGTCTCTGTCTCTATCTCATTCCATCGCCAGATGAAAATTCTAGGATGATATGCAAGATATTCGTCAGTATTGCTCTAGGATAGGGTCATTTCAGGTTCCCTATCCTCACTGTGGAAGTCACTGTTTCGGTTTCTCAGGAAATTCGGGATCAACCTACCCCTGGACCCAGCAATACCACTCTTGGAATTTACCCAAGAGATGCTCTATCACATGTCAAAAGCATTTGTTCAACTATGTTCATTGCAGTATTATTTGTAATAGCCAGAACCTGGAAACAACCTAGATGCCCTTCAATGGAAGAATGGATGAAGAAAGTATGGAATACATACACAATTTTTAGTTAAGGGACCCACTTTAGGGTGGGCAGGAGACTTGACCCTAGAGGGGCTCCCAGGTGCCCAAGCTGAGCTCCCTAGTTTATATTTATTAAAGCCTAAAGTCACTAACCATTCTGACACAGGCAAAATAAGTTTGATACGTAGTTAGTAGCATGATACCACAATTTTATTCTTTTTGAAAAAAAATGAGGTACCTTTTTTATAAAATCATAAACATTTTCTGTTTTTAATAAAACCTTTCTTGCCTCTTTCAAGCTACAGTTAAAGAGATGCAGTGCTTTTCACACAAGCACTCAGACGGTTTACTTCAATGCCTACGTAGAGAATTTAATCTTACTTTTACATAGATGACAAGAAATAATTTCACAATAAAGCTGAGCATGGTGAACAGCCTGTTGTCTTAGCTCTTGGGAGGAAAAGTTAGAGGACTCAGAAGTCCAAGACTTTGAAACCAATTAAGGTCATCGTGGAATAGTGTGGTATTATGTCCAATTTTAAACTACAATAAAAAAGCATCCACCCAATTTTTAATGCCTATGGTACTTAGCAGAAAATCACATGAAAAATTTTGTGACCTATATATGACAACAATAAGATAATAGCTCTACATTCACAATTCTAATTAAATTAGGTGCTATAATATTAAAGAAATAAATAGAAATACTTTTAATAATTTTATTCGAGGTTCATATTATACTCAAAATGTTGCATTATAATTAAGAATTTCAAAAACTCATTTAAAAACAAAATTAGTTTTATTTCTATGAATTATTATATGACCATTAGTATCATTGCACCAACGGAGTTAAGAGTATTGGTGCAGAAAAATTTTTAGGGTTTTGCTTATGTGTACTATTCTTTGCTTATGTGTAGGTTGCTATAATAAGTACATAAATAGAAGCACACAATAGAGAAATATTCTTCAATGTCTAGTTAAAATTACGTGAAGAAGCACATCTATTTTAAAATCTTTCCTGAAAAATAAACTTGTAATTCATTTTTACAATATCATTCTGAAAGTAGTGTTAGCAGCATTAAAAATGTAATAATTAATTAAACTATTTAAGATTTTGAAGTTTATTGTTTTAATAATGCTTCATTTTCTAGTATCATGAAAAGTCTGTTATATAGCTATATTTTCATAATTTAAAAACCAAAAAGAAGGAATAAGTGAAGAATATAGGTTGTGTCTAATATTTCTTAGTCACAGCATGTGAGCATGCAGCATTTAAAAGCATATTATAACTATTTGGCAGTTAATTTTACTTTTCTCCACTACTGAGATTTTAAAGTTTTGTTTATATACTTTTGATTTATTTTTAAGTGACCTCTCTCATAAAGAGAGTTGGGGAAATGGGCTTATTTTATTTATTTTACTGTTTATGAGATACACTGATATAACAACATCTTATTTTATATGCTCTCATTAACTTAGTTTAAATAATATTATACTATCTAAAAGAATAACAATATACTCTAAAATGAATGATTCCAAACAAAAAGGTTAATTTTATGTTTTTTTTTGTTGTTTGTCAACAGTTTCCTACCCAAAATTATACTCTCAATAACTTTATCACATTTTTATAACAGCAAAGCAGTGTGTGTAATGGGGAATGTTGGAATGTTTACACTAATGTTAAGATTATTGTTTTCAGAATTATTTAAGCCAGAGTCTCTTAAAATTTTCAATTCACAATCCCTTTTTGCCTGAGAAATTTTTTTAATTTTTTTTATTTATTTATTAAAGATTTCTGCCTCCTCCCCGCCACCGCCTCCCATTTCCCTCCTCCTCCCCCGATCAAGTCCCCCTCCCTCATCAGCTCAAAGAGCAATCAGGGTTCCCTGACGTGTGGGAAGTCCAAGGACCACGATTGCCTGAGAAATTTTTATATGACCCCTGAGGTATAAGTATTGAATTAGAAATATGAACCAAATATTCATGGATGGTCATACAGCTTTTTACTTAGGACTAATTCAAATTTTGAATACAATAAATTTAATATGCTTTTACATAGAGAACAAACTCTTGACTGGGCATATGATACTGCAGTATGTAGAGTACATTCAACATTTTTCAGTTTTTGATATATTCATTTTATTTTCTATTACTTTTAGAATGATTGTAGTTTAATATTTAAGTAACCAGCGCTATACACACATATCAAATTCAAATGTATTCAGTTCTTTTTCTCCTAATAAAATACTGATACAGTCACATATCAGGGAACTCTTCTGAACCAGTAAAAGCTCTAACAATAGTGTTCTCTCCATAATCAATAGACCATTTGTTTATTGTCTTGTTAATATCTGTTTCTTTAACTCACATTTGTAGAGAGAAGGGATGCAGTAACCTGAAGATAGCAATGTGGAAGAAGCAATGACCTGTGTGTCAATGCACCCAAAACCTCAGAAAAGAGAGAGAGAGAGAGAGAGAGAGAGAGAGAGAGAGAGAGAGACAGAGACAGAGACAGAGACAGAGACAGAGAGAGGAGAGACAGAGAGAGAGACAGAGAGAGAGAGACAGAGACAGAGAGAAGAAACAACCACTGTCAAGTTTGAATCACAGATTACTGAGTCCTTCCTTAAGTTCTGCCTGTTCTGAGTGCTATCTCCACTGTTAATGATGGCAGGAAAGGTTTGATTCCTATCATAGCACAGAAAGGGAGTGACACAGGGACAGGAGAGCAGCTCAGTGACAAAAGCTCTGTCTTACAGGAGCTGTATATGGACCACTTACCAGGCCAATTGTTTTGGTTTGGTTTTGTTATTTCCACTGCACACATGGCGAAGGACCTGGTACATTCATTTGTATCAGGTTATTCTGCCTAAAACCTGTCTCTCAGTGCACTGCTGTGCCTTATTTCTTTGGAAGCTGTTGTAATACGCAGGCTCAGGCCACAGCAGGGAAGACCATCCTCTCAGCAAGCACAAGGAAGTGATGACCCTGGGTAAAGAAGCTGGAGTCAAGGAACTCAAGATAGGTCACATAACAGGCACTTCATAGTGTGTATCATCACATAAATGTTCAAAGTCAAAAATAAAAACACTGCTGCCTAAGTCTAAACTCACAGTCAAAGTTACTGGCAACATCCAGCATGCTGAGCTAAAGTCTCTCCGTTGCTACAGATTCCCATTTTGCTCTTTACAAGAAATACTAAACTTCCATCTCTTGTGTGCCTAGGTTTAGGTCATCTTCTTTGGACTCTCTCATATTATCACCCTTGCACCAATAATAACAAGGGACATCTATTCTTACAGACACCTAAAGCTTAATGCAGTGTCGCCAGAATTTCCCCATTTTGGGCCACTGTATGTCTGACCATTGACCTGGTGAGTTATAGCTAGGATCATTTCCCTCAGATCCTACTACTTACTAGCAATATATCACTTTTATTTTTTTTCCTAAACATCCCATAAAACTGATTGCTTCTGTACATCTTCATGGCAATGCCCACAGTTCATGTCATCTGTTATATGATTAGGTTTCTTTTCATTTTAAATGTTTCTCTTAGTTCTTTAGAAATTTTATTCAAGGTATTTTTATTATATGGACTCTCAAAACTCACTACAAATAGACATCGTTTCCCTACTTATGAAATTTCTGTCCTTTTTTTTTAAAAAAATTCTTCAAGTCCAACTTGTGCTTTCATATACTCTTGTGGTTTGGCCATCCATTGGAGCTTAGTCTACATACAAGGGGGGAACACAATTACAAATAATTTATTTTCCCTTCCTTAGCACCCATTACTTATTAATAATTACAAAACTAGGGGTAAAATTTTATCTTTTTATCCCTTCCTGAAAGCAAGATGTTTTTATCTGGATTGATCTCCTGAAATATTGATACTTCCTTTCACATCTGCTATAAATTTCCCAATGTAACAACTCTTTGGTTTGGCAAATGTGCTATTCTTTGGTAACTATTTACTTCTTTGGGCTGATCTATTAGTCTTTGGAAAAGTGGTGGAGTGATATAGGTGTTCCTATTAAGGCTACCAATTGAAGTGAGGGGGATGTTAAGATCTACATTAAAAAAATGCTCTAGTAAAACACAGCCACAATGGAAAGTGGCAGTAATATTGCTGGAATAACCAATCCCATTTGGATTGAATTAAAAGCCCATTCAATTAGATGAAATTTAAACCTATCACCGTTATCAGAACCAAGAACGTTGAGAATGACCCTTCACATAAATACTTAGCACAAAGTGGCAGAAACATCATTATAGGCAACTAAGAAAATGTAGGATGTGTTTTGTCCAAAGTCAAAAATCATATAATGATTTGTTATGAAACTCAGATCATCTACTAAATCAGGTGTTTAATATATAACATGTGAACACAGTATAATTTAAAGATACATTGATGTGACACTCGTTTGCCGACGAATGATGTTGAGAAAGTATTGAAAGTCTTTGTCTTTCAATATTCAGTCCTCCTGCAGAAAAAGCGGGAAGCATTCTGTGTGTGATAAAAACACTCCAACTCATACATGCAGTCAGCCTGACTCTGGAAGAGGTATTTCAGACAGTACATTTTGACATTTTCTGATAGTATGTAAAGTAAACAGTGTGCTCGCTGTGTGATTGGAACGAACCCTGCAGGGAGAGTTATGACATATTGCATGGGAGAACAGGAAAAAAATATTCACTGATACATTTGATTGTGAATTAGTTTTTCATCTCTGTATACATGAAAACATACTTTTTTTGCATTTATTTTACAAGCACCTACATTTAGGTACTCTAAACTTTGCAGGAGCATACTCACAATTTAAGAAGCTTGATGTAAGCCATGTGTATGTTTTTTTTAATATATCGCAAAGTGTAGATTATCATCACTATTTTATACAGTGCATACACACAGGTCAAAGCACTACAGTTTCTATGGGGCATTAAAATCAGAATATTTGTATCAGGTACCCTGAAAAGTGTTTTGGAGTATGTGGGTGTGTGTTCCATGACAATAAAAAAGATGCCTATGGGTTTTTAAAATCCATCGCACCAAGACGATTTCTTCTTAGGTTTGTTTGAGGTGCACTACAGGCTCCTGCAAACAGTAAAGTGGTCCACGGTGTGATAGAACATATAAAAATATTTAAACCTGCCTTTATTTCTACTCCATTCATCTTTGAGTATAATGGCTTTAAATTTTTTTGTGTTACAAAACGTCAATGAAATATACCAATATTTTGATGATGACATTTTCCAACATTACAATATATTTTGTAAACTGTAGTTATTTGATTGCATGGTAAGCTAAATATTGTATTATATACATAATATTTACTTTCCATTACTCTTATTATTCAGATATTTTATTTTATCTTTTTTTGAAAAAAATACCTTGGAAGAGGGTTGAAGGGGAGAAAAGAGGCAGAGGAATACGTAGAGCTAAATAAAAATCAATACATTCTAATGAATCAGTATAAAAATTTTACTGACTCTTTTCCTCTATTCTTTCTCTAATGGTAAACCATTATGTTAGAATATTTAAACACTATATGATATCAATGATTTTACATTTACTACTATGTATTGATGTTTGTCACTATATTTTCTCCAGATAGTATGGTATTATATTAATAACAAGGTGTATAGGTTACAGCTTATAAATAGACATTCTGACATGATTATTAGTATTATTTAAGACTCATTTGAATTACTAATATTTCAGATAGAATATGGATAATCAATTATTTCCTTAGTGAAAAGAGCAAAGTGTTTTAAAGTAATTTTGAGTTTTGTTAGGTCATTGTCTTCTAATTAGAGTTCATATCACAATCCCGCTTTTCCAATTATCTTGCACCAGAAATCTCTTTCTAAAGTAACTTTCATTTCATCTTTATAAACACAATTATGAGTGATTATTGTTCTCCAATTTCAAATATAGTTTCCCCTAAAAGATGTATTGCTTATCCACTGACCCCTTTTCATGATGCTGTTGACAACAATATATTACTCATATGATCCACATGGACTCATCCCCTTCTCATGTCAGGAATGCATGCAATCCATAAACTACCTTAATCTCCAGCACAATGGATATTTAACCTAAAGCTTAATAAGCGCAGAAATAAATTATTTCTCTGTCATCATATTTTCTTTTGTTATTTTGGCATGGTGAGTACTAAAAACTGGGCATTATTTACTTCATCTTAATAAATTTTATTTTGTCATTTTTGGTTGCCATTTCTTCAAAACTTGTTCCTTTCTAATAAAAGACTGAAAATGAGTAGATATAGATAGAAAGGAATGTAGGGAGGAAATTGGAGGACTAGAGTGAGAAGAAACTATATAATCAGGATATATTGTATAAAAATAACATATTTTCAGTAAAAAGGAAATATTAAAGTAAAATAAAATATTAAAAATGTATAATGCACATTTACAAAGAAATGTAAATTCTTGAGAAGACAAAAACAACTTCCTTTTCATTGGACTGGAAGGAAAGAATGGCTCTCAATAAAATGACAGGTGGGGAAATTCACAGGATGTATATTAGCACTCCTAGGGACTGTGCTGTTTGGAAAACTACAAAGTTCTCTTCTGTGAATGAAATATAAGTCATGTACGATATAACACAATACTCAATACTAATTGAAAGCTAAAGCCTTAGTATATTAAATACTTCTTACACCAAAACATTACCAATCATTTAATTTCAAGTAATATGCTACTAATAAGGAGACTCAAACAGAGTATGACAACACTATTCTTTAAGGGAATTTTCTGCACCACATGCATACTTTTAATGTGTCTCTTCATCAGTCTCCTGGCTTTCTAATTTCCTGTACCTAATTTCAAGTCTTACAGTTAATAATAAAATTTTCTGAATAAATCTCCTAATGCATATTCTTAAAAAAACATGATACCTCTGCATAATTGTGTTTGTAACAGTTCAATAATCATTTAAAATTAAAAACTGTATCCAGTTTCTTAAAATAGATTCATTCATTTTAGTCTTATACCATAAAATCAAGTCACAAAACATAAATAAAATGGAAGCTTATTGCTGGAGTATAAGAACAAAGATGTGATAACTATACCATTGTAAAAGCAGAAACCAAAGAAAGCACTTGCAAAACTGCATACTTACAAGAGTTACAAGCAAGTATTTTAAGGCACTAAAGAATGCTGAAACTCCCCATAGCTATTTGCCTTATAGTCTTGTAAGAAGGGAGTATATTCAAATGCTGAAATAGCAGTCCTAAAAATACCATACCATTGATACCCTAATGATGTAAAAAGACAATTATGCTCATAGCTAACATTGGTGCTAGACTTTGTTTAGTGGCAACAGAAGGTTTACAGAAAATACTGTGTGAGAGTGCTGTGTTGTTAAATTCATCAAGACTATAACAATTTGCTGTAAACTCTAGGATATAATAAAGATTCAATTACAAACTTTTTAAAAGCAAAACTGTAGATGAAAGCAAGGGAGAGAGGGAAAAATGAGAGTCATGTAGAAAGACATAAGGATTGGGTGTGCATTGTCTGTATCAGAACGGAAAAATCCAAGGCACTATTTATTTTACAATGCACTGATGTACAGAGGAGATAGGAGGAGCCACTCAGATCGATCTACCAAAAAGTCTCTGTCTGTCTACTGAGTCGGGGTAGCCAGGGCAGCTTACAGATATCCTAATGGTTACAGTGGGCCCAGAGGCAATCTTTTCCAGAGGATAATGACAACTTGTGAAAAAGAAAGGCAAACACATTTCAAAGAAATTCAGGAAATGCAAGGTTCCCACCAAAACTCATCAAGGCTGCATCAGGCCTGTGTTACTGCACTGTGTCTTATATCGTTTATGAATATTATCCTTAATAGTGCTTTTGTCTCAAACTCTTAGATTTTGCTTCTAGGGAACCCAACATTGGAAAGTAGATAACATGTCTGAGTGCTTGAAAGGTTTTCGCCCAAGCTTAGAATGTGGCTCCCATGAGCCTTCACTTTATGTGAGGCTTTCATTCTAATGCTGAGCTTCTTACAATGTACTCCAGATCCCTCAGCATCCCTGATTTTTGTGGTGATTGTTGTTCTTTTTCCTTCGTGAACATTTCTAGATAGCCTATTATATTTCAATAATATTAACTCTAATACCTATTCATTTATTATTTCATAAAATATGTTTCTTCTGTATTTTTAACTGATTAGAGTATTGTAGATGGTGATTATTTGTTAGACAAATAAATAATTTATAAAACCTGAAACTGAAAAAAATTAAAAAGAAAAAAACTCTAGAAATCAAACAATATATTTTATTCAACTTTAATATGTATATACATTTAAAAGTTATTTTTTGTTTCCTTTTATGTTTCATTTATTTACTAAAAATTTTAATTAAAATATAATTATATCGCTCTGCCTTCTTTTCCTCCATACAGGGTGTCGCATGTGCCCTTCATTTAACTCCATCTCATGGTCCTCACAAAATCCCTTCTCTTGGTGTTTACTGTTATATATATTTGGGCAACTATATGACATAATCTATTGAGTCCACTTATCATTTTGTGTTTATATATTTTCAGGGCTGACTACTTTTTATTAGGTAGCCAATCAATCAGGGGACTCAAACTTTCTAAGTTCACTCTTTCTAGGTTATACTTAGTAGTCTGTAGTTCTTTATCCAGGGGTAAGACCATGTGGGATTTTTAAAACTTAGTCTTCAATGAGTGATTCTTGAATGTGACTTCCTTAACATGAGAAAAAGCCTTTCTTTGAAGAGGAAAAGTACACCAACATTATTCCTATTATAATACTTTTAGATTTTGCCATGTCAGTACATACATGTAAATTCAAGTCTGTGAGTGGGTGCACATGTGTCCATGTGTGCTGAGTATGCACATGTCTGTATGGCTTCTTTCATTGGCCTGGAACTCATCAAGCATCCTAGGACAGTTTGGTTGTAAGCATATAATCTGCCTTTGTTTTAACCTCCATACGCAGGCAATACAAATTTTAGATGAATTCTGGGCCTTAAACTAAAGTATGCTTGTAAGGCAAACATTGTAATGACTGTTTTATCCACCTACCCTTTTCAAATTTATTTGCTGAAATGTTTGCTTGTTTTGTTTACAACCTTTGTGTTTCATATTTGAATGAATATTCTGATCTGTTCTTCCAAGTATAGTGAAGGTGCATAGGTTATCATATATAATAGGTTATCATACATAGACTAAAGATAGGTATCAAAGCATATTAGATAATATGAACATATTCCACAAATAAGATTAAATCAGAAAATGTCTACTATTGTCAAATCATTGAATATTTTAAAATGTACATTTAAGATTTTAGTAATTCAATTTTTGTAATGTTAATTGTTTAGTATATATACTTTAAAAAACTACTTAATATGTGAATAAGTCTTTTAACTTCAATTGAGTTTCTTTTTCTAAATATAAATGAAATCTGATTTACATAATGAGAAGTGAAAAATCACAGAAAATTTAACTTGAATACAAAATCTTTCCCTTTGAAATATAATTTTATCCGAGAATAATATCCATCATTTTTTCTATTGCATTAAATATGCTGTAATACTTCCTTGTATGTATGGAGCAACTCTATAATCATTCGCAAGCTTTAATAAAGAGCTTTAGGTGAATGATTCTATCTGGCTTTACAGGACATGTATGCTTTCAGCAATGCTATCTTTGCAGTGCAGACACAGACTTGCTCAATCTCAGGGGCAGAGTGTGCGAGAAGAGAGACTGTATAAAAAGGTAATATCCTCCCTAACTTAATCAGTCTTCCATGCTGAGCAGTTAAGCTTGTAACTGCTATTCAGAAAGATGTTCATTAAGGGTTCTGAAGCGTCCTTCACCTTGCAGGAGACAGACCCGTTTATCGGGTCGCTTAAATTAACAGACAGGATGTTCTTTGCAAGACCTTTTAACGGAAGCTCCATATTCTTCCTCTCTGCCAGTCAGGAGCTATATTCTCAAAGTGAAATATGCTTTCAATATATCAACTCAGGGTCACTTGCAAATCTATCTTGCACATATTATGGGATGCCCTCCACCTTTTAGAAGTAAAGTATATTTTCAAAATTTTATTCACTTGATTTTTGATAAATTTATACTAATTACACATCTTGGTGCTGTAGTGGAATATTTCCCAAAACATTTAACCTCTACCAAACAAAACAGAGGTTAAATTCTTTAAATATTGATTATTAGGTGCTAAAGCTATCTAATAATAGACAAAACATGTTTCATATCTAAATAATTTAACGAAAATATTAGGAACAATCTTATATATAAAAAAGCCCTCCTCAGGTCTGTAGGATAACACAGTTTGTAATGAGAAATGTTGAACCAGATATTTGTAAACTACATTTTGTAGAAAGCGCTGAGACTTCTGTTCCACCGACTAATTGAAACACAGAAGGCTGACATCTCTGCTTCATTCTGCACCTGTCTCTTCTAGTTTGGGGCACCTGCTCCCCTCTCCACTAAGGCATGTTAATCATTAAAGAAGTCACTAGCCCATCGCAGCCTGCCTCAAGGCCGACGACATAGAGATAAATCATTGCTTTAAAACTGAAGTCACCTTGGATTCTAGGAGCAGCAGAAACTCACAAGACAGATACTCTTCCTGTACAGGTGAGAGAGATTATCTAAGGTGGTAAGCAATCCTTCTCCTGAGATCCAGGTTGACACCTTTCCCATTGACAAAGATCTTATCAGACCACATTGCTGAAGAACAGAGACTATGATCCACCAGGACACACATAAAGCAGTATTGCTTAAACCTTCATGACTCATGCCTCTTCCTCAGTTCTTAAACTATTTAAAGTTAAATCTAATGTTAGTAACCACCAAATAGACTTTGATTCACTGAATACTTCCTTGCGTTCATTATCTTGATATCCAGTATGGTCACACTGCACAAGTATTGTCTCTGCTTTTAGATACTCTTTCTCTATTTAATTGGAAGATGGTGAAAGTTGGCCAAGTCTAGCTTTTGAAGGTCATTTGAGTCCAGGCTTTTATGCTCAAAATTTCAGTTACCCTATTTCTGAAGGTAAGTGAATGATATGTGTATAAGGGTAGTGATAAATGGAAATGGAAAATTGACTATTTCAAAAACAATCAAATATAAATTAAGAAAGCATTTTGTATTATATTACCTGACGAAAGTAAAATAAAATGTCATTATTAATTACTTTTGAAGAGAAAAGCCATGCTTCTGTCATACATAGTTTTTCATTGACTTTGTTGAATCATGAAATTTTCCTGGCCATTCATTAGTAAATTGTGTTGAGTATATTCTTTGTTCTAGGAACTGAGGAGTTAAAAAATAATGATTTGCTGTAACAATGAAAGCATTCATTCAATTCTGTCTGAAACACAATCCTTTTGAGTTATTATTGTCCACATTTGCCTGGTCTCCATAATGATCTATTTTACTGAATGAATAGTCAATTATCATGTTAAAAACATAATCACTGATATTTCTGAATGTATATTTAATTTAATTTATGAAAATGCAGTTGAATTTACATAACTCAGTGCCATTTATTTTGCCTGTTTATTTATCCTCCTCTGAATATATAGTTTTGAGCATCTTAAATCCTCTTTCTATCTTAACCAAGTTAGTAATCCAATTAATTTGTAGAAATACTAAAGTACTATTAATACTTTAACAATAGTAAAAATAAAGTTCAGGGAAATAAAATAAAAAAAAGATGAAAAATAATTTTTCTAGAGCTATTCTCTGTGTATAAGATCTCAGTTTTCCTAACTTAGTGCAACTGTAAAGATATCATCTGTATAGACAGTTTTTTATACTTTATAGACAGTGTCTGTGTAATTATTTCAAGGCATAAGCTAGCAGGCAGCCAGGGTGCTGGGAACGCAGCCCTGACGCTCCCATTATTACAGAATGGCGCCCAGACATGTGGACAGTTAAATCCACTGAAAGCCTGAGAAAGCTTGGGAAAGAGTAAAGCATGTTTTCTTGGTAGCAACAATTTCTTGGGTCTACTCTGCTTGCTAGAAGCAAGCAAGTGATCTCATCTAAGAGAGGCTTCCTGACTCAGCTTCAGCTGCAAAACCTTGCAGCTCTTAAGAGGTCCTGCCACGAAACACTTATGTGGTATTGAAAAGCTGACTGCATGCTTGTCCGTTTTCAGCCATAGCAGGAAAATGTTGTGCTGTTTTAAAATGCCGGCTTTCTGGGCCATCCTGCCAGGGCAAGCTCTGACTGTTTGACATGAGTGTTAGAAACCTTACTTGGGCCCTCTGTAAAATCTTCAAGACCTCTGAGCTGCTGAGCCATCTCTCCAATCTCTATTGATCCTTTTAAATATATGTAGTAAATCAGTTTGAAGGTGTCTATTTATGTCCCTGTTCCAGAATAAATTCATGTTCTGAGCAGTAAATTGAGAGAAGAAGTAGAAATGACTGTGAACGCACAGTGCCTCTCTCAGCTGGCAAAGCCAGTTTCAGACCTGCTGGAAGGATGCATACCATGCTCTGTGTCTCATGTGATTTCTCTTCTAGTCTATCTTTAATTACCTATACTAGTTGGGGAAAAAAACATCTACATTTAAATATTGCTCCATTAAATGTTCAGGTTTCCTACCTCTGCTTTATCTTAGTCATAATGCATTCCCTTCGTATACCGCTGCAGAATACAACAAGCGACACAGAATTTTAATATGGTATAGAAAGATTAATACTGCATTTTATTTGACACATTTATTGCAACTGATACATTTGGATATTCTCACATTTATTTTATGCTATGGAACCTTTGGTGAAAAAAGTTTTAAGAAAAATCAATCAAATATTCAGACACTTAGCTTATTATTTTTTCAAGGCAAAACTACAATTAATCTCTTTCAGTTTTGGCTGCAACAGATATGATTCTCACAGAAATTTTATCAGTGTTATGCAAGCTTTGAAGATTAGAGGTGTTGCTTAGAGAACGTTATTTATAGTATTTGGTTAGTCATTTGAATATGCACTTTATGTACATAATATTGCTGAAATCAAACTATGTAAACATGAGTTGTCTTCATAAAATATTCTATGCACTTCATTCCTTATGGCAACTTAATGCAGTGATACTTTGCACCACACCAAGCTGCAAATGTTTGTTAACTCGCAATTATTTCATTGAAGTAAGCAGATTTCTGACAGCCATCTGTTTAGAGTGTACTTATTTCTGTTAATAAATCCATTTGAAAGTGAAATAGTCATTAAATCAAGGAAGCAGGCAGAGCATCTCTAAAATTCTGGAGCTATATATAGAGAGTGCCACATCCTGTGCAATGTTAGCTACAGAGGCATAGCATACGTGTAAAGTTCCTGTAAAACAAAGAAGAAAGAACTCTATATTGTATATATACAAAAACCATTTTTAAGCAAATCAATTACAAATATTTCTGTAACTTCAAAAATATACATAATTGACATTCATTAACCCTATGTACAATTAAATTTTAACACATTTGCTTATCTTTCTTCGATGACTATCTCTAGGTTTTAGTTGTATTTTTATTTTCTAGCATTTTAATACATCCATATAATACACAACTTATTTTGTATGCCTTAACAATAATATGTTCTATTATTTCAAAGTACATTTGATAGGTACAATAGAGTTCTGGAATGTAAGCAAACTTGGTGTCAAGTTAATGTGCTTATTTCTATCAGCCTGCTAATTTTCACATTGTTTCAATAAAATTGTTGTATAAGTCTTGTCTTTAGTAGCTTGAATCTTAACATTTCTTATCATCCCAGATTCCATTCTCTTTGTTGGTGACTGCCTACAGCTCTAAGGTGATTTCCTACTGAGTCTCTCAAAGAGAATTGTTCATGCTTTCTCTATTCTATATTTAAAGATAGATAACCTCAAACCTACCTTCCAGACTCCATGTAAAATCTATATAGGCGTTTTTATGCTGTATGTTAACAAATAGAAGGATTTTTATCTTTCTTTTATTAAAAATTTTAAGATGTTCAGAATAACATCAAAAATTTTTGTTCAGAAAAATATAGTCGATGAAATAAAAACTACCTTCTCATGCTTAAGGAAAGTGATTTGAGGACTTTCATAAGTACCAATCAAAAATATGATTGAATTTCCAAACAGATATTTCTTAACAAAATAAAATTACTAGCAGGACCATATCAAGAAGATGAAAAGTCCACCTCCTGTTCTTAGATATGTAGTTATGGTGTCAAGTAGCTATTTTCTCTGCGTTATGTGATTTGTTTTTTAGCTTTTTAGTTTTCTGATATTAGGGCTTACTATCAGAAAGCTAATGAAATATACAAGGGTCAGAAGCCACCCTCACTTTTGGAAGTCTTTTTTTACCATGCTTCTGCAAGAAATTCCAGAAACCTATTAATCATTTCACCAAACTGGACTGATTGGAATCCTTTCATTGGTTTATGATTCATAACAAATATGGGATGCATAAACATTTATTCATATCTACCCAAGATATTCATTCAACATAAGGTTTTCTGGAGAAATAAAAGAGATTTTAACTTTGCTGAATTTATCTTTTTCACTAAAAGCATAAGCTCGTATAAAGAACCTAAAGGACATCCAGCAAGGATATTTTAGTTGCAACATCTGCAAAAATCTGCCAATGACATGTGGGTCAAGAATCTCACTTATGTGTGTACATCAGAAAGAAATAAATTCAGGACATGAAAGAAACATAAGCACTTTGATGTTTTTTGAAGAATTCACATTGACCAAGTGGTGGAATCTATCCAAGGGCCCATCAATGAAAAGGTGGTTACAAATGTGCTATGTTCAAAAAATAAAATGGCATTTAACCTTTACAAAGACATAAATACTGTCCCTTGTTCTACTAGGCAAGATCCAACAGGACTTGTACAAATCACATCTGTCATTTTGAATGTGAAGAATTCAAACATGGAGGAATAAAGAGCAAACTGGTTCCTAGTAGAAACTGGAATGAAGGAATTGAGAATATACTAGTCAAATAACAGGACATTTCAGTGTAAATATAAGACTAACCTTTTAATTCTCATTATAGTATCTTTTTACTATAGTTACTAACAATATATTAGACACTTAGACTTGAGTCTAATGTCACTTAGACTTGAGACGTTAGTCACACACTTCAAGAGAATTTTAGAGTATAGTGAAACCAAGTGAAGAAATGAAAGCAATAATAAAAAGCTTACCTATGATCATTATGCTTACAGAAAGGACTTTTCTGTTAGTAGACAATATATTTAATTTTATAAAATATGATGAAGGTAGTGAGTGAGTTTTAGTATTTCATATATCTGACCATGTAAGTGTCTATGCTCTCTTGCTGGACCAAAGTTACCTGAGAGAGCCAGAAGAAATTAAATCAAGCCAGTTGGAGGGACCACAATACATCTGAGACTGTGATAACTCTATTGATAACAGAGTTTTTATTATTTCATCATAAACAAAATACAGTGGCAATTGCCAGGATTAGGCAGTTGCCAGGATATAGTTTACTTTGCAAGTCAAATAGGGTCTACAAGATTAATGTCTAAGACCAATTATCCTTTCCAATTTCCATGGTTCCTTGGCTTTTAAGGGAACATACAGAGAAAAAGAAAGTGGCCCAAGCACTTCACTGAGGGAAAGTACATTGTGCCCCTAGAGTTACAGACTCTAGCCTAAAAAACCCATGAGTGTATACATCTCAGGGAAGCTAGGCCAAGACAACCCAATGGTTCCCTGCATTATAGAGAATTATCACCTTGCTCAATCCACATCAGAAAAGCTTATCTTTGGCATAGATGGGAATAAATACAAAGTCCCACCACTTGAGAAGGAGCAGAGAGAGTGAGACTTTAGTGCACTTAGTCTTAATTGAGATATCCTCATTAAGTCTCTGCCCTCAAGGCTAAGAGCATTGTGTGGAAGAGGAATTAAAAAGGCTGTAATATTCCCAAGAGTGGTATTGCTGGGTCCAGGGGTAGGTTGATCCCGAATTTCCTGGGCTGATGAGAAAGGGGGACTTGACTGGGGGCGGGGGAGGAAAATGGGAGGCGGTGGCGGGGAAGAGACAGAAATCTTTAATAAATTAATTAATTAACTAGCTAATTAATTAATTAATTAAAAAAAGAAAAATCAGGAGTTCAAGGCCAGTGTTGATTGCAAGAGACTCTGTATCAAAATAATAATAATAATAATAATAATAATAAAATAAAACAACCAAAATAGAGGGAAAAAAGGCTCTATTAGTACAGGTGATGGAACACTCCAAGGAAGTAGTGTCTTTCAGACAAAAGAGGACTGATGAGCTTATGAACTCATGGAGACTTAGGCAGAATGCGCAAGGCCTAATTTTCCATTTGTCTCCCATACAGGGCTTCTTTCTACATGATCTTCCCATGATTCACCCCACTCAATTGCATCTGAGGAATACTACACTATGCAACAGAACTATTAAAATTTTATAGAGTACATTATGATGGACAAGTTTATACTATAATAAATTTTGATGTGTGTTTATTTTTTAGTTTTGTATAATAAAGTGTAAATAAAATAAAACATGATGAAGTTAATATGTGACTTTTAGTATTTTCTTCTATATTTTGTTAGAAAGTATATTCAAATACAATTTAATAATCCAAAATCTCTATTTTATGATCACGCACTTCAATTATCTTCTAATAAGTTTTATTTTTAAGAGTATGAGGTCTCTTTTCTCTGTTCACAATCAACAAGGCTCATTTTAAGAGATAAGTTTTTGGTTTAAATGTGTTGAATGATTAAGCAATAGACTTGAACAAATAAAATATATTTTAAAATCTAACTTAGGCCTACTTATCCTTTGATTGATTGATAATTTACACTCTTCTTTATATTTAAATTTTCTTACAATATGATTTGATAATCACTAAATTGCTTTGAGTATTTCAATATAACAGCTTTGCATTAGTCATAGTATGCTGCAGTATTTTATAAATTTTATAACACAATACTATGGAGAGTTTACTGTCTAGTCCATCAGATTATCCTATTACCAAATTTAACAAAAATATCACTAGCAATTCAACTGTATAGAATCATATTAAGTTTTGTTTTTTTCTTCTGTCAAATACTGATAATTTTAAATTCTTTCATTTCTGAAAACTTTGTTCATTATTTTTCGTTCTGGTAAGATGATTTATTACATAGTATTTTAGTCACTTTAAACTTTTATTTAAATCTTAAATGTTGTTTCTCATTCATTTTCTCTTACTGGCTTAAAAATGGTTACATAGTTAAACAATGCCAAGGCAGTCAAATAAGACATTGCATTTAATTATTCAGTAGATATTTATGGAATGCTATTATGTGTCAGCAATGTGATAGGCATTAAGTAAAAGTCAAAGAAGAGTAAGTCTTGCTCTTTGCCCTTGGCATGTATTTCATTGCTCAGGAGGAGAAAGACAATCTAATGTGATGAGTAACAAATAAGGACAAAAGAAAAATCATCTCGCCATCAAGGACAGAACTCCAGATTAGTAGGAATAAAACTAGGACAAAGAATTATTTTTATTTCTCCATGAAGGATCAGTGTCTCAGAAAAAAGGAGCAAAGCAATCATAGTCACAGACAGCTGAAACAGGTGCCCACAGGCGAGAATTTCAGTGTGTCTGGAAGGAGGTGGAGTGAAATAGGCATAACCAGCAGAGATGGATGTAAATTATTTTGCAAATAATGCACAGATAAACTATTTGACTATCCAAATCGGTGGATGGAAAGGCAATAATATTAATAATTATTTTGGGGAAGCAGCACAAAGAGAGCATTCAAGAAGAACTGACGGTTACCATCACACTGACTGTATGCACATGGATTCATTGCTAAAATGCTGCACACAGTGTAACAACACTACATTGTATCAAAGGCAGACATATGGTGAGTTACAATTTTAAACTGAATGGCAAAACTTGTGATGTGAACAGTACTTAGGATGCATTGATTTATAAACTTTAAAACATATACAATGCACACATATTCATTAAAATCTCCTGTATATTTTTCAAGTTAGTATAAACCAAACACACAAACATTTGATTTCTATATTTATTGTTTCATTTTGTTTCTAAAAACTTCTCAATTTTTCATTCCTCTTATAAGAAAACAGAAATTATAACTGAGAAATATTTACTCAACAAGATAGAATCACCAATCTAAAGACAGACTTAAAATTACCCTTGCATAGGGGTTTTGATCCTACGTAATGTGCTGGCTTTGTGGGAGCCTAGCCAGTTTGGATGTTCACCTTCCTAGATATGGACGGAGGGGGGAGGACCTAGGACTTACCACAAGGCAGGGAACCCTGACAGCTCTTTGGACTGGAGAGGGAGGGGGAAAGGAGTGGGGGGAGGGGGAGAAGGGTGGGAGAAGGAGGAGAAGGGTGGGAGGAGGGGGAGGGAAATGGGAGGCTGGGAGGAGGTGGAAACTTGTTTTTTTTCTCATTTTCTCAATAAAAAAAATTACCCTTGCATATTGCCCGAGTTTATGGTGGCAGAATTGTCTAGTAAGTAATATATTACAATACTAAAACTAAGAGTAAATGGATTCATATCTGGAGAGTAAAGTTTGGAAAGCAGAGATAGATTTTGATTAGAAATCAGTAGTGAGCCCATGTTGGAAAAAAAAAAAAACAAAAACGAGTCCATTGAAAACTTATATCTAGCTAAAAATAACTAAGTTTTTGAATTAAGAGAAACGTTATGTAATGATCATAGAACATTTCTATTCTTAGAATTTTCACACAAAATCATTTTCTGGGAATGCTACTAGAAATACTCATTATTAAGTAACAATTATCCTATGAGATTACTTACTAGTTAAATGCTTTTTCTATCAAACCTGACATCTGACTTTGATCCTTTTGACTCAAATGGGGAAAGGAGACTAACAGCTTAGTTTGCCCTTCATCTCCTAATGCCCCAACATGAGCATCATCACCCTTTTTACCTGCCTTTTGCTCACGTGGACACATCTATAGTGTGAAAAGATAATCCAGGAGGAAGAGATAAAGAAGAAGTTCATCAGTTTATTGGTGGTACTGGAAGATCAACTCTGGAGAAAGTTCCCTGGGAAGAAGTTCTAAGACTAACTATATGGATTTAAAAGAAAACACTGTTCCCACAGATCACTAAGAAAATGTGATCTGGTAAAATATCAGAAGGGTATTGGGAGGAAAAAATCAGATGACACAGGATTATAAGGGGACACTAGAGGTTATGGTATGGAATTAGTTCTGAGAAGATGGCTATCAACAACAGTAATAGTATCAATACAATGTTACAGCAATGTCTTAGATAACTGTGGCAATTGTTCTAGAGCACTAACTTCCTAATGTAAACGTGAATAACACAACGTGGACAAAATTATCACATGAATGGTGGAGTTTTAGCTCCATACTTTGTAATTTCTAGAATTTAAATATAACCACTATATATCTCTTACTATATATTGATATACTACCATGATAAAATGTATTTAAATGTGTTGAATTCCTTCTAAATACTTTGCTGCTACAACCTCAAATAATTAGTAAATAACTGTTTAAAATAGCTCATCAATTAACTTCAATTGATCACAGTTGCATCACAATTTATGGCAACATCAATCCCTAGACTTTGGGATATCTTCCTTTAGAGGGATGTTAATAGGTTTAACTATAGTCCTTGTCTCCAGCTGTTCCTTGGTCAGTAACGAGTACATCTTTGCTCACTCCTTAAGCACACATACTAAACACTCTTCACTTTCAACTTATGTAACTGGTAGCAACTGTAGTTGACATCGAGAAAGTATTAAAACTCATTATTGAAGTGTCTATCTCATGATGAAGGTCTCCTTCTTTGGTGGGATTCACACAATCTCCATTCACAATAGTAAGTGTAAATTGTAGAAAGAGCTTTGATAAACCACTGTGGATCCTGGCTTATTCCTCCCGGGTCCCACACATAGAAGTCTTTCTGAAGCATCTTGCTTATAATTCCAAAGAACTGATCCCAAGACAGAGATTTTTGAGTATCCTTTCTTAAAAGAAGAATCAAGCATATTTTTGTGTTAAAAAAGCTTAAAGTTCCAGCCTTTGCTCTGTATACCAGCGTCATTCAACCCACTCAGAATCAAATCTGTCTTTTATAGCAAAGGATTGCTATAACAGGAAATATAAAGCTTCCCTTTATGTACTTTAAATAATAATAATAAGTGTAGCTAGTTGATTTCATTCACTGTTTAGTAAATTCATAGGTTTCTTAATAGAGTTGTGAAGCCAAATGTTTTTAACTTGAACAAATATGTTAGAATACACCCATCATATATATAATTTTGTAGCCTGTATAGTACATATGAGAGTATATATTACTCTCTATTACAATATATTATATGTACACTTTGCTACTCAATGAAAGCTCACTTTACTCTCCCTGGGTCAGTGTTATGCTTCTGCCTTCAATGAATTCCTGAGCTGTTCTGTCCTATAGATGTATGGCGTGAAATTGGAATAGTCCATCACTCTTAGCAGTGTGTCTATTCTTACCACTTCCCTGGTAACAATACAGTTGTGTTAGTCTGATGTGACTTACTGAAGATTCCATCAAATCAGCGATTATAACTTGACCTTGTGCCTTTGTACAGTGATGTCTGAGGGCCTGTGGGCAAGACCAGTAAACCTTTATCTAGTGCTGCTTATAAAAGAAGCATTATAGTGTTTTTAAAAAGTATGTTTACTCTTCATATCTCACTGAGGTTTTTTATATTTCTTAAATGTTGGTTATGGCAAAAAGATCTACTCTGAGAAAGAAAAGCCTGTTTTTGTCACAATAGTTTCATAAAGAAATTTTAACCCTGATGTGTAGGTCAGTTCATTTTAGCATTATGAAGAAAAGAGAAGATTGACAATTCTCTCACATGGCAAAAGCTCTCTGTTGAATATCAAATGATATAGAGACTTAAAACTTTGTCAATCTCCTGAATTCATACCTGTTCATTTGTTCTGTTGCTCAAAATTCACAGTAGAGAGCACGCTGGAGCTCTACTCACTGAGGCAACTCTCTTTATTTCATTCTGTCCTAAAGGCTCTGTGGAGTTTTTCTCTGTTTTGCTTGCATGCTCATAAAATTATAGATTTAGTGAAACCCCTAACCTTAGTCTTTTCAAATTTGATTGCTTTTGGAAAGAATTACTATAATTTTATAAATTATTTGTATGTCTTCCAATTTTTGATGTGTGGTAGGCTATTGTACCAAGAATTTTCCTGGGGAGACACTATGCGTCTATCTTCATTCCAGATGGGGAGTTCATGACAGAGCCAAGCAAAGATAAAACTAAACTCCAGTGCGATGTAACAATGAATTTTTTGAGGTTAGTCTCAGAAATATAGGTCAAAGGTTGCTTACAAGAGCAGAAATTACTCAGAGATACCTGTATCACCAAACCCTACTCCCAATATTGTTGACAGATTCCAAAAGCATGGCAACCTGGAGCACAGGGCATAGCCTACAGGCAGCTCAACAGGTTTGACAGGGTTCTCTCAAAGTGATTCAGTTTGTCTAAACCTGTCCTAGGATGCTCAGCTGGTCTCAGAGTCTTCCTTTCATCTTGGGTTTTCTGAGAAAGATTCTTTCCCTTCTGTATTGTTTATTCCTGGATGGGAAGGGACTATGAAATCTTGTCAGTTTCAGGGGTTTCCTGATGCTTTTTTTGAGCTGTTGCCTTATGTCTTAAAAAGCTTTCATGTGGGAAAGAATATTTCAGTCTTGCAGAACTGCTACAAAAGAGGAGTGAGGTACATAGCTAATGTGCATACATATGCGTGAATGACAGAGGCACCGTGCATACATATGCGTGAATGACAGAGGCAAATGTCAGGGGTTTTCCTCCATCTTAGTTGCTATTCCTTTATTTTCTCTATCAATGTCTGTTACTAAAGTTTGAATTTGCTCATTCAGGTAGAGTGCCGGTCAGTGAGTTCAAAGGATCCTGATTTCTCTGTATCTCTAGTGCAGGAAATACATCCAGTCACATCATGATGCATACTTGTTTTTTTATGTGTTTTCCAAGAATTGATGCCTTAACAATTGACCCATCTTCATCTCACCTCATCATACAACTGTTTTTATACATTGCGTCAAGTACTTCTTTGGTGAGATAACTAGTCCAAGCATTTGTAGTAATAAAACAAGTAAGTAGTGGCTTTCACCTGAGAATCCCACCTAGAACACTCCTCTAAACCGTGGTGTCTATTCAGCAAAGACTTAACCACACACACACACACACACACACACACACACACACACACACACACACACACACACATTGCAAAGTATCAAGCTTTATACTAGTCAAAAGATGAATATTTTGGTTTAATAAAAGTTTCTTACTCAGCAGTTGAATGACACTCCTAGAAATATGTGGCATATTTCAAGAAATGCATATTTAATGATTTCATAAAATTCAGACAGAGTGGAAAAATACTAGCAAATGAACAAAAAAGCAAGATGTGAGAAGTTCTACAAACCCATATATATATATATATATATGACACAGTGAGAAATACATGAGCAAATGTTTGTAAGCATGGGAGAAACAGAGGGTAAAGGAGAAATACCAGAAGACAGTGACAAGATGAAGTATTTCAAGGCCTTCTGAGCTAATCAATTACTGTTCTATTTGTTTCAATCTATATTTCGAGATTGTTGAGAACCCATATGCCTCTTGTTTTGTGAATTATTCTACCAAGTCTTTGCAGTAAAAAAAAGAAGCAAGATTTTATACTATCATTATCTTTAATAAAACCAATTTTTAATTCAGGAAAATTTCATAATAATTAATAACAAATAATTCATAGTCAGTGAATAAGTTGTATTTCAAAGATATATAGGCAATTAATGCTGGTGGGAAAGACAGTTGTTTTCCTAAATTAATGTACTCTTTCTCCTCCTGCATACAACCATTTATATATTACCTATGTCCAAGGTCACTCTCTATATTCCACCATTGTAACATTGTTCATATACTATCATTTTATATAGGGGTATGAGACAAAATAATGTCTTTGGGGGCTCTAATATTCTCTATTTCATATGAAATACACTCACTATTTTATAATTGAGAACTTTAACCTCAAGAGTCATATCTTGAACTTGAGCCTGAATTAAAAAACAAAATAAAGAATTTCTAACCTGTGAATTACAAAAACAAGACTCCTACTATTACTGAGAATGAGCAGATTATCAATTAGGAGAACTATAAACAAATAATTGTCAAGGAAAAGACCATTAAGATCTTGATGTACATTTATAGTACTTTGGCATTTTTCCCTCAAAATTATGAACCCAGCTATTACAGTTGTGAGATAAATGAACTGGCTCGCTCCTAATGGACAGAGTACAGTATGATAGACATAGTGGCACATAACCTTTATTCTGAAGTCGTAAACAAAATGAAGAATATTTCTTTTCATGTATTATGTCAGCTGAACTACGCCAGGCTTTTTTTTTCATGGTCACATGAAGTTTTGCAGCCTGCTGATGGATGGAGCAAACTGCTGCTGCCTGTCAGCAACTAGAGCCAACCGATCACCCATAAAACAGAACTTCCTTAACAGCATTCCCTCTATGGTCATGACATTTGGAGTCACTGTATCTTCATAAGGCAACATGACTTTGTACCATGAGAGGGGAGTCTGGGGCATATATTCAATTAAGAAATTCTATACATTCATTTTTTTAATCAACAAATCACTAACTTTGTAATTGATGCTATAAAACATGATACCTTGCTGTGTCTGCTCATTCTTGTATGCAAATAAGGAGTTATACATGTTTACTGTTTTGAACATTACATTTCAAAAACACAGTAGATAAATAGAGCACCAGTCTGGAACATGCATGAGTGTGCATAGGACAGAGAATAATGCAAGGATGTTTTGAGGCTTGTGTTGGATTCAATGAGTCATTGAATCTCATTATAATAAAATGAAATTATATAACGAAATGGACATAAGTGATTTCCTTAGCAAAATTGGCTGGGAATTATTTATATTTCCCTGCACTGCAAAGTGATAATTGGGATTGACATCTATGGCTCTTATTGAAACTCCTGCGTGAGACACCTGTCTTATGGATTGAAAGTTATCCTAATAGGAGAAGACAAGTGTGGGTTCTTTATACTATCTATCATCACTACCCATGATGATGTTATTTCGTTAAAAATTTACACAATCCAGGACCATATTAGAGGCTGGTGGTATTTTAAGGCTCAAAATGAAGTAAATGAATTAATTTTATAAAATAAAAAGTGAGTGCTCACTTTCATAACATTATTTACTCTATTAATCTTGTGTACAGATCCTAAAAGTATTTAGTGAAAGGAAGTCAGCTAATACCACAACAGGAAAGTCAGAGTGAGATATGTTGTCATATTGGATAGACAGCCTTTATCAGACTTGAATATTTGGCTTCTGATGCATTGTATGTGATCATTGATTTTGAAAGCATATTTTATTTCCTTTACTGAATAGAAAAACAAATGTTTAGAAACAACCTTTAGATGGAGTAAGAGTTATGCATATACAATATGTATTGGTGGTTTTATTGAGGTCATATTCCCAAAGCTGAGAGCATCTTGATCATATGCTTTGCCAACAATCTACACCCCAACTGTATATTAATATATTAGCTAATATTTTCCCGTTATTTGAGTAGAATCTCTTCTTTATGCAGATGTCCTGAAGTCCATCTCAATAATTTTACACGTTGATGACAAGCTTAGAATACCAATTCAACAGTTATTTCTGAACTGCGTTGAAGTCTGAGCTCTATAAATCTGAAAATGTTTTGAAAAACAGACATCATCAGTAAACTTTTATCATTTCCAGGATCTAGTGAAAAAGAAGCCTTTCACTGGAAAGTTGAAGACTCACTTTTATATTTTTATTGCCCATGCAGATGAAGAAGAAAACCGCATATAAAATAGTTCCCACAGGGTTCTGAAAACAGTTTCTATCACAGCTAGAGAGAAGGCAAATTTTAATTAAAATTTTAGTGAACATTTAATTAAAATACCATATTTATATGTAAATATAAGTAGGTACATTGTGGATCTAAAAATAAGAATCTAATCAGTCTCTGATTTAAAAAAAAGGTAGAAAAAAGCAGAAAGATTCAGGAAATTGGAAACTGGGAAATGAAGAGCTGGAACCCAGCAAAGAGAGGGCTATTTCTGGGAGAGAAAGCAGTATGACGGGAGGAACCATGTTGAGAGCAACAGGGTACATGTAGCTAGCTGTTGCCGTGTACAATATGAAGACAGTAAACACTAAAGCAGAGTCCAGTCAGTTAACAGAAGGAATGTCATAACAGACTATGCTTTTAAGAAGTTGGGATTGCAAGAAGACAGAAAGTTATGTAAAATGCCATTTAAGTAATTTTGCACTGGGATAATGAATAATATTGAGATGGAAAATTGATGATCATAAAGCTATTAAAATGACAATTGCAATCTGTGAAATAAGTTAATGTGCATTATTACCCCACAATATACAAAGATGAAAAATGTTTTATGGAATTTGGAAAGAATAAATAACAGCAGTAATATGATGAGGGATGAAGCAGTATTTTATAGTAGGTCTTAGAATTTTTCTGTTGGGTATCCCACATAGAAGGTATAGAAAGACCATATTATTGGAAAATAAGTGGGTTGAATTGGTACTGTTTACACTTAAAAAAGCTGGAGATTTATAGTAGGTAATCCTTGAAGTTTGATAAGTATATTTGTTGATATCATAAGGTCATTAAATTACAAATCATCATATAAGATTGAATAAATTTCTTCAAGACAAATTCTAACACTACCAGTAAACATAAAAATTGAACTATTTGGTATGCTAAATTTGCTTTCATTAGCATTATATGCAAATCTTACAATGCACTTTCTGTTTACTTAGGTAATGTTACATCCTTCTGGAGTCTTTGATGGAATTGAAGAATATATAGTTATAATTATAGTTTTCCTTAGTTATGATAACAGATTAAATAAATGTAAATATTATAAATGCAATTCTTGCTTGATACCTGTTTTGTTATATGTAATTTTACTATGTTAAAGTTAAAACTTTCCTTTTTATTTAAACAGAAAAGGGAAGGTGATGTGGGATTGCCCTCTGTATGCTGTGAATACCTTGGTGAATAAAGAAACTGCCTTGGCCTGTTGATAGGGTAGAGTAGAGCTAGGTGGAGAAGGCATGTATCTCCATCAGAGCTAGATGGGAACTTTACCCAGTAAGCCACAGCCACGTGGTGATATATAGATTACTAGAAATGGTTTAAATTAAGAGGTAAGAGTTAGCTAATAAGAAGATAGAGCTAATGGGCCAAACAGTGATTTAATTAATAGTTTTTGTATGGTAATTTTGGGAGTCTGGGCAGCTGGAAAATGAACAAGCAGCCAAGCAGCCTTTCTACAACAGTTGTGCTTAGGAAGTCATGGTGGTGAGAATTTATTCATATAGCACCAGATATTTCTAAAAGACACAATCTCACTCTAAAATACCTGGCCCCCTGTCTCCTGTTTTACCCCCTTTTCACAATGTTTCTTGAGCCATAGGTACAGGAATTGCGTTATTTACATATTAGTTGTGACTGAGTTCCATATCTTTATATTTTGAAGGGATGTTATTTTTTGTAATGGTCTCTGTCTTTTGAGAAGAAAAGGTTTTAATTTTTAATGAGGGATGAGGCATATACTTACCTATGGGTTGTGGGCATATATTTAAAATGCAATCCTTAATTTTCCTATCTAAACTGCAAAGTGATCTATCCAAGGCATAGATCATATAAGAAAATCACAATATTAGTCATGGAAAATCATTTTTTTTATTTTGTCAGGATTTCCAAGAGACTGCCAAATTATGCAAGATATTAACCTTGTCTACAATTGACTCTAAGAGGTAGAAGGTAGGTCCTTATTGCTGAAGGCACAATCAAAATAAAGGCAAAGATGTCCTTGAGCTGGTTCTGAAAGCCTCTTGTCTTAGAAACAGCTTTCATCATAAAACAAGACACCATGCAAGTAGTCAAAGTAGAGAAACAATCCAATGTTCTCCCAGCTAGGGCACCTATGAAAAACGACAATGAAAAGCATGACATACCTTATCCTTAAAGTTGTAGCAGTGGCATTTATAACTCTGTGGTGAACAATAGCTCTTTACTAAGTGCCTAAAACTGCCACTTCTCTAAAAGTAATTATTCTGTAATAATATTTTGGGTTCCTTTATGTATAGTTATTCATATAGTTAGTAACTAGACAGAATTTGAATCAGTATTCTTCAGCTATGTATAAGATATAAAATTATATATAACATGTGAATAACTAATTTGGGAGGGGTGACACATATTTCATGGCATACATAAAATGGCAAGAGAACGATTTAGTGAAGCAAAATCTCCTTATCTACCTTTATTTGACTTCCTGGTTTCCAAGACAAGGCCTTTGGCTTGTGGCTTGTTTAGATAAATAGTACCTAGACTCGCCATTTTACCTTGGTAGTTCAGTAAACAGTATCTTAGTGCACTGAACTAAAAATAAAATTAGTAAGATCTTGAATTTCATTGACATTAGGAAAATTCAATGATTAGGAATATAAAATCTGTAAACTGCATAGAGAGACTACATTTATAGAATTTTCCAATTAGCAATGTTTTGTACACATGAACCCAATGAATTTCATTGATTATAAAAAAGTATACATTGTATTTTACTATTCTCGTATAATTAATGACAGAAAATTCTGCAGGATATGGTCTTTATTCTAACTGAGCTGTAGAATTCGATAGGGTGTTGCAAAATGTATCCTAGTAAATTGTGAACTGTGTGCAGTTAGTTTATTTCTTAAAATTTTCCATATGAAAGTTTCCCACAAGACAGGAACAAAATATTTTCAAAACTCGGGCTGTGATCATAGCTGCTTCAGAATAGCATAAGCGCCAAATTAACAATTGCTTTCTGCTACCAAGAATCAGCATTACCAATTTGTGATCAACTGACTGAGTTGACAGTATTGTTTGTAGTATTGCTATAGTACTTGGCTTGTAGGCTATAATTAATTCGTAGAAGTCAAAGTGTTTCCATGATACCAATATAATGATTCCTTCCCTTTGTAGTCTATGACAATATCACAACATATCATCGTAGCTCACACTGTTTTTTTGTTGCTGTTGCCTGCACTTTACCTTTGGTTTAGCTAACCTTTTATAAGCTTTTCCCTGATTCTTAAAAAGATGCTGCTGATCCAGAATAAATACTAGAAGGAAAATGTAACTGATAGACAATATGCTGAGATAGCACATTGCTTCATGTTTTTTGACTGCTGTTTTATACTTTCTGTGGCTTTGCATAAAATCAAACAGCATTTTTCCTAAAGAACCACAACTTTATTCCTATGAAGTTTTCGGATTTTGCATAAAATGCATTAAACAAACAGCAATATTATCTGGAAGCCCATTTCTCAAATATCATTGCTATATTAACCCCTTCATATTTATCCCTTTCTACCTGAATAGTAAGATATGTACATCTACATATTTAATAATCAAATCCTCTATCAGTTACCTACATAAACTAAGAATTTTTTAACCAGACCTGAATAGTAGTACTTTCTAAAATAAATAAAGTTCTGCTTAGCCCAAAGAATCACTATTTGCAAAACCATCATTGACTCTTTGATAGACATAATAATAATGCCTATGTATTGTGCACTGGAGAGGCCATTTGAAGTAATGTTTCTATAGTCTTCATGATAGGCTTAATGCTGGCTTCATCTGAATTATGGAACTGAAAATTTATTTTCTAATGTTTTCGCTTCATAAGTTTTATCTGACATTTACAGCTATAATCCCAGAAGAATTAAAAGAAGTAATAACTTATTTTTTTAATATATAAAAGAAGTGCATTTGTTGAAAAGCACTAACTCCTCTCTGGTAAAGCCCTTGTTAATTCCCAGTTTTTGATACACTACTAAAATAGTGTGAAAGAAAATTACCTTTTGTCTAATAACTTTGCTGGACCTGTGGATTTTTATTATGAATATTTGACACTGGTAGGTAAAAAGGGTCCTGTGTTTTGCAACAGCATTTTGCTGTGCTTGGAGTTAGAGTGGTTTTCATTTCACAGATATTTTTCTGAGAAGATACATGTCTATTGGTTTCAGCTGAACACTTTACAGCACTTTCAAATTTGCTTATCCCTAGACTCCTTAAGAGAGGTAATGAGGGTTACAATGAGTAATAGGATTACCATGGCTGCTTGTTTCGCTTCACTCATTCCTTGACATCAAACTTCTCTTCAGAGAGATGCACTGTGTGGATTGTTAGGGAATCTAGCATTGTATGATAACAATGGGCGATTTATTTTTTGAGCAGGGTAGAAATTCTTTCCACTAATCTCCTAGTGAGTGAGTGCATAACAATTCTAGGTATAAATGGCCAAATGTAGAGGGAAGATCTTCTCTAAATAAATATACTCCTGATTAATTGATTAGTTTCTTTGAATTTTAAAAATGAAATAAATTAATTTGAAATCTAAACTAGAGAAAGAGATTAATTTATTGTAAAATCCAGCAAAATTTCTTGGTTATACAAAGCCCGTCATTTCTATTATTTATTAGGCCTCTGAAATAAGACAACATTGGCCTCCATAGACTCAGGTATATGAATACATCGTGTCCAGCTGTTAGAACTGCTTGTGTAGATTTGCTGTTTCATTAAGAACAGGCTTAGAGGGTTCAGAGCTACATTGCACTACCAGCTCTCTCTCTCTCTCTCTCTCTCTCTCTCTCTCTCTCTCTCTCTCTCTCTCTCTCTCTCTCTCTCTCTTCTCTCTCCTCAAGGATACTATGTAAATCTTTCTTTTTCTTCTGCTACCATTGACTTTAGCAATCTGGAAGGACAAACTAGCCACACTGTTTTTCATGTACATTGTATTCATTATGTTTTGCAACATAATAAGAAAAGTAACTAATAGAAACACCAAAGTTACAAAAATAAGCTCTAAGACATCATTCTAGAATTGTGTTTTGAAAGAGGTAATGTAAAGAATAATTCTGAAGGTTGAGTTCATAATTTTAGAAATATCTAAAAATCACCCTCAACCTGCCGGAAATAAAGTCACGCTTTCCCTCATATGAAAATATCAGTTGCATCTGTGCAGGGCAGCATGTAAACAAATATCCATGTGAGAACCGTACAACAGGAAGAAAAGAGAACAAGAAGGGGTAACTGTATGAACTGTGTGCAGGTAAAGGGCACAGTTATCCACAAAAAGGATATAATGTTCATTGTTTTTCTAGTTCTAACTCTGTCATGTATCTTTTATTAATGATGGATTAAAATATATACAGTAATGAGAAGTTCAAACCACAATGTGAAACTTTCCAGCTTCTCAGTGGTTATTGTGAATGTCTATATAAAAATTCACTAAGAAAAAAAAATTCACTAAGTCTTAATTTCTGGTTAACTATGGTCTATATTTTATTCAGGTTCTTTATAACAACGTCTTTGAAAGAAGAAATGAGAAGACTAATCTCTATATAGAGAAGGGAAAAAAGCAATGAGATGTACTCTTTGTTACTAAGGTATGTTTATGAGGGGGTGGGGAGGAGGGTGTGTGGGAGGGAAGTGTGAGGAGGGGAGGATGTGGAAACTTTGATATTATTTATAAAGTAATAAAAAAGTTAAAAACAAAGTTCAAATTTGAAAAGAAAATCTGAGGTAAGATGGGAGGATAAATAGGTAGAAGCAAGAAACATTAGGTCAGGTTTAGGTTGATATGGGTGAAGAGATGGAAGAATATTCAATATTAAATTTAATATAATATTCAAGTAGGCTACTTACATAGCAGAAAGAAGGTCCAGTCTTTGGCCTTTAGCAAACACACCAATTGTCTGTAGTAATAAGGAGCGATGGGGCTGCGTCCCCAGCACCCCAGCTGCCTGGCTAGCTTATGCCCAAAATAACAACACACAAACTGTATTCATTTAATCACTGCTTGGCTCATTTCTACCTAGCCTCTTCTAGGCTAACTCTCGCACCTGGACTAGCCCATTTCTTATCATCTGTATAGCACCGGGAAGATTCTAGCCTAAGTCCATCCTGGGTCGGAGCTTCATAGCGTGCATCTTCCCTGGAGCGGGGAGCATGGCATCTCTGCTCTGAGGCGTCTGCTCCAGAGAGGAGAGCTGTCGAGTCTGAGCTCACTTCCTCTTCCTCCTGGCATTCTGTTCTGTTTACTCCTCCCACCTATCTTCTAACCAATGAAATGGGCCAAGGCAGTTCCTTTATTAGCCAATGACCTTTCTCCATCAATTGTCAGGTGTTAACTGTGAGGCCATGCTATTGCCTTGTTAGATGTCAACCATTATATGGGGTTCGGGTGTGAGAATAAAACCCCCTTCTCAACTGTTGTGTTTGACATGATCTTGGATCTATTTTCTCCTTATATTTTTAAATATGCCTTTTTTTTACAGTTTCAGTTCTTCCGAATAAGCTCATACATTGATTCATATTCTATTTTCTTGTATAAGTTCTTAACAAATCTGTCCTACATAGGTGATGCTTGCCAGTTAGTGATGTTTTGGGTCAAGGGACTGCATTCATCCCTTTTCTTCTAAAACTGAGTCAAAAACCGCTTAATATCTAAATTTTGAGCAGTAATAATTTTTGTAAAGTTTTCTTTCCATAGCAAAATAAGATCAATATATTTCAAAGCTTCTTTGATGAGGAGTGAAAACTACATTTATTAACAAATAAATGTATAATGATAACGAGATAAAAAGCAATATGATAATATTTAGATTTATAAAATGTAGTATGATGGTTTGAATGGCATGTTCCTTTATGGTATTTGAATGCTTGGTCCACAGTTCATAGCTGTTTGGGGGAGTTAAAGAGCTACAACATGGTGTAGGATGTACGACACTCTGTACAGGTTTAAAAGTTACAAAACACTCCTTCATTTCTAGTTAGCTCTCTCTGCTTCCTGTTTTTGGATCAAGATGTGAGACCTCTACAGTTTATCTAGTGCTACCACACCCTGCCTGCCTACCACCTTACTTCACCCTTTGAAGACTCTGCACTTTTACTCCTAAATAAACCTTTCTATAAGTTACATTGGTCATGAAGTTTTATTACAGCAATATAAAAGTGATAATACATGGGGATAACAGTCTCTCCTCTAAAATCCCAAGTCAACTAAAGAATTCTGAGAGTAGGAGAATTAGTTTGCCCCAAAGATAAACTCTAGGACTGATTATCTCATACCAAGCAGTCAACCCTGAAATCATGTAAGTAAAAGCAATATTGAAAGGTTCTAACAGTTTGTATTTACATATTAGTGTGTACACATATATGTCTGTGTATGCATGTGCATATAAGTAACCACTAAAAAAAATGCCCTGTGTTTGAGAGGAAGCAAGATCTAGGAGAACATAGGAGACATAGGAGGCATAAAATTGAAAGGGAAAATGATATGATTGTACTTTAATTTAAAAAGATACAAAATAAAAAGGAAAGGACTTTATTTTTAAAAAGAAATGCTCTAGGGCGATGTTTAGTCTGCAAAACAACTGTTTTATAAAATATAGAATAACTTAGAAAAATACATGACCTTATATCTACAACAGAATAAAGAAATGGTAGCCTGGTAAATTGATTTATTTAACATTACCATTAAAGTGACCTTCTTCTCAAAGGAGTTTGGGTACATTCACAGATATTACTGTGAAGTCTGCATGAAACTTCACTTTAGAGAGGAATCCAGAACAAAAGCACAATCTGAATGCTGTAAAATATGTCCCAACACACAGATCAACAACGACACAGAATACAAGGCTTTCTAACCACATTTGTTGTTTTCTCATTGTAGAATAGTATTGATCAAATAGCATAATCTTCCAAACAATTGGTAAATTTCCAAACATAAAATGTCAATGTTTGGTGCAAGTTCATCCTGAAACAAAACAATCTCTGAATGTTTTTTCAGTGACTCATTTCTAAAGGTTTCAATAATTTGCTGGATGTTTATTTTAAGATTATGTGGTGATGATCATTATTTTTAATGGGAAATGATAGACTGAGAATTAGCTAATATTAAAATATGGTGCGATCACAAAGAAACAATGAGAAAACAAAAACATAAGTAATAAACAATTTAATGATTTCATGTAATCTATGAAGTCACAAAATCAGTTCTCTACAATCAGAGAGAAACGAATGAGAGTCCCTCGTGTACATCTAAATAAGAGAACAGAGTAATCCAAATGAAATAGTCTGGCTCTGTACTTAGGTGGGGAACAGCAACATCAAAAGCAATGAGTTCTTCCTTGATGACATTTTGCTCTCCTGACCAGAGATATGATAATGTCTATTCACATTGTAAAGGGAAATATACTTCAGTACATTTTGAGGTTCAAATACTAAAATTATCACAACTCTGACAAGTCTCTAGAAATGTATATAATCTATGTATTCCATAGCATAGGCAAGTTGGCACATAAAATTAAGATCACAGAGAGACAGGTAAGTACTGTGGTCCTGCAGAACCTTCTAGATGTATTATCTTATGGCAACATAAATGATCCAGAAGTAAATATAAGCAGAAATTGAAGAGTTATGTTTTATTTCTAGTTCAGGGTGTCTGTCAGACTAGCTAACTGTATACATTAAACTCTCCACAGATCTCATTTTTATGTACATATAAAAAGCAGAGATGAAATTTTAGTATTATATATTTCTATAAAATCTTTTGGGTATTATAGACTGTGAATTTAAGAGTAAACTTTACATTATAGGGTAAATATTCATTTCTGCTAGTATCAATTCATTTTTTACCTCTTTTCAGTCCATCGGATATATACATAGAAGCAAGAAAAGGAAATATATTATTTAGCTACAGAATTAATGCAGATTAAATATTTGATTCATTTTCTATAGTTTATAAAGGCTTAGGTGAAATAGTGAACTATATGAGCATATCATTAAATTAGAGGCGAAAAATGACTGAAGAGGGTAAAGTTACAGTGATCATCTGTAAATCAACTATAGCAATATCTTAATTTTACATTTATTGTGAAAAATGCCTGATAAATTCAACTTGAGTAAAAAGAAAGGAGATGGGGAGATACATGAGTAAATAGAGTGTCTTCCATGGAAACAAGATGCTTTAAGTTCAAATATCAAGAACATGTTAAAAAGGCAAAGACCAAGGTATGTATGTATAATACCAATCCTCTGGGGCTGAGATAAATGGCTCCCTGAAGCTCATTGGCTATCTTAGTCTAGCTCAATTTGTGAGCCCTGGTATTCAATGGAGGTGATCCCTGTTCAGAAATAAAATAAAATATGTAATATCTAAAAAAAAAAGTACTAGTTACCAACATTTGGCTTTTACCTGAACAAATATGAAAATGGTCACACTCTTATTTCACACAAAAACACACTCACATGTCCAAACAGAGAGAGAGAGAGAAAGAGAGAGACAGACAGACAGAGACAGAGACAGAGAGAGACAGAGAGAGAGAAAGGAATTTTGAGGGGTTTCCCTTCCAGGAATTACAGACAGTCTTAGTGGGGGATAGTATGAAAACAGAAACATCAAGCTGATGGAGGAAGGTCATTGGTTAAAATAAAAGAAACTGCTTGGCTCTCGTTGGTTAGGAGATAGGTGGGAGGAGTAAACAGTACAAAACGCTGGGAGGAAGAGGAAGTGAGGTCAGACTCTACAGCTCTGCTCTCCGGAGCAGACACTTCAGAGAGAAGCCATGCTACCTGCTCCAGGGAAGACACACACTATGAAGCTCCGACCCAGGATGGACTTAGGCTAGAATCTTCCCGGTAAGACCAGTGCTATACAGATGATAAGAAATGGGCTAGTCCAGGTGCGAGAGTTAGCCTAGAAGAGCCTAGATAGGAATGGGCCAAAGCAGTGTTTAAATGAATACAGTGTCTGTGTAATTATTTCGGGGCATAAGCTAGCTGGGCAGGCGGCTGGGGTGCTAGGGACTAAGCCCCGCAGGGACGCAGCCCCGCACCCCATATTACTACATCAAGCCACTTTTTGCATTATGCTCATGGTCAGAAAACAAAGAATGATACATTATTAAGCTCATCTGATTTTGTTAATTTTATTTAGTTAAGGAGTCTAGCCAGTGGAATGGTAACACCTATATTATGGGTTGTCTTTTCCACCTTAAATAAATATTATTAACAATTAATTATCTTAATAATTAATTTGTATTGCTCCTCAAAACATACGCTGAAATTTATTTTCATGCTTAGCTTAACTCATGTTAACCATCATGTTTATCTAACACAGGTAACAGAGAAGATGTTGAACCAGAGAGATTTGTTATTGAAATATAAGCTATTCAAATTTTCAGTGATATTGGAGTATGTCCAAGGAATGAGAAAAAAATTCCAAGGGCATTTTCATCTATCTCTTGAGCATGACTCCATTATCAACACAAATTAAGAGTGCATATTCTTCCATATGAAAGAATTTCATGTAGCAATTTTCTCTGAATTAAAATATTATCTAGAAGCTCTCTAGACAGAGCTTCTAGAGTCTCTAGAAGCAAACAGTATCAACAGTTCCAGGAAAGGTCTGTTGCAAGAATTTGAAAAATAGCAAAGATGGAGTGTATGGGAGGGTACTGAGTGAGAAAAAGGGAAGGGTAAAATGATACAACCATATTATGATCTCAAAATATTCATGTTTTAGGAATTATATAATTTCAGTACTACACTCATTCAAATTAACCATTTTAATGAGAATAGCATAAGTCTAATATTAATAGTATGACATATTTTCAACATTTTGCACTCAATAATCCTATTTATAAATGAATCAAATGTTAAAATTTGTCTATACTACAAAGAGTGAACATGTAGATGGAGAATTGTCATAAAAATCTTTGCAGACAATATAATCTCTTACATGATGAACAGAAGAATCTGCCCGTGAACTATTAGAAGTGATAAACACTTGCAGCAAGCAGCAGAATCTGAAATAAATGTAATTGTGTCTGTTACTAAGATACATTGTATATAAATATGTGTGTATATATTTTGCTACTTCACTGCAGTGCTCTGTATTAGCATTGACATAAAAGGAGGAAGAGATTTTCAGAGACAAACTCGGAAAAATAGCTCAATATTTAATTTATAATAGAGCATGCCATTTTAGCAGGATAAGTCATGAATTCAATAGCAATAATGAAAACAACAAAAAAGAAAAATTTTAGTAGTGTAATGAGCCCTAGTGGTCGTAGTAACTGGTATTGTCAAACTACTCTCTGTGTGAATCTTTCCCACTTACAATCTGAACATAATCAAGAGCAAATGTTCAACAATAAAACCACATAAAAATATAATCAACATTTCATGATTACAGCAAATATTCATCATAATGTCATTTAATCACTTGTATTCAAATGTCTTCTTTATTTCCTGACTAGACTCTCTTTATTATTTATTTGTATATATTCATTTAACATTTTTATTACTTCTCAGGCATCAGAAGAAAGTCTTTATGCTTTGACCATATTGTATTATAGTATATTTAACAAAAAGATAAAAATGTAATTATTCCAAATACAAAATTAGGCCATCTAAACAGTATTATGTTTTACTATTCTTAATAATTATCCAAACAAATTAATTTGAAAGAAAACATTAGCAGTATCTAAATCTTTTTTTTTTTTTATTTATTTATTTATTTCTTATGTATGCATTATTCTGTGTGTATGCCTGCAGGCCAGAAGAGGGCACCAGACCTCATTACAGATGGTTGTGAGCCACCATGTGGTTGCTGGGAATTGAACTCAGGACCTTTGGAAGAGCAGGCAGTGCTCTTAACCTCTGAGCCATCTCTCCAGCCCCGCAGTATCTAAATCTTACCAATGTACTTTCCCTTAAGAACTTCACACTTAAGAGATAAATAATAATCAAAAAGAGAACTCAAAGGAACAAAGCCCTTCAAAATAAATATGAAAGCTAGAAGCTAATTTTCTTTGCTTTCTGAAAGTGCAAATCTCAAATTTCATATGACAAACAAAATGATCATTATTTTTCAATAAGATTCAGGTAAAGATCACACTTACAGAAATCAAGGAAACGAAAGTGAGATGTGCATCATTTTCTTCTTCTTTTTGATTCTAGTAAATTCTGTATATGAAAAATAATTAATACTTATTGTGTGAAATATACTTATTTTATTAAATTTACATATTTATAGTTCCATAATTTTCCTAAAGCATAACAATATTTTGTTCTATCTTTTACTGAAAAATACTTGACTATGCATTTATACTACGGTTGTTTTATTTTTGCTTTCATTATGGGCATCTAATCTCTTGATCTTCTAATCACATGACCATAAGAGACACTAAGATTACAGATGAAAATGCAAGTATTTCTGTTGTAAATTGACCTTGATTCTTCAGCATAGATTGCCTGAGATGGTATAACTCTATAAAATTGTTGTTATTTTTGAGGAAACACTATTTTAATCACCATAATGAAGGCTGTAATTTTATTTCTACCTTGAGGCCATATGGTTACATTTTTTATTGTTTATCAGAAAATTCCAACTGTGATGAAATAAAATCTCAACTTGTCTGACAGGTAAGGTTATTAACTATTTATTTACCAGAATATCTTGCCTATTTCATTTTTATTTGAAAAATAATTTTTAAATTTGTCAGCTCATATATATTGAAAATATGCATTCATTTTTTGAGTTGAAATTTCTTTTTTATGAGTTTTCATAATTCTCAAGTCAATTGAGAATAAACAGGGGATACAATTAACTGAATCTGTGTGTATACTTTTTCTTACACTTGTTTTGGTTTTATTTACAGGGCCAGAACCCTTTTACTTTAATACAATTTAAGTTATATTATTATTGCTACTAATTCCTGAACACTTAAATCTTCTAATGATACTATCTTATGCCTACATATTAAATTGCTTACTCTATGGATTCAGGTCTTGAGACTTGGAAGGCTTGCTGGTGTGAAACTGTCTTTATTAACACCTCAAAAACAGCAATGTTTATTCATACTAACAAATATGTTTTTCCCCATTAATCTCTGGCAAAAACAAATATGTCAAATATTTATTTTTCCCAACTTTTACAGCAAAATATCTTTAAACCAAAAATATCACTTACCATTTTGCTAGATTGAACAGATATTGTGGCAGGTATATCCTGTTTTTACAAAAGAAAAAAGTGATTAGCACAGGCACACATTTTCAAGAACAACAACATTATTTATAACATTACAAAGCATATGCACAGAAATGGGGTGAATTGCCTCGGATCTTCTCATCACTGTATTAGGATAGCTCTCGGGGTCTGGAGTGACAATTGGCATTCTCTGACAAGAAACCCAAAAATTATCAGCCTTCAAAAAATTTTAGAAAAATATATTTGAGAAAAAAACAATGGCGGTTACTGGGAATGCTCACATCTGTCCCACACATGACTGACAAAGCGACACACACACACACACAACACTAAGAATATCATCAATATTATGAGAATGGGATGCAGGCTGTGCTGTCTTAGCAGTATTTTGCATTGTCCTGAAATACACTGCTCCATTTCTAGTGAGACTGTCCCTGAGAGCTTTGCCTCATCTGGAGACCCATTGGACAAGCAAACATATACAGATCCTAAATGAGGTCACGTGGCTCCCCAAAAGCACTCACACTTTCTTTAAGTTTATGAGTGCAGTGGTATTATCAAAATACTGTTTCTTTGCCATTGTGATTGGAGTAAGTTTAAATCTCAAAATTCCTTTAGCATGCATTTTCCAAATGGATAAGTATTTTGGCTTTTAAAACGTATTCATGAACTAATTTTTTTTCCAGGATAATCCTGTTTAATTCCAATCCCCAGTTTTTAGCTGAGTTGTTTGACTTTCTTGTGTTTGGGTTGTTTGTTTGTCCTGTGTATATTTCAACCCTCTCTTAGCTATGTAGCTGGTCAAGACTTTTACCCATTCAATTTGCTTTCTTCACTCAATTCATAGTGTCATTTTCTACAGAAAAGCTTGTTATTTTCAAGAGTTTCAATTGTTAATTGATGGTCTTAAGGCTTGTATTAACCAGGTCCTATTCAAAAAAATTCCTTCCTGTACCTACAAGCTGAAACATATACCCTCCTTTCTTCTCTTTCAAAGTCAAGGTATCAGATATTATGTTAAGATCCTTGATCCATTTGGTTTAGAATTTTGTGAAGGAAGAAAGATAATCACCTAATTTTATTTAAATAAAAGTAGCCGTGTTGTTTGCACATATATATTGCTGTGCTGTTTGTGAACAATTGTTGGAAATTCCATCTTTTCTAATGTTATAGTTGGCCTTCTGTTGAAGTGATAAAAAGCAATATGGCTTATTTAGTTTAAGCATCCCTGTCTACTATATAGGGAAGTCAGGGCAGGAACTCATATTAGGAACCTGAAAGCAAGGCCATGGCCATGGAAGGCTTGCTCTCTAAACGTATCATTTCTTCTTTGTAGTGAGCCGGACAGGATCGCCATTACAAGATGGCACCGACATCCTGTCTTGTTGGAAATAAACAACTCCATATTTGGCTATGCCTTTGAGAGCTGTGTGTCCCCTGCTTCCCGCATGCACGGTGGATAAGGATCCTTGAGCCTATCCCAATGCTGTCTGGTGTCAGCTGTTGGTGGCAGCCAATCACAGGGCGACCTGTGTGCCAATTCCCTATTTAAGCAGCTGCCTCAGTGCCCTTCGCCCCTTCACTCCATGCCCTTCCCTTTCTGCCCCTCGTTTCCTGCCCCTCTCGCTTCCTGCTCCCCATCAATCAAGGACACTCCAGTAAAGCATGTTCTGAGTAGAATCCTGGTGTGGTGGTCGTTCTTCCTCGCTGGTCGAGAGGTTCGCCACACTTCTTATACCACCCGGCATCACTGGAATTAGAAAGCCATCTTCCACAGTGGACTGGTCTGTTCCTCATTAATAATTAATCAAGAAAATATCCCCACAGAGTTGCCTACCAGCCAATCTGAAGGGTGCATTTTCTTAATCAACATTCCCTCTTCACAGATGATTCTAATTTGGGTCAAATTGAAAAAAAAATTAACCAAATTCCAGGGTATATTTTTGTACTCTGTCACAAATAAGGTGCCTTAGGGTTGTCAATTTTATTCTCCTGTAAAATATTTCTGTTTTACTGTCAGTTAAAATACTGCTTTTATTATTATTGCTTTGCTGTATAACTTGAAATCAGTTATCCTCTCTGAAGAAGACCCCAGAACAGTAGGCTTCATTCTGGACTATGGATTAGGCACATGCCACAATCACCAGTTTTCAATGATATCCTTTATTAAATGGGGGAGAAAAGTTAATTTTTAAGAAGATGAAAGGGGAGATCTGTGGTAGAATTGGCTAAGATACAGTGGTAAAGGAGATAGAGGGCGAGAGAGAAGAGAAAGGGGACATGGGAAAAGGAGAAGAGGTATTTTTTCCAGAGAGACAAATGGTTGTCACTGGAAGGGAGACAGACATGCCACATAGGCAAATGGCGGTACATAAAGGTATAGCAGGAAACTTTGTGTTAGCATGAGGTGTTAAATTTTAATTGGGAATGTTAATTAGTTCAGCTGAAGAGGGTTTGTTAAAACTAAACTTTGGTAGTCAGCCTCAAGAGGAGAAAATGAGAAAATAAGTAAATAGAATTTAGTGACTAGCATGATGAATGTAACCTAAGGAGTTTTAGCAAAGCATAGGGAATGGGGGAGAGGGGCAAGGCCTGCCAGAGCCATGTGCTCAGATGGGCTAGTGTCCATTCAATAACTCCAGGAATTTGTTTTTCCTTTCAACCATATGGGCTCCAAATATCAAATCAACTCATCAGGTATAGTGGTAATTACCTTTATCAAATTGGTGGAGAAACAGGAATTCTAGGTGTTCCAAGGTATGCTGCCTGTTCTTAATACCCTAAATCTGTTTATTCTGTTCAACTAAATAATTTTTCAAATTAAAGAGTATTTTAATTTTATTATTCTTCCTACCTAATTAAGTAAAATAAACTTAAGTTTTAAATAATTTTTACTTTAAAATTTTTATTGAAAATGTTATTTTCCATAATATATTCTGATCATCATTCACTTCCCCCATCTTCATCTGATTTACACCTGTCTCTAATGACATCTATTTCCAAGCTTGTTCTTTCTTTCTTTTTATCAACAAACAAACAAACAAACAACATCAGGCATTTATGAACAAACAACTCAGAAAAAAAGAAAAGTAAAAGAGAAAATAACATAAGCACATATATACACAAAGGTATGCACAAAATCAGAACCCAAAGAAACAGAGTCAGAAACCATAGCATGTTCAAACGGAAAGTTTAAAAAATGCCCAAACAAAGCAGTATGAGACTCTTTCCCACCAAATCTATGGAAATATCACTAAGTTCATTTGTTAATAGTTGGCTAATGCTGGGAATGGGGTTTGCCTTTAGAACTCAATTGGGAAAAGCTAATTTTCCTTTCTAAGCAATTCAACTGTAGATAATTTTGTGGAAGAGTTGGAAGCTCATGTCCAATTCCACTGTCAGTACCCCATTTCACTTGAACCTATGCATGCCCCGTTTATATTGCCACAGTCTCTGTGAGTTCAGATACACATATAAACTCTTATATCTGGAATACACTTTTTTTTTATGTCATTCATTCCCTCCGGGTCTTACAATCTTTCTGCCTCCTCTTTCACCTCTCTGACCCCAGAGGAGAGGGGTTTGAAGAAGACATATTATTTTCTCTGTGGATTCCAAAGTCTTTTGCTCTTTTTACATTGTCCAGATTAGTTACTATTGTACTTCTCTGATAATAACTGAATGAGATACTGCTTCATGGGTATACCTAAAAATCATTAGAAGTTTTTTATTGCTATGTTCCCGTAGTAGAACAATAGTATTTGATTTTCTCATAGGCCCAAGGCCTATCTAATTTTAGGTTATGGCCAGCTGTGGTGATATTTAGTTTATGATCTAACAAATAAAGCTTGCCTGAAGATCAAAGTGCAGAGCTAAGTAAGCTACTTGAGGCTAAGCAATGGTGGCACACACCTTTAATCCCAGCACTTAGCAGTCAGAGGCAGACAGATCTCTGTTATGTCAACACTACCCTGTGCTACATGAAGTGGATCCATTCTAAAAGAGAAACAGAGCTCACACACAGCTGATCCTAGCACTGGGGTTCACATGCCTTTAATCCTAGCAGTAGGAAGGTGGAGACAGGAGTGCTCTGTCTGAGCAAAGAGGAATACAAGGCAGGAGGAGATAGTAGCTCATTGCATTCAGTCTGTGCGGGCAGTCTGAGCAGCAGTCAGTCGGAGGTTGTTACAGTCCAGGTAGTCTGTCTGAAGATGCACTCTGTAGCAGAAGTCCGAGGACAGGATCACACCTGTGTTCTGAACATTGGTAGAGGTAATAACCATAGTGGCTGGCCGCTTTGCTTCCCTGATCTTCAGCATTAAACTCTATATCTGACTTTGGGTTTTTATTATTAAGACCAATTACAATTTGTATTATAGCCACCCTAGCCTTCCTAGGCATTAATTACATCGCATGGAATGGGTCATAAATCTGATCATATAGTTGCTTTTGAACAATCACTATTTCTACTTTTATATACTATATCCCAATTTGTCATGTTCAAATGTGAAATCTTTATTTCTTTATTTAATTTGAATGTTTTAGGCATTCTAATTTACCATTCCACTTAAAAGATAGGATATATAAATACATCCCTTTTTATAGAAATAACAAAACTGTTCTCCATTTTACATTTTTCTTGATTTCTTTGTATGCATGCCAAGAATATGCCACACTTATTTTTCATTAAAAATATACAGCCTATTCAAAATCTTTCAACACTGTATTTGCTATTAGTTCTCCTGATTATATTTTGTTACAAGTGTCTGAGTGACAAATATTCCTGATAACTTTTCTATTTTACTGCTATATACCCAAATCTAATTGTCCCATAGCATCAGCTATTACCTTATCAAAATATCATTGGGTTCTTAAAACACTTAAATTTCTTTAGTAATAGCATATTGAGTTTCAACGTATTTCATCATCAACATATGCATCATTCATTGCCTTATATGCTCATACTAACTTTAAAATCAATTTCTTTGTGCTTTGAGACTCATGTATTTTGTAATGCAGAATATAATATTCCAATGAAAATGCTGCATTCATTTTACTTAGAAATGATAGTGAATTGCAATGTACAATTGATTTAATGACAGAGTTATTATGTTCAGTATCCCAATTAGATTTACTCAAGAGATTTTTGCACTGTACGTGCTTTATTTTGAAAGTCAAAAAGTGCTTTCATTGAATATTTAAACTATTAGACTTTGTAGATTTTACAAAATTCTATCATATTTATTTGTACAAAATCAAGTTTTCTAATCAATATGTGTACCTATTATGCAAATTACATTAATAATATATTGGGTTAATGTCCATGAATAATTATTTAATCAGTTCCAGTTGAAATAACTATATTTGATAAAAATACAAGTTTATTGTATATTGATTACACCCTTTTAGATTATATTTTCCATAGAATATAAATGATCCATATGTAATATTGATATACTTTGGAGAAAATGTGCTACTTTATTAAAAATCTAAAAGACAGCGGCTGAATAATTGGAATACTGACTAAAACTGTTTCTTAATTTTCCACAAGATCAAAGTTTAATTGCAAGAAATCATGGGGAATTACTGACATCTGTCTGTAAAGTCAACCCCAGATAATTTGACACCTATTTTTAGGCTCAACAGTCATTAATACATAATGTGAGCACACGTACACACACACATGCACACGTACACACATAAACACATATTCATTCATACATTTTTTTAATTACTGAAAAATTAGAAGACCAACTACTCATAAAAATTTTCCTATTGCTTTGTGTAGACAATGCCAGACCTTTGTCTGTCTATCCTTTTCCCTTGGAAGTGAATGGTTCTCGTTTAAATCTAAGCATACAGCTACTTACCTAAGGCAACTATCAAGTCAAATTTTACGTCAATGTCCATACCTGTAAATGATTCAGCAATGGTTCTTGACTTATGATTCTTCTCTGTTTCTGTTATCTTATTTTTGTTTATGAGTTGAGAGACTAAACTATCAATAATTTACTGGAAACTGGTCTGCAGGGTGCACGCTTTGTATTGTTGTGGTTTCCGAGTCTCGGCATAACATCCATTCTTATTCTCTGCCTAGGAAGCTCAAGTGATGTTCACCTCAGTCTGTATTTCTTACAACTACAACTCACAAAGGAAATTTTGAAGCACATCCTGCTTCAAGTGAAAGGGGAAACTCAGTCCAAACTATTCACATAGTTCTTCTGTATCTGGAGCTACTGCATTTCAGACAAGTATATATTTTTAAGAACAAGCAACAAAGGAATGTAAATGATATTCAGGGTTCCATAAGGGCTTTTATTGAAGTTATAACTAAAATGATTCACTTAAAAACTTAATTTGTACATTCTGCATGTGACTTTATTCAAAAGACGCTTAATGTATAATACTCTACTTAAAATCTGACGGGCATGAGTGATTGCATTTAGTAGTATGTACTAATAATTTGCCAAAATAATCAGGTATTTCTCTAACTTTTACCCTGTCTTATTCATTATTCTAGTCAAGTGCATATTAGAAACCCCAAGCCCCACAAAATAAGCAAAAATACTATTGTAATAGAACTGTTCAAATTATTTTGTTGTTACTGAATTTATTTTTGAATTAAAGTATAATTATAGCATTTCTCGTTTCTTTCCTCTATCCAAATCCTCCACTATACCCTTCTCTATTGTCATTCAAAGTCATGGCATCTTTTTTCATTTATTGTTATTGAGTATAAATAGAAACATGCATACACATATATTCCTAAATATAATCTCCTCAACCTCTATATTATTTGTATTTTTTCAGATATCTGCATTTGATAATGGAAAACTGATTATTGAACACTTCTATGTAAGATCTTTCCTGTTCCTCAGTTCTTAAAATTCTTTATGGAGAGCTGAGTCCTTGTGTTGCTTTTCCATTACACTTTAGTAGGTTCATTCGTGTTGTACTTGTTCAGCTTAAATACATTATGACTAAGGATATCAGACTAATTCAACGACAAAAGTAGTGGAGATTTCCTTTTATATTTTTAGTAATCCTGTGAATTCTCCACACACATCATTTATTATTACCTAAACTAATATGTTTGAATGAATACATGAAAACATATTCTAATATAACAAGAAAAGCAATGTTGTACAATTTGGATACACCAAAAGCAAATTGAAGCCATTTATTTTTGGCATAAATGAGTGGCACAATTAAGTTTTACTCTGAGAATTTCTGTTCAATCCATCAAAATTTGAGATGCTTTGGTTTTGACAACTGGTCAAGAACCAAGGCATGTGGTAGGGTACGATACCTGACGAATGTAGCATCACAGGAGTTTACCATATAAAATAGGGAATTAAAGGTAAAAACGTAAGATGAATATAGACCCAACTCTGGTACACGTTTTCTTCAAATTCATAACTGTGAGAAATAAAAAGAAACATGTAACAACTTGTTCTCCAGAGGCAACATTTAGAACATTGCCTACTGTTTTATTTTTCCTAATAATCATTATCTCTGTAAAACAGTAACTTCCTTCTGCATTTAAGGCCAACAACAATAGGATTCATACTAGAACCCCTGGTGTCATGTATGAGGCGATTGAATTGAAATCACAGGTTTCACAAAGGAACTCTATTTTAGTTTTCTGTGGAATAAAATGAAACATATTTTTTTTTTTACCTATCTCTAAAAGAAGGGGTAAGTAATAAGATTTCAAGATGTATAATTGCAGATAATTAACAAAAATTAACACTATTTATTTATGGCAGTTATGCTAAGTGCAGACACTCTTTCTAGCTCACCAAGAAAATACTGGTGCACTTTATAGTAGCCCCAATATAAAACTAGAACTTAAACATAACAAAAAAAATATTGAATTAACAGAAGTTGAGCAAATAATCTAAAACAGTCAGTAAAGAACTTTTAGTACTTGAAGTAATTTACATTATTCATGAGAATAAGAAAGTTTAAACTTCAATGATTGTCTTGCCCAATATAAAAAACCATTATGACAAAATTTCAAAAACTGAAAATACAGGTATTCAAATTATGGTTTGGATGTATCATGACAAACCTTCTGACACCTACAATGTAAAAAGATAAATGAAAAGAATGAATTTATGAGCCATTAAATCTAATATGTTTTACCTCATCATTAAAAATTGAATTTTTTAGAAAAGTAACACTGAAAAACTCTTGCTTGTAAGCACATATGTGAATGAAGAGAAGGGAACAAAGAACCTTGACTGTAGTTTGAATATAAATCTTGATTATGATAAAGAACTTAATTAGTCATAAATCACAATTCTGGCATATTGGGCTTGATATTAAAACAGTACAATGCCATTTTTCCCTCAAATTAGCATCAGATGAAACAAGTGCCCACATAGGGGGTACAAAGCATACTCATTTTCAAACTTCACTTAAAACTTACAAAGCAATATATTATCATTGTTAATTCTAGATAGAGAATGCATGTACATGGCATGGTGAAGAGAATAAGAATTAGATTCATTTAAAATTTAGGAATATGTGAATGTGGAAAGTAAACTAGAGCAGATAATGTTTAAGCATCTCTAAGAACAAAGCTCTTATAATATATTCTGAATCAAATACAGTGAAATGTTTAAATTTGATAAGCTCATATTGAATATTAAAATTACTTTTTCCACAAGTGCATAGTGGACATTAAACACATTTTTACTTCTTTCTATATTTTTGATATCTTTTATAAACGTAAAAAACTAAAGTTTTGAGTTTATTTGATAGTTACTAAATTTCAATGTTTCATGGACAGCCTGGTACTTATTATTCCTTAGTTCTTTTTACTATTACTTGACTATGCTCAGGGAATTTGGAGAGTTGATCACCTTGGTCTTCCTTTTCAGTTAAAATCTAAGGTATCTCAGGTCTTTGATTATGTTGTTCTCTTCCTCTATACTTCTACACAGAGAACAACAATCTCATTCTCCAATTTGCACACCTGAAGTTTGATTGATAATGCTATGATTTGAAGGAGTATTATTTTTCAGTGATGCTCACAGAAGGACAAAGGCTCTTCCAAAAATGTGTGTTGTTCCCTTTCACTGAAATTCCCTGTCCTGTGTCACTGTAACTGTAAACCCAGAAGACAATTACTCAAAACCAATAGTTGAACACAACGTATACAACTAACTCGTTATTTATTGATGCATTTAGTTTTTCTTGTGAATGTGGTGCCTGCTTCCATGTTTGTTCAACACATATGATTAGATCCTGTAAAGATAAGAAGAGTACATCCGATAACCTGAAAATGATGATAGAGATCCAGGTTCTCTGAAAGAGTTTAAAGTTTTTCTTTATGGTTTTTGAGATTATAATAAATTACTCCATTTCCCTTCTTTTTTCTGAAATCTTTCCTACATTCTTCCTTGTTCTTTTTCAAATTCATAACCTCATTTTTCATTAGTTGCTCTCACTTACATGTATATATACTCCTAAAAAGATAAGGACAAGAAGTTCAGTAGGTGGAAAGTTACTCTTATGTGTGCTTTTAGGACTGAACATTTGCTAGTGTATAACCCATTGGCATGCTCTTTCCTCAGGAAATGTGATCCTTTGTTCCAGCATTCTTAGTGGACTGTACTTTATGTAGGGTTGAGTACTTATAGACGTTCACTTTTTATCCTTGCCCAACTCGTGTTTAGAGAAACATTATGGATATAGTTTCAGGCAAGTCTATAAGGCAAATCAGTAAAAATACTTCCAATTTAAAAACTGTATTTGTGTAATTTAGAACCATCTTTTGTGGATATATGGATTATGAGTACAAAATATACCTGTTGAGTGATATGTGTGACTCACCATTGTGTATTATCATGGGAAGTTCCTTGTCTTAAGTAAGAGCAACTGAAAACCAATGCAAACTGATGACTTTTTGTAATATTGCTTGAAATGAGAAATTATATTGAACACCCTACTTTTGTTCATGCTAAGCCCTGAATTTTATTTACTTTTTTCCTAGAAAGTAAATGTATTTAATATTTAATTTTCGCTTGATGCTCCTAGAGATAGTGCTAAAATGAATTTCTTGAAATGTGAATATATTTGATATCTGCAATAGATAATTTGTAGATGATATAGAGATGATGGAAGCACCAAGAAAAGAGATAGGAAGCTTAGTGGTGTTGGGATGTTACAGTAAAGTAATACATGTAAGCAGACATCTCCTGCCCCATGGTGTTTCCCTGCAAGTTCATTAAGACTTTTCTTTTTAATTTTGAACACATGCAAATGCAATTCAATCCTCTTAGGAAGCTCAATTTTGTCTAATCTTTGTAAGTCACAGTTGGCCGTAGGAGACTCTACTACTGGATACTACTGGGTTATCCTCGTCCAGAAAGGGATTTCTTCAAAACATTAGTCAGGAAGCCATCATCTCCTCTAGCAGTTCTACTTCTCATCATTTCGCTAAACTCTGGGAAACAGGAACTTAAAATCAAATTTGCATTTTCATCTTCATACATCACTATTCACAATGATCAAACTGAAAACAGTATCTAAATACAAGTGTCCATATTTCAATGTGAGTTCACACAAACTATCACACACACACACACACACACACACACACACTGGGGGGGGGCAGGAAGAATAAAAGAGAATCAGTCTTAAAAATTATTTAAATATATGCTTGTAGTGAATGCATGATACTGTCTAGGTGTCCTGAAGTTCATTTCATTGTATTGTTCAATGTATTGCGCAACACCATAGAGTGCTATTAGAGTCGGTCTATGCCATTGATTCCTCCAGGAATGTTGAACATTTTGTTGTTTCCTGCAGAGGTGAAGATGGATAATAGCAAAAAATGAATGATTTAACCACTGATGACAACAGTTGTGGTGAATAAGGGTACAACAAATAGTACAGCACAGCATTTTACCTGTGAGAAATACTCACTGCATTCTCATTCAATTGATTGGTAATGTGATTTTCTACTGTCTAGTAAGTAACTTATTAGCCAGATATTGTTCAAATTGATTTTATTTATCTAATTTAGGAGATTTTCTTTAACCTGTATTTAGTTTTTGAACTATCTAATTTGACAAATTTAAAATCAAGGAAAATAATGTTCATTTATTTTTCAATATATAAAAGTAAAATTATATGCAGAAAAACTCAGTCCAGTGCATTTTTATGGATTGAATAGGCTTTAGAAATACACCTATATTATATGTGGAATGAAATAGAAACACATGTTATTGAATCAGAGGTTTTCATTTGCTGTTCTCCAGTTCCTACGACTTAAGTGTGGTTGAAAATAAAGTTAGACTTGAAACAGGAGCAAATATTCACCTTGATGAAGTGGTTCATGTGAATTTAATGTTTCTGCAATATTACAGCTGGAGGACTGGGTAAAGAGGTTTAATTTTTTTTCTTTTGTAGGAATAGTCACTCCACGGTAATAAACTCTTTAACACGTTTCCCTCCAGTGCCCTTTGGTGAGAACTCATTTTGAGAGTATGGTCCTCCTTCACCTTTCTTGGTGAATGCTAATACTGTCAAGAGAATCAAAGAACTTTGATCCTCTGAGGTCTCTGGGGACTGTTGCTCTCTCCTGGTTTCATTAGAGCGGAGAAGTTCTCAGAATTCTCTAGGGACCACAGTCATGCTGGGCAGATCAGCTATGAACAATGTGAACCCCGAGTCTCACTTTGAACTTCAACACATTGCTGGATTGTGATGTTTAGCAGATAAGTGGTGGTGATTCCTGGAGAATTAGTGTTAGTTTATAATATGTAGTATTTTTAGATTCCATAGACATTTTAAAGGCTCTACATTTTCAAGATTGATTATAAAAACAAATAAATTCTTTCATATTTTGAAAGTCAGTTTATATTTATGTTTTCCATTGTAGCCAAATGTTTACATATTGTAAGCCATTTAGCGATGCTGGAGAGCAATAAATTTGAAAACATAATTAATACCAAGATTAAAATCTACGTCCAAGTTTTCAATGATAATGAATATCTAAGATTTAAAGGCGGGTTAGTTGTTTGAAATGATCGTTAGCTTTCTTCTCCATAACACAGCACTCCTTATTTACAGGGGTTTGATGATAAATCTGAAAGTAATTCAGAAATTCGATTAAACACAATTAATTAAACATGTTACTTAAGTTTTAATCATGGTGCACTCAATAAGATATGAGTAGAAGCCTAATTGCCTCCTTGTGATTTATATTTTGTCACCTTAGAACTCTCATAGTAGGTGTGTGTCCTCAAGGGTAATTTGACAAGAAATGCTCTTCAGGCTTGGCAAAAGTTCACCCTGGATTCTGTTGTAATAGTGACAATGGAAAATACACTTAATTTCAGCTAGTTCAAGTGTATCAATATATAATCCCTAGTGCATAGAAAAAGCCACCTGTTGTGACATTGTTAATCTACAAAAAAACTTTCTTTTCCATTATGGAGACTGAATTCAAGGCACCCTAAGAAGCAAAAGTACAGAAGAGTCTATGATTTAGTTTCTGCTTCCTAATTACTAGGAGAAACAGTGATTACTCTATTATTGAGATTTGATAAAAAAAAATACATCAACTTCACAAATAACTCTATTTTGTTTTACCATTAATTCACTTCCCTATATGAGAAAAATGGTTGTCTGACAATCCAGTATTTATCAGGCCTGAAAACATGGTAATATTTCAGACCTGTAGAAATGAATTTTGGAAACATTTCTAAAAATGTTATTAATTTGCTAAGATGATACTTTTGTTGGAGTAGTCAAATATCATGTAGATTATATTTTATTTAGATGAAGTACATGTTTGTAGTAAAAGTTGTGATGAAGAAAAATTAATTATGTAAGACATTCTAGCCAAGAGTCTTATTTCTGTGCATTGTCTGTTTCGATTAAACAGTAGATCTCCCTGTAAAAATAAAGCAGTAAAAATAGAATGAATTGATAGGGCATCAACCAATATTATCCATGCTCCATCATTTTTTTAAAAAAATATTTTAAAATGAAATAAATGAGCGACAAATAACAAAATTATAATAAAGGTAATGTACTAAAGTCTATGTAATTTGAACTAATACATAGCACAGAAGTAGATGTGTTTATCAGGAACATGGATAGTCTTCAATACATAGTAATATCCTGGAATTCAGTAATAGTTTTTTATTCCTAATATTGTGAATTTTCTTAATAAAAATAGTGTTACAAAGGTACCTGGTGTCCTTAGCTGTTTATCTGATTGACTGAGAGAGAAGTACACATTCCACCTAGCTAGCCTATCTCATCTATGAACTTTTTCACGCAAAGGATCCAAAAAAGCAAGAGAACAAAACCAAAACATTAACAACAACAAACCAAATGACAAAATAAATCAGAATTAAATATATACATATTAAAGACAGGTATTTGACCCTGGTAAATAGGCAGCAAGGGAGAAATATTCTTGAAAGACTCAAAGGAATGCTGTCTTATAGATCATTCTACCTGCTTTGAAGTGGTTCCTTTACCAGACCGGCCTTTGACAAATACATCTTAGATGGGGAATTCAGAAAGTCAGCCAGGTGCGCAGATTTACCCTGGCACTTGGGATGTTGATGAAGGTGGATCTCTGATATTGAGGCCAGGCTGATATACAGAGTGAGTACTAGGACAACAAGAGTTACTCAGAGAATGCCTGTGTTGAAATAAATAGACGATAGATAGATTATAGATGATAGATAGATAGATAGATAGATAGATAGATAGATAGATAGATAGATGATAGATAGATAGATGATAGATAGATGATAGATAGATACATAGATGATATAGAGAGACAGATGATAGATGATAGATAGAGATATATAGATATATAGATAGATGATAGATAGATAGATAGATAGATAGATAGATAGATAGATAGAAGATAGATATATATATAGAGACAGATGATAGATAGATGATAGATAGATGATAGATAGATACATAGATAGATACATAGATAGATATTTATAGGTAGTTATATATAGAGATAGACAAACAAACAGATAGACAGACAAACAAATAATTAGAAGGAATGACAAATCAGGAAAATCAGTAATGCACTCACAAAACAGAAAATGTTGCATTTTAACTAATTGTAATGATATGAATGCTTCCTAAAATACTTGATGAATTATAATTTACATCTAATGTAAGTTATTAAGAATGGAGAAACACCAGTACTAAGGTGTGCATAGTGAGTCTTTGCCAAATGTTTAGAATCCTTTGGGGTTGACTCAGCTTCATGACAAAGAAATAACAAAGCTCACATACTTCCTGTCTCTTTCTGTAAAATGTGTTCAGATTGTCAACAAGAAGGTAGTACCAGATGTATGTGCTTTATGACTATTCCTTAAATCAAATCAAACTTCAAAGAAAGAACTAATTGAAGAAAGGGGCATTCATAGGTACCATTTCTTTGTATTTTCTCTTTTCTAATATACTGAATCATTTGCTTCATTTTTATTTCTTAATTTTCTTTTGTTTGCTTCTGTTAAGGATCATGGGAATAAGAAATATCAAGTCCATGTGAGTCACTGAACTTGAGTATTTAATGCCACTGGTTTTGTGATTATACAAGAAAATATATGCTTCAAGTAGAGCATTCTTAGGAACTATTAGCACATATTTCGGTACTCTCAGGCACCTTTTCTAGATTCTAGCACTCATATGGAGGACCTCACAATTGCCTGTAGGTCAAGCTTCACAGGATCTCATGCTTTCTGAACATTTCATAGTATGGACACAGGAATATCTAACAACATGGAGAAAATATACATACATATATATATATATATATATATATATATATATATATATATATAGCTTCAAATGCAGATAAAATTGAAAAGAAATCTTTCAAACATTGATTGAAAACACCAGATAGTGCTATCAAAAATTTATACAATATTGCTTATTCTTCATAAGCTCTTTTCCAATATGTGGGCAATGTTGTGATATTATAGAAACATTGTTTAGATTTTATTAATGACTTTATTATATATTATGCTTTATGATATTCATGTACTTTAAATATATATGTACAGTGTGCTTTTCAAACTTATCACAATGAAGCTACAAGAAAAATGAACTATAGAAGCTCTTCCATGAAAATGGAATTGAGAACAATTATATATTTATTGTATGGTTAACCTGCTTTATGTTTTGGTATCCTGCTGGGGCAAAAATATAAAGAGCAAAAAAACAAAAAAATAAAGGGAATTAAGAAGTTATAACAGAAAGCAATACACTGGTTTTTTTTGTTTTTGTTTTTTTTGTTTTTTTTGTTTTTTTTTTTGGTTTTTTGAGACAGGGTTTCTCTGTGGTTTTGGAGCCTGTCCTGGAACTAGCTCTTGTAGACCAGGCTGGTCTCGAACTCACAGAGATCCGCCTGCCTCTGCCTCCCGAGTGCTGGGATTAAAGATTAAAGGCGTGCGCCACCACCGCCCGGCAATACACTGTTTTTATTAAGACATTGCATAGGTCTTAGCTGCATAAATTTATAGTTTTCAATTGGCATGTCAGACTAACAGTGACCATGATCAGTTGTGTGGTTTAGTACATGCTGAACAATACAATAGGGCCTCATTTGTAGAACCAAGCAAGGGTTTTCTTCACCATGTATTCGTTATAACAGAGCTGAAATGTGGAAATTGAGATTTAAAGTTTCTAACATAGAATAAGGGGAAAACAAAAACTATAGACAAAGGGAATTTACAAGAGGACTTTGATGGATTGGTTATGTTAGGTGGTATAGACCAAACCAAGCTTTATTGCTTTCCCATCCTGTGCATAATGCTTGGGAAAGAGAAAGATTTACATGTGAACTAAATAAACACTGTGAAAGTAACAAGAGAAGATACCAGGGGGATGAAAAGACTAGATATGGGAAAATGTATTGAATGGAATAAAGTTTCATGGATATATTTAATAACAAAACTGATTCTGCCAAGAGATAATTCTATAAACTTAAAAATTCAGGTCAAAGTTTGTTTCCCAAAACTCCTTAGAAATATATTAGAAATGAGTTTTTTATGAGAAAACCCAGACATAAAACAAAGAAGAAAAAAATGTCAGTGTTCATATTGCAGGGATCCCAACCTAGAAAAGATAGTAATGTATTAAGCAATTCTTTCCTGGTGCTATCTGGATCATTGAATTTTGATCTGTTGTGCTTAAACACCGAACAAACAAATTGCGATTGGGGAGTAAAGGGTTTTTTTTTTTTTGGCTGTTTTTGTTTGTTTGTATTGTTTTTCTGTTTGGGGGGTTTTGATTCACAGGTTATACTTCATCATGTCTGAAATCTAAGGCAGACATCTGCAGTCAAGGAACTCTGTCTTGCTCAGCTTGCTTTTTAAGATCTCCCAGATTACTTGTAGAGAGATGGCATTGATCACAATGGACTTGGCACTCACATATTAATCACTAATTAAGAAAATATCTCTCTCTCTCTCTCTCTCTCTCTCTCTCTCTCTCTCTCTCACACACACACACACACACACACACACACACACACACACACACACACACACACCATGAGTCTTTATTGTCTGCTGAGGAGAAGTTTTACTAAGAGACCAGCCAGCTGCAAGGCTAATACTTTCTTGACCAATGTTCCCTTCTGTTTTTCGTGAGTCAAATCTACTCACGCTAATCCAATGTTTTTTTTTTTTTTATTGAGAAAAGGAAAAAAAAGTTTCCCCCTCCTCCCAGCCTCCCATTTCCCTCCCCCTCCTCCCACCCTTCTCTCCTTCCCCCCACTCCTCTCCCCCTCCCTCTCTAGTCCAAAGAGCAGTCAGGGTTCCCTGCCCTGTGGAAAGTCCAAGGTCCTCCCCCCTCCGTCCATGTCTAGGAAGGTGAACATCCAGACTGGCTAGGCTCCCACAAAGCCAGCACATTAAGTAGGATCAAAACCCCGTGCTATTGTCCTTGGCTTCTCATCATCCCTCATTGTTCGCCATGTTCAGAGAGCCCGGTTTTATCCCATGCTTTTTCAGCCATAGTCCAGCTGGCCTTGGTGAGCTCCCAATAGATCAGCCCCACTGTCTCCGTGGGTGGGTGCACCCCTCGTGGTCCTGACTTCCTTGCTCATCTTCTCCCTCCTTCCGCTCCTCATTGGTACCTTGGGAGCTCAGTCCAGTGGCAAGAGACTTGAATCTAATCCAATGTTTAAACAAAGGGGACTTTGCTTTTCATTTTCAAGGGGTATAACCTATTTTGGAAACTTAATGACCCCACCACTGGGTTTCTAAAGCACCGTCTGCCAAATTTGATGAACTCCATCTGTGAAGTGAACTTGTTTTCCATTGAATTTGCCTCATTTCTCCATATTCCAAAGTCCAGGTGAAACCTTGACCTGGCTTCCTTTCCAAATGAAATAATTGCTTTATGCTCGCCTCAAAGTAAATGAGTAATGTTGTTCATACTGAGTTATTTTAACCTTTGAAATTATAGAATTGGTACTACAATTCAATAATACAACGTACTGAATTCTTAATAAAACATACGCTGTCAATTTAAAAATAGGTAGCACACAGTAAAATGCCCCAAGTTGGTTACAACTTACTTAGAGAAGACACCAGACAACTAATCATGATATGTGTCATGTCCAAGTGTAATAAGGTCAAAAATCATAAATGATTAAGATGTGATCTAGTTTGTTGAATGAAAATACGACTGGTGATGTCCTCATATTTCTCTTCTGAATTATGAAATTATGATAGCCTACCATAAATAATCTTTAAATTTCTCCTCATTAGATCTTGAAATCTTTCATTTAGATTTACAGGAGTCTCCAAAGACTTGCTGTTTTATGTCTGAACATCATAAAATATTCATGGGTCAGTATTTTTCATGTTGAACTGAAAATCGGGAATTGTCTAAAATAATCACGGAATGCCTTCTAGGACATAGATCTTTTCCCCAAGCCTTCAACATCATTTCTTTCATGTCTGTAATGATTCTCACTGTGATGGAGTGTGACATGAGAGCTGTAAACTGAAGCCAACCCTTTCCTCTCCAGGTTTGTAGACAGAGGCGGCAGTTCCTAACCAGTGGTAGTAAAACATATTCACAGCATACAGAGGGGAATTCCACATCATAAGCTGTTTACAGTCATGGTGATTCGTTACAGCATTTGAATCCAACGAAAATATTACTTATAGATTCATTTGTAACTGATTAGTTTTCCATGGATCCATTTGGGTGCTTCTAGATTGATGTAAAACAATATTTAATAGTGCCCCGGTTGATATGGACATGAATTATGTCTTAGGTATGGTGATTTTATTTAATTTACATAAATACTCAAAATTGGAATAGCTGGATCCATGTGGTAATAGTACAAGAAAATTGCCATTATAGATTTATGTTACAATTCATATTATTATTGATTATAGTACTGATGAATTTTATTGACAAAATAAACTAAGAAATACTATTGTGTACCATATCTTTCTATGAAAATAAAATGTTGTATACTTTCATTTAGAAGCGAGACTATTTCCAAGAATGCTAGAAAATTTGTAATGCTAACTGATGTTTCAACCCCCCCTTTTTTCTCCTGAAGCTACTGTGTGCATCAGAGAAGAACTGACTTCACTTCTAATTACAATGAGAGTGTTTATTTATTTGTTGCAAACTAAGTATGCAGCAAATCTGGGTAGGTATAGTCAAAGCAAATGGTGATGAGCTTTCCCTGTCAGGGTGCTGTAGATTCTGTCCAGGACGGGTGAACACACACTTGTTATCTATCTGATATTTGCCTTTGAAGCCAGCATTCATAGTTGCAGGATAAAAAGTGTGCAGGAATTTGTTGCAGTCATCGAGTCAGTAAAATAGCTTGAAGGTTATTGATCCTCAGGAATTCTTCAGGGATGTAAAATATTTTCCTTACACTTTAAACGGGTTTGAATAATAGTTGTTTACCTTTTCTTCTGCTAAAATACTCTAATTATGCAGGGGGAGGGTGGAATAAATTGTAAGGCAAAGTTAAGCAGAGAACATAAAAAAGGGATAAATATGCACATGAACTGGAAAAAGGTATGTAACACGAACATGGAGATTTAAGATAATATATTCTTCAGAGTGAACTACCTGCCGAATTTAACACAGAGTATATATACTCTTTTGTTTCCTTAAAATTATCAAAGCTAAGAACATAATCATTTGAATTTTAGCAATACATAAAGATGGGTAATGTCTCTGTTATCTTGCTCAGAACAGCATGAATGTAAAATCACCAATCTTAATGAATCGTAAGTATGATGTTGACAATTACAAACACCTTACAAAAAGAGTCAAAACACATTTAAAGGGAAATGACTCTTTGCATTTTGAGAAAAAAATATTTTGGAAATACATACTAACAATTTCAATATCAAAATATTGAAATGCAAAATTAAACTCAAAACTAGTTCCATGGACAAAAGCATCTTGATTTTGTGATACTGGCGTGATATAGATTATTTACAAAAGGGCAGTTTTATTGTATATTTAAGGAACTTTTTTTTTTTACTGAAGGTGTTAGGGACTAAAACCATGTTATCAGTTTTCATGTTGTGTTTAAATGGATTTTTGTTTCCTTTGAAATGTCTCGTTCATTGTTTTTCTTTGAATTGTTAAGTTCCTCTTCTGTCTACATATTCATGCAACCCATTCTAAGGTTCATAATTATTTTAAAAGAACAAAGTGAAAACTGTAGAATTTTGTATGGAAACTTATCACTCCACACTGTGATTTCAAATACCCATCTCTTAGGTACACTTACAAAAACAGGTACACAGTTGTGGACGCTGCGACCTGTACCTCTCTCAAGCCACTTGGAATTATTTGAATCGCAAATCTTAAAATAACTATTCTTCCTCCCCTTTCTTTTCTGAGAGAAACCCCATTTAAAAAATAAATAAAACAATCACACTGTGTTTTAAAATGATCCTCATTCCTGTATTCTCCAATCTCATTGTAATTTTGTTTCTTCAGAAGTCCATATTAATACACATTATTTTAGAAAACAGAAAATGATTTATTTTTAAAAAACAAAACCCTTTAAATGGTGGTAACCTGCTCATATAATAGCTGAGTCATATTTCCATAAATTAAATACCAGGTCTAATTTGAAACACATAACACGGATCCTAGGTGTGATAAAATGTATTTTATCATTCTAAAATGACAGATTTTGGTTGAAGGTTATGTAAATGTCAGGACTATGGATGGCTGTTTGCTTCACCTCTTCTCTGTTGGTTTTACTAAAATCAGTAACAATCGGATTCACATGACCTCTTGCACTCAGAACTGACATGTTTGACAAGTTCAAAGTGATAGAAATCGTGACCTAAGACTTGCAGGCAGGGTTGAGAGAGAAATGATTGCCAATCTATTTTGTCTTTTCAAGATGAGTTTGATAAAAAAGCAAAAGTAAAAGAGAATCCTAGGTTTAAGCTGGTAAAACTCAGATTTCAGGAAGAGGTGAGTGTTTCGACAAAACTACTGGAAATTCAGCGAAGTAGAAACTGAATAAGAAAACTCTTTAAAATTAAAACATTTAAATGGATTTTTGGTTTATTACTTGTTATATAACCACTCATTTAATCTCAACACAAAAATAACACAAATAAGGACAACTACTTATTAAAAGCACGTGTTAAGTTTATCTTTCTAAAAATTTAACATGAAAATTTACTTGATTTTTATTAACATGCATGGTATATTATTTGGATCAGAGTGCCAATAAGTGTAGAAACTGTTTTAATGTTTTGAAAAATATTCTTATAGTAATTCATGAATAAAAAATGTTTAGTATCAAACATTAAAATGTATTTTAACATAGTTAAACATATAGGCATTCTCCTGAATAATAACCTTCATCAAGCGATGAAAGGAGACAGAGACCCACATTAAAGCACCAGACAGAAATCTCAAGGTTCAAATCAGGAGCAGAAAGGAGAGAGAGCACGAGCAAGGAACTCAGGACCGCGAGGGGTGCACCCACACACTGAGACAATGGGGGTGTTCTATTGGGAACTCACCAAGGCCAGCTGGCCTGGGTCTGAAAAAGCCTGGGATAAAACCGGACTCTCTGAACATAGCGGACAATGAGGACTACTGAGAACTCAAGAACAATGGCAATGGGTTTCTGATCCTACTGCACGTACTGGCTTTGTGGGAGCCTAGGCAATTTGGATGCTCACCTTACTAGACCTGGATGGAGGTGGGTGGTCCTTGGACTTCCCACAGGGCAGGGAACCCTGATTGCTCTTTGGGCTGATGAGGGAGGGGGACTTGATGGGGGAGGGGGAGGGAAATGGGAGGCGGCGGCGGGGAGGAGGCAGAAATCTTTAATAAATAAATTCTAAAAAAATGTATTTTAACTAAAACCTATTTACCATATTTTAACTGACCAAATTCATTACTATGGTGTTTTCAGACATACGATAAGTAATAAAAGAATTAGATACAAATATCTGGAGAAACCACCATTTCTGAATGGGGGAGAGGTACCCACTCTTCTTTTCCAAGCTCACTCTGCATTGATCTTTATTCAGCTACTGATTTTTAGTTTTCTTCTTAGTTATTGATCTCATAGTTTGACCAATTATTCTTTAATTGTATTATATTATAGACGGCAACTCTTTTATTTGAATTTTTCTGACCTGTGCTACATTGTTTTAAGAGCAAAAATTTCACTTATTAATTTTTTGTACCTCTTATTGAAACAGTTAATTTTTAGATTTTTTTTTTAAAAATTCTTTAAACATTCAAATAAGAGTACTCCACCTACCATTTTTCCTGCCCCCAGCTTCCTCCACCCAGCCTACCCCACATCCAGTCCTCCCAACCGGTAAGGGCTCCCTTGGGGAGCCAACAAAGTCTGGCACATTAAGTTGGGGTAGGATCAAGCTCTTCCCCCGCTGCATTAAGGCAGAGCATGGCATCCTATCATAGCGAATGAGCTCCAATAAGCTAGTTTGTGCTCTAGGAATAGATCCTGGCCCTAATGCCAGGTTCCTCAAAGATAATCCAAGCTTCATAACTAACAGAATGAATAAAAAAATGATCATTTACTTTTAACGTGGATGTAAAAATCTATTAAGAGTTTTGCTATATTGGCTGAGTGCCTCCCTGGAAGTTAGCAGGGAACCATCGAGTATCATGAACATTAATTCATATGCCGGAAGCTTTCAGGAGAGATTCAACTCAAATCTTCCAGATCCAGTGTTTCATGGTCATTGTATTTTCAACAATATGTACTTACCTTCAACCTATGAAAGACAATCGAGAACAGTGGCAATAGCCTAAAATGTTTGGGGATTATTTAGGACTGCCCCATTGGTAAAATTTTCATCCTATTAATATTTCCTTTTTTTATTAGATAATCACAAAGTTTGGGGTAGAACATTATCAGCTAAGAAAGGAAACTTTCACTTTAAAATATATTTATGTATATGTACATATTATAGGTATGTACATATATCTATATATTCTATATTATACTTATATGCATTATCCATGGTATATATGAGCATTAACATATACATATGTGTATGTATGTATATACATACTTGTATGTATACATGAACATGTACTTTTATGTTTCACAACAATTAAAGAAAATTTGTCCATAAAAACGGGTGTCTACATAGAAGGTTTTGGAGGAAGAAAAAGGAAAATGGAAATATTTTAATTATATTTTACTTTCAAACTTTAAAATAAATGGAGAGATGGCTTAGTGGTTAAGAATTCTTGCTGCTCCTCCAGAGTTCAATCATCAGGACCCACATGGTGGCTACAAATATTTGTTAATAGAATTACAGGGGATTTAATAAACTCCTTTGCTTCCTGCAGCCACCAGGCATGCATATGGTATACAAATTTAATTAATGGAAAACTTATACAAATAAAAGAGCATAATAAAATAAAAAATAATAATTTTTAAAGGAAGAATAATAACCAAAGCAAACAATTGAAACTGTTTCAATGTTTCTAATATCATATATTTTAAGTCAGTTTTGAGGATGGCTGCCAGATCTTTTATAAACCCTTGTCTAAAAAATCACTTTTATATAGTTTCAAGATAAAACATGCAGATTCAATTATATTATCAAACTCAAACAGAGATAAAGATTTCAGTACAGCTTCATTACAAAGTCTTTATGCAGCCTATTGTTTCAGCCTAATGTATCACTTATTAATTTTACTTTGAGTTCTTGTTCTTATCCTGTTCAAATATGTTCTTTGCACACATCATTTTTATATTTCCATACAATCATTAGCATATAATCAATACTAGAGAAATCAAGAAGAGGTAGATTTTAGTTATTTTACCTTCCTACTCTTACAATTCTCGGCTGAAGGAAAGCTAGAAAATAGAATCTGCACTTCTGATCGCACGTTTGTAGACAGGAACACAGACCAAGGAGTCATACATTTTTATTTACAACTCAAGATCAGTTTTGGAAGTTTATAATATCTGAACAGGTTAAAAACAGAAAAATGAGAGAAGACTATAAAATTAAGGCTTTTTTTTTTGCAGTGTCTGGGGACTATTTTTAATAGAATGGTTCAGAAAAAAGCTACTATAAAATATAAGATAAATGAGCTTCAGTTGTGAGGCAACTTGGCTACAGATTTCTTTTTCTATATAGAAGCACAATTTACTATGATCTTGATTCATAGTAAAGGATCAAGTTCTTTGAAATTAAGAAAACCAAAGTTCAAAGGTTTAGCTTCAAAATCCAATATATTGAGGCTGCAAAAGTTAGATAACATTTCACAAGAGATATTTTTTTAGAGTCATTTTCAGAATTCCAATCTTTTCTCTAGGCAGTTCAAGACTTTTTTACTAGTCTCTGCTAGCACATGTCCCAAAATGAATAAATCTCTAGTACTAAAGAACAAAACAGAAAATATATTTAAAATCTTAAACAGGATGACTAGAAAGGGTATGGTGTTCAAAAGTCATCTGTAAAAATTAATTGGAAACAGGTAAAAGAAGTTAATGGCAAAATATACTAATAAGCTTTTAAACATTTTATCAATAATAAAATTAAATATTTTCTCTGCAGAAATGTACATAAAGTCTAATAACTTTTAATTTTAAAAAGTAGAATAATATGTGAGAATAAGTTCATTAGCAATCAAGTAATGTACGTTTTCCTTTAGTATTATTGAATTATTATAACATACAAGATACCATACTGTCTGCAATACATTGAATAAATATTTGTATTACAAGTTACTGAATGAATCAGTATATTAGTTAGTATATAAGTTTAATACTATGGAATCAGAAATACTAACTCCATCACTAAGAAAAATCACAAAGTAGATTTTATACATGATAAACATCTGTATATTCTCATTCCTAGTATTTATTGATTTATGGTACATATATATTTATGCTATTATGCTTAATAAATTAATTTTTACTTATACTATTTTTCTTTTGTAATTAAATTTATTTATTTTACCTTACATTCCTACTCTAGTTTTCCCTTTCTCCACTTTCCCCAATCATTCTTCACACCTCCCTCCCCTCCGATCTTGCTCTACACTATTTATGTACAGAAAGGAGCAGACCTCCCTTCATTATCAACAAACCATTGCATATCAAGCAGCAGTAAGACTAAGCACCTCCCCTTGTATTAAGGCTGGGCAAGGCAACCCAGTATGAAGAATAGGTTCCTCAATGCCAGCAAAAGTTTTAGAGATCATCTCTCCTCCCATTGTTAGGAGTCCACAATAAGCCATGCTACATAATTGGCATGTCAATGTGGAGGGCTAGAAAGGTCCCATGCAGGCTTTCTGCCTCCTGGTTCAGACACATTAGTAGTTTTTCTGGGGATATTTTTGTAATGCCCTTTACTCCTCTGGTTCCTACAATGTTTCCTCCCTTTCATCAGCAGGATTCCCTGAGTTTGACCTAATGTTTGGCTGTGAGTCTCTGCATCTCTTTCCATCAGTTACTGGATGAAGGCTCTTTATTGACAACTGAGTAGTTACCAATCTGTGAACATAGTAGACTATTGTTAGGCATCATTATGTTGACATACAAAACCTATTTTTAAAATTAGTTGATTAATTAATTATATAACTTATTTATTTTATATCCTGGTCACCATTTTTCCTTCCTCCTCTCCTCCTAGTCCCTCCCCCCACCTTCTCTTTGTTTTCCCCCATCCATGTCTCTTCCATCTCTACTCAGAAAAGGTCAGGCCTCCCATGGATATCAACAATACTTGAGTAGTTTCTAAATCAGTTGAAAATAGTATTTGGATCTCTAAACTAACATAGAGACTAAGCTAAATTTAAATCAATCTAATCTGTTTTTTTCTGAATTTTGATTGACTCCTTCTCAGACCTTATGATACATCACATATATTAATTTAAAGTTTGTAAAATAATCAAATGTATACAAACTTTTAAAAAGAAATAAATACTTCCTTCTTTGTGTATATTCAGAACATTTTATTGATTTAATTGAATGTATGCATTCATAAATGCATAAACTAGAAATAAATTTGAAAAATTATTGTCGAGTTATTCAGGGGGATAATAATCCTATCAGAAAGTAACATAATCTTAATTTTTGTTACGTATAAAGTAGGTGCTTAGGTTACAATTCAAAAGCTATGCTGTAATTTTTATATTTGTTATTTTTATTTTATCCCACCACTTATGTTATTTGAAAAACTTTATTTTTTTTAGTTGTCTGATCAGTCTAATCGAGCCCTTTCCCTCTCTAATCTTCCCTAGCTATAGTAGCTACAGGCTTAGCTTCCTCCAGCTCTTCTTTTTCCTAATTATTTGACAGTCCTTTCCCCCTGCCTTCACATTTACTTCCTCAACTCCTCCTTTTCTCCTGGCCAAGTCCAGTCTGCTGGTCATATTTAGTCTACTTCTCTCCCTGTGATAGACTCTTGCAGATGCCTCTGGCTGATCTCCTTTTCATGTCTACAATAAAAACCTTCCCCTTACCCATCCATAGTGCAGTCATTTAGCTAGTATATACAAAAGTTGTTATATGTATAAAGCTGATGCAATTCACAACTGTCCATTGGGATATACTGTAGTATGTCATAGAGGAATAAGCTACTGTGTGTGTATGTGTGTTAACGGAGTGAACTGAATGAGTTAATATTTCCCTGAACTGCCTTGTTTGTCTTAGTATAAATATACTAAATTCTCTAAGTACAGTGGTAAAACCCTTGCTATTTTCTCTAATTAATCATTTAAAAGAAAAAGATTGAGCTACAAAAGTTTCATTTACCCATATTCCTTAGTGAAGTCTGAATGGTAGCATTTTTTTTTATTTCCTAGAATTCACAGATAACTTTTTGCAGAGATTGTGTGATATTGTTCATGTAGTATTCTCAAACGATGGGACCATAAATTAAAAAAAAAAAGAAAGCATAGATGAGAAGACACCTGTAAAGCCTAATTTAGCTTTCTCTCATGATCTCCAGCACTTAATGGTCATGTTTATTAACGCTGTGCAATGGAAAGGTTTGTCTCTTTTGTAGTTTTTCCACTTTGTGCATAATGTGCAATTCCAGCATTCAAAACAATTCGTAGACAAAAGTTTTGGGAAGATAAGACAAGATCAAACAAATGACTTCACTGTTTACCGCTCTTTCTTCAAGCTTTGAATTTCTTTGCCATCTTTTTGTCCTTGTGTATTTTTTCAAAGTCCTTAGGGAACTGCTCTGAGAAATCCATCCACAACTTTCAATTGTAGCATGTGGGGAAACTAATCCCTAATGGTTTACATCACCTTTAGAGCACCAGAATTTGAAGATTGCATCATTTAATCAATACGAGGTCATTAGCATTCATAAAAGGAAAATAATGCTGCCAAAACTGAAAAGCAAGGCTGGGGTTTTCAGTAAAACATTCGCTGACAACTGTAATTTTATTTTATATGTGTGGTTTAAAATCAACACTATGTCTAGTATAATCTTCAGGAGACCATTTAATTCTGTATTTTTCTAAAGATAAGGTAGTAATAATTTTATACTAGAATACTGATATATTATTTATATTGTTATCTGATGATGTGTATTGAGTATTTTACTATATAAATTTATATAAATGTATAATTGATATCAGGTTATTTTGTAAACTCAGTAAATAAATGAACATAAAGCTAAATAATATAAAGGACATTTCTATAAAAGACTTGATAAGCCAGATAGTGGTGGTATACACACCTTTAATCCCAGTAGTCCAAAAACAAAGAAAGATGCAGAAGTATCTCTGAGTTCAAGCCCAGCCTGATCTATAGAGCAAGCTCCCGAACAGCCAGAACTACACAGAGAAAACTGTCTGGGAAAACCTAAGTAAAATGAGATAAAAATATATTCCTTTAAAAAATTAAACATATTTTCTTGTTTAGTACGTATACATATACATATATATATATATATATTCCCAAATATGCATACTCTCATAAATATTTGTATGTTTATCAATATAATTCTATCATTGATTTGATTGATATATGACAAATAGCCAAAATAATTAAAACTCTAACACTGAATATTAAATGTGCAATATCCATGTAAAACTGAACTATGAATAGTGTATGAAATGCTCTATCTGTGTCTATGAGGTTATGTTTCTGCATGAATTATGGAGAAATAACTTGATGCTGCAACTGAAAAGCGTCACATGCATACGCCAAAGACAAACAGCACAGTGACAACATCTCTGTGCTATTCAATGTCCTATTTACCTTGACTGCAGCACCCCATTAAAAGTCATATAAATTATTATCTGGTTTTACTCCGGTGGTTCAAAATATATTACTTGCACATCTTTTGAGGATTAACTTATCTCTGCATATACATATAAGTCATGCAGAAAAATCAAATTACCCCCAAATGCCCATAGAACTATATTCTTCATTCATAATGGCACACATTTCATGTATAGACATTTAATAGTGTAGCACAGCTAATATGTTTCAAAGATGACCCTATAACACTCAGGATTATTAACTACAAGAAACCTGAGCAGCAATTCAAGGCTGCTAGTTATTTGGCAGTATAGTAGATCATTTTAACACAAGATATACCTGATAAATTTCAGCTATTCTCCACGTCTAAATGCTTTTTCCTTTGCCTCCTCCCTTTAGAACCAATAAAAGAAAAATGTTAAGAGAATTTTCCTTTAGTTACTTTTGATCAATATTGTTTAAATCTGTCTTGCCTCATGCACATTTTCAGGTTCCTAAATTTACTTTTAAAATATATATTCTCAACATTCATATCCAGAATAACTTTTGAAAACATATTATTTTAAAAATAACACATGACTAATCTTGTGATAGTATTTCTGACAGAGCTATCTTAATTAAACTGGAAAATCAAATGGATACAAATATGTTTTGAATATGATATGTCCATTTAAAATTATATTATATATAATGAATATGAATAAAAATACAAATATAACTATATACTGGAACTTTTCAAATACAAACAAATATGTTATAGAAGCTCTTTTCAAAGGAACTGGCTACAAAGAGTAATTCATGCAAGAAAGTATTATGGGTTAATCTCGGTTAAAATTTATATGTAGTTGGGGATCAACCCTGTACCTTGTACATGTAAGACAAGTGCTCTGCCATTAAGAGTTCTATGTATTCATTTAAAGATGGATTTAAGTTATTCTAGGAATTTATTAATTTGAAAGAAATTTTGCCTATTTTATTTTACGTGTATGACTGTATATTTGTACATATGTGTATATGAGCACCTGTTGTATATGTGCACCTTGTGCCGTGGCTGTACGGCGCTCATGGAGCTCCAAGAAGGCGACCTGCTGATCTGTGCTTATAGACTGTTGCAATCACTGACCCAAGGAGCTGACATAATTTTAGCATCTGAGGCTTCTTTCCAGAACCCCGCTGTTCCCTATTACATTACGAATGTAAAATTTGTGTTGTAATCCAAACATATTTCTCTAAAAATAATGAGATACTTTTCAAAATCACTTTCAATTTTAAGAATAATTATAACCAGGCAGTGGTGGTACACGCCTTTAATCTCAGCACTCGGGACGCAGAGGCAGGCAAATCTCTGTGAGTTCGAGATTAGCCTGATCTTGTACAAGAGCTCCAAAGCTACATAGAAACTCTGTCTCCCAAAAACACTAAAAAAGGGAACTGATTATATATTGAAAGTAAACTGGAAATGTTAGTTGACACTCATGTAAACTTACAGAACACTCAAATTTAAGAAAAACACAATGGCAAACGACTACAGACAATCACAAATAATAAGTAAAAAATTCTTGTTAATCTCTAAGTACATAAGACCCCTTAATAGCATCTTACTCATCGTGTTGATCATTGTTTAATCAAAACACAAATTATTTTGATATCAGGAATTTTGTTGATAATTAATTTATTAAACGTTATATAATTTTCTTCCTATTAAGAAGTTACAGGTGTTTAATAATAATATTTTGATGTACACAGTGTTATAAAGATATAAATTGATAGACTGGGTAGATTTCAGTATGATTTTATTGTGTTGCTCCCCAGTATTTGGTCTACTGAACTGTGATAATGATATTATATACATTAATTTACCCAAAAGTAAATTAATGAATGGCAGAGTAAATACTGGAAAAAAGTAATAATAAGAAATTTTGTTTTAAGAGTCAATGAAAAAGTTAGTCTTTAAAATATTCATTATTAAAACTATGAAGATAATATTAACATGTTAATAGTAAATTATAAAAGGGAAGATAGGAATTATAAAATTATGAGTAATACATACAACATAGAAAACTAGAAACAGTCTTATCCGCTGTGTTAAATAATCTTGATATTTTCTTTTTTTAAAATCTTTCTATTTGAACAAAGTACACATTTATCAAACTATGAAGGATGAAAATCGTAAACCTGCATATATAATTTCTTCTGTGTATTTAGAAAATCTATCATGTGCTTCTCAGGTACGTTTCAAACTGTGCTCCTTTTGTCTTCGTTGAAAAATGGCTGATAAAATTTTAGCTAAAAGAAGTATTTGAGTTGGAAAGAGTTGTTGAATAAGATCTAAGAGAAAGTACAGCAGAGAAGAAAATGAGACTTTAGGAAATGTTGCTTATGTAAATATGGAGTCACATAAAAATCATAGTAATCATTTAGCATCTAGACTACTTTTCATTTTATACTTTTTTCATTGAATTGTAGTCATATAAATGATCCCATATTTCATTTTAATTGTTTTGCCCATATTTCCTTTTGATGTCATTAAAACGGATTATTTATCCACTCTTTATACATTTTTGTAGTGGAAATAATTTAAAATTATGAAGGTTTTTCTTTTCTGACTGTTGCAGTACTCATGCATTCCATTGCACTTACATCTTTTTGTTTGTTTCTTTTGTGCTTTTTCATTATTATTTTATTACTTAATAATATTACCAATCATAATTCCCACTCCCTTTTCTCCTCCCACTCCTCTTCCACTCCCTCAAGAAACTCTTCCACTCCACACCCCTCCAATCCCAAGAGAGGGCCATGCACCACACCCTGTGGAAAGTCCAAGGCCCTCCCTACTAAGTCCTCCTTAGTACATGCCTTAGAGGCAAATCCCAGTGCGCTTACATTTTATTTTTATCTTTTTTCAGTAACATGCATTCTGTTTATGGTATTATCTACTTGTGTTCACGTTTTCAGCTATTTTTCTGAAATCAACTAAAATCAGTCCTACGCCATTTTTACTCTTCGAAACTGCTCATATACTCACAACTTAATATAAAAGGTGACTAATTATACATGTATTGAAAACATAAATTTACACTAGAGAAATAACAAGTTTTAAGTATGTCATTTGTTTCATTTAATTTTCACAGAGACTGACGATAATTTAAGTGCTAGGAACCAAATGTGTTTTTGAAAAAAAACTATTTTTGGAACAGAAAACACAAATTATTGACCAATATTGTTTAATTCAGTTGCTAGCCATCATTGAGGGTAATTTTTAAAAATGTGCACAAATACAAAACATATAATCCAAAATTTCTTCTTGGCATTTAACACATGCCTTCATAGAGATTGACCTTTTTTGACATTACTATCCTTTTTTAAATTTAATTAACATTTTTGGCAATGCAATTCTTAACATGTATGGATGAAACACAAAGTTGTCCAAGTTCATAAAAGAAACAGTTGCACACCCAAATCACATATTTACCTTCATACACTGATAGTGCGAGGCTTCAATATCCCAGTCTTGGCAATACAAGGTTATTCAGACAAAAACTAAACAGAAAAACTCTGTAGCTAACTGAAGTTGTAAACCAAATGAACCTAACAGATATTTACAGAACATTTCACCCAATCACAGAACATACATTCTCCTGCGCACCTCATGGAACTTTCTCTGAAATGGACCACATACTCATAAGCAAAGTAAGACCAACAGAAGACAAGAAAATTTAGGTAATTCCCTGCATCCTATCAGATCACTATAGATTAAAGCCTGATATCAACAGAGAGATTGCCTTTAACATTACATTAAGGAATGTCAATTTTAAATATATATATTGAGCTTTTTCTTTACTCTCTAATAAATAACTATGGAATATAAAGTTTGCAGAGATAAATATGTAGAAATACTTGAATGTATTATATTTTACTGAAGTCATCTTCCCACAATCTCTTCCCACAGAAATATCATTATATGTAACGTTTTGATATAGTAAATTTGTTTGTAAATTTATTATTGGTGGGGTGGCAAAACTTGTTTTTACCTGTTGTGTGAAATTTCATGGAAAGATTAAAAAATTGTACAGAACTAAAGTGGGGCAATCATGACAGAAGAAAGAAATGATTTCACCTTAGTCTACCTGAAAAATCCAATGATTTTAAATAGGATTCCTCGCAGAGGGGCATGCACAGTTTACAAGAGTTTCACCATTGAAGCTGTCTCTCCAAAACACTTGTTACTGCCTGATCCTTCTGAAGGCTTTGTGAGATATCTCCCATCCATAAGGGAATTTCAGTAAGCCCAGTACTGGGCAAGAATCCAACACTAATTATAGCCACTAAGTGCTCAAATAAGCAATGACCCTCTCACGCTCAAAGCACAACATTCCACAATTCTACCTGTTCATTGAGCCGGGCAAATTTCCAGGAAAATTATATTCAATTTATAAAGACATTGCAACACTATTTACATTTAGTACCTATGTAGCTATAAAATATATTTAAGGAAATGTTCCTATATTCACCCATTTATATTTTTGCCTTAGCTCATTTTTTATTCCTGTATTTCCCTGAAGTAAATGAAATTATTCATACACTCTAATAAAAATATATATCACTTAGACACTACTTTGGAAAATAGCATGTTATCTATAAAATAAATATTATTGATGCTCAAATATTCCTTGCATAGATGACTAAATATATAGTTACTGATAGGCATTCTGATAGTTTCTTGGTTCTGAAGTGCTATTGGTATGTCTTCTTGGGATACAAATTGTGAAATAAGTGTTTTTACTTACAAATTTAGCATATTATTAATACTTCAACCAACCTGTGTAATGACAACCAGACTAAGGATTGGTGGGGCAAAAGACAAAGGATTCAGTCATCCATGATATTATAGAACATGTGGGGTTTAATTTTTAATGAATGAAAAATGAGACTAATTAACTCGGTTACACTCTAGTGAGCTGATCATCATCCTATAAAAGTCCTGCTGTATATGGAAAGCTAACGGATGAGACAGGTGAGTCTCAGAGGAATAGTTTGTGCTGCTCCAAATTGTAGTAAGTTCAAATGAGATAAAGTTGTCAGACATCTCCACTTTGATCTTAAAGAAGTAAAAGAAAAAGCGTCTCTAATTGCCAAAATATTAGGCAACAACATCTTACTATAAGGTCACAGTTTATTACTAGAATACTTTGAATACAAATTTTGGTTAGTAGTCATGTGATCTGACTAAGGATAATTACATAGAGAATTGTCTCTCCACATCATTATGCCATCCTTTTTAATTTTTTTTTATTGATTTTATTTAGGTGTACTTTTTCTTTGCACTCCTCCATTTCTCTCCCCTCCCCTCAACCCTTACCCATGGTCGCCATGCTCCCAATTGACTGAGGAGATTTTTGTCTTTTTCTACTTTCTATGTCAATTAGATCCATGTATATCCTTCTTAGGGTCCATATTGTTGTCTAAGTTCTCAGGGAATGTGATTTGTAGGCTGATTTTCTTTGCTTTATGTCTTAAAACCACTTATGTGTGAGTACATATGATATTTTTCTTTCTGGGTCTGGCTTACCTCACTCAATATGATGTTTTCTAGATCTATCCATTTGCCTGCAAAGAATGCACAATCGTACAAGGACATGTGCTCAACTATGATCATAGCAGCATTGTTTGTCATAGCCAGAACCAGAAAATAACCTAATTGCCCCTTGACTGAAGAATGGATAAGGAAAATGTGGTACAATTACACAATGGAGTACTACACAGCAGAAAAAAATAATGACATCTTGAAATTTTCATTATTAGTTCTTATTAAAATATCCGAGTCACATTCATTTAAAAGATGTTAGAGTTCTTATATAGCATATTTTTTCTGGGTGTCTTGATATAGTAAAGTTAAATTTTCATTGTCTTCTAATCCTTCTGGTAGACTAAAATGAAGCGCACCACGGCCCCGTCTGTGCTCTATGCGTTAGAACCCAGTTCACAAGCTTCGGGCAAGGGGCTGGAGGTTGAGAATACACACACCAAGACAGACCGACACACAGACCTTCAATCACTGGTACCAAAAGACCCTCTTTAAAAGCACCATGGAGGCTTAAATACCCTGCAGCCAATGACCAACAGGTGAAAATCCCATCCTGTGATCCTCTAGGCTAGGCACAGCTAGTAACTTCAATTAGAAGGTTCTAGACAGGGAAGAGCAGCTGAAAGCCAGGACTCAATTAATCCTAACATTAAAACATAGGCAATAACTATATGAGAAAAGATTTTCTTCAAAAGCATAAATATTAATTTAACTGCAAGTTTTATCTTCGGTGTTTTTCATGGAATAAAACAAAGAATACCAAAGAAAGAACTAAATACATTCCCCCAAACTGAGGAATATCATTTTTAAATATCTGCAGCAATGAGCAGGATGTCATCAAGCCCTGTGAATGATGAATGAAAGCTATGTGGATAAAAAATAGATGGTATATTTACACACTGTAGTATTACTTAGCTGTAAAAAACAAACAAACAAACAAAAAAAACAATGACTTCATCAAATCCGGAGGCAAATTGATGGTTTAGCAAACATCATTCTGGGTGAGGTAATCCAGACTCAGAAACACAAACATACTGTGTATTCATCATAGGTGGTTATTAGGAGTAAAGTATATGAAAACCATTTTATTTTAAAAAGGACTCTCAACAAAAGTTTTAGATTAAATCAAATTTTTAATAATCTAAATATTAAAAATAATCATATTCTTAAACATTGACTTTCTCTACGATAAATACTAGGCCATATTCTCTTTTTTATATTTGCATGTTATATCTTTAATTCTATTGCTTGAGTTCTATAGCTAATTTTTTAAAGAAACAATAGCCAATAATGATGTCAAAGCAATTTAATTTATAGTAATCCAAGTATTCATGAGTATATATGATAGCTGATAGTATCTATTGATTTTATTTATTGATTTATTGATTGTTTATGTACATAAATATGACACCCTGCATAGCTGTAAATTAGAGAATATTTTACTAGAGCTTGGTTATTTGTTTCATTCTGTGTGTTCTAGGATCAAATTAAGAATGCTCAATTCAGTAGCAAGTGCCTTTAACTATCGACTGATACCACAGGATCCCCTTATATGGCTTTGTTCTCTATTTTTATCATTAATGAAAGGGGCTATGCCTTTCCTATTAGGTATTACAAATATTTGCAATGTGATAAAATGTCATAAATTACTTTTCAGAATTTTTGTTTATCTTTTCAGTAAGCCACACACTAGAATATTTTGCACAGCTTTCTAAAAGTATGTTCCTTTTTTTCATTTCTTTCTTCTTTAAAAAAAACCTATACATTGTACATATCATATAATCATAATAAATTTCTATGGTCATTAAAAATGTAGTAACTTTATAATTCTTTTAAATACTTTATTATTATATTATTATCACCATTTGTTAAAATAATTATTTTTATATTATTTTTTAACTCAGTGAAAATAGATTCTTCTCTCATACAAAACATCTCAACCACAGTCATCCCCCTCCACCTCTCCAGTTCTCCCCACCCTCTTATCTGTCCAGATCCTCTCTTCTACAGTTTCCCTTCAGAAATGAGCAGACATTCAATGAACAACAAGATATGATGAAATACAATATTGATTATATTTTTGTGTGTTCTAAATAGAAATAGAATTGTCAAACTTCTCTACTCCCTTTCTACCTCTGTTCCCTCTCATTTATGTTCCCTCAAATCTTTCCATGTCCACTGCATTCTCTAGTTGATAGCCACATTTTATTGTTATCATATCTTTTCTTACTGTTACTTTATTTTTCAAATTTTGATGTGAGTCCTTAGTCTCTCAGAACAAATACATGGATCCCTTATAATATATCTTACTTTTCAGTTGTAAGTAATATAACTAAATCCTTTATCTTTAATCTCAAAATAAGTCTTTACTCAGATTGTTACTTCTTTCTTTACATAAATAACCTGAGAATATTATAACTATATATTTAATATTTTAGTATCCTCTATTAGAGTGACTCAGTTTAGACAATTAAAGATATAATTCTTTTTTTTTTTTTTTGGATTTTTCAAGACAGGGTTTCTCCGTAGCTTTTGGTTCCTGTCCTGGAACTAGCTCTTGTAGACCAGGCTGGCTTCGAACTCACAGAGATCTGCCTGCCTCTGCCTCCCAAGTGCTGGGATTAAAGGCATGCACCAACACCGCCCGGCCTAAAGATATAATTGTATGTCATAATATCTACCATACTGCTCTTTTAATTTGCCTTCTTCCTTATTCTGTTTATCCTACACCCCTTTACTTTTGAGTATTCATTTTTTATTTAAGTTAATAATAAATTGCTATAATTTTATACTTATTGTAAACACTATTTTTTGAACAATAAAATTGTGAAGTCAAATAACTAAGCCTCAATTATTTCATCCATGTTTCTAGCATACACTTTGTGGTTTATGCTCTGTATCTACTGAATTCTTGAAAGCCTGTTTTTTTGTTTGTTTGTTTGGTTTTTTTTTTTTTTTTGTCAAATGTCCTTCAAGTTCTCACTGGATTTTCTACCTTAAATACTCCTACCATGATTGTTTATATCGTCATGTGAAAATTTACAACATCTGGTATCCTGTATGGTTATGTTTTATAGCATGTAATTAACTGAATATAATTAAAATGTGTTCTGGCTCGATTTTATGTTAAAATTTAAGTTCTAAAACTTTGCATATATATGTACAAAGATTACAAAAATAAAGTCCTTCTGTATGCACAGTTTAAAGCAAGCATATAAATGAAAAAGCAAATACAACCAAATGTTGAGACACCAATCCTTTTTTATATTACATAGTGTGATAACGAAAGGAAAGCAATAACCCTTAGCAATAATGTGGACTGCAAACATAAAGTACAATGAAAAGAGGATTCCTGTATTGCCAGCTCAAAGTTTATAAACTTTACATGGTATTGATAAATTTATACTATTTAAGGGAGCATGAGGTATATAAAGCAAGGGGAGATTCTGGTTTTATCATTCACCAAAGCTAGTCATTTATTTCTCTCATCTCTCCATATTTTTTCTTTAAGAAGATACAATAAACACAGCTAAAAGAGATTATACAGATTAATATAAAATATGTAAAACTCAATTACATATTTGAGTAATATGTAAGGGTTAACAATGGATACTTACAAATAAAAAATAACATAAAATAAAATAGAAACTCTCTGAAACCAAGACAAAACAAGTCAAAGAAAGGAATAGGAAATTCACAGAAGAAATACGAACCTCTGCAAACAGGCCCAATAAAGATACAAACTTAAACTATAGTGATACCTTTTACCAATGTTGGCATCATTTACGTTTTACGTGTATTCTGTTTTGTCTTTATATATTTATTTATTTTTGGACATGGTCTTGCTTTGTAGCCAAGACTAACTTTGGCACGTATGCTCCACTCATCCTCCTGCATCAACATTCAATATTTCATGTGGATACAGTTACATTTATATATCACTACCCCAGCTTATTCTCACCACATAAAATAATTTATTTTACCAACCCTAGGTAGGTATTCTGGGTTACAGCAAATGCTGTAATATTTGAGGTGTAAGTATCTGTCTGAAACATTACATTTTAGTGTGTTCTTAATAGAAATAATATTGTCTAACTTCTTTCCTCCCTTTGCTCCTGTGTCCCCTCTCATTTTCTTCTCCCTCCTGTCTTTCAAGGTTACACACAACTAGCCTCTCCCTCAGATGCATTCATTTTCCTTTTATGTTTTCCTTCGGAAAAGACCATACCTCCCAGGGGTATTAACCAAATATGCCACTAATAAGTACAATGTGACTAGGCACAATCTCTTATATAAAGGCTAGACAAGTAAACCCAGTAAGAGGAATAGGGTCCAAGATCGATCAGAAGTGTCAGATACAATCCCACTCACATTTTCAGGCGTCCCACGAGAACTCCAAGGTACAAAACCATAGCATATATGTAGACAACCTAGCACAGGCCCATGCAGTTTCTGTAATGCTGCTTCATTCTCACTAAGCTGCTGTGAACCCAACTTAGGTGATTTTGTGGGCCATGTTTTCCTCGTATCCTAACCCCATCTGGCTGCTGTAATTTTTTTTTTTCATTTGTTACAGATTTCTCTGACCACCAAAACAAGGAACCCAAAGAACATCACTAATTTAGACTATCTATCCTCCCTGATGTTTGACTGTGGGTCTCCGTATCTGCTCCCATAAATGTTGGAAAGAAGCCTCTCTGACGACAATTGCGCTAGGCACCCTTCTGTGAGTCAGTATCAAAATATCATTAGGAATAATTTAACTGGTTTATTTTTTAATCCTATATCTCTTGGCTATCCATCTTACAGTTCTTTGTCATCCTTTCAGTGCCTGGCATGATCTTCCATCAGGGGTGAGGGCTTCAAATTATACCTGCCGTTGGTTGACAAGTTCTCTGCCTCCATTTCCAGAGCAAATTTTTCAGGCAGGATAGAGTTTGGGTGTGAAGTTTGTGGCTGGGTTGATGTCCTTTTCAAAGCTATCCAGTCACAGGAGACAGCTGGTTCAAACTTTATATCCTCCATTACCTGGAGTACTCTTGGGAGTTTATACTGTCCTAGGTTTCCACATTGTCCCTTCCAATTCCAGTTGTACTTTTTAAGAGGTATATATCTAACTGACAGTATTTTTGATTACAAAAATAATGGTGTCATTTTTACTTAGCCTTTTATTTTTGAGATTATACTTATATCACGCTTTTCCCTTTCTTCTCTCCAAACACTATTGTCTCTACTGCCCTGCTTTTTTTTTCTTTTTTTTATTTATTTATTTTTTTTTATTGAGAAAAGGAAGAAAAAAAAAACAAGTTTCCACCTCCTCCCAGCCTCCCATTTCCCTCCCCCTCCTCCCAACCTTTTCCCTCTCCTCCCACCCTTCTCCCCCTCCTCCCACTTCTCTCCCCCTCCCTCTCCAGTCCAAAGAGCAGTCAGGGTTCCCTGCCCTGTGGTAAGTCCTAGGTCCTTCCCCCTCTGTCCATATCTAGGAAGGTGAACATCCAAACTGGCTAGGCTCTCACAAAGCCAGCATATTGCGTAGGATCAAAACCCCGTGCCATTGTCCTTGGCTTCTCATCAGCCCTCATTGTTCGCCATGTTCAGAGAGTCCAGTTTTAACCCATGCTTTTTTTTGGTAATAGTCCAGCTGGCCTTGGTGAGCTCCCAGTAGATCAGCTCCACTGTCTCAGTGGGTGGGTGCACCCCTCGTGGTGCTTTTTTTTTTCAAATTAAAAGATTTTACAGGACTATATGCAAACACACACACATATTCTAAATACAACCTGCTTTAACTGTATAATTTTACTTGTAGGTATGTTTTCAGAGCTCAGGTCTGACCAATTAGAATTAGATAACTAAATGGTGTGCTCAAAATCCAGCACTTCTTAAAATCCTTTCAGGATCTCAGCAATTGCAAACATTGGTCCTACATACTACTGTGTGAGTATTATACATTTGTAGTAACATGGGGCGCGGCGGGGCTGCGTCCCCAAACACCCCAGCTGCCTGCCCTGCCCGGCTAGCTTATGCCCCGAAATAATTACACGGACACTGTATTCTTTTATAAACTGCTTGGCCCTTAGCTCTATCTAGCCTCTTCTAGGCTAATTCTCACATATTAATTTAGCCCATTTCTAATCATCTGTGTAGCGCCCCTAGGTGCGCTTACCGGGAAGATTCTAGCCTAAGTCCATCCTGGGTCGGAGCTTCATAGCGTGCATCTTCCCTGGAGCAGGTAGCATGGCGTCTCTCCTGCGTCTGCTCCGTAGAGGAGAGCTGTCGAGTCTGACCTCACTTCCTCTTCCTCCCAGCGTTCTGTTCTGTTTACTCCACCCACCTAAGGGTGGGCCTATCAAATGGGCCTAGCAGTTTCTTTATTGCTTAGCCAAAGAAATCAACAGATTGATATGACACTCCCACATCATACATTAGTCTTCTTTAATGATGGACTAGGGATACTAATGTGAAGATGTCTGTCAGAATTTAGTGTTCACACATCAGGGAATATTCCTCTAGCCTTCCTTCAAATTCCCTAATAGCAGACACATACTGCCTTTCTTCTGTGAAAAAAGAATTATTTTAATGAATTGCACACAGGGGAATGCAAAGTAGTTTAACATTAATTAGGACTATTGCATTATAAGCCCAGTTATTTCCGTTGTAGAACCCTTCCTCCAGTGTTTAGTATTCTTCATATCTGAAAGGATGAATTGAAGGTTGAGATGATACCTGTAGTGTTTAGAAAAGAACAGATTTGTAATGACAGACCATTAGTGCAATGGAGATGTCTCCTCTCCTTGAAATACTTCATTTTCTCTTTGTATTGATGCAAACACAGTGTCAAATTATTATTGTTCAAAATCGAAGCAGGTGTGCATTATCCAAGGAAATACAAGTTTTAGCTAATATATTTGTTGAATGTTCCATGAATTCTCAGGGTTTTTTCACTAATTTTATAAAACAGCTTGAAAAGATATGCATAAACTAGTTTACTAAAGTTAAAGGATGCTGAAAATAATGAAATTATTAAATATAAAAGAACAAAAGGCAGACAAAATATGAAAATGATCCTTGAGTAACCTTGTAACCATGTCACAAAAATTTATCTTGGAAAAAGATATTTTAGCAATACTTTTTTCTTACCAATCTCTATCCCCCCTCTCACTTGCTCTCAGACATATATAAAATGTATAACTAAAACATATATTATTTGCTATATATTACAAGGTAAACAGTTAGCAGAAAGTACTCTAGGGAATTTGCTAAATACATGTGTTACTCAGAGTTCTCTACAGGAACAGAAGTGTTAGAATGAAGGTATTTCTAGGATTTGTTAGAATGGCTTGTTGACTGTAGTCCACATAGATGAAAAATGGGTATCTCCAGACAGAAAAATCGCATAGTTGTTAAGTTCACAAGACTGGATGTATCAGCAGTACCAATCTGATGTTTAGTCCCAGGGGATTTCTTGGGAGTTGCTAGTCTTTAGTCTATACTAGACTCTAATATGAAAATGTTAGAAGCAATGAAGGTCATTTAGTTAAACAATAATTCAAGAAGAAAGTTTCAGCATTCATGAACGTGTGTTCACCTGTGGCCATCACAAGATGTCTAAAATACTAATTAACATAAGTGAGAGATTACCTAAACCAAGCAGTAAAGAGCCCAGCTTCTACAAACGATGGTGGATAGAGAAACTATATAAAGGAATATGCAAATCAGTAGGAAATCAGAATTCCAATGTTAGCTAATTTAGTGTATGTCAGGTAACAGGTAACTTCACAGCCTGTCTTCATACTCTTTCATTCCTTTTACAACTCTTTAACAAAGTTCTCTGAATATTGGAGATGGTGGGATTTAGAAGTGGTCTCGAGAGAGCTGAACATTCAACACTGATTCCCAGCACTTTAAGCAGTCGTCATTCAGTACTCACCTCCATTGACTGAAAAGGCAGGATTCTCTGATTAAGGTACAAAAAAAAAAAAAAAAGAGCATCCATGTATGGATATAAGCACAAATATTTAGATGGTAATTTGTCATTATGATAAAAAACAAAATTATTAGAATGTTTCTACTAGGAAGCTTTGATTTTCCAAGAGATGAATTTTTTTTAGTAGAATTTTACTATAACTCACGGATTCCTTCAGAACAGAACTCATATCCAATGAGAACTGGTAGCTGATCCCATAAGAGTTGTGCTGCTCTTCCACAAGTGGGCTTGTCTTGTGCTGTGGGCTGGAACTGTAGTCTGCAAGGTTCTTAGCAGACCCTTGATGTCTTCTCTCCCCCAGAAGCCTGCACAGTATTTTGAAAGAAAGTAAGAAGAGAGGAAGTTTTCATAAGTTCTAATTTGATTTATCTGTATCTTGTAATCAATGTTTATCATACTTTTATCAAATACATCTTATCAAATAGTTCTAATATCTGGTATTAGAAGACAAGATAGCATGTGTGATTATCAAAATTAGACTTGCACACATCTGTCCCTGTCAACAGTCATTCATGAATGGAGGTGGTGCCCATAAGACTCTCCCCATCACTGATGAACTACTGAATCATGGGCTACTTCAGTTTATTTTATTTGTATTGGGCAGTGTCTTGTCTGCATGTATGTCTGTGGGAAAAATATGTGTTGTAACCACAGACCCCTAATGGGAGCGTCAGATCTTCTGAAATGGAGTGGCAGAAGGGTCAGAGCCACAATTGAAACTGGATTTTCAGCAAGAGCAGCCTGTCCTTCTAACTACAGAGCCATGTCGCTAGTCCCAGACGAGTGTCTTTGTTTTCAATTACATGGACAGTTATCAGTCTACTAGGTTTCAATAGATAGTTTCAATACCGTGGTAATACAGATGGCTCGTGTTTAATTCTGTGAGTCACAATCAATCAAATAGACAGCAATGTGAGAAAGTGGATTTTTAAGAAGGAGATTGATAGGAGGAGGCTGTGCATAAGAGTGATTATCATGGCAATCAGAATGCATTTCTATATTTATGTTTTGTCAAAGAAGAAATGCAGTTAAATAACACAGTTCAAACAAATGTGTCATACATTTAAGTAGACTGAATTATTTCTTGAACTGCTCCTAAAAAAATTGTATACGTGACTTCCTATACATAGTCATCAACCAGACCTAATAACTGTAGGAAGCTTAAGGAATACACAGGGAATGATAGACTGATATTATTTTTTAAAAAAGGTTTTAAAATTAAGTTATAAACAAAACGCTAATATTCCAATATTTATATAGAAAATGTAAAAGTATTTTGAGATTAATAAAAGAAATGCCATGTAGGCAGTTTAGACTAAATGGAGAGATAAATCAAGCTCATGGACGCAAATTTCTGTACAAAGTAGCTATATAGCACTTCTATCTGAAATAGTTATCTGAAAAAATTTTAAAAAGATGAGAGAGAAAAAAAGAAGAGATATGATGATGAAATATATAGAAATAGAAATAGATACTGTATGTATTGCTAGAAAGATGAGTCAGCCGTGTTTCCTTAAACTTTCTAAGCTTACGACAGACATAAAATATTATTTAGCTGTATATGAAGTATGGAATTTCTTGTTTGATACTCTTTATAACATTTTTTTAACATTTTTTTATTGATAAAAGAAGAATAAAGAAAAAAAAAACAAATTTCCACCTCCTCCCAGCCTCCCCTTTCCCTCCCCCTCCTCCCACTCTTCTCCCTCTCCTCCCACTCTTCTCCCCCTCCTCCCACCCCTCTCCCCTTCCCCCCACTCCTCTCCCCCTCTCTCTCCAGTCCAAAGAGCAGTCAGGGTTCCCTGCCCTGTGGTAAGTCCTAGGTCCTCCCCCCTCCGAGAGTTATTGTTGTTTTCCTTCTTCTTTTTATTTATTCTTTACTCATACAGTATACCCTGACCACATCCTCCCTTTCCTCTACTCCTCCTTGTTCCCCTTCCACTCTACCCCAGGTCCACACTCCATTTCCTATCAGAAAAGAGGAAGCCTCCCAGAGATATCAACTGAACACTGTATAACAAAAGGCAATGATTGATACTAGGCACCAACCCACAATTCAAAACTCCTCAAGGCAATCCAGTAGGGGAAAAAAGTAGCCAAGAGCAGAGAAGGGAGGCAGAGAAAACTCTTCTAAAAGTCTTACAAAATCTCCAAGCTAAGCAACCACAAAATCTTTGCAGAGGACCATATATACAACATGATTGCATAGGCAGTCTCTTTGTGCCTCTGTGAGCGCTGCTTGGTTGATTCTGCGGTGCTTGTTTTCCTAGTGGTCTCAGGCCTTATCACTCCTAGAGTTCTTTCTTTCCACCTTCTATGAGGTTCCCTGAGTTTCACTAATGGTTAACAGGAGGTCTCTGACTCTACTCCCCATTGGCTGCAAGAGGAAGCCTCTCTGATGACAACTGGGATAGCACTGACATGTGATTAACATTATTGTCTTAAAAAATGTTTTGTGGAATGGGGAAATGGTTCAGCAGGTTGAACTCGTGGCTTCCAAGCCTGACAACCAAAAATTGATCCCTGATAAGCACAGAGTAGAAGGAGAGGAACAAGTCAGACAAGGTGTTTTCTGTCTTATGAATGCCATGGCAAGCACACACACGTGCACACATACAAATAAAGGCTAAGTAATTTAAAAAGATACTTTGGGGATTTAAGTCACACATATTTTGTGTTCATTTACATTTCTTGAGTTCTTACTTACTGATATGAAAGGTGAACTCAGCCTTCTCTCCCATGTCTAGAAGGCAACACTAACTCACACCGTACATATACAGTTTCTATATGTGCTCCATTTTGTCAATTCTCATCTTTAATTTTTTTTCATATTTTGCATCAGCAGCCCAAAAACTTTGCTAGAACACATTATTTCTCTTCTTATGTCATTAATTGCTTCTAAGTTTTACTTTTATATATCCCCAATTTAGGGGATCTAAAGCAAACCTTAACATTTTCAAGATTTATTACTTGATGTTAATTGCCTTTTCCCCCTTTTCCCTAAAATTTCACCCAGTGTGGATTATTGCATGACATTTAGTCAACTAACCTCTCTAACTAATTTTAAGAAAGATACTTAAATTAGAAACTTATAGATTTAGTTTAGTGAGCAAATATATCCAAAATACAATAGCGTACCTATTATTTCAAAACATGAATTTAAATTTGTATAAAATTTTCTTCCCTAGGTGCTTCTTTAGAATTATTCTTTTACTTCCACATTTCTTATTCCCTAAGACCTGACATTAGAACATGAAATATATGTACATAGATAAGAGAATATGGAGATTGATACATTTACATGAAACAAATTATCATTCTTATTTTGAGACCAATTCATGCATAAGTACAATTCACAATTAATCTAATTACAGCAAATTAAATAATCAAAACACAATTAAATTGATTGTGAGTATTAACAGACTTCTTTACCATATAATAGGAAACAATTTTAGTTTTCTTTTTGATTTGGTGACTAATGTTAGTAATTCATTTATTTTTAATTTATACAGTTATTCCCATTTGGCTTAGGCATTTTAGTCTCTAATTAGGAATTAATATGAGGTATGCAGAGAATTAATAAGTGTTTTCATGATGCTAATGAATACACATTTGCCAGGGAATTAGTTCATATTGTGCCAGCTGCAGAATGCATGCATACAATCTGTATAATCCTTACATTGATAAAAATTAGAAACAGGGTTTTTAACTCCTGTTCCCTTTATATGTGTGAAACTGTGTTCCTTTAGTTTTAAATTAATACTATATGTCATTTCATAGAGCTGTGACTATCTTCTATTATGTTTTGTGATTGTAGATAATTTTATGACTTTATTCTAGATTTATGAGACTACAATTTTTAAAATTATTTTTGTTCATTCAACTGTTTTTATTTAATAATGTATTTTTCTTAGTTCCCCTCCCTTCTTTCTTGAACATGCCCTATCTCATCTAATCATGGAAACCCAACAGGTTCCAGACTGGTTAGTCCTTGCATGGGATACTACAACCTTTAAATTCTGATTGAGTTGGTCAAAATTAAGAATTTTTGACTGTATTTTTTGATAAATTATTTGGTTCTATTTTTCATATAAATTTTCTGGTTACTTTTTAGATTTTTATTTATTTTTCCACAATTTTAGGAATGAAAGTCAAAGCCTAGAGAACATTCTACAACTGTTTAAGACTGGTATACATCCCATTCTCATTCTCTACTCTTCAGCAGAAATAATTTTGTTGTATACTTCAGAAATACAGAAACTGTTTATGTCCCAGTAAATGTCTATACATTACTGAGTAATTTACTTTTATATATTTATTAATTTAATAAACATTTTGGGAAAATCTAAAAATTGCATTTATTCTATATAAACACTATTTATTAATTTAAATCCTATAATAATGTTTAATTAATCTTATGAAATATTCCATTACTGATGAACACTACTCCGGACAATGAAGAAACAATAAGAATGTCTCCTCTGGAAAATCTAATGCTTAGTGGTCATAACATAATAAAACACTATTTCAGACTTAAAATATTTCATTTAAACTATTTCTAAAGAAAAGCAGTTCATTAAAAATATGGTTCATGTGTTGATACGCATTGATGTAACTGTAAAACAATCCATTTTATATGTTTGTATATATGCAGTTAAATAGTTATTAATATAACTTTACATGTCCTTATATGTATATGTTATATATTTATCTGTTGTTAACTGGTTTATACAAAGGTACTTATGGAAAACTATAAGTATTCCTTAATAAATTAATGACAGTTAATATTTTTCAGTTCTAAATGCTTTGAAATGTCATGAAAGTAAGAATTCACTGACAATTATGCCCCAAAGAAAACAGCCATTACCAGCTAGTACCAACTGGTAATTCTATTTTCTTATATTGAGCTAGAGAGATGAAGACGATTAGAAATCAATAAAATAATAATAATAATAATAATACAATGATTCAACTAGAGTTGAATCTTTGATAAAATAAATAAGTTAGACAAATTAACAAATTAGATATAGCAACAGACACTGAGGACATCTGCAGAATCATATGATGTCCCAAAAGAATTCCCATACAACCTAGGTTTTGTCCAAAACTATAGCTTGCTCTCCACAAACTGACAGAAAGTCCCCATTGCTGAACTCACTCACACAACTCCTAGAACATGGTGTCGACCTAGAGCATTCACTTTAACCCTTACTTTCTAGTTTTTTGTTTGTCTGTGCGTTTGTTTTTTGTTCAAGAAGGTACTCTGAATGCTAACCAAAGGGAAACATAAAGAAGCATAAACCCAGCTGCAAAATCCTTGACTAACAATGGTGTCCCATCCGCTCGATATGCGAGGGCGATGGTAGCACCAGGCATATGGCAATATCCAACTGATATCTGACTTCACTTTAAGCCTACGTCACAAGATGGAGCCCATACCTGACAATAAGCTGTGAAACATTCATGTCTCTCTACAAAACACTCAGGTCAATGCAATAAATAAGTAAAAAAAAAAAGGTAAAAGTAAAATACAGCCATTTCACTTTCTGTTTTGTGATTTTGTGTTTTGCACAGGTACTCTGATGTTGTATTTCAGACAATATTTCAAACTGAGACTGTACTTCCATTTTCCCAGCTACACAGACTGAATAACCAAACAGAAACATTATTACAACACTGTTTGGTCAATGGCTTATGCATAATCCTAGCTAGCTTTTTACATCTTAAATTAACCCATGTCTATTAATCTAAGAATCACCATGAGGCTGTGACTTACTAGTAATATTTCGGTAACTTTCTCCTTCAGCAGCCACTTGATGTCTCTTCAACACTGCCTACTATTTCTCCCTATTTCTGTTGGGATTTCCTGCCTGGCTTTACTCTGCTAAGTCATTGGTCTAAACAGCTTTATTCATCAACCAATAAAAGGAACACATATACAGAAGGACATCACACATCACATTATTAATGTAGTATTGGCATTTTCTGCAGGGCACAATGCCGGTCTGCGCTTTATACGCTAGCATACAGTTCACAAGCTTTGAGCAAGAGGCTGGAGATCGAAATACACACCAAAACACACAGACAGACAGACACGGACCTCTAGTGACTGGTAAAAAGCCCTTTATTCAATAGCACTACTGAGGCTTATACACCCAACAGTCAGGTGGGCCAACAGGTGAAAACCTTATCCTCTTGTCCTCAAGGCCAAGGCAACACGTGCTCGTGAAGCAGAGCTGGTAAACAAGTTTGACACAGCTTTCAGTAAATCAAATCAGAAGGAAAGTAACGATCACTAGCAGGGAAGAGCAGCTGGAGGCCAGGACTCCAATAGGTCCCAACAATTTTCATAATAAACTCAAATTTTTAAATGCAAATGTTACAAGTAACATTAAAAGGAAGCAGCACATGGCAAATATTATCTAGGATAATGTGGAAGACATAAGACAACATTAAGACCCTAAAAGAAACTTAACCAGAGATATAAGATGACATTTCCTAACAATTTATTTTTCACATGATTATTCTATTTTATATAAAAATGGTGATGATATGAAGGACAACCATTTGTGACTGTCCCATATCGTCTTCATTATCTTTTTCTAGGTATAAAGGAAGTCAGGAAATCACCCTCAAAACTTACTTCATCTACTTTGCCAACTGTTTGGTGACATTACACTTTTATAATCACTCCCTTATGAACATATTTCCAGAAGTTTTCTTTTTGTTTTGTTTTTCCTCCTACATGTCAATTACAAAGTTATCATTCTTATTGGACAAATTCTTAGACAGAATATAAGAGCCAGTATAAGAGATGGATGAAAATGAATCAATGGAAACGGAGAAAACTGGCTACTGTAAGAGAAAAGAAAACAAAAACAATTGCTTCATATAAATTAACAATGACACAAATTTGAGAAAGACAAACACATGGTTACCTAAATTTTCGATGACTATTTAAAGCATATATATCTGCTACATCAGAGTGTATGTTTAAGACTGTGTATGAAAGAGAAAACAAAAGCCTGTGCTAAGCACTGAGGTCAGTGCCTTTGTAATAGGTAAGCATTATCTTGTTGGAAATACTGGTAATAAAGATGCAAAAAGTGTGCTGTTAAGTCAGGTAGAATTAACTTTAAATGGCAGTAAGTATCAAAAATATTTGTACTTTTCTTTGGCTATCTGAAAAGGAAGGAAGGAAGATATATTGATGCCTACTTTGGTTTCAACTTAGAGAGCTCTTCTTACAGGAGAAAATGGTTTGAAAACAGGCTGGTAGCCAACCCTATCCCTGCTATTGCAGCAGAATGAATTACAGGAGGTCATGCAGGTAATGATCTCCAATCAGTTTATAAAATGAGAAATCAGCTTTTCTGGTTTTTGAAACATGATTTTTGTTTGCAATCAAAAAGAGGCAAAATGTAGGGATATGTGAATGAGAACATAAAAGGAACCCTGAAACTGAGAAAACAGAGCCATTAATGGCAAACTTGGAAGAATAATTTATGAATGCTAATATAATCAAAGCAAATGGCAGTTTATACTGGGACTTGACTATCTGTTTGACGTTGGGTTACTTCAAAAAGGGAGAATTTATTTTTTTTGATTTGATTGAAAATATACCTGGTTTGTGAAGAGATATATACAAAACCTTAATATCCATTTGTGTGAGAAGAAATTGATGCACCAAACAATTACCTATTGTTCTGAAATAGACTTATGCAGTGATTTGTAAATAAATAATATATAGACCTTTATTATTTTTATATAAAATTTGAGATTGTGCCATATTTTAAAATCATAATTTGCTGCTAGAATTCATGTTGTCAGACGCAATTTAAGCTGCATCTTCCGTTGAACAAGTTCTTTGGTATGAAGCGATTTTCATTTCACGCTGTCATTTTGTAGCAAGAGGGAAGTTGCATTAATTTAAGAACAGATCCTTTTGTTCTGTCCATTTCATGCTCCACATCCAAAATCTTAACCTGTGGATTACAACAATTTTTCCCTCCCTGAGAATGTGTTTTCTTGTAATACAGAAAGGAAATGAAAAGGGAAATTCAAAATGTCCAGCTGTTAAAAAGCCACAGAGAAGCAATTTGCTTTAGTTCAAAACGTATGTGTTGTCCTTGTGTGAGGATTAGGGCAATTAATTTTGGTTGTTTCCTTACGTGAAAAATCAATCAGGTAGTGATGATATCATCATGCCCATCAAAGGTTTTAAAGAAAGCATAGTAAACAAGACTTAATTACCTCACTCACCACGCGGGGGTTCACTCTAGGAACCCAAACTGTAAAGCAGATTAATTTTCCTCTTCTTATGTTGCTTTCCCTGTAGAGATTGCTATAGCAACAGAACTGAAAAGTATGTGAGGCCAACATCTGCAGACTTTTAAGGGAAATGGCTACTGCACTGCACTTCCAGTGTTTAGTGCTAAAGAATCAATAGACATCTCAAATGCTGAAGGATCAGATCCAAAAAAGTGCAGTTTAATTTGTATTCAATATATTTTATTGCTTCAAAAGAATAAAACCTTGAAAAACTAAGTGTGTTTATATACATTATGTAAGTGGTTGCTAGGTAGACAATTTCTTCTATACAATAGAGTACAAACAATGCAATCTGCCCTATAGAGCTAATTACATATAGCTGTAAGATTATTTGTGTAATGTATTTTCCCCTTAAAAAATGTCAATTCCAGAACAAGGAGAACCACTATAGATATATACTATTATATAGTGGTTTTCACCTTTTATCATATTTATCTATACAATATAAAAATTTATAAAGGACACTCAATTTTATGTCATATTGATTATACTTAACATAGACTGTAGCAACCTGATAAGATTAATGTTTGCAGAGATTAAAATAGTTCAGTTTTATTTTTCTGACACCATATATACCCTTTAACAATGTTCAGAATTCCAATTTTTAAGCCTTAATAACATTATGCAATTGTCCTAACACTGAGGTACACCTAAACCCAAAAGTAATAGATTTAATTATCATTAAGAAAATACTTTTGAAATGGAGAGATGGCTCAGCTACTTTAGGCTAGACTCACAACTAAATATCTAAAAAAAAATATTTTTAAAATTTAAGGTAAATGAAGTTCAATATGAATAAATTTTAAGAAAACATTTTTCTTCTTTCATTTATTTTTTGTTTTGTTTTGTTTTTTTCTTATCGAATCAGGGTTTCTCTAAGTATCCCTCACTGTCCTAAAAGTCTCTTTTCTCAAAATTAGAGACTCCTATTGCTTTCTCCTGAGTGACAGGATTAAAGAAAGGCATATGCCACCATCGTGACAAACCCAGCTATGCAACAATATCGTGATGATGCTGATAGGAAAAATATTTTTAAACCCAAGTCTTTTATAGTAATAACAGCTGTGTCCTCATGGAAACACTTGCTGAAAATGAATGGTAGCATTTGAAGAGAACCTTAGTGAGTGGGAATATATAAAGATTCTCCATGAGGCATTATATGACATTTCAAATTTGGACATGTTCTCATTGGACTTGTTACATACAGCCATCTCTATTCTTGGTGGCTCTTCCAAAATCATTATACTCACTTCTTTTCTCCTAAAGAACTAATATTCCTTCCCTCCCTCCCTCCCTCCCTCCCTCCCTCCCTCTCTCCCTTCCTCTCTCCCTCCCTCCCTCCCTCTCCCTCCCTCCTTCTCTCCCTTCCTCTCTCCCTCCCTTCCATGCTTCCCTGCCTTCCTCTTCCTCCCTTCCCTTATTCTTTCCTTTCCTCTGATCCATTTTTCATTCTCATATTTTTTTCTTTTCTTCCCTTCCTTTTTTCTACACATTACTCTTGCCATCCCTTTCTCTTTTCTCCTTTCCTTATTCCCCTCCTTCATACTTTATTTCTAAAATATAACCAAAAATAAATAAAAAGATTACTTTTCCTATTCCAAGTAACTCTCTTAAGATCTTCTCCTGGTCTCACACTCGCTCCATCCCGTTTACTAAACAACCTGCTACAGCATAGCAATCTTGATTTAAGTAAATTTTACATTACCTCAGATGTAAGGAGTTGTCAAAAGTTATGAAAAAAGAATTAGTACTATACTCTTGTCACCAAAACTAAGCAGAGTATATCATTAAGCAAAATAATAGGTTTAGGCAAGGTTACCTATTGATAATTGACCTTAGTGATACCTAGATCTATTTTCACTGCCATTATAATTATCTACAATAACAACAAACAGAGAGAATATCTGGTTTTCCCACTCCCTATCCCTACTAATTCCCCCATTACCTACTTCCCTTTTGTGTTTCTTGCTTCTTTGTGACATTCTCAAAAGGTACCACTGGCTACCCTGGGACTCCATACCATTATGGCTTTCCTTCATAGAGATATTTATTCTAGCTGATATCTGTTGAATATATTTTCTATAAACTTATTATCCTTGAGAGACTTTACTGCATATTTCTAAGACATTTTTTTGTCAGAAAAAAATATTTTATCTTCAAATTAGGACAGTTTTAAACCTACAATTTAGTCATGCCCTTTAATTCTCCTTTTTGGCTTTTATTTTCAACCAAATACAAGTGAATGGTATTGATAAGAGAAACTTATTCATTTAATCTAAATTGCAAGTGCACAGATACTGAGTTATGGACAGTATAACTTAATTACTTTAATTCCTGTATTGTCTATAGCGGCATCTCTGCTCTCGTTCTCCATATTCACTTCGTGTATCACTTTATTGTTCATTACATCTTTCGAGGAGTTTATCAATTGAGTTTAGTAGACCAACATTTAATTGCTTTTTATTTCTATCAATGGCTTTTCTTTCTACTTCACTTAGTTTCTCATATAATTTTTATCTCTTACGTTGGAACTTCTTAAAAATTAAACGTCATATTGCTCACATGAGACCTTGTATCTTCTTTGTTCTAATCACTTTCTGGCACAGTTTTCTCAAAGCACTGGTTAAGCATGATTCTATGAAATTTTATAAGTTGCAGTTCCGTTTTCATTTAATTCAAAGTACTCTCTACTGTCCTTAAGAGAGAGCCTTGATGACATTTTAAATACTTGGAGTTGTTTTATTCAAAGTGTTAGGATAACTTCCCCCCTGGCTGTTAGTTATAGATAGGATTATGTTTCACACCAAACACATATTACTTTTCACTGTCTTTCTTTGTACACACCACATCTCTTGTTCCTTTGTGATATTCCATTGCTTCTACTGGCAAAGTTTGTTTTTGTTACTGTCTTTTCATGACTCCAACTTCTCTTTGGTTGTTCACGCATTTGAAATTTTACTTATTTAAATACTTTACATAGAGCATCAATGTGAAACATCTTTCACTACCTCAATAATAGTATTAGTCTTATTAAATATTTCAATATATGTGATAGCTAGTATTTGTTATCAACTTCTCAGGATTTAGAGTCACCAAGGAGACAGATGTAGATAGGATGAAATGAACTGAAAGTATCTACACTATATGTGAGCTGCACCATACAATGGACTGGATTACTGGTTCAAATGAAAAGAAGAAAGCTAATTGACTAACATGTATTTCTTTCTGTTCCTGCAGTGTGAAAATTCATTTCCACTCATACTGCTGTGTTTTTCTTCAACTGATGAATTGTATCTCCTTCAAATATGAGCCAAAATGGTCTCCTATCCCTTCATTAATATTTTTGAGATTATAATTTAATTTAAATATTTAGTCCTATCCTTTCTTACCTCCAAATTGTCCAATATGTCCTGGCACAATCTTCTTCAAATTCATTGCCACTTTTTATTACTTATTATTGTATACAAATATATGCTTATATACATATCTATATATTCCTAAATATAACCTAGAGAGTAAAACTTGATCACAGAAAAAAGGATGTAAACTAAATATAACATTTATTTTACCCAATTTTAAATATATATTTATACTATATAATGTATAACATTTATAAATTTGGTAAAAAATATATCTATTATACTACATTATATATTTAAATATACAAATATATTATTATTAATATTTTAATATTAAATGTATATGCTGTGGTAAGTTATTTATGTTTACTTCAAAATACATCTTTGGTAAGTAATTATTTTGGGGAGTGGTTGTGAAAGGATTTTTGTGTAATAGCTCTGGGTGTCCTTAATGCTAGCTTTGTACACAAGGCTGTCCTCAAACTCACAGAGACTACCTGCCTCTGCCTCCAGAATGCCGGGATAAGTGGTTGGATAAGCACCACCACTGCTTAGCCACCATGCCCTTCTTATATTTGACAGCTGTTGATTGTTTGGCTGAAATTTACAGCAATCTCTTTAGGATCTGTTCAGTGAATAATTTCTGCTTTAACACTAGATTTCTCACTAGCACTGGGGAAGGTTTGAGTTTTATTTTTATGAATATTATTAATATTATCATTTCAGCAGGATAGAAGTTGAATATAGCTGATATATTTGATCAAGGATACTGGGGTTTATTTTAATACCATTTAGATTTTAAATAATTCACAGTGCTCTTTTGACCCATTTCACCAAAACCTAGTTTGGGAATTGCACTAGGAGCTGAGTAGTAGCTTAGTAGTCAATTGCATATCTAAACATGGACATTTTCAATCTACAATGGAGTGAACTGATATATATGCTACAATTCGTTACCAGTGCCATTCCTTGTAGTTCCTTTAGCAAGAAGTATTAGCTTCTAACACCCACCACCCATAAAAGCATGCCGTTTCCTTTTCCACTTCAACTTTAGAAAAATGCCAGAAAAAAGCAAAGGTAAATTCCAATCTGTAGGAGTTGCTTTAAGGTTTTTGTTCATTTGAAATTTAGCCTATTTGTAACCTTTCAAATTTCAGAGCAACTCTTAATAATGCAGATTTTGCATCCCATGGTTCCTTACTGTGATTATTATTCTTTCCATAAAGCTGACTGTGTTAAAATCAAAATTCTAGAATTTTGAACTGCCTGAGGACCTGGCTACAGAGTATGAGATATGAGAAACAGAGAGATGCTTCGGGCTATTCAGAAGAGCTCTCTACTATTTCCTTTCCCCATCTTTCCTCTTCCAAACTTCATACCCGGGCATAGCATTCTTAAGGGCATTGCTGTGGTTTTATACTTATATCCATTGGTGGAGAAATAGTGCCTTATAGTTATATCATCCTCAAGGTTACTGAAATTTGAATCTACCAAATTATATATTTTTATCATGACATGGCATAATAATTTGATATGGAAATCTCTATGCTAGATAATTACATAATTCAGATTTAATTTATATGACCATAAGATTTTCTTTATGTTTTTCAAATTCCTAAGTATATCTGAGTACCAGTTTCTGGAAGACTACAGACTCCGTGGGAATCTGAACATTACATGATGAGGATTCACCAGGGTCTGTCTCAGCATTGTCATTTTGAAATTATTTAGAAATGAGTTTTTAATAGCAGCTATTCCTAATGCTGGATATATGACCTGTTTAATATCGAACACAAACATACACTCCTAAATAAAATTCAACCTTAGCAATACGGAAGTTATTGAAAATGCAATTAGTTTATGCTGAGTATAACAGAATGCTTTTGAATGGTACAGTAGAAAGAACGGGACTAAAGAGTGACGAAGCCATTCTATAGGTATGAACACCAACAAACTCCATCACAGAAATTTTAAACTTAACTTTGAATGGTACTAAAATACTTTACTAATGGTATTTTTAAGTCAAAATTAAGAGGGCTATTCTTGTCATAATCTACCCATATCCTACAATAGGAGGAGATGCTAAACTTATCCAAGTGCATTTAATTCCCCAGAGTAGCTCTTACCTTATGAGAGCTATATTCCACATTCACTTTGTGTTTCTAATACCTGTCTGTTTTGTGATAGAAAATGTAACATATTTTTTTCGAAGATAAATTCAGTTTGACAGCAGTCTCAGTTTATTTCACATAAGATAATCTAACATGTAAAATATTTTCGAGTAATCTTCAGGATCTTTTTAACTTCCTCACTTTAACTCATGATGATTTTGGAGGCATAGAAACTGTTGCTATTGGTCTTAGTTTATTAAGCGCTGTGAACTGTCCAGAGCTGTCAAGACACTAATATTAATGCTTTTAGATATTCATCATTTACACATTTTATGATACAGTGCATGGCAGGGATAATAAAAGTACCAATTACTATTTTTCTTGAGAGAATAAAATGAGCAATTCTTTTCTAAAGGCCATACAGTTGTGTTTCTTTCTAATATTCCATAAAGTTTTCATTACTTTTGGATTAGCTAAGGATTCCAATTTCTAAATTATAATTTGTTTTATGAAGCTTGAGAAAATGTGTATTTGGTTTAGTAATACTGAGATGGCTTTAGGTATTGCAAACTGCCAAGAATGTAATACAAAAAAGTGGAATCTTAAAATAATGTCAGAAAACCTGGAAATGAATGCCAAGAAATTCGTAACTGCTGTTCAAGTAATCGGAAAGTACAGATGTTTCTAGCATCTACTATGGACAGGAACAGGTGCCTATAGTGTCCAGCTGGGAGGCAGATGTGTAGGTATTCATAAGACACCAGCATAATCTTTTACCTGTCATCTCAGCCCATGAGCTTGCTCATTACCTATAAAAGGGGTAAAGTAGGTCTCAAATTTTGGTTCTAACTTTTGCACGTCTTTTAACCACAGGATTAAACTTAATGTTCCCACTCTTGTAATATATATATATAAGGATTTACCAATAAGAAATTTTGATAATGGATTTCAGACAATAACTTGTTGCCTAGTACTTTAAATACACTTCTACTCATACTAAAATTTAACAGAAAATTAATAGTGTATTACAATTTCTCTAATTGTTCTACTTTTCTAAAGTACTTCCTGTACTAAAGTGCCATACTTTAGTTGGTTTAAACAACACAATTTTGTCTCTCTGTTAGTTTTTAGACTAAAATTTTAGACCAATTTTCAGCATTGTTGGTTCCTTCTAAGAGCTGTGAAGAGTTGACAGTCTCTGGGACAAGGTGGGAAAGGACTTTATGAAGCCCAATCATGTGCACGGTATCTTTTTTCAATAAAAATATATCTCTCATGATAAAGGGCATCTATAACTATTTGATGTCCCCTTGTAAAACCTACTTTGGTCCTCAGCATTGATCATCTGTATTTTGTGCATTGAGACCACATAAGCTTTACAAGGAGAAACTTCATGCTGGGTATGAACATATGTAACACCTCCATATTTTATTTCTTATAATTTTATGAACTTATCAAACACATACCAGCATAGTTTTAAAAGAGAATAGATGTCTGAAGAATTGAATGCTCAATTACACCAAAAGAACATGTGCTCAACTATGTTCACAGGGACATTATTTTTAATATCCAGAACCTGAAAAGAACCTAGATGTCCCTCAGCTGAAGAATGGATAAAGAAAATATGATCCATTTACCTAAGGGACTACACAGCAGTAAAAAAAAAAAAAATGACATCTTGAAATTGGCAGGCAAGTGTATGGATCTTGGAAAAAATATATTGAGTGAGGTAACTCAGACCCAGAAAGACATATGTACATATAGTATGTACTCACTAATAAGTGGCTTTTAAATATAAAGAAAAACCAACCTACAATCCAAAACCCCAGACAACTTAGAAAAGAAAGAGGACCCTAAAAGAGACATATATGGATCTATATAGGAAGAAGAAAAAGACAAGAACTGCTAAGAAAATTAGGAGTGTGGAGATCATGAGAAAGGGTAGAAAGGGAGGGGAAGGAAAGAAGGGGAGCAGAGAAAAATGTATAGCTCAATAAAAACATTAAAACTTTAAAAAGAAAGATTTAAGGAAGGGTCATAGACAGGACAATAGAAAGGAGAAAAAAAGAGATTGTCATCTCTTTCACTTGATCATCCACCGAATAACCCACTTCATTATTCATAGCTCGAACCTAAACTAGAAATACAGTTGTAATAATATCCCTTCTGACCGGCCCATTTGTATATGTTTCTGTGACACCTCTTTTGTTATTTATTTTGGTATTTATTTGCATTATTGCTATCTTTCAGTTAGTAAACAATATGCTCATAAATTTAGAAAACAAGTCTTATTGTCAGTTTTTTCTATAAGTAATAATATCTGCAGCAATAATTACTACTTCTTTTATCTCTTTTTTGTTCAAAATGATGAATAAAATGGTAATTCTGTGCTGTCTATTTGTTTGAACCTTTTTAATTATTTTTCCCTTTTTTTTATTGAAAAAAATTTTTCTGCCTCCTCCCAGCCTCCCATTTCCCTCCCCCTCCTCCCACCTCTCTCCCCCCCCCTCTCCCCTTCCCTCTCCAGTCCAAAGAGCAGTCAGGGTTCCCTGCCCTGTAGAAAGTCCAAGATCCTCCCCCCTCCGTCCATATCTAGGAAGGTGAACATCCAAACTGGCTAGGCTCCCACAAAGCCAGCACATGAAGTAGGATCAAAACCCCATGCCATTGTCCTTGGCTTCTCATCATCCCTCATTGTTCGCCATGTTCAGAGAGTCCGGTTTTATCCCATTCTTTTTCAGTCACAGTCCAGCTGGCCTTGGTGAGCTCCCAATAGATCAGCCCCACTGTCTCCGTGGGTGGGTGCACCCCTCTTGGTCCTGACTTCCTTGCTCATCTTCTCCCTCCTTCTGTTCCTCATTGGGACTTTGGGAGCTCAGTCCAGTGCTCCAGTGTGGGTCTCTGTCTCTATCTCCATACATCGCCAGATGAAGGTTCTATGGTGATATGCAAGATATTCATCAGTATGGCTATTGGATAGGGTCATTTCAGGTTCCCTATCCTCAGCTGCCCAAGGAATTAACTGGGGACATTGCCCTGGGCACCTGGGAGCCACTCTAGGTTCAAGTCTCTTACCAACCTTAAGGTGGTTCCCTTAATTAAGTTATGTGATTCCCTGCTCCTCTATCCAACCTTGTTTTATCCCCAATCATCCCGTTTCCCCAAGTTCCCCCCATCCTCCCCTTCTCACTTTTCCCTCCCCATCTCACCTTACCCCCATCCCACCCCACCCCCAAGGTCCCAATTTTTTGCCCAGCAATCTTGTCTATTTCCCATAGCAGGGATAATAACTATATATTTTTCTTTGGGTTCACCTTATTTAGCTTCTTTAGGATCACAAATTATAGACTCAGTGACCCTTATGGCTAAAAACCAATTATGAGTGAGTACATCTCATGATCCTCTTTTTGGGTCTGGGTTACCTCACTCAGGATAGTGTTTTCTATTTCCATCCATTTGCATGCAAAATTCGAGAAGTCATTTTTTTTTATGGCAGAGTAGTACTCTAATGTGTATATATTCCACACTTTCTTCATCCATTCTTCCATTGAAGGACATGTAGGTTGTTTCGAGGTTCTGGCTATTACAAATAAAGCTGCAATGAACATAGTTGAACAAATGCTTTTGTCATATGATAGGGAATCTCTTGGGTATATTCCCAAGAGTGGTATTGCTGGTTCCAGGGGTAGGTTGATCCCAAATTTCCTGAGAAACAGCCACACTGATTTCCAAAGTGATTGCACAAGTTTGCATTCCCACCAGCAATGGGTGAGTGTACCCCTTTCTCCACAACCTCTCCAGCAAAGGCTATCATTGGTGTTTTTGATTTTAGCCATTCTGTTATGATGAAGACAAGAGGTAGATGTATCTTAGGTAATTTTGGATCAATCATTCTGAAGAAAAAAGTTCCATTCTTTTCCTTTGCTAGAAAAACAAACCTGTAGTTGTTTAGCCAACTCTTTTAGAAGTGAAATCTCTTTTCACCTCTTAAATTTTATCCTCCTTGCTCGAGCCTATATTAAACGTGTGACTTAAACTCTAGGCTATACAATAATCCCTTTTGGGGAACAGATTAGGACACTGGTCTCCATATTTTTTATTGCAAAATTGGGTTGCAACCATTTTCCAAATTTGCCCCATATTATAATGACTTTACAGACTCTTAAAGGTTGAATACCTCAATAGCAATGGGGCCACTGAGTATATAAAGGTGTTAATAAGACAAGAACTGAGCAAATTGAGAGAGTGGAAATTATGGGAGAATGTAGAAGAATATTATAGGAAAGCTGTTACCTTGTTACCTCCTGGTAAAAGAATAAGCTCTGATTCCTTAGTTCTGTTCTACTGCAATTATTAGAATAATAAACAGGGATGTTTTGTGTTCCCTTCCCTTTTCTAGTAAAATTCCCCCTTGCCTGGTTGTAGCACATGTGTCCTACTAATCTCTTACCTGAAGCTCCTTCTTTCTAACCCCTACTATGCTTTTCAATTTCTCTTGTTGCCGTGAGTGCTTCGGGTTATATATGCTCACCTAAGGGTCTGGAGCACAATACACAAACAAGAGAGAACATGTATTTTTCAAAGTATTGTGAATTTTAAAGTTTCCAATGAAAGGGAAACAATCTGATGGAGAACAGTTTACATGACTTATGATGTTTCTCTGGAAGCTTTCTTTCTGAAATCGTGTTTTAAAGACAACATGTAGTTAGGATGCTCCTTTCTGGTTTTGTCTTTTTGATAACCACTGTGCTTCCTTTGTTGCTTTGGGTATGTATTTTCTTAATTTGAGGAATTGTTATCATTTTACCCCTAAGATATGGTTGCAATCTGTTGTATACCATTGACTTGGGGTTCTTCAGCTTTACCAATGCCCATAGTTAGATTTTATATATTCGTGGTGTTCCATAGTCCATGCATATTTCCTTTATTTGCTTTCCAAAAAAGTATAGTCTTTGCCTGAGTCACCAGAATTTTTCACTTTATCTTAAAGTCTTAATACTCTATTTGATTGAGTTTACTTAAAAGTTTTTCCTCTGATTTTTATTATAGGTTATCGAATTTCAGTTTGAGTTCTCTTAAATATTTATATTTGTTTGCTGAAGCCAGTTTAAAATTTTGAATTGTTTTATTTATTTAATTCAACATATATTTGTTTGCTTTTGAATAACTCAAGGTTATATTTTTTTAATCTTTTATTTTCATTTAGCTGTCTCTTTAGGTCTTGCTTTACCTTCTTGAATTTGTTGAATTAGTTTATTATTGTTCTTTCTGATTCTTTGTCCTGGGGTATTTTATCCAGGTAATACTCACTGGAGAAAATTTTTATAAAAATAATGGGTTTTGTTGTTGTCCAGTGTGACTTAGCATGTGAACATCATTCCTTGAATGCCATCCTGATGTGAAATTTTAGCCTGCTCCAGATGGGACTAGTACAGGATCACAGAAAGTAGTAAGGAAAACAAACTTTCTTTTTGTTTACAAACCGTCCTTTAGGTCCAATTTGTGCTGTTAAAAGATTCTTGGTGGGGCTGGAGAGATGTCTCAGCAGTTAAAAACACTGTTTGTTCTTCCAGAGGTCTGAGTTCAATCCCCAGGAATCACATGGTGGCTGACAACCATCTATAGAGGGATCAAATGACCTTTTATAGCATAAAGGGATACATTTATATAGAGCACTATACCTAAAATAAAGAAATAAACATTTTAAAAAATATTTTTTTAAAAAGACTATTGGTAGTGAGGCCATTTGCTAGAGCATGATAAATCTACTGGGGTGGGAGGAGCTGTCATACTCTTAAGGAAAACTAACTGACTATCCCTCTCCTAGCAGCAATTTATTGCCAGTCTCCTCTAACAGTGGTAGAAAGTCACACACAAAGCCCCATTCAATACTAAGATTTTTGTCTTACTTGTGATTTTGCAGGTAGTCATATGCATGGTGGCAAAGGCACTATCATGTTCAGAAGACACAATTTCTTTATTTCCCCTACTTCAGACTCTTATACTTTTTTGATGCCTTTTCTGAGATAATCCCTGAGCACTGAGAGGATTGGTGTGATAAAATATCCCATTTAGTGTTTATTACTTCAAGGTCTCTTGCAATCTGCATATTTACCAGTTGTCTGTCTCTGTGTTAACTGCCATATATTTCAAGAAGAAGTCTCATTAATGAGGCTTGAATGATGCATTAATCTATGGATAATGTTAGATCATTAGAAGTTAGTTTTATATTGTATCTGTTTATCAGAATGAGAGTATTGAGTTTCCCTCTAGAGCTAATGATCTATCTAGACACAGTTTCTGTGCTAGGCAATGGTGTCACTTAAAGCTACCATTAGGCCACAAGTCTAATTAGAAAGGGTTTGGCTACTCTTATAACATTTGTGTCAGTATTGAACTAATGGGTTTGTCTTGCCATTTATTACAATATTAGAGTTATTATTGTAGCTCTTATTGCTAAAAGCAGAAAAAGACTGATTACTTTTCTCTTTTGGTGGCATGTACACCAACTTCCATGTTCATAAAAAGAAAGTCAGTAGGGATGATGCTTTCATGTATATATAGGTTGATTTCTCCATGTTCTATATCTCAACTATATAGCATTATCAGCAATAAAGTCTTACCATAAAGTTCTGGAAGATAACCAAGAAAAATCAAAATAATTCTTAATGCTTAGTTACCTGAACGATTGCTTATTTTTGAAATCTGATTGTTTTCTGAGTTTGCTTACTCATAATTAATATTATAATAATATTATATAATTATATTATAAATATAATATAATAATATATTTAGTAATATTAAATATATTTTAGAAAACTATGTAGGAATTTGTCAATGCTTATATGATGATTTTATGTATAATTTTCAGATAAGCTTTGATTTGAAATGAGTAATGATTGCGATTTTGAATCTCCTTTCAAAAATCCCTACTTCTTTAAAATGTGTGTTTCCTCCTTGTATTAGTTATTATGCTATTTTCTCTAACAAAGACTTGACCAAAGCAACTTTAATGGTTAACCTTGATTGTCAGTTTGACTTGATTTACTGAAACTTTGAAACAAACCTCTGTGAATGTCTAAAACCCATTCTACCTTAAATTTGTTTTTGTCAGATGTATTGACATAGAAAGAACAAATACAGCAACTTAAGGATGAAGGATTATTGAAGTTCAGCAGTGTAAAGATACAGTTTATCATGGGTAAAAAGGAATAGCAGCATGGTGCTCACTGTGTGTACTTAGAAAGCAAAGAGATATATGGGATTATTCTGTCCTTGTTTTCACGATTTTATTCAGTGTTCTATACACATCTTTGATGGTGTCATCAAAATTCAGGATGGCATTTCCATGTTCAGTTAAATGTTTTGGAAATTCTCTCATTGACAAATCTAGAAGCACGCCTTCAGGATAATTGTAAATGTCATTGAGTTGACAAGGAAGATTAACCAACACAAATACCTTGGATTGAATATTTTAGGTTTCTTATTTCATATGGTTATCCAATTAATCTTTTTTCAATGTAGCATATCACGTTAAATCTTTTTCCTTATATTCAGATTTAAAAAACTGGTTTTAATTTTAAAAACTATGTTTTTGTTAACTTCCTTACCCATAAATATTTATAGTATGTCTTTGCTATCATCATCCCTTCTATTCCCTCCTCCTTCTCCCTCCATTTCTGAAACATCTCTCTTCCAGCTTCATTTCTCCTCTGTATTATTCTTCATTTTATAACCCAATGAGTATAATTAGATTTGCTAATATTTCCATGGATTTGAGCATGGCGAACAATGCTACTCTCCATCATCCCATACCTACCATTTTCCTTTAATTCTTTAGTTTGTTGTGGAGCTATAATTTTTCACTGACTTGATATTGTACATATCTTATGTGGGTCACCATAAATTCTGTGTGTTGTCTGGAGGGCAGCTTTTCTCAGCACCACCAAATAATGTAGTTATTAAATTCTCTACGTCCTATGAACATGATATCTGAGCTTTGTAGTGAAGTAGTTGGTAGCAATGTGTCCTTTATGACTGAGCACGATTAGCCAATATTTCCTGAATTTAGAACAGGGATGCATCTCTGAATTAATGACTTACTCACTGCAATAAGAAGTATCTCTAAGTTTGAAGGCAGCAGGTAACTGTGATTATAATCATAAATAATTGGAAGACAATTTGATTTACAAAAGTAGTATCAATACTTTCTCCTCTAGGGCCTATGAATTTCCTAGATATGTGTTTGATCATAATTATCAGACCAAATATGACTTCTCATCTGTGAGTAAGATCACTAAATCAATGAAGAAATCAATGGGTTAACTCCATAAATACTCTTGCCATTTTATTTATTTATTTTATTTTATTTTTATTTATTTATTTATTAAGGATTTCTGCCTCCTCCCCGCAACCGCCTCCCATTTCCCTCCCCCTCCCCCGATCAAGTCACCCTCCCTAATCTGCTCGAAGAGCAATCAGGGTTCCCTGACCTGTGGGAAGCCCAAGGACCGCCCACCTCTATCCAGGTCTCCTAAGGTGAGCATCCAAACTGCCTAGGCTCCCACAAAGCCAGTACGTGCAGTAGGATCAAAAACCCTCTGCGATTGTTCTTGAGTTCTCAGTATTCCTCATTGTCCTCTATGTTCAGCCAGTCCAGATTTATCCCATGCTTTTTCAGACCCAGGCCAGCTGGCCTTGGTGAGTTCCCGATAGAACATCCCCATTGTCTCAGTGTGTGGGTGCACCCCTCGCGGTCCTGAGTTCCTTGCTCGTGCTCCGTCTCCTTCTGCTCCTGATTTGGACCTTGAGATTTCTGTCCCGTGCTCCTCTGTCTCTGTCTCCTTTCATCGCCTGATGAAGGTTAATATTCATGAGGATGCCTATGTGTTTGTCTTTGGGTTCACCTTCTTACTTAGCTTCTCTAGGAACATGGCTTATAATGCATGTTACTCTTGCCATTTTTGTACCAGTGAACACACCTTGACTGACAGGTCAATGCTAATACCACACATGGGTTCAGAGCTAAATAAATCTATTAATGTCTATTATCTCAAAAAGCTTGTGTAGAACCTTTCAACACTACAAAAGCCACCCAGCAGTAAGATTTGCATGGCTCATTTAAGACATATTTCTCTATGTGTTTGGTATCTTCAGTAACAAGGCTTTATCACCTAGTTAATGTGATCATGACAGTGCTTATACTTGTTGGACGCCACTGGGCATCTCTAAGAACTCACAAAGAACTTATCTGGCCTGGCACTGGGGATGAAAAATCTTCACTATAATATTCCTCAGCTTCTGTAAACAGCTCTGTACAATAATATGGTATCTCAGTTCCTGTGCTAATGATATGAAGAGAAACCAGGACATAGGTAACCTTTGTAGAAGGAAACAAGTATTTGGGAGTTTTTACAGCTTCAGAAGATTAGTTCATTCTGATCATGGCGGGAAACATGGCGGGAAACAGGAAGGCATGTTGCAACAGCAATAGCTGACAGCTTTACATTCTGATCTGCAGAAATCAGTCAGAGAGAGGGAGATGTAGACAGACAGACAGACTGAGTCTGCCTTGGGCATTTGAAACTTTGAAGCCCACGCCCAGGAGCACTCTTTCAACGAGGACACATAGTTTCCAATAAGGAAACACTTATTAGAGTTTCCCAAACTCTTCATGAACTAAGCATGCAGGTATATGAGACTGGGAAGCATTCCTATTTAAACCACTCTTGAGATACTTTTGTTCAAATTCCTTTCGAAAAGCTATTATTTTTTAATTAGTTAACAAACTAATGAAGTTTTTATAAGGCCTATGCATATATCCTTAGTTTTGGTTAATAAACCCCTACATCTCCTTTCCTAGACTTTTCTGTTCTCATCCTTTTGCTTAAATCTTCAGTTCTCAATATTTACTCCTCGTTCTTCTGCAGTATGCTTTGGTTCATACATATTCTTTTCCAAGCATTTCTCTCCTTGATGACACTCCATTGTGAATGTTTACTTATTTCTAATATGTTAGCCTTTTAAAATAGATTTAGAGTGATGGAAAAATACAGAACAAGTGATGTTAGTATGTATAATTTAGTTTTCTTTATTAGTAATACATAGTTGCATGTGTTTGCTACTATTAATGAAGCATCATTAAAATACTATTAAATAAAATCCATATTTTCTTCATACTTCTTTAACTTCATATTCTCTTTATGTTTTGTTTTACTAGATGTGTTGGTTAGGTTTTGCCAACTTGACATGAACTAGAGTCACCCGGGAAGAGGGAACCTTAGTTGAAGAATGACCTCCTTTAGATTGGCCTGTGGACATGTCTGTGGGTGTACTTTCTTGATTAATTACTGATGTAGGAACTCCCAGCCCTCTGTGGGCAGTGACAGATGTATTCACCAATAAGTTGAGCAAGCCCTGAAGAGTGAGCTAGTAGTCTATGCTATACTCAAGTTTCAGCTTCAGCTATTTGCCTTAAATTTCTACGCTAGATTCCATAAGTATCTAGGTTACATATGGACGATTACATGGAATTGTAAACCTAAATAGTCTTTACACCTCAAGGCCATCTTGGTCATATTTATCATGCACATTTTAGTCACTGTTCTCTTGCTGTGAGGAGACACCAGAATCACAGCAACACTCACACACACACAAAAAAAAGCATTTAATTCAGACTTGCTTACGGTTCAAAAATTATAAACCCATTATCTTGGTACAGAGCAGGGTTGCAGGCATACATGATGCTGAACAAGTAACTGAGAATTCCACATCTGCATCAAAGAAAAAAAAAGAAAGACACTGGACCTGACTTGGGATTTTGAACCTCATAGCCCACAGCCACCACTGCACTTTCTTTAACAAGACCTCACCGACTCTAAGCAGACCACACCTCTTAGTCATTTACAAGTACTGCCAGTCCCTGATAACTAAGCATCAAATAAACATGCCTGTTGGACTTTCATGATCAAATCACCACAAACGGAAAGGGAAAACAATTAGAACTTTATAAATGCTTGTTGCAAGGAGATTACAAAAGAAAAGAGATGTTTTCATCAACTCGTATCAAATTCACATAACATTGCATGACTGATCCCTCTTGAAATAGACTGTGTGTTTGTGTGTGTGTGTGTGTATGTATGTGTATAAACAACACCCTACCATGTAGTTCATGGATGAGTAGGAAGCCTTTATGTAGAATATACTTGCTTCAAAAATCTCAGTGAAATTCTTGCCTCTGTCTTGAAAGTGCTTACATTAAAACCATGAACCATAATGCCTGCTTTGAAGTTCCTCTTCAATGGAACAAATGAGTCATGTAGGGTATGCAGAATTATTCTGTCACTCACTGTGCATTCTGCGGTTGATTCTGGCTTTTTTTATGCTAGGATAATCTTTTCTACACATTCCAAAAGCCCTAATACGAGGAATCTTTCTGTTACTAGTGTGTCTTGAGGTATTCCAGTAACCTGGAATGTTTTCCTTCCCTGCCATAATCCATAAATTATCCCATCCTCCAAATAATATTGCAGGAGTTATTCCAAACCCAAGGCATAGAGATTACTATTGGCTCTGACACTAAATCATCACTGTGACTTAGATCTAGTTACCCTACCCTGTGTTCTAAATCCAGTATTTCTGTCCAATTGCCTATTGAGAAAGAGCCTGCTGAAACATACCTTGTCCTCATCCTGATGTGGACATTTTTTCTTTGACTAAGGTCCTGAAGATGGTCACATGAACCTAGGAATCTTAGGCAACCTGATCAAAGGCCTCTTAAATGGAACGAATTCAGTTTTCTAGCACAGACTCTTAATTCTTTGATTATACTCCTAAAAATATTATTAAATTAAACAAGACTTATCAAACAGATATATACTGCAACTAATTTTACTCATCACAGTTTTTCACTTCTATAATTCTTATCAAACACTAAGTAAATGCAGAATAATAGTCAGTAATACATCTTTTTATTACTGTGAACTTCAGTTTTGGTACACCATTGTTTTTAAGATGATTGTAGTCATTTTTAAAACTGTTTGTTATGATGAAACACATTATTAATATAAGATAAAAATCATAGTGTATTAATAATCTTTCCATAAATTTATGAGTGACAATTAGATTTTTCCATATGTTTGTCTTCAGTAGTGATTATTTTTTCTAAGAAGTCTTTTCTAAAATTATCAAAACTATTTCTTTTGAAGATTTTTCCTGAAATCCACTCTTATATTAACTTTTTGTATGACAGAAAGATTATCACGAATGAATGTTAGCATATTTTTTCACTTCGAAAACAACCAAAAAATTTATCTGTTTAATTTTAAAACCATTTTGGCTATATAATCTGTTTAATTCTAAAGCATTTTGGATGACATAGAAGGTATATTTCAAAAAGCATTAAGAATGGTAACAATTACATTAATTGTATATATCATTCGCATTTGAATTTATAGCTAGACCTGTTAAATTTATTTGAAAATTGTTTTCATAGCACATATTTCACTACATTTTATCACTCTGGCATCAGAATATATACCCTTCTTCCACATCCCCTAGTTTAAAATCACAAGATTCTCTCCATTTTAATAGGACTCACACAATTTTACTGGCTAAAATCAATAAAATAAAAACAAAGAGAACAATACAAAGGATCAAAGAAAGAAAGAGTAAGTTATTGAAGAAAATCAACAAAATAGGCACTTATTCAAACTAACAAAAAGGCAGAGAGAGTGAGTGTGTCCAAATTAACAAATCAGAAATGAAAGAGGGGTATAACAAAAGACACTGAGAAAAACCAAAGAATAAACAGATTTTGTTAAAAAAAAACATCTGTATTCCACAAAATTGGAAAATTTTAAAGAAATGGACAATTTTCTTCATAGGACAAAAATTAAATCTAGACCAGATAAACAACTTAAGTAAACCTATCATCCTTAAGGAAACTGAAGCAGTCATCAAAAGTCTACCTACCAAAAAATAGCTCAGGACCATATGGTTTCAGCCCAGAATTCTACCAGAATTTCAAAAAAGAGTTTTTTTTAATACTGCTCAAATTTATCCACACAATAGAAACAAAATGAACATTGCCAAACTTCTTCTACAGTTATCCTGATACCCCAAACAAAGAAATACGCAGCAAAAAAGAGAACTATAGACCATTCTCCATAATAAACATTGATTCAAAAATATTCAGTAAAATTCTGACAAACAGAATCCAAGAACACATCAAAAACAAAGAAACAAAACAAAACTTTCATTTGGTCTTTCACCATGACTAAGTAGTCTTCATCTCAGAGATGCAGGGTTGGTTCAATATATGGAAATCTGTCAATGTAATCCACCATATAAACAAACTGATAGAAAAGAAAAAAACATATGCTGAAAAAAAGCTTCAACAAAATCCTACATCCCTGCATAATAAAGGTCTTGGAATGATCAAGAATCCAATATATCTAAATATAATAAAAGCAGTTTACACTAAGACAACAGTAAATATCAAATTAAATGAAGAGAAATTCAAAGTGATTCCACTAAAATCAGGAAGGAGACAAGGCTGTTTACAGTCTCCATATCTATTCAATACTTGAAGTTCTAGAAAGTTCTAGAAAGAGCAATAAGACAACAAAAGATCAAGGGATACAAATTGGAAAGGAAGAAGTCAAACTTTCATTATTGGCAGATGATATGATAGTATACATAAATGTTCCCAAAACTTCTAAAGTGAAGTTCCTAAAGCTGACAAATACTTTCAGTAATTAGGCAGGATACAAGACCAATTAAAAACAAATCAGTAGCTCTCCTTTATACAAATGATTAAAGGGCTAAAAAGAAATCAGAGAAACATTATTACCCTTTGCAATAGCCACAAATAACATAAAATACCTTGGAGTAATGCTAACCAAAAACAGAAAGACCTGTATGACAAGAATTTTAAGTCTTTGAAGAAAGAAACTGAAGAAGATATCAAAAAATGGAAAGATCTCCCATGTTCTTAAATAGGTAGGATCAACATAATAAAAATGGCAAATTCGCCAAAAGCAATCTACACCACTTGTTGAAGATGCTTTCTTTGATCTGTTTTGTTTTTTAATTTTAGCTTCTTTGTGAAAAATCATGTGTTCATATGTGTGTTGGTTAATTTCATGGTCTTTGATTCAATTCCATTGATCCATCTTCTGTTTTTAAGCCAATACCAAACTTTTTTCACTCTTATAACTCTATAGTAGAACTTGAAGTCAGGGATGGTGATGCCTCCAGAAGTTCATTTACTGTACAGGATTGCTTTAGCTATTTTGGTTTTTGTTTTGTTTTGTTTTTCCATATGAAGTTGAATATTGTTCTTTCATATTGTCTTGGAATTTGGATGGGATTGCACTTAATCTATAGATTGCTTTTGGCAAATTTGCCATTTTTACTATGTTGATCATACCTATTTAAGAACATATATAGATCCTCCTGGGAATGGGAAATAGACAATATCTCCTGACAAAATTAAGATCACGGGAGTGGGGTAAGATTGGAGGGCGGGGGGGGGAGAAATAGGAAAGAATGGGAAGGGGTGGGGGTAGGAGAGCTTGAAGGAACAGTATAGTCAAAATGGGGGAAGCATAGAGATGAAGAGCAAGGAGAGAAGAGATATTTTGATTAAGGGAGCCATTATAGGGCTAACAAGAATCCTGATTATTATTTCTTAGAAATTTGTTCTTTTCTAATAAGAGACAAAGAGGGAGTGAATCCTGAGGGGAGGGAAAGTGGGTATGGACTGTGATGAGTAGAGGCAGGGAAACTATACTCAGGATATATTGTATAAGAAAAGGATCTAGTTTCAATAAAGGGGAATAAAGAAAAAGAAAAGAAGAAAAAGAAAGAAGGAATTAGGAGTTATTTCTAACTATGGGAGAACTTATCATGCCTTTAGAAATAGATAATATTAAATTTCAAGTATTAAAGTGATATCATATGCTAGTGTTTATTAAATGGAGATGGCCTCTGGATAGGGATGAGGGTAGGTATCTACTTCCCTCAGCACTGGGGAAGATGCAGACCTTTGCAGGTCTGATGCAGACCTGTATAAGCATTATGTATGCAGCTACTGTCTCTGTGAGTTCATTTTTGCATCAGTCTTGTTTCCTTGCTGCCCTGTGTCTCTGATTCAATTTGTTTCTTTTATTTTCCTGAAGTTCATTTTTTTCCCTGTTTATTTGTTTTGTGCCCTATTCCAGTTTGTTTGTTTTTGTTTTATTTTGTTTATATTATTTAGATACCTGCTTATTTTCAAAAGAAAGACATAAAGGTGTGAATTTGGATGGAATAGATGCCAGAGAAATCTCGAAGGATCTAAGGGTAGGAACCACGTTGATAACATATTGTATGAAACAAATACATATTAAATAAAAAATAAAAAAGAGGAATTTCATGGTTTGATGATCTAGCTCATTGACAGAGCTGGTCCTTAGTGTCAGTAACAAATGCAAAGAATAATTAGAAAGCATTCATCAATTGCTTTGACAAAAAGAAAAAAACTCCCATTGTTTTGACGGTGGACTAGATGAAATAACAGGAAAGGATGCATAATACACAGTAATTCCCACTTGATTACAAGTACTGATAATTCAGAAGCTGCAAGTGAAATGAGCTTCTTTTCAAACACCCTTAGAAACTGAATGAACTGCAAGCTGAGGAGAATAATGGCCATAACAAAGGTAAGAGTCGGGGATTATGCGCCTAGATAAAAGGCAATGCAAATACAGAAATCAGTCCCTGGGAAGGTCTGAGTCTGGTGGGTATGAGTACCTTGGGGAAACAGCGATGGAATGAGTAGTTGGAAAAGACGATCACTCAACATTAAGTGTAAGTGAAAATGACTTGAGGAATCCAGTTATTTGTATGAAAATGAAACATAACTTATACACACAAACATTGTTGGGACCATTTGAAATCCTGGCCTCCAGCTGCTCTTCCCTGTTGTGGTCTTTACTTTCCTTCTGATTTGAGTTACTGAAAGCTGTGTCAAAGTTCTTTACCAGCTCTGCTTCATGAGCATGCATTGCCTCGGCCTTGAGGATCAGAGGCTAATGTTTTCACCTGTTGGCCCACCTGACTGTTGGGTATATAAGCCTCCGTGGTGCTATTGAATAAAGGGCTTCTTACCAGTGACTAGAGGTCAGTGTCTCTGTGTGTCTTTTGTGTGTTTCAATCTCCAGCCCCTTGCCCGAAGCTCGCGAACTGTATGGCGTTGTGCACTGCAAAGCATATCAGTCTTCATGATCCTCCTGATATATTTGCAATCAATTCCTTTCAATATGTTTGTAAGAGAAATCTAGATATATAAATATTGGTAATGCTGAAATTTTTCAGCACTCTTCCATATGGTATTTCAGGGGAGTTATGATGTTTAGTCACATACAGATGTAGTTGCTAAGATAGGTAAGAATGTTGTCCACCTCTCAGGATGTCCCTGGTTGCTGGCTATAGACACACAGGGATGCACATCAAATGTCACAGGGTTATTCTCATACATAATTTTATTTGCTTGCTTGCTTCTTTGTTTCATTTCAATTTCTTTTTACCAGGAACATGCTTGTTTAAATAGGTAATTGTTCTATGCTTGTACTTATAATTTGGAATCGCACACTATTTATTTTTAAAGCCCACAGATTCAGAAGATTTTTTCTCCATGGTGTGTGGGTAATTAGGCAAAACCTTAAATGATTTATGAGTTTACCTAGTTAGATTTTTTTCAGTTAAATTTTTAAAATGAGTCTTAAGTGGAATAAGATTTTTTGATAATGTGAAAAGGTGAGTATAATCTGTGTGGGTGAAACTAGTGTTATTTGGGAATTTGTAGGGAAAACTACTTTGGAAGGAATTTAGATGTCAGACTTAGAAAATTGTCTGGGAATTTTACTTGCAGATAAAAGATTTCCAAGTATTATTAATTATGGATAAAAAAAGGAGGTCCCCAAATTGATACTTGATTTCTTTGAACAATAAAATCAATGTCAATAAACCATTTTCATGAATTAAAGTTCTCTATTTTCCTAACATTAAGTTATCATATTATTTGTATATATTAGTGGATTTTCTATTTGAGTAAGCTATATTTTTAAAGAGAAACTATTTGTTATGAATCTAGTCATCCTTAGGTATCTGTAAGAGATTTATTCCTTGATCACAGTGGGTGTCTCTCATTCGTTGGACATGGTTTACCTGTTTATATTTCTTCTCATATCAGGATGCTTCTCTGATTATGACTGAACAAAGAACTGATCTATGTATGAGTAGAGCAGGATGTCCTTAGGAGTCATATTATGACTACATTCCTTTAGCAGAACAATAGTAATTGATTTACCTTAGCAAACTGGACTATCTAGTCTTAGGTTGTTGGCCAGCTGAGCCATGTTGGAGAATAGTGAACCCATCATTCTCAAGGAATGTACCTTAAATATAGTCAGCAACTCATTGATTACCCCAACAAGTTCTATATTCTCTGAAAGGTCTTTTGTTTCATTTTAGTTTTTTCACCCCGGAGTATCAACATGAGTCTTTTGGGGACTAGTGTGAAGAAGTTTATACTATAAATTTTGGCTATGTATCAGGAATTTTCTTCAAGAATGTCTGGACTCCAGTTCATTCAAAACACTTGATGGTCTCTACATTGGTTTGTTTTGATGTGTGCTAATGGAGGACTGTATCTCTTTGTTCTTTGAAGTCAAGTTGAACTTTGGTACACTATACAAGTTTTCTGCCTATACACATCAAGTAGGAGTTTAGTAGTTTACAAACTATTTCTTGTCTGTGTGAATATACTGCTAAATAATCTAGATGTGAGGTAAAAAGCTACAAGCCTCATTGTAAAATATAAAATAATAGAAATGTGTTAATTTAAGTTGTAACTTCTAGTTAAAAATAAGCCTGAGCTAATAAGGCAAAGGGTTTGTAAGTAATATTAAGCCTCAGAAAGGTTATTCAGGAATTGATAGGGAGCAGAGAAACTTCCAGTTACAGTAAATCAAGTAGTGATACATGAAGAGGATGTGAATGAAATTTCCCACTAAAGGGGAAGGCATAGTACCAAAATGTCCACCTCTTATCACCAGATCAAATTGCTAGTACATTAACTGGATGTATCCAATTGAGTTGTTAGTCAAAGGGGTTCTATTGGAACTTCAAACAAAAAATCCTGTTGGCAAGACACCAGATTGTACACCACAAACTGAAGGTAAGGCCCTATTGCTGAAGATAATACCTAAACAACTCATTGAACTTGCAAAAATTGAATTGATGCCCATATAGTAGTGACTTCACTCCTGTGTTCTATTGTACTTTGTAACGGAAACTACTCCTCGGGCTACCAAAGGACAAATTTATACACAAACCAAGCTTAGAATTATGTTTGCTTTCTAATGAGAGAAAAAAAAAGGTAGATCTGGGTGGAAGAGGAAGGGCAGACAGTGAGTAGAGTATAGGGAGGGAAAGCCATATTCAGAATGAATAATGTGATAAAATATTATTTTCAATAGAAGGAAAAAGTGAAAAAATGTATTTTCACACCTATACAATACAGACATGTCGTATTGGTTATGCACTCTTATAGAAATCATAAAATAATGAATAACATTGTTTTATGTGAGAAAGCCAATTTTTAGTAATAAAGTTATTTAAATTATGGTTAGAAAAAGTTGTACAAACACTGAAGCTTGCTTACCACCACCAAATGGTTGAACAAAAAGGTATCTATTAATCTGGAAGAAGAGCTTCATCACCCTGTTTCAAGGATTCAAAGTGAGTCCTAACCTACACACTAGAATGTTTGCATTCAAAGTGAGTCCTAACCTACACACTAGAATGTTTGCATTCAAAGTGAGTCCTAACCTACACACTAGAATGTTTGCTGAGGACGTTTGTGTAGCCATTCTCACAATAGAGTGTTATACAACAATGGGACATTGAACACACAGAACCTAACAGGAATATTATAAAAATTGGTGTCAAATAACTCCAGGATGACACTTAAATTCATTTCAGGAATATCATTGAGGTTCAATACAAGCAATGTATCTAGAGGTAATCTTTTCTTAAAGAAAATTATTCTAGTATTGGTTGACAGTACTATTATATATAAGTATTGGTATAATCTCAAAAACAGAAAACACCATAACGTAAGCTACTGAATTTTTCATGTGGCTGATAACTGAATAATAATGTGATCTCAAATTATGTTGCCAATGATTTAGCTAATTTCACTAGTAGATTATGGTGATTTGTAAATATTTGTATTTTCATAAGAATTAATTATGAGTAATAGATGTAGGTGGCACAAACAGATTTTATTTTACACCAGCTGCTCAGAGTACCAAAGGGAGCGAACTGTGGGAACAAATCCGATTTCCCGAAAGTATGCAAATAATGAATCTTTTTGTTAAGAGTGTCAAGTTTAATTTAACACTACTTTAGCAGAGCAGCACTCTTCCACACACATTTATTCGGGGCCTCATGCCAGCTACCTGGATTGGGTCCAATTCCTACTGTGTGAAAATCTGGCTTGTCTAAGAAATGATTCCAATGTATTCAATGTCGAAACACAACATAAACATCGTCTGAATAGGCTTACAGTGTTGAGAGCTCTTGGAATGATGAACTTTGGTTCAGCTTCTAAGGCGAAATCCTGGGGCTTATTTGGTACTGATTATACCATTTCAAGCTCCTTTTTCCCTGTTACTGAACAACCTTCCTCATCCCTGAATAACATTTTTATTCAGTTTGTTTAAAGGCAAACAATGCTTAAAACATCTGGAGCTCCATTATCTGGTAAAGAGCCTAAGAGCACAAGCTGATTTATTACCTCTATGTATGTATGACACTCCTTTTTTCTATACAGCAAATGCCAAAATGCTTGTAATACTTAAAGGTACAAGTAAATGTAAACATAATTTGACTAACAAACTAAAATGATTTTTCTGAATAGCGTGGGGTGTATGGATTTTGTATGATAGCATAGGTAAATACATAAATAGCAAGTAATAGATAACCTAATCTTACAACTCCAAATATCATCTAGTAATAAATTGTTCATAATGTATAAATTATGAAAGCTTTTCTAACATTAACTTTAAAGCACCTGTTTTAGAAAGAGAATGAAGATGGAGTGTTTCAAGACATTCACTTTAGAATTGTCAATTTTTCTCCATAACCCTATCACAAAACAATCAGCTCGGATCTTGAAGTTATAACCCATTTAGTTCATATACAAAGAAATACTGATTGAATGGCACATTTAGTGATTTAAAGTATGTTCAATATTTTCTCTCCTGCACTTTATTTTTGCTTGTTGCCCAGTGCAGTTCTGCTGATAAAGTTGTACATGGGGATTCACAAACACAGCATGTTCAAGATTGCTTCAAAGCCTTTCTGTGATGTGAATAATGCCATGACCCAGTTTCTTGGAAAAATGCTGAAATCTAGTCTAATATTGACTCCACAATGTTATTCACTCAGATTCTTCCCACAATGCCAATGAACAAGATATGTAATGTCTATATCTATCAAAAACTCCTGTACCTGGGGCATAGGGAGCATTGCAGAAGAAGGATAAAAAAGGCTATAGAATGCTAGCGATCAGTGAGTTTGCCGGAAGATTGTTAATTCTAATAATATCAGAGACTATGCTTCAAAATCTTACCAACATAAGCATGAGTACAGCAAAGAGGAAATAGCTGAATATGGATAGGGGAAAGCCCATAACACCTCACACTCACACAAAGAAATTCACACAAGTAAGGAATGTTTTCAATGGAAGATATAATTTTCCCCAGAGAAGAACATTCCGAATTTTATTAAGGTTGAATAGCCATAATCAATGCCAAATGAAAAGCTCCTAAAATAAACACACAAGTTATATTATAAATATTGAAGAGGTTATATTTTTGGAACACTCATACACAAATGTGATAATAATTAATGAAAGATACAGGCAAGACTTTGAAAGAGAAAGGAGGGGTTTGTAGGTATGTCTGGAAGGAAGAAAAGCAAGGGAGAAGGGATGTAATCATAATCTCAACATAAAACAGCTTCTTGCTTTAAAATATAAGTCCATATCAATTTTATTTACCATTTCAGACTGATAGCATTTTCACATTTTATCAATTTTAGTTTGAGTTTAAGAGTTTAGGCTATGAATTCTATATAATGATATTATGATTTTGCATTTTGACATAATAAATAACAAAGAACAATTCAATCCCAAATACTCTATAATTTTATCAAGGTGATAACTTGAAATCTTGTAAAAAATCCATACAAGTAATTTTTGCCCCAGATTCATTATATAATAGCTAGATGAAAATCTCTGTGAAAGTAGTATTTCAGAGGAACAAATCTATGTGTAAATAAATGTAGAATTAAAAAATTAAAAGTAAACATTTGAAAAATCATTTTATTTCCTTTACAATTTCCTGTAGATTGACTCAATTTTAAATAATAGACGTTGTGAAGGAGAATATGTATAATGAAGGGCCTTTCTTTAACAGCGTGTTTTTCCAAAAACGTTGAATCAACAATTTACAAGCCATAATATTATCAGAAAATAACAGTTCAGTATTTTGTCTGGGTAAATTACATTACAATAAACACTTGTGTATTTGATGCCCTGAAATTTGAAATAACTTTATTCCCTGCTGTGAAAATAAGAAAATGTGGTTGATGATATCAGATTTCGTGTGCACATTTGATATTGATTCGTCAGAATGAGAATCAGAAACTACAGGCCTGAGAGACCCTGCAGCTCAGCCCTTCTGTCTTGAAATAAGCCTGGAGATGAGGTGTAAATAATAATGAGAAAAAGGCAAAGACTTTGAGATTAGTATAGGGAAATTTGTATGAGCTTTCCCAGCTGTAAAATACCTATCACTGAAATGCCCCATAGGTAAAAAAAAAAAAAGTGTAAATGAATAAAAATTTATTGCACATAATTTTTTCAATGGTAAGGATGCTGAAACCAGTAACAAAATTTGCATTAAACAGTATGTTCAATCTGCTGTGTGATATATTTTAGAAATGTAATTTGCGGGAAACATAATCTTAATCTCGTCAAAGTTTAATTGGTTCATTCTACTTTTAAAGATGTACCTTTTCTGTGAGGTAGAATGATGCTCCTTTTAAACAAGGGAGATATGAAAGATGCATTAATGTGTTTTAAGTCTTTTCTTGATGGCACAAGATGAAATATTTTTCAAGTCATAAAGTTAATCTGTGTACATCCACTCTTGAATAAAACATAAGGATAATAGATTTTTCCGTGGTAATTTTACTGTCTTAAAAAAACAATAAATCAATGACTTGTCTTCAATACTTTCTTCACCAAGAATTATGATGATACATATTATAACTTTTGTCTTTTTTTATTTTTGAAAAAATTATCAAATATCAGGTATTATAACAATTAAACCTCATGTATGAGGTCAATAAAAAGTATAATGAAGGCAAATTTTTCAGCATCAGCAATAACAATTATTGCTACAAAAAATAGACACATAAAATTGTTGAATACAGTTGTCTGATGTGGTTGAATTGTGCTTCCAATCCAATTATCTCTGATCTTTAGTCAAAGGGCAGGAAAAGGGAAGCAAAGTTGAAATTCATAACTCACTACGCATTGACAGAACCATCTGCTGAGATATAATGAGGCCAAGCAGACAGGTTGCAGAGGTTACGCCTGAACGGGGGAGCTTTCTTGACGACCATGTGTTAAGAGATATATCTTGAGGCTTTCTTAAATGAAATATTTAAAGGGTGTTGTAAATTATTATTTGTACAACATCTCTCTACATGAATAATTAATATGACTTTTAATTTGGTTTTTAGTAAATTTTTCTTTAACTTTTAAAACAAGATAGTGCAATTTAATTTTTTCAGACATATTAGGAACTGAATATGTTAATCTTAATTCTCATTAATGAACATATTATCATAAATGCAAATATCAATGCAGTTAACTATCCACTATGAATAGCCTTAGCTCCCTAAGTTGATCACATAATACCTGTAAGAAAAAACAGGTTCCTTATATACCTTCGTTTGGGTCAAATTTATCTCAATATGTAAAGATCCAAATTATTTCTTCTGTAACAGTGAGCATAAAGCATAATTTTCAAAATAAAATAAGTACACATCATGGTGATGATAAAATTATTGAAACATACTAGAAATGAGAACCAAAGACCCTAGAGGTCGCCTGGACAATGATGACATGTTCTCCTTTCGAGTAAAGTTCAAAGACGTCATTCTTTGTTGCTTCTTGCACTTGCATAAGAAAAAAAAATCACATTTCAGAATCTTCATGCTCATTCCTCACAACATCAATACTTACCACAACCCTTCAACCAATTATGTTAGTGTTGACTTTGAGAACTTAAAAGAGTTTGTACAGGGGTTCATTTGTCATCACACTATGAAATCTGGGGTGAGTAGACTGTCTGACCTTTACTTTACATTCTATGAAAGTAGCTCTTAGGGATTTCCTGAAGGTTTATTAAATGAATTGATGGTTACTCTGTCTCCCTCCTCAGGTTTAGGTTGCTTGCTTTTGTTTTGCCAAAGATGAAAAGTTTCTCTTCTCCAAAGATAATTCCTACTTTTAAAGAAAGTCATTAATTTATTAAGGAGTCTAGATCATATAGGTGAGGTTTTAATTAAAAATATTTTGAGGGTAAGAAAGATGAAGCGATCTCATTATGGTAACATTTTAATATTACACACTAATATCTGAGATAACTTTTAAAACAATATTCATGAGTAGTAATTATTTGGAATTCATACTTTTTAAAAATGAAAATAACTTCAGTTGATAAAATCATCAGGCAAGAATGTTTATTATAAATATTTATTATTTAATATGCTAGCTTTAACCAGAAAAAAATTAAAGTATTTAATGGTGTTTATGAATATAAAGGGAGGGGATAAAAGTTTTCAGGTAATAAGCTAATCTGAACAAATAATAGGAAAATGTACAAAAGTAAAGCCTAAGGATTGATAATTGTGTTTGTCTGTTTTAGTATATATAAGAAAATATAAAAATATCTATTTAATTTTATGTCTATACATCAATAAAGCAATAGCAACATCATTACTTCTTTGGTTTTTAGAGACAGACTTTCTATGTGTAATAGTCTGAGCTGTACTGGAACTTGCTTTGTAGACCACGCTAGATAGACTTGAACCCACAGAGATCTGTCTGAATCTGACTCCGAAGTGGTGGATGTAAAATCATGAGCCACCATGACCAGCTAACAACACAAATTCTTGATGGGAATTAATTTAAATAAGATAAAAAAGTAAATTAAAAACTATTTTCTCCTAAAAACATGACAAAAACACCTCACTATTTTCATTCTTGGAGAGAAAGTTAAGTAAAAGCAGCTATTATATAATAAATCACAAGACTATATTATATGGAATGTCTCTAAAATTATGATCTACTTCAGTTCCAATGAAATTTCACATATATTATATTGCAGATTACATAGACCTAAAACATTTGCAATACTATTAAATGATTCAGATGAAGAAAATTAAATTAACAAAGTAAAAGTTATCTGAGAGTAAAATGACTTATGAAATGCACAATTGGAGTTTGCTGGTTTAGTAAAATAGGCAACCAAATACATAAAATTAAGGGCTCAAAATCAGCCAATGTTTTTAGAATATTGTTATGAGTTAGGAGTTACACGTAGACATGTGTAAGAAATGATATTTTAACACTGACATTTATGTATGTAGAGACAGAGGCTGGGATAATCACTAACATACACAATAATTACATATCAATGTAAAGGGGTCAGTGAATGCTATAGATAGATTATTAAATATATGGTAATGTAAAATATCTTTGCAAGTGTCTGGTAAGGATTATTTCTTCTTTTCAATTTACTTTTTTTTATTTAAAAACAATCTTTTCTCATTTTGCATCCCAATCTCAGTTCACTCTCCCTCCCCTCATCCTGTTCCTCCTTTTTTCTCCCTAACATGCTATTCAGTCCAAAGGGGAAAAAAATCAACTAAAGTGTAAGAACAATTTTCTTCATAAGAAAGAAAATTGTAATTAAGCAATAGTTATATTTTGAAGATGTTTCTAAACATATAATAAAAATATATACTTATCCACAAGTTATAATATAATATTAATATTTACAATAAAAATCAGCAACAGAAAGCATGAAGTTGTTATCAAGTAACGTTATGCATGGTAAAATAGGAAATAAAACAACTGGAACATGAAGCACAGTAATAAGAAGGTACCACTCACCCATAGATTAGTAAAAAGTGAAATGTAAGCAATGGGATTGGAGACAGTGGGATCTGGGAATTACAGACCTCTCACAGTATCAGCAGCCATACACATTCTTACAGTGAAGACTAGGGTTTTATAATCCTCAAAATAGTCTTACCCACTGCTTTCCAAGCATGATGCCAAACCCCTTGATTCCCTGCATTTGGAAAGCAAGAGTAAGTGGATCTCTGCATGAGGTTCTGACAAGGCAAGGATACACAAAACAAAAATATTCTGCCCCGTTCCCAATCAACCACCTCGCCTACCTCATTCATAACTCTTTATAAGCTATTCTTGTAAAGTTTGCAATATACACAAAAATATAGCTGTTTTATAAACCCAAATTGCTACTACAAAGCACATAAAATTTTAATCATGATAATATATATAAATATATGGATATAATATATTTGAGATTATGATTAAATATTTTTTTTTCAGTTCTTCCTACCAAACACATCACACTGCAACCTCCAATATAAGCCTCTTTGCTCAAATTGATGCTTTATTTTTTATTACACACACACACACACACACACACACACTTCTAACTGCTTGTTCTTTATAATGTCATTTGTGTGTCTATTTTCAGGGTCAATAATTTGGTTTTGAATAATCAGCTACTGCTCTTTTCCTTAGTGAAGAATATATCTCTTCCATTCTCAATGTTCCATGGTTGACTGAAGTTTCTCTATTGGTGTGAGAAAGTGTGTGTGTGTGCCATGTTGAAACCTCATAGGTTTTCCTTTATGAATATAAGTATTTTCATTTCACATATTTCTGTGCACAAGATGTGTGAAGTACCCCAGAAATTATAAGAGGTTATAGGTGACCAAGAAGTAGAGTTACAGAGGGTTATTACCTACTGTGTCCTACTTGGACCTATGGAAGAGTACTATCTCTCTTTTTCATTGTACCATGTCTCCAGACTTCCAAATAATTTTTAATGTTTTACTAATAGCTTCTCTGGAACAAAACCATGGATTAGCTATATGACCATTATTAAAAATACATAACAGGATATCAGTATATTTTTAGCAAATATAATATATACTGACTTTGAAATGGCTGATTTACATTGTTCCATATCAAAGCAAACAGTAAAACCAAATACATATAGTCTGATTACTTATGCAAAAGCTCCAAAATGGTCAATAATATACATTATTATTCACTCATTAAGATTTATAAAGTTCTTTGGACAATATATGAAGAATGAACACAAAATGCAACATATTGTTTATTCTATATGAACTTTAAATAGCTAAAAAGTATAGATAACTACATAGTCACAAGGCCTAGCTATGGTTTTTAGATGTAAAAACTCTTCCTTGATATTTAAATGCCAAAAAAAGAAAGTTTTGCTTGTATAAAGGCCAACAGAGTTAAGTTCTTGATAAGCTACACGACAGGTCACTGACATATGTGTAGACAACTGGTCAAATTATTTTATTGTTATTCACAATGGATATTAGCGTTTTGACTTACCTTGATCTTTTTTTCATGTCACTGAAAACTTAAAAAGATTTGTGGATGAGTATATTATTGAAATTGAGCCTTAATTAGAACTTAATCTCCATAATCATGCATAATTGCCCATGTTTATTACTCCTACGATGAGGACACATATTTCTTTGGCTTTCAGAGAGCTAGCAGAAAGCATTACAAACAGTGTTAGATAATATGATTGTGCACACTTCACTGACTTTATTTGATTACGTGTATTACTATTCAAAGCAGGACACTAAGAACTTACAGTTCACTGGCCTCTGACTTTGCTAAGCAACTTCAGTAAAATCAAAGATAGAATTTAAAAAAAAAATCCTTTTAAACTCTATTCATAAATTTGTAGTTAAATTAAATTAGCATCCTATAAAATGTATTGCTTGTTTATCTAATTCCTCTTTCCAAAAAGTCAGGAAGGCAGGTGCTCCAGGCAGAAGGAATTACATAATAATGAATCATGTTTTTTTCTTAGATCAAATATAATTCTTTTGATATTTTTAATTTATTTCCCGTATCTAAAACACTCACCCAAGGAAAGAGTGAATGCATGAATGTTCATGTGTCCTGATGGGAGGAATGTGTGGTAAATTGCTTAAGCTAACTATAGTGATCAATGTGTGATTATGGTCCTTCTGCCTTTTCAAACCCCATCAGCCATTATTTTAATCATGGTTTCTGATCTTGTTGCTAACAACTACAATTGATACAGTTATTACTTTAAATGGTATTAAAATTATTTATTCTTGACAAAATTGAATGATCATAGCCCAGGATTGTAAATATAGGCTATCTCAGAAAAAAATCCTAATCCCAATAATTTCAACAAGAAATTTAGTTATAAAGAAAAAGATGAGAAATAAAAGCCTACTAAGCAACTAAAGATAATGTTGACTACGAACTACAAAATTCAAACACACAATACTCATAAATTCCAAACAATCAGTAACTATTATTTTCAAATTGGCTATGGATTTATTCTGGGATCTTTATTTCTCTTTTGGGATGATGAAATCCGCAAGGATGAAGTTAAGCCTACAAATGTTCCATGTACAACATCAATAAAATCAAAAATATTCAAGAAAATCATTGCATGCTAATTTTCTTCTGACAGAGTTAAAGTCCATTAGATGGCAAAAGCAAAATTACAATTACTTTCCATCTTAATTTTTAAGACAAAGGACATGACAAGATCAGATGGACTTTTCTGGAGTATTATTCCTCATAATAGAGAATTAAAGAAAGAATTACTAAATAGGAAATACAGGGTAATATTCTTTCTTTGTTGGGTGAAATCTAATAATATGAATTTTAATTTGAAAATATAAAATTTCCCAATTCTTCATATTGGGATAATTAAAGTAAAACACATTTCTGTAGTTTCTGAACTCATTTGCTGTATTTGTATTTCTCAGCCTTGCCCTTGTCAATTTAATTAATATTGATATCATATTTTATGACGCCATTTATTATTGTGAAAATGTGGTAAAGTGTAGGGCTCCCTTATAATATGCAATATTTATAATGTACTTCAATAGACTTTCAATTTTGATGTCAAAATGTATTTTAATGGGAAAATATTTCATGTTGTAGTTTTGATCATGGGTTTTTTTTTTTTTTTTGTCCTTACCTCAACTTTTCTCAGATACATAGTCATCACAAAACTGAATATAAAGAAAAAAGAAAGAATATCAAAAGTCACAAGGCAAATAGATAAAATAACAAATGAAGGCAGACCCATTAGATGAACAGCTGACTTCTTAACAGAGACTCTAAAAGTCGGAAAGAAAGAGCTGGGAGGATCCACTACAAACTATAAGAGGGCACAGATGCTAAACCAGATTACTATATTCAGCAAAAATTTTACTCATAATAGATGGAAAGAGACATTCCACAATTTAAAAACAAACAAAACAAAAAATAAAAAAGAAGCAGTATTTGTCTAAAATACAGCTCTACGTTAGGTACCAAAAAGAAAATATAAAACTGAAAGGAAAATAAAAACCCAAGAAAACATAAACAAAGAGTAAATAATTTCAGACCAACAAAGTAAAAAAGAGAAAAGGGAAAACAAAACAAAACACCACCAGTGCAGTATAAACTGAATCAACATGAACTTCTCATTCATCAAAAGTCTCGATTTCCCAATAAAAACACAAATTAAAAAATTGGAATAGAAAACATATTTAATTAGAAAACCTACTTCAGCAGCGTACAAGAAGTACACCAAAAATTAAAATAAAATGTTAATACCATTTCAAGGTAAATGAATGGGAAAAGGTATTCTAAACTAATGGGCCCAAGAGAGAAACCAGTATAGGCATTTTGATATCTGATAAATAGACACTGAAAATAAGCTCATCCAAAGAGATAGGTACTTATCAGAAAAAAATATCCACCAAGAAGATATTGCACGTCCTAACATCTATGCAACAAATGCATGGGTAAAAGAAACATTACTGCAATGAAAAGTACTTATGGGAAAGCACAGCCTGCAACTACATAGAGAGGACAAAGAGGTGAGTGACCAGCCTCCCAGAGGAACATCCCACTCTCTAAACTCCCCCACATAATGGGGCAAAACGCTGGGCCCCTCCCCCACCTGCTTTGGCTTCTCCAGCCAACCAGCAGGAGCACTTCCTGTAGGTAGGCTGGTCCATTACCACCATTCTGACCCCCAGACCCTGCAAGCTACAAATCCTACCCCAAACCAAACCCTCCTATATCCCTGCAACCTCAGTGAGACTCAGAAACACAGCCTGCTAAAACACAGAGAGAACAAAGAGGTGAGTGTCTAGCCACCCAGCAGTACTCCTTGCTCTCTAGGCCCTCCATATCAGCTCAAAACCCCAGGCTCCTCCCCCACCTGCTTTGGCTTCTCTAACCAGCCAGCAGGAGTTTTCTGCAGGCAGGCTACTCCAATACCCCCATCTCATCCATAAGACCCTGCAACCCACCTGGCACCCAAACTTGCCCATTCCCTTCCACAACCACAGTGGAACTCTTAAACATGGTCAGTTGGCTACTATACAGAGAGGATAGAGAGGTGAGTGGCCAGCCACGCAACAGGACACCCCACTCTCTAGGCCCTCCATACTGTAGCAAAGCCCCAGACCCCTTACTCCTCCTGCCTCAGCTTCTATAGCCAGCCAGCAAGTGAATTTCCTACAATTAGGCTGCTCTAAAACCACTGAGACACAGACATTGACATTACAGAGCAGACCAAGAACAGTTCTCAAGATTGAGACAGCCACTGCGAGGACTGGACAAAAATCTCAAAAACACTGATGGCATCAATTGAAGGAATAGATGGGTAAACACCTATGTAAGAATTCATCCAACAACCTAAAAAGCAACATGATAACATCAGAACCCAGTGGTCATAAAATAGTAAGGCTTCATCATCCTAACCCAAGAGCAGAAGAAAATGATTTTAAATGTAACTTTACAAAGATGATGGATACCTTTAGAGACGAAATATAAAACTCCCTTAAAGACCTGAAAAAAAAAGACAAAAAGTTGAAAGAAATTAACAAATCTCTCAAAGAAACCCAAGAAAAGCAAGTAAAAATAATCAAACAGGAGAAGCAAACAGTTAAAGACTTGAAATATGAAATAGAGACACTAATAAAAACACAAACCGAGGGAACTCTGAATATAGAAAATCTGGGTAAATGAACAGGAATTTCAGAGCAAGCATAACCAGCAGAATACAAGTAATAGAAGAGAAAGACAGTATCAACAGGGCATTTCAGGGATTACTCAGACTCTGAAACCACCCATGTTTAATTTTCCACAGCTTTTATACCCAATATAAATTGGGGGAGAAGCTAAATAAATAAATAATAAAGATTTTATTAAGATGACACAAAAGGTTAACTCATACATTAAACTCAGAGATATTCAATCATTAGCATTCTGTTGTCTAAGTAGTGAGGTGTCCCAAATCCCAGACTATAGATCACTGTACTGATGACCTCATAGATACAAAATAAAGGACCAGAAGTGTAGGGGTAGCCCCAGCCAATCACCTTATTTGTAGGATGGGGTCGCCTGAGGATATTTTTTACTAATAAATATTGCTGGTGTGCTCTCCCCTGCCCCTTCTGCTTTCCTGTTCTCCACTGGAACCACGGGTTCTGTGAGTCTTTCCCTAATTAGAGCTGAATATATTCTTATAATTTCTGTCTGCCTTCATTTACGCCGATACAGAAGGACGTCTGAATATCCTGACTGCCCATTGCTATAGTACTGAGCTATCTTAACGTCAAAAGAGCAAGGCAAACACCTGAGTTAGAAGGTACAATTAAGACTGTTAGTCCCCGACTTCTCTGACTGCCAGACAAGGTAGAAACAGGCTTGCATGTTTTGGCCTCCACAATTCCTCTTTTCTTATTAATTTAAATAAAAAAAAACTATGTTTCTGCAACAGTACAGATTATCACATCTGCCTCTTAGGTGAACACTTCCCCATTTCTTAGACATGAGTCACGTGGAATTAACTGACACCTACAGAACATTCTCCTCAAACACAAAAGAATATACCTTCTTCTCAGCTCCTCATGGAACAGTCTCTAAAACTGACCACATATTAGGTAACAAAGCACACTTAAAAAGATAGAAAAAATTGGAGTAATCCCCTGCGTCTTATCAGACCACCATGGTTTAAAATTATAATTCAACAGCAACATTAACTTCAGAAAGCCCACAAACACATGGAAATTAAACAGTGCTCCTTTGAACCAAACCTGTGCCAAGGAGGAAAGAAAGAAAAAAATTAAAGACTTGCTAGAATTCGATGAAAATGAACGCACAATGTACCCAAATATAGGGGACACCATGAAAAGCAGTGCTAAGAGGAAATTTCATAGCACTGAGTGCCTACATAAAGAAAGTGGAGAAAGCTCACATCAGTGACTTAACAGCACACCTGAAAGCTCTAGAACAAAAAGAAACAGATGTTCTCAGAAGGAGTAAAAGACGGGAAATAATCAAATTGAGGGCTGAAATCAACAAAATAGAAAAAAGAAAACAATGCGAAAAACAACACAAAGAATCAGTAAAACCAAGGGCTGGTTCTTTGAGAAAATAAACAAGATCGAAAAATCCTTATCCAAACTAATCAAATAGGTAGACAACATCCAAATTAATAAAATCAGAAATTAAAAGCAAGATAAAACAACAGACACTGAGGAAATATAGAGAATCGTTATGTCATGCTACATAACATATATTCCACAAATTTGGAAAATGTAAAAGAAATGAATTTTTTTTCTGGAAAGGTACTATATACTATAATTAAATCAAAATAATTTAAATAGACTTACAACCTGCAAGGAAACAGAAGCAGTCATCAAGCCTCCAACTAAAAAAAAGCCCAGGGTCAGATAGATTCAGTACAGAATTCTACCAGAACATCAAAGAGGAACTAATACCTATACTCCTCAAAGTGTTCCATTTAATAAAAACAGAATAAACATTTAAAAGACTAAACTTCAATCAATTAAAAGTATACTAATATAACTGCTGCTTGTTTAACCAATCATATTTGAGATGATCAAACTGTTGCTGAAACTCCCTTTAGAGTCTACATGCTCCTCCATAAATCTGTACTGGTGAACAATCCGACATGAATGCAGAAGTATTAATAAATGCTCTTTGCTCTTACATACTATTTGATTCTGGGGTCTTCCTTCAGCAATTCTTTGGACCCTACACAAGAGACAAAATTATAAATTTGGAATGTTTTAAGACAAAACAAATCTGTTCTGCATAGAGAAATAAAAAGTACAAACATAATTACAATGATGTAAGAAGAACGTATCTTAAGATAAAATTAAAGCAAAAAGTAGTTTTTCCTTAGTGTGTTCATTCAAGAAATATCATTGATGGGTTGTAGGTGGGCTCTGACTTTTCAAAAATGGTTTATGCAATAAAGAAATATTTTCAACAAGGATTTGATGTATGGGTTACCAACTCTAATTCTAATTCATTTTCTCTCCCTTAATGCATGTATAATTATGATGCTCAGAATCAAAGTGCTGGATTTTTAAGAGTTTAGGATCAAGACTGAATGTCATATGGAGAATGTGGTAGAATTTTTTCTAGCATGGAATTTTCTGTCAGATGTTATTTTGTGTGCATTTTCTCCAAACTATGAATAATGAGAAAAAAAATACAATGCAAAACCCATATTATTTGGTTAAAGTCAGATACAGCTACAGCAGCAGAAGTAGATATATTCAGGTACCTTTAAATTTAATGGGGTGCTGAATTGCAGAGGAAAGAAAGTGGATCTTGAAGTTATTAGACATGCTTCAGAATGCTTGTCCTTGACATTATTACATAAAATAACAATGCAGAAATCTAAGGTACATTTATGGTCAGTAAATAAAAACTGTTGGCAGAGATTGAAATGCCCCGAGGAGGATGCTGTGACCTTCCCATATAAGTGAAGCATCTCAGTAAGCAGCAATAGAAAATTAAGATAAACAATATTGAGAAAGGATATTCAGTGTATGAACTGGAAGGCACATCGTTCTAATGAGCTCTATTGAAACACATTTGAAACATAATTAAAGTATACTGTTCTTAAAAGCATCTATGATTTCTGTACTTTTTCCAAATTACTAGGTCATTTTTACCTTACATAATTTGAGAGCAGAATTCTATCACTTTTATCAAACTATGTCTCCTGGCATTCACCATTAACTGAGCAAAATTACTGGGTTTATTTTTTTAGTGTTCACCAAGAGATATTATTTTGATTTTGATATGTTATAGTCAAGTTTATGTGGACTTCATATAATTATGATTAAGGCATATAAAGGACTTTATTATCATATTTGCTTTATCAGTGTTTCCCTATTCTTGCTGTCATTTATCTTACTGACAGTGATACATTTTCATGGATTAGAATGGCCTTGACACTTCTTTACATTTTCCATAAAATTAATTATTATTATCAGATTACACTTTCAAAAATTTTCTCTATAATATGCTAAATATGGCAAATGAAGAAAAATGCATTCCTTGAAAATTGGACAGGAAGGAGATGATGGTCAACTCCTATAATCTTGGAGGTGGAAGAAGCTGAATGATGGTCTTGAGTTCTGTCAATTCTGCACAGGTTGTTAATGGTCAGTCTGCACTAAAAAATCAGAGCCAATTATAACATTGGCAAAATGTATTATTTGACCTTTCATTACATAATGAAAAATGAATAGGAATAATATATGGAACTTTAGGAGCAAAGCTGGTAAAATTTGAATTGTTTGTGCTTTAATGACTATCAATCTATCTAGGTTGCCTGCTTTAATATTTTAAATTACCATGGTAATACAAAAGAAAATAAAAGAAAATTAGATTAGATTTTAGCAAATCTCGGTGATCTTTTAAACTTGTCTGTTACAAGTTTGTCAATAGTAAAATATCATTTTTTAGAAAGTCAAAAAGAATTAACTTTAAAGAAATTTTAAGAATTTCAGATTTATGTTGTATATTTACAACATTTCCATCTCTTTCTTTATCCTATGCAATTCCTCCTGCATCCTCTTCTCTAACTGCAGGTCAAATACATTAGCTATCATTATTATTCCTAATCTTATTACACATATATAAATATGGCTACTATATAAATAATAAATAAAGCTGACCACTTGAAATTGGATAATTGATCTATGGGTGCAATTCTGGAGGGGACAGATGCTATATCTATCTATCTATCTATCTATCTATCTATCTATCTATCTATCTATCTATCTATCTATCTATCTATCCCTCCATCCATCCATCCATCCATCCATCCATCCATCCATCCATCCATCTATCTATCTATCTATCTATCTATCTATCTATCTATCTATCTATCTATCTCTCACTGTTTATGTGTCTGTCTGCCTCTGTAAGCAAAAATGATTGCATGAAAATATTTTATCTACACAACGCAGGTAAACTTAGTTCTTATGACTTCAGTTTACATAATTTTATTACAGAAAGTCTTCACATAAAATTGTAGGAAGCATTAGCGTGGCTTCTTTGTAACATATGTGTTAACAAGTTATTTGTTGTTTTGGTTTTCTGACCAAAAGTTGAGTATTGAAAGTATGAATATGTGTATTGCTTAATAATTGTAAAACATAAGTTATTTATTGGCCATTATATAAAGAAATTTCCTAGCAGAGTCAATATTTTAGTTTTACTTTGTAGAATTAGACCAGCATTATTTTTATATTTAATTAACAGATTAGATAACTAGGAAGAATGCATATTGCCTTCCATATATTGGCTCATTGATATCACTATAATCTCAAATTTTTCTGGTAACAAAGAATAGATTGTTTTTCTGAGACAGAGATTTTTATATCCCAAGTTGGTCTCAAACTCAGGAGGAAGAGTTTGACCCTGAAGTTCTCCTGATCCTACCTTCGGGTGGATAAAATTACAAGCAAGCTGTTGGCTCAACATAGAGCTTTGTGAGCATTGAAGCACATAATCAACTAACCTATGTCTACACCTCCAAGAATGCATCTTTATTTCCCTTCCCCAAGGAAATCTTTGTGTTCCCTGTGAGTGAACTGAGGATGGATGGGTAAAGGAATGTGAGCGATGAGGAGATTGGAAGAGGAGAGTACTGAAGGGGACTGCTAATGGAACATTAAAGTCTGGCACAGGTGAATCACCCAAGAGTCTACCGGGAGTGCCTCAGACTAGGCTACTGGAAATAATGGGTAAATAGCCTGAACTGGCCCTCTCCTTTGACCAGATTGATTCCTGACCAATTGTCGTAAGAGAGGCATCATCCAGAAATTGATGGAGGCAGATGGAGAGACCCACTGCCAAATATTAGGCAGAGTTCAGGAATCCTGCAAAAGTGAAGAAGAAAGGAGTTTAGGACCCAGAGGGTTCAAGGACACTGTAGGAAGGCTCACACAAGAAACTAACTAGGGTTCCAGCTCATTGGGTCTCACAGAGCCAAAACCTAAAACAGAAACTCTGCGTGAGTTTACCTGCCCTTTCCTGGGTAAAGACAGAAGAGGAGGAAATTGGCTTTTCTAGAAGGGGAAGGCAGGAGGGAGGAGAGGCAGAGAGGGGAGGATGTTGGGAAAGCTGCAAATAAATAGCTGAATGAAAATAGGCATTTATGTCTACTTTGCTAGACAATATGGAAGTTCTTTAAAGGTGAAAAATTTATAAAATTGGTTTATGAACAAATGCAAAGTTATATATGACCCCATGTGAAAGTTACCACAACGTCTTTATAAGCAATTTAAGATTTGAATACCTGTCTTGTATTTAGTATCAAGATCTAAGACTCAGTACTGCAGAGGGACTCCCACTTAGAAATATGCCTAATCCGCTGTTGTGAATTCTTGTTACTTCTGAGAATAAGATTAGCAATGAAGAGCAAATACAAACTAAAAAGATTGTTTTATTGTGTCCCTGTAGATAAGAAACGTGAATTCTTAAAAATGTAAGACGATGTGCTGAAAAAACAATATTATCTTATCTTTTACAGCTGACCCAATATTGGCTTAGAAACATTGCACATTTTTTTCACATTTTACAAGCGTGGAATAGAACAACCTGCAGCTGAAAAGAAACAAACAACAACAAAAAATACAAACAATCACTGAAGGGGAAAATTATTGGATGATTTTATAGCAACAACTCTAAAGGCAGAGGGTTTACGTTAGTGTGAGTTAGTAAGAATGGTGATTTTAAAAAAGAAATAATTGGGATGAATCCACTCAGCACATTGCAGAAAAAAATGAAATTAGAATAAAATTCTTATGTTATGAGAGAAGAGCATTTTTTTCCAAAGTACACCAAAGAATTCCTGAGGAATCCACAGATTATTTAGGAATCTTGAACAAAACTGAGAGTGAGTAACAGTGAAACAATAATAATTGCTTTCCTACCCTTTTCGTGACATTGCCTACACTCACTGAAACAAGAGATGTTGCATATCTACTATGAAATGAGTTGGTTGTATATTCCCTAAATTATTAAAATTATTTCACCATTTTTATAAGAGACCTGTGGAAATTTATAACAGAGTCTAGAATTACCACTATAATTTTATGGAAGACCCTCTCTAGTGAAACTTTCAAATGTGTTCCTTTTTTTGCACTTAGTATAGAAAAACTATTTAAATAATTTAATAAAAATGTATATATTTCAAAATGCATAACAAAAATATTTCATAAAACTACTTTTAAATCATCTCTGCTCTTTGTAAATAACCCCTCATCCACATTTCTCTTTCTATCCCAAGGACAATGTATGGTACACATACATACACAGACCCCACAAATAATATCTTCTAAAAAATGATCATTAAGAACTCAAAAATCTAAACTTAAAAAGTAGAAAAACCTGTGGTTAAACAACTACTGCCCTAAAAGCAAAGAGGTTCTATTTGTGACGTATGGAATATTTTCCGTTTATTTTTATCAGATTTGAAAGCAAATGAAAAGAATAACAATAAACTGCAGAATCTGAATGTTTGCTATTAGTGATAAGAAATGATTCCTTAAAGTCATAAGTAAATGCAAAAAGCAAGAAGATAAGATCAGTAGAATCAAATGAGATTCTAGGATATGAGGTCATAAGCACACAAAAGAATGACATTATGAATACATGGAAAAATAGCCACCTGTAAGTCACGGAGAATATGCCATTGTAAAAATAATCAAACCTTTATCTAAGTGTATTACTAGCAGAAAGTACACATTTTTGTTCTGTGATTCATAGAGACTGTAGTATTTTGAGAGAGTGTGAGTAGTGTGTCCATCTACCAGTGGTTCTCAGAAGTAAAGCTGCCAGATTAGTAACAAAACTAAATTTTACATTTCAGCAACTTTTTAAAGTAAACTATGCATTGCAAACTTTACATTCATTACATCAAATTTATCGTTTTTGATGATGTGCTTTCACAACATATTGCATGACTCAGTATCCTTTGTCTAACAAATTTTATTATTCTTACTTTTCTGAATGCAAGACATACCTACTATGATTCTTTGCATTTTAATGTACTATTACATCATGCATATTCTCAATATTCATTTGTATCATTTCAAACTATTAATACAAATTACAATCTCATTTCTCTAAGGCTAAATAGTGAAATCTCTTATGCATCCATCTTGGCTATACATACCAATGGATTCCCCATCAGTAAATTTTTAGCTACGTGTGGTGGCACATACCTTTAATTCTAGCAGTCAAGAAGGAGAAGCAGGCAGATCTCTATCATTTCTAGATCATCCAAGATTACATAGAAAGACTCAGTCTCAAAATAACTAACTACATAAGTAAATAAGTGAAGAAATAAATAAAAATAAAAGCTTTTTTCTTAATAAACCTATATCCTATAGAACTCCTTTCCAACTCAAATCATTCTAAGAATAAATACAAATTTTTGTTACTAAATATTTTTTGTTATATTCTTCATTCAGCAAATATAATAAGAATGACACAACTGTGATTTGCTACTTCATTCACAAAATGTCTTATTTTACTAAATCAAAAAATTGTAAATAAATTATAGAAAATATTAGTATCACAGAAAAACAATCCTATAAAATCATAGTAATTTGGATTATAATGATTTTGCTAGCAGAAAAGTTAACTAGAAGGAAATAAGTCTGTATCCCAAGTGTATTGCTAAGATATATTTCACTGAATTCCAAAATAACACTTAAAGTTAAGTATTGATTTGATATGTGGAAAAATAAAAATACACTGAAAAAAGAAAGGACCACTGTAGGACCGCCCGTGTCACATGATACTGACTCTCCAAAGGATGTTGACTTTCCATGTCTGTGCTCACTGTTTGAAAGCTTGCCTGAATTCAATGTGCAGCATATGAAAGAAAAATAAATAAATAGAAATGATTAAACTTGTAAATTCATTATCAAGTTGCCAAGATTTTCTTTCAACTGTATTTCAATTATTTTCTTCCTATCAGAAGCTTAACAACAATAATTCTGCTAATCACCTTTGACTTTTTAAATTTTATAATGATTTCTTCTTATTTGTAAACAATTTTCATTGATGAAAAGTAATTTGTCCATGAATCCTGTTAAAGGTTTAGGCTTTGGTTATGTTTAATTCCTTCTAAGATTTAGAGATGTAAAGACATCATATGATTTAGTTAAGTGTTGTCAACTCAGGAGATAACAACTCAAAAGAGGTTAAAAAAATATGAGTGACGCACTACATGGGATTCCACAACTGAGCAGTTCTTAGGAGCCCAGTATTACAAATGGCCACATAAAAGTTTCAAGTAGTGGTTTTATTATCAATGTTGTAGAAAAACTGATTCATTCAAAGTTTATAAATCATTATTTTTGTTCTTTTTCTACCATTACAAGAGAATATGTCATAAAGATTTTTCTCAAGCATTCAGAACCAATTTTACCTTATATTTACAAAATTTACAAAAGCTATTTAAGCACAATAAGTATTTTTGAAAAGAATAACTGGTGGATAACTGTATTCATATACTTTTTGCTTTTGATTTTTGAGTTATACTGTTATGTAGCACACCTATCTTTATGCAAAGTATTTGACTTGCCAGATGAACTAGTCAACAATGGAGGAAGGCAATAAATCTGAGTTAACAAATCAGACTCTAGAACAAAAAATGACATGCCCAGTATGCATTAACGACCTAAATATACAATCTGAGAACACACCGTGTTGAAATACAAAAGATATCAGCATGGCTTATTCACTTTAGCAGTCTCTCAAGTACTGTCATTCAAGGCAGTAGCCAACAATAATCTACTCTGTCAATATTTAATTATTTAAAGTTTATTAGGTGTGTGAACATTGAAGAGGGAAATATGGAAGCCATGTCTAGATAAAAATGTACAGGCAACTAAGAAAATACTGAGAAAGAGATAACTGATCATCTCCAAGGAGGAGTCTCTTAATTGAGCATATAATTCCAAGATTTTGGCCCGAAAACATATTTTATATGACAGGTATAGTGGGAAAACTTATTCAATATTTTATTATTTCACACTACAATAATTAAAGAGTTTTGCTTTTATCTTTTCAACCTCATATTTTAATACATACACTGAAAATCCCAAGATAATGAGCACGTGAAAAAAAAAGTTCAGTTTCCTTTCTTCTTTAAAAAAACAGGTTTATTGGGTAAACTGGCATTGATTTTTATCCTCTGAAATATATAATCATAAAAGTTAGTATATTGACTGCTTTCATATAAAAGCACAATACATATAAGGAAATAAAATGTCAATAGATGAATTATCTTTGCAGAGTAGTTCACCAAGTTTACCCTGTGAGTCTTAATTCCATTGATCCCCTTATGTCTGAGCAGCAGAGGTAATGGATGTATTAAATATCCAGCCTTCTGCTTCATGAAAGTAGAGATAACTTTATTAGCTAGAAAATATCAACAAAATTTTTAGTATAAACACTCAGTGAATGGGATGGTAAAAGTCATATTTTTTTTCCAAATCCTTCCAGGAAATGAACAGCATAACATAAGCGTGAGAGTGGAGTGCTAATCTTTAGCCAATAATTTACATAAGCTTTGATAATGTTTGGAAGTTGCTGAAGTATTTATAATTAAAAGCAAATCAGTTTTCACAAAATATAAATCTATGTTTTCATCTGGAATTATCACATAATAACCTAAGAGAGGTAGTATTCCTTAAAGTCTTGGATGTTGTAAATATATTAAACAAAGTAAAAGAGTTTTTGATTTATTGTGGAATGAGTTACTATTGCTAGAGAACTATTTCTGGCTTTGACTAAAGACATTTCTTTATTATAATGTCACATTTTGTCCCAAAGGTCATGCCATGAATTAAAGCTGTAATGAATCCAGTAGAGTTCTATTATTTACTCTGCGTGAAGCTTTAAGAAGGTGACCTGACTGATTTGCTTCACTAATGTTTCAAGATATCTTGTTAATACATCCCTTTGTGTTAGCATTTTATGCCCAACATATACTTTCTTCTACTCGAAGCATATGTTAGCTGCGGCTGCACCATATTCAGGTAGCCATCTGTTGAACATTTGGATTCTGCTCTAAATTATGTAATATCTAATCGGCAGGGGTATTTTTGCAGAATGACCTCCTTCCTGTAGCTAGTCATTCCAAAGCCTAGGGTCATGTGCACATGCTCAAACATTGAAGAAAGCACTTGCTGCATTCAGAGCACTAAAATGTTTTAGAGAGAAGAAAAACTATTTAATATCATTTCCAGGTACTAAAAATGTTTTAAGATCCTAAATGTTTAATTTTCAATTACAGTGTGTGTGTGTGTGTGCGCGCGCGTGCGTGCACGCACGTGCAAGCATGTGCACACATGTGTTTGCATTGCAGATGTTACAGAACACATGTGGAGGTCAGAGGCAACCTGCAGAATTCAATTCTCTCCTTTACCATGTAAGACAGAGAGTGTGAACTCACACCATTAGGCTCAGAGGTATGTCCATTTACTTGGTGAGCCTTCTCACATTCCATTATATCTATTTTAAGTGTTTCTGCACTTAATTTAACTTGCTTATATGTAGGAAGATTTGAAAACATTATATTTTACTCAGATTTTCTAAGAATATAACTATTCATTAGAAAGCATTTTAAGGGTACTAATTTAAGGTTTAATTTAATTTAATTTAATTTAAATTATTTAGGATCATATTTATTACTAGAATGAAAACTTTACAAGGTATTACACATAGAAAATAATCTCAAAGTTTGCTTAATATAATCTGTGGACATATACTATTAAAGAGACTTCTAATGGACCAATAAACTTCTTTATTTAGTAACATGACTACTGCACAAAAATAAGACCTCGTATTTTCATCCATGGCACCTATGTGAGAAGCAAAGTTCAGCACCATGCACCTGTTGGCCAAGTGTTGGAAAAACATAGACAAAAAGACCCCAGACATTTTCTAGCCAGCCAGGATAGCTGAATTAATGAGCTCTTCATTCAAGGAAAGACCTTGAGTAAAATAACTCTAAAAACTACCTAGAAAGACATGTAGCAGCAACCTCTGTTAACCCCATGTGCACATACATGCATATGCAAATCTTAAAAAAATTATAGGTATCCATTATCACACAAAGAAATTAAAAATTGAGACTGAAAATAAACTCTTCTTAAGGAAACCAATAAGTTTTTTACCAAAGATGTTTTATTGGGTTATCCTCTTATTGATAACATTCATTTCATTAAAAACTAAATATTGGTTGTTTAATGCCTAGTAGTCACATGTTTTTGGAAGCTTTTTTTTTTTTTTTTTTTTTTAATTTAAGACTCATTGTGTCCAGATACCCTGAAACATGGAGAACCAAAAAGTGTTGTACAAGAGCAAAAATAAACTTCTAATGAAGTTTGAGTTCATGGAAGAAGGAAGAGAAAGAGAAAGTCACCCAAATACCGACATTTGATGCTTGAGCTCTGTAGAAAAGAAGGACATAAAAAAAGAAGTCACAGATATCTACTGTTTTAATGCAACAACACATGATATTTATTCCATGCTTGCCTTGAATTCATTTTATTTCCCTGCATATTGGTTAAATTCTCTAGAGTAGCAGGCAGATGGTTGGCCTACCAGCTTTCTTTGAAGAAACATTAAAATATGTTTATAAAATGGGAAACAAGGAAGCAGAGATATTCTCGTGTTTCTGCTAAGATTCTATGGTTTTTATGAAGAAATATTTAAAGAAAAGTCACAGAAGTAGAAACTATATAAGATCTCTACTAAAAACAAAGATTAATCTACCTTTTAAAACCATGTTTATTGTTTTTCTGAAAATTCTCCACAGGCCATAGGGCACAATGCAGAAATAAAAAGCATGGAATGATGAATTTTCTGAGTTGTCAGCACAGTTATTTTAAATCACAGACTGAGTTCATTTATCAAAACTCAGAGATGATTTAAAAAAAAATAGTCACAAAATCTTAAATTCTCAATATTGAGACATGAAGAGTTTATTCCTAAGCTCTTCATAAAATCTTGCCTCAAATCTTTGCTATATTCCTTATCTCCACAAATAACACAATACAAGGGAAAAGAATGAAATATTGGTTGGGAGATAACTGTTTTTAGGTACAATATGTGCTGTTGAGAATTAAATTGCAATTTGAACCCCATCAAATAAAAGATGGTTTAGCTTAAAACCTTCGGCATTCAGGTTAAGTGTGATTAAGATGTATAGGCCAAGAAAATTCAAGGCAGATTTTGTTATAGAAGAACTAATCGCAACGATCCTTTTATAAACCAAAATGTAAAGTTTCATAAGATCAAGATGAGTATCTTACGGCGCACCATGCCTGACTGCGCTCTATGCGCCACCATACAGCAGTTTGCGAGCTGGGCAAGGGGCTGGAGATTGAAACACACAAAGTCTCACAAAGACAGAGAAACGGGTCATCCTTGAAGCTAGAAAGCCCCAAGAATGCCCCTTTATTGTGTTCAGGGGCAGCTTATATAGGCATTCTTAACTCATAGCTACACCCCAGCCAAACACATCAGAAACCATTCCCCTGCCATCAGGAAATCCTGAGGGCCTCATGCTCAGAGCAGCTGTAGGCATTCACATCAGGGGAAAACAAGTTGTTTACAAGAAATTCAGGATCTGGGGGCTCAGAGTTTCCAACAGTATCTTGCAATTTCATTGTCTGATTAAAATGCATCATTTTATATAAAAAAGAAGTGAAACTAATAGTACATATTGGGTTAAAACCAGAATAGTGATTGATACTGTCCAGATGTTGCATCTGTAGAAAAGGTCTTTACTTGATCAATATATATAAAGACTTTCAAACTGCATCTTGCAATTTAATGTTTATATAAATTAGTTCAAATAAGGAAACCCTCCTCCACTGATGGTGTGAGTTTAAATTTGTACAGTCATTTTGAAAATCAGTATGATGTTTTCTCAGAATATTTGGAATCAATCAACCTCAAGACCCATTGATACAACTCTTGGACTTATACCCAAACGATACTCAACTATACCACAATAATACTTGTCCATCTATGTTCATAGCCACATTATGCATAGTAACTAGAACCTGAAAACAACCTCTGTACCCCTCAGCAAAGAAAGCATAATGAAAGTAAGGTATGTCTACACAAATAAATATTACTCACTGGAAAAAAAACAATGACATCATGAAATTTGCAGGCAAATGGATGGAGTAGAAAGAATCATTCTGAGTGAGGTAACCCAGACACGGAAAGACAAACATGGTATGTACACATTCACAAGTGGATGATAGATGTACAGCAAAGTATAACTAGGTTACAAACTAAGAGGGACTCATGAATCTCCATGGGAAGAGGAAAACGATGAGATGTACTGGTTACACTAGGGTAGGAGTAGTAAAGTGGAGGAGATGGGGATGGGGAAAATGAGGAATCATGATAGTTGTGAGTGGGCCAGAGAGGGACAGTAATGAAAGAGATATCCTGACAGATGTGGTTGCTGAGAAACCTGGTGCCAGGGAAACTACTCAGAACACACAAGGATGACCCCAGCGAAGACTTTAAGCAATAGTGGAGAAGGTTTCTGAAATGGCCTTCCCTTGCAATCAGATTTGTGACTACGCTTATTGCCATAGCAGGCTTCATCCAGTGTGATCTTATTTATGGTTTGAGTGTATCGTTTTGTCATTTAAATAATAACTCATTTTAGGAACTCAGTTTGCAAGCAAATTTCAAAAGAGTAACAATAATTTTTGTTTCACTTATAAAGTCAGTAAGAACTTCTAAGATTGTCTATCAGTATCATATAAAGTTTACAAAAGAATAGTAAACAGCAGTTTAGGGACTCTATTTGACTTTTCTGGGTCATAGAAATGTTTAAAATAGGCTGATATGCCAAGGGATCTATCAAGTTTTAAAATAAATCCTATTTGTGGAAGCAACCTATATAACTTTTTCCCCTAAGTTTTTCATAAAAGCCTAACATCTTACTTGTATATTCAGACAAGATTTATTAACAGTGGATTTTAGGTACTTGTTTATATCTCAAAATAGTATTTTGCAAGAAAGTAGTGGTTATTCATTAGCATACTCGGAAGCATGTCATAAATAATTTAAACTATAGTTGTCAAATGAAATGAAAAAATTTTTTTCTGTACTTGCTTTAATGTTTTATTATCTTCGTTTTTGCTTGATTAATAATCTACCAAATCTAATAAATCAGAGTTTATATCATTTTAGAATATTAATCTACATCATTTCAACATGACTGATTAAATGGAAAGATATTGTCAGGAATCTCAGTTTATCACTTAGGCATTCTGTTAAAAGTGTATGATAATAAGTACAAAACTGAAAGACCAAAATATATTCAGTATGAAAAAATATCAAACAGAATATTTAAATTGATTTTCTAACATAGTAATAATGTTGGAGAATTTTCAAGATAAGAGTTAGAAAACATATCAAACCAGCTCAAAATAAATTAATGGGAGAACTATAAATCTGAAGAACATCACAGTGGATGGATAGTATATTCTGAAATAACTTAAGCATCAAAAGACAAATTGGATGTTGCATTAAAAAGATTTTAGCTTTTTAATTCATTGGAAAATTAAAAAGGAAGTGTGGAGTTTCTGTATAATTTCCCATTTCATTCAGTGCATGATCTTTATTTAATCTTTTTTAACTCGACCTCTAGAGAAAAATAATTTGTCTCTTATTTCCTGATATTACTTTGACACACATATTTCTCGTGTGTTATATTTAAGTTTGTTATAATGTTATCATCAATCTCAATTCTTATGCTCAATTTGAATATTTTCAATGTGTCACTTACTGAATGGCTACTCAGTTTAAACATTCTCATCTCTGTAATCTGTTCATTAAAACCATAAATGAGACATTTCCATAGTTGTCTTAAGGTGAGTTCTCAAAGTAAGCTTCCAGAAATCAGCCATCTATTATGTTTTTTTGGTTGCCCATATTTTCAATGTCCAAGTGTGGCTGTATTAGTCAGAGTTCTATAGAGAAACAATACCAATAGAAACAGAATAGAAACCAATCCTATTGGTTCTGTTTCTCTACAGAACTCTAAAGAACTCTGACTAATACAGTCCAGATACACACACACACACGCGCGCGCATACATATGATTTATTAGCATGACATACTAGCTGTGATGCACTGAGGCAGTTAGTCCTGCTGTGGGAAAATGGTCTGTACCCTGTCACCTCTATTTTAAATAAACATTGATTGGCCAGTGACCAGGCAGGAAGTATAGGCAGGGCAACCAGGCAAAAAGTAGAGGTGGGGCAATGAGAATTCTGGGAAGAGGAAAGAGTCAGTCTGCAGTCATCATCCAGACACAGAGGAAGCCAGACACAGAATAAGCAAGATGTGACTGCCTCAACAAAAAAGGCACCAAGCCACATGGCTAACACAGATAAGAATTATGAGCTAATATAAGTAATAAGAGTTACTAGGCCAATCAGTTTATAATTAATGCAGACCACTGTGTGTTTATTTAGGATTACATGGCTATGGGACTTGGTGGGACAGAAACCTCTGTCAACATAGTCCAACAATGGTTGTGTATTAACAGAAATTCCAAGCCAACAGTAGTATTGCAGTCCATGAAACTGAATGTTTCAGCCGGTCTTCAATATACCAGAATCCTGAGAGAGTAGCCCAATGGAGAAATGAACTGAACTGACCAGTATCAGTGAGGGTAAGCAGGTGAAAGGCAAAAGATTGTTTTTTATGTAATAAATATATATAGCCACCAGAAGATGTGGCCTAGGTGAAAGGTAGATTATCCTACCTCAAAAGTGCTGTATTGAAGGTGACAATGTGAGTAGAAAGCCACTGAATTATCTGTTTTGTTTCCAGATATTCCATCCTATTTCAAATAATTTAATTAGGAATAAATTAACTTTCTTATAGCTGTACCTAGCCAGTCACTTAGGTTTTAGTTAATTCTAGACGTCGCCTAGCTGATAATCAAAAATAAAATTGTAGTAAGGTAGAAATAAAATTTCTATCCATTGGACCAGAAATATAAACCAACAGATAAACCTCAGTGTATCTCCACATGGTAATATGCTTGATAGTGACCACCGTCATAGAAGTACACTGCGAAATTCAGTCCCTTCACCTTAAATAATTTTGGGGGTTGGAGGAGTGAGGATAAAAGAAAATTTCTCATATTATATATACTAGGATATGAGTTACTAACATTAAGAATGCAGGAAAATAAAGCAGAACTAGACTAGTCATCAGTATTATAAAAACAAAAACATCATGAATAAGAGTAAACTAAAACTGGAAAGAGAAATATTAAAGAGGAAAGATTACAAAAAGCATGTCCAGCTAAAGCTTGACTAGAAAGACAAACACGATGTATAAGTCATATCAGACACAGTAAAACACCGTCAGTATCTAACAGAGAAAAACAGGGTGTCACATCAGCCTCAGGTCAATCTTTGCTCTTTAGAAAAGCCAATTTCAAAATAATGATACTTGCAACAGCAATAACAAAAATTTTAAGAATAGAGTGGTAGAAAGATTATAGGAAAGACAAATCTGATCAACAAAGTTGAAATTAGTTAACAAAGGAGGTATGAGTGATAAGAAGGGGGTACAGATTCTGTTTCTTCTGTCACCACATGCCTGGGTTCAGTTGCTGAGACTGTGCCAATCAAGCTTCTTGTGACTTAACAAGCAGAGCCTGCTTCTATGTTGCCCACTGAAGTTTCAGGATCTGGCATTATTTGTGCCATTGGAAACTCTGTGGAGATAAGCTTACAACTGCAAGGCAAGTACTCTACTACTGAGACCAAGCCAGCTTGAATATAGCCAGCAGGTGATATACTGGCTGCTCAGGTAGAAGAAGCATCTATGTATCCTCTTCCTTTCAACAGGAAGCACACAGTTCCAATCTTTAGCATGTGACTACCCATAGCTGCAATGGATTGGTGATGGCAATCCTCATGCCTAGATTTTCTTACATTTCCATTCTTTAGCTTTTTCTATTTGTTTCAAGCCCTTTTTGTTACATTTGCTGAGAATTGGAGAAGGTGGGATTAATCACCCATTTGCAAATAAACAATCTGTTATTTCTTAGCTCACAGACTTTGACCAGTTATGAGTCCCTACTAACTGCTATCCACTGCAATGAGACATTTTTCTTGTAAAGGGTATTACTGTTATAATCTATGGACATAAACATGCATAATGAAAAAGCAGTTATGCAACAAGACTGTCTGCCCTACAATTGCAATGATTGGAAGTATCTCTGCTATAAGAACTACAATATTTTCTGTGTTTTCTTGGGAATGTTACAGCTTCTCAGCCTTGTTTACATAAAGTGTTTTAGTTTATCATGATCTACTTAGTGAATCTAAGACAGTTGGGGTTATAGAGCAAACCCCTAGTCTTAAAACTCCAGAAAGAAAGACAGTGAGGGAGGAGAAGAGGGAGGGAGACATAGAGAAAGAGAGAGAGGGTAAGGGAGGGAGGGATGGAGAGATGGAGGAAGGGAAACAGGGAGGGAGGGAGGGAGGGAGGGAGGGAGGGAGGGAGGGAGGAAGGAAGGAAGGAAGGAAGGAAGGAAGGAAGGAAGGAAGGAAGGAAGAAAGGAAGGAAGGAAGGGGAAACAAATTAGCTAACTATGACTGTATTTATTTTGGGTGGCTTTCTACTCACTTTCAGTGATATTATGTGTCTTTGGATGTCAATAATATCCTTTTTGATAACAGTTGACTTGTAGTATGTTATAAGACATCTGTATTCTTATTCAGAATTATTCTTTTATTTTTTTCCCTGAGAGCCACTGAATTATCTGTTTTATTTCCAGAAGCAGGTTTTTCGTTCTATTAAGAGTGTGCTGGAGCACTTGGGAGGCAGAGGCAGGCGGATCTCTGTGAGTTCGAGACCAGCCTGGTCTACAAGAGCTAGTTCCAGGACAGGCTCCAAAACCACAGAGAAATCCTGTCTCGAAAAACAAACAAACAAACAAACAAAAAAAAGAGTGTGCTGGCTAGTTTTATGTTAACCTAAAGAACTAGCCAGGTGAAAAGAGGGACCCTTAGTTGAGAAAATGCTTCCATAAGAACAGACTGCAGGAAAGCCTACAGGACAATTTCTTAATTAGTTATTGCTGTGGGGTGACCCAGTCCACAGTGGTCCTGGTGGCCATAAGAAAGCAAGCTTAGGCTCCCCCAAAGCCAGTACGTGCAATAGGATCAAAAACCCGTTGCCATTGTTCTTGAGTTCTCAGTAGTCCTCATTGTCCACTATGTTCAGCAAGTCCGGTTTTATCCCATGATTTTTCAGACCCAGGCCAGCTGGCCTTGGTGAGTTCCCGATAAAACATCCCCATTGAGGTGGGTGGTCCTTGGACTTCCCACAGGTCAGGGAACCCTGATTGCTCTTTGGGGTGATGAGGGAGGGGGACTTGATCGGGGAAGGGGGAGCGAAATGGGAGGCGGTGGCGGGGAGAATGCAGAAATCTTTAATAAATAAATAAATTTAAAAAAAAAGAAAGAAAGCTTATAATGTTAGAGAATGGAGAACAGTAAGCTGCCCTCCAACATGGTTTCTGCATCAGCCTCCAGGTTCCTGTGTTGTTTGACTTCCTGTCCTGGCTTCCGCCAATGATGAACAGTCATATGGAAATGTAAACAAGATAAACACTTTCCTCTCCAGGTTTTTTTGATCCTGGTGTTTCATCTCAGCAATAACAACCACAACTAAGGTAAACTGTATAACTCTATAGTTTTGGTAATGTAATCTTTCTAATAATATTAGTTCTGTGAAACTATGAAGAGGTTATTTAGAAGTATATTAGACTCCAGACTGGAGAGGGAGGGGGAGAGGAGTGGGGGGAGGGGGAGAGGAGTGGGAGGAGGGGGAGGGAAATGGGAGGCTGGGAGGAGGCGGAAATTGTTTTCTTCAATAAAAAAAATAATAATAAAAGAAGTATATTAATTGCTTCTTTTTTATTATTTATTTCTTAAATTAATTTTTACAATCATTGTTGTTTTGCTTTGCATAAATATTTGAGGTTTTTTTTTTCATTACAAAATGTTTCCTACTAGCAGACTGAAATATAATTGTAGGTCGTATGGTAAATTTTGTTTGGAAATATTATTAATCCTAACTATTAGTGCAAAAACAAGTCAGTAGCATTTTTTATATGCAAGATTGTGTTTTCTGTAAACAAGGACCTTAATATTCTCATTTATAGCTTGTGTGTCCCTTGATCTTTTACCTTGCCCCAAATGATTGAAGTTTTCTAATAATATATTGACTTAGAGAATAAATCTTTATAATCCAAAGCTTATATAATTTCCAACTTTTTCCATATAGAAGCATATTAGCAAATTTATAGAAAATAATTTTGAGAATTTTTCTAAATGCTTTGAACCACTATTAGACTTTAGGAGGACTTTGGATATTAAAATACTTCCTTGGGCTTTATATATTGAATATCTCTAACAAAAATTCTGATTTTTTTCTAGATAAAACAGTTTTGAATTTATAGATTTTAAAATCAGGGATGTCTGAACATACAGAATTCCCTCAGTTGAGGGCTTTTCTGAACCTAGTTTTTGAGAGATTTTTTGCTTTTGGGAGATGAGGTTATGGCAGCTGGAGGCTTGTGTAGATTCTACTAAAAACGAATTTCTCAAACTCTTATACATTTGTGTTTTTTCAGGCTCAGTTTGCTTATTTTTTTCCAAAAGAGGTTTGCAATAAAGCCCCACAAGTGTCTCAAATTTGGCATTTTCCTTCCATTGCCTCCCAAATTCTTGGTATGAGTGGGTGTTTGTGTGTGTATGCGTGCGTTCATGCATGTGTATGTATGCATGAACAAATGTGTTTGTGTATTGGCATACACAGATCTTTCTGTTTTATCTTATTATAAAATTTTATTTTAAAACATACTTTTGTTCTCGTACAGACTCAAAGCTTCATGTTCATGAGGTTAGCTGGCTTTGAACTTACTATGAAGCTGAGAACAACCTTAAACTTCATATCCTCCTGCCTCTCCTACTATAGGTTTGGAGATTGTAGATGTACTAGCACTTTACCAAAACCTACAGAATTTATCAAACCTCGGTGATACTGATGAATATTTAGAGCTGGCGTATTTCCACATTAACCTAAAGATTCACTTGCTCACATAGAATTTTGTATTGAGTTATCATTTTACACTCAGTGCTTCCAAGATGCTAACTCCTTGCCTTTAATGAGTCTTTAAGTGTCTCAGATGATAGATTGGTGAACTTTTTATAAAAATCCATTAATTTTGTAATGTTTATAAATTATTCACTGCCCTCTCTTATTGCTATTCAACTTTAATAATATAAAAATAATGTATATTTGGAAATAAATCTTTGAAACTGTCATTTGTTTCTTATTTAGGCTTATCTAATTTTCTCATTTTGCATCTTGCAAACAGGGTCTACTTGTACTTTAGCAGTTGCCTTGGAACTCCCTAGGCTCACTTAAAACTTGCAATAATTTTCTTATATCCTTTGGTGCTCAGTGCTGAAACTAGAAGATGTAACAAAGTCTCAGACTTCACGTCGAATTTTTAAATTAAATAATGTTTCCCTGTGTTTTTTTATAATACGCATCTATATAATAACCCAAGGTACTGTAACCTGGTTATCATCCTGATTGGGCCCGCACAATGCTAGGTTGCTAGCTGTAGTCCACAACACGAAGCTTACATCAGATAATAGCTGTCCTTATATACTGTTGCTCATTGCCTTTGCTCCATCACGTCCTTCTTACAACAAGGCTCACTCAACATATTCTTTCAGGTTTTATATATATTGCTGAAAGGTACTCTGCATGCTACCAAAGGAGAAAGGTGATCACCAAATCTTGTGATCTACAGCTGTGACCTCCCTTCCAGAAGAGTTGCTACAATTGTAGAACATGGTGAGTGAGAGCTCTCATTCACCATCTGATTGAATTTAAGGCACAGTACATGCGATGGAAATAATCCCAACCATGCTTGAGTGGCCAATATCCTGAAACTAACCAGATAGGCCAGGTACCTAGGGGAAAACCTAATGTTACTGTTCTGATAAATGAATGTACCCATAAAATTGGTGCTAATGACATTCTGCTATACTCATATATCAGTGTTTTGCTCAGCCATCACTAGAGAAACTTCCCACATTCAATTAATGGGAAGAAATATAGAGGTCCACTTTTGAACAATAAGCAGAGAAGAGGAGGCCTTGGAACACTCAGTCCTAAATGTGAAGTCTTCAATAAATCCTTCGCCTAAGAGGTCAGGGAATCCTAGATAACTAGATGCAGAAAGACTGTAAGAGCAAGAGAGGGCTAAGGACACCAAAGAAGTAAGTCCCTCTAACAGAGTAGTACTGACACACATTTGAACACACAGAGACTTTGACATCATATACAGAGCCTGAATATGTCTCTGCCAGATGGGATCTCAACTCGGAGAGAAGTGCTCAGCTCATCCCTAACCCAGAAGTTATCTCCAATTGATTGACACTAAAAAATGAAAAACTAGTTCTCTCTAATGGAGTCTCAGTGAGGATACAAAACAAACATAAGGTCACACCCCAAGCCTAGCAGTAGACGCCCAACAGTAAATGAACTCATTTGCATCCTTGCTGTCTCTTTATCTTTGTCCTTTTTTTCAGGTTCTTTGTACACACACAAACACACACACACACACACACACACACACACACACACACACACACATGTTTTCAATTTTGTAGTTTTGGAAGATAACTGTGTTAAGAATGTGTATCTCTGCATCTATTTGTGTTTTTCTTGCTTTGGGGGGCTTTTCTTATATTTTTTTGTCCTGTTCTGGTTTGCCAGTTCTCTTTTAACTTATTTCATTTTATTTTATTATTCTTTTGATGTCTCCTAGTATTCTAAAGAGAGGCAAAATGGAATGGATTCATATGGGAGGATATATTGAGATTCTAGGTGGAGTTGGGGTAGAAGTAACCATAATCCATTTTTAATAAGATAAATAAATAAATTACAACAAATTTGGGACTGAAATCCAGTAGTGAAATTAACCAATATGAAATTGCACATAATTATTAATGAAATTAAATAATTACATTTTTAAACATTTTTCTTTAATTCTGATATTATGATATAATCATATCTTTTATCCATTCCTGTTCCTCTCTACAAACCCTCCCATATACTCCTCTATGGTATTTTTTTAATTAATTAATTTATTTATTTATTAAGGATTTCTGCCTCCTCCCCTCAACCGCCTCCCATTTCCCTCCCCCCTCCCTGATCAAGTCACCCTCCCTCATCTGCTCGAAGAGCAATCAGGGTTCCCTGACCTGTGGGAAGCCCAAGGACCGCCCACCTCTATCCAGGTCTCCAAAGGTGAGCATCCAAACTGCCTAGGCTCCCCCAAAGCCAGTACGTGCAGTAGGATCAAAAACCCACTGCCATTGTTCCTGAGTTCTCAGTATTCCTCATTGTCCTCTATGTTCAGCTAGTCCGGATTTATCCCATGCTTTTTCAGACCCAGGCCAGCTGGCCTTGGTGAGTTCCCCATAGAACATCCCCATTGTCTCAGTGTGTGGGAGCACCCCTCGCGGTCCTGAGTTCCTTGCTCGTGCTCCGTCTCCTTCTGCTCCTGATTTGGACCTTGAGATTTCTGTCCCGTGCTCCTCTGTCTCTCTCTCCTTTCATCACCTGATGAAGGTTAATATTCATAAGGATGACTATGTGTTTGTCTTTGGGTTCACCTTCTTACTTAGCTTCTCTAGGAACATGCATTATAAGCTCATTGTCCTTTATTTATGGCTATGAACATAGTTGAGCATATACTTTTGTTGTATGATAGGGCATCTCTTGGGTATATTCCCAAGAGTTGTATTGCTGGGTCCAGGGGTAGGTTGATCCCGACTTTCCTGAGAAATCGCCACACTGATTTCCAAAGTGGTTGCACAAGTTTGCATTCCCACCAGCAATGGATGAGGGTACCCCTTCCTCCACAACCTCTCCAGCAAAGGCTATCATTGGTGTTTTTTATTTTAGCCATTCTGACAGGTGTAAGATGATATCTCAAAGTTGTTTTGCTTTGCATTTCCCTGATCGCTAAGGAGGTTGAGCATGACCTTAAGTGTCTTTTGACCATTTGAATTTCTTCTGTTGAGAATGCTCTGTTCAGTTAAGTGCCCCATTTTTTAATTGGGTTATTTAGCATTTTTCCCTTTAAAATTATTCTTACCATAGCAAAATGACTAAGATGGAAAGAGCTAGACATATGATATTCTAAATACAGAGAGACAGGCAGGGAGAAGAGGAAAAGAGATACACATGAACACAAACGCAAATACACACACAGAGATACGTACATAGATGTGCTCTCAAAAATAGAACATAATTTTAATATGATAAGATAACATAGTTGTTAACAAAATACTCTAACATTGTTCTTGTTACTTTTAATTGTCTTTATTTTAGGAGATAAGTCTACCTTGCTCCAAAGAAATCATTGGAGTGTTTTGGTATTTCATCAATTTGTTGACATGACACTGGGGGCATTTCTGTCAACCTACCAGAGAATAGTGACTTGGGTGGTCAAGATGGTCCAATTAACTTCTAGAAAATAACAGATCCTGAAAGTGGTACTATTAGCATTGAGATAATGAAAAAAAGTAGTAGAAATCAGTGACATTATTTTATAATAACAATTTTTTACTTGAAATTTCTTCAGATTAAGATATGTTACTATCTTTCAAATTGTGTACATTTAAAACACATAATATTAATAATTCTTATCTATAAGGCTTACAAGTTTTTCTTCTATTTAATAATTTTAAATAATGATCCAGAGGTGATTAATGATGATTGTTTATTATAGTAATTATAAGAAATGGATTATTGATACATAATGTATATATATATATTATAATGTGAAAAACACATGCATAAGAACCACAGATGAAAGAAAATGGACCTTTAGTAAAATAGCAAATAAACAATATGACATACATATTATACTTGTATAAAAATTAACTTAAGAGATCTTTAGTCAACAATCATGATATTTTAACAACAGTATTAATGTAATTCCGGAAGTGGAAACACTATTTTAATTAAAATATTGCTTAAAGAAAAGTCATTTTTAAATTTATATATCTTTTTCATTTACGTGCAAAATATTCTAGTTCCACTAATTATATCTTTTGCAAATCAACTGGCGATTTGTAATGTTGTGTAATCCATGTTGGCACAATCTCATTTCTGTTCAGTTTATTTATTTAAGCTGAAAAATAGTTGAAATTTTTACTTCCCTAAAATAAAACTTATCTTCTCAAAATAAAATTTTCTATTGCATGCAAATTTATCTTTCAAATAGGTGAAATACAGATGTTTAACTACCTAAAATAACTATTCACATCCGTCTTTTAGAGCAAGTCTGCTTCAATGATAGTTCCTTTCTTTAAAGATCATTGGAATTGCCTTAATGTATTTCATTAACAATATTTTTAAGGGGAACTTTCATGTGTGAGTTCAATAATAATACTAAGCATATTTAAAATTATTTTGTTCCTTAATGACATAAGTATATGCTTAAATAATATTTTAATAAAATGTATTAAATGATTAGTGAAATAAACTATAGAAATCAAATTTAAGCTTCAAAAACATATATATATATATATATCTTTAATGTTTTTTCCTATTAAATATCTTTATGTCTCAATTTCTAGTAAATTTATTTGAAACAAAAACAAATATTGAACAAAGGAAAGGCCCATAGAAAATAAAGCAAGTTATAACACTTATAAATAATATCTTTAGAAATTGGTGCCTAAGTAAGTAAGGTGTCAATTTGTACAGATTAGACTTAAATTTTAATTATTCATTTTAATTTTTATGGTGTACATATATTGCATTATGTGTATTTGTGAGCATAATTGTCTGGAGTCCATAAAATAACTTCAGTGGAGCCAATTCCCACTTCCACTTTTATGTGACTTCTGGGCATTCTATTCAGGTCACCAGTTTTTTCTAGAAAATACCATTCCCTGCTGTTACTACATTTAATATTAATTCCCTGTGTACTCACCAAGTTTGGTAGAAGACTTTATGGAAACAATGTTTGAGGTATTATGTAACAGGAAAATATACATTGTGTTTGCTGGTGTTTATCACTACATAAACAACAGTATACAAATTAGCACTACCTAAGCAATCACACCCTTAACTTCTTTCTAAATACATTTGAGAGAAATAATTTTTTTTCATAAACCTTAGTGAAAAATCAAAGTTAAAAATAAACTTTATTAAGTCGTAATAATTCAGAAACTCTTTCTACCTGTGGTGAGACGACAAGAGTACATGAAATTTTCTACCATTTTTCTTCAAAGTCTGTGTCCAAAAACTGATTGTTGATTGTCAATCCATTAATCAGGGAGAGTTGGCTTTCTGGCTTTAAGTACACAGTCTTGCCTGGAGAAAAAATGCTGTATCTGTTGTTTAAATGCCATTTGCAAAATTTGTACTGAGCATACCTGAAAGAACAGCCTGTGACTTTGCTAAGTTTACAGAACACATATTATGAAAGATTTTGTGGCTGCTTGTCAATTTACTTTAAATAATTACATTATGAAGTGCAAAATTTGGTCTGAGACTTACTTTTGTTCAGGCTAGAATTGAGGTGGTAAAGAGATATAACTAAAATTTTTGCACTTATTTTTGACAGGTGATGTTATCAAATTATCTATGAATGCTATCAAAGTATGTTTATACTTTGCCTAATTAAATTTAATTATATTGGTCAACAAAAAATTCAATAATTCATTGGTAGATTGTAGGGAGCTGAATCTGTCCATGGTTTTCAAAGAGTGACATGGGAAGTTATATAATATTTACCTTTTGCTTGTGAAGGTCATAGAATTTTTGAAATGTAAATTCATAAATCAAACATGTATCTGTTCATTTCTTTCAATTCCTCTACCCTGGTTGGCATAAGCTATGAATACAGGATTACATCAAGAAGGAAGCTCAACTTCATAATTTCTGTGTGTTTGTGAAAATTTAAATATCTTAGATGTTTTGTTGTTTCTGTCTTATTAGCAGAAAATTCAATTATTATAATCATAATCACAATAACAAGAAAACATGGAACATGCTTTTTAAACAGATGTCCTCAATCTGTGTGTCTTGACCTCTTTGGGGCTCAATGACCCTTTTATATGTTTAACTAAGACCAATAGAAAACACAGATATTTATATTATGATTCAGAAGAGTAACAAAATTACAGTTATGAAATAACAATGAAAATGATCATAGCTGGGGTCACCACCACATGAGGAGCTGTTTTAAAGGGTCACAGAATTAAGAAGATGGAGATTCATTGATTTATAATGATTCATCTCCTCTATTTTGATTGGCAGCATGATCTCTTAGGAAAATCACTCTAAAAGAAAGCATTCTCAAATTTATCCCTTATAATCCTTGAATTTCTCATATTCTCTACTGCCTATGATCACATACCCTTATTTACATAGAAATTGGTTTTACAAGTTAAAATTATCATCTCATAAATTCACTCATTTTTATACTTTTAATAATGTAATGCATCCAATCATTTTTTTTCCTAATTAAAGTAAAACATTCAACTTACAATATTCAAACAAAACAGACAAAGGGCATTAAAAATAAGAGGAACAAAGAGAAGTTTTAGATACTTCCTTTACTTACATGCCTCCTTAAAACTTTGGGATTCAAGCAAACAAGAAGCAGCAATGACAATGACCTCCATTTGCCCAATTCAGTCAAATATTCTGAGAATACAGGGACATCCTGATTTCTTAGTTTGCTCATATTCTGAAAGGATAAGTGATATTTTATCTAAAATTCTATATTATGAATTTGCCTTAAAATGTTTACCTACTAGAGTCACCTACTATATTTCACAAATTAGATTTTGCAATAATATTTATTTTATGGGGCTCAGGGTGCACAGAGGTGAGCCAAGTACCTCTGGACGGTGCTCTTGAGATGTTAGGAGAGAATGTACCTACCAACACATTCACATTCTTAGCAGGAATTAGGTCCTTTCAGTTCCACAGTATTCCTTGTGAAGTTAGTGGCCCCTCCATCTTCAAATGGGCAGAAATAAATAGAGTGAGGATATCTTAATTCTGGGACCTTCTTCATTGCTTTTTTAAAATTTTTTTCTTGTACAAACTGAAAATGGTCTTTGAAATCAAGACCCATGTAGGATCAGGTTTATTTGGAGAATCTAGTTTACTCTTCTGATCTAAAGGTCCTGTTGTATGTAACACTCCACAGTTTTTTCTTAATGCAGTATATTTATAAATTCCCATGACTAATCGTGAACAGCATTGAAGAACAATGGTATAATTCTGCTTTTTACGGCATCCATGAATGGATATTTTCTACACACAGTTTAAAGAACATCCTGTAGTGGTAATTTCTACTTAATTGTTCAATTCTAGTATTTTCTTACTAGTGATAACCTTTTATAATTTTGAGAGATTTTTTCTAGAACTGATTTATTATTAGAATTTTTATATATTCACTGACATTTTCAATAATTAGTATTATAGTATTTCTCACAAGGTGAAAACATGAATGACTCTATATTAAACAATTGCTTTTAATGCAATTGTACAAAATCCTTAAACTATCTCACGTAGCTTCTATAAAACATTAAAATTCATTTGCATTGATAACATATAAACTCAAAGGAAACTTTAAGCCTCCCTTCTCCATGCTTTTTCTCAGGGGGGAAATCACTATATAGATATTTAGAAACTTCAGTTTTTGAGCATGAAGAAAGAAGGAATGTACACCACTTAGCAATCTGATCTCCTAATAAAGCATTCTATTTCTCTCAATGAATACGTGGATCTTAAGGGGACTGAAACATCATTTTGATTACAAACCAGGGCAAAGTCACAGTGTGACAAGAACCTTTTCCAGAAACAAGAAATATGATAGGGGAAAGGTTTCGGTCCATGCTGCTATGAGCCACATGGGGAAAATCTCTGCTTTATAAGTTCCTCTTTTTCATCCTGACTGTTTCTGCCAAATTCATGTCTAAGAAGGAAAAGTCCATGTCAGCTGTATAAAACAGATGTAGAAGAAATCTTGGCAACAGACACTCAAGCCAAATGTGTTGGAGTCTTTATCGCTAAACCAAGTTAAAATATTCACTATTCGTATAGAGAGCGTTATACTTTGTTGCATTCACTTGCTTCTTTATCTTATGGGATGGAATTTTTAAATTGTATATGATTTTCAAAACTGAATTCAAGTCATAAACTTTCCATCTCTCATTAACTTGCTTTTCAAAAAGAATGCAGAATTAAAATACTTTTTAAAGCTATTTATTGGGTCCAGGATTTTAAGAAAGTCCATATATTAAATGTCAGTACTTGAAGAAGAGGTTGATTCCTGTTAGTTCAAAGACAGTCTGGGCTAGGGAATAAGCTACAGGGTAGCTAGGGATCCATAGTGAGGACTGATCTAAACAAACAAACGAAGGAACAAATAGTTTCACTCAGTGATAACCTTTAAATATTTCCCATGGGTTTCAGATTATTTAAAGGGCTCACTCCAAAAGTATGGTCTGAAAATCACAATGTCTGTTTAATTGAAGATTTTGTTAGGTGAACTATGCTCTATTGTTTTGATATCTATCCCCTTTCACATGCAAAACTTTTTCCAATTTAGGGAATTTTACAGTGTTTTTTAATAAAAATATGATTATGGATTATGCCTATGTCATATTTACCAGAAAGAATATCGATCTGTTTCTAACCATAAGAGAAATGTGCATCAATTATAGAACTATAACTTCTTGAATGCACAAGGGCTGAAGGTGCCTCATAAGCAAGAATATTGATACGGAACTCATTTTGGCACAACAGAGTATAATAAGTACTTTTGCTTTGTGAAATTAGTAAATCATATATTAAAAACATTCCACTAAATATTTAACAACTTCCTAAATGGTAACTATTTGGTAGCATACATATAGCAAAACCCAGAAAGCCACAGACTCAAGGCAATTTGCATATTTACTTGCTGTCTATTCTCGAGGTTGCCAGTCATGTATTCATGGCCTATTTTCCATACTGGAGATAACTGAATACACTCTATTGTTTCTTGCTTGTTTGTTTGATTCTTTTTTTTTGTTTGTTTGTTTCACAACATGGTAGTCAACACATACTTTCATCACATGAATTAAATTCTTTAAATTACTGGGAGAATAATATCAAAGTTATCACAAAAAATAGCAAGATCCACTGTCTGGGCATGAGAATTTAATAAAAGTATGTCGGAAGTACAGGAACAGCAGCTAAAGTTACAGATTTGAAATTCCATTCTGTTGTTATAAGAGGGTTAGGAGCAAAAGAGCAAACTGTATCCAGCTCAACATATGCTGACAGATTTGGCAGCAACTTGCACTGTAGGAACGAGCTTCATATCCTTCGCAACTTAGGTGTCTTCTATTTTTTCCCGTATAACTAGGTTAAACTTTGAGTAAGATGTTGAGTAGCAGAAGCAAAAATATGAGTTATTTCCCTTTAAGTACATTGTTTTGACAGTATTTCATATATAAAAATAATGGTAGTTTTAAGCTTTAATAATTACTGTTTACATTAGTTAGAATTTTAGCCTTTAATCTTAGCTTTTAGGATAAAACCTACTGAATGTGAGAAGATCTTCACCAACCCAGCTTCAGACAAAGGTCTGATCTCCAAAATATATAAAGAACTCAAGAAACTAGACATTAAAACTCTAATTAACTCAATTAAAAAATTGGGTACTGAACTGAACAGAGAATTCTCAACAGAAGTTCAAATGGCCAAAAGACACTTAAGGTCATGCTCAACCTCCATAGCTATCAGGGAAATGCAAATCAAAACAACTTTGAGATACCATCTTACTTCTGTCAAAATGGCTAGAATTAAAAACACCAATGATAGCCTATGCAGGAGAGGATGTGGAGTAATGGGAACACTCATCCATTGCTGGTGGGAATGCAAACTTGTGCAACCACTTTGGAAATCAGTGTGGCGGTTTCTCAGGAAACTGGGAGTCAACCAGTCTTGGCTCTAGAGGGGTTCCCAGGTGTTCAAGGGGATTTCTCCAACAAGTTCCGTGGGCAGCAGAGGAGAGGGCACCTGAAATGGCCTTACCCTATAGCCACACTGATGAATATCTTGCATATCACCATAGAACCTTCATCTGGTGATAGATGGACATAGAGACAGAGACCCACACTGGAGCACTGGATTGAGCTCTCAAGGTCCAAATGAGGAGCAGAAGGAGGAAGAACATGAGCAAGGAAGTCAGGACCACGAGGGGTGCACCCACCCATAGAGACGGTGGGGCTGATCTAATGGAACCTCACCAAGGCAAGCTGGACTGGGACTGATGGAGCATGTGATCAAAATGGACTCTCTGAATGTGGCTGATAATGAGGGCTGCCTGATAAGCCAAGGACAATGGCACTGGGTTTTGATTCTACTCTATGTACTGGCTTTTTGGGAGCCTAGTCTGCTTGGATGCTCACCTTCCTATACCTGGATGGAGGGGGAAGACCTTAGACTTCCCACAGGGCAGGAACCCCTGACTGCTCTTAGAACTGGTGAGGGAGGGGAAGGGAGAGTGGACGTAGTGGGAGAGAAATGGGAGGAGGGAGGAGGTGAAATATTTAATAAATAAATAAATAAATAAGATAATCTTGTGAAACTCCTATGTCAGCATTTCTTTACTTAAGTGTACTGCGTTACAATGTAGAAAAGCATCCCAATAATAAAATCATTGCAATTATTAAATTTACAAAAAAAAAACAAAAAATGAGACATCTGCTAAATTAAAGAAAATATATATATTTAAACTTAAATAATATTTCTAGTGAAACTTCATTCTAAATTCACTACTTTTCATGATTAAATTTTCTTTAGATGTGTTCTGCATCACCTTCTTTGTTATGTTATTTTATTACCAGAAATTTTTTTGTGTATAAAACATAGATTTGTATTTTCTCATAAGGATCATGATAATAGCAGAGAAGGTACATTATATTTTATAATAATGTGTCATCTCAATGCTACAGGGAGTCCTTGAACACATGCTGCCCATATGCCCAATGAATTTACCCTGTGCACATCATTCTTAATGACTAGCTGACTAAATAATTCTCTCAAGACACATCTCATCATAATGCTGATCAGCTACAGTTCATTTACTCTTACATAATTGCAGAGGATGTTTATCCTTTTTTGCCCTTTTATGCTGCACAAGCTGTTGTTATGTTCTGGGTCACAGATAGGATGAAGCAGTGACTAAGCTCTTTTGTGGGGGATTTACAATTTGATACTCTGTAAAAACAGAAGTAAATCATAACCTGTTTTCTCACTGGTATATTGTAAAGCTTAACTATAAACGTGGTCTACTAAATTCTTTAAGACTGAATTAGGTCTTCAAATTTTCTAACAAATGACTTCTTTGTTTCTCTTATTTATATAACTATACATTCTACCTCAATGCATTAAGATATGAAAGTATTTTCTAATTTTTGTCGTATTGCATTTGTTTTAAAATTATAGATTCAGGGACTTCTGAATAGAGACTATAGGTTTACAAAGATAATAAATGCACTGCAGCTGAATTCTAGGTCCTCAAGAAAGAAAGTTAGGAATAATTTGTCTTAAAAGTTTAGCACCAAAGTCTATATAAATCACTTTGCCAAAACTCAACATATTTGGATTCCTCAAATACAGGTTCAGTTGTATTTAATTCAAAGAGAATTCCACAATTATATATGGACATTGATGTTATTTTCACACATATATGAAGTATCTTGGAATCAAGGAAAATATATATTGAATTTAAATGAAGATATGACTTTAAATTTTTCTATAATTAATACACATGTTATACTTCTTAAAACTTTTAGTTTCTTGAAAGTCTAATCTAAGTCCATAAACTACTGAGTAATTTAGGAATTAGGGGTCTTTATCAGTGCATTTCAGTCTCTCCTTTTGCATTTAGTTTCAAAACTTGAGGTGAGGTAGGGTTACGGCTTCCCTATCCATTCCTCCTCTTACCTCTATAGGATTCTGGAGAGAAGTCAAATGACATGATTTGTCTAGTTAATATGTCGTGTGTTCCTTTCCTAAATCTTTCTAGTATGAAAATAAAAAAGTTTTAAGATAGTAATCATTGATTCAGGACATTTTATTGTTGACATTTTTAGTTAGGAATTTCTGATTTTATGGATTATGTCGATATTAGTTCGTTATTGTACCATCTAGCTTTATTAGTCTATTTAAATGGGGCACATGAATTTAAAATTACGGAGCAGTGTCTGTGCCTTTCCAGCAATATTATGTCCTGAAATGTTTTAACAAATAAATTCTTTTACTTGTCTTGGTTTCTACATAAGATTTTCTATGGAATTTTGCTGCTACTTTTCTCTCCTTAAATGTTCAACAATAGGTAGTTTACAAAATGTACTGAATTTTATCTTCCAAAAGCACTTTCCCATAATAATATATGTACTCTAGATTTGTCTTCTATTAATTCAAGTAGATCTCTGCCAAAGCTGAAGAACATTAATTTCACTCCCTAATCATATATTGATAAGTTAATAAGGTATAAATTCTTTTTATCATGTTTTAGAAGTCACTATCTTGAAAGTGTTGCTCTCAGCTGCCTTTGCAAGAGTTTGCCTGCCCTTCGGCAAAGAGCATTCTCCCAACATTATGATGATGACTCTTCCTTCTATAATCTTTATATTTACCAAGACACTTCATAATTGTTTAGATATTAGTAAATCTTTCATAACTTTTATTTGTGATCTTATATTTTTTATTTTTGTGTTATTATATAACAGAGAGAAATAGTAAATGCATATCATCCAAATTAACATACTTTAAGACATGCCATTTTAACGAGTTTACTTTCAATCAAACTATTAATTATTTAATTTTCAGCTTAGTAAAATCATATTCTTTTACATTTTGTGATGCATCAGTGCTGATGATTTATTTACACTATGTTCATAATTCTTGACATGAATTAACATTTTTACATAGTGGCAGAATTCTTAATCTAATTGTTTTCACTGACCCTAACATTTTTAGTCAAATTATAACTTTACTGCATCAAACTTCAATAACAAACTCCACTGTAAACTCCCAATCTAATAAGGGGAATTGCATCTAACACACTGGCAATATGATTTCTCTATATGAATGTGTTTTATGATATCCTTTATGCTGAATATATTTTTACCAGATGGTTGAGCTCATTCATCACCACAGCTGTTCTTATAATATATTCAATTACTTCATAGCTTATGATGGTTCTACATTTGGCAGTATATTTTAATCTATGGGGATTTTTATGTATATTCAAATTTTATTTCATACGTACTGGGTAATATCTGTAGATGTGATGATTGGTTACTTATGCAATTGATTCAACTAATAATGACTAACGTTGTCTTCAACATAAGAAATATATAGGTATATATAATTAATGATATAAGTAGTGTATTGTGCATTTGTCATTTCTCCTAAATTTAATGATTTTATTAATTTTTTTCCTATTTTTTGAGACAACATTTCTCTGTGTAGCCATGGCTGTCCTGGAACTCTCTCTGTAAGCAGGCCAGAAATCCAACTGTCTCTGCCTGTCAGGTGCTGAGATTAAAGGCATGTGCCACCATTACCTGAAGTTAATAAAGTTATTTAAGTATTAAGAACTATCCATTATTACCGTTACTGAGATTTTTATGTTTATGTTTAAAACTTTTAAACAAGTTTTTCAAGTAGCACATTAATGATAAGATTATCATTAATTTAAAACACTGAGATGCCAAATGAGGTGTTTTACACACTTAAAACTTTTGTAAATTTGTTGGAACATTGACATTTATTGGTATATTGAGGCCAGCAAACCTCTCCGCTGATGCAATAATCTAAATCAAACCAGATCAGGACGAATTAGAAAAGAGCCCAGGTTTAATGAACAACAGTATTCCCAGGTGCATTCCCCACCCCACCCCCACCCCACCCCACCCCCCGGGAAACAGGAAGAGGGAAACAGGGATTTGAAATACCACAGAGAACCCAGAAACCACGTATTTATTCTCTGGGGGCGGGGCAGTAAAAATAGCCTGTAGGAGCCTTCTTGCCCTTCCCTGGGAGAGCTTGTTTGCTGGCAAGCTTTTTTTACCCTCCCTGGAGAGAGGTCACCACTTTGGGGCGCTTTCTCAGAGGTGGAGTTTAAAGTGAAGCAACTCCCAGGGGAGGGCGCTGTGCCAGGAGCCAAGATGAAGACCTCAGCCAAACAATCCAGATTTTTGTGTGTGTGTGTGTAAATGGGTGCCAGGAAGCTGAGGTGAAGCTTCTAACCAAATATTCATCTGGAATGTTTGGCTGGGGGCTTTATCCTGGCTCCTGGCATAATCTCCTTTCCCTAGGAGTTGCCTTAGTCTAAACTCCACTTCTGAGGAAGCACACCAAATGGTGAGCCTCCCCTTGCAGTTCAAGAAAGCCCATCAAACATTAACCCCTCCTCAGGGAAGGTTGGGACCACTCCCCCAGGCTATTTAACATCCCCACAGAGAATGAACACGTGGTCTTTGGGTTCCCAGTGGTCTCCCCTTTTCCGTCTTCCCTTCTCCATGTTTTCCCAAGGCCACCTCATCTATTAAACATGGACATCTTTTAATTCGGTCTGATTTGGTTTGATTGAGACTATTTGTGTGGGCAGAAAGGTTTGTTGGCCAAGAAAATACTTAACAGAAACTAAGAGGAGAAAAGGTATTGTAATAATACATTCACTGCTCAGCAGAAGAGAAAATACAGCCTAAGCAAACAGCCTGAGCTAAGAAATATTTTAGAAGTGATAACTATGCCCTGCAGACAGATGTATAGAAGTGTGGAGGTGTGTTTTTATAGCTAATACACTACTTACTTTATTCTGATAGTGAAAATATTTTTTCTTATTAAAATTTGGCATGTTAGAAGCTGATATAAGTTATAAGAATTAGTTAATAAGAAGCCTGAGCTACTGGGCCAATCAGTTTATAATTAATGTAAGAATCTGTGTATTTCTTTGGGACTGAACTACTGTGCAACTGGGCAGGACAGAAATCTTGGTCAGCACTATGTTAAGTAAGTTAGATAAGTATCTAAAAAAGGGAATTGCCTTAAATAATGTTTGGTTGCTCTGAAGGGATGCCATGATGAAGGAAACTCATAAAAGAAAGAACTTAGTTGCAGCCTTGCTTACAGTTTTGGAGGATTAGTCAATGATCATAATGGTGAGAAGCAGAGAAACATAATATTGAAGCAATAGTGAAGAGCTTTTTAATCTGACATGCAGGGAGTAGGCAGAGATAGACAGTAGGCCTAGTTTGGGCTTTTGAAGCTTTAAAGCACCACCTACCAGTGACACACTTCCAGTAACAAGGCCACAACTCTCTCAACAATAAATACATTCTAATCTTTCTAACCCCTATCAAGTAGTTCTATTTACTGGTGACCATGCATTCAAATATATAAGCCTATAGGGTACATTATTATTCAAAATAACACAGGAATTTTTTTAAATAATTTCAATATGTACAGAACATACTAAAATCTTATTACATATTTTCCCGGTATTCTTTCTTTCTGAATATGGATTGGGATGACAGAGTTTCTATTTTCATATGTCAGAGTTTAAACATTTTTTAAATCAGCAATTGATTGTTTATACATGAAATTCATATAATAAATTTTGAATATCTCTGAATTCTTAAAGCTTGATTGCTCCCCAGAACTGCTGAAAAGATTATCAGAAATAGTTCAGGTTGCCATTATCTGTAGTATGATACTATTAAATCACAAATTATAATTACATTATAAGATAAAAAGAAAAAAAACTTTCCAAGAATTTTCAAGGTTCCACAGAAACTTAGATAAGTAAAAAAGTAAATTAATATTTTATGACATTAATCCTGATTTTTGAAACTGAAACTCTAATACTTCTAGCAATTTTTTGTAGTTTGCTGTGAAGATTACTAAAAACTTTAATTAATATGTTCATTAATTTGTGTGTATTATTATAACGACAGATTTTAATTTAACTCCTAGATATTTGTTGTGTGTGAATATCTCAGATAGCTTTAGTAAAGACTGTTTACATTCATAAGTTTTAAAAATACATTTACTAATTAAAAGTTTGTAAATTCATTTAAATTTGTTTTCTTCATTAATGACAGGGCAATTTTATATTTGCTACCAAAAACCAAGTAGGCTTCTCATCATAATAAAGAGACAGATTATTCCAAGTAAGTAAGTATGTAATTGGGGATAAGAAGAACAGTTTAGAACCTAAAGTTATTGTTATTGCCAATTGACTGGTTTTCATTATTTACAGGGGTAATATGATTTTACCTAAAAAATAGTTAAATGAAGATTATTGGAATAATAGTCTCACTAATTTTTTGCTCTATACAAAGGCTCACAAGATAGATCAGTGTATTTAGCACACCTATATATGTTCTATTTCAGCATTTATAGCAATTTGACAATTTTTCCCATTTTTGCTTATGTAAACTATCTCAGTTATTGAGGTAATTTTTCATAGATGCGTTCATTCATTTATACATTTAACAATGCATTTAGTTTCTCTGAAAATATATTTTTGTTTTGTCTGCAATATCACTAATAATTGACATAATCAGGGTAGTGAATTGACTAAGGACAGTTGTTATAAGATAACTTACAACTTACATGTTTTCATATGAAAAGTATTTGAATGTGTGTGTTTAAATAGGTACACAAGAAGGTCAATAACACATGTAAACAATATACTTTACTGATGACTCTTATTTTTAAAGCCATTAACTTGTTGAAGTCACCAGGTCATTGGTATTTTAAAAGTTCCTATTTTATTGACAAGAGGTTAATTTTTAAAAGTAAAAGTTTAAGTGAAGTATGGAAATATCCATTAAGAAACATTAGCATTAATGATGCTTTCAACCTTTAAAATGTTGAAATTATGGCAAAGGATCAATTAATTTCACCTATCCTTCTCCACAAACTCTACTGTGTACTGACCTCTTTTGGGTATACATTAATAGGCCACAAAAGGCAAAATGAGTCTATAAACAAAATTAAGTTAATGAAGTATAAGAAAGTAGTGACTGTGACTATTATTACACTAACCATTATGAGTTAAATGCTAAAAAAAACTAAAGATAAAATATATGTTAATTTTTAAAGGAAACAAATGACACATCAAATTTTTTTTAAAAAAACATTTTTTTCAAATACTCAAATGCACAGTGAAAAAGTCTATATGAAATTCAAAGGAACAAAAGTACAGAGATTAGCAGATTCCACTCATAGTAAAGATAAGATGAAGAATTTCTGTAGTAAGATAAGTACAGTAAAGTGAAATGTTATATCCAAGTTAAATATTGAACCTCATGTGGAATTCAAGACTTCTAAATATCATATATAGTTTCGTATGAGAAGTGCAGATTAATCCATGAAATACTGTTTTATGAAACTATTTCATGAAGCTTAATTTGAGTAGTCCTGTAAAACCTTGCTCGACTATGCTCACTGTTAAGGTCTATATTGTGAAAATTAGACCAAATGACCATATTTGCTATTCACAGGAATAGGAGTAAAGTTTTAAGAAACTCTAAGTGAACATTTTGTCTACTTCCCATAGCCAGGAGGATAACTATATGTTTTTGTTTGGGGGGGGGGGTTCACCTTCTTATTTAGCTTCTTTAGGATCACCAATTATAAACTCTGTGACCTTTATTATTTATGGCTAGAATCCAATTATGCGTGAGTACATCCCATGTTCATCTTTTTGGGTCTGGGTTACCTCACTCAGGATAGTGTTTTCTATTTCCATCCATTTGCATGCAAAATTCGAGAAGTCATTGTTTTTTACCACAGCAGCGTAGTACTCTAGGACCTTGGAATTTCCACAGGGCAGGGAACCCTGACTGCTCTTTGGACTGGAGATGGAGGTGGAGAGGAGTGGGGAAAGGGGGAGAAGGGTGGGAGGAGGGGGAGGGAAATGGGAGGCTGGGAGGAGGCAGAAACTTTTTTCTCAATAAAAATTTTAAAAAAAGAAACTCTAAGTGATTATATTTTTTATTATTTCCATAATTTTCTAATATAAGAAAAATTTAAAACCCAGGGAGGTGTATCCTTTTAATATGAATGATGAGATGGCATTTAATATGTTCAAAAACTTCTTAAATGATAGCTCTAAGTTCATATTGCAGATTTGGACTTCACCTACACTCTGTTGGTAATACATGGGATGTCAACATCAGCTTGGACATTTATTAATATTTAAATTGCTACATAAAAACTGGAAGCATCTTGGCTTTGTTATGCTAAGCATTTAAAATAAAGTTATTTTTTATTGGGTCAAAAAATAGAGTTTAAGCTGATCCTCAATAACAAAGTGGAAGCCATGCATTCTAAGCTACCCCAAACACTATAAACTCGTATTCCCTTCTTTTAAGAGTCAATCCACCTGTCTTTGCCAATTTCCTGGATAGGCATCTGTCCCCTCTCACAGGGAACATGGTTCACCTAGATCTATGAGGCAGTGAAAGAAAAAAAAAATCACCTTTTAATAAAACTTCCATGTTGACTGTGATTTCTTTCCTGCCCAGTTCCCATAGTCCTTAAGTACCAAAGAAATCACACAGCAGTCTACATTAACTATAAACCAATTGGCTCATTAGGCTTCTTATTAACTTTTATAACTTATATTAGCCCATTATTCTTGTCTATGTTAGCCATGTGGCTTGGTATCTTTTTTAGTGAGGTAGTTATATATTGATTGCTCTGTGGCCTGGTAAGGACTGTGTCCTCTTCCCAGAATTCTCCTGTTTTTGTCGCCTGCCTCTACTTCCTTTCTGGTTGTCCTGCCTTTACTTCCTGCCTGGGTACTAGCCAATCAGCGCTTATTTAAAATATAATTGACAGAATAGAGACCATGGCCCTACACTACTTCTACTCAGAAAACACTCCTCATTGCGGTCACTTACAGAATTTCCATAATGTAACACTGCCCATTTTTGTGAGTTATATGCTTTGGGTGAGATATGTCTTCCATAGACTTAAACATTTGAACATTTAGTTTTTAATAACTGTCACTCTTTGGAGAGGTTATGTAGATGCTTAGATTTTCTATAGTCTGATATTAAAGTTTACCTTGAATCGGAGGGTAAACCTACCTACTTGTTGACCACAAAAAGCCATAAAACTTTTGGGAGAATCTAGGACACATAAAGACTCACAAAAAAATTGAAAGGAGGATTGTAAGATTCCTGGTCAGTTTGGATCAAGGAAGGAGAAAAAGAGAGGAGGTTACTGGTCATTTTTCGGCCTCTTCTTTTGACTAATCTCTTCTTTGGCCCACATCTGACTCATGGGTTTTTATTAATAAAAGAATAATTTAGATAATTGCTACATATGACACCCAAGGCAGGGCATTATTCCACCATGCTAAGGCCATGAACCTTTTACCTTTCTGCCTACACCAACACATCTAGCTTTGTCTCCCTCCCTACTAACCCTCAATACCAATCCAGAGTTCTATATTTTATTGTTTCTACAAATGATCATAATCATTATCAAAATAATAATAATAATAAATTTGCTAAGATACAAGCCTCAGAAGGACCTACTAATGAAAATAAAAAAATATTCAGACACACACAGAGGTATTTAGATAAGAACCTAATACATCATTGGATTAACAAATTGAAGAGCATCCCAAAGATATTAGAAAACCAACCTCTGTGTATCCAGTTACCATATAAGAACAACCACCCAGTAATATAAATTTACAAGGCTATGTAGAAGTTAAGTAGTATCTTTAGAAGTTTAAGATTGAAGAGGCTTAAGGAAGCAGTTATCTCATATGATTTGCGTTCACCCTTTGTGAAGCAAATGTTAAATTTATGGGTAACATTAAACAGAATTATCTCACAAAACTGAGAAGATTTAGCTAACGCAATATTGGAAGCAGGCACAGAGTATCACTGGAAATCATGGTGCAAAGAGAAGCTATGTTTATAGAACAATAAGGTGGGGCTAGAGGGATGAAAATATCCCAAGACCAATTTCTTCAAGTCTAGTATGCTATTTTGCAAGGACTATTTATATTCAGTGATCTCACTTAGGATTTATGGTGCACAGCAGGTTTGAATACTTGAGGCAGGTTTGAAAAAACGGGAAGGAAGACTGAGTCATTTACCAAAATTATACAAGGCCCAAAAGAAACCGTCACTATTTCATTTTTTACAAAGATTTACTTCAGCTATAAAGAGAATATTATCAGATACAGAAGTAATACAAATATTAATTAAATAATTAGCTTTTGAAAATGCTAATTCAGAATAAAATGGGTGGTTAAGCTTTTAAAGGCAAGATCAGCACAAATAGATGAATGAATTAGAAACGGAGTTGATATTGGATTTTGTGCTTATGACATTACTTTGATAGAATCAGTAAATTCTAGAAATTTTAATAAAAGTCAAATGTTTTAACAAATTTTAATAAAAGTCAGATGTTTTAATTGTGGTAAAGAAAGTAATTTGAAAAGGGATTGCAGGCAAGATGATCCTAGGAACAATATTTTTTTTTCTAGAAATAACCCGAAGAATAACCCAGCATTCTGGAGGATGCAGAAGGTTTAACACTGTACTCATGAATGCAGATCAACAACAGACAGTAAGGTAATCCTTTGCCATTGGGAATCACCCTGGGGGGCATCCTGCAAGGTCCAGTATCAAAGTTGGCTCAATCATTCCCTGACATGGGAAAAACTCATCCACAGAGCAAGTAAAATACTTACTAGCTATTGTTTAAAAAAAAAAAACAAACCAACAAACATGGTTCTAGATATGATCAAAGACATAGCAACTTCTATAGATACAATAAAACATTCAGAAGATGCCACAAAACTATTATACTATAGGCAAAATGCTATAATGATCACAGACCTAAGCTAAAAAAAGGCATTGAAATTGAGGTTTTAGTAGACACAGTTGCATAAATAATGTAACAATAATTTAACCCAAACATTGGCATCCAAATTTGCCTCATCAGGAGGCAAATGTTCAACTTTTAAGATTGTAACCTTACCTTGAGTTAAACAAAGTGCAACTGACGAGTATCTTGCATATCACCATAGAACCTTCATCTGGTGATGGATGGAGATAGAGACAGAGACCCACACTGGAGCACTGGACTGAGCTCCCAAGGTCCCAATGAAGAGCAGAAGGAAGGAGAACATGAGCAAAGAAGTCGGGACCACGAGGGATGCACCCACCCACTGAGACAGTGGGGCTGATCTATTGGGAGCTCACCAAGGCCAGCTGGACTGTGACTGGAAAAAGCATGGGATAAAACCGGACTCTCTGAACATGGCGAACAATGAGGGCTGATGAGAAGCCAAGGACAATGGCACAGGGTTTTGATCCTACTTCATGTTCTGGCTTTGTGGGAGCCTAGCCAGTTTGGATGTTCACCTTCCTAGATATGGACGGAGGGGGGAGGATCTTGGACTTTCCACAGGGCAGGGAACCCTGACTGCTCTTTGGACTGGAGAGGGAGGGGGAGAGGAGTAGGGGGAGGGGGAGAAGAGTGGGAGGAGGGGGAGAAGGGTGGGAGGAGGGGGAGGGAAATGGGAGGCTGGGAGGAGGCAGAAACTTGTTTTTTTTTTCCTTTTCTCAATAAAAAAAAATAAGTCAAATGTATGGGGTTTAAAGAAGAGATGGAAAAATTAAAACCAACATGTGCCTAAAATAACAATGAATTTATGGGGGCATGATTTGTGGTAGCAATTCAAAACAAAGATTAACACGCCTCCAATCTCAGAAACAAAACATAACATAAAAATGCTTCTGAGAGAAATATTACTAAGTATTATAAAGAACAGTTGCAGACTACTTAGGTTATACAGAAGATAGGGACAATTAGTGATCTTTCAAAGGTACCAACAACTCTGCCTTTAAAATGGTTAACTGTCAAACCTGTGGAGGTGGAACAATGGCTTTCAACATCAGAAAAATTATAGGCACTAAAAAATTGGTACAGAAACAGCTAGACACTCAACATATTGAAAAAATTGACTAGACCTTGGCATTCTCCTGCACTTGTCATTAAATAGAAACCTGGAAAAATGGAGAAAGTTAGCAGATATAAGAGCCACAAATAAGATGATTCAATCAATTGACTCTTTAAATCTTGGAATTCCTTGCCTTCTCTATTACCTAAATTATGATCCATTATTTTGATTAATTTAAGAGACTGCTTTTTTTTAACTATACATTTTCAAGAACAGGATAAAGAAAAATTTACCTTCACAATGCCTACTTGTAATAATTCCCAGCCTGCTAAAAGGTATAGATGCAAAATTTTTCTACAAGGGATGTTAAATAGTCCTATCTTGTGTCATATGTCATATTTTGGAAAGCAGCCATTAGAAATAATTCATAAATAATTACTTCAATTTACACCTATAATAATTTACACCTATATGAAGGAAATCTTATTAGCTTATTCAGAAAAAGTTACCGTAGAAAAATGCTTGAAGAAATTTAAAAGATTGCATTATTGAGGACTACAAATTCCTCCTGAAAAAAATACAGAGAAAGAATTTTATTAATTTCCTTGGATATAAGATAGGTTTATAAGAAATCCAACCATAGAAAGAAAAAATGAGGAGAATCAATTATTAACTCTTAATGGTTTTCAAAAACTATTGCGAGATATTAACTGGCTATGACCCGTAATTGGATAAAGTGGTCTAAAACTAAGTAATTTATTTCAAGCCTTACAAGAGTATAAGGACTTAAGTAGTCCAAGAAAATTACCAGCCAAGGCTGAGAGAAAATTAGCTTTGATAGAAGAGAAATTGAATGATGAACATGCAGATCTCTTGGATCCAGAACTTGATTTTATCCGAGCCATTCTACTGTCTATGCATTATTCTACAGGGATTCTTATGCAGAGAGAAGACAATCTCTTAGAATGGATATTTTTACCACACAGAGTAGAAAATTAAAGACCTAATCGAAGAGGTTTTTTTTTTTTCATTTATTTTGAAAGGAATGTTGAGTCTTTGTTAATTAACAGGAATACACTCAACAGAGATTGGGGTATTTTGTACAAATGCTGAAATTTCCTCATTATGGGCAGAAAATGAATATTGGCAAAGAGTTCACAGTGATTTCTTGGGAGAGATTAGGAACAAATACCCTCAAATCACAAGAATTCACTTAAAAAAAAAAACAAAAACAAATGGATCCTTCCTCACAATGTAAAGGCTCATCAATTCCTTGGGCACCCTATATTCTATACTGATGCAAATAAATCAAGAAAGACAGGTTATAAATCAGGAAATTTAAGTAACGTTGCTCAAAGTTCTTAGAATTCTGTTCAAAAGTCAAAATTATATGCTATCCTCATGGTAATATAAAGCATAAAGTAAAGAAAACAAGCCTACAATTCACAATCCTAGAAAACCTAAGCAACAATGAGGACCCTAAGAGAGGCATATATAGATCTAATCTACATGGGAATGCAGAAAAAGACAAAATTTCTTGAGTAAATTGGGAGCATGGGGACTGTGGGAGAGGGTAGAAGAAGAGGAGAAAGGATAGAAGGGAAGTTGAGAAAAATGTATAGCTCAATTAAATCAATAAAAAAATAACTAGTTAAAAGATACAGTTAATAATTTGGTAGGGGTAATATAGACACCAAGAGATAGATTGCACAGTGTCTTATTAACTTTAAATTTTGAATGCTAATGAGAAAGGAATCACGGTTGCAGAGATATTGAATACTAGAAAAAAAAACTGCTACATTAAATCAAACTCTATATTTAAGGATATGTTGACCTCAGAAAAGAAACAGGATATGCCTTACATTAGGGAGGAATGGAAATTATCCAAAACAGAAACCATCCAAAATGTTGCAAAGAGGGCCAGGTTTCAGATCTAGCAAGCAGCAAATTGGCAGTTCAGACATGTACTTCTGAAATGGATAAAAGAGGGAGTCTATGAGCTTTGCCTCCATCACTAAAGAAAGCCCCTAAGGCCAGACTTGTACCAGGGGTGTCCCTGAATGGAGGGCTAGAGAGGTCACTGTGTAAAACTGTGAAGGTGAAGCCTGGATTGCCTAGGAGAGCTCAAGATCTCAGTGATGCCACAACTGTCAAAATCCTGCTAAGGAAAGCTAATAATAGGGAGTAGAACCAGGCCAAGAAAGAGAAGTCTATCACTATCACCAAAGCTGAAAGGAGATGGAGATATGGGGTGTGTTTTGATATCCGTCATAAAGATCAGAGTTTGGAGTTTGCCCAGCTGGTTTTCAGTTTTGCTTTGCTCCATATTTTCTCAGTATGCCCCTTCCTTATGCTTTGGAACAGTATTGCATGTTCTGTACCACTGTAAGTGGGAAGTATGTGATCCATCTTTTGATTTCGATTTATTTATTTATTTATTAAAAATTTCCACCTCCTCCCATCCTCCGATTTCCCTCCCACTCTCCCCACTCCCCGTTCCCCTCATTCTCCAGTTCTAAGAGAAGTCAGGGTGCCTTGCCCTGTGGGAAGTCCAAGGCTCCCCCTCCATCCAGGTCTAGGAAGGTGAGCATGTGATCAAACCGTACTCTCTGAATGTGGCTGACAATGAGGGCGGACTGAGAAGCCAATGATAATGACATCGGATTTTGATCCTACTGCATGTACTGGCTTTTGTGAGCCTAGTCTGTTTGATTTTGATTTGAAAGGGAATAACATTTAAGAGATTACATAAATCTCAAAAAAAGACAGAACTTAGGACACCTAGGTATTGTTGAGACTAGGATAGACAATGGGGACTTTTGAAGTTGGCTTGAATGTATTTTAGCATTGTGGTATGCCTACAAAGCCTTTGGGACCATGAAGCGGAATGTGGTGGTTTAAAAAAAATGGTCCTCAATGGTGTGCCATTTTTGGAAAGGGTGTTACCTTTTTGGAGTAAGTGTGTCACTATGGAAATGGGTTTTGATGTCTTAGTTGAGGATCCTGATTAATTCATTGTGTAATTTAAAGAGGCACTTCTTTAGTACATAGTTATAGGTTATAGTTCTCAAGAGGGCATTTGCTTGTCCTCAGCTCTCATTCCTTTCCCAGTCAATTTCTGATATTAGAAAGAAACTTAAAAGACAAGATGATGAATCTCAAATATTCCATAGAAATCTGTTGAATAAAGCATTTTAACGTTTTTAAGCATAAGCAGAAAAAGACTTTTTTTTTTTTTTAAGTGTGATAGAAAGAAGTGCCAGCTCCAGGAAGCAGCTCTAAGGTTGTCTCCAAAGGAGATGATGAGGGCACAGAAGATTTCCATCTGTAGCTTTAAACGTTGCTGGCCACTGGATGAAAAAACTGCCCTTCTCCTTACCCATTGCCAGGAACCTGACCAAACTGTGGCAAACAGAACCTTAAAATCAGAGTTGACTTTCCCAGTTTGGCTAGACAAAATAGGCCAGTCCCTCAAGTTTATCCTCCAAAGGAAAATTTCTTCTTCTGGACAACTGAGAAACCAAGAGTGATTGTCCAGGTAACTAATAAGTTTTTTTTTTTAATTCATTATAGATTTGTGAGCTACTTGTTCTAGTTTTCTGGCGTACTCATGTCAAACGTTTCTTCTCAGATGTCTGTGGTGGGTGTTGATTCTCAGCCCCACCAGCAAAGGCTTACAGACCCCCCCCCCCACTTTGTTATCTCTGAGGCCAACGGATATCTTACTCCTTCATCATTATACCTAGTCATCCATCCCCGTTACTGAGCAGAGATGTCATGGTTAAGTTATACTTTTACTTTCAACCAATTATTTTCAACTCTCCTCCTGGATTTTTTCTTCTTCTAACCTCTGATGAACCCTCTATGAGCACTAATGAGTCACTATTCCCACTAACAGTCTCTCTTATTAACAAAAAAGTTTAGGACACTTCCTCACCCTCAGTGGCCTTAAAATATCATCCTCCTTTCCTTTTCTGGGACCCTACCTCCTATTCCTGTCACACCCAAAACCATATTCCTCTGAAACAGAGAAAGGCTTAAACCCAACCATACAGCACTTTCTTCAAAAAGCTATTCTAAAGTGCACTAACCCACCCTATAACACTCCTATTCTGCCTGTACTAAACCTGATGGTTCTAACCACCTGGTCTTAGGACCTCAGGATTATTAATGTATCTGTTATTCCTATATACCCATTACCCTCTTACCACTATAATCTATTCTCTCAGATTCCCTCCTCTTTACCTCCTTCCTTTACTTTTTTTCTAGCGCAGCTGAGAAAAATTCCTATCCCTCTTGTGTCCCAATGACCAGCCCTCCAATCTCTGGGAGCTTTCCTGAGTACTTATGTCTGGTTTATCTTACAGCAAAGATACTGTTTTCCTGACTTGCAAGCAAAGTCCTTCGTGACAGCTATTCGCTAATCTTTTCACACTGAAGAATCTCTACTGATTGCTCGAACTTTCTTCTCTCACCCGAGCATTTCTGGCCTTCTTAAGTGTAGTAATAGGAGTGGCAGGGCTGCATCCCCAGCACCCCGGCCACCTGCTAGCTTATGCCCCGAAATAATTACACGGACACTGTATTCTTTTAAACACTGCTTGGCCCATTCAGCTTGGCCCATTAGCTCTAGTCCTTACTGGCTAATTCTGATATCCCGATCAACCCATCTCTCATAAACTGTGTAGCTCTGGTCTTACCGGGAAAGATTCAACATGTCTGACCTGGCTGCTTGCTTCATCGTGTGCCTCAGAGAGCAAAGCTATCGCATGTGCCGGGGAGAAGGGAGCATGGCGTCTCTGAGCTCACTTCCTCTTCCTCCCAGCATTCTGTTCTGTTTACTCCACCCACCTATGTTTTAAGCTATCAGGGCCAAGCAGTTTCTTTATTTTTAACCAATGACCTTCCTCCATCACTTAAGAATGTTTTACCTGCCTTTTACCTTCAGTTCTACTGCACCACAAGACTCCAGAGGGAGCCTTGCAGTCCCTTCCTTCCTTTAACTCTCACAAATTTAGGGTAGTTTTCTAGGGGAGGATGGGCAGATCAGATTTCAAACAGGTGCCTCCTAAAGGAAGACATAAGTCTTCTTGTTATGGTTGGCAATTTCTCAGGATGGGTAGAAACTTTCCCTGCTACTTCTAAGACTTCAGGTGGTCGTTTCCTACCTGACAAATAACATTTTATCCAGATTTGGAGTTCCTAGACCCATACAATCAGATAATGGCCCTCCATTCACTTTCAAAATCACACGCTTAATCTCCAGAGCCTTAGGGGTTCAATGACACCTCCACAGTCATTATTGACACCAGTCCTCAGCGAGGTCGGAAAGTGCTAGTGAACTTATTAAGACTCTATCGAAAGTGTCTTTTGAACTCCATTTTCCTTGCACTCAACTTCTCTCTCTGTCCCTCACTCACATTCAGGTCACACCCTTCCTTAGCCCTTTGAAGTGATGTATGGCTATCCCTTTCTTCTAGGAAATTTAGCATCTCTGCAACAAAACCCACTCCATGACTATTCCCCTTTTGTCTCTCTCTTGAAACACCTTCTCCAAGAACACACCGATCATGTTCTCCCTATCTCCCAAACAATATTACTGGTAGACTGGGTTTATTTGAAAACTTCTCTTCAAATCACTCTGGACCGGCTCATGTCTAGTCATCCTTATCACAACAACAACAGCTAAACTGCAAAGAATTAAAACCTGGATTCACCTGCCACAAATGGGCTCCTGATGCTTTTCTGATAAATATAGCTGCCAGGCTGTAGGACCTTTGAAGCTTAAGCTCTCTAGCCTAGCACCCATCCTTTGGAATTGCTTTCTTTCTCATGTTCCTGATTGGGACTCCCTTTGTTTACCTAACCTCCCAGACAGCAAGACCTCCATCCACAAGCCTGGAAGTTCCATATAAATATAAACATATACACATACATACACACATATATTTGAAGTGAAAAAGGTAAAGAGGAAATAATTTGATTATATTATATTGTCAAAAGTAAAAGAAAAATGCATTATTTCCAGATAGACACTCATGTTCTTCTTTAAATTTCAAAAGAAATGATGTTTAATATTTCAGTTATTTCTTTAAGAATTATCATTAAAAATGAAATTTCTATAGATTTTCATGTGGCCATTTCTGGAAGTATATGTACACATGTTTGAACAAAAAAATAAACTAAACATGTATTCTGTATATCAATGTCATCATATGGCTTCTGTTAGTGCGAAGATATAGCCATTAGTTGGTTATCTCTTATAAAGTAAAACATTTAATTGGGGGCACCTTACAGTTTTTAGGTTCAATACATTATTATCAGGGTGTAATCTGGTAGCTTGTCAGGAGACATGGTGCAGGAGAAGAAGCAGAGACATATTCATCAACAGGCAAGAGGAAGTGAGGTGAGTGTCGCACTGAGCCTGATCAAAGGAGACCTCAAAGCCCAAAGTAAAACAATACCTCCAACAAGGTCATACCTACTGCAACAAAGACGCACACCTTCTAATTTTGCTACTTGCTATGATCTTATGGGAGCCAATAACATTCAAACTACCACAATCAAGATTAAAGATATGAATAAATCTTGTAAGCTCGCTAGTGAGAAAGAAAAGGAGTGTGGAGAACACAAGCCTTATTCAAGACTTTATGAAGAATCATGAATAAAACTCAGAGAATTGTAACAATAAATCCGTAGCTCATTCAAGAAAAATCACCTGAGAGAAACTATAAAATGTGCTTTGGCACCAGATTGCCATTGTGTACTTTCAGCTGAAGGAGATGGATGTTCATTATGACTTTCATCTCAGCTGCATGTCTAGCTGATGTTTTTGAAACCAAGGAAATAGTGCACATTTGGAGCCTTACGACTAGTGTAGTCAGGAAAGCAGGTCACTTAAACAGCATTTTTAATTTGACAGGGGATTACAAAAACATTTGGTACTCTTTAACTGTTGTCACAGCCATCTATTACATTAAGAACAAGTTGATTTTAATATTTGTCAAATTAAAAAGCATTGTATCATGCTGACCTTGGGCATTCATTTCCATAATTGGCTCTCTGCTTGCTGTGTATTATCTGACACCATCATTTGATTACTGTTCATTTTTTTCCTGAAATTCTGAATCAGTTTCTAACATAGCCTGCATATTAATAATTTGTGTTCATTATACCTTATTTTAAAGAGTCACGTTGTAAAAATCTCTCTTTTTGTTATAAAGCTTGATATAAAACACTTTCTTTACTGTATATGAAGAACAAATTTAATGCAGTTTTTTTTCTTTTGAATAGTAGAGCAGCAAAATTGGACTCTAAATAATACTTTAAATGGTTAGCATATCCAACTCTTTGGTCTTGATTTTAGGAAATTTTAGAAAATTGTGTGAGAACCATGTAAAAACAGTGACTTCCTGTGTCAGTAGTATTTTCTAACAACAATCACATCAAGTAAAGTCTTTGTGATTTAAAAAAAAGCATTTCATTTTATTTACTTATATCAGGATGTTTGTTGTAGTGCTTTTAGGTTCCGCTGTAATAATTTCTAAGTTATAGAACTAAATGCTGATGACTTGCACTTTTTTTTTACTTCTTTTTTTTTAAATTTATTTATTTATTAAGGATTTCTGCCTCCTCCCCGCAACCGCCTCCCATTTCCCTCCCCCTCCCCCGATCAAGTCACCCTCCCTCATCTGCTCGAAGAGCAATCAGGGTTCCCTGACCTGTGGGAAGCCCAAGGACCGCCCACCTCTATCCAGGTCTCCTAAGGTGAGCATCCAAACTGCCTAGGCTCCCCCAAAGCCAGTACGTGCAGTAGGATCAAAAACCCACTGCGATTGTTCTTGAGTTCTCAGTATTCCTCATTGTCCTCTATGTTCAGCTAGTCCGGATTTATCTCATGCTTTTTCAGACCCAGGCCAGCTGGCCTTGGTGAGTTCCCGATAGAACATCCCCATTGTCTCAGTGTGTGGGTGCGCCCCTCGCGGTCCTGAGTTCCTTGCTCATGCTCCGTCTCCTTCTGCTCCTGATTTGGACCTTGAGATTTCTGTCCCGTGCTCCTCTGTCTCTCTCTCCTTTCATCGCCTGATGAAGGTTAATATTCATGAAGATGCCTATGTGTTTGTCTTTGGGTTCACCTTCTTACTTAGCTTCTCTAGGAACATGCATTATAAGCCCAATGTCCTTTATTTATGGCTAGAAACCAAATATGAGTGAGTACATCCCATGTTCCTCTTTTTGGGTCTGGCTTACCTCACTCAGGATAGTGTTTTCTATTTCCATCCATTTGTATGCAAAATTCAGGAAGTTCTTGTTTTTTACTGCTGAGTAATACTCTAATATGTATATATTCCATACTTTCTTCATCCATTCTTCCGTTGAAGGGCATCTAGGTTGTTTCCAGGTTCTGGCTATTACAAACAATGCTGCCATGAACATAGTTGAGCATATACTTTTGTTGTATGATAGGGCCTCTCTTGGGTATATTCCCAAGAGTGGTATTGCTGGATCCAGGGGAAGGTTGATTCCGAATTTCCTGAGAAAACGAAACACTGCTTTCCAGAGTGGTTGCACAAGTTTGCATTCCCACCAGCAATGGGTGAGTGTCCCCCTTTCTCCACAACCTCTCCAGCAAAGGCTATCATTGGTGTTTTTTATTTTAGCCATTCTGACAGGTGTAAGATGGTATCTTAAAGTTGTCTTGATTTGCATTTCCCTGATCGCTAGGGAAGTTGAGCATGACCTTAAGTGTCTTTTGGCCATTTGAAGTTCTTCTGTTGAGAATTCTCTGTTCAGCTCAGTGCCCCATTTTATAATTGGATTGATTAGCCTTTTACGGTCTAGTTTCTTGATTTCTTTATATATTTTGGAGATCAGACCTTTGTCAGTTGCGGGGTTGGTGAAAATCTTCTCCCAGTAAGTGGGTTGCCTTTTTGTCTTAGTGACAGTGTCCTTTGCTTTACAGAAGCTTCTCAGCCTCAGGAAGACCCATTTATTCAATGATGCCCTTAGTGTCTGTGCTGCTGGGGTTATACGTAGGAAGTGGTCTCCTGTGCCCATGTGCTGTAGAGTACTTCCCACTTCCTCTTCTATCAGGTTCAGTGTGTTCGGACTGATATTGAGGTCTTTAATCCATTTGGACTTTAATCCATTTTGTGCATGGTGATAGATATGGATCTATTTTCATTCTTTTACAGATTGACATCCAGTTTTGCCAGCACAATTTGTTGAAAATGCTGTCTTTTTTCCATTGTATACTTTTAGATCCTTTATCGAAAATCAGGTGCTCAAAGGTTTGTGGGTTAAAGTCAGGGTCTTCTTTTCGATTCCATTGGTCGACTTCTCTGTTTTTATGCCAATACCAGGCTTTTTTCAATACTGTAGCTCTATAATAGAGTTTGAAGTCAGGGATGGTAATGCCTCCAGACAATCCTTTATTGTATAAGATTGTTCTGGCTATCCTGGGTTTTTTGTTCCTCTATATAAAGTTGATTATTGTCTTTTCCAGATCTGTGAAGAATTTTGATGGGGATTGCATTGAATCTATAGATTGCTTTTGGTAGAATTGCCATTTTTACTATGTTGATCCTCCCAATCCAAGAGCAAGGGAGGTCCTTCCATTTTCTGGTGTCTTCTTCAATTTCTTTCTTCAAAGACTTATAGTTCTTGTCGAATAGGTCTTTCACTTCCTTGGTCAGGGTTACCCCTAGATATTTTATGCTATTTGTGGCTATTGTGAAAGGTGATGCTTCTCTGATTTCCCTCTCTGCTTCCTTATCCTTAGTGTAAAGGAAGGCAACTGATTTTTTGCACTTTTATGTTGCCTGAGCATATTTTGAATATTTTGCCTGTTACATATTCAAGGCAAGAACAATCAATCTTAACAGAAGTTTTTGTTTCAGCGTCCTACAATTTTCCCAGTATGAACAATCCAGAAATCTTCCTTGTGGTAAGAGACCTCTCCTGTGATACATACTGACAGGACATAATGGATGGACTCCTACTATTTATCCTCCTATACCCTAGGAAGTTTGCAGGCCATACTGTCATTGCTTTAGTAAAACACTACAGGATACACATATGTGTACTCTAAATTCACAGTTAGAGTTCTCCAAGTGTTACAGTTTGAATGTGAAATGTCCCTGTATGTGGAAGCTGGTCTTATTGTGAGGGTTAAAAGTTAGAAGCCTAACACTTTTTTTTCAAGAGTTCAGCCTCCCTTTTTCCACTGTTGCCATCGTGGACTGTTACCTTCTCAAAGTGTGAGCCAAAATGAATAATTCTGACATTAATTTGTTTGTTAACATTTTATCATAGAGACAGGAAGAACTGTTAGATTGTGGACATGCTGCTTGAGTTTTGCCCTGTACCACATGCACGCACGCACACACACACACACACACACACACACACACACACACACACACACACACAAAGCTTTTGTGCATATCTTAACACCTCTGGCCCTATTGCACCTTTTTCGCACATGATCCATTGCATGCATGAGTATGAGCCCTTGAGTTTGCCATAGGTTTTAAGTATATTCTTTAGGTTCCAAACACAAAAATACAGTGTGGCTGACTACATTTTAAGAGGTCAGTCATAAATCAGCTCAGGCTGGAGACAAGAATGCTAGCACAAAGATAAAATTCTACTACAAGTTTTCCTCACGTACCTGTGAAACAGGTTTCAAAATGAATCATTTTCATTACCTCTTCCTACCTCCTGCAAATGCGACATCAACTGGGTTATACGTCAAAGCCCCACACTAACCTCCAGGCTTCTTTAGTACATACTAGCATGCACCTGTTATTGCTTACCAAGGCCCCCAAACAGCCTCTTGGCTCTTTTCACCACCAATTCTCTCCCACTATATTATCTCACAGCTTGATCCAGTTTACGGCTTCCTTTCTCCACCCTGCTTTCTCCACCCTGCTTTCTCTGCCCTTTTCAAACCATTAAAGTTTCTCCCCTCCCCTCCCCACTACTCTGATGCTCCTGCGACCCTTCCCAAGAGATAGCATTGGCAGTTTGGAAAGAAATCCCTTTCTGCATATAGAGCTATTCATTTTGGTGGTTGCACTGCAGAGGTGCTTATAGTATTCTTTTCTTATACTTTTAAAAGACATTAGCTCTTTCCAATACTTTATAGTAAATGCTCTCTGTTCTGTATCTCATTGATCAGTTCTCCTAGTCAAGCTCTCCTAAAAGCCAAACATAAATCAAAAAAGAAACTCAGAGTTGGCAGAAAATTATATATATTACCTTTGAGGGAGTTTCCATGTGGCAGACTAAATACTGGTAATGTGCTGGCCTCCAGGAAAAGAAGCATTTCTGAAAGTCACACTTAAAGCATCCAGGGTCACATCACCTGGAGCCATGTCAGAGGTTAAATTTATAGCCATTCTCAGAAGTGATCTCAAGACCTCATCGCGGAGAAACAAAAAACGCAGGAAAAAATTGCTGCAGAACAAAGGAGCTCATCTCATGGAGAAAGGTGAAGGGGAGAGAGAGAGGAAGAGAGGCACAGAGATAGCAGAAGAGATAGAGATAAATAATGGCCCTCTTTTATTTTTGTGGACTCCTCCTGCGCAGCATGGTTCCATCTGCAATAAAAGCAGATGTTTCTTTGACTTGTACAATTTTTTCGGTCCCCTATTCAGCACATCAGGAAGTTCAGTGTGTGATTTCTCATAGTGGGAAAGTCAGGGAAGCTCCACCCATAAGGTCTAATAACATGGCTACCTGAATGTAGCATGAACAGGCAAGATAACAGTAGACATGCTAAAGTGAAAAGGGGAAAGCTTGGGAGTGCTCAGGATGACACACACACACACACACACAAACACACACACAATAAAATTAATAATAATAAAAATAAACTTTAGACAACTAAGGAACGCTGAGTGTGGAGGCCAAAAAAATGCAGGCCCATTTCCACCTTGTCTGATGGTCAGAGTTTGGAGACTGATAGGCATAATTGCATGTCCCAACTCAGGAGGTGGTTGCCCCAGCTCTTTTGAAATTAAGATATCTCAATGTCTTCCTGATAGTTGGCCAGGATATACAAATGTACTTCTACTCCTTCCTTTGTAATTATGAGGTCACCTAGGGAAGGGTGGTCTTAAGCTTACCTTGCCTAGAACTTAACTCCCTAGAAGACAAAATGCTAAGGATATGATGTCTCAGAGTGATGAGGTCATTGACTATGTGAGTTAAACCTTGATATCATGTTAATAATGTCTTTTTTTTTTTACCTTCTCTCTTAGTTTACGTTGGTTCTAAAAGCTGTGGGGAAAAAATGCAGGTGAAAAAAAATTCAGGATTTCAGTAATCACTGGAATGCCCTACCGATAATTTCTATGTTTTCTGTCTTATTATTTTTTATGTGCATTCATATCCTTCACTTATATTTCTTCAATTTCCATGCCCTTACCCTAGTAAGAAGTATTTTTGTCGAGGCCTGGTCCTTGGCAACTGAGTGCAGGAGACACAGTCTTCAGTGGAAAAGAATATACCCAATACCAAATTGTCAAACCTAAAATGGTATAAACACACATATACAAATACCATTAAAAAGACTGAGAGGAAAATGGGATATCTATCTATCTATCTATCTATCTATCTATCTATCTATCTATCTATTCATTGATCTATTTATAGGTCTGTCTATACACAGAGAGAGAACATAGCTCTCATCTTAAAGAATATAATAAGAAATAGCATATTATGGTGTCATTCTGAGTGACTATTGCCTGGAAACACAGATTTAGTTTCTTTCACATTCCATATTCCACATGGAACAGTTTGCTGAAGTTTTTATAGGTTTGCAGAACAATGAAATTCATAAATCAAGACAAACTTAATGTAAATTGGTGAGAGAATCAGAAAGGCCACTACAGCAAGATGGGGAAGCTTTTGGTTAAGCCCAAGATGCTATCTATAGCTCTTGCATTTGTGGAAACTAGTCATCTACTAAGTTGAAATATCTTTATAAAGAGGGCTTAGGGTTTTTTTATGTGTGCGCCTGTGTATGTGTATTATTTACAAGACGTTCATTCAGACACAGAGGGGAACAAGGACAGCCTGTTCCAGATGTCAAGAAACAGTTCACAATAAGGCAATTAGCCTCTGCACCTGCAGTAGTCCAATCTCTCCACAACACCCGAGTTCTAATCAGTCAAGGAGTCTCTGCGTTCACTGTATTCACAGCTTCTTTCCAGGATACATGCATAAACAACAAAGGAAATGGGGCCATACATTTGAATGATAGCAAAGTGGTTATACAGGAGGTTTTCAAGGGAACAAATTGAAAGGAAAGGTAAAGTAGTTATTATATAAATATAATACATAAGGTCTTTCCTCTTCTGTTATTTAGCTTTAGAAGTACACTTTGGTAGTGAGGGCATCTCTCAAGGATTGTCTTTTCATCTTAACTGTGTTGTAATATATATATATATATATATATATATATAGAGAGAGAGAGAGAGAGAGAGTGATATTTTTTACAATTTGTGAAGATATATTTCTGTATATGATTAAGTATCAATAGCTAGTCAGGAAATATAAGTGAGACTTCTGGGCAGAAGAAAGGTTGAGTCACCAGTCAGACATGGAGAGGAAACAGAAGGTGCAAGGTAAAAGAGATGTAACTCCATGTGGCAGAATGTAGATTAATATAAATGGGTTATTTTAAGTTATAAAAGGTAGTTGAGAAAAGCCTAAGTAAAGGTTAAGCTGTCACAATTAATAATAAATCTCCATGTTCTTATTTGTGAGTTGGCAATTGAAGAAAAATCTGATGACATATGGCATCCAATGTGGTACACATAATTTCACAGATGGCCTGAGAAACCTGGAAGACATTTCTGAATACAGAATCAGATGTGGCTTGCAGGCAACCTCATTCCCTCAAGCAGGCCCAGTCCTTGCAATGTACTAAGACATGGCCCTTTCAGTAAACCCGAGCAGCCTGTGTGCTACCGAAAGGGGAGACTGGACACAAATGCCTGCTGCATTGCCTACACATCAATTTCCCAGAACTGGGGTGATTCATGCTACTCCAGGGTCAGAGCAGGCCAGGCTTGAGCCTAGGCTCACACAGAACTGTGGGGTTTTGAGTCTGCGGCCAGCATGCCATGTGCTAGCAGGAGTCTTGCAGTTTAAGCTTTGTCTTCTGTGGTCAGAGAACGCTGTACAAATGGAGTAAAGCCAGGTACAGATGGGAAGAAACCTGTGGGCAGGTAGACGATTTTAAAAGTGTGCTTAGATGCTGAAGAAAGAAACTAAAATGGATAGAGACAGTCATAGAAAAGCAAATAGTTTTTAAATAGTAAAATCAAGTCTTTAAAGAAAGAGTAAAATAATCTCAAAGGAACAAGCCATATGAGGATGAAAAATACACAGGTAGTTGAATACTATACAGTATTTCATTGACTTTGAATTTTTTAAATACTTGGTAACAAAAACAATGGCTGCTGAGGGATATTGGATTATGGAAACTGTTAAGTTAAAAAAGCTATATATTATAAAAATGTCAATTTCAGAATGGAAGTCAGGAAATATGTTTTATTGGCTGAGAAGTTTTGCCTTTTGTTCACATAGGAAGCAAAAAGTTATAGATATTTTCAAAATTAAAAAAAAAATCAGTTTTGATCAGGAAAGACCTATGGAAAATCTTGACTATAGACAAAAAGAAAGAAAAAAAGAAAATCTATAAAATAGTGACATATAAGCTATTCCTCGGCAAGGAAACAGCTCTGATACTGGATGAGAAGTAATAAATCTTGTTGGCAGCAGAGTCCTCAATACTTATTACTACAGGGTGTCTTTTCATATGTTATTCAATTCAAAAATTCAAAAATGTTTGTACATATGTTATTCCATATTTCTGATGGACTGATAAAAACGTACAATGAAATGACATGTTAGAGATGGCAGCGTCAGGATGGGCAATGAGAAGAATTTCTTAAGACTAACTCAGTGGCACAAGCATACTTAATCTTGTTTTCCTCCCATGATATTGATGAGGCAGTTAGCTAAACATTAATGGACAGCCTGAACTATTTTTGAACAGTCAGGAGAGAGGTAGAGATGAGCCAAGTTTGTTCTCTGTGATAGAACTGAACAGTATCAGGCACATGTGCCCAACATACACAAGTCCCTGAATGGTGGGCTGTCTTAAAGTTTTCACTGTCTTCCTTTGATTACAGCTGATGGAAAAAAAAAGTTAAGAATAATCATAAGGACAAACTTGTTCAAAGATATTAAAGCTGAAAATCTCCATATCCCAAAACTGTTCTTTGGTTTTGGCTGACATCCTAGGATGCTCTTGTTGTTTGACTAGGACTTAGTGCAGAGTACTGAGGTTTTCCACTGTGGAGCATTTGTCTAGGCTCTGCAGCCTCTCAGTAAGGTAGAGCCATTCATGTGCTGTAGCTTCACAGAGAGAGCAGTATGCATTAGGCTGAAAAGTCATCTTCCAACGGTGAGAAGGAATTGGACTGCTGTTAGCTCTCTATGGAAACCCTTGGAAAGTAAAAATGGTTACTGTGATAAAAATGAATCAGGGATGCGCACATCACAGCTGCATTGAAGACTCTTTTCGTTGTGCTTACATTCTCTTAAATGTTCTTCCCAAAGTTGCTCAGCTGGAACTCTGGAAAGAGGCTGACACATTTTGCTGAAGATACATAAGGGATAGAGGGAATGGCAAGTGGAGAATGCAGTCTTCAGCTAAAAGTTGAACACTCAGTTTCCAAAAGCCTCTGGCAGAGTCATGGTAAGAGAGAGGAACAGGTAAAAGATGGAAACCTGAGAATGCTAAATCTCCTTCAAGTACATCAGGGTATGCTCCAGCATCCTTTGTTTACAAAACTGCTCCCTTTTACTTCACTTCAGATTGTCATCTAAGTCATCAATTGTTTTTTTTTTTTTAAGACAATTGGGCTATGCATTTTACAGCAGATTCGAATGAGTCTCTGTACCCTTGTGTTTGTAAAAAAATCTTTATTTCTACTTGTATTCTTTTTAAATATACTTTTCTTCAATGCGAACACTCCCTGTTTTGGTCTATCAAACTAATCCACTCATCCATGTCTCAGCATCCAATCTCTGCTAGATTAGCTCATTCCACTGCGTATTCCAAGTCTCCTTCAATAATAATCAAGTATAAGCCACCTGTTCACACTTCTCCTCTGCCTCTTCTACATTGTGATTATCTTCTTTAGCTGGGGTCCATGTTTCCTTCATATTTTAGAATTCTATTTTAGTCATCTTCAAACCCCTCTCACCCTCATCAGCAGAATTTTCTGTTTTTTTGTCCAGCTCCCACAGTGGCCTGAAGCTCCTGAATATAAACCCCAACCTTTTCAACCAACGGAATCTAGTAGTTGTTCAAGAACGTCCCATCAGGTTCTGTCTGTACCTGGGTCTGCTTTCTCTCTGCATTTCTGATTTGAAGGATCGGGTCTCTCCTAACCATCCTCCTCTTTCTGTTGTAAAACCTGGATCTCGTACTTTACCTGACTCCAGGCGGTTCCCACCCAGCTGCTATCTGAATTGGGTTCCTACCACTAAACTTGGAGTTGCAGCTCCTTCTGCACTATTCATAGTTCTTGTCTTTGACTGACCTTAACTTCCTCACAAATATTTGTCCCACAAGGGCTCATCCTCTTTTTGTTTGTTTGCTTAAATACAATTTAATTTAATCCCAAAGTATATTGACCAAGAGCATGAAGGGTCTACAAGTGTAGAATTAGCATGAATTTCAGAAAAAGGAATCTGTAACTATTTTAGCAGCCCAGAGACATTCAATATAGCGAAAAGATTCATTTTAAATACACATAAGTGGTATAATGCATATTTTCGTTGAAAATATACCTGTGTTTGTCCCTCTCCTTTGAATAACTTTGAGCAATGGAAAGGTTTGAGTATACATTGTTCTTCTTATTGCTTCGTCTGAATTGCCTTAGGCACAGAATAAATCACAATAAACATTGTACACCAAAATGACCTTTTCTATAATAAAGAGAAACAACACTATCAATTTAAGTTTACAAAGGAGCTATATAACGGACTGTCAATGTCCCTTAAAGACCCATGTATAGCCTCTGGTGTTACTGGAAGAGCAAATAAGCAGATGGTGCTTAGCAGAAGGAGTGTGTGTCACTGGGGGTGTAACCTTGCATAGAACATTAGGAACCTTGGCCTTCTCCTGATTCTTTTCACTCTTTATCCACCATGTGGTGAATTCACCTTTGTTTGCATCTACGTTGGCGACATAATGTACTACCGCAGTTCCAATGCATGGCCAGTTCAATATCCACTGGAAGTTTAAGCCAAAACAAACATTTCTCCTTTAAACCTGATGTAGCCTCTTATTTGGTTAAAATAAAGGAAAAGTGAACAGCCCAGAAAGAAAGTCCAAATAATTAACTGTTAGGTTATGTGAAATGCAAGAATCTTGATTCTTCCATTTATCCAGGGTGGTGCTAATCATTTAAATTAAGGCAGTAACATAAGAAAAACAAAATATATTGAAGTGATAATATAAAATAATATTTTTCAGAAGGTGTTTTAGTAGTAAACTCAGGGAAACACCCTTAAAATGGAAACAAACTTTACATAGTGTGATAAAAATGTATAATGGTTATACACTATGAGAAATTAATAAAAAAATCATTCAAATACAACAAATATAAATTGAAATAATAGTTATTGGAGTTTGTAACTGATTTTTATGATAATGAGAAGATTCGGAACATGACATACTTTAAGAAACCTAAATTGTCTATTTTAGACAGCCACAATGAGCTAAGACAAAAATTTTACCATTCATGCCAATACCCACACAGATTTGCATACATTTATGAATGGCATAGGAGAGTATGGCCAAGAGTAAGACTTTACAAAAGAAAACTGCAAAATTAGTAAGATAAAGAATCCAGTTTTCAAAGAGGAGGCTGGGAATCTTCAGACTAGAACTGCTTTTGACACAGATGCTGGAATAATCTAAAGAGTCAAAAGTGAGCCATGGCTCGTTATAAAACACACATTCCAAAGCATGCTGAGAAAGCCTGCACTATGCAAGCGATGTGGGTCAGTAATACTGCTGCTTTTCAGGGGGCTGTGGTCGTAATCCTTAGCACAGCTTTGACATTGCTCGTGTAAGTTTGCTTCTGCTCTCGTTTGTGTTTTCCTTGGAAGACAATTCATTCTTAATAGAGTCTTTCGACTTTCTTGCTTCCAGATGTGTTTCTGTCTAACCCTTTGTCTTGGGACAGAAGGATCCAGCAATCCTGAGAGGTAACCACTGAGCTCTGTTATTTGCCATTATTATTCAAGTTTTAGGAAACCAGATCATGTAGTATCAGTAACAACAACATATTTTAAGTCTATTTACATAGAATATGTGATCCTCAAAATGTAATGCATCAGCTACATAAAAGCATAAAACTTTGAACTGTATAGATGTTTTAAGTGACTGCTCAGCTTAAAAACCAAAGTGACTACATACACTCAGAAGAGAATTTAGAAATCAAGTTATACTATCTATATAAGTCAAGGGCAAAATATATAAGCAGAACTGGAATTTCAATACAAACTTTCCAGAACAATTCAATGATCACATTGGAGAAGTACATTAGTTCAGTCATGACAATTCACACCCTATAATTAGCATGGCAAATATTCATGCTGCGCTATATAACTAATCTGCCAGGTAGTCCATAACCATGGCCAGAACCAATATGAAGCAAAGGCATCTGTAGCAACCAATGGAGTGCCTGGGCTCTGAAGTCATGGAAATGAAATAAACATAATAACAGAGTAATAATCAAGTCAAGGGAATACTCAAAATTTCCTCCTGAAAGGAGAGGTTAACTCTATTAATATTTACTTGAAATTCTAGTTGCTATCCACAGATATTGAGGTATACAAGAATATATAAGAAGCAGAAGATGGTCTTCAGTGGAAAGGTGGAAGGCCAGTGATGCAGCTTATAGAAATCTTCACTCTTTCTAAATTGGAACTTTTCAAAGATATACAGTTACCTGTCAATCTCTTTAACTCCTATAAATAAACACTCACTTATGCTTCTATAAGAAAGAAAAACAATAAATTTGTTGCTGTGCTAATCTGTACTTGGAAAGAACCAAGTCATTGACTTCTTGGTAGCCTTCTACTTAGAGTTAAGAAACAGTTTTCCATATCTCCCTAAAGAAAAGTTATGGTACAATGAAATGTTTATGTATATAATCTAATAGAATACATTCAAATGCACTTTGATATGCTATCAATACCAGACACTAACAAGTTCAATATAGTCCAAGTAAAAACAAATATTGAAATGACTTGGCTGAAAAAAATATTATATAATCCCTGGAGGTTGCAATGAGATCTTGAAGTTAAATTTGAATACTTACATATTCACAATCTAGCAAAAATATAAAATGCTTCCACTTGAATGAAAACTTTAAAGATTTGATTAAAATTAAATTGACTTGTTAAGAAACAAGTATGTCACTGAATGAATAAAGAGTATTGAAAACAATAATTCTAATTGTTCATCCAAATAAGTCTAGCTATAAGATACATGAATGTTTTGAACAGTTAACATTTTTGTATAATAGCTATATATCCCTTAAAGTTAATACAAAAAAGAACACAGTGATATTATGTAATTCAAGGAAAATTAAGGTGATTCATATAAAGTATCTTCAAGCTTATTTTAATATCTAACAAACATGGTGAAATTATCTTAACAAAAATAAGTACACTTACTATTTAATTCCTTCTGAATAAGCCTTTTGAACTTCTTTTGTCAAACACTAATTTATATTGAAGCCTTAGCCAATTAGTCCTTCCCATACACAGAATACAGAAAACATTAAAAACTTTTATTAAATAATGATTTTTTTAAAAAAATACATGTGAACAATCCAGTAACACTTTATTAGTTTTGGCAATAAATTTTATTCTCGGCAACAATGAATATATGTCAACAAAACATAATTAGAAGTTTCTTCTGCTGCTGTGTTTAGACTTCCATTCTTTGTAATAACTACAAAAAAGAACAGATACACACTGTTTCGTTTTGTGGTTTTCTTTATATACATGAATTCAAATAAATGCAACTATGTCTAATTTTATATTGTTATTCAGCTGATCGATCATTTTCACTAGTAAATGTAAACCTCAAGGATGTAAATGGATCCTTTGTCGTGTTGAGTGCCCGTAAAGAAAGAATAGAAACTAGGAAGACGATGGAAAGGCAGCCTAGCATAACAGATACTCATAGTAGAGTTGAGGAGAGTTCGTTCAATATTCTTTCATTGTTGCTAGTCAAGTTATTTAGTTTTGGACAGTGTATGAGTGCTCGTCCAACGGTCTCCATGAGGCAAAGCCCATGAAGACAGTCTCACTTGACAAGGACCTGTGGACTTCTGGACAGGTCCCAATACTTTTTGGAGCATGCAAACTCTCCTCATAATATAGATGATTCTCTTGATTTTTTTTTTTTTTTTTTGGTATCACTTTGTCAGTCATGCATGGGACAGATGTGATTATTTACAGAAACCAGATTTTTTTACAAATATTTTTCCCTACAGTTCTTTCAGAACTGATACTACTTAAGTTTCTTTTCTGGAAACCCCAGCTGTCCTTCCAGACTTTGCCAACTTATCTGTTTCAATGCTGTCAGGATTGGAAGCAATTCATCCTTATTTATGTAAAGATGCTTTGCTAAGTTTTGAACGATACTGTTCTTAAGTATGTATGCCTATGTTTATCACCTTTTAGCTTTGTAAAGACAGGGTGTACTTGACTTTATATCTGGCTAAGATAGAAAATGATAAGGATTGTTTTTGAGCTCACCAAGGCCAGCTGGACTGCTACCAAAAATGCATGGGATAAAACTGGACTCTCTGAACATGGCGAACAATGAGGGCTGATGAGACGCCAAAGACAATGGCACGTGGTTTTGATTCTACGCAATCTGCTGGCTTGGTGGGAGCCTAGCCAGTTTGGATGTTCACCTTCCTAGATATGGACGGAGGGGGGAGGACCTAGGACTTACCACAGGACAGGGAACCCTCACTGCTCTTTGGACTGGAGAGGGAGGGGGAGAGGAGTGGGGGGAAGGGGAGAGGGGTGGGAGGAGGGGGAGAAGAGTGGGAGGAGGGGGAGAGGAGTGGGAGGAGGGGAAGGGAAATGGGAGGCTGGGAGGAGGTGGAAATTTGTTTTTTTTCTTTCTTTATTGTCCTTTTATCAATAAAAAAAAAGAGAAAAAAAGATGTTTTTATATAAAAGTTGCAAAAAAGCGTATTTGGCATATTTGTTTTGGCCCGATTTTATGTTAGAAGGTGGGAAAAAAATCATGTTTGTTAGTATGGAAAAATATGTTTGTCTTTAAAGTATAAATAAAAATGGTGTGAGTGTGAAACTCATCTGGTCATCAGACGCTACTTTATTTCTTCATACTGACACAATGCTCCCCCATCTTAGGATATGAACCGGGTATGGAGACATAGTGTGGTATCTCATCAGGAGAGAAAGAACTGGTACACATAATTACAAGAAAACTGTTCCTTTGTAAAGTTAGCTGCTATAAAAAGAGAGATTATCATTGTACAAGCTCATTTAAAATATGGGAGAATATTAAAGCAAGATTCAAATGAACATATAAATATTCATTTTTGCATGTTTCCTTGAATTTGGAACTTGGACTAAAATCAATGAAAGTCTCTGGCCCTAAATTAAAATGTAAAATATTTTATATTAAAACGTTCATAAAATGTTGCCTATAAAAATAAGGTGCATAAGTAATAGAAACTATTACAAAAAATGACAGAGATCCCAGAATCCGTTACTAAAGGTACTGAAAATGACTGTATTAGTATATTCATACAAAAGAATATACTGTAACCGTGGAAAGAAGAGAGAGACAATAGAAACTAAAAATATAGATTACTAAATAAAGGAGAATATACCCTCTGAGATTAAAACCAGTAACTAACACAGGGTGATAGTTATGGCAGACATAATACACAATTTTGAAACATATTTATTGAAAGAATTTAAAGTAAAGGTATTCTAGTAGGATGTTTTATAAAACTAAGCAACATATCAATAAATTCCAGAAAAGAAATAATCTACTATAAATGTGATAATTCTGTTGCTATAGAAAAGTGCTGTAAATTTGTTCAGTGTAATACCAAACCATGCAAAGTACAACAAAATGTAACTGGGAAAGTATACATAATCTCAATAAGGTAAGGCATAGCTAAAAATTTTTTACAGACACACTGTAACCATACTTTAAATTAGTGCTGAGTAGAAATGAAAAACAAACAAACAAAACACAGAGCAAAACAAATCAAAAAGCCCTCAACTACCAGATAAAAATAAGGACATATCACTTATACAAAAACAGCAGATTTCATAAACAAAATCAAAATATTGTAGCAACATATTGAAATATGTATCAATTTTATTGTATATGTGCTTTGTAAAATGATATTTTTGTATCTCAAATATTATATAAGGTTCAAATTTTTGTGTCTCTAAAATATCCGTCAATGACTGAAAATAAAGAATCCTTTTAAAATAGCTGAATGAATTCATTCTCAACAGAGCAAAGCTAAATTGAAAACCTGGTAAAACCAAATAAGCAGATGTACAATATTTCCAATTTATATTTTTGAAAATTAATCAACAACAATAAAACTTGCTAAATCAACACCAATAACCCACTCATTTCCTTCACACCTATACACAATTAGAAGACAACTGATTTTCTCATCCCAGAGGAGAAAGTGCAACCTACCACAGATGCTAACAAAACCAGAAAACTCTGGAAATATTAGAAGACTGTAGAAGAAGAAAAAAATGTGAAGACTGGTGAACCACCTTTGACATGTGTGGAACTGTTGATGTGTTTGGGAGATTATTTTGTGTTAGTTGAGATGGGGAACCTTGCCAATAGTGGGTGGTACTGTTTCCTATACTTGGGACCCCAGATAGCATAAGAAAGATGAAAATTAGCTTCTTACTAAAATGAAAGTATTGTTCTTTGCTACACTTTGAGCATAATGTGAGCTGCTGATTTATGTTACTCTCACCTAAAATTGTGAACCAAATGATTTTTTTCCACCTAATGTGATCGTGTCAGGGTATTTAATGAATATAATAAGAAAAGAGACTAAGACAGTTTCCAGTGTTACATTACAAAATTGATATTTTAATAGGCAACTGATTCAATAACATCATTAAAATATTATCAAGTTGACATATTTTTGTAAATAAATTGGGCTACAATCACTAAAATACATGCCATAAAATTATCAGTGAACCAAATTCAGACTAATAACAATGATTTAGAATTTGTTTAATCTTTTCAGATTCCATGATACTGCGCAAACATTTCTTATTTCTTCAAATTATTTATTACAGCATTTGAACCTACTGTGAGATAGATAATAAAGTACAATAATGCATAATCCTTTAGCATTTCAAACTTTTGCATTTATAATGTGTCTCTTAATAACCATGCATTAAGGGTGGAAAGATTAATGACTTACACTATATAGTTTCTAGGGATAGAAAGCTCAACTACTCATTGAAGACAAAAGACAACAGATGGATGACCAAAAGGAATGATGCACCAGCAGGGTCTTTTAGTTATTAATATACTGGAGAATATTTCAGCAGTTTGTGAGGAAATCTAAGAGTTTCTACCTTAACATCACCAATAATTAAAACATTCAGCTAACCCAATTTCCATAGATATTCCACGTGGGAAAAAATATCAGAGTAGAGAAATAAGTAAAGGTCTTTTCGTAACTTTCATTGAATGCTAATAATAAATAACTTTGTGCCTGCTCTCGGAACCACATATGTATGATCCAGATTTCAAACAGGCAGGCTAAGGCAAAGGTGCTGAACTGAAATTTGGACTGCCATCTGTTGCTTGAGAAATTTTAGTGTGTGGACTCAGCCAACTCAACTGCACTCATAAAAAGCATATATAATATGCCTTGTGGGAAAATTACAGAATCCATCATTTCTACAATGCACCACATGTTCACAATCTCAGAAAAAAAGATGAGACCTAGAGATTAACCATGAATGCCTGCACTTGACTGCCCCCCTTTCTCCTACTGAACTGCTTGTCCAGCTTTGATTTGAGGGTTTATGCCTAGTCTTATTGAATCTTATGCTATGAGTGGTTAGTATCCCCAGAAGACTTCTTTTTTTTAATGGAAGAGAGGAGCTGTAGATCTGTGGAAGAGAGAGGGTGATCTGGGAAAAGTAGAGGGAGAGGAGGCTTCAGTTGGGATGTACTGTATGAGAGAAGAGTAAACGAATAGTAAAAAGGGAAAAAAGAAGATGGAATTAATGAAGCAATCCACCATTAATTACAGTTGCAGAGAAAGTGTTTTAGTATGAGTAATATTGGAATAACTGTCAGAGGCAATACCACACACTCTTAACCTAAATAAAGGTTTTAGATATAAAAATATAGTATCCTAAATACCATACCCAGTGGAGGGATTAACAAAATAATTTCAAAGTGAATATAAAACATAAGACTTTCAGAAAACTCAAAGCAATTCTTTTGAAAAAATAAAAACACACTGAATATCTCAGTCACATGTAACCCAGAATTAAATGGTCACATCATCATTGTAGTATCTTAAGAAAGCAGACAATGGTTAAGAAAAAAGTAAAGATATAAACCAACTCTGTGGAAAATATGCATTTCTATAAATTGGAAGTTCGGTGTCTCAGAAAAAATTAATATTAAAATCAAGTAAACAAATAAACATATCACCACCTTTAATAGGAAAGCATTCCTGTATAACATGGCTATTCAGCTAAAGTAAACATGTTAACATACACATCCATTCGGAGTATGCATTGCGATAAAGAAATCTAGAAATTTTTCTTTAAAAAGGAATTTCAGAAAGTGATAATAAAATATTGGTGAGTAGTTGAAAGTGTATGACAAACTTGCATTAAACTTCTAGCAAAGATGTGAAATAAAGCTAAGTAAATCACTTTTAAAAAAAGGTGTATTTCTTCCTCAGTGTAAATGTACTAGAAGAGATGGAAAAGTAAAATATTTGGGTTTAAAAACAGAACCACTTTATCTCAACATCTAGGAGAGCAGAAATGCCAACACAGATGAAATACTTCTTTGAATCCAAAGGTTAATTTGGATTCAAATAAAGTTAAGGAGCTTATTTTGATTTATGTATTGTACACATAAATAATAGAGACATAATGAAAGTATTATTTGAGGTGAAGTGTTCAGACTAAGTGAATCATTTGATTTTTGACTAAACATGTGAATCATTATAGGAATAGCTAAAACATAAATTAAAAGGATTTTCCCATTCAAGAATAATTGTCTCATGATTTAAAATTCTAAATATCATTATAAAATTACAATCTTAAAACTGTTGGAGAATGGAAAACACTGATTTGTTGATGTTTTGAAAGTATTTGTTGCTATCCCAATTAAAATTTAAATATATGTAAATTTAAAACATCATCATAAACTTTTGGTTTCAAAGAAAAAAAACTTTTACTGTGAAAAATTAGTTTTATTTTTGTCTTACCGAAATGTTGTAATACTTCTTTTTTCTAAATATAAAATTAGTTAAATATTCATTTATTTTATATAACCACCTCTTGGTAAATTTTGTATCAATACCTATCAAAACCTTTTTATTACCTAATCTGTTATTCCCAACAGAATTCAACACAAGTCTGCTTAATAGTGGATCATAGAGGAGGGTCCCATTGTAAGGGTTATGGCTTGTGTTTTAATTTTGAATCTTTGCTTTTATGCTAATACAATTCAACTGATCTTATTGGAAAATTATCAGCAGACTCTCATGTAATGCCTATCACAGATAATATCAACATAATGTTTTTCAATACATGTGTATCATACTTTTCTCAGTCATATAGAGCTGTGGACTTAAAGGTATTTATTACTTCAGACCTCGTGAGTTTGATACAAATTTACTGTATGGAATCTGCAGATTTTGGAAGAGCAGGCAGTTTTGCACAACCTGTTCTTTCCAGTTAAGTGATTTCCTACCTAGAGAAGCACCCTTTCTTCTTTGTGTTCATTTGTTTCTTTAATTTTATACTTTTTTTTTACCTTAATAGTTAACCCAAGCATAAGTAACTAAGCATTATTCACTGCATTAATGAAAACAAAGAATCTCAAGGACGTCATTAATTGACCCGTATTTATTTGAATAAGAGTCCTGAAAGGAGGACTGATGATTGCGAGGAAATGGGATGAGAAATAAAGAACACAAAAGTAATTCCTGAAGCTAGTCGGTCTTCAATAAGCTGATGATTTATTTCAACAAGTTTGTTTAAAAAGAAAACATTATGTATACTATATAAGCGGGAAACGGCTGAAGTCAGCAAAGATCAGACAATGGTGGCAAAGAGAAAGCCTGATGCATGAGAGACAGAGCTGCCTTCGGGCTGGTAACTGCAGTCTAGGGAAGTACCTGCTCCCTGAAAACACCTTCGGGGTTCTGCCTCCAGTTTCAGACAAAGAAACAGGACACTTTCTGTCTGGCTCCCCAATATTAATTAAATGTTTCCTTGTGTGCATTTGTGTGCTAAGAACTTAGTACTGACATGTAACATATATCATCAATGCCCAAGGTTACATCACTGCTTTTTAACATTTTAACAACAGAATCTCTACAAAAAGTAAGCCAAAACTTTGGTGAGAAGAAGTTCTCTGCATCTTCATATCATTTTATATTTTCTTCTAAGAAACATCTTCTTCCATGCCACTTAGGAAATCAGAAAACCTGGCTTCATTTCTAACATTTCCCTAGGTTGGTATAGAGTTCCTTTTGATTGAAAATTAGAGCTGCAGCCAAAACTACGTTTCCCAAAATTATATTAGCAAATTTCTTTCTGACTGCCTCAATGGACATATTTTTCAATAGAAATTTTAAACTGCTGGTTTGTTGTATTCCATGCATATATGAGAGAATGTGTGATTCTGGAGTACATATCTTTTCTGAGTTTAGCTTATTTTGCTTGACATAGTGATCTCAAGTTGTATTTATTTTCTTGTATATGATATAGTTTTATTATTTTTAAATTAACATGTTTAAAAGCATATGAAATTTATAAAAAATAGAAGTAAGATATTGACAAAATATTTGATATATTAATTCTCTTTGACTTCATTGAAAAGGATTTTAGATACCTTGTTTTGTTTGGTTTGGTTTGAACTGTGATCAAAGTATCTAATAGTGGCAAGGCTATTTTGGAATAACAAGCCAGTTTTTGATTAGATTTGAGGATTAATCCAAAACATATTATGTCATGCTTTGTACTTGAATCTTAGTCAACGGCTTGTTATGCTGTCAAATAATTTCCGCACATTCATCTTTATTTCTATAAACTCAAGTTGCATTTATTTTTGGGAAGTGAAGCTTCTTTCTTTTTGTAGTAAGAAGTATTCAATGCAGAGATTCATAACTGGCTAAGAGAATTGAGAAAGAGAATGGGTATTTAACCCTAAGAGGCTCTCACTTGTATAGGCTAGCAATTTGAGCTTGGAATTCTAAAATTTATATATTAATGCAATATATTTTATGGTAAAATTATGTTGAGAATGCAATAAAAATGTATAAAATACCAAAGCAATCTCACCAACACCATGGAGAGGAAAATACTGTAAGAAAGACAGAAATAATGTATGAGCCAGAGGATGTGGAAGATTTAAGTGAAATATTTTCTTTGGATACAACTTGGTTGTTAAAAGCACAAACTCTGAGCAACTGTACCTAACATCAAGCCTACCAATAGAGGAGTATTTCTAGGCCCCATCATTTATTGAGAAACTAGTCTCAGTGGAGAGTTGCAAGGAGAGTGGAAATCACTGATTACCGAGGATAAGCAGCTACAACTTTGCCAGTTCTTTACTGGATGTCATTTTGACCATGTACATATGAGTAAGACTAACAGGCCTTAATAGGTAATAAACAAAGATATGAAGTTGGGAGAATATGATCAGAATATATCAAGAACTGTCCAGGGCATGAATAGATTTGATATTTTAATTTTCCTTGGAGAATTTCCGAATAATAAAGCATTCTTTTAATCCAAAAATGGCATGAAAATGGGATAACAATTGCACAATGTTATCTTCAAGGATGACACAATCATTACACTATTGAAATCCCAGATGCTCCACCTGCCTGCACCGGGTTGATCACGTGTCATCCATGGATTGGGGAAAGGTTCTTGGTACCCTATTACTCTCTGATGAACAGTTGCCTACTGATTTATTTTGGGCACTCAGGGGGAACATCCCGGCAGTTTTATATGACAGCTAGAATTGTGGGTAGCAGTTATATATGGTCCTAATTCAGAATATACACATATGAAATTATTTTTTAAACTGTCTTATCTATCTATCTATCTATCTATCTATCTATCTATCTATCTATCTATCTATCTATCTATCATCTATCTATCTATCTATCATCTATCTATCTATCTATCTATCTATCATCTATCTATCCATCTTTCTATCTCTCTATCTCTATCATCTCTCTATCTCTCTTTTGTTTGGTTTACACTTTTTATTCATCTTACATACCAACCTCTGTTTGTCTTTGATCTCCTCCTCCTTCTCCCCCTCAACTCTTCCCAACAGAACCCCCTAGCCAATCCTCAGAAGGATAAGGCCAATTAGATACATTTCAGGTATGTTTTTGGAAAGAAAACAAGAAGGAGAAGGAGAAAGAAAAGGAAAGCAGACCATGTTGGCACAGGGTCATAATTTCAACATGGGGTGGGGAAGCAAAGACAAGCAGATACCTAGGTTTGTTTGCCAGGCAATAGAGCCTACTTGACTTCTATGAAAGTAAGACCCTCTCTAACCAAATGTGTTTAAAACTTTAGATGACACCTAAGTAATGCTTGAGCTTGTCCTCTGGACTGTATGTGCATGTATGCATGTATGCATGTATACACAAATAAACATGGCCACACATACAAAAATACTAATTGCTATATAACTTTTATAAGTGACAAGCACATAAAGAATTATGTACTTTGTGAATCTATATCTACTAATGTGTAATTTAAATGTAATTCTTACCAAAATTAATTTGTCAGTCATATTGTCTTGAATATTTCAAGATTGATTATATTTTTGAAAGAAGATATTGTCATTATATAGATGACTTGTGTTCAAACTGAATTTAAGTCTAATTCAGATTAGACTTAACAAACTACTGATTATAATATAATAAATAAAAATCAAGATATTTTAAAATGTTTACTAGTAATGTCTAAGTTATGAAATTCATGAAAAAATTAGCTTTTGAGTAAACATGATATACATTAATGAAATTAGTATGAACAAATATTTGTTATTTAACTTTAAGATATATAACATTATGGAAATTAATTGAATGGTGACTATTTAGATTACTACTGTGTCCAGATGTGAGTCATACATTTTAAAAGGCAAAAAAATGAAAGAAACTAATATAAAATCATAACCATATCACAGTGGTATATTTACATTGGGAAATCAGACACACTGAGATATTACATTTTCAGCAGAGGAAAGTATTTCTTATATGAACATAGCCAGAAAATACTTTTTTAAAAAATTTATTTAATTATTAAAAGTTTCCACCTCCTTCCATCCTGCCATTTCCCTCCTACCTCCTCCCGTCCCCTTCCAGTCCTAAGAGAGGACAAGGTACCCTGTCCTGTGGGAAGTCCCAAGCCCTCCCCCCTCCATCCAGGCTTAGAAAGGTGTGCACCCAAATAGACTAGGATCCCAAAGAGCCAGTACATGCAGTATAAACAAATCTATTATATCCATTTGTGAAATTTTTTTAGAATTTCTTAATTTTTAGTCTATTCTTTAAAAAGACAATTTTTTTTCAATTTTTCATGAGTTATGGATGTTAAACTCTGTTTTATGTTTTGGTTAGTTTTCTGTTTTTATAAAGAAATAAGACTGACTCACTATATTTTGAAGGTTTCTAATTCTAGTTGCTGAAAACTTACAATGTTAATCAGAATGTGTAAGGTTGAACTTTCTGCCAAAACAGCTAAAGAGAGAGAAGCAAAAGTTCAAAAGTCACTGTGTCCTCAAATGCAGTGATGAATTACTTCTGGATATGATGTTCCAGTGTTCTTCATTGTCTTGATGATGCTACATTATGGCAATCAGCTGTGAACTTTTGGAATTTTAAGTGGTATTTATCTCAACCAGAGTTGTCTGGATTTGAAGGTGATAAAATATTATTTCCCAGAAAAAAATTCGAGAATTATTTATCCCATTTTGTTTGTTTGTTTGCTGGTTTCCTTTATTATCTTGTAAAGACAAGATTTGGTCCTAAACATAAGTTCTAGCTCATTTTGATTTAATATTTATAAATTAAGAAATCTATTTTCTATCCCTATGTTTTCTTAACACAGCTTCACCTTTTCCTTAATGTATGTCCTTGATTCTTGTGTCAAAATCAATCTTCTGAGTCCATGATTCTATTTCTGTGATTTTCCATTGATCTATGTGCTATTTGATGTCAGCACCAGGGTGCTTTAGTGATTTTAGTTTTATACTATTTACAAAATGAGCTCTGTCACATATGAGTTAGATTATCTGAAATAGAGTATTAATAATAATTGCTTTTGAACAAACGTAACTCTTTTATGAGATATATTGCAAATTAATCCTTTTATATATTAATGAAATAAAACACTGGATACTCTTATTTACATTGATAATTTCCTATTTTCTTTATTTAGATTATTGTAAAACTGTCTTCACATAGAAAAATTAGCTTTAATAATAATGAGTTAAAGTGATTTTTCTTCAACAACTAAAAACCTTAAAATCATTTAGTGCTTTGAGTGAGAAAATAAATTGGGCTAAATAGTGAAAAAAAATGTGTTTAATTTCAGTTTGACTATTGTGTTACATGACAAAAGGCATGATTAGTTAATTATCTAGAGTGCATGTTTATCTTTGATTAAATAATTATTACCTCCTAATTCAAATGGTAGTGTCCTTACAATGAGGCTGTGGGAGAAAAGACAAACATCTTAAAGTGAGAAGGGAACATGAAGAAGACGTTCATGATTTTAATGATTTGGTCAAATGAGGAGAAATATTAAATTACATCATAGTTAAGAAATTCAAGGGGTGATGGGAGATTTACCTCTGTTTGCTGTGATTACCATTAAATGAATAAAGAAACTGCTTTTGAACTTATAGCAATGCAGGACTTAGGTAGGCAGGGAAAGCTAGGCTGAATTCTGGGAGGAAGATGGGTGGAGTCAGGGAAAATCAATGGAGCTGCTACCAGAGTCAGACATGCCGAAACCTTGCTGGTAAGTCACTGCAATGTGGCAATGCACGGATTAATAGAAATGGGATAAATTAAGATGTAAGAGTTAGTCAATAAGAAGTTAGAGCTAATGGGCCAAGCAGTGATTTAATTAAAACAGTTTCTGGGGCAAATAAGCTTTGCATACAACAAAGAAGAAATGAAATTTTGCTTCATTTTAATTCAGATATCTTGTATCCAAAATATGAGAACAATTGTCAGTTGCTTTAAATGGTTACTATGTATTAATTTGATATTGTCACTCTCAGGAAGGAATATAGATGTAAAGTAGAATCTCCCTTAATGCTACTTTTTCAATGCTTTAATTAAAGACTTAGATTGGTTTTCTGTCAACAAAAGCTAGGATCTACCTCTAATCATGTAGCGGCGTAAACGAATGCAGGCAGTTTGTAAAAATATATATAGTTTTAATGTAGAAATAGACTTACAGAACCACCGTTCCTGCGGAGACCAGGAGAGTAGAAGAGAGAGCTCTGAGCACGCTCGCCAAATTTATAGGCAGACATTAGCCCGAGGCGAACACGCCCCCTAAGGGGCGGGACTTATCCCTACATCTCCCCTTTTTGTCTAAATAAGACAGAACTAAACCAAATACAACTACATACAATAACAACAAATAATAAATATAACAAACAATATTGAGAACAAAAGCTTTGCTAAACATTCTATCTCAAGGAGTCCAAATAATGTAAAGAGTAACTACAATTATATAATCTTCAACTCTGTCAAAGATCTGAGAAGGGAATAAACACTACTCAACAAACGAGATATATCCAAAATGTGCAACAATTGACAGAGACAACTGACTACCTGGGCAATCACCCAAAGTCTCGTTTGCAATGTTGAGTCAACCAATTTTGGCTAAGGCCTAACATAACTGACATACCATTATTAAAGGCAAGGAACTTTTCAAAACTATCTTACCCTGTCTTGGCAGGATATGACAGTCCTGTTTTATCCATTGATGCACGCTCTGTATCTGTGTCAGTGGTTGAGGTATAGGCATTTCTTTGCCCAAAGGCCAGTTCTGCCAAATAGAAAGGCTCCAGGTGGAGTGTCTTTGGTGCTCAACATTCTCTCGGGAATGGAGTGGTGTTGCCAGGAGCAATTGTGTCTCACTATCACGAAACTCTGAGTTAGATTAAAGGCCATTTTCTACAGCTCTTTGAAGAGGTTGAAGATTATCTATCTATACTGAGTATAATCTCTATATATCTAAAGAACCTGATTAGTCTGATTATAAATGACAAACTTAGATGACTATTTATCTATATAATTCTCAATATCTATCTAACTTAAAGACTAAGACAATAAACAACTGTGTAACAAATGAGGATAATGACCTCCAAATATAAACACTGTAAAAATATACATTGCAATATGGTAAATATATATCAATGCACAAACATTATATAAGTATCTTAATCAGAGGTAGAAATGTACATTGCAATATGGTAAATGTATACAATATATATATCAATACAATATATGTCAATACATAAAAATGTTTTAAACAGACATAGAAACATGCATGCATACAATAGTCAATATAATTTAACTTTGTTTCAATATACAAGAATTGATACCAATATATTTGTCTAAAAGCAGTAACTCACAATTATAAATCTATAATCCCATCATTCCCTCTCTTTTTTTTTTTTTCAAAATGATCCCTGAGCTTATAAAATTCCTCCCCCAACCTCCCAACCCCTAAATGATGTCCCTAAACCCAGGGGTAAACTTTACTGGGAGAGGGGACGTCGTCCTCTAGAATTACTTCCAGCTGTCATGGGGGCGACGTTCTTTCTGGGGGATCCTGTGAAAGTAAAATGATGGTTAAATTTCAAGATCAATGTCTTTTAAAATTGCAAATAGTCTCTGAGTATTTTGTGGAGGTCTGGCCAGAATGTTGTACAAGATGTGCACCATTTCAGCTAACCAAGTTGGGATCGTCTTGTGCAGCTGGTATCCAAAACAGGTCTTGTAGTAGCGCTATCAGTATCATGACGTCATCTCAACCAGGTAGAGTTGTTGTTGTGGGGCCCCATCTTCTTCCTGGAAACTTCAAATGTCACTTCGGGAAAAACTCATTGTTCATTGTGAAAAACTTAAACATTAATCATATAGACATATATATACATACATATATATATTCAATAAAAGGCATGATATATATATTCAATGAAAAGTATGATAGATATGAAGAAAAGCAAGGATGTTTTCTAAACTCATATTTCTTTCTGTCCCATATCATGGCTCTTGACATGAGACAGAAACTCCAGAAACTCTGGGTTTTTCTCTTACTAACAGGCTTGGAATTGGAGAAGGACTGAGCCAGAGTCCAACTTCAAAACCAGCTCTATATATTTATAAAGAAATGTTTAATAAGATATATAAATAAAAATTAATACTTACAAAATGTGTCCATCCATCAGTAATTAAATATTCAGGGTTCCTTAATTTCTTTGAAGATGAGTGTTTTCCTGTGGAGATAAGAAAAGAACCCCGCCTCCAAACCTATCTGTATTTCTTACCATCAGTATGTTCGCCATCCTTATGAAAGAATTGTTATTTATCTTTTCCAAGTGGCTTCTCTTCTTCAAACCGAACCTTTATTAATTTTGATGGTATCCACAATTTTTCCTCACCTGTGGAGATAAGAGCAAAACCCCTTCCCCAACGTAGCACATATCCTGGCTTCCATTGTGAGGTCAGCACATCCTTGAAATAAACTGGTTGATTTAGTTCAGTAGACTTTTCCATTATCCAATGTCTTTCTGCAGCCGTTGTTCCCTTCTCATTAGCGTTGAGAAAATTCAAGGTTAACAAAGCATTATGTAGCCTATTTCTAGGGGTGTTTTCCACCCCTTTCTGTTTGTTCAACATATCTTTTATAGTTCGATTTGATCTTTCTATGACTGCTTGACCTGTAGGATTGTATGGTATACCTGTAACATGCTTGATATTGTAATAATCAAAAAACCGTTTCATTTTCCTAGAAACATAAGCAGGACCATTGTCCGTTTTTATTTGTGTAGGTATACCCATGATAGCCATGACTTCTAATAAATGAGTGATTACTGAATCAGCTTTTTCTGAACTTAAAGCAGTTGCCCACTGAAAGCCTGAATAAGTGTCAATGGTGTGATGAACATATTTTAATTTGCCAAATTCTGCAAAGTGGAACACATCCATCTGCCAGATTTCATTCCTTTGGGTGCCCTTTGGATTAGCCCCTGCAGGCAGTGGCGTTTGGTTATAGAAAGAGCAAGTAGGGCATTTCTTTACAATCTCCTTAGCTTGTTGCCATGTAATTGAAAACTCTTTCTTCAAACCTTTGCTATTAACATGATGTTTTTTATGAAATTCAGAGGCTTGTAGCACACTACCAATCAGTAATTGATCAATTTCTGCATTACCTTGTGCTAGAGGACCTGGCAGACCCGTATGGGATCAGATGTGTGTTATGTACATAGGGCAAAGCCTGTTCCTGATCAAATCTTGAACCTGGAGAAACAATGAGGTTAGTTCAGTATCATCAGGTATAAATTCAGCAGTTTCAATATGTAAAATAACTCTTTCTGCGTATTGTGAATCTGTAACTATATTAATAGGTTCTTTAAAATCCCTTAGCACCATAAGAATGGCATATAATTCTGCCTTCTGGACAGAATTATACGGACTTTGTTCCACCTTATCCAAGTCTTCTGATTTGTAACCTGCCTTCCCTGATTTATTGGCATCAGTATAGAATGTACGGGCTCCAGTTATTGGAGCATCACGGACGATTCGAGGAAGAATCCAAGAAGTTCTCTTTATGAAGTTAAGCCGCTTGCTTTTTGGATAGTTGTTATTAATGTCTCCCAAAAAATTAGCACAAGCTCTTTGCCATGGTTCATTATCTTCCCATAATTTCTTTAGTTCATCAGCAGTGAAGGGCACTATAATTTCTGCTGGGTCTATGCCTGCTAGTTGACGAAGTCTCAGCTTGCCTTTTATGATTAACTCAGAGACTTTTTCCACATAAGTTTTCAGTTTCTTACTTGGTTTATGTGGTAAAAAGATCCATTCCAAAATAATATCATCTCTCTGCATTAAAATTCCTGTAGGAGAAATTTTTGATGGTAGTATGACAAGAATACAATCGAGCTCTGGATTCACCCTGTCCACATGTGCCTGTTGTAATTTTTCCTCAATCATTGTCAGTTCCTTTTCTGCTTCAGCTGTTAATTCTCTGGGACTGTTTAAATCTTTATCACCATCCAAGGTTTTGTTCAAATGAATTATTAGATCAGGTGTTATTCCAATAGCTGGTCGTAGACTGGAAATGTCTCCTAACAGTCTTTGAAAGTCATTAAGAGTCCGTAGGCGATCTCTCCTAATTTGTGCTTTTTGTGTCTTAATTTTTTGCAAACCTATTTTATAACCTAAATAATTAACAGAATCTCCCTTCTGAATCTTTTCAGGAGCGATTTGCAATCCCCATTTAGGTAAAAGTATCTTTATTTCTTCAAACAGTCTGTTCAAGGTATCCATGTTTGAATCGGATAACAAGATGTCGTCCATGTAATGGTATACTATAGATTTGGGAAATTTCTTGCGTATTATTTGCAATGGTTGGTTCACAAAATATTGGCACAGGGAGGGGCTATTTAACATACCCTGGGGGAGAACGGTCCAGTGGTACCTCCTCGAAGGTTGAGAATTGTTATAAGTAGGCACTGTGAAGGCAAATTTTTCTCTATCTTCTTTTTGCAAAGGTATAGTGAAAAAACAATCCTTTAAATCAATAACTATGAGAGGCCATCCTTTTGGTAATAAAGAGGGCAAAGGAATTCCAGATTGCAGAGGGCCCATAGGTTGAATAACCTTGTTGATGGCCCTGAGATCTGTCACCATTCTCCATTTACCTGATTTTTTTCTTAACCACAAATACAGGAGAATTCCAAGGGCTGGTAGATTCTTCTATATGTCCAGCATCTAATTGTTCTTGTACCAGCTGTTCTAAAGCCTGTAACTTTTCCTCAGCTAAAGGCCATTGCTTTGTCCATATTGGTTTCTCAGTCAACCATTTTAGAGGCAAGGCTGTTGGTATCTCTGAAGGGACATCAATTGCTTGTTCTTGTACAGCCCGAATGGCCGGTTTTCTCCGTTTGTAATATCTTTTAATATTATTCTCAGAACTATAGGCTCTAGAAGTAGCAGGAATGTTAATTTCGGTATTCCATTGTTGTAATAGGTCACGACCCCATAAATTCATTGCGATATTGGCTACATATGGCTTTAATTTTCCTATTTGTCCCTCTGGGCCTATACATTCAACCCATCTCGTGCTCTGCCTTACTCGAGATAGGGTTCCAATTCCCAGGAGCTGAACATTTACATTCTGAAGAGGCCAATACGGATGCCAAGATTCTGGGGTAATGATACTTACATCAGCACCTGTGTCCAGCAGGCCAGTAATAAAAATGCCATTTACACACACTCTCAGTTTAGGTCTTTGATCATTTATAGAAGTTTGCCAAAACACACGTAACTCATCTTTCTGATCATTATTGCTTGTAACAGTAGGCATGGGGCTTCCTAATTGTCCTGATGAGGCACGTTCTCTGCAGAAACTGGATATGACTGAACCATGTTTGCCATGGGGGCCTGTGAGGCCCCCCCTCTCACGTTTCCCGACTGTATCAGGTTGCCTTGTCTATCTCTTGTAGACCTGCATTCATTCGTCCAATGTCTGCCTTTTCCACATCTTCTACATAAACCTGAAGGCTGAGTCCTCCTATTTCTGTTATTTCTAGAAGATGCATTATTATTATTATTTCTGAAAGATGCATTATTATTATTATTATTTCTGAAAATCCGTTGTCTACAATTCCTTTTCATATGACCCATTTTGCCACAATTAAAACATTTGGTATTCTGGTGTCTCCTTTTACCATTGGAAATTGCTTCTTCTACCCATGCTTCAGTGCCATAATCAAATGTATCAACATTGAGTGTATGCAAGACCCATTCTTCCAAAGGAGCTGATCTGAGCTTTAAAGGCCCCAAAATCCTTTTGCATTCCACATTTGCATTTTCATAAGCCAAAGACTCAATCATTATACGTCTTGCTTCTGGGTCAGATATCCCTATTTGTACAGCCTTAGTTAATCTTTGTAAAAAGTCACTAAAGGGTTCTCTCTGACCCTGTTTAACTCTGACAAATGATTCCATTCTCTGTCCTGGGTCTTGTACCCTGTCCCAAGCCCTTAAGGCTGCTGTAGTACACATGGAGAGTGTGTTTTCATCCAAATTAGCTTGTTCCTGAGGGTCGGAAAAGAGCCCTTCACCTAGAAATTTATCTAGGGAAATGTCAATTCCCTTTGCTTTTTCCTGCTGTTCTAAGAGTCTAGCCTCTTGCCTGAATAAGCATTGCCATTTCAATTGCGGTCCACTCTCAAGTACTGCAGAGCTCAGCTGGAGCCAGTCCAAGGGGGTTGCTCTGTTTGTCGTGGCCCAAGATCTTAGCATCTCTTTAACAAAAGAGGCTTGCATCCCAAAAGTCATGACAGCCTGTTTAATTTCCTTGAGGTCATTCATACGGACAGGCTCCCATGTATCCTCCTTGATGACCCTAGGGTTTCTGGAACCAACCACCTTCTCTGTTGTTATTACTGGAAAGGCAGGTAGAGCTGTCGGTAGAGCTTTGTGGAAATTGTCCCGGAGAGATTTACCCACAGATGTAGTTAAAATTTGCCCTTCTACCCTTTGCTCTTCTTCATCAGAATTCAGAAATTCCTCAATCTTTTCAATTCTATTCACTATTGCCTTCTGCAATGTCTGAATCTCCTGTCCAGAATTATGTTCCAAAGCCTTCATTGAGGATTCTAAAGTATGAAGTTTGTCCGTTAGAGATAACATCTTATCTTTGGACATAATTTTTATGGCATAAACTGTGCCTTCTTGTATTGACACTCTTTCCATCAATTTGTCATAAGCTTTAGACAAAATCCAATTGTCACATTCAGCAGTTTTGATTCTCTCAGTTAATGTTTCATTTCCTACAGAAAGGGACTGAATCTTATTGTCCAAATCAGCTGTTCCCTCTTCCATAGTAATGAATTTCTCCTTAACATCAGCCTGGAGAGCCTCAAACTGATTCTTGAGAAGATTGTTATCAGCCTGGAGAACTTCAAACCGATTCTCGAGAAGATTGTTATCAGTCTGGAGAACTCCAAACTGATTCTTGAGAAGATTGTTATCAGTCTGGAGAACTTCAAACTGATTTTTGAGAAGATTGTTATCAGTCTGGAGAACTTCAAACCGATTCTTGAGAAGATTGTTATCAGTCTGGAGAACTTCAAACTGATTCTTGAGAAGATTGTTATCATTCTCAATTGTTTTTAAGCGTTCTATTTCTGCCTTAAGAATCCTGGATTCATCTCGTAAAGACTTTATCATATTTCTATTATCAAACCATTTGGTGCCAATGAAAACTACGAATCCCAGAAGGATCCATAGAGGTGGCGTGATAGACACCTCTTGTAAAATCTCCCACATGGTACAATTAAAAAAACTGTTAAATTCTTGAACAGTAATGTGTTCAGACATTTTATTTATAAAAGAAAAAAAATTTTTTACCTGCAATGATCGGTTCCTGCCAGTTGTTGGTCTCTGTGTTTTTGGAGCCTGTCCTAGAACTAGCTCTTGTAGACCAGGCTGGCCTCGAACTCACAGAGATCCGCCTGTCTCTGCCTCCCAAGTGCTGAAATTAAAGGCGTGCACTACCACGGCCTGGCAGGCCTCAAACTCACAGAGATCCGTCTGCCTCTGCTTCCCAAGTGCTGGGATTAAAGGCGTGTGCTACCACTGCCTGGCAGGCCTCAAACTCACAGAGATCTGTCTGCCTCTGCCTCCCAAGCGCTGGGATCAAAGGCATGTGCTACCTGCCTGGCCGGCCTCAAACTCACAGAGATCCGCCTGCCCTTGCCTCCCAAGTGCTGGTATCAAAAGCGTGCGCCACCACTGCCCTGCCAAGTCACTTTGTGTCAGACCAAATCTGCCGCTGTGGCAGCTTTTGTTGCAAAACCGCAGGTACTTAAGCTTCAGCTAATTCAGGCAGTGGGGTTCCGCTGTAAAACTTAGCCAAGGCAGGCAGAATGGGCCTGTGTGGCCGAGTATGTCTCGGACTCGGCACTGGGGCCGGAGTCACGAACTGAAAAACAGCACCCAGGAGGGTGCTGTGTTAGCTAGCAGGCTACCCGCTTGAGTCGAGGGCAAAATAGCCCGACGTTGGACGCCAAAATGTAGCGGCGTAAACGAATGCAGGCAGTTTGTAAAAATATATATAGTTTTAATGTAGAAATAGACTTACAGAACCACCGTTCCCGCGGAGACCAGGAGAGTAGAAGAGAGAGCTCTGAGCACGCTCGCCAAATTTATAGGCAGACATTAGCCCGAGGCGAACACGCCCCCTAAGGGGCGGGACTTATCCCTACATAATCAAGCCTATGTGATATTTCTTTGGTTAATGGTTAGAAGGTAGGCCCCGACCAACTGATGACGGTGCCATTCCTGATCAAGTGGTTCTGGACTGTGTTAGAAAGCTAGTGCCAGTGTTCCTTCATGACCTCATTTATGCCTGCCTCCAGCTTCCTGCCTTACGTTCCTATCCTGATGTCCTTTTCTTCAGTCTGGATTATAATCAGTATATGGTAGCCAAATAAACCCTCTCTTTCCAAAGTAACTTTGGCTGTGGTATCATTTACAGCAACAAAGATAAAGATTATACATATAGCTTTTAAAAATAATCAACATGTTGAAAAAAATTCACAGAATAGATGATCTATGGTTGTGTACTCAGAGAGTATATAGAGTTGTCTCTCCTAACACAATGACAACAGTATCCATTAAGAGAAAATGATTCCTCTCTCCTCCAAGTTTTATAAAATTTAAGTAACAAATATTTATCTCAGCATAGAAATAATAAGAAGTTGTCATTGAATTGCAGAAATATAAAGCTATACCTTTATCTTCTGAAAATTCAGAAGACGATAATCAGAAATTAAATTGACACCAAGCATGAGGAATTTTATTTAATACTACCCTGTAACAGTTATATAGATGAGCTATCTCAAATGATACTACCTCTGTTTCCTATTAATTTCTATAATAATTCCAAGGGTTTTCCAAGTTTTTTTTCTAATATTTCAGTTCATGGATTACTATTTAGAATTCTATCCTCCCCTACTTCCAAATGGCTTGCTTTTCTCAAACTTAAAAAATTTAAACATGCTCAAAATATGGTCTACTTAATGGATTGCCTTTGAATTTTACTTTGTTCACACTTTTGCCCTAATACACATAAGGACAGATTTGAAGCTGGCCAAGGTCAATTTATTAAAAATGAACAGGGATCTACTCACTGCTGTATCAGACTGTCAGACAGCCTGAACATGACTCAGTAAGACAGGTCAATCTTCCTTGATATTCATTTGCCCTTGAGTCCTCTCAGTTCATCTGTCAGACTTCTCTCGATGGAAGTAAGTCCCATTCATTTTTAATCAGTTGATATTGCTTCCCTCATTGATGGTCATCTAACACTTCGTGTGACTACATGGAAAGCTCAGGAGACCCTTCTGCATTCAATATATTTTTTAAGATCTTTAAAAGCATTATCGAGGGGGAAAAAAAGTACCTGCATTTTCTATGGTCCAGTTCATTCCACATTTTTGTGCAGCAACTAAAGTGAATTTCAAGATTAGGAAGCATATGGATAATACATCATGTGTAGAGATTGCTCTGTGCATCAAGGAAATTTTAGAGCGCTAAAGGTTGCTTGTCTTGTGAAAGGTTAGTTGCACACAGATCGCTCATATGACTCCCCGACTGCAGTTTAATCCACTGAGCAATAAAGCAGAGAATAGTAGTTTGCTGCTTTTTATAACTCCTCAAAGAGAGTTTTATAGTTTCGCTTAGTCTTCACAATATATTTATTTATTTTAAAAATAGTCAATATCATACAAAATGTTCAATATTTCATCCAATTTTGTTGAAGTATGTCTTTAAAACTATGTACTCATTACAATTTTGTTTAATGTTTTAATGAGAAATATTTAAATAACTTTAAATCACATAGGAAAAACACTTAGCCAAATTAAGAGAAGATAGCAGCTTTGATAATGATTAAAGAATATGGAAAAGTTTTTGGGATGATAAAACTCTCATATTCACTCTCTCACTTCTTTTATACTTGGACAAATACATATCTACAGAAATTAAGAGTAGATTGTATTTTATTATTCTGTAATATGTCTTAGAATATTTAGCAAAATATCAAAATTGTTATTTCCACATGATATTAAATGTAACATTTCAGAAGAGGAAAATATCAGTTTAATCTATGCTTGTTAACATTTAAAATATACTTAATATGTTTTCATTTCTGGATATATTGAATCAAAATATTTCAAATGGCTTCCTTAATTTGCAAATCCCTTAATTTTTCTTTTCACTCAATTAACCATATTTATTCATACAGGAATTTAAACACACAAAAATTGTCTCAATTTACTCAAAGAAAACCTTGAAATGTCCCTTAATCTGTAACTGTTTCCTATTTTCTCCTTAATGTTACCAAAATATTCATGTGTCCTCTGTGTGTGTGTGTGCAAACTGCTCTGAGTTCTTGTAAAACACAGATTACAAACCCCTTGTTGAATTAAGATAAAATTAGCATATTGATCAAGTTCTTTTTCATATTGCCTGGCTATGGAGAAATGGTATGTTACCTTTATACTGTGATAATTTTTATTGGGATGATAAAAACTAAATATTAAACCTCCAACAGTCTTCATTAGTGTTATTGATAGAACATCATAGGCAAAATTATTTGAATGAGTTCAAATTTATTCACATTTATAAATAAAAAATAGAGTATCTATTACAATGTGGTTTATTCCTATCTAACTTTCCTAGAACTGCATTTTCTTTACTCTCCTACTGCTGTCATAGCTCGGGGTTTATCATTTTCTGATTTGAATATATTAGTCTATGTTATAGAACACTGCAAAGCACTTATAGAGCAAGACAGATGTCTGGGGGGAAAGTGAATGCTTCACAAATGTGAGGACCAAGTTCTGAACCTCTGGGTACATACAGAACAGTGACCAGTGGATCTGTGATTCCAGAGCTGGGGACAGAGACAGGTGGATCCCAGCATTCCCTTGCCAAAAAGTCTAGTGAAATTGCAAGCTCTAGATTCAGTGAAAAATCCTGCTTCCAAAACTACTTTGAAGGGTGATAAAAAATAAATAGAAGATACTTAATAACAATTTCTTCCATCTGCACACCCAAATGAAGTTGAATGCATCTCACATGTGAAGGCCTGAATTACACACACACAAATACATATGTTCTCATGTACACCAATGCCTTCAGGCATTCTACACAACCTTTTCACCATGCATCTAATTTAAAAAAATTAGCAGAATTCTCTCAATGTGAAAACACCAAAAAACTTCTGTATTTTGCTTTTAAAAGGAAATCATTGTATATATTGAAATATATACAATATTATATTCTACAAATTTGAAAAATTAAATTATTCAAAGCAACTTTCAGTTTCTAATTTCAGTGCAAGTACTGACTTCCTTGGTCTTGCTGTGAGGTAATGACATGGGCTTCTAATTCTCTTCACTACTAAAAATACACTAAGCAAGGCAACTAAAAATTATTTCGTTTTATTATAACTGTTGATTTCATTTAATTGATTATATTTCAAACTACCTCATGGACAAACAATATGTCATAATCATAACTGCTAGTCATGAATCACTGCTGCCATATATAGCAGTTATCAGTGGATTATTACTGAGGTAATGAGCCAATTAATGAGATGACAGGCCAATATTTGGAAAAGACTGTGGAGAAGACAATTAATAGAATAATAGCAACTTATCTAATGACTCATGCTTATGTGTTCGAAATGAACAAGGCTATTCAGTGACTAGCATTATGCTAATATAGACATTCATGAAAAAACTAGTAAGAAAATGTCTACATATATGAAGGTTAAGTGAAATTCTGTTTACTACATATATTAACCTAACATATTTACTTGACTTTGGGTCATAGCTTATGACAACTTTCCTATTTTGTTAAAGGTAGGATCCTAAACTCAATTATTGGTTCCACATATAATAGACTGACAATATGGGACTTTGATATTTATTTTTAGTATTTGCTTTCAAATTAATCTTTTCTTTTCTTAAATTTATTTATTTGCATGTGTGCATAGCATAGGTGTGTGAATCTCTACTACTGTATCCATATGGTGATGAGAGGATAACTTGTAAAATTCCATTACATCCTTGTACCATGTGAGCTCTAGGGATTGAATCTAGGCCTTCAGATTTGTCAGCAAGCACATTATTTTTCTAACTTTATTGATTTTTTTGTATGTGGTATTAGCATTGTTCTTTCTTTTTAAAATGATGTATCTATTTTCTTAGTATGTACATCTTGGGGGCTATGTGCACATGTCCAATGGTGTATTGTGGAGATCAGAGGCAACTTCCATGAATTGAATATTTGCTCCCAGGTTATGGCATTGTTTTAGGACACTATTTCTGGAAAGATCCAAAACAGCACACTCATTTTAAAGAGTGAACTGGAAAGAGAGTAGTGTAAAAATACCACCAAAATTCAAGTTGGTGGACCAACAAGCTTTTGTGGCTAGGATTACAGGAGTTTGGTGAAGGGTTACTTATAGGAAGAGAAATACCTCAAAATTGCTTCACCAGAGACCCATACCACGTGAGGATGGCTCATGCAGGCTGAAAACCTGGCACTTACTGCACAGTTTGCAAGGAGCTGGAGAAGTTGAAGTCCCTCCTGGGAAGCTCAGTTGTTCGAGCCCTATTCCAGGTAGCTCCTCTCATATACAATGCCCCTCAGAAGTCTTTCTAGCATATATGCTTAGATAGGAGAAGCATGAAGAATAGAGTCTCAGGGAATTCCTGAAGTTCTTGAGCCTTTGCTTCCTGGCTTAATTATCTCCTTGCATAAATCAAATGTTTTACCTCCCTTTATCTCATGTCTCATATCTCATGTCTAGGCAAGCTTGTCTCTGAGACAGGATATTTTATTACAGAATGAATTTCTACACAATATGTTTTGTTTGTCACACTCGGGACTTTGGACTTGACAACACAGTAGTCATTCTGTACTCTGTTTATATCATTATATATTGAGTTGTGCTTACATTAAGACAGCACTATCAGAATTTGTTTTTAGCTTACAGAATTTGTACCATTCTTTAATCCTTCTTAATGTTTCTTTTCTGTGCTCCCCTGTATGAGTGCATGCTTTTGTTTATGTATGTATGCATGCATGGAAGCCCAAAAAGAGCATCTAGTGCCTCAGAGCTACAGCTATGGGAATTTTGATGATCTGAGCTGAGGTTCTCATTATTGCAAAGCAAATACTTTTAACATCTGAGCCATCTCCCTAGCATTTGCACTATTCTTAGAGATTATTTTATTTTCATTATGAAAGACATAAAGGGATATTCCTAAGTTAAATGCAAATAGTATATGACAAGATTAGATCCAATACTTCTGCTAACTATAAATTCAACTGCATGCAGTAAGCATTCATTTAATAAGCTACTTTTAAAGTATCCTTACAAATTAATATGTGCAGAGTGTGATTAATTTGATTCATTATTCTCTTCTCTGTAGGGTATATCGCTCTACTTTTGTAACCAATAAATTTTAAAAAGTTTTAATATTTTAAAATAATGCTTAACTTATTTTTTTAAATAAATATATTGGAAGAGAATTGCTTTGCATATGTAGAAATAATAATTAAACTAGGTGCTCCCAATATGTTTAGGTGTTTTCAAATAAAATAGAAAACACAATTTTACTTTTGTGAAATATCATGACATATCCTTGTGATAGTGGACTTTTTTATAGATTTTTATTTGCCAATGAAATTAGAAGAGGAATAAAAATTACAGAGATTGATAAACATTACATAATACATTTCTATGTCTTTGTTGGCTAGATACATCATAAGCCCGAGCAGAGTAACAAATGCTAGTATTTTTCTGAATAGATTAGCACCTCTTTCAACCTTCATTATAGAAAATACTGTACTAGATAGCAATTAAGACAGAGACACAGAAGTAGTAAACTCATAAAAATAAGAGACTGTTTTATCCCAGGCTTTTTCAGCCCCAGGCCAGCTGGCCTTGTTGAGTTCCCAATAGAACATCCCCATTGTCTCAGTGTGTGGGTGGGACAATGAGGACTACTGAGAACTCAAGAACAATGGCAATGGGTTTCTGATCCTACTGCATGTACTGGCTTTGTGGGAGCCTAGGCAGTTTGGATGCTCAACTTACTAGACCTGGATGGAGGTGGGGGTTCCTTGGACTTCCCACAGGGCAGGAAACCCTGATTGCTCTTCGGGCTGATGGGGGGGGACCTAATTGGGGGAGGGGGAGTGAAATGGGAGGTGGTGGGGGGGGGGAGAGACAGAAATCTTTAATAAATAAATAAATTCAAAAAAAAATAAGAGACTGTACAATTATCAGTCCTATTTCAATAATTATATCACACCCTTATTCCTAAGACTTACGATCATTGTGGGAAAGGGGGCTAAGATTTTGTAAAGGCTAGAAATGGTAGATAGATTCAGTGTTTTCAGAACATAAAATGGTAACTTCACGTGTGCACTTTCACTGACTGTAACAATGTACATGAAGCCTGTACACTATCTAACCAAAAAAGTGTACAGCAAATAGAGGGGGCATCGGGTAAAACATCATATCCCCATTTGAAGAGTTACTGGGTACTGATTGTTGCTGGACTAACAAAAATGAGTTTTTGTTAATTACATGGCCCCTACTGGAAATAAACTCCTTTGTGGGCAGTGTCTCCATCCTAAAGTACTTTTTGAGCACTTTGGATGGGTTAGAGAAATAGCAGAAAAAGGATGTTGGTTGGTTAGGGAGGTCAAGGATGATTTGGGAAATTGAATTTTGTCAAACTACAATATACAAAATTTTCAAGTAATTAATAAAAGATAATATTTAGAAAAATAGCCACTTGTGATTTCAAAAGAATCTTTAGAGACTTGAAATTTTTGGTTATCAAAAAAATGTGTTACAAAGAAAATGTAAAAAGAAGATGTCAAAACCAGGCAGTACAACATAGGTTTATATGTTCATATGTATGCATATGCTGCTCTTAATTTGCTCAAGGATATTTATATAAATTTGACAGCTAGTTCAATAAATACAGAGATATATAAATATAGACAAAATAATGGTGTGGATAACATATTCTCATTTTCCTTTATAATTTCTCCCCATCAATATTTTACTGAATTTAGTCAAGGCAATCATCAATCTATAATGCTGTCTCAGAAACTCTATTCTCAGAAGGCAATCTTCTTGTCAACTAGAAAGAGTAAATATTTAATGTGTCTTAACACACTCTTCCCCCTATAATTCTTTCTTTTGAGCAAAATCTGTCTCCCATTTCTCACTGACATGAGCTGATTACCCTAAACTTCATAACTCATTATTTTGTTTCTTAAGAAGTCATTTTGTATGAAAGTTGTATAAAGGATTTTTACTACTTGTTTGAAGTTGACTTTAGCTCTCTGAAATAAATATTTTTCCCTTTATAGAGTAAGTTACTAATATTTGATTTTTAATCATTTTTTCTCTTGTGACATTTCAAACTTCACAAATGCTGCCAGCATTCTAAATCGTATATGGGGAGCAATTTCACAGATCAAAGTTACAATGTAAAAGCTTTAGCTTTTCATTTTAGAGGAAGTTGGCTAATAAGTGACAAATGATAAGGCGAAATTTATGATTAAATTTTTCATTTCCAGTGAAAATATTAAAGGTAAGCTGGAGTGCGAGGAAGGTAATTAATCATTCTGTTTTAGAAGTTATATACTATTGTCTCTTGCATAAGGCACAGGGAATTAGATATCTAGACAAGCAAAAGAAACTAAATCTCACTACAAATACTACACAAAGTGAATTTCAAAGGCTAAGCATCTCATGAAACATTTCTAGAAATAAATGCTAGAAATTACTTTGCATTGAGTACTGATTCCTTTAATTATCTTGCCATTGTCTCCCAATATTGTACAGCATTGCTCCAAAGCAGCAAAATTTGGCTTCTAAGTCTCAGGGAAGAATATACAATGTTTTACCATTAAACATAAAGTTAACCGTGTACTATTCATAAATGCTCTTCTCTAACAAGCACACTAAAAAGTTTCTCTCTTATCTCTATCTCTCTGATTCCTGCCCCTGTGGATATGAATGTATGTGTTTGTGTATGTATTTTGTATGTATATATGCATGTGCATAGTATCCCATCCAGATTGATATAAGAAAGTATAAGTTTATAAGCTAGATAGTTATTTCTTATGCTTTGAAAGTTACAGATCAAGATTATGGTGGATGGTGTCTGAGAAAAATTTTCACTTCCTAATTCATTGAGTTTTCACATGACAGAGGATGATAAGAGCTCCCTAGGATCTGTTTTATGATGTACTTAATCTCACTCATGAATGCTCTAAAGGTAATAGATTTATGCATATTGATAATAAAATCCAAGATTCACTAATTTCCACTCACTAGATGAGGTTTATAGATTTCTGGATCTCTATTAGATTCAATTCATGATAACATTTGACAGTTATTACAGTATTTATACTCTATGTTCACACTTTTATTAACACACACTAAAACTGAAATAAGCACAAATAAAAATTGTGGGTAAAGTTGTTGTTTGTACATCAATTATGTCTTCTCTATTACATTTTTGCAATTTATTCCTATTTTAAATAAATAAAAATTGTCCATATTTAAACAAGTTGATTATTTGATGTTTTTTTTAAGAGAGAGGTATTGAAAGAAACATGAAGTTGAGTGTGTAAGACTGTGGAGTTTATTGAGTTGGAGTTGAGGAACAGATGATTAAAATATATTGTGTGAAATATTTTTTAAAATAATAATTAAAAATGTCAAAATGCCTAATCCTTTCAAGTGTTTCTGCTTTTATCATCCTGTTCAGGTGAGAGAAAGGCATTGTCATTGATATCTGAGCACTTATAGGATTGAAGACATCAACAAAAATGAGAAGAATTTTTACACGAAGAATGAAGTCCATATTTTGTAGCTAACGTACCTAAAGTACAAAACTGTATGTTCCCTCTTCCTCCACATCCATTACATCTATTCCATCCTATAAATGTATAACTTTGGTTGTTTTTGAAGATTTTTTGAAAATGATTTTTTATACATTGCATTCCTCTTAGCCAAATCATCCCCAATCGTCCCTATTTTCCCATAGATATAACTCTACTATCTTCCTCTCATTCTCTTAAAAGAATAAATGAAATTACAAAAAGAAGAAAGAAATATGAAAAAATACAGTTTAAAAAAGAAAAATATATACAAAAATTTAAGTGCTTTGAAAATTTTAATAATATTACACAGTTATTTCTATTGTGACATGTGATTTCCTGGTTTAGGCTATGTTAATTAGGTCTGATTTTTTTTTCTGCAAAATTCTCTATCAATAAGCTTTAAAGGATGATTTTTTTCTTTTAAACATCTGAAAATATTTGCTTGTCCAGTTGAAATTTTACAGGGTAACTACTAACTATGGAGCATCTTCTGATCCTTGTCATTTCTACTGTTTTAACAGGTATGCATTTTTGTCCATTCTCATCTACAATCCTTCTCTCATATTACATTTGAGAAACTTAGATTCAATAACAATGTTTACCAAAACTTCTTAGAAGAATAAAGGTAACAGCAATAATATCCTCATACTAAATCATGTCTCTCTATACAATTGTCATTCTAGGACCACATGACACATCAATCCAAAGCAGTGGCAAGAATAACTTAGAGGAACAATGTATCTGAGGAAGGAGTCATAGTGCATTTATACTCTTATAGCCTTTTAATTCATTTGAAATTACTTTAATTCTTTTGAAATACTTAATTATATACAGTTTCTGTCTGTTAATGTCTTCATAGTACAAACAGTTATGTTTATAATACTGATGTGAGGAATGCTACTTGCAAAGATATCAATGGTGTTTTAGTATGAGCAGAAAATAAAAACAATAAGGATATAATGTGTAATTGCACGTATTCTTATTTATCTTATAATTCACATGTATGTCTTAAATATATAAAGTAATTATTTAAAAGACAAATGTACACTGTTTTCAGATTTCAAGACAAATTTGTACAGGAACAGAAAATGTGCAACATAATTATTGACTTACTTACCATTCATGTCAAACATTCCTTCCTCAAACTTCAGGTGATTCTCTACAGCATGTTGTTTCTCTCCCTTAAACAAGAACATTTAACTTCTGGTATGAAAGAGTTCTACATCCTTTAATCATTAATGCTATCTGCTTAGCTTTGGAAATATTAAATCTGTATTTCCTGAGATATGTTTTTTACTTAACAATATGATGTATAGATGACAGTACCAGTGTAGTAGTGTTTCTTAAAAATCCAAGAAAGAACAAGGTCTGACGGTAAAGGTCCTTAATTCCGTCATTTGAAAGACAAAAGCATACAGATTTCGTTGAATGTGTTGCAAACCTAAAGTACATAGTGAGCTCCATGCCAGCCAGGGCTAAATAGTGAGAACCAATTCAAAAGTGACTTTGCAGTTTGCAAAATGACAAAGGCGAACTTCCTCTGATTATAATTGTAAAACCCCTGTGTATTCCATAAAAGATAGATGCTAAATGAGAACTATAAAAATATAAACAAGGCGAACTGTTTGCTAGCTCAAAATGAAAGGAAGATATAGCATACCAACAAGCTTTTTGTCAACGCATCAAAAATCAAAAAGATCCCCATACTAGCAAAACTGTTAGTATGAGAACTAATAAAACATTGCATTCCACAGATAAAATGAAAATCACCAGGAAACACCACACAAGCTTTTCATTCCACCCAGGACAAATTAGTAGAGACTGAATGGGAGTACCAGAATATGGGAGAGATCCTAAGAATTGCTTAATTTGCAAAACACCTTGTGTAAGGTTAGCTGAGACTCAGCATCGACCCAGTCAGTCACACCAACACTGAACACAGTCATGAGTAAGAGGATAGTGTCAGCCTCTTCTACTTGAGAATAACCAGTGGGAATCTTATCAACCTCCTACACACAAAAATAACATCATGGGAAAGACTCTGCCTGGGAAGCCGCCATTGTAACGACATTTTATAAAAGATAACCAAGACCAAGACAGTAGTAACACAAGCAGTGAATTACCATAAAATACAGATTTAATATAGAATCAAAGTCTCTGAATATATACAGTGTCTAGAATAAAATTAAGAATGACATGTTATTTTTAAAATTATAAAATATCAAATAACTTAGAGTTTGAATGGAGTGCAGTGCATAAAAAGTAACAGTAGCCACTTGAATAAAAATTAAGGTACCATTCATAAAAGACAAATACCACAGCTCCTTCTGCCATTAAAAGATGAGAATAGTAAAATCAGCTCTATTGTCATAAATTTAGCTACATAAATAATGCCACAATGAAATATTATCTCACTCCAATAGAAATGGCTGCTTTCAAAAGATAAAACAATATTTTATGAGGCCACGCAGAAGAAGATTCTCTTTCCTTTTATTATGAATCTGGGTTTTTATAGCCATTATGGAAAAAAAGAAAACATTTTTAACTCCCGGAAAATACTAACAATAGGATTACAGGATCATTAAGCAATACTACTTATAGAAATATATACAAAGAAGGTGAATCACTGTACTAAACAGACATACATATTTTCACATTTATTAGAACTCTATTTGCAGTAGGTATAAAATAAAAACCACCTGTGATTATCACTTCACAAACAAAGGAAATATGGTCTATGTGTGTATCTATATATATGTGTATTCATGTGTGTAGACACGCACTCACACACTAAAAATAAATGTAAGCCTAATACCCATGAGTCTGAGAGAGAAAGTAGAGATTACAGTGTTAGGCAAGCTAAATTAATTAGAGAGATAACTATTGTATAATCTTCTCATAATTATAGTATTAAAAATTGATATTGCCGGGCGGTGGTGGCGCACGCCTTTAATCCCAGCACTCGGGAGGCAGAGGCAGGCGGATCTCTGTGAGTTCGAGGCCAGCCTGGTCTATAAGAGCTAGTGCAAGGACAGGCTCCAAAGCTACAGAGAAACCCTGTCTCGAAAAAACTAAAATAAAAAAAAAAAATGATATCATAGACATTGAGTGCAATATTGGTACCAGAAATTGTGGAGGATAGTTAAGATGGATAGAGTAAAGTATGATCAATTGATCAATGGTTACTAAATTATAATTACATAGATATAAATAATTTGGTTTACTAATCATAGTACAATTGCTAAATAAATAATTTATTACAGACTTTCTGAAAATCCAGAAGGATTATAAATTCTTCAGTGGAGAGAATAATAAAGAATTATGAAAATCTGATGAAAAATCACACATACAAAAATGTGTATCCAAATGTCACACAATACTCCATTGATATAGCTGCTGTGCTTACCAAATGCTGTAAAGATGTAATTAATAAAAAGTACACCCAGGTAAGTATACTGACTATGATAACAATTCAATTCTTTTTTGTTTGTTTGTTTTTGATTTTTCGAGACAAGGTTTCTCTGTAGCTTTTGGTTCCTGTCCTGGAACTAGCTCTTATAGACCAGGCTGGCCTCGAACTCACAGAGATCCGCCTGCCTCTGCCTCCCAAGTGCTGGGATTAAAGGCGTGCACCACCACTGCCCAGCTAACAATTCAATTCTTTAAACATCTATGGGAACAGGTCAATATTCAATATGATTAAGCCCATAACCAACAAATTTTAGAAAGCTGTAATTGCATAGTTCTCAAAAAATAAGTCTTAAGGTTCAAATGGTCTTTTAGAGCACTTTTTCAGAATGAATAATGTAGTAGTAGGAGCGGCGGGCTGAGTCCCCGCACCCGGCCGCCTGAACGGCTAGCTTTACCCGAAATAATTACAAGGAAACTGTATTCTTTTAAACACTGCCTGACCCATTAGTTTCAGTTTCTTATTGGCTAGCTTTTACATATTGATCTAACCCATTTCTATTAATCTGTGTAGCCCACAAGCTGGCTTACCAGGAATGATCTTAACCTGCGTCTGTCTGGAGTGGGAGAACCATGGCGACTCCTTGACTCAGCTTCTTTCTCCCAGCATTCCGTTCTGTTTACTCCGCCTACCTAAGGGTTGGCCTATCAAATGGGTCTAGGCAGTTTCTTTATTAATAAGAAATCACTACCACATCATTTCCCCTTTTTTTGTTTAAACAAAAAAGAAAGGCTTTAACTTTAACATAGTAAAATTACATATAGCAAAAAGTTATTAAGCAAGAATCACAGTTACAATATTTATATCTATTTTATCATAACAATGGAAAACTGTAACTACCTATCCATTCTTCAACTCCATCAAAGACTCCAGAAGGATATAATATTACCTAAGTAAACAAGAACTAAGAAACTTCAAACTCTAGAAATAACAAAGACATCTTGCTGCCTGGACAGTCACCCAAAGTTCTTTTGTACCATTGGGGCATCCATCTTCAGCCTTCAGGCCCATGGTAACCAACAGACATTTCCACAAACCAGGAAAATTCAAAGTCAGTTCAGTCACTATCTGTTGTGTCCTGCAGAATGTCTCGCAGACTCTTTCATGAATCAGGAACCCCGAAAGATCATCTCACCTTAGGCAAATTCAGTAGTCCTCTCTCTGTGGGTTCTCTGTGTCCAGTTTATGCAATAGTCCAGGCAAGAGCAGTTTCTTGCCCAAATGGCTATCAAACTCCATGAGGATCCTCTTCGATGCCCATCTTCTTCTTGAAGTAGATTGGTGCTGCCAGGAGCAGAGTGTCTCATTGTCATGAAAAGTCCTAAGTTATTAAAACATTAAATGCCATATTCTGCAGTCTTTGAAAGATATGAAGAATGTCTATCTAACTGAAATGTATCTCTATATATCTAGAAAATCTAACTAACATGACTACAAGCTTGACTATTATTGATGATTATCCATTAACCTATATTTCTTAATTATACATTACATTTTTTAATGAACTACACAATCACAATACCTTAATCAAGATCAGAAATACATATACATATAACAAAATTGACTGTAAAATCCATACCGATGCAAATTATTCATACCTATATCATTTCCCCCTTTAAATGTAAAAGAACATTTATAAACAATATTTTGGGAACATGGGCGCAGTTTTTTCTCTCCAAACTGCTTCCTGCTGAATGGGGGCATCGTTAATTAGGTCTTTCATGGTATAACCTGTGTGCTAGTTTCATCTCAGTTGGCAGCTGAGCGAAGTAATCTTCTGAAGATGTTCACAGCAACTTTTCGGGAGGTCGTGGTCTATCATACCAAATTGGGATAGATGCAATCCAAAGGGTCTGGTCCTCTGTGAAAACAAAAGAAGACCCTTTCCAAAGCATCATATCCTTAGACCCAAATCCTGAAGTCAAGATACCTTTAGAACATATGTTCAGGTTCAGCTTAGCAGCCCATATAATGAAATGTCTCTCTGTACTTAGCTCCTTTACAGTCAAAAATCTTAAAGAAAACACAATGTACATAATCCAGACTCTCTGTGAATTTTCCATTTTTACGTGGCTTATTTTTCTTTATTTCTTTTAATCTCTTAACTATCTGTACTCTGTCTCTTTAAAGACTTTACCTTTTTTTTTAACCATTAACTTTATTGTCTATATTCTTTTCTTCTCTCTCTCAAGCCTACGTACAGTCACCCAACAATGTGGTCTTTTATGTCTGAATCTGTTTTATTGTGAATCTGTAACATTTTTTTACTATCCAGGAACATTTCTTAAAATGTTAAGCAGTTCTTAAAAACTTAAGTTGCACCATGTACAGGTAATACGGTACCGCCTGTGTCCTGCCCAGCCGAAACCTTAACTGCGCTGTTTTTATGGTAATTATGGTAGTTCCTGCCTGAGACCAGCACAGTTCATCACAGTGGAGCCGAGCAGGTCTTGTCTCAGAGCCATTTGGTGTCCCTGAGCCACACACAGGCCACACACAGTTCCAGGCACACAGCAGTCCACATTGCCATCAACCAAGCCGTAGAGCTTTACTCCAAATGCTCCATTCAAAAGCTCTGTCTCCCACAGGAGCCAGACAGAGATAGCAATGGTGGCACAGCCCAGAAAGCCGGCATTTTAAAACAGCCAGTTTTTTCCTGCTGCTGAGTCAGGACAATTTCTTTGTGGCGCGCAACCCACAAACAGCAAAAAGCTGTCTTAAATTCTCTCTCTCTCTCTCTCTCTCTCTCTCTCTCTCTCTCTCTCTCTCCTTTTTAAGTCCTCTAAGGTTTTACGTGGATTTCATTAGCACGTTGGGTGCCACTCTGTAGTAGTAGGAGCGGCGGGCTGAGTCCCCGCACCCGGCCGCCTGAACGGCTAGCTTTACCCGAAATAATTACAAGGAAACTGTATTCTTTTAAACACTGCCTGACCCATTAGTTTTAGTTTCTTATTGGCTAGCTTTTACATATTGATCTAACCCATTTCTATTAATCTGTGTAGCCCACAAGCTGGCTTACCAGGAATGATTTAACCTGCGTCTGTCTGGAGTGGGAGAACCATGGCGACTCCTTGACTCAGCTTCTTTCTCCCAGCATTCCGTTCTGTTTACTCCGCCTACCTAAGGGTTGGCCTATCAAATGGGTCTAGGCAGTTTCTTTATTAATAAGAAATCACTCCCACATCAGAATAATGAAAATTTTAATTTTTTTTATAGTTTCTTCCTGAAAAGAAGAATAGATGGTACAATTTGCTACTAAATTTTTGGATACATTATTGCATCCCTTTCTCAAATGGATATAGAAAGAAGCATATTAATTTACTGAAAGGTTCTCCTAGATACCCCCAAAAACTTTTATATTTTGTGATACATTCTTCTCAATGAACAATACAAGCATATGATGATGTGTAATATTCCAGCCAGGTTCATCATATGAAGAAAATAGATGTATTTCTTGATAGGTTTACATTTTTAATCTCTATCAAAAATTAGAGTAACTGTACTCATACAAAGTTTCATCATATTATGTCAAATTGTCACAAATAATATTAAATATTTGCATCGTATCTGCAAATCAAAAGGAGTAAATGAGAACCTGAATTTTTGAATGAAAGCTTAAATTCAGAGGATGATTTATTTTACAAATTAAGATTTCTGATAGTTTGATTAGCATCAATTTACTGTGAATTAGTGTCTATATATTCATAATATGCTGACATTCAATATAATTAGTTGGACAAAATACAGGAAAGTACACCATTTTAAATGTGTGTAATTTTATAAAATCACACAAGCTGATCACTTTTTAACTTTACAGAGTTCCCTTCCATTTTTTAAGGCACTTGTACAAGATTTTCTCACATATAGAATTCAAACCAGACTGAAACTACCTCTCTACTTTTTCTCAGTACCTATAAATTCTATCTGACCTCATTACCAACTAACTACATTTTCCAGTTTATTAAATGTCATTACCCATCTTCCCATCCAAGCTTTCAGCCAGAGCTTTCTGTCAATTCAAAGATTGCAAGAGTGTGCAGTTGGAGGCACACATGTGACTTATCATTGCAATTATACTAAATATTTTTAAACCTTCTTTTTCTTTTGAAAAAAGTTTCTCAAGAAGTTTGCATCCCTTACAGATTCCTACAAGATTGTCTATTATACATCTGTTGCTTAAAGCCTGAAATACTTTTTATTATCTCTATGAAAGGGAGTGAACACCGCTGACAAACCTTTCCTGTCTGTGATTTAGTCTTAAATCACCAGTGGTGAGGGAATGTAAAACCATTTATTATATTCTGTTACTCCAACCACACACATTTTATAATATTAAGTCCAAGATCCATGTGATTCCAATTAAAACAATTTGGAGGTTTGGTAAAGAATTTAGTGGGAAAAGACCCTTTCTAGGCAGGGAGATCAGTTCTGATGGTAGCTTGATTTAATGGAATTCTTTTGCGAATGAGAAGTGTGCTAATTAGAAACGAGAACAACACAATAAAATTCCAAGCCAGGCAATCACAAGAGAATCAATATTTGATTGCATCATTTAAGCCCTGAATGTAATCTTGACTGACATTTTAAATTATGCAAGTCAGGTACTCTTAGTTTGTAGATTAGGGAAGCTTGATTTTGTTCTCATAACTTATAATTAAGATAGCTTGCCTAATCATTGTCTGTTCTTTACAGACATTGCCATTCATTCTCAACTGCTCATTTTTTTTTACAGGCATGTTTATAAGCTCTATCCAATTTCTAGATACTCTTTCAAATGTACTGAGACTTTATCTTACTTGAGTTAGAATAAACAAGACTAATAAAACAATTAACAGCAAATGCTGGGAAGTATTTAAGGTGAGAAGAAACTCATTTGCCTTTCAGGGGATTACAAATTTGTACAGCTATTCTGAAAATGAGTGCAGAATATACTCAAAAAGTTAAAATAAATCTACCATATTACCCTGTTACACTATTGCTAGGTCTATAGCCAAAATCTTGTACCTCCTACTCCAAAGAAACTTGCCATATTCACTCTATCCAAAAAAGCCAGGAAATGGATAAATGAGTCTTCTCGAATGATGAATGGATAGTGAAAATATGGTTGATATACAATAAAATATTTCTCAGCAGTAAATAAAAAATGATGTAATTTACAGGGAAATGAATGGAATTTAAATATATATGTATATATTGAGTGAGGTAACCAGGTCCACAAAGACAAACAGCTCTTGTTCTCTTTCATTTGTGGCTATGAGAAATAAGCCTTAGAGTACCTGTTTGTCCCCTGAGGTAGTTACAGAACCAAGAAAGTAAAAGGGGCCCATGGCTGTCTAGGAGGAGCTATAGTGAAGGAGACCACACAATACCAGTGATGCAAAAGGGGTAATGAACAAATAAGATGATGTCTTGAATTAGTGAGGGAAGAGAAGACTATACAGAAGAAGTGGGAGGCAAGAGGAATAAATAACACTATGGATGTTATAAATAGTCTTAATGAATCATATTATTTTATATTTACCTGAAATTGTGCATAATATATATGTGTATTTTATAGATTATAAATACACACACATTGGTATGTGTCTATGTGGTTTTATGTTAATCAATATAAGGTGATAATGTCTTCCCCAGAGGCATGCATATGTTTTATGTGGTTGTTTACTATCTTGTTTGTTATGATAGGTGTTGTCTTAGACTTCAAAGACTTTTCTTATCCTGTGAACTCTTTAATTATTCTCTTTCAAATAATCATTTCATAATATCCACCATTTTTGTTTATTTTGCTCACTGTACAGTGAAGATATTATTGCTTACATTATAAGGTATGTTGGAGCTGTTCCATTCTCAGAAAAAGTTAAATATTTAAAATTCTTGAAGACTAAATTTTATACCTTCCTAGAGTTTAAATTACAAAATATATTGTACTTGAGACAATAGGCTTTTTCAAGAATTAGCTATTTAGGAACCCTGTTATTTTCATTACTTCTTTCTGACTTCTTGGCCTCCCTACACACTCATCTCAATTTAAAAATAGAAACTCCTAAATTTAGAGCAGGGAAGTCCATTAAGCAAATAAAATTGCTTTATGTTAAAATTTGGCAAGTTAAGTCTTATTCCTAAAATCCACACCAAGAAGACATAACCAACTTCTGTCAATTGTTTTCTGAGTTCAAGACAATCCATAATGCAAAGCTGAATACGCACACACACACACACACACACACACACACACAGTCGGAGGAGGGTCCGCTTGTTCTTTTCAGCTCCCTGGCTAGCTTATGAAAAAATCGCACAGAAACTGTATTAATTAAATCACTGCTTAGCCCATTAATTCTAGCTTCTTATTTGCTAACCCTTACATCTTAATTTAACCCATTTCTATTAATCTGTGTATCACCATGTGGCATTGGTTTACTGGCAAAGTTCCAGCATGTCTGACTCTGGCCATGGCTCCATGGTGTCTCCCTCTCTGAATTCCTTCCTCCGGCAATCAGTCCAGTTTTCCCCACCTACCTTAATTCTGCCCTATCAACAGGCCAAGGCAGTTTCTTTATTCATTAACCAATAAAAGCAACACATAGACAGAAGGACCTGCCACACCAACACGCAAATATGCAAACACATACACATCAATAAATGTCATATAATTGCAAGAAAAAAAATATAAAGTTGAAGCTGGAATCTGAATATAAGAGAAAACGCTTAACAGATATGTATGTTAGAAAATAAATCATAAATTTTGTTGAGATTTTAGTCAGAAATCTTAGAAGACACGGTACAGACAGTTGTGAGATTCCATGTGGATGCAGAAAACATAACTCAGCTATTCTCTAAGAGCAACAGCTGCTAGGAACTGCTGAGCCATCTCTCCAAAGTCTTATAACTTTTAATTAAAATATATTTGTTTAGACGCACTAAGGAAGTCATCAAATCAGGTGTAATTTTGGTGTTATTACCTATATTCAGTTAACAGGAAAGCACTTATTTTTGTATATGCTTCATAAGCGACTAGTGAAGTCAAAAGCCAAAAGCTGTTATCACCATATATAAACTAATTTTTAATGTGTACCTGAAAAAGGATGCTTAAAAGAAATCCCACACTAGCTCAGAATATGGTATAATAGAGGGCTATTTATTTAGGGGTAGACTCACCGAACACAATCCTCTGCTGGAACGGGGAACAGGAGCCAGATCCTACAACCAGTAAAGAGGACTGATGAGCGCTTTACATTAGCATAAATAGTATAAGAGACCACGCCCAAAAGGGCAGGTAGCTTAAAGGCTACTGGCAGTAGGAATTCCTACATCATGTACCAACAAGAACCTGCTTTAAAATCCAATGCAACATTTACAAACCCCATACTGAACTAGGGAAGGTTAGTGGTTATTTAAAATACCACCAAGACAGGGCCATCTAATGACACATTCAGTAATATAACTATAGAAAAGAATATTGTGCTGGATAAGAAAATTTTAAAGAGCATTGACTTCCACTTTTGTTTTAAATGAACAAATTGTGTACAGGGCATATAAATGCTTTATAAACAAGAAAAGAATATGTGCCAAACCAAATATTCCTCCTCCTCTTTACTTCATTTCTTATTCTTGTTTCTTCTCCTGCTTCTCCTTCTCCCTCTCTGTTTTCTTCCCCTCCTCGTCTTTTTCTCCAAGGGTGAGATAGTTTCACTATTGCAATCTACCAAATATTCAGAACAAAGGTTATCAGTTCACCTGATTCATTTCTACAATACAGGGTGAGAGAATTATGATTAACTTACGGTATAGAGCCTACTAATATAAATATTATAAAGAGTTAAAATGTTACAGAAAAATAAATTATATAATTATCGCACCTAACTGTAAGTAGAGGAGTGATCAATAAGTATTAAGAAGAAAATCTAATTATACATATCATTATACAACATATCCAATAGGTATAAGTGATAGAATTTACATTCAAAAACCAATGTTTCCAATATTAAACATATTTAAAAAAAATAATGTCACCATTCATGATGCCAATCTTTAGCAAACTGTATATGTGAGAAATTGTTGGTGGTAGAGATTATTATTTCAATATATTGTAATAACATAATAAAGTATAATAAATATATTGAAACATTTATTTAATATATTAGTGAATATAGCATGTTAATAAATATAATAATTTATTACTATAAACATATTTACAATAATAAATATGTTATAGTTATTAACATGTAAAACAAATATATCAGTGTATTTATATAATATGTATTTTATACATATTACATATTGATAATCTTATATATTAATAAACAATATATTTATAGCTATATTATTTTCTTATTCTATTCTATTATTTCATATTTATATTTATTTCATAACATTATGTTTATAAATATATGAAATGATATACTAAAATAAGGAAATAGTACAGTAATAAATTAAATAATTTTATAAAAAAACAATATGAAAATTTAAAAATAATAATTAACAAAAATATTATAAATATGGGATACTTAGTGAGAATATTACAAAAAATAAGTATTCAGATTGCATATTTGTAGCTGTCTATACACCTTAGCGCACATTATTGCTGAATATGGATGAAGATCACAGGACAGATGGTCAGCATGGGATACAGAAACTGAGCTATGAAGGTGCCATTCCATCACTTTGATTGAATCTCATTTTCAGGCAACGCTAGGCAAAAAAAAAGAGCATGACACAAATTACATATCAGATTCAATTTCCGGTCTTCAGTATCAGAAGAAATCTCAAAGCCAGATTTAATATGATTTCCCCAAAATAAATACATGCAGCTTTTTGTTCTTGCTTGTGCATTTTTCGTTAGGATTTACAGGGAATCTTTCAAGGGTTTTTTTCTAATTTTTGTTTATATTTCCCTTTATGATCTAAATTTGTGAGGTTAAGGCTATATCTTCTTGAATAAATATTACCTGTGAGCAATTATTTGTCTTACTCAAAAGTATAGGGACATATTCTGCATCTTAATAAGGTATAAAAGGGAAGGTAGGTGAGATAAAATAACTTGTGTATAGTTAAATAACTTCTCAATGCCTACATTTTATTTGTTTAGAAAATCAGAACTCTTTTTTGTCTATTCTATTTATAGTTCTTCTATGACTGGAGGGAAAAAAAACTAGAAATGATTAGCTTAGTTCAGTTCAGTGCCCCATTTTTTAATTGGGTTAATTAGCATTTTAAAGTCAAGTTTCCTGAGTTCTCTATATATTTTGGAGATCAGACCTTTGTCTGTTGCAGGGTTGGTGAAGATCTTCTCCCAGTTAGTAGGTTGCCGTTTTGTCTTGGTGACAGTGTCCTTTGCTTTACAGAAGCTTCTCAGTTTTAGTAGGTCCCATTTATTCAATGTTGCCCTTAATGTCTTTGCTGTTGGGGTTACACATAGGAAGCGATCTCCTGTGCCCATCTGTTGTAGGGTACTTCCCACTTTCTCTTCTATTGGTTCAATGTGTTCTGACTGATAGTGAGGTCTTTAATCCATTTGGACTTGAGTTTTGTGCATGGTGATAGATATGGGTCTATTTTCATTCTTCTACAGGTTGACATCCAGTTATGCCAGCACCATTTGTTGAAGATGCTTTCTTTCTTCCATTGTATACTTTTGGCTCCTTTATCAAAAATGAGGTGTTCATAGGTTTGTGGGTTAAAATTCGGGTCGTCTATACGATTCCATTGGTCGACTTCTCTGTTTTTATGCCAGTACCACACTGTTTTTATCACTGGGAATTCTCAGCAGAGGAAGTTCAAATGGGCAAAAGATACTTAAGGTCATGCTCAACTTAGCGATCAGGGAAATGCAAATCAAAACAACTTTGAGATATCATCTTACACCTGTCAGAATGTCTAAAATAAAAAAAACTCCAATGATAGCCTTTGCTGGAGAGGCTGTGGAGGAATGGGTACCCTCATCCATTGCTGGTGGGAATGCAATCTTGTGCAACCACTTTGGAAATCAGTGTTTCGGTTTCTCAGGAAATTCTGGATTAACCTACCCCTGGGCCCAGCGATACCACTCCTGGAAATATACCCAAGAGATGCCCTATCATATGACAAGAGCATTTGTTCAATTATGTTCATAGCAGTATTATTTGTAATAACCAGAACCTGGAAACAACCTAGATGTCCTTCAATGGAAGAATGGATGAAGAAAGTGTGGAATATCTACACATTAGAGTACTACGCTGCGGTAAAAAACAATGACTTCTCGAATTTTGCATGCAAATGGATGGAAATAGAAAACACTATTCTGAGTGAGGTATCCCAGACCCAAAAAGATGATCATGGGATGTACTCATAATTAGTTTCTAGTCATCAATAAGGGTAACAAAGTCTACAATTGGTGATCCTAAAGGAGCTAAGTAAGAAGGTGAACCAAAGGAAAAACATATAGTTATCCTCTTGGCTATGGGAAGTAGACAAAATTGCCGGGAAGAAAATTGGGATCTTGGGGCTGGGGTGGGATGGGGATAAGGGAAGATGGGGAGAGAAAAGGGAGAAGGGGAGGATGGGGGGAACTTGGGGAAAAAGGAGGATTGGGATAAAGGAAGGTTGGATAGGGGAGCATGGAAGCACAATTATTAGTTAAGGAAGCCACCTTAGGGTTGGCAAGAGACTTGAACCTAGAGTGGCTCCCAGGAGCCCAAGCCAAGGTCCCCAGGTAGTTCCTTGGGTAGCTGAGGATAGGGAACCTGAAATGACCCTATCCTATAGCAAAACTGACGAATATCTTGCATATCATCATAGAACCTTCATCTGGTGATGGATGGAGATAGAGACAGAGACCCACACTGGAGCACTGGACTGAGCTCCCAAGGTCCCAATGAGGAGCAGAAGGAGGGAGAACATGAACAAAGAAGTCGGGACCACGAGGGGTGCACCCACCCACTGAGACAGTGGAGCTGATCTACTGGGAGCTCACCAAGGCCAGCTGGACTGTGACTGAAAAAGCATGGGATAAAACTGGACTCTGAACATGGCGAACAATGAGGGCTGATGAGAAGCCAAGGACAATGGCACGGTGTTTTGATCCTACTTCATGTGCTGGCTTTGTGGGAGCCTAGCCAGTTTGGATGTTCACCTTCCTAGATATGGACGGAGGGGGGAGGACCTAGGACTTTCCACAGGGCAGGGAACCCTGACTGCTCTTGGACTGGAGAGGGAGGGGGAGAGGAGTGGGGGGAGGGAAATGGGAGGGTGGGAGGAGGTGGAAACTTGTTTTTTTGTTTTTTTTTTCTTTTCTCAATAAAAAAAAGAAATGATTAGCTTATACTTTGATCACATCATGCAAATAAACCTCCAGAAAATACTTAAATATAAGTATTTTGAATATTCTTAAACTGAATATTATAAAATATAAATGGGATGATGACTCAATGATCTCCTTTCTGTAGTTTTTCTCACATACGCATCCTGTACAAACCATAACTTATTAAAGAAAACCCCAGTGTCTGGTGTGAGATACCTCTTTAAGAGCAGCTGATCACCCAGGTCCTGCCTATAAGATGCCTAAATAATATGGGCTCTTGTAAGTCTTTCTGGTTGTCCATCATAAGTAGTAAATGAGACCCTATTAATTGAGATATAACATAAGTGATTGTAAGGAGAATTCCACCTGGAACTGAACTGTAGGCTTCTTCCCTGCTGGAGCACTGGCATAGCATTGAAAGAGGCTATCAAATCAAAGGAAATACAAAAGGGGGGTGAGATGAGTGTGGGCTCTATTGGATTCTCACTTCAATGGGAGAACATTTCTGTTTGGTGAAAGAATGGCATTGGTTGACATCACAATTTTCTGAACCCTATTCTGTGTCGATAATTGGTCCTAGAGACCTTTTTTGTCAGACCTCTACAACTCCAAATTTTCATAGTTCCTCACTCAAATTAACATTCCTCAGTTTAGGGCTGTCTTGTGACAAATGTGACCACATCAAAGAATAAACAGTTAAATGCTAAGCTGTTTGCCAAGTGCAGGATTAAAAATGTTACCCTACCTACAGGAAGAAAGGGACTCAATAAGAGAAGTATTTGTCCCAAGCATAATGGAAAGAAGAGATAAAGGAAGGTACCTCTGCTCTTGAAGAAAAGATTTGCTGTAAAACTCAAGGATTTCTCCTCTTCAGCTCATCAGTACCTCTGTCTTGGCTAGATAGTATTGGAGCACCTAATTAGGGCAATCTCTCTGATACTGCTATGAGAAGTATTGCATGTTACTCCCTGTAGTATTCCTAGTACTATTTCTCTGAGGAGTCATCAGACCTTTCAGACTTGTGATCTGGAAATGTCCAGCCATTTGTATACACATATAAGATTGTGTTTGCCACTGTTGTGCTCTTTGGAACTAACAGCTGAAACTCCTTTTTTGAAGTCTCTCTTGGCCAGATGTTTGGTAAATGAAATTTTAAATTATACATTGTGAAAAATTGAATCCTTGCACCAAATAAGTAAGCAAATAAATAAAGACACAAAACACAAAACCCAAACCCTGGATCTAGAGTATTGTTTGAAGAAAACAAGTCTTCTAGCACTTTCTCCAAAGCCTTCGATCAAGGCACGAGATACTGCATTTTTCTTGATAACTCATTTATTCACTATCTTTCCAAATGATGACATATGAAATTTAAATATCTATAACTTTGTGTGTAATCATTCTATAGAGAATGATACTTGGTATAATATAATTTTGAGACTTCTTAGCACTCACTTAAGTACTTTATGTTAAAAACCAATTATGATCATAAAAAGGAATTTTGCTTGTTTCTGTTGAGTAATGTTAAGTATTACATATAACATTAGGTAAAAATTCAGCTTCTGCAAAGCAACACAATAGTGTTTTGATATCCCAATTGTCAACAGATTATTTAAAATTATTAAAAATGGTAAATATGTAGAATAGTAGAGAATACAATTCACAACAAATTGTCTTAGAACTAGAGATTTTATGTAGTTTTCTTGAGGCAGGAATGAGTTCCCTTATCACTAATCTGTGTGAAAAAGGTAGGTGATCTGTTAGAAGTGATAAATGTGGAGAAAGACTGAGGTAGCACTTCCTTGCAAAGCTTAGCAGGTGAAATAAAGAATTTCTAAAATAATCTCAAGTATAAGAAACAGGTTTATATGTCTCCTACCAAGTGTTTAAACCTCTGTGGTTAGTAGATAATTGGTGGCAGACATTCTGGGTGTGAAAGAAGAATCAACACGCTTTTATCCTCCTACCAACCCAGAAGCCCCATTTGAATCTCACCTAATTACGCGCAAGTGTCCTTATTAAGGAGAATTACCATCCAATTAAGTGAGAAACTATGACATCAGATTGCATTAAGTTCCATGGAAACAGTGTCAATTAAGTGCATAATCTGTTGAAAAGCACATTCTAGTTAATACAGAAACTCGCTTGACTACCAAATTAAAAAAAAAGATGAAAAATATCATAGTTTAAAGTGTATTGTCATATAAACCTGAATAAAAAAGCCCTGTATGAAATAAACCTGCACATTATTTATTGAATATTAGTTAAAGAAAGTCAATCATTTTCATTGAACTTTGCCTCCTAAATTAGGAAAATATGAATCATGAGATATATGTAATATGTGTGCTTCAGTAAATTTTAACATTGTATTTTGAAGTTTAAAATATGATGACATGGAACAAATATAAACAAAATGCTTTTATCGGGAAAATTAGTTTAAGATATCAGTCATTTTATGTAGTTACCATTTTGGGTCTGATCTTTTGTTAACAAAAAATATCTCTAATATTATATAATTTTCTTAAAATTACTTGGATATGTATATATTGTTGGATCATAGAATCACTGATATAAGATGTATATAAACTATTATATAATAATATATGTATGATATTTATGAGAGCAAAAATACCATTTTTCATAACAACAAGAATCACCTGAAATGTTATAATAAATGGAAATGCTTATATGTTGATACTGTCATTTTTATTTGCTTCCTTTTCTGGTCTAGAAGAAAATAAAGATTTTACCGAAACTTGTACAACCACTTTGGAAATCAATACACTGGTTTCTCAGAAAATTTGGAATTGATATACCTCAAGAACTAGCTATATCACTCTTGGGTTTATTCCCAAAGGATGTTCCATTCCCCTAAAAGATATTTGCTAAACTATATTCACAATAGCCTTATTTCCAATACCCAGAATCTGGAAATAACATATATTTTCCTTTACTAAAGAATGTATATAGATGTGATACATACAAACATTGATGTATTATGCAGCTGTTAAAAATGACATGATGAAAGTTAAAAGCAAATAGATAGAATTGGAAAAAAATCTTGAGTGTGGAAATACAAACTCAGAAAGACAAACATGGACTGAAATCATTTTATGTGGCTATTAGCTGTAAAATAAAGAACAACCATGATATCCATCGACCTAGAGATCCTAGTTAATGAGGAGAACTCAACAGAAAGACTCATATCATTATGGAATTTGGAAATAGTAGAGATTTTGTGAGTGGACTGGGGGAGGAAGAGGATGAAAGCATGAGGAATCTAGAGAGAGTGGAGGACAGTACTGAAAGAGATGACTAGAATTAGTTCATTGCAGGGCCAGGTAGAAACCTGGTCCAAGGAAACTTCCAAGAATCTACAGGGATGGCTCCAGCTCAGATTTCTATCTATAGGGGTTACATAACCTGACTGGCTACCTCCTGTGACCAGACAAGATGGCCAGTGGAGGGACTGGGTGACCAACCCAGCCACATAACCATCAACCTACAGTCTATCCTGTCTATAGTGTAGGCTGGTGAGGGTGACACAGAGATCGTGGGCGTGGCCAGAAAATGACCAGTTCAACCTCACAACCATGCCATGAGAGTCAGCTTCACCCCTGACACTTCCTAGAGTACCAGGACCCCTTCTCTTTCTTTTTAGCTCTGTCATGTTTTGACCTTGTTGCATGGCAACAGACCCAATGCAACAGGGCTAACAGGTTGTGGATTGAACCATCGTTCTTATTTTCCAGTGTATCATTTTTTCTTATTTTCAATCATTATCTCAAGTATTATATTATAGTTATCGAAAGCTGACTAAATCCATTATTATAATTCCATGTAACATGGTGAATAATTCATTATCAATTATATAATTCTGGTATAACACTTCTGAACATACTGCAAATCTGATAAGAAAAGGAATTAATATAGGTTATTAACAGAAGCTGAAAAGCAGGCACTAGACAAATTTTTACATTGGGTATGATAGAATGTATGTAAATTGCAAGCAGTACATCCTTGCAATTGAACAAGAATTCACAAATAGCCTAAACAGTCAAACAGAACATGCCAGCGCTATGCTTGATCTCCCTCTTACAAACTGATATTCTCACAGGTTTGATGTTGGGAGGTACATAATAAAAGTACACAGTTCTTTAATGTTAAATAAAACATCTTGATAAAAATGACATTTTTTCATAAAAATAACAAAATATTCTTGACAGTTACAGCTAACTCTGACTGAAAATTTTGGCAAGAGTTAGTGGGAATGATCAGATTGAATGTCAGAGTCTTTTCCATGGCAGAGTCGCATGTCAGTCTTTGCCTAGGTAAAACACTATAGAACACTCTCTCTCTCTCTCTCTCTCTCTCTCTCTCTCTCTCTCTCTCTGCCTCAGAAAACCTGATTTCAACACTCAGTTGCAGCAAGAACATACCCAGCACAGCGTATATAAGCTAGGGTAACATTAATTTGCAGAATAAAAGCACTGAACCCTCAGTTTCTAAATTATAATATTAACACGTAGCGTTTCCTCTTCACTTTCTATTTCACTCTGTGAAGGAAGGAGAAAATAATTTTTGTGACATTGGATGGGAAATAACAGGAGTGTTTGAAATGATCATCATTTGTGACTCTGTGGCAGAAATCATGTCAGGGAAGACAATCCAGTACATTAATTTGTGAAATTCAAACCAAAGATAAATATCTCCCCAATCATTTTGAAAATTTATTCATTTATATGTCTTGACAAAAACATTTTGAAAACCTGATATTTACTAATATTTTATCTCTGATGTATGATGATATCTCCAAGCATCATTTTCTTTTTTATTTCAGGTTTTTAATTTTTTATAAAGTATGCTGCATTGTGATCACCCATAGGATAGTGGATGTAAAAATATTCAGGAACAGAGAAGAGCTTGGGAGACAAGTTTATCTTTAGTAGAAAAACCACAGAGATAAATAGCAGGACACAGAAACTATGAAGTGGGAAGCGGGGAAACTGTGCTGGGGACTTTAATAGAGGAAGTCAGAGGAGGAGAAAGCAGAGGGTTGGGGAGGGATAGAATAAAAAACACGAAGAGTGGTTGAAAATATGATAGGGAATTATGTTTCTTTTTGTTTATCAAAATTACAAATAATATATATATATGCATATGTACACACACATATATTGTTTCACAATATACAGGTTGTAAAATAACGCTCCTCTCAAAAGCAGACTTCTGATGAAAATCACTATTTCATGTCTAATAAATATCCTTTTGGGTTGTATTTTGTGGAATGACCAATAGCTGGGTTATTGGACTCAAGGTCAATTTAGTAGGAGGATATTCAGGTCAGGCAATGTAAAACTAACCCTCTTCCCACAACTCTTGAGGTCATGGAAATCAGAAGGTAATCTACCCTTACCAATCCCATTAACCAGTATACTTTTAAACTCTATTTTAGCTATTTACCAAAGGGTCTACTTTTACATAAAAAAGAGAAAATTACCAAAAGTCACATCGGTAAAAATGCAGAGAACTACTACTGACTGTGGAGTGCTCATCCCAAATTCATACATCTCCAACAAAACCCAAATAGCAAGGATTCAGAGAACATCACAGAAGAGGGGCAGAGAGACAGAGTTAGAAGACCAGGATATCTGTGATATGCTGTGATATTTTTTCTTCTTTATACGACAGGAAAGTTGCATCTATGAAACTTCAATAATAGGTTAGCCTCACCAAAAGCAGAATAAAGAAAATACTAGTGGGCATACATATGTGAATTTGAGAAATCTCACTTCTAAATGAAGAGTTCAGGTAATTATTGAGCACTTAACAAGTAGAAGCGGTTAACTACAGGGAAGACCCACCTAATTGGCTATTCAATACTAATTGGTCATCATTTAAATGTAAGCCACACAATATAGACTGAACATATTGTATTTAGGTTTGTAGATTTATATCTGTGTCACAACAATACTAAAAATAGGAAACTATTTTACCAACATATTCTGATTTGTAATCATACTTAGTATTTAAGTAGACTCAGACACATAGACTAGTTTAGATGCCAAATAAGCTAAACATTTATATAGTGAATATGTTAAAGGTTATAAGCAGCTACAATCCATTACAGGAAAACTCTTCTCTCAGAATATAACTCTATCCCTAAAAACATATATACAATTAGAAAATAACTAAAATCTCTAACATGTCACTAAGAATTTGATGATGAGAATATTAGATTTCTTATAAGATTTTTACATTTGCATGTTTATTGTATAACAATGTGGTACATGTAATAGATAGACAGTTTTGAATTCCATATACTTAGTTCCCAATTTCCCTAATCTCATAATTCAGTGATTTATGTGTGATGAATACTGTATTAATGTGATTTCTAACTACTAAACATAGTTTAGCATTGCTTACAAATTGAGTCATTTCTTTTCCAGCACAAAAATCAAGTCAAACTGGGTAGTGGTGGTTAATGCCTTTAATTGCAGTAGGCAGAGACAAATCTCTGTTAGTTGTAGATTTCCAGGATATTCAGGTCTAAACACAGAGAAACCCTGTCTCTAACAACAAAACAAAATAAGTCAGATTAAACTATTCCAGGTAGTTGTCATCTTTTCTTTGATCTCTCTTGACTGTAAAAATGTCTTGGAGGGTTTTTAATTTTTTAAAATGTTTTTGTTTTGCTTTGTCTTATGACATCCAATGTTTTCATATTTACAGGAGTGGAGATTTTTAAAGCATTTTTTTATTGTTGTAGAACATAATTGCTGTTCTTTTGCAAATTGTGCACTGTTTGATTTCTTGAGGAACAGGCTGAGACTAAGGACTTAAGACAGAAACTTTGTAGATGTAATGAACCTTTTTCTTTAAAATTAAGAGTAGACCAAGTTGGCTTCCTCCCAGAGATACAGGGATGGTTCAACATATGAAAATCTGTTAACGTAATCCACCATATAAACAAACAGAAAAATAAAAGCTATATGATCATCTCATTAGACGCCAAAAAGACTTTCAACAAAATACAACATCCCTTAATGATAGGGTCTTGGAGAGAACAGGGATATAAGAAACATACCTAAACATAATAAAGGCAATATACAGCAAGCCAACAGCCAACATCAAACTAAGTGGAGAAAAACTCCCAACAATCCCACTGAAATCAGGAACAAGAAAACGTTATTCACTCTTCATACCTATTCAATATAGTTCTTGGGGTCTTAGCTAGAGCAATATAAAACACTAAAAGGAAATCAAGGAAATACAAATCGGAAAAGAAGAAGTCAAACTCTCAATATTGGCTGATGATACACAAGTGACCCAAAAATTCTACCAAGGAACTTCTACAACTCATAAGCACTTTCAGTAATGTAAAAGGATACAAGATTAACTAAAAAAAAAAAAATTCAGTAGCCCAACAGTACTTGGATGATAAAAGGGCTGAGAAAGAAATCAGAGAAACATCACCCTTCACATAGCCACAAATAGCATAAAATATCTCGGAGTAACTCTAATCAAGAAAGTGGAAGACTTGTACGAAAAGAACTTTAAATCTTTGAAGAACGATATTGAAGAGGACACCAGAAAGTGGAAAAATCTCCCATGCTCTTGGGTAGGTAGAAATAACATGGTAAAAATGACAATCTTACCAGAAGTAATCTATAGATTCAATGCAATCCCTACCAAAATCCCAGCAAAATTCTTCACAGACCTTGAAAGAATGGTACTGAACTTCATATGGAAATATGGAAAAGAAAAAGAAAAAGAAAAAAAAAACATGATAACCAAAACTATCCTGCGCAATAAAAGAACTTCTGGAGGCATCACTGGAGGCATCATAATCCCTGACTTCAAACTCTACTACAGAGCTACAGTAGTAAAAAAACAGCCTGGTATTGGCGTTAAAAACAGACAGGAGGACCAATGGAACTGAGTGGTGGACCAGGATATTAATCCACACACCTTCGAACACCTGAATTTTGACAAAGAAGCAAAAACTATCAAATGGGAAAAAAAGCACATTTAACAAGCTGGCATAACTGGATATCAACATGTACGTGGGGGTGGGACATATTTGTATTGTTAGTGCAACTATTTAGTCTCAGAATGTATACTGAGTAGAAAAATGTTGATTTGAATGCATGTTTTGATGTACAGAAATTTGCATAAATTTGAGATATTGATGGCTCACATTGTATAAATAAAGAATACCCCATATGTATGATGGTTATGGTGAAGTGTGTATACATAAGCTTTTGGAAGTTGGGAAAATATGATATTCATTCCATATTAAGCTGAGGATAATTTAAAATATTTTAGATAATTCGTTGAGAATGCCGACTAATTACTAAAACATAATGGTGATAATAGCCTTGTTTTTAAACAATTTAAAAATAAGACTTATTGCACGTAATTTAATGAAATTCAGTAGTGTAGAGTAAAATAGTAGAGTTAAAATAAAAGTGTTAATATATTTTTAATTTTTATTTATTTTTTCTTTTGTCTACAGGACAGGGTTATTTGTGTAATAGACCTGGATCTCATGGAACTTACTTTGTAGACCAAGCTTGTCTCAAACTCATAGAGGTACACCTGGCTCTGCCTCCCAAGTGCTGGGATTAAAAGTTTACAATATCAAATACAGCTAACATATTTCTATAATAAAATGAATCTTGAGGAAATAAAAGTCAGGCTATTGGCTCATTGGTTCAACAAAATTGAATGTCATTAATAAAATATTGAAGAGATTGAATTTCGCTCTACTTGGTTTAATTTTTTTTCCATTAAAACTGATAATTGATTTCACAAACCAAGGCCAGCTGGCCTGGGTCTGGAAAAGCCTGGGATAAAACTGGACTCTCTGAATATAGCAGACAATGAGAACTACTGAAAACTCAAGAACAATGGCAATGGGTTTCTGATCCTACTGCACGCACTGGCTTTGTGGGAGCCTAGGCAGTTTGGATGCTCGACTTACTAGACCTGGATGGAGGTGGGGGTTCCTTGGACTTCCCACAGGACAGGGAACCCTGATTGCTTTTCGGGCTGAGGGGGGGGGCTTAATTGGGGGAGGGGGAAGGAATTGGGAGGCGGTGGCGGAGAAGAGACAGAAATCTTTAATAAGTAAATAAATTTAAAAAAAAAACAACTGATAATTGAACCTACTAGTAAATGTGTGTCTATTATCAATGGACAGTTTTGTAGACACAAAGATTTTTGTAAAGAAGTTAAAATTTTAAAAGTCAGTATAGAAGAAAACCTACAAATATAATAATAAATTGAATCTATTGACATATATATGTCAATATTTATATGATATGATATTTATATGATATATATATATATGATATTTTACCTGAAAATTGAAGTATAAGGATTATTTTCATTGTAAATCAAGTTCTTCTTGGAAGAATTTTATAATTGATATACGAAATGATTTTATATACATTTTGTGTTTACTAAACTATATTTCTGCCCAAAACACATGTAACAAAATTAAGGTCTCATAGACTTATTGTAAGTTTTGTATAGCTTGTATCACTTAATAAGATAGTACTTGCAGCTGAGGATAGGGAACCTGAAATGACCCTATCCTATAGCAATACTGACGAATATCTTGCATATCACCATAGAACCTTCATCTGGTGATGGATGGAGATAGAGACAGAGACCCACACTGGAGCACTGGACTGAGCTCCTAAGGTCCCAATGAGGAGCAGAAGGAGGAAGAACATGAGCAAGGAAGTCAGGACCACGAGGGGTGAACCCACCCACTGAGACAGTGGGGCTGATCTATTGGGAGCTCACCAAGGCCAGCTGGACTGTGACTGAAAAAGCATGGGATAAAACTGGACTCTCTGAACATGGCGACCAATGAGGGCTGATGAGAAGCCAAGGACAATGGCACTGGGTTTTGATCCTACTTCATGTTCTGGTTTTGTGGGAGCCTAGCCAGTTTGGATGTTCACCTTCCTAGACCAGTCTGGAGGGGGGAGGACTTTGGACTTTCCACAGGGCAGGGAACCCTGACTGCTCTTTGGACTGGAAGGGGGGGGGGGGAGAGGAGTGGGGGGAGGGGGAGAAGGGTGGGAGAAGGGGGAGGGAAATGGGAGGCTGGGAGGAGGCGGAAACTTTTTTTTCCTTCTCTCAATAAAAAAAAATTTAAAAAATGATAGTACTTATTCAAAAAATATACATTATGAGTAGGAAATCCAGTTTCACATACTGTTGACACAATTCTTAGCCTTAAAAATCAATAACGCTTTGTCCCTAAAGGTATCTCTGCCTTTAACACAGAACCATCATAAACACTAACAGAAGAAATTTCTTATGAATATTAACATTACTTTGGTTTTTAAACTGTATTCTGTTTTTATATAGTATTATTTTTTTCTTCATGGCTACCATATTTTTCACTCTCTATGTGATATTGATATGAAGACATTTCCAAAATTTTTTTAGGTCTCACACTAGAAGAATCTTGGGTCAGAATATAGAAATATGACTCACACTTAAGTATCAAGAGCAGATTTTGTAAGTTTTGTTCGCCATCCTTTTTGTAAAGCATCACAGATTTATTTGCTATAAATGAACCACGCACTTTTGAAAAATATGAATATATTGAAATTGATTGTAATAAAAATGTCAATTATAATTAAAAAACAAAGAAAATGATGACAAATTCCAAAAATCTATGTTCCAGATATCAAATAGGAAGTGCACTATTTCTTGGAAAATGTAAATGTGACCCAGTCTACTAATAGAAGGGCATTGGCCATCCACCACACAAGTCACATAGCAGATGAGAATAATTGCTGCAGTTCTTCTTGTCTCTCTCCAGTAATGTCAACCTTGAGCTTCAGCTTCGCTGAATAACATTTCAAAAGAGCTAGAGGCCAATTCTGGTTGAATGTTTTGCAATTATTGATAATTAACAGTTACTGAAAGTTTAGGATGCAATTAGGTGCTGTAATAAACATTAGCTAATCTGATAGCTATCTAGTCTAAAGTGATTATATAAATAGATTAAGTTTGGATTGAGGTAAAAGAGAACAGCACTCTGAAGGGCTGCATGAGAACAAATTAAGTAAAAGAAATTTTCTGTGTGAAAGAACTCCTTGGCTTCTTCTTAAAGATACTAAACCTGCACAGAAATAGAACTCAGTTATTTATCCCATAAATATTTAATTGAGTGTCCACTATGGGCTAGCCAATTACCTAAACATGAGGGTAATGTTAAATCTCTTTTCTTCCTGAGTCTAATTGTTGTAGAAGATTAGCATAAGGATTTCATTATGAAAAAGGATGCTTTCAAAATATTTCTGTGAATAAAGAAAAGCAGTATGACATAACATTAAGCCTAAAATATATTAAGGAACACATTGATTCCACTTTTCTATAGGTTGGCCATACAGCAAAGAAACAGTCAAAAGTACAAAAATCTGGAAAGAATATTTCCAGCAAGAGGAGAGAGAGAGACAGAGTGACAGAGAGACAGATGCTGAGACAGAGAGAAAGACAGTGGCATTGACATAGTCAGAGGCAGACAGAATAAGAGAAAATATTTTATAAGACAGAGGGTGAACTTATATGCAAAGTTTGAGGAACTGACAGACTTTATAATAGACCATCTTCAGTGATGAACATAGTAATTGGAGATACTGAAGAAGGAGGTTGAGGTCAGAGAATGTGCGGTCTCAAATGTCCTCATAAGAACTTGGGTTTTCATATTAAATTCATTAAGAAAGACTCAGTGGTTCTCAGACAAGGAAACGGTTGTAAAACAATTTATATGTGTGGACAATTCCCTGAACCCATTCATTTGTCTGTCTTCATTGCAAAATAAATTTTACTGAAAGTAGAATATTAACTTCTAACATGCCATTCACCGTTTCTGTACTTAGAGAATTGGAATGAGCAGGCCTTAGCTATTATGAGTACTTACAGACATTACATTATCCATATTGTCTCAATTCAATGTCCTTATTAGTCAAAGCTGCAGTATAAAATGATGAATAATAGAAATGTACTCTTCAAGCTTTATTATAGTTAATCAAATGTTTAATACTCCTAACCAAGGATAATGGAGAGAAAATTAAATATCTCACAAATAAAGAATATTATCTAACTTTCTTTGAAGCAATTCATGTCACTGTATCTTATATGTTTCTAATTTCATGTAGGTATAATATGTTCTCATTTTAAAACCTTGAATGTAATCAAAAGTAATACTGAATATGTTGATGATAAGTAAAATACTAAAGATAAGTCAACTCAACTTGTAGTAGAATATTATTTTCAGGTGTGTTACTTTTGGTTGCGTTCTGAAACTTTTGTTTAAAGATTCAAAAATATGTTTGATTAAATAAAATTCACCTCCGGTCTGGAGGCTGAGTCAGTAACCAGATGGCAAAAAGTTATAGCAAGGAGCCAGGTGGAGAAGGATTTATATGGAGGGGTGAGAAAAACCACAAGGATTTTTTAGGAGATGCTAGGTGGTGAGCTGCTTGCTATTCAGTCTCTCTGGGAGGTAGGATTCTACATCAGCCTTTGAATCTTGAGTTCTTTAGCAAGACAGCAATTTAGATAAGTTCTTGTAGTAGCTTTGAAAGAGTTGGCACCTGAGGGAACAGAATTTCCCCAGGCTGAGACTCTTGTAGCCTACCTGCTGTTGGTAGCAGCAGAATTGCACTTGCAGGCTAGGATAGCCATACCTTAAAAGGCAGTAACCATTCAAAAGGAGGACAACACCAACTTTTATTATTAAATCGAAGAAAAAGAATAGTGAACAGTGAGGAAATTTATGGGTTCATTATGTCTGTTCAGTGCTCTGTTATTAGGTAAAATAGAGGGTCATAGTTATGGAGTCATTTTATTTATATTTCTAGTTAGCATCTGCTGTGCATAAACTTGAAAATACTGCTGCTACTCACTGCAACGTACAGATAACAAACAAATACAGATTCGGTAATCATTCTTCATAATGTTACAACTTAACCACATTGGTGACTGGAAAGAGTTTGACCCTGCACATGCTCTTCTCTGGAATGATTAAGAGATATGATTTGTTGAAGAAGTCATTCAAATGGGCTAGATTGGGGAATTCAAAATGCTATAAATATCCTTTGTCTCTCTGTCTCTCCCTCTGTCTCTCTCTTTCCCTCCTTCCCTCTTTCTCTCTCCCTCCCTCCCCACCTCCCTTCACCTCTATTTGCGAAAGAAATGAAACCAGTCAGAGTGACCTATTTGCTTTCCACCTGAACCACGCTGCTTAGGTTAGACTATTTTGAAAAATCACTTCATAGGTGACAAGGACCATTGCAGGAGCCGATAGCAACTGGGAGAGCATTTCCTCAGTGGTAGCCAAGAACTGACCAATTAAAAATGTGTCCATAGTATGCTTCATCTACATACCCCAAAGACAGATAGGAACGGGCCACTCGAGAATATACAGAATATACTTATGTCCATACTTCATTTACATAATGATGTCATGCTTTTTGAATTTGCTGTCCTAAGGTAGGCCCAGGTATGCAAATAAGATGCAAACTGGTGGTCCTGCAAGAGTGTCTATAAAAAGTCCTGCAATTTCTCCCACCCTCACTGCATTGAGTGTGCTAGATGAGTTCAGTGCCTAGGCTCGTACTGTGCTTTGGAATAAACCTTGCTTTTGCATCCAAGTCCTGGATCCCTGGTAGTCTCTTTGTGGGCACAACATTTGTTTTATCAATATGTAAGCACTCACATCTTGCTGAAGTGTCCTATCGTCCTGCCTACTGCCAACTTCCCCATTGTGTATATCATGAACTCTAACTTTCTGGAAATATGAATCCCAAAATAAATGTTTTCTTGTATAAGTTGCCTTAGTCATGGTGTTTATCACTGCAATAGTGAAGAAGGATGCTTAAAAGAAATCCCACGCTAGCTCAGAATTGAGAATAAGAGGTGGATATTTATTTAGGGATAGACTCATAAATCAATATCCTCTGCTTAGAGAACAGTAACCAAGTCCTGCAGCCGGAAAAGAGGCCAGACACATGCTTTACATTGGCATAAATAGTATAAGAGGCCATGCCCCAATGGGCGGGTAACTTAAAAACTACTGGGTGTAGAATTTACTACAGCACAATAGAAAGTAACTAAGACAACCCAAATTATCTAATTAGAGCTAAGTGTTTCGTACCTCACATAGAAGCAGTTGTGAGTACACTAAGATGAAAATGATATTCTTAATAATTAATATTTGCTAGAACAGAAGAATAGTAACTGTTAGTAGATGCTAGATCAGGCTATTGTTTTTAACTTTTTCAGCTAGCCTACTTTACATTTAAAAAAGAAAGATGGACAAAGATCACATACAACATGAAATAAGTAAACAAACATAAGTATACAAGATCACATCTTATGACTATAATTTCTTCCACATGTAATAACCTGAAAGGATTATAAGAAAATTTGTAATTTTGAAAATAAGTATTTTCCATGGTAAAGTTTCAGACTAATGTTTACATTTTTTCAACCTTTGGGATCAGAAATAGGAAGAAATTAGATGGCCTAAAATGTAAGATCTACTTCAGAAGAGACTACAAAAGCTAAAAAGAAGCACATAGAAACAGGTCACTCAGTGTCCATTGGAAAAATGAGAAATGGTTACTTTCTTATCAATAGCATCTGCATATGCCAGGGAGCTAACATTTGATTAAAAGAGAAAAACATCTCTGCATTATTTGTAAACATGAACAGATAGTTACTGTGAAAATATAACTTATTTTGGCAAAAAGTGGCTTTCCTTAGCCACAATGGCATTATTATTTGTTTGTTTATTTATTTAATATGGTGGTTGCATCCAGTCTCTTCTCAGTTATATTAAAATACCTGGTGGTATAGATACTATTTCATTAATAAGTTTTATATTATATAAAACCTAGCATAGGAAAGAACATAGAAGATTAGAAAGAGAATCTGAGCTGAGCTGTGGTTTTTTTTTTTTTTCTCCTTTAAATAAACAGGGACCATGTGTATTTTCCACATCATATGTGTTTGGCACTTTGGGTCAAAGGTACACATGGAGTCTTCCACAATAAAGATTCTTATTTCATTCACTTTAAGCTGCCTTTAAAATGGTCATGTATTTATAAAATGATCAAAGGTAGAATTACTTTCTGAGATATCAGCAAAAAGTCTATAGGACATATTCTGCAAACAAAAATGTATGTTAACACACCCTGACTTTCTTCATTCCTTCCTATTTCTGATATAAGAGAAACAGTTTATTGACACATGAAGTAACATTCAAGTACACTTACCAAATATTAACAACATTCTGAAAGTATGAATTTTGAGAACTTTTATATTAGAGCTAATTAACTGTTTCAGAGGTACAATCTCAAGGCCGTCCAGGGGCAAAAGGGCTTTCCTTTGAAAGAAGTGTAGTTCTTATGTTCTTCCACTAACAGAAAGTTCACAGGCCCCAGGGGATTGGGGAAGAAGCAGAATCATAAAACGTTAAGGAGAAAAAAGCTAGGCAGGGATGATCAGAGCCAACAACCACCACAGAATCTCTTTAAAATACGGTTAGTGTTTCTACCAGCAGTTGGTTCTCCATGCCAGCACCACAGAGAGGGAGTTGACTGTGGTGCTGGTATTTTACTTAGCTAGTGTTCACAGTCCTATTCAAAAGAATTTGCTTGAACAAATACGTGTGTCAGTCCTAATTCATAGCATGATAAATTATTAATTCATAGCATCTTCCTACATTCACATATGCCCTATTGAGATATAAGAAATCCTGCTTTAGAAATATTCCACAAAAGTAGAAGTGTCCATGAATTCTCAGAGCAACTAACATGCCCTTAGTTGACATGCTTTAATCAACACATATAAATATACTACATATATGTAAAAAAAATCAGATGTATATATGAGCACACACAAACACACTGAAACTAGTAACATAGTGACTCACTCCAAATCACATGTAAATTCTCAAAATTACGAATACATAATTTTTAGCTGAACTCAATATAGTATTTACTTTGATTTTTATTAAGATATACCATAATGACAGTGTGGAAAATTTGTTATTAGGATTGACTAGAGAATTTTTAGAAATAGCCTGCTGTAATTCACAGTAGGAATAAAAAACTATTTCTTTTTAGGTAGAACCTGTCATTTTTAGACTATATCTTACCAATAATAGGAGAATATAATTAAAATTATTTTATTACCTCAATCGCATTCCACATAGATTACAAAGAGAGTATCATTTTAGAATATTGATTTTTATTATGGAAAATTCTGTAATCCTTTAGAAACTGAGAAACTAACAGATACCTCCCTGACTGGAAACCAAATTTTGAAATGAGATGGTATAGGAGGATTAAGTGGGTAGAAATGGTACAAATATGAAAGAAAGCTAGCTGGAATCTGCAAGGATTTAATCAGATCTGGAATAACTTCCTTGGCGCTACTGATATAGCCTCATTATTTGAAATGAAACACAGAAGTGAAATGTAATGTAATGCATCTTAGCTGCTGAACTAGAATGGGAAGCTAAGAATAGTAACTAGACAATCCTTGATGGTAGCGTGAAAAGATAATAGAAGAGAACAACATGATTTTAAATGCTCATTAATGTTATTAAAGGTGAATTATGTTTCAAATACTCTTATACTCCTATGCCTAAATCTGGAGCCTCTCACACAGAATAAAATAATAAGCAATCATCAATACCAAACAGTTATATTATCCTCAAAGATCACTCAAATTCCCAAAATATTTTAATGCACAGAAAAAGAAACTGTATTACCGAATATTAAGAGCAGCCATAAATCTCTACTTCCAAATTGGCATACATCTTAGGTAATTAAATTTTAGAAGCAGATGTCTGCAGGAAACCAGAAATACAATATTCCTTGCATATTTGATAGTATTATGTTGAAATGAAGTTACTTTTTCTGTAAGTTTGAGAATTATTATAAGTATTTAAAATGATTCTTCAAATAGAGTCATAAATAGGAGTAACTGATGGGAAAATAGAACTCTAGTATGCATATAAGTGAATTACTAATATTTCTGTATTGAGTCAAGTGGTAATAATAAAATAACTATAATTAAAAATATCTATTACAAAGATAACACTGATATTGGGAAAGTGAATATAAAGATCCCAGATTATAATAACATAATCTAATTTTCTAAAAGAACTTATTGATTATAAATATCATTTGTTATTTGAAATATTATAGACTGTAGGCTCATGTGAGGTCATATAAGCTTTTGGATAGCCATTTTCAAAGTACTCTTTACATATTTACTTCATTTTATTTTCTGGTTATTGCTGTCCAGAGTAAGTTAACCAAGAAATTGACACCAGGCATTATTTTTAAAGTTAACTAGCAATTTGACACATTGATGTTAAGAATATTGACTTTACTGTTTAAAATATTGTGCTTGCACTTGAAATGACTTTAATTTTTCTCTGGATGATTTGGAAAGAATTAGCCCCAAAAAGAGCAGAAATCAGAAACAAAAACAGAGTAAAAAATGTTACAGACCTTGGGGTTGTGAGTAGGAATAATTCAATTATATGGATCAGATAGAGGCCTCTCATACTGGAACAGTCGTGCATGCCTGTATTGTAGCACTTAAGGGAATAAAGTCAACAAATAATGACAACTTCAGAGACATCCTTTTCCACATAGTATATTCCAGGACTTTCAGACCTCCACAGCAATATCTTGTATTAAAATCGCAAAAGAATGAGAGAGGTATGTGACAGATAGATATAGAAAGATAGATAGATGATGATGATAGATAGATAGATAGATAGATAGATAGATAGATAGATAGATAGAAGATAGATAGATGATAGACAGACAAAAACAGAAAGAAAGAAAGAAAGAAAGAAAGAAAGAAAGAAAGAAAGAAAGAAAGAAAGAAAGAAAGAAAGGTAACTGTTGAACTGAGTGTTAAAGACAGAAGCATACTATTGGTATGCTATTTCAGATGTATACTTATCATGAATTCTGAAATAATTACCTGTTAAACACTCATTTATCACAATTTATAGTTGTAATTTCCCTGGAAAAATAACTTTAAAAAGGTTGGAAATTATTTGTGCGTGTGTCTGTGTGTGTATGTGTGTGTATGGGAGGCAGAGACAGAGACACGGAGGCAGAGAGAGAGACAGAGACACGGAGGCAGAGAAAAATAGAGACAGAGAGCATGAGTGGGATGTTACAGTGAAGGACATGAAAGTTTTCATCATTAATAAATTTTTTGAAAAGACTTTAAAATCATTTGATGGTGATAATTTATATTTATATTTTTTGATTTTATTATAAATTGGTTTTGCACCAATTTTCAATTTACAAAATGTCTGACTCTATTAATTGAAATACAAAGCTTGGGTATAAATTTCATTAAAATCAGGACAAAACGGTGGCAGTTAATTGTATATATACTTATGTGTAGTTATATATATATACATATATAAATGTTTTTATATTTTACTAAGGCAATATTAGATATACACAACTATGAATTACAATTTTCCATATATGATCAAATAGAAATATGTGACTTTTACTTTATCCCTAAACTAATTTTTATTGGCATTTTACAAACTTCACTATATGATCTCTGTACCATATGGTGTTGTTCTGCTCAACCAACCTTTGTTGCTAGGGATGCAATGTCATGCCTTCACGTTCTGCTGAGCCACTGTCCCATACCTCATTTCATAAAATCTAGATTGTCTTCCCTGTCAATTAAGCAGAGAAATAGAGACTGAGTAACACTAAGTTGTAAACGTGAAGAGTTACGAATTTTCAATGAAATGGCTCATTTCCACCGCAATAACACATTCCTATGTCTGGCTTATCACTTTCAAATATGGAAAAAGTGAATTTATTTAACCCTGGGCAGTCTACACATCACAGCACTTTATACAGCCCAGAGCAATCATGGTTCTATTTGGCAGACATTCCGCATGTTGCATATGCCCTATGAAATCTAGTATATGTAGTTGTTTACATTGCTACTGAGATGCATATAAAATCTGCCTTGAAAATCAATTGGGCAAAAAATTACAACACAAAGTCCAGTTGTTGATACTGACAACACAAAGGAATGGCCATTTTCATATTTAAATAGTCTGAAATATTTATTCTTCACATCTCCTGGTGTGTTTAACTACAAACACATAACCGAACAATAAAGAAATAAACAGGAAGGTCTCCAGTCCAGTAACATTAAAAATATATTAAAGGACCTGTTTAATCAGTATTAAAGATTATTTAACCTGGATCATTAATATCTCCTTTCCTTCCATCTACAACTGTTACAGATAAAAATCTTTTTAGTCAATCTAGTTCAATGTTCGTCACCAAAATAGATAGCTTTTTGTGTCAAAACATTTAATTATAAGATTGTTCATGTTAGTTAAGAAGTAAATCATTTAAAGGGTAAAAAAGATTAAATGTAATCTTGAAAGAAAAATGCTTACTGATAAAAAGAAGAGAAACTTACAGTCAAAGAAAGAAAGTAATTTGTCATTTGAAGATAGTTAATGAGCTTCAGCTACTCTTTGATGATGAGAAAGAGTATAATATACACAAAAATGCTTTAATGAAGTATCAAATTATAACGGATAATGAGGTTCTTTTTTTAGTATATGCAATTAGTAATTGTTGAAATTCTCTATTTCGTTCTAATCATAAATTTATTGATGACACATGTAAAACTATTCTCACTAAAAGTGATAAGTTCTGAGTCCAGATCAAAAGATAAGATGAACATGTTTTTGCTGCTTTAATTTTTCATTCAGAGAGATTAAGTTAAAAAAAGTTTGACATTCAGGCTTTCAGAAAGGTTTCTATTACTACAATTTCATTATAAAAATATTGAAATTACCCACAGCAATTTATTTTTTAAGTGAAGGACTGAAGATTTGCAATGTGATTTTTTAGGGAAAGAGGTCAGGGCATTATGTAGGTATTGCTAAATAGACTAGTATTTTGAGATGAACTGCCAAGAAGGTGTGAAACTGAATATGCTATCAGAAACAATGGAGAATGATTTTTTGATGTATTCTTGGATTCTATTTGCCAGTATTCTATTGAGAATTTTTGCATCAGTGAACACGAGGGATAATGGGCTGTCATTCTCTTTCTAAGATAAGCCTTTGTGTGGTTAGGGTATCAGAATAAATGTAGCCTCATAAACAGAGTTTGGCAATGTTTCTCCTGTTTTTATTGTGTGGAACAATTTGAGAAGTATAGGTATTAGCTCTTCTTTGACGTTCTAATAGAATTATGCACTGAAACCATCTGACCCTGGGTCTTTTGTTTTTATGGTTGGGTGACTCTATTTCCTTAGGGGTTGAGGTCTATTTAAATTGTTTATCTGGTCTTGATTGAATTTTGATATGAGATGCCTATCCCAAAACTTGTACGTTACTTTTAGATTTTCCAGTTTTGTGGAGTACAGGATTTTGAAGTATGACCTATGGATTCTATGGATTTCTTCAGTGTTTTTATGCTATGACCCCTTTATATTTCTGATTTTTAAAATTTGGATATTCTATCTCTGCCTTTTGGTTAGAAAATGGAAAGATCACCCATGCTCTTGGATAAGTGGTATCAACATAATAAAAATGGCAATCTTACCAAAAATCATCTACAGATTCAGTGAAATCCCCAACACAATCCTTCACAGACCTCAGAAGAACAATATCCAACTTTATATGGGAAAATAAAAAAAAACCACAATAGCCAAAACAATCTTGTACAATGAAGGAACTTCTGGAGGCATCACCGTCCCTGACAACAAGCTTTATTATAGAGTTACATCAATGAACATACCTTGGTATAGACATAAAAACAGACAAGTGGATCAATGGAACTGAATCAAAGACCTTGATATTAATTCACCCACGTAGGAACACCTGATTTTTGACAAAGAAGCTAAAATTTTACAATGGAAAAATCAGAGCATCTTCAACAAAAACTGGATGTCAGAATGTAGAAGAGTACAAATAGATCCATATCTATCCCCATGCACAAAACTCAAGTACAAATGGATCAAGGACTTCAGCATAAATCCAAGCAACACTGAACCTCACAGAAGAGATATTGGGAGATACACTTGAACACATTGGCACAGGAGACCAGTTCCTAAATATAAATCTAATATCACAGACACTGAGAGGAACAATTAGTAAACAGGATCACCTGAAACTGAGGAGCTTCGATAAAACAAAGGATACAGTCAATAAGTCAAAATGACAGGCTACGGAATACGAAATGATCTTCACCAACCCCAAATCTGACAGAAGACCATTCTCCAAAATTTATAAAGAGCTCAAGAAACTAGACATTAAAACACCAAACAACCCAATTTAAAAAGTGGGTACAGAACTAAACAGAATTCTCTACAGGAGAATCTCAAATGGCTAAAAGACACTTAAGGAATTGCTCAACATTCTCAGTCATCGAGGAATTGCAATTCAATTTGACTCTGAGATATCATTTTACACTAGTCAGAAGGGCAAAGATCAAAAACAGCAAGGATAGCTTAGGCTAGAAAGGATAGAGTATGTGGAACACTCCTCCAGTACGGCTGGAGTTCAAATTTGTATAGTCATTTTGGAAATCATGTTAACGAGTACCTTAATTGTTATCATAGAACTTTCATCCAGGAACTGATGGAAGCAGAAACAGAGGTCCACAGCTAAGCACTAGGCTGAACTCTTGGAGTTCAGTTGAAGCGAAGGAGGAGCAAAACTACAAGCAAATGTGTCAATACCATTATGGAGATAACCACAGACAGCTGGCCTGAGTTAATGGGAGCTCTCTAACTCCAGACTGATAGTGGGGAAACCTGCAGAGGACCAAACTAAACTATCTGAATATGGGTGACAGTTGTGTGGCTGGAAAGTTTGTGGGGCCACCACTAGTGGGATCAGGATTTATCCCCAGTGCTTGAACTTTTGGAATGCATTCATTTTGGAAAAATATTTTTTTCAGTGTAAATTTAGGGGGAGGGCTTTAGTCCTGACTGAAAGTGAGGTATCAGACTTGTTGACTCCACAAGCCTTACCCTCTCTGAGGAGTAGTTGAGGGGTGAGGTGAGGAGAAGTTGGGGACAGCAAGAAAGGAGGTGGAGTGGAAGCTAGGATATGTACGCAAAATATGAAAAGATTGTTTACAAATTAAAATTAAAAAATAATGTATGAAAAATAGGGCATTATAAGTAATTATAAGGTAAATTTGATGATGAGATTCACAATGAACTTTCTATACAATTATTTCTTTCATAATTATTTAAATCTTGATTAAACACAAAGTAAATTTATAAGGTATCATATATTTGTGCATATTTGTTCCTCACTGTGATTATCAAGAACTTATTATATCTATTATTGTCTAGATATTATTATATATTAACATAATTAAAGTTATTAATAATTTGTTAATTTTAGAAGTCTTTTGTTTACATATACATGTGTTCATCATTGATTTATAATTATTAAAGTGAGAAGATATTGTTGGATTCACTGATATTGAAATTATAGGCTATTGTGAGGTATATGAATTGGGTACTGGGAACCGAACTTGTGGCCTCTGGAAGAAAAGAAAATTAATCACTTAACCAAATATTCAACTGCACTGATAGCTAATGAAAAATATAATTTAATTTAAATATCACTCAGTTTTGTAAAATTATTCATAAGTTAGTGTGGGACAATGGTTTATATTCTGTCAATTATATTTTAAATAAATGGTGATTGGTCAGTAGATGGGGGTGGGGGGTGGTGGGGCGGCAGAACAACCAGACAGGAAGTAGAGGCCGGTAGTGGAGAAAAGGAGAATTCTGGAAAGAGGAAAGTTCTTTCTGCAGTTTTTTCTTTGCCACAGAAGAAGCAAGATGTGACTACCCCACTGAATAAGGTACCAAGCTATGTGGTTAACACAGATAAGAATAATGGGTTACTTACTATAAGTTATAAGAGTTAATAAGAAGCCTGAGGGTTAATGGGTCAATCAATTTATGACTAATGTAGCCCTCTGTGTGATCTTTGGGACTTAATGACTGCAGGAACCAGGCAGGACAGAAAACTCGGATAACAATAAGGGAAGAAGCAAGTTATCTCCTTTGTTTTAGATATCCTGAATTAAGTAATTTGAGACAGAAGCTAATTTCAAAGAGAAGCTAAGCACAACTTTATTATAAATTAAAAGAAAACATCTAAGGGAATCAAGATGTAATCTTCCCTATTATCTTATCTATTTGAAAACTAGAGAAGTGGTGGTAGGGGCTGTGTTGTACCATTCAAGTATACATTGATGTTAAACATAGACAAACAGCCACAAGCACAGAGGCAGGCTTTGGAAAAGCAAAGTACCAAATGTAGGAGGAAAAAAAAACATAGTGTACAAGAAAACACAGTTATTAAAGAAAGAAAAATAAAAGTTATTCTTTTTTAAAAAATTCAGTAAAATGGGACATTTTATGAAGCTACAAGGCTAGACCAAGATTAACTAGTATACTGGCAGCAGGGTTTCTGGGAAGGAAAATACAGCATCTCACTAACAGACTAATAGTTTCACCTATGCTTAGCATAGTTTAAACTGAAACTGCAAGTCTAGGGGTGGCTTCTTAACCAAGTGTTCACATCAGTCACCTCAAATATCAGGTTTTCAAACAGACCCAGAATTGTATTTTCTTGACAGAGGGAGGTTTTCGTTAATGGGCCTTTATTGGTACGATGGTAAAATCACGTGTCTCTTGGATACACTAAGGATATTGAGGAAGATGCCAATCTTCAAAGTATGTTAATGAAGAGGTAAATAAAGATGCTTTCCAAAAGAAACATTTTGTTTTATATTTTAATGTAGGTGTGTATTACTGTAGTATTATGCTTCCTGCTATAGACATTATGCCTATGTAGCACTGGTTTGAGCCAACATTGATAGAGATTCACTTAAAGAGCTATTATTCTAATATTGGCATAATGTAGAGAAAAAAATAAAGATGAGATAAATGAAGCATAACATGAAGCTTTAAATTATAAACATATATGTATATATTATACATATAATTCATTTGTAACATCATTTGTCAAGTTGAAATTTTAACCACTGATTTTATATATATATATATATATATATATATATACAAATATACATGTGTATATACGTATTATGTAAACACAGAAATTTACATAATTTTGATCCTGTCAAGCCATGGAAACATAAATGATGTCCATAGGATAAAAATGAACAAATTGTTGTTTATGCAGACAGTGGAGTTTGTATAGTGTTAAAAGAAATACTCTTCCAACCCACGAAAAGAGATATTTTAAGATTTCTTTTATAAAGTGAAACACTGCTACCTGAAAGGGCTGAATAATGTGTAATTTCAACATATAACTCTTGGAGGCACAAAAATGAAAAAAATAATATTTATCCATCTATTATTTACCAATCAATGTATCTATTTATATACTATATATATATATTTATATACTATATATCATATACTATATATAGTATATAAATATATATATATACTGTATTCTATCCTTTGGCATTTGTGAAACAGGGAAGGTACACACCTACTCATGGAACATTAGACAAAAACACAACTTTTTTGAATCTCTTCTCTTCTTCCACCAAGTAAATGCTGATTATAGAGCTCAGGTAGCTAGGCATCAAGCACTCTGGGCTATCTCATCTAATCCAGTCTTCTGTTAATGAAAACTATTTTTAATAAAACCCTTGTGAGATGACTACAGTATAAGAATGTATATTTTAAGAAATATGAGTTCCTTAGAACATTAGCTTATATCCTGATTATCCCTTATTATTTTGGCAACAAACAAGCAATTTTATAAAATCACTTTAGGAGACGAAATTTCAGTTCAGATTGACATTAAGTGTTAACTTTTAAAAGAACAGTTTATGCCTCAGTGCATGGTAGTACCTCAAGAATCAATTTAAGAGTTTTAGAAAAAAAATTATGAGGAGGAAAATAAATGTTTTTTTATTATTCTTCCTACTCAAGATAACATTTCTCAGTGTATTTAGCTTGTCGTTCTTAACTACAAATTTATTCTACAATCTCCTGAGTCAGTTTTTTTAAAAGTAAAACTCTTTCATGTGTCAATCTTATTCTCTAATAAACAGTCAAATTATCAAAATTAACTAGGTTTAAGGACAGCTTAATTGCACTGGTTTTAAGCTTTAAAATATTTTGGATACAAATATTATATGAAATTAGGAAATTAATATAAACGTAGTAATAAAAACTGCAATGATGATAAACATGTATTTCCAATCTGTTGAAAAGCACAAAGCACAGCTCCAGGTTCTAGAGGAATAAAAATTAATATGAGACATATGTGAATGAGAATAACATAGGAACATGGAATTGGGTTACATTAAATAACATACACCACCCAGGAAGTGTTAATAAGAGACTTTAGAATTATAGTACAAATGAAAGTGATATATCCAGATGTATGCCTACCTAGGTGAGCATATCTGGAAAGCTGCGGGTAGTAGAGAGAATAAATCATGTTTGTCAGTTTCAGCAGTCATCACAGAATGTTCTCAGCTTTGAGGTTAGTGGGAAGTGATTCATTAAACTTAGCATTTCACTCATAAAAGTTCACAAAGGCATTTTGTTGGACACTGAGGTTGGTAGCAAATTGTAATACAGGAAAGTAAAACCATTTCAGTGTATTGGGTTCTCGAGCAATATTCCATTTTCAACAACCATTGGCCTCTAGGCAATCACCCCATCTGTAGAAATACTACCTATTGAAATAAATATTTCAGTGTGCCCCAATAAAAAGCAAACAAACTAACTAACTAACTAGCAAACATATAAACCATTTCAGCCCAGTTGAGTTTCCTTATATTGTTTAGTTCAGAAAGCAATTAGGCAAAAAAAATGTTGAAATAATTAGATATAATTTCCCAGGGTATCATATAACATTTAATCATATGAGAATAATTCATGTCACAGACAACATCAAATTCTTTTTTTTTTATTGAGAAAAAAAAATCCGCCTCCTCCCAGCCTCCCATTCCTCTCCCCGTCCCCCCACACCTCTCCTCCTCCCCCTACTCCTCTCCCCCTCCCTCTCAATTCTGAAGAGCAGTCAGGGTTCCCTGCCCTGTGGAAAGTCCAAAGTCCTCCCCCCTCCAGACTGGTCTAGGAAGGTGAACATCCAAACTGGCTAGGCTCCCACACAGCCAGAACATGAAGTAGGATCAAAACCCAGTGCAATTGTCCTTGGCTTCTCAGCAGCCCTCATTGTCCGCCATATTCAGAGAGTCTGGTTTTATCTCATGCTTTTTCAGTCACAGTCCAGCTGGCCTTGGTGAGCTCCCAATAGACCAGCCCCACTGTCTCCATGGGGGGGTGCACCCCTCTTGGTCCTGACTTCCTTGCTCATCTTCTCCCTCCTTCTGTTCCTCATTGGGACTTTGGGAGCTCAGTCCAGGGCCCCAGTGTGGGTCTCTGTCTCTATCTCCATCCATCGCCAGATGAAGGTACTATGGTGATATGCAAAATATTCATTAGTATGGCTATAGGATAGGGTCATTTCAGGTTCCCTATCCTCAGCTGCCCCAGGAACTAACTGGGGACCTCGCCTTGGGCACCTGGAAGCCCCTCTAGGTCCAAGTCTCTTCCCAACCCTAAAATGGCTCCCTTAATTAAGATATGTGCTTCCCTGCTCCCCTATCCAACCTTCCTTTATCCCAATCATCCCGTTGCCCCAAGTTCTCCCCATCCTACCCTTCTCACTTTTCTCTCCCCATCTTCCCTTACCCCCCCTCCCACCCCACCCTTAAGATCCCGATTTTTTGCCTGGCAATCTTGTCTACTTCCCCTACCCAGGAGGATAGCTATATGTTTTTCTTTGGGTTCACCTTCTTATTTAGCTTCTTTAGGATATCAAATTATAGACTCCCTGACCTTTATTTATGTCTAGAAACCAATTATGAGTGAGTACATCCTATGTTCATCTTTTTGGGTCTGGGTTACCTCACTCAGGATAGTATTTTCTATTTCCATCCATTTGCATGCAAAATTTGAGAAGTCATTGTTTTTTTTTTTTACCGCTGAGTAGTACTCTAATGTGTATATATTCCACACTTTCTTCATCCATTCTTCCACTGAAGGACATCTAGGTTGTTTCCAGGTTCTGGCTATTACAAATAATGCAGCTATGAACATAATTGAACAAATGCCCTTGTCACATGATCGGGCATCTCTTGGGTATATTCCCAAGAGTAGTATTGCTGGTTCCAGAGGTAGGTTGATCCCGAATTTCCTGAGAAACCGAAACACTGCTTTCCAAAGTGGTTGCACAAGTTTGCATTCCCACCAGCAATGGATGAGGGAACCCCTTCCTCCACAACCTCTTCAGCATAGGCTATCATTGGTGTTTTTGATTTTAGCCAATCTGACAGGTGTAAGATGATATCTCAAAGTTGTTTTGATTTGCATTTCCCTGATCGCTAATGAGGTTGAGCATGACCTTAAGTGTCTTTTGGCCATTTGAACTTCTTCTGTTGAGAATTCTCTGTTCAGATCAGTGCCCCATTTTTTAATTGGGTTAATTAGCATTTTAAAGTCTAGTTTCTTGAGTTCTTTATATATTTTGGAGATCAGACCTTTGTTGCGGGGTTGGTGAAGATCTTCTCCCAGTCAGTGGGTTGCCCTTTTGTCTTAGTGACAGTGTCCTTTGCTTTACAGAAGCTTCTCAGTTTCAGTAGGTCCCATTTATTCAGTGTTGCCCTTAATGTCTATGCTGCTGGGGTTATACATAGGAAGCGATCGCCTGTGCCCATTTGTTGTACGGTACCTCCCAATTTCTCTTCTATCAGGTTCAGTGTGTTCGGACTGATATTGAGGTCTTTGATCCATTTGGACTTGAGTCTTGTGCATGGTCATAGATATGGGTCAATTTTCATTCTTCTACAGGTTGACATTCAGTTGTGCCAGGACCATTTGTTGAAGATGCTCTTTTTCTTCCATTGTATACTTTTAGCTCCTTTATCAAAAATGAGGTGTTCATAGGTTTGTGGGTTAAAATCTGGGTCTTCTTTATGATTCCATTGGTCGACTTCTCTGTTTTTATACCAATACCAAGCTGTTTTCAATACTGTAGCTCTGTAGTAGAGTTTGAAGTTAGGGATGGTAATGCCTCCAGAAGTTCCTTTATTATATAAGACTGTTTTGGCTATCCTGGGTTTTTTGTTTTTCCATATAAAGTTGATTATTGTCCTCTCCAGATCTGTGAAGAATTTTGATGGGACCTTGATGGGGATTGCATTGAATCTATAAATTGCCTTTGGTAGAATTGCCATTTTTACTATGTTGATCCTCCGAATCCAAGAGCAAGGGAGATCTTTCCACTTTCTGGTATCCTCTTCAATTTCTTTCTTCAATTCCTTAAAGTTCTTGTCAAATAGATCTTTCACTTCCTTGGTTAGAGTTACCCCAAGATATTTTATGGTATTTGTGGCTATCGTGAAAGGCGATGCTTCTCTAATTTCCCTCTCTGCTTCCATATCCTTTGTGTATAGGAGGGTGACTGATTTTTTGGAGTTGATCTTGTATCCTGCCACATTACTAAAGGTGTTTATCAGCTTTAGGAGTTCTTTGGTGGAGTTTTTGGGGTCGCTTATGTACACTATCATATCATCTGCAAATAATGGAAGTTTAACCACTTCCTTCCCAATTCGAATCCCCTTCATCCCCTTATGTTGTCTTATTGCTCTTGCTAAAACTTCAAGCACTATATTGAAGAGGTATGCAGAGAGTGGACAGCCTTGCCGTGTTCCTGATTTTAGTGGGATGGCTTTGAGATTCTCTCCGTTTAGTTTGATGTTAGCTGTCGGTTTGCTGTAAATAGCTTTTATTATATTTAGGTATGACCCTTGTATCCCCAATCTCTCCAAGACTTTTATCATAAAGGGATGTTGAATTTTGTCAAAAGCTTTTTCAGCATCTAATGAAATGATCATATGATTTTTTTCTTTCAGTTTATTTACATGATGGATTACATTGATAGATTTTCGTATGTTGAACCAGCCCTGCATCTCTGGGATGAAGCCTACTTGATCATAATGGATAATTTTTCTAATGTGTTCTTGGATACGGTTTGCCAGTATTTTGTTGAGGATTTTTGCGTCGATGTTCATGAGTGAGATTGGCCTGTAATTCTCTTTCTTGGTTGAGTCTTTGTGTGGTTTTGGTATCAGAGTGACTATAGCTTCATAAAAGGAATTTGGCAATGACTCTTCTGTTTTTATATTGTGAAATACATTAAGGAGTATAGGTATTAGCTCTTCTTGGAAGTTCTGGTAGAATTCCGCATTGAAATCATCTGGTCCTGGGCTTTTTTTGGTAGGGAGGTTTTTGATAACCTCTTCTAATTCTTTGCGACTAACAGGTCTATTTAGATTGTTCACCTGGTCCTGGTTTAACTTTGGTATATGGTATTTATCTAAAAACCTGTCCATTTCTTTTACATTTTCCAGTTTTGTGGCATATAGGCTTTTGTAGTAAGATCTAATGATTCTTTGAATTTCCTCTGTGTCTGTGGTTATGTCCCCCTTTTCATTTCTGATCTTATTAATTTGCATATTCTCTCTCTGCTGTTTGATTAGTTTGGGTAGGGGTTTATCAATTTTTTTGATTTTCTCTAGGAACCAGCTTTTTGTTTCATTGATTCTTTGGATTGTTTTCTGTGTCTCTATTTTGTTGATTTCCGCCCTCAGTTTAATTATTTCCTGATGTGGGAGTGTCATATATCAATCTGTTGATTTCATTTTTTAAGCAATAAAGAAACTGCTTGGTCCTCATAGGTTAAAACATAGGTGGGTGGAGTAAACAGAAGGGAAGGCTGGGAGAAAGAAGCTGAGTCAGAGAGTCGCCATGGTTCTCCCACTCCAGGCAGATGCAGGTTAAGATCATTCCTGGTAAGCCAGCTTGTGGGCTACAGCAGATTATTAGAAATGGGCTAGTCCAGGTGCGAGAGCTAGCCTAGAAGAGGCTAGATAGAAATGGGCAAAGCGGTGTTTAAAAGAATACAGTTTCCCTGTAATTATTTCCGTAAAGCTAGCCGTGGGGACGGCTGGGGACACAGCCCCGCCCGCTCCAATTACTACAATTTCCAGTCTTCTACTCCTCCTAGGTGAGTCTGCTTCTTTTTTTTTTCTAGAGCTTTCAGGTGGGCTGTTAAGTCTCCAATGTGTGCTTTCTCTGTTTTCTTTAAGTGGGCACTTAGTGCTATGAACTTTCCTCTCAGGACTGCTTTCATAGTGTCCCATAAGTTTGAATAGGTTGTTTCTTTATTTTCATTGAATTCAATGAAGACTTTGATTTCTTTCTTTATTTCTTCCTTGATCCAGGTGTGGTTCAGAAGTTGATTGTTCAGTTTCCATGAGTTTGTAGGCTTTCTGGGGGTAGCATTGTTGTTGAATTCTAACTTTAATCCATGGTGGTCTGATAAGACGCAGGAGGTTACGAATATTTTTTTGTAACTGTGGAAGTTTGCTTTGTTACCGAGTATGTGTTCAGTTTTTGAGAAGGTTCCATGAGCTGCAGAGAAGAAGGTATATTCTTTCCTATTTGGGTGGAATGTTCTATAGATGTCTGTTAATTCCATTTGATTCATTACCTCCATTAATTTTCTTATTTCTCTGTTAGGTTTCTTTCTGATTGACCTGTCCATTGGTGACAGAGGAGTGTTGAAGTCTCCTACTATTAGTGTGTGCCGTTTGATGGCAGCCTTGAGTTTTAGTAATGTTTCTTTTACGTACGTGGGTGCTTTTATATTAGGGGCATAGATATTCAGGATTGAAACTTCATCCTGATGAATTGTTCCTGTTATGAGTATAAAATGTCCCTCTCTATCTTTTCTGATTGATTTAAGTTTGAAGTCCAGTTTGTTAGAAATTAGTATGGCCACACCTGCTTGTTTCTTGGGTCCATTTGCTTGATAAGCCTTTTCCCATCCCTTTACTGTGAGTAGGTGCCTGTCTTTGTGGTTGAGGTGTGTTTCTTGTAAACAGCAGAATGTTGGATCCTGTTTTCATATCCAATCTTTTAGCCTGTGCCTTTTTATAGGTGAGTTGAGTCCATTGACATTAAGTGATATTAATGACCAGTGGTTGTTAACTCCAGTCACTATTTTAGTAGTAGAGTTTGTGTGTTTCCCTTCTTTGAGTTGTGCTGGTGAAGGGTCTCTAGAGGTTTGAGTTATTATGGTCATTGTTGGACTCCTTGGTTTGTGATTTTCCTTCTATTACTTTCTGTATGGCTGGATTTGTGGCTATGTATTGTTTAAATTTGTTTTTATCCTGGAAAATTTTGTTTTCTCCATTTATAGTGAACGAAAGCTTGGTTGGGTATAGTAGTCTGGGCTTGCATCCATGGTCTCTTAGTTTCTGAAGTACATCTATCCAGGACCTTCTGGCTTTCATGGTTTCCATAGAGAAGTCAGGTCTAAGTCTGATAGGTTTACCCTTATAAGTAACTTGACCCTTTTCCTTTGCAGCTCTTAATATTCTTTCTTTATTCTGTATGTTTTGTGTTTTGATTATTATATGACGAGGAGATTTTTTTTTTTTTTGGTCCAGTCTATTCTGTGTTCTGTATGCTTCTTGAACCTTCAAAAGAATATCTTTCTTTAGGTTGGGAAAGTTTTCTTCTATAATTTTATTAAATATATTTTCTGGACCATTGAGCTGTACTTTTTCTCCTTCTTCTATCTCAATTATTCTTAGGTTTGGTCTTTTTATTGTGTCCCAGATTTCCTGAATGTTTTGTGATGAGAATTTGTTGGTTTTGCTGTTTTCTTTGATCAGTGTGTTTATTTACTCTATGGTATCTTCAGTGTCTGACATTCTTTCTTCTATCTCTTGTAATCTGTTGTTAGTACTTGTCTCTGTAGTTCCTGTTCGTTTACCCAGATTTTCCATCTCCATCCTTCCCTCGGTTTGTGTTTTCTTCATTGCTTCCATTTCATTCTTCAAGTCTTGAACTGCTCCCCTAACCTGTTTGATTGCATTTTCTTGTTTCTCTTGATTTTCTTGCGTGTCTTTGAGTGATTTATTCATTTCCTCTACCTTTTTGTTTGTAATCTCTAATTGTTTATGGCAGTTTTTCACCTCCTGTTTAAGGTCCTCTATTATTTTCCTATAGTTCAATTTTGAGTCGATTTCTTCTAATTCTTCTGGAGTAGGGTGTACAATTCTTCTTATTTCGAGATCCCTGGATTCTGGTGGTGTCATGTTGCCTTTCAGGTTGTTGGAGAAATTCTTGCATTGGCGCCTTCCCATCTCTTCCTTCAAATGGAGCCAGGAGAGACCTGGTGTCTTGGTCCAGTCTTTGCTGTGATTGACTCTCTGGGTGTATCTCTTCAGTGTAGAAGCAGGAACCGTTCCCGTCCAGATGAACTCCTCAGCACCAAAACATGGACGCCTGGTAGTCCAATGACCCGAGGACAAAAGGGGGAACTTGGGGGGCAGGGTGGGGACGAGTAGAACACAGGACACCCTACCGCACAGGCTGAAGGTGCATGTGCTCCCTTACCGGGAATCCTTGAGGCCTGCTCCATAGGTAGGCTCTCACTGCTCTGGGTGGGTAGCCTTAGTGTAGGAGCAGAAAACTGTTCCTGAGCAAAGGACCTTGCAGAAAACGAAGACTTGGGGGGGGGGGGGGTCGTGTGTAAGAAAGACAGCCCTGCAGAAGGAGCTGGGGGAGGGGGGGTTTGTGCTCTCTTCCGGGACAATCTGCCCCTGGATAGCACACACTCACCCGTCCAGATGGGATTCCTCAGCAACTAAACAGGGCCGCCGGGTAGCCCAATGATCCGGGGACAAAAGGGTGAACGGAGCAAGGGGGGGCGGTGTCCAGAAGAGCACAGGAGAGCCTGGCGCATGCACAAGCTGAAGGTGCCCAGGCTCCCTTACAGGGGACCCTGAGGTCTGCCAGGTAGGCAGGCACTCACAGCTCTGGGTGGGTAGCCTTAGTGTAGGAGCTTAAAACTGTTCTTGAGCACTGGTCCTAGCATACAGTAGGGCAGGGTTGGGGAGGGGTGCTGGGGGGCTGGGTCGTGCAAAAGAAAGACAGCCCTGCAGAAGGAGCTGGGGGAGGAGGGTTTGTGCTTTCTTCCGGGACAATCCGCCCCTGGATAGCACACACTCACCCGTCCAGATGGGATTCATCAGCAACTAAACAGGGCCTCCCGGTAGCCCAATGATCCAGGGACAAAAGGATCACAACATCAAATTCTCATGGGAATGAACAACCGCAGTCATTTCAGACATTGCTTTTTGAAAAGCAAAATAGCATTGTTATTTTGAAAGTAAATTTTGGAGTTTCATCAGGAAACTAAACATACTCTTACCACAAGATCTAGAAGTCACCTCACTTGGAGTTTTGTAGGAGAAAAATAAAAATGTCTCCACTTAAAAACGTTCACACATAACGTTGATCCAGAAGTGTTAAACCGTGGAAGCATAGATGATATCCATAGACAAGAATGGACCAACTGTGAACTGTTTACAATGCTATAAGAACACAAGCTTCCAAACCATGAAAAGAGATACTTTAAGATTTATTTTATAAAGTGAAGCACTGCAACCTGAAAGGGCTGGATAATGTGTGATCCCAACATATAACACTTGGAGCCAGACAAAAATGACTATATATATATATATATATATATATATATATATATATATATATATATTATATCACTGGTTATCAAGATTTAAGAAATATGATGGGATGACCTGACAAAGCACATAGTAATTTTAGGAAAGTGGAACTTTTCAGTGTGATGGGTATATGTCACTATTCTCTGTCCAAATCAACATAATGTAAACCAAGCCAGAACTCTAATATAAACTATGAACTGTGTAGGATGTCTCAGTATAGGATTATAAATTATAAAAGTGTAACCTCTTGTGGATAATGTCCTATAGTTAATGTAATGTTTGGGGATTCTGGGTCCCTTCCTCTTAATTTTGGCATTTCTCTACAGTTAAATTTAGAACTCAGAAAACTCCTTTATATCAATGATATGATGGACCGTTTGTAACAGGAAGGATGTTAACAGCATTTTCTCCAGCATAAACTATCATTGGTGGTTTTGATCTTTGCCATTCTGACTAGTGTAAGATGGTATCTCAGAGAGGTTTCAATTTACATTTTCTTGATGGTTAAGGATGTTGAGCAGTTCTTTAAGTGTTACTTGGTCAATTAAGATTCTTCTTTTGAGAATTCTCTGTTTAGATATGTACCCCATTTTTAAATTGGATTTAAATTGGATTATTTGGTAATTTGATGTCTAGTTTCTTGAATTCTTTATATATTTTGGAAATCTCTCCTCTGTCTGATGTGGGGTTTTATGACCTTTTCTTACATACACAAATACACACATACATACATACTCAGTTAATTTAGTGTTAAATGCTGACTACTTGAAATGGATAGGGAGACTCAGGAGCTTTGACACTGAGTAAAACTGTTTCTCCCTTTTTCAGCAGCCATTGACTGCCTGTAGTTCTTCATCTAGTTATGGGTAGAGCATTATGCAACACCCCCCCTCGTTTGCACAGACATATAAACTGATGCTATTACGCAGAACTTGGTGAAGCCGCTATATTGTTGAGGATCATGGCTGCTGCTTTCCTATCATGTCTAACAGACAATATTTCTCAGAAGAAGACATCTGGGTTCTCTGGGTCTTTTAACCACATCACCCTTTCTTCGATGGCTTTTGCTTAGTCTTTGTTATAAAGTTTACATTTCAAACTTTATTAATTAAAAATTAGTGTAACAAATCAACAACAGTGCTTATCATACACTGATATATAAAATTTTTTTCAGGTGTCCCTTTACCACATGAACCTCTCAAAAGAGGCAAGAGAATCCCAAAATAAATAAAAGTGTCTTGAAAAAATCAGTATTTAGATTCTATGTGATAAAGGGAAGAAGAATACATGTGTTAATGAGACAATGTTACAATAAAAAGAATAGGTAATGAAAATATTGTAGCTAGTTTTTGATTTAATTTAGAATAATTAAATTAAAAATAAATTAATAAATTTATTACTGCATATGCCAAGAAGAGCCCTATTTTATACTGGTAAAATAGAATGATTGATTTTCTAATTTATTGCTCTTCTTGAATTCTTAAACCAAATACAGAAATATAGAACCAGTGAATGATGAGTTCCAGATAGTTTAAGTAAAAAGTATGTAGTTTGAATTGAATGAAAATAAAAAAATTTACCAGAGGCATGACAATTGCTATCAGAAAGATAATTTTGATTAGAAATAAGTATACCTGCAGTATCTACATTAAAAAGAGTAGCAACTTGTTTACTTAGTTATCAAAACTTTGGCTTAATAAGAAAATGCACAGCATCTAATGTTTTTAAGTGGTTAGCTTATACTTGCTATAAAATCTAAGTTAAGAAAATTAACATGTTGCACTCGAGAGGCAGAATAGGCGGATCTCTATGAGTTTGAGGCCAGCCTGGTCTACAAGAGCTAGTTCCAGGACAGGCTCCAAAGCTACAGAGAAACCTTGTCAAAAAAAAAAAAAAAACAAGAACAAAACAAAAACAAAACCGTCAGGACTGACATGCACATGAGAGATTGTAGCGATGCACACAGGGCCTCCACAGGACTAAGTTAGACAGGGTATCAATATTGACAATGAAGTGAATATAATACACACAGGGCCTGCACAGGACTAAGCTAGGTATGGTATAGTATTGAGAGCAAAGAGAACATAAGTTCCCATCACAAACCCAGGAGCTGTCTCTAATTAATGAGCATTTACAACAGACGATTATTTTTTTTTCCCAATGGAATCTTACTGGATATAAGCAGCACATAAGGGCCGTCCCATGCCTGGCATCAGATTGCCTAAGCAAAACAAACTCTATGGAGTTTTGGGAGTTTTCTTTTGCCATACCTGGACATGGTTTTGAACTTACATGTCTTTTAAGAAATAAATTTTATAGCATATAACATTCTTTTATTTATAATTTTTGTAATATAATTACGTTGTTTTAGTTTCAGTATTTTAAATATTTTCTTTTTGCAGGTATGAAATGCAAAATTATGTGAGTATATTAATTCTAGACTGCATATTTTGAAGCATTTGTAATATTGTTCTTTAAAATTATAACAACATGATCATATATTTTATGATTTTCTTTTGAAAACATTCTTTTCAACTTCTTTGTGATATGATTGATATTGCAAATTTGAGATTGAGAGAATTTTACATTTATAAAGCATAATTCCTGTCTATTAGAGAGTATAGAGATGATTAAGCTCTTATTCAATCAATTGATTAACTGACTAATGACTTCATAATTTGAATAGAGTATTGGGTAGTGCTTGAGCTGTGAGGGCTGGGACCAAGTGAGTTGGAGAATGTAGGTTAATGAGAGTACATCCTTGAAGTTTTTGCCTTGCCCTGTCTCTTTTGCACCCCTTGAAGTTTCTATTGTGTCTCTAAGTAATTTCTCAAAGAAATAAAAAGTTAATTGATAGAATATGACTCTCTTTATTCTTTTAAATGTCTTTCTTTGTATGCTTGCCATAATCAAAGGGTTAACTTTGATATGTGTTAAAATTTATTGTAATTTCAAAATTGTCTTCAAACTAATTTAAGACAATTGCTGGATTAGAATCTAATATAAATATAGAGAATTCATTTCCCTGAGATTTAATAAATAATTGCCAATTTTACTTTAATTTAAAGGTCAATTTGGAGAGAATAGGATCAAAGTCTAATCTATAAAAAAATTTCCAATCATTTGAATATTTATTATCAGTTTTATACCTTTGCTTTTCTTATCAATATTTTTAATTTAATGCTCAATAAATTGTTTTATCATCTTAATGACTTTCTTTCTTCCAAGTGCCTTTGTTACGTAGTAATTAATAATTACAACTGCTTGCTTTATCTTAGATGCAGTTTTAAAATTTTGATGCTACTATGTTTCTTGTAGGTTTCTTTTTTCATTTTATTACTGTTGGAATAATTACTATATATGCAAAAGTCATATAAAGACTGCTTGCAGGGCTTGTATAGTTTTCACTCTCTTCTTACACAGTTCCTTTCCTGTTGTCTTGTTCTACTACCTAGGATTTGCAGTTCTCAAAATTACTAATCAGAAAACAAAGATACATTGATTTGCTTTCCTGTTAGGTGTAAAAACATTTAGTAAGTCATTGTCTATGTAAAATTTGATGTTTGTTTTTATTTTTAGTCTCTTAAAGACTTAATTTTAATATTTAGTTAACTTCTTTGACAATTTTGTAAATGTATATGTATTTATCCCCAATCTTTTTATATCCCTCATGGCCTGGTGGTCTTGCCCCATTCCTCACTAGAGTTTAGAACCATTCATTCAGTTTAAAGTGGAAGCTAATGACGATCCTTCTCCTAAGATCAATATGTAGCCAGAAGGTAAACAGGGAGGACTGTGGCCTTGAAAAACCATTCTGATTCACTCTTGACTGTTGGAAGGTAGTCTTACTCAGACCTAGTGTACACACCTGAGTTTGCAGTGGGATCATTGTTGCACTACTTTTGATATGCAGAGAATATAGAACCTCAGAGTCCTTATCCCAAAATTTCTGGATGTTACATTCTTACTTTCCCTCCTGTCTGTGTTACCTGGGTCATAGCAAAGGAGTTATAAATATTTTGTTAGTTGGAACACCCACTTATTTTTAGCCCCTTAGTAAATCATTAGGCTAGGCAAAAAGATGGACACACAACTACCTTATGATCAGGCTATATCATTCCTCAGAGGAATATATTTATTTCTAGTGAGGACAAGATTTTCTTTCATCTGCTATTTTCTTTTATTAAAATATTAAAGCTTATTAAAATATAATATATAGTTAAAATACAAGTTAATAGTTATCTATAATAGTCAAAATTATAGTCATGTTAGTTAGGTTTTCTAGATATCCAGAGAAATATTTCAGATGGCTAAGTAATCTTCAAGCATTTCAAAAAGTTACACAATATGTCATTTGAAAAGTTTTGAAAACTTAAACTTTTCTCAATAGTGAGACACGGCAGCAACAATTACTTCAACAGGATCATGGGCATCAAAGAAGCTCCCTATTGAGTTTGCTTTCATTGTGCCAAGGCTAACCATTTGGACAAGAAACTGCTTTTTCCTGGACTGCTTGACAATATGTTGTATAAACTGGACATGCAGGCCCCATAGAAAAATGACTGCTAAATTTGCCAAAACAAGGTGAGACCGTCCTCCAGGATTCCTGCTTCATGGCAGAGTCTTCCAGAAGTTCCGTAGAAGAAAGGCTTTAATGAGTTTTGCCAAAATAGATGGGACAGTTTATCAGATTTTCTGCTTCACTGAATAATCTGCCAGATACTCTAGGAATATAGGCTGAAGGTATATGCCCCAATGTTGCAGAAAAAACTTTGGGTGGCTGTCCAGGCAGTCAGATATCTCTGTCATTTTTAGAGTTTTGGAAATTGTTTATAATGTACTTCTTATTTACATAGGTAATATTATGTACTTCTGAGGTCTTTGCTGGGATAATTTTGCCAAGTACAAATAGACTAAATATTGTAACTGTAATTTTTGCTTGATACCCATTGTTATATACAATTTTGCAATATTAAAGCTAGGACTTTCCTTTCCAATCAGACAGAAAAGGAGAGATGATGTGGGATGCCTCTCTGTATTCTCAGCCTGGAGCTCTTTACAGCATCATAGGAGTTAGTTGGAAAAACCAACTGTTCCTGACAGCTAGCCACCTAGCTTTGTGGTCTAGATAAGAGGAGGAATAACTGCTTGGGAGATGGGTGGGGGTATGCACAGAAGCAGAAGTAGCCACTTAAAGAAAGAAGAGGGTATGCGGAAGGAGTCCATTCACTGTACTCAGCAAAACCAACCCCCTTGACCCTAAGTAAATCTGGCTTGAGGTTTTTGCCTAAATATGCCAACCCCAAATGAGGAACGGAAGCTCTCCCTACTGCTCTGCGAAGCGTATAATGGGAAGCTCCCAGCTAGCTAACAAAAAAATAAACCTTGATTTTGCTTTCTGGACTTGACTGGATTCTGGTGGTCTCTCTAGGGGGTCTCAAATTGGGCATAACAATGGCAAAGACAGGGAATATTTTTAAAGCAACAGAAAGAAATGAAATACTGAATGCAAAAATGGCAGAGAAAGACATTCCATTCAAATGTGGGCAGAACATAAACATGTAGCTCCAGCTTTGGAAATCCAGACAAAACACTGAAATAAAGCAAAAATATAAAATAAAAAAAAAACATAACCATAACAAGATTGAACAATTGCAGCCAGTGGTTCAGTTGATCCTGGTAAAGATAAAACTGATCTTTGTTGGCAGGCTTAAAGTCCTAAATAAATCAGTGAGGGATGGTTCTGTATTTCTTGATAGAAAATGTCAACTGAGAACTCTGAAGGACTAAATTTCCAAAATGTGAACTAGAGAAAATGTGAGCAACACATCCTGGTTGTGCCATATGAGTCACAGTGGAAATTCCCAAGGCACAGAGGAAGCATGATGCGGCAGAGGAGGATTGGGTGAAATGCGAAAATAAGAATTCTACACTCAGAATGCACTTGAAGTTTTCTCTGTTAGAATATAGGAATTTTCTATCGAAGAAAGAACAAAATATTTCCATACGTCCATCATCAAAGAAGACATCCTTTAAAAAAATTATATTTCCTTTTGCATGCATATGTGTCTCTCTAAATAAGAAACACATGCATGTTTTCTACTGAGGCCAGGAGAGTGTTGGATCTCCTACAGCTGGAGTGTTGAGTTGCCTGAGTTAGGTAAAAGCAAATGAACCAGGGTCTTCTAAAAGAGCAACAAACACATGTAACTATGGAGACGTCTCTCCTACTCATGTTTTAATGGTAAGATACAGACAAAAGTATCTGAGAATCTAATTTTGAGTTATTTAGCCCAATTCTCAGAATACATTGGAATTATCACACAAATGCTAATTCATGAGATGTTAGGAACTGTAAGGGATGTCAGGCCCCGGAATCCATGCAGTACATACCAAGGCACCAAATTCAAGGCACATAAGATATTTTTAACCCTGAAGGGCAAAGCAGGTGGGGGTAGTCTTGAAAAGCAACAGCAGCAGCTGCAAGAAAGAAAGCAAGAGAACAAAAAGAAGATACTTCTGCAGGAGTAGATTTTTAGGAGGAAAAGGGGAGAGTCTCTTCCTAACGTGAGTTGCTAAAACCTGATTGGACATATTAACCAAAAAATGAATTTCAAATGTTGGACTTTGTTAGTTTTATTCCCCAAGAATGAATCAGTGGCCAAATTAGGGAACAGATCTTTGTGGCTAGCTTTAGGAATGTAATAGTTTTAAGCAAGGGAAAATAAAAAGGGTAGAAGAGCAATACCCATATGCAATGTTTGCCATGACTAGGTCTGTGTTTGCCATGCCTAGACCTGTTAGAGCCCCTTCATCCCCACTGTTTTGATTTTTTATTGGGTTTCTTAGTGTTGGATAAGTGGGCATCATTCTCTCTGGCTGGTTCCTTGTGACATTAGGGTATCATTATTAAGTACCAAAGGAAGCTGGGTTGCTGGTTAAGGCCAGGAAGAACAGACTGTGTCAATAGATGTCAGTGTTCTCTGGGACAATCTAGGCCCAGGGAACTACTGTGTGTCAGTGTGGATCATGCTCTGGATTCTGAAAACGCAGCTGGACCTGATACTGGAGCTGTTGGGGCTGTCTGTAATTGATTGGAAGTTATTGGGACAGATAGACTAGAGGCAGATGGTAAAATTAAGGTATTTAGAGCTTCGATATATATTTGAAACATTTAGGTTCATAGTCCTGGTAGTTGGGAAAGAGAAATCCCAAGACAGGAAAGAGGAGAATGATCCCAGAGAAACCAAGAGAGATCACATCCTCAGGAATAGACATGGGAAATACAGTCAGTTTGTTGTCATGAATAGTTATCTGGAGTCTCTTCAATCTGTGGCATGTGGATTCCATTTAATTTCCTGAAGTATATATGAATTTTCTGCTTATAAAAGAGAATAAAGTTTTATATGTTAGCATTTATATAATGTTAGCATTGTTTTTAATCTGTACTGAAATTTATATTGTAAAATGTAATGAGGGCTTTTGTGGAGCCCGTCCCAATGCCCTCTCAGGGTTCTTGAGAAATCTAAAGCCAGCCCAAGGCTTGGGATCTGAGGGCAAAAAAAAAAAAAAAAAAAAAAAAAAAAAAAAAAAATCTCTTACTCCGTACTTCTTCATGTCAGTTTCTTTATTATTCTGCTGTGCTACAAAGTTTTCAATTTTTACACACACACACACACACACACACACACACACACACTGGCAATTCTCTGGTAACAGCAAAGTTTCAAGGCCTGAGTTTCTCGGGTCATAAAAATAGCAATACTGTCTGCATCTTCATGGCCCCTGGAAGTTATGGCTAGGGAGATGCCTGGGCAGAGCTAGGAAAAAAAAAGTTGAGTTAAGAGGCTTTAAATTCTATGAGGGGAAAAGGGGAGTTCATGCACGATAATACATTCCTAGGTTTGATTAATTAAACTCGAGGTTTGTGATCAATAAATACAAAAGGAATGGGGGAAAGGAACACAGTGATTAGTATTTTCTTTCACCACTGGCTGTAATGCTTGTGATCAGCATCAGAGTTGCTATGCAACCGACATAATTGTGGAAGGGGACATGAAGAGTCTGGTCCGAGTCTGGTCCGCATTAGCATCTTCACCAATGTACCTAGCTAAAAGTGACTTCTTAGATCTGCAAATAAGATCTATGACCCTAAGTGGTTAAAAGAAGAGGGATTTATGGTTAGAAAGTACAAAATTCAGAGCCAGACCGTATACCACTGTCCATGCCCAACAGTCGTGCATATACTCATGGTGTCTGCGTGAGAAGGATTACTTTTCTCCAAAGCTAGTTAAATAAACAAAGACTTTTTCCTGATATCGTTTAGAGTTAGGATACAGACAATAAATTCCGTAGATTCAAATCTTGTGTCGATAAACCATGGTGAGGATAGGTGTAGGGAGATTAAAGCTCTTTTAGGGTTAGAGCAAGGGTCAACTGAGTTCAACACTTTCCCAAGACAGTTACAGGTAAATTTCAGACCTCCAATCTCCTTATCAGGAAGGACTAAGAATCAAGCAAGCTTGGACTTGCCAACTCCTATCTTTGAAGGTAGCAAATGTGATCTGTTTAAAATACTCCTTTCCTGACCAAAGGTCCTGCCAAATAAAAGAGAATTGCAGGGAGTTGACTGCCTAGTTTAGCTGTGGGAACCAAGGTTTTTGACTGTGAGACTAAATTTCTCACTGGAGGTCTTATACAATGGGAAGAAATCATCCAATGCACAACTACATGGAAAAAAAGTAATTTATACACTGCTAAATCTTTTGGGATGAATTGCACATAGAGAAAGAGAGTGCTGTGACTTCACACACAAGACGATTACTGTAAGAACAGCTGGTGGTACCAAAAGTGGTACAACCAGTTTCTTGTGTTTGTGTTTGCCTCTATCAGAATACATTCACTCTGATTGGTTGAACTTCTGCTTTATCAGATGAAATATTACTGCATAATCTTGCAGTCTGCAGCAAAAAAGGACAGTAGATTTATGTCTTTGAGTCATAAAAAATTGGGGGGGACTCAAACAATATCACACAGAGAAGAAAGGAAATCAAAAACAACTTTTTATGTGCATTAAATTTCTTTTTCATACTCATACATTAAATCACTTTCCTCATTAGATCCTCAGAATTCACATTTACATAAGTTAAAATTATCTAGATTGCTGTAACTTCACTCATATAATTTTGTGAGTGGCAAGTTAGGGGTTGTATAGCAAAGGTTTAGTTAGGTCAGTGGCATACATTGTATGTTTGCATTAGATTCTGTAAACAAGTCTTAACAGCTGAGGTGAGAATCAGGTGTATTTGGATAAAGAATACAAGGGATTTAGTGAAAAAGTGAAATATTTAATGTAAGTAGAGAGTAATGTGCTGCTCTATTCAAGGAAGATAAGTATGTCTTTATCTTGGTTGTGTAGTAGGGTAACTTTGATGGATGTGGGAGGACTCATAAGGGATGAAAGGGCAGTTTTAAAGGCTGTTATGTTGGCATAATTATTGTCTTTACAGGAAATAAATGTAAAGGACGAGTGTTGATAAGAGAAGTTTGGAGGAATAGATTCTGAGATGGCGGGAGGAATTAGAGTCCTCTGAAGGTTAAAGGTTGAGAGACAATGATGGGAATCGATTGTTGCAAAGTTTTTGATGGCAGAGATAACGAATGGAGATGGACAAACTGGTTTAAAGTGGGTTGAAAAAGTGGGAACCGTCTCTGAACTCTTGGGGATAATTTTCCAAGTTAGTTGTTAGGCCTACTGAATGTCATTATCCATCTTTATCAAAGCAAAACATCTCGGGTGTAGGCATTGAGAAGAAAGTATCTGTAAGATTTGGAACTGAAGAATGAGTGATGTTGCCAAGGATGATGTAGGAAATATTGTAAGAGTTAGAGACTACAGGGTGTAGACAGACCACAGTAGCATTAATGGAACAAATGTCAATCTCAGTGAAAAGTTCCATTTTTTTTTAAATTTTCCTGTTAATATGGGGGTATTGTAGGGCAAAGAGTTGAAACATAGAAACAGTTTGAAAAAAAATAAATTGAAAGATGAATTTGAGGTCATGGACTTGTTAAGGGTAGAGGGTATTGGGATTTAGTGATGTAGGCAAAAGGGTCTTTGAGTAGCAAGGGAAGTGAAGTTGTATTCCCAAATGGTGGTGTTGACTAAATAAGGAGGAAAGGAATAAGAGGAGTCTGGGGTTTTGAAGAGTGAGAGAGGGCATACAAATAGAAGGTGTGAAAAAGAAGGAGATGGATTTAGGAGTGTTTGTGGACTGTTGGAGTAGCAAGAAAAATTATACCAGTTTAGAAAGGATATATATATTAATAAGGGAATAGGACATGAGTGAATGAGAAGAAAGGAGTGGAAAAAGAAAAATAAGCCTTAAAGGCAGCAAATTATGGGTGGAATTTGAACAGGTTTGGAGGACTGGCCATGTACTCTATGAGTAATAGAGAGGAGGGAGGAGAGTGAGTGATTAGTGTTGGTTTAGGTCAGTCAATAGCATTGAAGATCTGATAAGGATAAATTATTCTAGGAGATATGGCCTAGGTATTCAGTAAGAAGGCAGAAACTTTTTATTACCTAGAAGAAATAATCGATTTTTCTATGATTTAACTTAAAACACCACATCATATTTAAATGGTTTGTGAAAAAGGACAAGTAATATTGGAGGATTTTTAACCATTTGATGTCAGCTCCTGAAACACTCTACAAAACAGCCCCTGCAACAAAAGTCTTGGGGAACACCATGGGAGAGGGGCTGAAATTAAACTCATCAGTTGTAGAATCTGGATGCATGCTATAAGATAGTGTCTTTTATACATAAAATGGATGTTGTATCCATCAATTTTCTACAATATGGTGACTTAAACAACACCTGAACAGTGACAATATAACTTGACATACCAAAAATTTCTCCAAGCCCTATATCCACATGAAGATCTATGCTCAATTATTTGCTGTTGGGAAAAGGGGAATTAGTTTCGTGAAAAGTAACTTGTAATAGTTAATCCATTCCCAGATTTGTCAGACCTAAATACATGCATAAGAGTAATTATATTTATATTCAGTACATCGTATTTGCACACACAGTTAAATATAAAATAAAAAGTACTTAAAGAAGAAGGAATGGATTTGAGAAGGAGTCAAAGGATACAGCAGGACTTGGAGGGAAGGAGAAAAGTATTGTAAATACAGTTAATGTGCAGAATTCCCACCAAAAACTTTTCTAAAAGGAATATTGTTTGAAAGCAATTTGAATTAGATATTGTAAATTCATGAGTTAATAAGACTTTGATAGTAACTTTTCAATATTTCTTTAGATCCAGGATGCTTATCTCTGTGTGCTTTATACTGCTTCACCAGAAAGAACTTAATTATTTAATCAAAAGTTTTATCATGTTTTAAAATGCAATAACATAAAAAAAGTTCTCTACCAGTAAATAGATTTAACAAAATCAGACCCCCAAATGATTATCTCTCATAGAAATTTTGTGTGGAAAAAAAATATTCTTTTACATACCTGGGAAATGCTTGCATTATAAGATAATTAGATTTATATTACAAAATAAAATAAAAGAATTATTGTCATTTTAAAGTCTATAGGACTGCTATTTAATGGGCCTTTTCCATAAATGTTAATATCATAATGTACAGGATACAACTTTTAGAAATGAAGGAAAAAATATCTGAAAATACTAACACTAAATTTTATTTTCATAGTTTTAAAAAGTGTCCTCAGAAATAATACGATATATAATGGAAAACAGTGGATAAAATCTAATTAAATGTGATGAATATAGTACTAACTGTGTAAACAAATTAATGATCTACGCCCACTACTTTGACTAAAATCATTAAAACAATTGTCATTATTAAAATGACAAGACAAACATCGTATGCTTCTGCAATTAAACAAAGGAACATTTAAAGTGGAAAACCCTTTCATATCATCATTAGCAAGAAATGATCATTCCAGGCTATTAAATTTATCCACAGAATTGTTAATTATACATAAAATGGAAGTGGGATATTATATCAGGCCAAAAGTTGGAGCTTGAGTTCATGCCTCAGTAATGTACCATAAATCTGCAAATTATATACTACCAAGGTATTTTCACAATTAAAATAAGTGCTGAGTTTTATTTGACATTAGCACTGAATTCTATAATGACATAGATTATGTCATGTTGCTGAAAGAACGTAAGGGAAAATGGTGTTTGGTGAAGTTTAAATCTGGATGTGGAAAGGAGAAAACTCAATCATGAATTTGTAGACTAAACATAGAAAATAAAAAACTAAATAGTGCTATTCTGAAATTATAAGTTTTGTGAAATGAACTATAGCACTAAAGGTGTCTATCTGGGTAAATAAGAGGGAAAACCAAACTATACGCATGTGACCTCACATTCAAGACAATTTTAAACAAGTGGATGGCCTAAGAAACAGAAACAGCCTTAAGTCTCTGTTGACGCTTAATTGGAGGCTAAATTTGTAAAGGTAACATATAATTTGATCTTCAAATTCTATGTAGATACCTCCAAATTGATTTGTTATAGATCATTGTGCCATTTTCTGTCAAGCAGTTATTAAAGTAGTATTTTTATTTATAAGATTGTAGATTCTGAGTAGCTCTCCCGAGTAAACAAATACACACGCAGAGTACATCTAAAACCCGAATGATAATAAAGGAAAGGAAGCAGAAACATTCATAATTACAAAGTGAGTGAGAAAAAAAACCCCACAATTTTAATGTTTTGAAGATAAAATAGAGAAGAGTTAGAAAGCTGAAATGGTTAGAGAAGTGGTCACTAATGATAAGATAATGATAAGAATCAAACAAAACAAACGGGGTTCTCTATGCCCTAGAGTGTTGTTTTATTTTCGGTACAGCTGCTTTACTTGAATCTACTACAGTTCAACTACTGGCAGTGGATCTGCAACCACTGCCCGGCTGCTCAGGCTGAGGACCAGTGGGACTTCTGTGCCCAGTCAGAACCATCTCTGCCTCTTGTAGTCAAATATCCTTTTTACCTAAGCCACGATCGTTCTATTTCGCTAACAAGGACTCAGGAGTCAGACACTGGGGTGTAAACCTGCTAGCTCAGAGAGGTCAAGAAGCAACCAGCTGTCCTTCCTCCTTAGCCAGCAACCCAGCACGAAGGACTCTCTCCTGCTACCCCAAACCAAAAAGGACTACCACACTCAACGTCCCTCTCTAATAATTCTTGTGTATTTCTCTATCTGGTTTACAGACTCTTAATGACTATTTTCTGTCTACTAGTTGCTGGCTGCACCTCTTGACCCAAGGTTTTAGTTAATTAATACAAACTTGGGGTTCACAGTGTGATCAAATAAACTGCAACACTGGATACAACATATGTGGTCTCCTTAGCACCAACTTTAGCATGTAGTTCTACTATGTATCCAAGGGCAATGCATAGTCTGGTTGTTTTGTGGAGCACCCTTTCTGATCATTAACTCCTTGACAGATACCCATATATTTCATTATAATATTAATTTAATAATCAGTTGAATCTTGGAATGACAGTGTTCAATGTTCACTCATGCTAGGTTATTCCTTTTGAATTTAGTTTCATATTTTGAAGCTAACTTAATCTGTCTATGTCCTCAGCTTGGTTTCTCGCATATCTATATGTACTCCTTTCTTCAGTATTTAACAGTACAAAAACATACTATTCAGATTTCTGGAGAACAAAAGACATTAATGGTTTTACCCACATATGTATCCTCCATGCTCCAATATTAATTTGACAGGAAAATATGTGCACTGTTTCAACAATCCCATTATAAGGTGATTGGACTTTGTTTTTAATCAATAGCGGTACATTCTGATATTTTAATCATTGTCAACAACAACAATGGCTGGGGGAGGTCATAGGGTTTATAACTTTTTAATAAATGGTCTTGCTTTCAATTTACCTTTAAACTATTCATGCATATTCACATAGAACTGGCCTGCTCTCAGTCTGCAGAAGGGAGCAGTCAGTGGAGAAATGAGTGTCAAGTCATAGTGTTGAAGACAAGAGACTGAATGTTCAGTCATATAGGACACCTATTTCACCACTACCCCTGAGGGGCAGAGGATATGATGGAAGAGGAAAGACCATAACAGGTCAAGAATGGAAAATAGTGGTTGGGAGTCTGTCAAATGCTGTCTTTTGGACATGATGTGGCCCACAATAAAAAATTCAGGGCAACTCTGGTTACCTATACTACACTTCCATAAGTTCCAGACAGTCAAAATTCCTGAATAGTTGGGATAGTCTTCATGCTGCTCACTATTTTTGGTTGGTAGTTTCTGGGAGAAATAGAATCACTAATTTTCTGGAATGTGATCCCTGATAGGATTTCCATGCTCCATTGGATGACTTTACACACAAAAAACATGGACATTATTAACTAAACATAAAAACGTGAAGTTGGGAGGACATACTGAAGGTAATATGGATGTTCTTCAAGGGAAATACATATAACCATATATTCTTATATAACTGTATAAATATCTGAAGAATAAAGCAAAAATCGCAAAATAAAAGAAATAGCATTTGACTAAAACTTTCAAGATTATTTTAATATCTGTAGTAAGATAAAATTCAAATTCACATTGTCACTTAGTATCCAAAATAAGAACATTTTTATGTCTGCCATTGTATAACAAAGATTTTTATACAGACAACCTGACAAGTTATAACTAAGTTATTTTAGGGGAAGGATTTGATGTAAACACCCCATTTATAACAGAGTTATCAACGGTCTCTCACTGGATACACAAAACACACATAAGGGAAGACCCCATATTCATCAGTAAATTCTCAGCACAAATAAATAATAACCTTGTTTTGAGTGAATCATACACATTTTTACTTTTCTTGTTTCTGCAAAATATTAAATTGGTGACTCAAAAATTATCTCTATTTATACTTAGACATCTCCTTAAACTCTTAAGCTGAATGAAAAACCACTACATTAAAATTAGGTCACTGTCTTGGTAATAATTGCATCTCTATAATTTTCTATAATAATTATAATTTATTTAAACCAATTTTGGGGGAATTTTCACCAAAAAATTACGTCTAAATGAAGCTTCCTAGATAAGAAATAATATATAGATTAGGACAGGCAAGTGTCTTTCAGTAAAAGATTTTTAAAAGTAGAAGAACTACTGTGGAATTAAATTTCTATGAATAATTCACCAGATGCTATTATTATAGATAAAATATGTATATTTCAAAAGAAACACTGGGGATTTCTAATTGTTCACAGTAAAATTCTATTTGATTTGCATAATCTGTTTCTCTTCTTTGATCTCCCATCATCTGCAGAAAAACGTTTGTGGTTTTTATTTTTTTTTTACTAAAGGGAATTCATATCTATGTATCTGAGTTTTGCAACATGAGTACATCAAATTGCTGTGTTTTTAATAGAAACTGATTGTTTTGCATAAGTACTACTTTAAGAAGAAGGTTAGAGTACTAAAGTGTACAATTTTTATTTCTAAGAGGTAGAAATTCATATTTTTCAAAGATAAGACACATTTAAATTTCTTTAATCTGATTTGCCATATATAAGCATATAAATATTGTCATATATATATATGTATTATATAAAACACTACACTGTAGACACTGTATCTAAATATTATTACTGTGAACAACAGTCCCTTGAGATTTTAATGCTACCGAATGATTTGCATACAATAAAATGTAAAACATAATCAAATATATTTCTTTGACTGACTAAATAGATTTAAATTCTCAAATTCTTACTTCTTTAACCTTATATAATATCCACATATAAATGTCTTGGTTCCTTCATATATAGCTCAAATTTATTTTCAATATGAGTTTAATATGAAAAAGCATTAAAACAAAAGCCTTAACAGAAAGCCTTAAACAAAATTATCTATATGATAGTGGCTTAATGTTACTCAAGATACTACATGGAAGAAAACAGTATTTTAAATAATTAGGGTCATTATAACTTATATTTTGAGTGCCTAAAGTACAACATATGAATTAAATGGATTGATTAAAGTTGCTTTATCATTGAAATGGCTTTGGAAAATCACTTATTGTATTCCAGTCCTTTGAACATATAGGTATCATACAGAAGAAAGTTATCCTGAAATTGACTCTCCAGCAAGCAGTTTTTCATATGCTTAAGGCCAAAGAGAAACCTGCTTCCAAAGATGAACATCATTCTGAAAGATGGCATCTTTCACCATATAAGCCAAATCTTTCCACTATGTAAATCAACTGAATTCTTAAATCTTGTCATAAAAATAGAGGAAAGATCCTAACAAATGCATGCATGCTCACTTTCTACATAAAGGCAAATTCCTCAGCAAATCTCTTCCTGTTAATACAGTATACTTTACAGAACACTTTGGGTAATCAACTCTTCACTGTTTCATAATTCAAAGTATCACTCACATAGGTAAACAATTTTGTGTTTCAAGGTGAACCCAGGCCTCAGAAAGTTATCATCTTTATATGTAAATGCACACACTTACACATAAGAACTGTGTGAGGAAAATTGACATAAAACATCAGCACTGGATTCACACATTCTAGTGAAGCATAGCAATTCCAGTGAGGTTGTATAGTTTCAAGAAGATTTTCTACTATTCCCCTGGAAAGATAAGACCAAAAATACAACACAGCTGCTTGTGGGGAGACGTGGGAGTGTGTAGTGCTGTAAGAGGCAAAGGAAAACTTCCAATGAAAAGGGTAAAATGAAAAATGTTCCAAATATACAATTTCCTAATTTAATTACACATGAAAGTTTTGGCTAAACGGAATGACACATTCCTTTTTTTTTTAATTTTTATTGTTCTCTCTTATATTGAACTCCAGCCATAGTTTCCCCTTCCTCCACTTCTCACAGTTCTCCCTCAAAATCAACTCCTCCTGTTTTCCTTCAAAAAAAGAGCAGGCCTCCCAGAGATGTCCACCAAATATAACCTAAGAAGATACAAAATGAGCCTTATATCAAGGCTGGACAAGGCAATTTATTGGGAGAAAAGGGGTCCCAAGTGCAGATCAAAGAATCAGCGACGACCTCCACTTCCATTATTTGCATTTCCCCAAGAGCACCAAGCTACACATCTGTAGCATCTATGCAGAAGACTTAGCTCAGACCCATACAGGGCCTATGTTTGTTTCTTAAGTTTCTGTGAGCCCCTATGAGCCTCCTTTCTCGGCTCTGTGGGCCATATTTTCCTGATGTACTTGACTCCTCTGGCTCCTGTAATCTTTCCTTACTCCCTCTCTTATGAGGGGATTCCTAGCTCTGCCTAGTGTTTGGTTATGAGTCTTTGTATCTACTCCCATCAGTTGCTGGTGGATACCCATCTGATGGCAATTAGTTTAGGCTCCAATCTATGAATATAGTAGAATCACTTGGCATTGGAATGACAGATACTTTAGCACCACTTCTTATCATTGTTTACAATCTTATCTAGGCCACTGTTGATTATCTAGGAAAGTGCACATCACCTCTCCTTGGAGTATTTTCTTTAGTGTTCTGTCTGGGTGTGCATTTTATGTGGACTTTCCCCCTCATTACAATTCCAGAGATTTGACTCTCACTCTTTTGCTGGCTGGTTTTCTTGCTCCTGGAACTTCCTCCATCAAATATTTATTAGCATTTTCACAGTGTAAAGAGCAAGGTACTATGAAGAGAAAAAAGTTCAGAAGTCAGCCAGAGGTATGTCTCCAGATCCCATCAGGTTAGTTCTTTGAAAGGATCATGGGCACAGGACAAAGGGGATAAGGAAACACAATTATATGCATGGAGTTGAACACTTCAGAAAGTTCAACAGGAAATTTCACCACCACATGACTTTCCTTTCCAATATCAAAAATATTCCCTCTCTCTTTTTAAAAATCTGCAACTAATTTATAATTGGAATGGTTCGATTCTTCCATAATTCTATTTGTTCTCAGTTCACATGCTTTTTCTAATGTTTCAAATAAGCAAGCAGGCAAACAAACAAATAACAACAAAAACAAATAGTCTTCATAGGTGAATAGCCAATGAAAATATAATGTACTCTTTTATTCTTTGGAAGCAAATCCTAGAATGTCATAAGCATTTGATAGTTTAACACAAGTATGAAGTTGCAAGAGACATAAGGAGAGTAAAATAATGGATCATAATATTGTATAGTCAATGTTTTTTTTTTTTTTTAGAAAAAGACTTCACATGCCTTGTTAATTTGAATGATCTCTTAAATGTATTATCTAATAAAGTTATAAATTTGAAATGTCCACAATTTTTGGTTGATAATCTGGTAATTTTTTTTAATTTATTTATTTATTAAGGATTTCTGCCTCCTCCCCGCAACCGCCTCCCATTTCCCTCCCCCTCCCCCGATCAAGTCACCCTCCCTCATCTGCTCGAAGAGCAATCAGGGTTCCCTGCCCTGTGGGAAGCCCAAGGACCGCCCACCTCTATCTAGGTCTCCTAAGGTGAGCATCCAAACTGCCTAGGCTCCCACAAAGCCAGTACGTGCAGTAGGATCAAAAACCCATTGCCATTGTTCTTGAGTTCTCAGTATTCCTCATTGTCCTCTAGGTTCAGCTAGTCCGGATTTGTCCAATGCTTTTTCAGACCCAGGCCAGCTGGCCTTGGTGAGTTCCCGATAGAACATCCCCATTGTCTCGGTGTGTGGGTGCACCCCTCGAGGTCCTGAGTTCCTTGCTCGTGCTCCGTCTCCTTCTGCTCCTGATTTGGACCTTGAGATTTCTGTCCCGTGCTCCTCTGTCTCTGTCTCTTTTCATCGCCTGATGTCTCTCACCTGTCAGAATGGCTAAAATAAAAAACACCAATGATAGCCTTTGCTGGAGAGGTTGTGGAGAAAGGGGTACACTCACCCATTGCTTGTGGGAATGCAAACTTGTGCAACCACTCTGGAAAGCAGTGTTTTGCTTTCTCAGGAATTTTGGAATCAACCTACCCCTGGATCCAGCAATACCACTCTTGGGAATATACCCAAGAGAGGCCCTATCATACAACAAAAGTATATGCTCAACTATGTTCATGGCAGCATTGTTTGTAATAGCCAGAACCTGGAAACAACCTAGATGCCCTTCAACGGAAGAATGGATGAAGAAAGTACGGAATATATACATATTAGAGTATTACTCAGCAGTAAAAAACAAGGACTTCTTGAATTTTGCATACAAATGGATGGAAATAGAAAACACTATCCTGAGTGAGGTAAGCCAGACCGAAAAAGAGGAACATGGGATGTACTCACTCATATTTTGTTTCTAGCCATAAATAAAGGACATTGAGCTTATAATGCATGTTCCTAGAGAAGCTAAATAAGAAGGTGAACCCAAAGATAATCTGGTAATTTTAATAACCTTCAAGTATATATTCAACTGTCCCTAATCTCAAAATTGATTTTTGAGCTTTAAAGAATGCTCAAGAGTTACACACATGTCTTACCCTTGCGGATGAACCAATGTCCAAAGAATGAAACTCCCAACTGCCTGTGACTCCAGTTCAAGAAAGATCTGAATCTTTGACCCTCAGTTGCACCTGCACTCACTAACAAAACAGACAAACTGATGCTCACAGGAACATCTTTAAAGTAATAAAAATGTTAACTTTACTGAGGGTGCTAGAGTCATAAAAATAAATTTTTAGATTAATTTATATTTTACTTTTAGCATAGGAAGAAACAACTATATGAATAGAAGGCCAGTATGGGCAAAAAAGAAACAAGATAAAACTTATATGAACCTCATAACAGGATGATTAGTTAAATTTGGATGTCCCATTTTTAATGTAAATGTCAGTATTTGTTATTTTGGGAGTTATGTGTTTAATCAAAGACTTTTATTTTACCTTTTTTTAAAAAAAAAATTGAGTGAAAATCAGGTCAAAACCAACACTAAGCAAATAATATTCTACCCAATGCAAAGTGTCAATTGATGCAATAAAAGACTTATCAAATACTTATAAAACACTCAGTACACTAAAATGAGACTAGGGACTTTGAGAGTTCTGAAAATAGGAAATTCACAAATTAAACCATTACATATTATAAATTGAACTGAATTCATTTCCAGTTACACTTCTTTTCCAACAATACTGCAACTCAGGGAAAAGGGATCATGCTATCATGAAAATAAAAGTTGAGATTAAACCTGAATGCTTAGATTCAAACAGAAATTTGGGGAACACTGAAGAAAACAAATATCAGGAACTGATGAAAGATATGAAATCGTCAAGGAAACAAGATAAAGAGAAAAGAGGGAAAGCAGATCTCAGCTGGCTCCCAGGACCTTCTCTTCCTCCCAGGAGAATGCCCAAGGGATTGTTGTTCTTCCTTTCATAAACTTTGCAAAGTAGTTGTTAATACACTCTTATGAAATATAAATTATCAGATGCATTTAATTGTATTTAGTTTAATTTTAGGTAACGATAGCTTATTTTGTTTTTAAGAAAGGAGGTTACCTCTCAAAGCCCTGCAAGTAGGATAGTGGGAAAGCAATGCAAAGAAGATTTTGAAGTCTGTGTATTAGAGGTGACTATTGATCCTTCTCTCTTGTCTTGATAAACCCCTGTGCTGGAAGGAAAGCTTACTTTCTTCTTTTCCGATAGCACCATTGAAATAAACTTCAAATATTATTTGCTTATCTGATATGTGTCCTGGAATGAATTTTAGATTCAAAACAACCAAGACTAATACAGTTCATGTAGGAGGGAATAAAAGAAGACATATTTTATCCGTAAAATCATAATGAGAATGGAAGAATAATAGAATAGTAAAAAACACAATGTTTTCCAAAATAGATAAGACAATTGAGTATTCTATGTTTTCACTGATAATTACTAATTAAGAAACATTAAATAAATATGATAATATAAACTTTGTAGTTGGAAGACTAAACAAAAGTAAAAATCAATGAAAAATTATATCTAGCAATATTATAATTAGGAACTCACAGTATTTTAAATCGCAGTAATATTGTTTTCATTTAAAATATAAAGTAATTAAAGAATATACATTTATTAGATATCATTCTTGAATGTAATCAAATAACTGACCAGAAGCAATTTAATAAAGAACAAAAATGTATTTTATTGCTGAGACTGACAGCCTATTAAGTTTGAGAGACACTGTAGCTAAAGCTGCATGCTTCAGGGCAACAGGAGTTAAAGCTGTGTTCTCTTCTCCAAAATCAAGAACCTGAGACCTTGCTCTGGAAGCAAGACTAAGGGAATAGTTAAAACACATAGGACCTGAAACTTCAGTATAGCTACCTTCTGAAACTAGTACCAGCTTCCTAAAATGTAGCAGCTCCCCAAAACAGCACCATCAACTAAGAAGCCAGTGTCCAAATCCACGAGTCTGTGCAGGAACTTTTTGTATGCAGACAATAACAGCGCCTTAATGGACTGCTTGTTAGTAAACAGGTCACTTACAGCTGTGCAACAGAAGGCCTGGAATGATTAAAGATCAGAGTTAAAGTGGTATATTATTTGTGTTTTAGTAATAAAGTTTGCCTGAAGGTCAGAAAAGCAAAGCAACCAGTCACTGGCTCTTACCTCTACACCAGACTTGAAAAGGGTAAATCTTGTCTCCATCAAATCTGAAGACTCCATATCCCACATTTTATACTCCACTTGGTTCCTTTCTCTTCTCCCTTACATTCCTCTCTCTGCCCAGCCAATTATCACTACTGTCTCCAGCTCCCTAGTGCTGGGATTAAAGGCCTGTGATTCCAAGTGCTGGTATCACCTTTGTGTGAGCTCTGTTTCTGTTTTGGACAGATTCAATCTTGTGTAGCCCAGGGTGATTTAAACTAACAGAGATCCCTCTGCCTCTGTCTTTCAAATCCTGGGAATAAGGGTGTGTGCCATCACTCCCTGGCCTGTATGACTGACTAGTATGGCTGCTTTCCTCTCTCATCTTCAGGCAAACCTTATATATTAAAGCACAAATAATACACCACTCTACAGAGTGGATTTTGTAAGTCCAGCCATCAGTGTGCCCTTTGGATCTGTTTCAATTGTTTTCTTTTCCCATCCTAGTCCAGTCTTTTTTTTTTAATTGTAGACCACATATTACATAAAGCAAAGAAACACTGAATTACCTTGTTCATTTGATCTCTTCTGTCAACAAACCTGAAGGAAGAATTTGAGAATACTTTATTTGGGAAGCCCATAAGAATCTCAAAACCTAGTGTGAGGGAAGCTGGAGAAAGAAGAGAGGTGCAAATAAACACCATATTATTTGTGGTTTGAGGAGATGGTTCACAGACTCAGAGACCTGAGTTGAGTCCCAACTTCCAGGTTAGGATGCTCGGAGCCACCTGTCACTTCATTTCAAGTGGACCTATTGTCCTCCTCTAGAATGAATGTTCAGGCACTGTGATAATAATATACACCAACCCTTATACAGATAATAAGCATCCATCTTGAGATAGCTAATAATAAAATAAGTTCTTCAAGTAAAAGACAAGATTAAAAAGGTAAATTAACATATCTGTCACTTATCTATGAAAAAGATGTTTTATCTCACTGAGGGAGTGAGAAAAAGCATTCACCTTGTGTAGCCAAGAGGCATTTTACATAAGAGGGAAAAAGGTAATTTTGTCAATAGCTGAGGTCTGCTTAGGGTAAGCAGAGAGTGACTAATTTCCATCCCTTGCTTTACTGCCTGTTAATGAAGGACCAGTGGGGTTTGGCAGACAAACGACCTCAGGCAAAGAGATTCAGATTTTGCCATACAATATAAAATTGACAAAAACTCCTGAAGGTTTTTGTGGAGACTAACAGCATCCTCTACTGTGATTGCCCTCCCCCCTGAGAAGAACCATTAACCTCTTAAGGTTGACATAAGGCAGGAGGAAACTATCTCCAAGGACCCTAACTGGGCTTGTGTTCAGTTCTTGGAAGCCTATACCCATCTTGAAAAGCCAGTGACAGTAACTTCTAACTACCACGGTGGTCCCCCGTGAGTTCAAGGGTCACTGTTTCATAGAACCGTGGTTCCTTCTTGAAATCCAGCTTTAGACTCCTTGGAACTGCGAGACTTGTGAAAACTGCTCCTTTCAACTGCTTTCAACTTGGCACTTTCCCTTGAAGACTTGGAAAGAATAATGTGCAAGAGCCTGGGGGTGGGGGAAGAAGCTACTGCTGAGCTCAAACATTCATCCCTTCTTTCCTTTTTTCAGGGATTAGAACCCACTATCTCACAATTTTAACAGACCCCCTTTTAGCTCCACAAAGATGCCTAAGGCTCTGACAAGTTTTCTTCCTTTTAACACTGCTTAGTTTTTAAGCAAACACTCTAAGAGAAAAAGTCGGAGTTGATTTCAAAGAGAACATTAATTTCCTCTTACAAAATTCTGTCTTCTGCACCTGCTGCTTAGGAGGTTTCAGTGGCTTAGGCAATATTATTCCATACATTTTTTCTGGTCTTAAACAACCAGAAGACAATGCACTGTGTCTATTTTACATCTAAGTGAGCAGAAGTATAGTGAACAGCAGTTAAGTAGTTAATTTGAAATAAATCTTGCAAAAACACAAAAGAAATATCAAGGGATTCACCATATTTGTGTTATTATAATCAAATATTTGGTAGAAAAATGTACACATTAAACTCTAACTGTTAGTTTCTTTTAGAGATTATTGTTTTCTGGAATGCAAAGATACAATGTGAATTTGGTATCTACTCGGAGCACCCAAGAACTTTATTATATTTCCAACTAACATACACAGACATAGTCATCTCTCTAAAGAGTATATCTTGGAACATGTTAGAAAACTCATTGTCTTTTTCCCAAGGTTGAGAAATCAATATGAAAGCATCCGTTGCTATTGGAAAGCATTGCTGACATTTTAGCTTACATGTTTTTTTTCTATCAAGAGATTTCAATCAATGTAGAATTTTTATAGCAAGTAGATAATGCATTGCTAACAAATTTGGAAGTTAAATAGATAATTAGGATTTTCAGATTGAAATGAGCTGTGTGGGACAAACAGAAGTAATTAATAGTGATAAAACTTAGAGTTGTGTGCCCATTACTGTTTGTGACATTGAATGGTTAAGTTTGCTTCAGTACCTGTGTTTGTTTAATTTCCATTATCGTGACTCCCAGGGGGACGTAGCTATTTTGCAGGCCTCATACACACAATAACTAAAACCAGCCTTTGTGAAAGAGGTTAAGGGGAGGGCAATTGGATTTCTGCAATACTGATTCAAGGACATATGATAGGGCAGTGTCTGTACAATTTAGTCTGAAAAGAATCAATACTGAGTGTCCAGGCATTACATGACTCTCAATTGGCAGAATTCTAAATATATACGAACTTAATTTTAGACAGTATTACTTACAAGAAAGTAACTTGATGAAAATAAAAAGAAAATTGATATGAAAATAACAGCCAAGATACTGTTTTCTACTTAACATAGTCGTATATTGAAAACTTTTGTTTTAGAAAAAGCAAGCACTTTAAGTCTGAGTTTGTAGACAGGCTTACAAGAGACACGGTGGCTTTGTTAGTTGTGCAGCCATTCCATTATGGCCTCTCTGACCTCCGGACAGTCACTTGGCCCTTCTAGGTTTAATTCCTTCCTGTGTATATAAAAAAAAAAGGAAGACAAACACTGGCTGTAGATACTGGTATGTTCATGGGTGAAAACTTCCCATACAGGCAAAGAAGTATAATTAAACTTTGGCACTGTTCCTTTAAAAATTAAAACCCCATTAAAATTTAAGAAAGTCTTAAACAACCTCATTAGTGCTGGGCTGGAAAGCCATGAAGTATATTGGTTTGCCCCTAAAAACATCCCCAGAAGGTGAGCCGTGCTCCATACTGCCAAAGATATTTAATGATATAATGGATGATGACTCCTTCTGATCACAATCTCCCAACACTTAACCCTTCTTTACAATACCACAGATATGGGTTATTTTCCAAAGTTTCTGGAGGCAATAACTGTGTTATGTCCAGAAGACAGCATTCCCGTCTTCTGGTTCATACAATCTTTCTGCTTCCTCTTCTCCAGTATTTCCCCAGAATGGCAATAGGTGGAGATTGATATAGATATCATACCTGAAGCTAGACAACACTGTTGTCTAGCATTTTGAACGGTAATTATTTTCTTGGCATTTTGGACAGTAATGAGCTTCTTTATTTAACAACTACAATTGAAGTAATAAGGTTTGTGACGAAGGCTGAGAATGACACAGACATAAACATAAATATTTAGAAGGCAGTCTGACAACAGGACTAAATGGGGGGAAAAGGAAATGATTACTCCTAAGTATGGTTGAAGAAAAGTTAATTGAACATATGAGGGAGAACAGAGCCAGAGCCATAGGAAAGGGTATGGACTGAACCAGGCCAGAGGATGGAACAGAGTCTTAAGAGGAGAGAAGAGAATGGAAGGAAGAGAAAGGAGAAGAGTGCAAGAAAGGAACTGAGGACCAAGAAACCAAAAGAACCAGTAGGATGCTAGCCAAAATGAGATTATATAGGAATTAGAGAAACTGAGGGGAGGGAAGTGATGCCCAGATACTGGAGAGGTTGAGGGTAGGCAACAGGGTATGACAAACAGGATTCCTCTTTAACTTGTGACATGGGACTGATGGAGACCAGCAACCAGACTCTGCTTTGGTATGTTAAGCAAGCAACTCAGTCAGTCATTTGTCCTGGGTTTCCGTGATCCCTAACAATGATAATTTAGAAATTAACAACAGTATGTTCTCCCATCGGGACTATGATTTTCCTAGTCTTGACCTTGTTTATAATATCAAGCATGAACTCCCTTCAACAGAGCAGATCTGAAATCCAACCACAAGAAAAACTGATTACCCCCAAAGAGTCTTGCCACTATTGCAACACTGGGCATAGCTTGCCTAGCAGGTTGATACAGTGTCGTGTAGAGTTCAGATACCAGCAGGAAATAAGACCACAGAGATTTTTCTGTTCCAGCACTGAGAAAGTGAGTCAGCAGGGAGACTTTATGGTCTCTTCAAGACTGATTCCTCAGTGCCCTGAGATCAAAGTATATAATGTTTTCAGCAATAGGTCTTACTATCTAGTGGTGGCAAGCAACAGCATTGACAATAGACTTTATTGTTTTGGGTGCCTTTGGTGTCTCTCTGATGAATAATTTATATGGCAGTAACCTATGCCCAGCGCTGAGAATTTTATTATATAGCTCATGACTTCTGATAGAAGTACCACTCACCCACTTAAACCAACTTTAAGATTGCTCTAAGACAGAATTTTAATAGCAAGACAATACAAACTTTAGGATTATAGAAAATATGAGAAGGTATATATGTATACACACATAATACACACACACACACACACACACACACACACACACACACACACACACACATACTAGTGGGGTTTCATAAGACTTCTCCACACATTTTTAGTTTTTGTTTACCACTCCCTAACTCTCCTTTCCCCAGGCTTTTGCCTTTATCCCTTCATTTAAGTCTTTAGCTCCTGCTATGGTCCCCTTGTTCTTTCGGATTCCATGTATTATTCTATCCTTCTTACTGAATTTTTAATTTGCTTCTGAAGCAGCTTCTCCATTCACACTTGCTCTTAGTTAATCCTCTCCCTCATTGCAAGAGCCAGAGGGGATGGAGATTACCAAGGAAACAAGGCCTGCTAAACCCAACAAATGGATGCACGTGGGAGCTAGCTGGGACTCTGGCAGCTAGATAAAGTCCTAATGCTAAGAGACGCACCATCCCTAAACCACAAGCTATAGCTCACTGATAGGTATTTACAAACAGTGATGCTTGACCATGCAGAGAACTATCTAAAAGGAATTATTAAATGTAGCCCACCAGAGAAGAACACTTAACCATATTAATAGCCAATAGAACGTCTTTATTCTATACAGCTGGTCTCACATCCAGGTATTCGAAAACTTAGATGTGGCCCCAAGTGTTCCAAAATGGAGATTTTAAAGGCAGAAACAACATTCTGGCATCTAGTTCATTGGTGGTAGGGGGTTTCACAGGTGCAAGCATCTAGACAGAAGCTAAAGTGTTGTCTGAAAGGAGTCCTGACCAGACAGTTTAACAAAAGTGAAGTTAGCTAAGACATCTTGACTTGGTTTTCTAGAAAAAAAGTTGGATATTTTTCCATGGGATTCTCCATCAAGAGATCAAATTCTAATTAAATCATAAATGCCATCCTCAAAAAATACATGAGAGTGAAACTGCCTTCTCTTGCTTTGTTACAGAATTGTCCGAAGGAGAGGGATGATTGTGCTCTCCCTAGAGGCCTGCCTTTCACACACATTTCCCACTTTTCTTCCATTATGACTTTGCTCTGTCCCACAGAATCCTTTTACTCTTCCCGAGCCCTTGAGTCATTTATGGTAGAAGGGACCTTCCACTCCCTGGTCCTTTTGGTTTTTCGAAATGTTTTTTCTGTGTAGCTTTGGCACCTGTCCTGGCACTAGCTCTTGTAGACCAGGCTGACCTCGAACTCAGAGATCCACCTGCCTCTGCCCCCTGAGTGCTCGGATTAAAGGTGTGTGCCACTACCACCCGCCTATCCCTGGTCTTTTTGAAGAGCAGTAAGATGTCTAGAGATTCTCTGCTCACATAAACATAAAGTCTTCAAGTTGAGAATTTAGGGCAACTTGAATTTATGCTGTTGGGCTGTAGTTGATATTTGCTTCATAATTATTTCCTGAGTTCTATCCAGCAGTAGGTGAGCTCACTGGCCCTCAAAACTGTTAGAATGACTTTTGTATCAACAGAAGTGAGTACTGTACTAGTGATCTAACACACTAATCTAATACTAGTAATGTGACACAGAGTAACTATCTTCATTCTGAAATGTGTTTTTGAGAAGCCAACTGATTCTGTAGGAAGTTAGCATTCAGCAGTCCATGAATAAGTAGATAAATTGGGGAAATGTGTAACAGATTTCTGTATTGAAGGACTTAGATCCTTAAGTATGTGACTTTACATTGTATGTGATTAACAGGTAGAACATTGTATGTGATTAACAGGTAGTATTTTGATGGGCAATGTGTACAAACTTGGTTTTCTCTCTCTCTGTCTCTCTCTCTCTTCTTTCTTCAGCTTTTAAATTAGGTAACCATAATTAACACTTGAAGGTGGTTATAGCACAACGAAGGAATGAAAATTCTCTAAAACGATATTCAAAAATAAACTCACCTACATTGTATAAATTTCAAGCACTGATTGAGACACATGCTCTCATGCAGAAAAAAATTAAAAATCGAAGGAATAAAATAATTGAAAAAGTCACTGATTTGGAACTGAGTGTTGTCAAAAGCAAAGAGCTAGTTTGTAGCACTAACATATCCACGGAGCGGACATTCAATTGTTTTCCCTGACAATCACCAGGAGGGAATCAAGCACTTCATAGCAATTATGAACTGCTGCCAGAATCTGTTATAACACCGCCTTAAGGGAGGTAAGATAAGGATGATTCTAGCTAAGAAGCCACATCAAGGGAAGTAGGAAAATGAGAAAGTCTTTTGCAGTTTTAACTCCTGAAGAAAATGAGAAAGCCTTTTGCAGTTTTAACTCCTGAGGTTTATCTGATGATTAAAGGTGTTACAATATGGAAATGACAAGAAAATAGATCTATTGCTGAAAAATTAATTTTTTTCTTTTGGGAAAATATCACAGACTATATTTTTTACATGATAAACATTTTACACTATATGTTTAAAAAGTATATGAATAATAATCAAAAAGTAAAATGAAAAATGCTGTTATAAAGAATATATTGTCATCAAATGTAGGGCTTGAAATTCAATAAAGGAAAATACAACAACTGAATTTTAATGTCAAACTACAATAAAGAAAAACTAAATAAATAAATACATTATAGAGACCAATTTTTGGCATAAAATTACATAGGAAAAATGTCACAGCTTTGCAGTTTGAAAGATTATAGTCAACATATGCAAAAAGGAAATTAATCACTTACAAATATTTGGATTATGTAGATTGAATAGAGTTAATTTTAAAACAAACTTAACCCTAATTTTTCTTAATTATAAAAGTCTCAGTAACTGTAAAGTCAAACACTGTTTTGATTTTGTGGGTTTTTTTTTTCTGTTTTAAACATGATAATACAAGACAACCCAAGCTAGCCTAGGCTGTCAATACCTCTGCCTCTGTAATTTAAATGCTGAAATTAAAAGTATGATCAATAAAGATCTGACTAAAGAGTGTGTGTTTATTTTTCAGTGAGAGTTATTAAATGCGGGGCCTTTGCACATGCAAGGGAAATGCTTTAGTTGTGGGCAAAAGCATTTGGAAAAAGATTATTATACTAAAATTGAATGATGTTAGTAAATAGAAATGTACCTTGCTGCTTAGCTTTCTATCTACTTAAGAATACTGGAGTGTATCTTCTACATGAAGAAAGGCCATTTTGTACAAGTGACTGGGCATGAATTATTACAAAAAATGAATTTTAAAAGACACAACTTTGGTGTTTGTTTACATATATTTTCCATATTCATGTGAAGAAAATTTAGAGAGGGAAAGAGGGAATACTATAAGAATAATATAAATAGTTTCATTGAGAAAAAGATGAGTGTGAAGTTTGAGGAGCAAGGATTACAGTGAATTGAGAGATACAAATAGTTATTTGCATTAATCAGCAGAGTATTTGTCTTGGGCAAGTAGGCAATTGAAATAGAAAACATTGTTTGCTTTCTGAAATATGTGTGTGAATTTGTTATGGTGTGACTAGTAGTAGCTCAATAGCTTCTTAAAGTTATCTTTTCTTCTTTTACTATAGTGATGCTTTTCCTGCACTCCACTTAGGCGATTCTCGTCTCTGCCTCCTATCTGCGTTTGATGGTGCAACCTATACCCCAGCTACAGTGGAGACTGAAGACTGGAATCAAGAGTTCTGGCCTGTGCTACAGAGCAAGAATATGAAGAGTCTGGTTAATTTTCTGTGATCTTGAGCATCAAAATAGAGGATTTTTTTTTAAAATATGACATTATAATAGTGTGGCAAAGGGCATGCTTGCCATATAAGAGGCTATATGTTTAATAATATGTACCAAGAAATCAAACACACAAACAGAAAAAAAACTTACCAATGACTAATCTTTTAATCCTGTCCACCCAGAGAAATACAATTATATACTTATAATAATCACATTATAATTTTTATTAGATGTTTATATATTCATACAGAAATGTAATTTGGTACAGATGAAAGGACATGCATTATAAATATGAATTACTATTTATGTGTATCTGAATACTTATGAGAAAATAAAACTTATTTTCTTTTAAAGAACCCATCTTTTGAAACTTTTTACAAAATGCATAATTTACTATCATAATCAAGAGTGTTTTGAATTATAATTAAATTTCTCAATTTTTAAAATTATTCATGTACCTCTGTAGGAATTTATGTGTGTGATTGTCTGGAGGACAAAAGATAACCTTGAGTGTTATCCACAAAAACACTATCTACTCCCTTTGAGACAGGGTCTGTTACTGATCTGGAGATCACCAGTTCTGTCTTACTGCCCAGAGAGCCCCAGACATCATCAAGTCTTCCACTTATCTAAAGCAGCATTACTAACACTTGTTAATACGATGGGAAAAACTCAGGTCTTTCTTGATTGAAAGATGTTACTTCACTTTTTGAAATATTGTCCCAATTCTTTTGGTCAGTTTTTAAACAAAGCAAGTTGTCAATAAAAGGAGGATCTCCATATGACCTTCCTTCCATGTGGACAATGGCCTGAAGTATACTTTCCATCTCTTAAAATATAGATTTTATTTATTTTCATGAATTGCCAAGTGTCTATTCAATTTACATTTTGAATAGTTTAATTACATATAGAATCATATTAAAGATAGTTACTATTTGAACCATTTAGCCCTTGTTAACTTTTATATGTTAGGAATATGATTTACCATAACCTACATAACCATTTTCTGACAATGACATGAGTGTTACTTCCCTTTTAACAATAAAATAAGTAATTTCTAGAAACAAATTTTTAAATAACTCAAATTTGTGTAGAGAATTTTCTAAGTGATAATATTTTAACAATGAGATACCAAATCATTAGCACTTTATGTAGATGCATTACATTCATTGTTACAACAAATCATCCAGCAGAATTTTTATCTGTTTCTACTCTTGCTTAAATAGTGAAAAAAAATGTGACATGTTGTCAACGTACATTATCGTTAGTCAACATGACTGATAAAAGGACAGAAATAGGCAGTGGTGGCACACGCTTTAATCCCAGCACTCGGGAGGCAGAGGCAGGCGGATCTCTGTGAGTTCGAGGCCAGCCTGGTCTACAAGAGCTAGTTCCAGGACAGGAACCAAAAGATATGGAGAAACCCTGTCTCAAAAAAAATCACACACACAAAAAAAAAAGGACAGAAATACTTGGATGGATGCAGAAGCATCATTCTTGGTGCTTCTTTCTTTTTTTTTTTTTTAAGTGATGAACATATGAATAGCTAGCAAGAAAAGAAAGACAGACAGTTTTCTAGGATGATATTACCCTTCCTTTGAAATCCTTGGGAAAATAAAATGGTCTGGAAATAGAGAATTTACTTCACCTTCCATAATTTGACCTCAAGTGTCTTCAACCTTGATCCTGTCGTCTGTCTTTCCAGCTTTCCAACTTTCATATGACAGATCTCAAAATTCTCATTCCATAAATGTTTTTAAAAAAATTCTTTTATTCCCCCTCTCTCTGTTTCTGTCTCTGTCTTTGTCTTATTCTCTGTCGCTGTCTTTCTCACTTGCTTATCCCTGCTTATTCCCAATGCCTTAATCATTGCTATATTCCTCTGAGGAGACACTGTGACCAAGGTAACTCATAAAAGAAAGCCTTTAACTGAAGGCTTGCTTACAGGTTGAGTCCATTATCCTCATGGCATGAAGCATGACAGCATATATGGCTGTCCTGGTGTTTTGGAGAAGCAGTTGAGGGCTGCATCATGATCCACAGGCAGAGAAAGGCCTTGGGCTTCTCAGCATGGCATTTGTTTTTAAAATCTAAAAGCTCACCCTCAGTTACACACTTCACCAACAAAGGCCCACCTACTCAAACAATGTTACAAATCTCAATCCTTTCAAATAATTTCACTCCCTGGTAACTAACTATTCAAATAACCATTTTGTGTATATGATTTAACAAAAACAAATACATGTTTTGTCTTGTTCTTAAATATTATCCTGGGCATTTGAGTTTATACTAATCTGATAAAACCTATCATAACTTTATCTCAATATATCTTTTTTTAGGTCATTCCTTGCTTTATTTTTCTATGTCCTGTAATCGAAGCATGTGTATCTTTGACTATAATCAGGTTATACAGTATGAGAAAAGACTCTGTTTTCATTAGGAAGGAAAACTTCTTAAAAAAGAAAGGAATAAACTCATAGCTGCGTGTAATGACAGAAAAAATCATTTAAGATATATTGAGGATCTATTGCCAAGAGTCTTTTCTCATACTGTATAACCTGATTATAGTTTTTCCTCCATTTATTCCTTCATTCTACCCCCCCCCCATTTGCCCTCCCATCCAGATAAGTCCCCTTGGTGTCTCTTAGTAGAAAAGAACAGGCTCCTAAGAGACCTGCAAATATCCCACAAAACAGCTATTTGAAAACCATAGTATATGTGCAGAGGATCCGGTGGATCAACTTTAACCTTTTTGTTAACTGTGAAGTAAATCAGGATCTTACTCGTAATCACTCACTTGAAAACAAAAGGTAACCACATTGTAATTTTCATATTGTTTGAAATGTTTGCTAGAGTGTATAAGCAGTAAGGGGAAAAAAGTAAGTTAGAAAGAAAACCTAAGAATGAGAGAAGGAATACACCAGTAAAGATGCAGAGGTAAAATAAGAAGTACAATGAAAATTTCAGAAGGAAACCATCAAGAGTATGTGTTTGCCTTTCCCCCTACTTCCTCAAATAAAATGGTCACAGTATACTGAATCCACAGATCCCTTTTGATCCCTGTGCTGCTGGAGGCTGGGTCTCATGGCAGCAGAACCTGGCACCTGAACAGGGACACCGAATGGGGTAATCCAAAAACTGTGTAGATGAGGTAGCCAGCTCTTCTCTAAGATTGTACAGGTCGGGGCATTCTCCTGGGATGTGTACAACGAGAAGAAGCAGTCCTTTAAAGATCACCACGGATAGGGACTCACTCATGGGGCTGCAGCCCCGTGGCTGGTGATTGCCAAGAAAAGAATGATGGGGAAATGTTTATACAAATAGCCAGCCCTTGGTTTCCAGAACCAGAGAGCTTTGATGTAGGAATTTGGGATGTAGGAGCGACAGATATTAAGTACTGGTGTCCAAAGAATGAAGGAAAGGGAATGCCTCTAACAGCATTTTCTGATGGGAGTGTGCTTAGATAGGCATTGGCAGGTGATATAGAGCCCAGGTGTGCTTTGGATCCTTCTGCTCCCCTGCCTCAAGTGGGAAATCCTTTGTTGTTATCTCATGCAGGATCTAAGATAGGGTCAGCAAGGTATTATCATCCTGACTGGCTCCCCTGCAGTGCCTAACTGTAAATCACTCCACAGGACCTCCTGAGAAAAATCAAAAAAGCTCCATTGGGTTTGCTGCTGCCTTAGTCAGGTCCACCACCAAGGTGAATCATTGGGGTAAGAAAAGAAAGAGTTAACCTGCAAAATTCTTGTGATTGTGAAAAAAAGTCTTGGAGTTTCTGCTCAATCTCAAGGAACAAAGCAAGCCTTGCAGTGTCTGCGGTGCTATTCCAGGCCTCAACCCTGAATTGCAGAGTCTAAAAGGTGAGTCTCCTCTTTAATCCCAGTCCTCCAATCACTCAGTATAAATCTGCTTATTTATCTTCTATCCTCACGGAGACAATAATAAACTTTTACACTTATTTGTGCCTATTTGTTTTGCAGTGTTTGAGTTTATGAGGACAGTTTAAGTGTATGATGCATTTGTTGATAGTCTTCACCATCCCCTCATCCATCTCCCCTCTCTTTCTTCACACCTCTGACTTTTCTTCCTTATTCCAGTATTCTTCCTCATTCTATATCATTTATATATGTTTTACTGGACCTAGAAAAATAACATAGTCATTCTTTGGAATATGCCAAATTTTGATTAATAACCTGATGTCCAGTAGTATTCTCTTTTCATTGACTTACATGATTTAATTCTCTGTAACTGAATTAAACTCAATTGAAAAATCTCACACTTTTTTTCATTCATTTGTATATTTATGGATCCTTATCCTGTTACTATGCTTTAACTATTGTGAACAGGCCTGGATTTTCTTTCTTTTTTTTTTCTGGATTTTCAATTACCCCTATGTGTGGACTACAGTTTGTTAGGTATGTCCATCAAACTCATAGCTGGGTCACGGCATAGTTTTATTTCTAATTTTGGGGAGAAATGTCTATATTGATTTGCCCAAGGGCTGAATCAATTACACACCTACCTTAATGCTATAAGGATTTCATTTTCCCATATTCTCTTAGGGTCTTGCAATATATATTGTAAATCACTTACAGCTACCAGTATGCACATGCATGAAGGGACATCAGACGGATCTAAGGCTCTCAGAGACAGTCCCCTTGAAGTCAGTTAACTCTCCCTGTCCCAGCAGATATCAATGTCCAATGTTCCACAGCTGGGAATGAACTTCATGACCACCTCCTCCCTCCATGCTAAGATTTTGAGTGATTTCATCTTCTCCAGGTCTTGTGCATGTAGTCAAAGCCACTGGAAGTTCCTAGGTGTAGCTCTGCTATGTACAGGGTTCAAAGTTGCTCCACAGAGTCTGAACCCACAACCAGGTGCCTACATGGGAACAACCTAGGCCCTCTCCATATGTGTGACAGTTGTATAGTTTGGTCTACTTGCAGTTCTTCTAACAGTGGGAGTCAGAACTGCCCCAGTGCTTTGGCTGGCTTCTGGGAACCTATTCCTTACACTAGGTTTCTTTGTTCAGCCTTAATACAAGAGGTGCTTAGTCTTACCTCAACTTGGTATTCCATGTTTTGTTGACACCCATGGGAGGCCTGCATATTTCTAAACAGAAACAGAGAAAAAGTAGACAGAGAAGGAGTAGAGAGGGAAGTAATGAAGGGGATAGGAGGAGAGAAGGGAGGAGAAACTGTAGTCAGGATATAAAATAAATGAACAAATTTAATAATAAAAATCTCTAAAATTGGTTTTCAACGCAGTTACTTTCTGGCATGTTTATCTGGTTTCACCATGCTCTGATATTACTCTAAAATTTCTTCTATTGAGGAACATAATGGTAAATTTTAGTTATTAGTAATTCAGCTATTGTTCACTTATCCAACTATTAAAGTCAACATCTGTATGAATACCTGATAGTTTTTTCAAAGAAGTAAAATACTGTCATGCTGTATGCTTGATTGCGCATGTAGGCAAGTTTGAGAGGGGAAAAGGAAGTAAGTTTTACCCATACACTAGTATATATAGAGGAGAATAGAGATTTTCTTATGACCCACTGATCTGTCAGTGTTATCTTATGAATCATAACAAATGGGACACACATAAACATACAGTATTACAATTATGTTTTTCCTCATGTTTTTACCATGCATTTTAAAATATGTTCTTCCACATCTGTATTCTGAATGTGTATGTAGTTTTCTATACTATCTAGTAGGTGAGAGGTCTTTATGTTCCTTTCCAAACTTAAACTTTGTAGTCCTGACTTCCCTGTCTTGTTAAGGGAAGACTTGAGAATGAGGAATAAGTTCTTCTTGACTACAGGCAAATGTTGTAACTTTCCTGTTTGTCATCATCCAAAGGTGAGTGAAGAATCCACTATAGGCCCAGACTCACTGAGCTCCTTCATAGATGGATTTGTGACATAGAATTATCCTCTGTGACCTGCTGAGACTGAAATCTTTATTGGAGGTCAATAGGTTAGAAATTTAATCAAAAGGGATATTTTAATCCTGATGCAAAGTGTCTCTTCCTAAAAATAAAAATGCTTGCCTTTCCCTTATTATTTCAAAGATTAGATGAGGAGGATGTGCTTTGTTGAGGATACGTTCCTTTCACTTTCTTTCTTTCCACAAAATACTTTCTTAGAATAAGTACTGTAGTGTTTAAATACTCATTAGCCATCAACATTAGACTTTACACTAGCAATATCTTGTGTCACCTGTTTCTTCTTCCACTGTAATACTCTTTGGCCGTCTTACAATTAGAAATAAGCTATTTAAGCGGCATCTGAAAACATTGAAGCTTGTCATCTAGTGGTTTAAATGGGGCATTTAATGGTATTATTTAACTCAATCAGCGTGAAAACATAATACCTATAATTATGTATAAGAAACAACTTTATTTTGTTTGTTTTGGTTTCAATTCAGGATTTCACTGTGTGCTTGCTCTTCTCAAACCCACTCTGCAGGTCAAGATGCCCTTGAGCTCACAGAGATCAGCCTTCCTCTACCTTCTGAATGCTGGGATTCAAGGAATCCCTCCACAACACCAAAAAACAACATTATTAAAAAAAAATCCATCAATATACTTAATTAAATTTTAGGGAAGGAAAGCATGTCTTACAGACAAAAATCAAGGGTGTATGGAAGAATATTTGTTCACAGCAACACTGTAAGCAATTCCTCAATATTTTCTTGAAATTAATCTTATGTATTTAAAGATGAATTTAAGTTTAATAAGATCCTATTGCATTTCAAGTAAAAGCTTTGTGATATTTAAATTAACACTAAAAAGGAATTTGGTACTTGAAATGACTTCATGTCTAGCACCTTTAAATTGGAAATTTTGCTAATTAGATTTTGTTTTTCTATCTCTACAGGAGTGTATGAATCATTTCTAATATAATGACTTCAATTGTAATTATTTTATCTTTGGAATAATGATTAAGACAGTTAATTGTGCACATTCTCAAAATTACAAAACTCCATAGGAAAAAAACCCTGCAAATGTGTACCTAACACTTTGTAGTTGCTAGTAATGACTAATGGATATTAACTTACTTTTAATTTTCAATACTGCAATTGAAAATCTCCAGTAGTATCACACATAATCTCGGTCTTGCATCATCTGTGGTGATAAGATTTGCAACCAAGACTGTGCTACTTTAGATAGGGAAGTATAATCAGTTTCAATTTTAACAGTTTTCTAGCAGAATTTGTATGTTATGCTTCTAGAAGATATATTGGAACATCTAAACCCTTTCTTATTTTTTTCTTCCAAAATAAATTCATACTTTATAAAAGACAAAGGAAAGAGAAATATTAAAGATGGAAGGAGCCTAAGTTTGTATTGCGAGAAACTGCTTACAGCTCTTGATAGCTTCTCCATGAAATGTTAATAAACATTAATACTGTATCTGGGCTGTATGTATGTCTGTTTCCATATTTCTGTTTCTTTAGGGATGGTTTACCTAACACAACTATTTCCTTAGGCAATGGTTGCATTACTTTCATATAGGGACCAAAATTATTGAAAAACATTGGCACAAAGCAACAAAAACATGATAGGTATATATATGTACAGAATAAAGAAAACAAAATTAAGAGCTGCAAAGGAAAAATAATGCCAAGTAACATATAAAGATAGGCCTATCAGAATCACTACCTACTTCTCAGTGGAGATTCTAAAAGCCAGAAGGTCCTGGACAGACATTTTACAAACACTAAGGAGCCACAGATGCCAGCTCAGACTACTATAACCAGCCAAACTTTCAATTACCATACAGAGAAGAAAAGACATTCCATGACAATATCATATTATTTATTTATTTTACATACCAACCACAGTTTCTCCTCCCACTTCTCCTCCCATTCCCTCCCCATACTTCTCTTAGACCCCCCCAAAGCCACTCTTCCTCCACCTCCATTCAGAAGGGGCAACACCTCCCATGGGAGTCATCAAAGCCTGGCATATCATGTTGAGACAGGATCACGCTCCTCCCCCTTGCATTAACACTGCGCAAGGCCTTCTACCATATGGAATAGGTTCCAAAGAGCCAGTCCATGCTTCAAGGCCAGGATCTTGTCTCTCTGCTAGGGACCCCACAAAAGACAAGACTACACAGCTGTTACTCACTTGTAGAATGCCATATTTGGTCTCATGTCTATTACCAAGCTGTTGATTCATTGACTGTGAGCTTCCATAAGCTCAGGTTAGCTGTCTCTATGGGTTCCCTGTCATTATCTTGACCCTCCCTTGTTCATATTATCTCTCCTCCCTCTCTTTAACTAAATTCCCCTAGCTCGGTCCCCCAGTGCTTGACTGTGGATCTATGCATCTGCTTCCATCAGTAACTAGATGAAGACTCTGGGAGGACAATTGGCATAGTCACTAGTCTGATTACAAGGACAAGACAATCCAGGCATCTTCTAACTATTACTAGGAGTTCATTTGATTCCTGGGAGTTTCCCTGGCACCAGGTTTCTCCCACACCCCATAATGGCTCACTCTATATATCTCTTTCATTACTCGCCTGTTCTGTCATTCCACCAACTTGCCATCCTGATCTATCATGTTCCCATCACCAAAAAACAATATTTAAACAATACCTACTCACAAATCTAACACTAGAGAAGTACTAGAAGGAAAACTCCAACTCAAAGAACTCAGCTACCTCCATGAAAATACAGGTAGTAAATAATCTCACAACAAATAGCAAAACCCGAATAATGGAAATGCACTCACTACCACCACCAAACCCAAAATATAACAACAAATATCAATCAACGGGCTTAATTCACCAATAAAAAGACACAGTCTAACAGAATGGATTTTAAAATAAAATCTACCCTTCTGATGCACACAAGAAACACACCTCTACTTCAAAACAGGTAATGACTCTAAGTAAATGGTTCAGAAAAAAAATTTCCAAGCAAATGGACCTAAGAAACAATCTTGTGTATCATATTAATATCTAGCAAAATAGACTTTAAGCTAAAATAAATGAAAAAAAGATAGAGAAGGATATGTCATATTCATCAACAGAAAAATACATCAAGTGAAGTCTCAATTCTAAACATCTATGCCCCAAATACAGGGCCACACACATTTGGAAAAAAAAATTATTGAAGCTTAAATCCCATATCAATCTACACACATTAATGGTGGGAGACTGGGAGACTTCCACAGGCCACTCTTACCAATGCACAGGTCTGCCAGACAAAAACTTAAGAGACAAACAAGGGAACTAACAGATGTTATGACTCAAATAGACTTAATAGACATCTAGAGAACATTTCACTTAAACACAAAGAATATACCTTCTTCTCAGCACCTCATGGAACCCACTCTGAAACTGATCTCAGTCTCAGTCATAATGTAAACACCAACAGATACAAATGATTGAAATAACCCCTTTTATCCTATCAGACCACCATGGGTTAATCTTAGAGTTAAAAAAAAAAAACCACAGACTAGAGAAAGGCTACAGACTCATGGAAGCTGAACACCTCTCAACTGAACCACCACTGGTTCAAGGAAAAAATGAAGAAAGATACTAAATACTTCCAAGAATTCAATGAGAATGAATACACAACATACCCACACATATAGGACACTATAAAAGCAGTGTCGAGAGGAAAGTTCACAGATCTAAGTGCCAACATAATGGAAAGATTTCCCATGTCCATGGATAAGTAGTATAAACATAGTAAAAAATGGCAATCTTACTGAAGCAATCTAAAGATACAATGCAATTTCCACACAATTCTTCACAAACCTTGAACGAACAATACTCAACAACTTTATATGGAAAACCAAAAGAGAAAACAGGATATGCTAAAACAATCCTGTACAATAAAAATTGTATCCAGGAATTTCTGGATCCAGGAATTTCTGGAGGTATCACCTGATCCTTGACTTTGAGCTGTTTTATAGACCTATAGTAATAAAAAGTTTGTTTTTGTCTTATAAACAGACACATGATCAATGGAATTGAATCAAGACATTGACAGAAACCACACACCTATGAACTATAGACTTTTGACAAAGAACCTAAAATTATACAATGGAATTTAGAAATTGTCTTCAGCAACTGGTGCTGGCATAACTGAATGGCGGCTTGTAAAAGAAAGCAAAGAGATCTACTTATATCATCTTGGATTAAACGCAAGTCCTAGTGGATCAAAGATCTCAGCATAAGTCCAGTTACACTTAAGCTGATAGAAGAGAAAACTGGAAGTAGCTTTCAACACATTTGAACAGTAGACAACTTCAGCAGCACAGACATTGAAATTGACAATTAATATATGGGGCCTCTTGAAACTGAAAAGATTATGTAAGAATTGACACTGTCAATAAGACAAAATGGCAGAATGTGAAAAGATCTTCATCAACTCCATATCTGACAGAGGACTAATATCCAAATTATGTAAGAAACTAGACACCAAAATATCAAATAAGCCAATTAAAATATAGGGTAGAGATTTAAACAGAGAATTCTCAACAGAAGAATCTCAAATGGTTAAGATATACTTAAAGTTCAACAGCCCTAGCTATTATGTAAATTCAAATCAAAGCAACTCTAAGGTACCATCTTATACCTGTCAGAATGGCTAAATCAAAAACACTAATGACACCCTCTGTTGAGAAAGAGGAACACTCCTCCACTGCTGATTGGAGTACAAACTTGTACAGTCTTTTTGGAAATCAGTAGGGAGGTTTTTCAATAAATTGGGAATCAATCCACCTCAAAACAGAACAATACCACTGTTGGGCAAATACTTAAAGGATGCTTGATCACACTGTAAGGACACTTGCTCAACTATGATCACACCAGCATTATTCCTAGAAGCCAGATCCTGGAAACAACTTAGATGTCTCTCAGTTAAAGAATGAATAAAGTAAATGATACATCTACACAATGGAGTATTACTCAGGGATATAAAATAGTGACATCTTAAAATTTGTAGTCAAATGGCTGGAACTAGAAAAAAAATCATTGAGAGTGAGGTACTCCAGACCCAGAAAGATAAACATGGTCTGTACTCACTCATAAGTGGATATTAGATGTAAAGCAAAAGCTAAACAGGCTGCAATCCACAGCCCCAGAGAAGCTAGATAACAAGGAGGACCCTAAGAGGGACACAAATGGATCTCCGTGGGAAGAGGATATAGATGGGTAAACTGCTTACAGAGGGGTAGAGAGAAGGCGATGGAAATATGAAAATGAGGAATCAGAATGGTCCAACTGGGGATGGAACAGAATGGGACAGTAATAGAAGAGACATTTTGAGAGAGGGGGCCATTAAGGGGTTAGGGAGAAACCAACTGCCAGGAAAACTCCCAGGAACCTTTTGGATGACCCCAACTAAGACTCCTAGCAATAGTGGAGAGGGTGCCTGTACTGATCTTTTCCTATAATCAGACGGGTGACTACAATAACTGTTATCACTGAATCTTCATCCAGTAGCTGGTGGAAGCATATGCAGAAATCAAGAGCCAAGCATTTGGCTGAGCTCGGAGAGACCAATAAAAGAGAGGGAAGAGGAATTATATGAACGAGAAGGAGGGAGGGGGCAAAGATCATGACAGGGAAATCAGCAAAGACATCTGACCTGACCTTGTGGACTCTAGACCAACAGCTAGGGAGCCAGCATCAGACTGACCTAGGCCTTCTGCATCTGGGTGAGAGTTATGCAGGTTGGTCTACTTATGTAATCCCTAGCAGTGGAGCCAGGACCTTCAAAAACTGGCCATTTGGAAAATATTCCCTATGGTGGGATGCCTGGCCCAAACTTGATGCAAGGGGAGGAGCTTGGTGCTGCCATTCTTTCTTAATTCCCATGGGAGGTGTTGCCCCTTCTGAATAGAGATGCAGAGGAGTGGGGGCGGGTCATAGAGGGACATGTGGGGAGAAAAGGGGTGAAGAGGGGGAGGAAACTCTTGTGGTATAAAAATAAATTAAGAAAGAGAATGTATGTAAATGTCCACTAGGGAGTAGCAATGTTTTTATTAAATATTATATATTACACAAGAGCAAAATTTTAGATATTTGACTAAGAAAAATTTAACAATATAATGTAATAAATCCTTATTGTCTTGATTCCATTGTAACAATTACTGGTACTATCAGCCCTATTAACATAGAAATACACACGTATAACCAAAAAATGAAATAAAATTCAAGATTATTTTAAGAAAAAATATAACTTTTGTGAGGAAAAAATTGTACCAATTGTCAGTAGGCCACAAGGAGTGAAACTAGAAATGATACATTATTGTGCAATTTAAAGCTTTTCTCTCAGTTTTCAAGATCACTAGCTGTAAAGAGATAGAGATAATTAACCTTAGCAAAAATCTCAGAATGGATGAACCAAAACTGGTATCTAGTAAGAAAAATTTCATCATTTTGGATAGCTTCTGGTTCACATTTTGACTAAGGAAAGCAGTCAAGATATTTCTGTATTTATTTAATATGAGCTATATATTGCTAATTAAGAAGTTTAAATGATCCATTGAGGCTACTAAAACTTTAGGTAAACATGATTGTGATAGGAAGATCATATGTAATTTATATTGATTGTAATGGACATCAGTAATAAATTTATTCACATTTGTTTTCCATTGTATTTTTCTATTTGAATATGTATGGCTGACTGTTAAATTTTACATCCAATATAAACTGCTTAAAAGTACTATAAAATTCTTAACACAGTATTTACCAAAAATGTATAAAGAATAAAAACCTATTTGTCGAACAGATACTTTCTAAAAGTAGCATTGTTAGTGTCGTGAATAATATATTTATGACATTAAATATCCATTTGCTAGAAAATATAGAAAAACAATGAAGTAAACCCATAGCATATTCCTGAAACCATTACAATGAGCACAAGAAGATGATAATATCACTATTCCACTATGATCATTACTCTAAAATATTTTCCTTCATTTGGCTTCCTGCAGTATGTCTATGAAATGGACTTTTGAATTAGAGATATCTATCTCTTTACTTAGTCACTGTGACTGTTAGAAAGCTATTTTTTCTAAGGAAATACCTTTTCCCTTTTTTAAATTTTGAATGCATTTCTTATAATTTCTATGATTTAACCACCTGCTATATTTTACAATCTGCTGTTACTACAAAAAGAAAGAAAGGTATCACTGCTCATGTTATAAATGTATAAACAAGAAACTTGAATAGGGTGTTTTTATCTTTAGAGAGATACATACAATATAGGATTATTTCCTTCAAGGAATAAAAATGATATGTGGTGAAAATATATTTAACATAATTTCTAACCATGAAGGATTTATCGTATATATGATTTGAAAGTTATTTGTTTCTAGACACCCAGTGACATAATTTTTAAAATTAAACTGGTAAAGTTATCCATGTGGATAGTCACTGTGTATGTTTGCTACTGTATAAACGATGGAGCCAGGATACACATGATCATTCTCACGTCTATTTTATATCCCATAAACAATGTCACAAAATTCAGGTTTTGCATATGAATGCATACTAAAATGCTAGTAGTACCTCATTTCAAATTAGCAAGATTTACATTTTTCACTTAAAAATTTTTAGTTCAAATTATTTTGTTTTATGCATGTAAATATTTCGTCTGGATAAATGTAATTCACCGTAGGAATACTTGTTGTCTGTGGTGTTCAGAAGAGGGGATCAGATCCCCCCCCTCCAGAAGAGGAGTTATAGGTGGTTGTAAATCACTGTGTAGATGCTGAGTACTGAACCTAGGATGATGGAGATTTCCCTCTGTATGCTGTGAATATCACTGGTTAATAAAGAAGCTGCTTTGGGCCTATTGCAGCACAGAATATGGCAAGGTGGGAATTCCAAGTAGATAGATGTCAAGAGAGAGAGTAGGAAGAGTCAAGGAGGAGCCTTGTAGCCACCAAAGGAGACAGACACTGGATGCTAGACAGAAACTTAAAGGTAGGTTACAACCATATGGCAATACACAGATTGATAGAAATGGGTTAATTTAAGATATAATAGCTAGCTAGAAATATGCATAAGCTAATAAGCCAATAAGTGTTTTAATTAATATAGTTTCTGTGTGATTATTTTGGGTCAACGTGGTTGGGAATGAATGAGCAGCCTCCAACAACTCTAGGACATCTATGGAAGCAATAATTTCTCTGAACTGTTGAACTTTCTCTCTATCCATATATACCTCCCTTTTACAAATTCGTAATTTTAAAAATTAAATGAGTAGCTTTAAGGTGAGAAAAGACTCAGCTAATTTCATAGACATGTATTATTCCACAATAAACACTTATATTGTCTCACATAGCTAATCTCATTTTCGAAGTTCTTCTAGTGTATTAGTAACTCTATGTTTCATTAAGTATGTACTTGAAGGAGGTGAGTACATTCATATATTAATAGCTTCACTTCATTAGGAAATATATATTCATACTTACTACAAGATTTCATAAATTTGAAGCTTTATTACAAAGAAAAAGAGCAATTCTTAAGAAGAACATTAAACTGTCTAGTGAGCTGGAATCTCAAAGTTAAATTAATAGGGTAGAATGTTTACATATCAGGATAGATATGGAAATTGGATTTAAATAATAGTGGAAGTACTACAAATCCATCCACCAGCTATTAAGAAATGAATGCATGCACTATAATGAAAAATTTGTAGTTATTGATGCATTTAAATATTATCCAACAGGTTTATAAATATGCATGCCAAATATTCTTTGTCATTAGAGCTCTGTGTATTTCATGTTAAATTTGTGCTGAATATGAATATTATCAGATGCATTTCAAAAAGTTAAGTACCTAATCAGAGATCGGGCTGTCTCCCTCATTTCTTTTTGTCAGCTGGGAGAATATTTGGTTAGCATCCTAGCAAGAAACAAGGAAGATTCATTGCTAAGCCACACATTTGTTTTTGCTAAGGCGATTATAACAGAAGGATTTTCTCGTCATTTTAACTGGAGCATTTTCCTGCAATTTACAGTTGACAGTTAAGATCCAAAGCTGTTTAAGTTATATAATTGGGACCAGTGGCTTGGAGTGCACAAACTTAGACAGTTCCAGTCCTTTGTCACATGGCGAGTAGACTGGAAAGAAGCCTGGCAAAGTAGGACATTAAGATTCTCCAACAGAAAATGAGTCCTGGCAGTTACAACCCTTCCCTGAATGAAAGAAGAGATCTCAAGTTCCCTGTATCCATCCAATGACTAAGAAAGCAAAACACATAAAGTGGTGAAATTTGTAATTCCCAACACTTGAAATCAAATTTGACAAATGATTCGCTATTGCAATGTTAAATATTTTGATTAAGGAGCAGGGAAATAGCTATCTAGCCCAGGGGGGTCCTTATTCTTAATTATGCTTAACAAAAACTGGCATTTATAAAAGTCGACACTTGTTCACTGCTGTAGCATCTTTATCCCAACTAGAGGGTAAATAGAGTCTTCTCCTCAGAGTAACTTATGCAGAAACAAACCCAATTTCCATTTTCCAATTTCTCTGTATCTTCCATCACTCTCTGGTTTGTGGTCTACAGTTTATCTGTCTATTCTGCATAACTAAAGTCCTTCTGTCCCTTTTGTTTGCCCTGAACATAGGATGTTGCTCTAAATTTATTGAACAGCACTAAAAATATGGTTTGGGAAAGGAATGAGAAATTCTTCTTGAACAGAAATTTTAACAGATTCTTGCAAGGGAAGAAGTTACTCTAGCAGTTACAGCTGTCCCACAACAGCACTTAACAATCTATATGTACGTGTTGTTTCCAATATTGATGTTGAATATTTATTTTCTTTAAATTTGTTTGCAACATGTTGACTGCTTTCAGAAAATGAGAACAAGAACAATAACATCACACACGCACACACACACACAGTATTAAAGGTGAAAAACATGGAGAGTACATAGTTTAAGACTAAAACAACACATTTAGCTTAGACCGTAAAACTTATCACATGGGAATTCCATACTGTAGTGAATAGTACTGGGAGTAGGAGATATCCCTGGCTCTTTTTCTTTCTCTTGGTACCATTTTTATCCTTGATAAAATGGTAAATGCTTTGTGTTTAGCCTTTTTGTAACTTCTTATGCTGTGCTTGGTTGATATCGCTAGGAGACTGGCTCTTTTCTGAAGGGAAATGAATGAGAAGGGGTCTGAGGGAGAGGGAAGGTGGGAGGGGACTGGGAGGAATAGAGGGAGGGGATACTGTAGTGGATATATAATGTAGGAGAAAAGAAAAAAGTTGTTTACATTACATTCTTAAAGTCAAATTAAAGTTAAATAGATTGAACACACAACAGCGAAGCAGACAGAGAAGATGGCTTTAAATGATCTTGAAGCACATCATGAAAGCATATCATTAGTTTAGTTTCATGGTCAGTCAAAAGCTCAGTTCCAGAAAAAGTTGTCACAGTTTGGAATGTATAAATTTGACATTCCCCAATTTTCTCAGGGAAAATGAGTGTTTTGTAATTTTTCTATCATCTTACTTTTTTATTATCAGAATGTTGCCATCTGTAAAATCCTAGAAAATTTAAAGACTATAATTTCTCAATGGTCCATTCTAGTTTTGAAATATTTAATGATACACAAGTAATACCAAAATAATAAATATGCATTGTACGTATGTGGGCAATTACATGAAATCTTAAATATTTGTAAAAATCTGTGTTTTTGTTCATGGTGTATGTGTACATGTATGTGTGCTGGTATATTTGAGTGTGGGCACATGCTCTATGGTGCGCATGTGGAAGCTAATGGTAACTCACAGGTGCCAGCTCCTGCCTTTTCCTCAAGGAAAAAGTCTCTTTTTCACAAATGTATAAAACAAGTGGCTTACAAGCATCTAGGGATTGCCCTCTCTCCATCTCCCATCCTGTTTAGGAGTGTTGGGATTGCAGATATGTGATACTATGTCTGAGTTTACATGGGTTCTGGGTGTGCAAACTCAGGTTCTTGTTTGCACAGAGAGGGCTGTACTCTGAGAGTCACTATCCCAGACTGAAGTTTTAAGTGTTGAACAGATTTGTGTGTCAGTAAGGAGAGAATAAGAAGCATACTAACGTTAAGAATATCATGGTCTCCATTTTAGTGTTCTCTCTATGTATCTCAAGGTGGTCTGATATGAATGACTCTTATTCAAGTATCTTGAATGCTGGGAATATGGGAATGTAGAACAATACAAGTTTTCATATTGAATCAACTACAGGAATTCATGTTCATATTGAATAAAGCACAGAAATTCATGAATTTATTAAATTATTTTATCTCTCCAATAATTCCTTCAAGTAAATATTGTGTTCTAGTAAAAAGAAAACAAAACACCATCAGTTACTAATATCATCTCTTAACTATAGTAATTGTATAAATTACCATTCAAAATAACCCCATAAATAGGTACATAGCTGAAATGTTATATTTACGTCTCTCTTTGTGATGATGAAAAATTGTAAAAGCAATATCACATATTCTATACATACTAATATGTTATAAATGAGTAGCATGTGATTAAAAAGCATTATATACATTAAATATAAAATTTATCACAGTGAATCATAAGTAAAACTACAATATTAACTCCTGGACCCAAGAACACAAATGATAATGGATGGTATAAAGTGACCCCGCACTAGCTCAGAAATGAATATAATAAAGGGTTATTTATTTAGGGGTAGACTCACACATCACAGTCCTCTGCAGAAACAGGGAACAGGAACTGAATCCAGCAGCTGGAAGACCCACAGCACACAAATATTAAAAAGAAAAGAAACAATGTCCTGGCAGAAATGTCAACTCGGGAATCCCTTACCAAGACTGAGCTTCTCCCAAGGATCTGAGGATTATATTTCAAGGAATACTGGTATAAAAGAGGGCAAGTGATCTTTGCAAGAAAATTAAATTACTGCACCATTTTAAAATATATCTTGCTGTTGCTCATTATAGTTCTTCCCCAGCCACCACTTCAATTAAGCACTAGATGTCTGGTCTCCACTTTCAAATCTCCAGTGTCTCCCTATTGCTCTCCAGATAATCCGAAAATAGTCCCTCAGGGTAGGCATATCCTAAGCAGTTCATTGCTCTGCAATTCCCCAGTGGCCTCTCACTGACACATAGCTTCTTTATATCTTTAAAGCGTTTGTTAAATTGACACCATTTATTTGAATAATTTTAGATCATTTCTCTTTATTAGATTCAAGAAAGTTCTCAGCAATTCCAGTCTAGACTGATTTTCTTTATTAAGTATTATTAAAGGTTTCTTGTTTTTGGCCACCATACAAAGGACCAGTCTCATTGTGTTGCACCTTTGGTCAATTTCTCTGTGTACTCTTTTCTCTGGTTACTGTATCAGACTAGAATCCCCTTAGGTATAAGTGTATTGTCTCTCTCAAATTCTTATTTACTTTTTCATTGACATACATTAGAGTAAACTTACCGTGCCAATGGTTATCATTTTATAACTTCAAGGTCTGTATTTTAATAATGGCAATACTCTCTCATAGACTAGAATAAATTTTGAAAAGGGTGATAATTCTGTATGTGAATATCTGTATATATTGATTATTTTGGACTTTTTCTTTTACTATATTGAGACAAGCTGAAACATACGCTGTGTTGACAGTTTACAAAGTTTAGAATTTAAACAAATAATGCAAAAAGCAGAAGTTGGATACACTTTTCTCAGATACAGGTCTCCATAAGCCTCCAAGATATTAAAAGAAAAGTAAAGAATCCGCATGACTATACTTTGAGGCAATTTGCTATGACATACAATTTCTAGTTAGAAGCCGAAGCATTCACAAACATTGTTCACTTTCTAAAACTGCAAGGTATAAACAATTTTATTAATTATGTTGTAATTACTTATCCATTTTTAAACATTTGTAAACTACTAGAGAATGAATAAATTCAATTTGTCACAACAAATCTATTAAAAATTTGTCCTATTATCAGTGCATGGGAAATGTGATCTTTCGTGGGATATTGTTTAGGTTTTGTGTACCTCACTCTGCCTCTCTTTCCCTTAAATTACAGTGAAAAGTAAAAACTTACTGCTATGTCCAGAGGAAAGGGTTAACTCTTTTTTAGTATTCCTCATTTGAGGACTTAGCTGATATAAGCCTGGCCATATAGGCTGTTTCATCCATTTTATAATAATACAGTGTCTCTTCAGAGTCAGCACTGCCGTTTGTTTTCATTTTACCGAGACATCTCCCTTTAGATTGGAATGTTCATTAAAGAATAAAGCTTAGCTCCCCGAGAAATGTAACCAGTGGATGAGGTTTCTTAATTCATATCTTAACTGAAATGTATTCTCTCACCTATTTTGGTCTGGTAGGTTACAAGCTGCATTTTAAAACACAGCTTAGCTTGTTGATCAGACTCTGGAGCCTCGAGAGAAATAGGTTCTTGTTTAAGTTTAAAAATTTATTATTCACTGTTCATCTTCCCATGCATTATGTATTTTAGCCATTGTTCAAACTCACTCACTATGCTTCTTTCAAAAATAATCCGTAGCAAAGTGCGTCAGATTCCTCTGTACAGCTTGCTTCTGTCTCTTTGGGTTAGCACTGATTCTGGTTTACTGGAGACAGCCAATTCTGAATTTTCATTTTAAATGCATTGTCTAATAGCTGCTTTAATTCTTATCATTCTGTTTACTCACAGATTATTAGACTGAGTAAACATGAACTGAAATATTTTCTTTCTTTTTTAAATCACCTGTTTTAATTTTATGATCTAAAACTTGCTACCATGTGATAGTACTGGAGATAAAGGGTGATTGTGAATGCCATGTGGATACTGGGAACTGGACCTCGGTCTTCTGCAGGAACAGCATGTACCCTTAGCTCTGAATCATAGCTCTAGTGCTCTAGCTTGAAAGTTTTAAACTAAACTATTAGAATCTATTGTATAATGTAATTGAATACATTGACGACTATCAATAATTTCTAGTGTTCTTATTAATTATAACTTCCTGTGATAGATTTTTGAGTCATTGTGAAACATTTATAATCACAAACTAGTTTTCTCTATCAGATACTAACTTTACTTAGTGCATAGCACACATAATTTAATAGCTGCTCTGTCTCCACTTTTTTCACTTATTTTCTTTCTGATTTTGGCTCCCGAGGATAGAAGTACTGAGACATAGGGAAGTTCTTACACAGAAATAGCTCCTTACATTCTAATTTATTAATAGTTCCTCTAGTACTGTAATCTATTAGTGAACAACTTGCCGTATTTGTGACATGAATTTTGTTTGATATCTTCCAACTAAAATTACTCATTAAATATCACTTCTCAAACCCAGGATCCCTTGCTTATAATCTTTTAGCCGTAATCATTTCTTTTATTAGTTTTTTAGTTGTATTTGAATTTGTTCATGGGTAGTAAATTTATTATCTTAGTTTATGATTGTATAAATTTGGTATACATGTATAGTTTCATAAAAAAATGTATAATAATAAGATTTTAAGAACACGTAAGACCAGAAAAATCTTGAATATTACATAATACAGTAACAAAAGTTATTTGCTTTCTATTTGTGGGTATGCCATTTCAAAATTTTCACCTTGCTGAACATAAGCTTCTTTATTGATATATGGCACGAATGACATTTGAACCACCGACACCGTTATATACTCACCGTTGAAAGAATAGGTAAAGTAAAAGAGCTAAAAGAACCACTAGAAATATAGATCCATTATGAAAATTAACTCAGAAAGGAATAACCAGACCACCATCTCCACTGGTGACAGCTTTAGTCAATGACTATCGATTTTCACCAAGTACATATGACTCAACACTAAGATCAATACGATTAAGAGAAAACCACAATAAACGTGCTGATAAGAGCAGGCTTTCTTCACCAGATTTTCATCAAATGATTTATTTAAAGGACAAGAGCAGATACGTATGAAGTGTAAGGTGTCAGAAATTCAGAGTAATGAATGTAGTCTATCTATAAAATCATTTCTTTTTTAAAGAAAAATATGTGCACTTCTTCAAAGAGGATATTTCATTTAAGCAAATTTTACGACATAATTTTACATGCACGGGGGATTGCATTTAGTTACAAAAGACAAAAAAAATGGAAACTAGAAGCAATAAGTAACATAAATATTAGCAAATAGGAAATGCTGGGTCACAGTGTTTCTGACTGAAACTCTAGTGATTTGAATGAGAATGTGCTCCCTCTGGATGGCTCATACATTTAAATACTTGGGCCAGGTTGGTGCAATCTTTTGGATTAGAAAGTGTTGCTTTCTCACAGGTAGCTGGGAGACACTAGAGGCCTACTTAGAAGTTGAAAAAGACTTTGGCCATTCCCAGTGTGCCCTCCTGTTCTGCTGGGTAATGATCAGGATGTAAGATCTCTGCCATTCCTGCTGTGATTTCTTTACTCAAGGATCCTGGACTCCTAACCCCCTACAGCCAAAAGCCCAATTACATGCTTTCTTTTATAAGTTGCCTTGGCCAAAGTGTTTTATCAGTGTAATAGAGAAATAACTGGCAGAGAATGAGCTCCAAGAGAATGCACTCCAGAAATCAAGTTATTTTTTTCTTTTCTTGTCACATGCATACCTTGGGTATGAAAGGACACATACAGAAGACCAGAAGAATCCATGCCCTTCATTTAGATGCTTTCTAGACCAAAAAACGCTATTCCATGCTGTGTAAGAACTCTACCACATTCTCCTCTACACCAAAGACTTATAATATTAATAAACTTTGTTCTATACTGAACTACCTCATTGCCTATATTTTTGAAGATATAATAAATAATAACTTGAAAATTTGCCAACAGTATTTTTAAATTTAGTGTGTAATCCTTTTTCATACAATAAAAAGAAAAAAAAACTAATTAAAGCAGGACATTGCAACTTAATAATTTAGTTATTATCAGGTGGGATATTTTAATTAAACCTAAAATTATTACATAAATTTCATTGGAGGAAGATATCTAGACAAATTATTTTTTAATTCATTTTTTTAAAAAAATTAGTTAGCTAAGAGAAATACAAAAAAACACAAATTTAGAAACACTGTATTTAAAAGAAACAAACATCTCTGTAAAATGGAAGAAATAAATAGTATGGGGTTAGGTAATTATTTTTGCCCTAAGCATATTTTCTTGTCTTTTCAGTAATTCTGGGTGAGCTTGTATGCATATTTTAGGTATGTGTGTGCGTATGATCCTTGCACTCAGCTTTTCATGAATTCTCATATCTATTCATGTCTTTAGAGTTCTTCAGCAAGTTAGTGTTTAAATTTTAAACCATTTACCCAGGTTTCTACTTAGATTTTAATTAGTGTACAAAAAGCATATTTATATATATTTATTGTTCCTTTCAGTTCTGCATTTTCTGGGGGCCAATTTCCAAAGATCTGACCCAACTTGCAGTTTTACTCCCCTTTCCTCATTTTTCTAATTTCACATTGCATTTGTTTTATGCCTTTCCATCTCCTCCCTTAAGGTTTTTGTTTTTTTTTTGACTCATAGGGTTCTTATCCTTTTCATGATTCACTTGAAATAATTGCATAAACATATGAATTATAAGCTAGGATTCACATATGAAACAGACCATGCATTATTTGCCTTTCTGAGACTGGTTTACCTCATTTGATATATTTTCCAATTCTACCCATTTCCCTACTTTTTTCTCCTTTTCTTTTGAACACAACCATATTTCTATTTTTTTTTAAAAAAAACTTTCTCCCCCTGAAATGTACATTAATAGTCCAGTCCATCATCTAATTGTGATTTAAATCTGCATCATATTCATGCAATTTGAGCTCTTACACATTTTGACATGGTAGTTACTGCTCCACACGACAGGTCTTAGAGCAAAGATTTTGTGAGGCAAACAGTTTGTGGAGCAGTCAATCTGACTTAAGCAACAGAAGGAGAAAATAACTGTGCATTTTTACAAGTTAATATTATAACCTCTATTATTCTTTTCTTTAGTTAAAAATAAGTAGCAATGACCAAAGTTGGTACCAGAAGAGAAAGGATTGTTGTTTGAAAGAAATTACAATTAATAAGAATAAAACTCCAAGTAACTAGGACAAAAATAATAAATGGAGGTGGAGGGGGTGTCCAAGTGGGTCCTGTGAGAAAACTGATGCAGAGTTTAGTACTAGAAAGATTTAGATGAAACCCTGTTTATCATAATCTGAAGGAAATAATGCATTTCTAACATGTTTTTCTAAAACCATTTAACATACTAATGCAAGCCACTGAATTCATGAGCTGCTTGCTGTGACATTCAACAGTTGTATGTGATGATCATGAGAAAAGATGAGCTTCAAAGGTAGTTGTGAGCTTGCTAAAAGAACTTAGAATAAATACTGGAAAAGTGTTATATGCTTAAAAATCAACTGATATTTCCTAGAATATAAAAAAATTCATCAATAATTACATAGGAAAGGAAAAACCCAAATTAAATATATTGAAGATCTTTAGTTACTACTTCAGATGCAATTTAGTTTAAATGACCATTTTCAATGAGATAAAATGATTTGTGAAAAACTCAATCTCATATCAAGTGAATTGGTATGAAGGAACTGTAATTCTGTCTGCTCTGAGAAATAACTGAGGGTGGAAAACAGAATTGATTGTAATTTAAGACTTGGACATCAAAACCATTTGTGAGAATCGTATTGTCAAAAGTACTGCCAACCAGAACTCTAGAGACGTAAGCTCTATCAGTTATACAGTCTTTTGTTTCTAAATTAAAAAGAAAAAATGAGTTGAATTTCTCAGACCCCATACAGAGAACACCAATTTTGATTTTAAGTTCTTAATCAAATTTATAGAATCAGATAAATAAAGTGACATTAAAGAAAGAGCTTCTTTAAACCACAACCAAAATCTGTGATAAAAGAATTTTATTCCAATGAAGAAATATTCCTCCTACACGGTATGGATGGTTGGATGTTTGTGCAGATCTCTTGCAAAACTCAGTACACTGCAATGTTAACCTCTTCCTGCTCCTTACATGAATGTTGGATTTGAATAAGGCAATGTCTTACCTGTTTGAATCAGGTGACTTCAGACTCAGAAGAGTCAAAAAAATTGTTATTTGAAAACTTTGCACTTTTAATCTGAGATCAAGCTTATAATTAAAGTCTTCTGAGATCTGTTATTACATGTTAGAGACCCAAACAGGAACTCAGATAGACAGAGTTGGAAAAAAATTGAAATATTTACTCCCCTATATATTATTTCCACAAGACACACAAGATTGGCATGTTTGGGCTCAGCCTTATAACTTGCTCTGGAATATGGAAATTTAAATAATTGAGAAATTAAATGTAGTTGACACTAAATTATATTTTTTAAACTTTGAAAACCTGCATGACTTTCCATCAAGGGGAAGAGATAAATGTTTGATCACAGAATTTTTAGATTGTCAGTTGAACCATGTTTCACAATTGAGGAAAACTCCCTGCTACTTTATTTGTAGTCTACAGGAACTAGTTTTCATTGTTACTTTATTTCTATTGTCTTATTAAAATGGTAGCATCTAAAAGTCAGATAAAGAAAACAATTTAAATAACTACACAGAAATGTCAAAACACAATCATTACTACCATAAATGGGTACAATATTTTTCTGTTTCTTTCTAGTCCACAATATCATTATCAACAATTAAATGGAATCCTTGAGTTTTCAATAAAAAATGTAAGATCACCCACCTTTTTTATATTTGATAATTATTTCCTGAACAAATTCTCTCCACATAATAAGGCAGGTGAAACACTGGCTCACTTAAACCTGGAAAATTCTCCAGGTGCCACTCTCTACAAAGGGCTTGCACAGGGACTACTAGAATCACTGCCAATTTGGCTCCTCATTTGTACGCTGTACTCCCTCATCCTAAGAAATCAGATGTATTTCATATCAAATAGATTAAACGTAATCTACATTCCTTTTTTAAAAATCCTGCATTACTTATAGCATATGAATATATTAATTCTATAATCCGGTGGGAGAAATATGACTTCTTTGGGGAGCAAGACCTGAGAATAGCATGAATGACTCTCTCTGTGTACAAGGCCCTGGAAACACTGACCCACTGTGGACAGTTTGCTGCTTAAGTCTGGGCATGACCCCAGAGCAGATGTGCTATGTGTCCTCCTTACTTTTGCTATATAAGCTATATTGCTGGCTGTCTTTAGTTTCCCTTTTTCAGTCACAGATAAGTATTACAAAAAGAACACTTTCCCCTGATGACTCTTCTCTCCTCTGGGTATGTTGTTAAAAATATACTGTGGGTTAAAGTCAGGGTCTTCTATTCAATTCCATTGGTCGACTTCTCTCTTTTTATGCCAATACCAAGCTGTTTTCAATACTGTAGCTCTGTAATAGGGAGGCGGTGGCGGGGAGGAGGCAGAAATCCTTAATAAATAATTAATAAATTATATATATGTATGTATGTATGTATGTATGTATGTACATACATACTGTGGACCTGATTCAGCCCCAAACGCCTTTGATGTTTCAGGTGTGACGATGAAATCAGGATTTTAAAAAACAGAATGATGCTCCTCCAGCTCACCTTTTGACTAGCCTGAAAGACTCACAGAAGTTCATGAAGTTTAATATTACATATCTGCATAACTTTTTTGAAGAGAGTCATTTTAACCACAATAATCTAGGAGAAATGCAAATCAATAGGTGATATCAGGAGTTAACAGGAACAATCTAAAGATAGGGACTGAAGTAGAGACATAGACTATGTCCAATTCTTAAGAAGTTGAGAAGAGAAGGACATGAGAGCAAGGGCTAAACTGTGTCAATCATTAAGAGTAAGTTTCTAAGTTATGTTGCCTATAGGATAAAAGGAAAAAGCTGGATTATTCCCAGAGGAGTAAGAACGTAGAATGAATTGATCCAGCTTTGGCTGATGAGTGGATTGTGAGAATCCAGACCCTACTAGATGTAAATATTAACAATTAGAGTCAAAAGTGTCCCTCACCCTGATGGCACTATAACTGCAAATGCCTACTGGGAACAGTGTTCTTCCTGTAGGTGTGCCTAGTTAGAAAGCTATCTTTGTGGCTTACATTACTGCTTATAGTCATTAGAGCTATGGATCCAATAGGTAAAGGTTACCACTGGGAAACTTGGGAGACTCAAGAAAAAGAAGCAAAAGAACAAGCTGGTAATTATTGTAACCATTTTTAGAAACTTAAAGGAACAAATCTGATTGTAAAACTGTTTAAGCAACCTTTGAAATTGTATGAATAAAAATAGTCCAGGCTGTCAGATGTCTTTGAACAACCGGTGGTCACAGTTTCTTCATTGTGCCTACTTCACACATCTGTCCAGATTCTCAAACCTGTCTGAAGCAAAGTTTCCAGCAATACTTACTTTTTGAACTTACTGACATAAATAACACTATCTTCCATTCCAGGGCATGGACCTTGATTGAGAGAAAACAAGATGCTGTTGTCTAGTTCCTACCTGCTAAATTATCAAACAAGCTTTATAAATTTTAGAATGCCATCCAGTGGCAAATTTGGAATACATATTCCTTTTTTTGAAAGTATAATTCTATGAATGGATTATTTGTCAGGCTTGTGGTTGAGTGTTACTTTCTTTTAGTCTGTGATACAAGCCATCAAATAAATTTGTAAAACTGTGCAGAAAGAGATATACTGAGATATACTTTTTTAAATACAGGTTTCAGTCTTTAAAATTTTTATCAATATTGGATTTTCACCTTACTAGACCTGGAAGGAGGTGGGAGGTCCTTGGACTTCCCACAGGGCAGAGAACCCTGTCTGCTCTTCAGTTTGATGAGAGAGGGGGAGTTGATTGGGGGAGGGGGAGGGACATGGGAGGCGATGGCGGGGAAGAGACAGAAATCTTTAATAAATAAATAAATAATAATAATTTGAATGAATTCTATTCATTTAGGTAAAAAATTTAATCTTTTATGTTGTATGATCCCTAATGTTATCATCAATACATGAAGGGAAGAAAGAAGTGAGTTCATTCTTAAATGATAATTTTACTTTCTAAGAAACAGCACCAGGGCAGGAAGAGAATGTAGGACCACAACACAATGAAAGTTTTTACAAAGTTCAGTGTCATTGGAGACATTCCGTTCTCAGCTCCTTTTGTCTGTGTATAAACTTTATTTACAGGCATTCACAATAATTCCTTATTTGCTTCTTGAGTCAAATCACACATTTGATGTCTAATGTTGATTATTTTAACTTATACAAATTTATTTTCATTAACAATCAGAGTCAATTTATAATGTTCTGTGTTTGTTTATTAGTTTGGATTTCTTAATCGCAATTTAATTATTTAGTTTACTCTGTGTTGTGCTGTTGTGTTATTGGAATGTTTATTTCTGGGTTTTGCTTCCACTTAAACCTTCTGATTAGTTCATCAAGCTGATTAGAGAAAATCCCTTCCCAATATTCTCTCATGTAAACACAGAGTAATGTTTAATTCTTTCAATGTGTTTTGTGTTTACTAAGGTAAGCACCCTTCTCTTCATTATTATAAGATTTAGTTGGTTGACTATTTAAGCCAGAATTAAATTTTAACTAATTTCACTTCTGGTATGACTATCTAACAGGGGACTTACTGGACAGATCTTAATTTAATAAATCTCTTTAAACACTTAATGGAATGTCTTTGATAGTTTTGCAACGAGTACATTATAATCAAAATGATGGATATGTAAATCACAAACTTCATATTCTTCAATGACAACAGCATCAAGTTGTAGATTTTTTTTCTCAGTCAAAGTTTCAAATTCATTCAGTTTTTAAAGGAAAAAGTGTCAATGGTTATAAACTCAGAACCTGCTCCTTATATTAAGCATTTCGCCAAAAGGTCATCCCTATAATTAGTTATCTAAGCAAAATTATTTCTTAATGCCATGTGGCTAGAGCATGTAGCACTGTCTAGCTTCCACTCCTCTTTAGGAACACAGCTTACTTCATGATTTGTAAGGGTCATTAAAACATCAAACTACAAAGACTGTACCAAGTACAAAAATGAACATGCTAAGAACACCCGTAGGGTCTGAGTAACTTCATATGGCATGTGTCTTTCAAATGATAACTGTAGTGACATTTCATTTGCATTTGAATAAATAAAGTTTGCCTGAAAACCAGATAGTAAAACAGTCCCACCAGTGAGCCTCACAGACCAGGCAGTAGTAACACACACCTTTAATCCCAGTAGCCACACTAGTTGCCATAGAAACCGGGGCATACATGGCTTTAATACCAGTGTTGAATTTTTTTTTTTTTTATCGCAGAACTAGAGAGATTTATAAAATAGGAGAAGACAGCTCTCAGTTTCATTCTGAGATTCCTGCAGGCAGGATCGCCATTTCGGACTGAAGCTGAAGAGTCAGTGGCTGACTGCTTTGCCTTTCTGACCTTCAGGTTGAACTCAATTTCTCTTTCTGAGTTTTATAAATCATATAATTCATATAGTGTTTAATCTTGTATTCCAAAACTGGGCATTTGAAGGCAAGCATTAGTGTTGTTCTTTATTTGACATTATAATCAGATAATTCATAAAGACCAATATAATTCTCTCTTTTTTTTTTTGTTTTTGCATTACCATTTTTAAGTAACTCCCTTTGTCTAAGTATCATCTGCCAAGCCATGTTTATCTTTTATTGAGGGCAATAGTGTTTCACTATTTATCCCTAGTTCAGACTTTGTATATAGATTGGACTGGCCTCTAACTCACAAAGATCTGTCTGTATCTGTTTCTGCCTTCCAATTGCATTATTAACGTTGGACTCCATCACGACCCATGACCAGCAAATGTGTAGCACTTCCTAGTCTGAGTCTTGAAATTTTTTTGTCATAGCCCCTTAAGCATTTCCAACCAGCACAAATTACCATAACTGACCCTTTTCGAATTATACTGAACTTTTATTTATACCTTAAGTGTTAAAGCTCTAGAATTCTTTAAAATAGTTTCTCTAGGAATTCTGTTTCCCACCGTAAAGTATCCTCTCTACTCTTCCTTTAAAATGCATTGATATAACACTGTTCTCTTAAAATGGAGGGATGATTTGCTTTTATTTTGTTTATTAATTTATTGAGACTGAACACAAATGTGTAACACAGATAGACCTGTGAGGAACTCACCACGTGGCTCAGCTTGACCTTGAACATGTGGCAGTCCAAAGGGTCTCAACATTCCTAATGTTGTCATCCTGGTAAATCCCAACCATAAAATTGTATTCATTGTTACTTCATAACTGTAATTTTGCAGCTGTCATAAATCGTAATATAGATATCCATGTTTTCTGAGTTGTTTGAACCCCAGGTTCAAACTGCTATAATAATCCTTCTGCTTCTGCCCCCAGAGTGTTGGAATTACTAGCATCATTTAGCACCAACACCACCATAGCTAGCTTGTTTTTTGACTTTTGATCTATCAGTAAATTGAGTAGTTTTATTAACCTCTGTTCTTCCAAGATCTAATAGATATACATGAAATAATGACCAATATATTAAATTATTGAAGGTCATATTCATAGCTAGAAAGAATAAATACCTTTGATAATATTTTCTAATCTCACACATTCCCTTAAAAAAACTAGAGATGATTTCTATTTGCTAAAATTCCCATGTATTCTTCTAAAAAGTTAATTTGCAGAATTTTAAATCCAAAGACTATAATTTGCTGTGTTTTAGTCAGTAGAGTGCTATGAAGACAATTTTATTTGTGTTATTGTTAAGGAGTAAAACAATAGCACTGTGAGTACAGCCACGTTCAATGAATCTGTGTATACAGTTGTAAAACACAAGTGAAATAAAAGTTCTTGGTATACTGACATTTCATTCATACAAACAACAGTGAATGATTATACAGTGCTGAATATGTGAGCACATCAGTTAATCCCTGTAATACACTGTGCCTTTAAAATGTGTTTTTTGACAATAATATTTGTAAATGAGTGATTAAAAATAACATATAAAATGTTTAAGTGGACAAAATAGCACATTTAATACTTCTTGAGCTTTTTTGTATTTAAACAGCTAACATAAAAATATATAATTTAGTGTATCTTTTAGTCATTAATTGCAGCTCTCAAAGTAACATTCCTGTTGTGAGATAATGTAAAGTCATTGAAAGAAAAAAGAGTGAAAGGTTATCAGCACTATTTTTCCCTCCCTGCCAATTTGTGGTTAGAACATCAGTAAAAATGAAGCCTTCAGATGGACAGCATAAGGAAACTGTGCTATGACAGGAAAACATTGGCTGTGACAGGAGATTTGAATACATATATCATCAAAATAGAAACATTCCTGGGCATGAGTACACATATTTTATTCAGTAAAAATATTGAAAATATAAAACTACTTTAAAAAGTGTGATGTATAGATTCTCTTTGAAATATTTAGCTTTTGATGATTTCTTCACAAGTTAATTATCAAAGTAATTATTATATTAATTCTTATTTTTTATATGTGATCCTAAGATAAACATTTTTATTTTAACATAAATAAATAGAAATTGGACTCTCATTATAAAAATACTAATATCCTTTATACACATACATATCTAAAATAACAAACACCAACTATTGTTGACAACCATACTTCACAGTTGGCTGGAGTTTCCAGAAAATATATTTTTCCTTCTCTGTAGCAATTAAATTTGATAGTAAGATGGAGTTATGACCAATGAGTATTGATAAAATTTACTCAACTATTTATACTTAGAATTTATTTCTCTCAGTTTCTTGGCAGATGTCAATGAAGAGGTTCTAGGGTAAGATGGAGGAAAGACACAGAAGAGTTTATCATCTTTACTCCATTGTTCCACCTCTCAACCAAACAAATCTTATATAAGGTGTAAATACCTTTCTCTTTTGGGAAAAATTGTCAAGATATTTATTATTACTCTTGTTGACAGAGGTTTCTGTCAAGAAACACACAAAAGCCTACATTAATTACAAACTGGTTGTCCTATTAGTTCAGGCTCTCTTATTAACTAACTCTTACATCTTTCATTAAGCTCTTAGCTACTGAGCCCTCCTCTCAGACCCTGATGGTATGTTTTTGACAACTAGTTCTGTGGGCAACAAGAATAGTGTCTGTGGGCTCTTCTGTTTCTGGGGTCTTCACAGGCCTCACTGAATAAGCACTTGCAGGGAAGTAGACCATTCTTTGCATTGAAAATTTCTTATTAACTTATTAACCTACGGCATCTGGGAGTTGCTTTGTCTACTCATATGGAGTACTTGCTTTCAAACTCTGCTTATTTTAATTTTGATTATTTTGCCAAGTATCAGATTTTTATGGCTTTTTCCGTACATCTTGAAACTGCTGCCCCCGTCTCTGTTCTCTTCATTCCCCTGACATGCCCCAACTTAAACATTTACTGCCCTATTATTCCTCCTTTAACTTTTCTAGATCTATACAGCACTCCTTCTATAACCCAGGGAACATGATAAAGGAATAGACATAAATAATATTAATACTGGAGTTACAAGACTAAGAATGGTCGAAGAGAAGGAGGTACTGAATGTCAACTTCTTGGCAGAACTAGGTATTGTACTCTTGACTCAGGCCACCTTTGATTCATTTCACAAAATCTGCACATTATTGGGCTTGCTCACATTACGTCAGAGAAGTAAGAGGAGATTATGGGACCTCCCAACTCCCTGAAGATGGATATTCAAATAACTGTTGATGAAAAAATTAGATATCTTCTTTAAAATATCATTTGGTAAATTCCCTATGCTCCTGTAAACAAACTCCTACCTGTTTTCCTGTCAATATCTCTACTGAAACATAAATATTTAAAGAGAAGTTTGCCTCTTTTGTGAGAAGCAGCGAACAAAGAGGATCACAGTTGCTCAAAGTCACATAAATCAATAAAGGTTGGAAGCTAAGACCTTAACATGGATCTTACACTCCCCCCTCCCCAGTACTCATGACCCACTGAGGAAGAGACAGCTGAGAGCAAAACTAGCCTTTGATGCCTACTCCATAGGAAGGAACTTGTTGCCTTCTACTGTAACCCAGATCAAAAGACCATGGCTACAATGATTCTTGATTCTGTCATTGCTTTTGCTAAATAGTAATGCTGTCAAGTCTTTTCTAAATATCTGTGTTTACAGAGGCTGCTGACCTGACTTCCTGGGAGCTCAGGGACTCTAGACAGACAACTAGGGAGGCTGCATGGGGCTGACATAGGCCCCTTGCATGTGGGTGACAGTTATGTAGCTTGGTCTATTTGTGGGGCCCCTAACAGTAAAATCTGAATCTGTTCCTGGTACATGAGTTCATTTTTTCGAACTTATTCTCTATAGAAGAATGCCTCACTCGCTCTTGATGTAGAGGGGAGGAGCTTGGCCCTGTCTTAACTTGACCTGTCAGGCATTTTTGACTCCCCCAAGGAGGCCTTACCTTTTCTAAGGAGTGTATGTAGTTGTAGAAGAAAAGAGGTGTGTGTGTGGGGGGGGGGGGCGGGGGGTAATGGGAGGAGGAAAGGGAGTGGTTACTCTGGCTAGTATGTAAAGTAAACAACAAATTTAACTCTTAAAAAAAATTGTCTTTATACCCATAGACCTAGCCTGCTCCCAAATTCAGTATGGTAGCTTTCTTTCTGCAATAGTCAGCTCTCGGTGGCTAAGCAAGCTCTAAAGAGGACATCTACACAAAATCTCAGCAGCGAAGAGAGAGATGATCTCCAGGTCTCATCCATTACTGAGGAACTACTGGGAATTGATCATTTCTGGGACAGATAAAATTATACTTTTTGGAAAATGTAGCCACTGGTAAGAATCCCGTGCTCCGATAGAAGGCCCCACACCCACGGGGTAGTTCTAAATTGACTTAGTGAATTTAAAAATACATCATGTTTGAAAAGGCACATTTTAGAGACTTGGGGAGAGAAAACTGGGTTAAATATAATTATATATTTTACTGTATGTCTATATGACATTCTCAAAAATAAGGAAAATGAAAAACAGCTAGAAAATGTAACACAATTCATAAAAATCCAGAGAAAGCTATGGGGGTTTAACCTAGTCATTTCAGAATTCCTTTCAAAGAAACTTTGAAATCGCTGTTATATATTTAATTTTTTCCGTCAGTTATTAACCTGATTGTTTTTCTTACATCCTTTGAAAGTTTTGATTTTTTGTGTCATGTACAAACCATGTGCTGAAGACTTAGTCATTGTTCTAGCTAGGGTTTCTATTGCTGGAATGAAACATTATAATCAAAAAGCAAGTTGGGGAGCCGGGCGGTGGTGGTGCACGCCTTTAATCCCAGCACTCGGGAGGCAGACAGGCGGATCTCTGTGAGTTCGAGACCAGCCTGGTCTACAAGAGCTAGTTCCAGGACAGGCTCCAAAACCACAGAGAAACCCTGTCTCGAAAAACCAAAAAAAAAAAAAAAAAAAAAAAAAAAAAAAAAAAAAAAAAAGCAATTTGGGGAGGAAAGGGTTTATGAGGCTTACACTTCAGCGTTGCTGTATATCACTGAAGAATGTCAGGACAGAAGTCAAACAGGGTAGGATCCTGAATGTAGACGCTGAAGCAGAGGATACATAGGGGTGTTGTTTGCTGGCTTGTCTCCCATAGTTAGATAAAGTATAAAGGACTAGGGGAGAGACATGGTTCTCCATAGGAAAAGGAAAAGATGAGTGTAGGGCTGAAATTAGAGGCTCAAACAGTGAGGTGCAAGGAAGAGAGTGAAGGAGAAAATATGGGGAAGGGCAGCTAAAACTAAGGGGCATTTGAGGGTTTGTATGGAATCTTAATACAAAAAATGCTTCCTATGATATACAAATATATGAAGCCAATCGAAAATTAATCACCAAATAATGGGAAAGATAGCCAAGCAGCACATCTCTTGTCGCCACATGCGGCTTCACTCATGTAAACTAGTATTTGTGATGCAGGGATATACTCTGCATACCACCAAAGGGGAAATTTAAATATCAACCCACCAACAAGCTCTACAGTCTATAAGAATAACCTGCTTAAAATACATGCTGGTGCAATAGTAACACAAAACATGTTGGCCCAACCAACCAATATCTGATTGTAAAACTCAAGATGGAACCCATACCTCATGATGATTAGGTGGCTAGCAAAACTAGATAGGCCAGAAACCTAGGGGAAAACTAATTACTATTGTTTTACAAAAGGAACTTAGTAATATAATGACATTGTAACACAGATCAACAGTTCAAAGTCTTTCTCAGTCCTCATCAGAAAAGCTTCAATTTACATTAGATGAGAAAAATTACAGAGACTCAGGGACAGAAATAAAGATAGTTAGACACTTTGGAACACACAAACCTAAACGGGATATATTAATCAATCCCTCCCATCTATGATCAGGGAGGCAGAAATGTAAAAACAGGATGAGAATACCAAAGATTCAACAACTGAGGTCTTCTAGACGTGACAGCTGGCTCACATATGAACTCACAGAAACTGTGGCAGCATGAATAGGGTCTACACACATTTTCAGTAGATGAGATATTAGAGCTGAAAGAAATGTAAACAAATGTCCCCATTCCTAACCCAGAAGCCATCTCGAATTGTTAGCCACTTGCAAATGAAAAATTAGTTTTCTCTAAGGGAGTCTCCCTGGAAAAGCAAATAACTTTTAAGGTTAAGTTCTATGACCAGTGGAAGATGGCCAATATACAAGGAACTCAACAACATCTTTGGAGGTTCTTTGTTTAATAATGTTAATCCAGGACATTTTTCCCCACCTCACAGGTCATTTACCTATGTATTATGGCTTTCTCTTTGGGTTTTTATGGGACTTCTGTGTGTGAGTTTGTGTGTCGCTGTGTCTATAAGCATTTCTTATAATGTTTTTTGTTATGTTTTCCTGTTTGGTTGTTTTGTCATGGTCCGATTTGTTCTTGAGTTTTTTTTTTTTTTAATTTTATTCTCATTCCTTATATACTTGTTTGTTTTTTAAGGAGAGACAAAAAGGATGGAAGGGGAGGTGGGAAGTAACTAAGAAGAGAGGAGTAAGGGGAGAGAAAATCAAAATTAGAATATATTCTATAAGAGTATTTTAACTAAAAGAAAATAATAAAATCAAAATATAGTACTGTACATTATCTCAATTTCTTTTATTAAAACTATTCTATAACTGCCTTGTTTAACCTTGTATTAAATCGTGTCCTACAATCATGTTGTTTGCTATCAGGAATTAGTACAGTTCATGCTAGTAATTATAACACCTGACAACTATGAAGCGTAAGTTCCTATTGTAAGTGGATGTATTAACACCTATGGTATGGCTTTCGTTTCACAGAGAGGAGAAGAGAAAGAAATCTTAAAAACTTTGCCAATAATTTCTTCATGGATATAATACTTTATAAAAAGAAACAAAGTTGAAAATGAGTTCTTTGTTGTCAAGTTCATATATCATTAACGACTCAAAAATCGTACTTTATCTTATCATTATGTTCAAACTTAATGAACATAAAATCCAATTTTCTGAAATTTATAGCCCCACAATGAACAAATTGTGCATATTCTTGTAGAGGAAATATCACATCTGAATCCACTAACGAGAACGGAAGAGCGGTGGAAGAATGCTGTCACATATTAAAAAGTAATCAAGCAAAACCTGTAAGACGATGCATAATTTGATGTGATTTATATCTAATTACTTTGCTATATTTCTTCTCACTTAAGTGAAGTAAAATAATTTTCAGTATAATATGAATCTTATTATACAATATGTACCACTAAAAAGCTGTTTTTTTTCAAATTCTCAGGATACCTCATTTAGAGGTACATGATACCTAAATTCTGCAAATAGTTTGAAATATGAAAAAATTACTATTAACATCACAATTGATGCAATTTTTTAAAAATTCCATTTCTCTAAATAACTATGATTTTCTCATTATAAGAAAATATGTCCTTCAGAGTAACTCAACACGTAAATATATATCATTTAATTCCTCAAATTATATCTAATTACCTTTTTTTTTTACTATTGCCATGTCATTTTTATATTTCACACAGAGTCTCACAACGTCTAGGCTGGAGTTTAGTTTCCCAAGTAGCAGTGTTTGACTTTGAATTACCAATCTTTCTACCGTCTATCTGGCAGTACAGGTGTGTACAAACATCCCAAACTAATTCCTTTTTACTCTCCATAATTTTAATATTTTTATTCACCTTCTGTGCCCATGAACTCCGAAATTTAAAACACACACAAACAAAATGTATATTTCAACAGCAAAGTACTGACAAGTAAGTGGGATAGTGAATTAGAGACGCCAAGTACTTACCATAACTCTACCCTGTTTATGGTGTCAAGGAAAGGTAGGCAAAGACAAAAAGATCTAGAACAACAGCAAACATTAGGTAAGTGAAGGTGACACTCCAAAACACTGCCCTTCCATTAATATTAATAATTAAATCCTAACACAGTGTAGGAGTCAGAACAGCAGGGAAGAAATGACCTCAGTAGGGATATTTTGTAACAAAGAAACTAAGGTCTTGATTTAAAAAAAGGTGACACAAAACAGCACTCTGTAGAATATTAGTTGAGGAACATATGCATGTATCAAGCAGAAAATGTAACAGCCCTCCCTCATGTCCTGATTTTCTCAATACTGTAATGGCAAGGTGTCATCTTAGGAATGATCTAACAGTAAGGCTCTTTCAGCTAAACTGCCAGGAACAGAAGCCTCTGCATTTTTATACATACCACAAGATAAAGTAGGGACCATTCTAAGAATTACTGTAGGCGCAGGATTCTGTAAATAACATATTCATATATGTATTGACACAGGTCTATTTGATGGGAAAGATGGGCATCGCTGCATATAAAAAGAAAGGTTGTATCAATAACAACAGTGGTGGGCTTCTGGAAGAAGGAGAACTTGGAATACTATGCAAAAACAAACAAACAAACAGATGTGCATAGTCAAACCAAAAAAAAAAATCACTCAATGTCTTGTATCTTGGCAGCCAAGATTTCTTTCAATTTCTCTCTGTACTCCAGAGGACCAGAGGCAATTGGTGAAAATGCAACCAGATCACACATAGGAGTGGTGTGGTAATAATTTGAGATGGGGACACATCCAATTTGTTGATCCGTGGATTCAATTAGACAAAATGTTTTGAGAATTTTCTTAGAAATGTCTGTACAAATCAGCTTAAAAACAAACAAAAATTGCTGGAGAGTTAATCCCAAAGATATTAATAAAATCTGAAAGGAAAACAGCCTAGGGAATCAGCCTGATAGCAGTGCTTTCCTGATATCCAGCACCTGGAAACAACCTAAATGCCCCTCGACCAAAGAATGGATAAGGAAAATGTGGTACATTTACACAGCAGAAAATAATGGCAGCTTGAATTTTGCAGGAAAATAGACAAAGCTAGAAAACATTATTTTGAGTGAGGTATCCCAGACACAGAAAGACAATTATCACATGCACTCAATCATAAGTGGTTTTTAAACACAAAACAAAGAAAAGCAGCTTACAAATAACAGTCCCGGAGAACTTAGACAACAATGAGGACACTAAGAAACTTACATAGAACTAATCTAAATGGGAAGTAGAAAAAGACAAGATCTCCTGAGTAAATTGGGAGCATAGGGACCTTGAGGTGGGAGTTGAATGGGGGAGGGGAGGGATGGGGGGGGAGCAGAGAAAAATGTGGAGCTCAATAAATCAATAAAAAAAATTTTAAAAGCTAAAAAAAAGTTTGTCATTGATCTTACCTGATTTATATGCTCTCTGGTTGAATTTTTTGTAAACCTATCTTATAGCCTACGCAATCTTGGTATTTTTTCAAGAGCAATTTGTTTTTACCAACAAGGCAAACTTTTCTTTACCCCATCAAACACTTTTTTCTTAGAAATCTACATTTGAATCAGCTAATAAGAACATGAGACATTTATAATTATGAAAACTTGGCCTTAGTGTAGGTATTTTTCTAACTAGCTCATATAACTTTATTAACATGTTTCTGTTAATCGATATTTTATCCCATGGCTCAATAATCTTTCTTCCATCTTTCACCTCCTTTTGCCTCTTCATGTCTCAATTTTAATTCTGCCTTTCTTCTTCCTAGATTCTTTATCTGCCCGGAAGTCCCACCTGTACATCCTGCCTAGCTATTGGCCATTTAACTTTGTATTATACCAGTCACAGTGATACATCTTCATACAGTGTACAAATATCTCACAATATAAACATTTCTTTAAAAAATTCTGATTTATTACTTTAGTGTTTGATCCCTTTCTTCATTTCAGAGAGTTGAAATACTTTTCCATTTTTTCTACATTTCAACATAAGAATGAAGGTAATGTTAGTTTCTTATTTAAATGAATGCCTTTTTTGAATATATACATATACATGAATGATAACTCACAGAATGACATGTTGTTCGTTGTAAATATTAGAGAAAAGCATAAAATATAAATATACTAATGTGCTTCATTTAATTTAGGGTTCAATGCATAGACATTTATTCATCTGGTGATTTTCTTTCATAATTTTAAACAGAAGTTAATAATGATTCACAAACAAAGAGGATGATGAACATGAGAGATTCAGTATATATTTTTGTGAAAGAAAAATCTTAATATTAAATTCTAAAGAGAAAAATGGATGACAGCGTGCATTTCAAGGAGGCTAATGACAAATACAAATATCTATTCCTGTTTTCCTTACTATTAATATTACACGACTCTTTTAACTTCAGAGTGAAATAAATATCTTTGCCAATATCTGACGGAGGAAGAAGTAATTTAGTGGTCAAAACCAGAAAAAAATATATTATTTTATCCTTACGTTTCCTGACAGTAAAAATGGAGCCACATACTCATTTTGTTATAACTCTGTCTCCAACCATTGTATTATATTGTGTCATGAAATCTCCAAGAATGACATTCCTCCAGCTGTCTACATTATGATCACGAATTTCATCTATGGTTATGGCTATATAATTTTGTGGAATTTCCATGTCCAATTTACAAATAGAAGAAATCTGCTTGAATGCTTTCTTCATTTGAAGTAGCTACTGTCAGAATTGACAGCTTATTTTGCTAATTGTGGCTGCCAGCCTCCCTGCAGTACAAATGTTCACCTCCAAGGAACATTAAAAGAACCATTAGTAAAATTCCCAACAAGCTGAGTTTGGGGGATGTGTTTCATTTTCTTACAAAATGCAGTAGGATTAAACTGTCACAAAAATTATTTTTATCCAAGTAACTTGGTAGGAAGAAAAAAACTTTGCTTTAAAACACACACACACACAAATACACACACACACACACACACACACACACACACACACACACCTGAGGTACTAATGATATAAAATGCATGAAATTGTCCTAAGGAAATATTGTAACTCTTTGTGTTATATACTAAAATCTACCTAGTTATCTGCATTGACTGTATTTTTGCTTCTTTGTGTATCTTTTGCAACAATATATGTCAGTAAATTAAGAGCATATAATGAGAGTCATATATACAGTTCTAACTTAAAATCCAAATTAAATGTCAGTGCTTATATTAAAGTAAATCCAGATAGGGTGTTGGTAGTTTTAGCACACCCTCATTCGGCGAAAGAAAAACATGGAAAAGTTTTGATTTTGTAAAAATATCACTAAAATTCCAGTGTCACATAAGAAATCTACAAAGTTGAACAAATTAATTAATTAGGAATTTATCTTATGTAAAGATACTTACATATTTTAAGCACATAATTTCTAACTAAGTAAACAGATACTTGAAAAAATTATAGTTCTATACACTTTGTTCAGAATGATATCTATATATTAGAAACTAGAAATTTGTAAAATTATCACTTTCGTTAAAAACAAATATTCTATGAGAATAATAAAAAGGAAAACAAACTATTCAAAAATGTTTATTGATATTTGAAACATTAGATCAGCTTTAGAAAAAGTGAACATTAATTTGTTGTGACTATTTTTAAAATTAATATAAACTCTTAGATGCCATAAAACAAAGCTACAACCTAGACAGTGATGGCATGTGCCTTAATCCCAGCACTTGGGAGGCAAAGGCAGGCAGATCTCTGTTGGTCGGAGGCCTGCCTGGTCTATAAAGTGAATTCCAGAACAGCCAGAACCTTTACACTGAGAAAGTCAGGAGAAACCATGGAGCCATTGGAGACAGACATGCTGGAACCTTGCCTGAAGTCCACCAGCCTTGTGGTAAAATATAAAATAATGGAAATGGGTTAAATTAAGATGTAAAAGCTAACCAATAAGAAGTTAGAGCTAATAGGCCAAGCTGTGATTTAATTAGTACAGTTTCTGGGTGGTTATTTTGGGAGTCTGGGAGGCCAGGAAAGAAACAAGCCACCTCCTACAACATGGAAGGAAAAAGACATATAATGCAAAGACACATTTACAAACTTTGTGTCTGGATGAGGAATATGGGAGGTTATTTTTTGGAACACAGGTTATTTTCTGGAACATCAGTGGTGACCTCAATAATGAGAGTTAGACCACTTACCCCAGAAAGACATTCACTATCAATAGTCACCCAAGGAGATGGTGCCTTCCCTACTTTAATGAAAAAAGTTCAAGAGGCCCAAACACATACAGGTCTGCTACAGGTAACTGCACTAGAGTTAATTCATGAGTATATCTGCCATGCCATTTTTAGAAAACATTCTTGCCCAGCAGGCCTTCCCAACAACTGGCAATTATGATTTTGCCCTCACTTTCATGATGCATTCTGAGACATTGTTGGGGAAATTCACTTATAGGTGAATTTGTTATTTAATCTTTTTTATTTGGCTTGTTTTGACACACTGGTTTGAAGTAACATCAACAGTGAAAAAGGGTTTTCTCTTTCTTTGCATCCTTGCCAGCATTCACTGTCATAATCTTAGCCATTCAAAGTATGGTAAGATGGAATCTCAAAGATGATTTTCTCTGCTTTACTCTGATAACTACTGATGTTGAACATTTTCTAATATATTTCCTGTGTATTTGTATTTCTTCTTTAGTAACTCTCTACTCAATTATACCCCCCCACACACACCATTTTTAGAAATAACAAGTATTATTTCACTCCAATGGCTCAATGAGGTATGGGTATAGAAAAATCCTTAAATTTGTCTTTTCAATGTTTTAAATATTAAGTAAGATTTGATTACATATTACCTTCAATTTCCAGTCATTCATCAAACCTCTCCAGTTTTAATCCTCTTACTCCCTCTCAAATTCCTTGTCTCTTTCACACACCTACACACATACAAAAACACACCAACACACACACACACACACACACACACACACACACACACAGAGAGAGAGAGAGAGAGAGAGAGAGACAGACAGACAGACAGACAGACAGACAGACAGACAGGCAGGCAGGCAGAAACTCGATTGATAGTTCAAGAATCTTATTTACTATGTCCCATTCTCATTTCTTTTGTTTGTTAGTTTTGTTTACAAATATCTAAAATAACAATGAACACTAAACATAAATTTCTGAACATTACTGCTCTGTAGAATAGCATTGTAATAATTATAAGCAAATATTTAAATTGAGAAAAAATGAATTTTAACATCCATAGACATCTAGAGCAGAGTTTAGTCTTAGGCTATATAAAAATTTTATTAAGAACTTTCAGTTTCCCCCAGTCTATCAAAGAAGCCTAAAAGTATCCCATAGTTTCTTTCTTACATTTGCTGTAAAATAAACTTCAAATAATTTGCTTCCCCATTCATATATTTATATATAAGCCCAAAAATATAACCTTTTTTACTATACCTATTTTGTAGAATCAGTCAAAATGTTTTACTGTACTTCTTTATAAACGTCTCACAATAATCAAGAAAAATTGTAGCATTTGACTTTTCTCTTTAATGCATAAAAATTAAAGAGAAAAATCAGTGATAAAAAACAAAAACCTTTATTAGGTTATGCTAGCAATAAAACAAGACCTTTAATCTCCTATCAATAATCTTTCTAGGTTTATATTGCCTTCCTACCTTCTAATTACTCAAGTATATCATGTACAACCTTTCTTCCTGACTGCAGAAAACACATTGCCTTCTTGTAAATAAGACAATACAGATTGTCTCAGTGGGTGGATCTCAGGCCAAAGAAAGTAAAACAAAATAAAAGGCAAATTGTCTTTTAAACGATTTAACTGAACGCCTAGCAGACGAGGACACAGCCCCACATTTTTTTCTCCTATTTGTCAGTGTCGCATTGATTATAATGTCCTTGGCGATAGAGGTCATGTTAATTTTATCACATCCAAGGATGCTAGGTGAAATCTCTGGCATGTGTGCAGGCGGGAAGCTCGTTTGTCACATCGTTACTTTCTGTCACTGTTGAAGGTAGGTGTCTTTTTGAAGAATATGCCACAGCTAGAGAGGGTCATGTCATTTGCATAACACTTTGAAAGCTGTCTTTCCACAGAGAAAGAGTGGGATGCTGCTTCATTTTCTGTTTACAGAAAGCATGTAAGGGACAGCTGTCAGGAGCGGATGCTGTCTCTCTTCTACATGGGTAGCAAGGAGGAAAAAAATGTGCTTAAAAACATAGTAATAAATTGTAACTAAAATTTCTATTTACTAAACTGCATGTTAATTCCACCACTCAGAATGAAGTCGTTTTGGTCTGCTGTGAGCTGATATTTTTTCCTTTAGAAAGTCAAAGGATCACTATAAATGGAAGTGATTTACAGAAGCTTCTAATGCACTTGGTTGATAACCAAATAATTTCCTTCCTGTAGAAAATTATAGGAAGTAAGATACAGCTATATTTTTGAAGCTAGTACAGATAATTTTACTAAGTATTCGAGGAATGTCTCAGAAATAAGGTAAAGATAATCATTTTTATTGAACCCCAAATTATGTCATAAATATTCTTATATGTTTCAAAATTTAAATATATTAAATAAGGTGTGTAAAACTTCATTCGAATTTAATTGTCTTGACTATAATAAATAATGGGTTTGAATAATTATATATTTCTCTAAAAAGAAAAGAAATTGATAAATACAAATAAATTAATGTCATAAATAATGTAACTGTGAAACAATGAAATAAAGTAAGATCTATAATGACAAATATCATTTTTTCTTTTATTTTCTTTATTTTAAGGTAAATAATAAACAAAATAATTGATTTGCAATTGTACAAAAATTCATATACTCAAGTTCTTTTTGTTAGTAAGAAGAGATAAATAAATGATAAGGGATCAAAATGTGTAATCAAATCAGATCTTAATGAAAAGGCATTCCTTATTATTGATTTAGGGGATAAAATGATGGCTTTAATCTTTTTTTAACAAATGTTAGGAATATATCTTCTACTTCTATATAAATCTTAAAAGCACCTAGGTCTGCTTTTACCATTATTAGGAAGTAAAGAAATCATTGTATACTATCATTCTGAATGAGTGAACTTTCAGATCCCTCTCCTATGGAACATATCCTTTCCAGAATGAACCCTAATAAAGAAAGCTTGATAATACCACAAGAAGATTTCATAGAGAAATCATGTGTGGAAAAATTGAGGTGGTATCCCCTTTCCTAGACTTCCAGACATTAACACCAATGTGCCAGAGGTGAACTAAACTTCTTTGAAACTTCTAGCCAAGCCAATCTACCAGAGAAATGATACCAAAATAGCTCAGTGAAACAAGGAACATGTGAAGCAGAACACCCACCAAGCTCTTCAAGAATCTTGGATGCATAAATCACACATATAGAATAAGTCTTATATTAAGAATCAAATTTTGAGTTTGTACCCTACCAGAAATATATAACTGAAACAAAGTGTGTGTGCGTGTGTGTGTGTGTCTATGTGTGTGTCTATTTTTTATCATTTTTTGTGTATGGAACCCAAGACTAGGTGTATGTTAGAGAAGATGTTACCTATTGTGCATAAGTTTATTCTAATTTAAATGCACTGATAATTTTGATGTGACTTTTAATCATAACTTATCTTAACAACAAAACTTGAAACATATAAAAATAATGCTCACCATATTTTACATGATGCCCAGTTTTAAAAAGGATGTTATATACAGATATAAATACAAGGCAAAATAGGTATGTGTCTGTCAGAGACATGGATATTTTAAAAAACAGCTCACTTGGTGAGTTCCCAATAGAACATCCCCATTGTCTCAATGTGTGGGTGCCAGCTGGCCTGGGTCTGGAAAAGCCTGGGATAAAACCGGACTCTCTGAACATAGCGGACAATGAGGACTACTGAGAACTCAAGAACAATGGCAATGGGTTTCTGATCCTACTGCACGCACTGGCTTTGTGGGAGCCTAGGCAGTTTGGATGCTCACCTTACTAGACCTGGATGGAGGTGGGGGTTCCTTGGACTTCCCACAGGCCAGGGAACCCTGATTGCTTTTCGGGCTGGGGGGAGACTTAATTGGGGGAGGGGGAGGGAAATGGGAGGCGGTGGCGGGGAAGAGACAGAAATCTTTAATAAATAAATAAATAAATAAATAAAAGAAAAAAAAGGTCTTTCACAAAAAAAAAAAACAGCTCACTTTACATTGTTGATTAACTATCAGAATATGTGCACAAAACAACTAAATGTATTTATACAGTGTAGCTATATGAATCCATTAACAATGATCTGATTTTTGTCTTTTGTTCTTGTTTTTTCTAATTCATGCTTATATATCTTTCATTTTTAGTGGAAGATAGACTTTTTGTACAATATATTCTAATTATTACTTCCCATTCGCAACTCTCAGCGATCCTCTCCCCCCAAATTCATGTGCTTTCTTTCTCTATTTCATTACAACAAAAGAAATATAAAAAATGATAAACTAAATCAATATGAAATAAAAAGAAAGATAACAGAATAGCATGTTTTAAAAAAAGTACAGGAAGCATACAAATCAGACGTACATTCATCCACAGAGAAATCTCCAAAAGGCAAAAATTCATAAACTATAGTATATAAGAGAAATACTTGTAAAAAAAGAATGAGCAGCCACAGTATTATGAGAAAAATGGACTCCAAAAATAGCAAGAAGTACATTTGCTGTTGGCCTCTACTGCCGGATATTTATTCATACTAGTATTAATGTTTCTGGAGGTATTCCAAGGCCTCTCTTTCTGCCCATTGCGTTTTTGTGATTCCCTGTCTTTGAGCCCAGCTACTTCAAGTGGCGTCTTCTCTGATGATGGCTGAGTAGGGACACTGATAGGTGAGCACAGCAGGATACCATTAAGTATCATTATTGTGTCCATTTCTTAGCAGAACAGTAGTATTTGGTTTGCCCCCAAATCCATGACTTCTATAGTTTCAGGTTCATGTACAACTGATCAGTGTCTTGAATTGGGTTACATCTCATGGAATGAACCCTAAATCTAGTCAGGTCTTGACTGGTTACTCTTACAAGTTTTGTGTCACTGTAGTACCAACATACCTTTCAGGTAGGATCACCTTTTAAGATCAGAGGGCTTGTGACTGGGTTGTTTTTCTACCATTCTTCTCTGGTAGTCTAGAGATGACTTTCCAGCACCTTATACACCAGTTGATAGTCACTAAGGCTCTAGGTAGGCTAGCTCAATTCTTATTCATTAAGTTGTGTAAGTGTTATCTTCAGCAACAGAACCTTACAATCAATTTGTAGAGGGCAATTAATGATGCTGGCAATAATCAGAATTGTTCAAAAGTTCCGTAGGGCCCTACTGGCCAGGAACTTAATTAGATATAGCCCATTTACAACACTGAAGTTTAATTTAGAAGCAAGAGATGTTTGGCTTATTCTTTGTATCACCCATTATTTGGTGGTTCTTTTTAGATTACTTCTTTATGTATATATATTTTGAAAAGTTTCTATGACGTTAGGTTTCCATATGACCCATCAAATAGTCCTTAGTTTTAGTTGTCTCACAAGTATTCCTTCCTTCACAACTCTCTTTAGTTCCTGCTTCATCCTCCCATTCTGCTTCAGTCTTCCCCCATCCATTCGTAACTATCTAATCCTTTTTACCATCCTTGGGAGATACTTTCCTTTCTGCTAGTCCATTATACTATATACAGTTTCTTTCCAATGGTGCATTGTGAAAATTAAGTTCTATACTTCAGAGTATTATCATCACAGTATTTCTTGCTTTAATTATTAATGAGACAGTCATTTAATGTATTTTGAACATCTTCACCCCACGATCTTCTTCCCTTACAGCACTACTAATTCTTCCAATTTTTCCCACCATGTTGGCTATTTAAAATGTTTTTAATTTCTTCCCATTGAGTCAAATATTTATTGCTTAGCCCATTGTGGTATTGAGGCCCATTTGGATTATGGTCCACCTATTAAGGATACATCATTTAAAATAGCTGATTATCCCTCTTTATCATTATAGAGACTAGAAAATAAACTTATTAATTCAATATATAAGGTGCTCCATCATTCTATGTCTCTTCTTGTTTGTGTTTATTCCATTAAGAGACTCAGTGCTGAGATCAAAAGACCTTGGGAAGACATCTCCTATGCCTAAAACTCAGGGAAGTAGCTGAAGAGAGAGGATAGAAAGACTGTGAGATACAGAGGAACAAGAAGTCTGCAATAAAGTTGTGCCTCCTGGCATTTCTGTCTAAAAAGATCTAAGTAATAAAAATAAACATGCTAATATAGTATTGAAAGTAGAAAATCTCACAGGGTCAAAACTCTAGACAAAATATACGTAACTGGTGACTGTCAAGAAGAAATTTGACTTCTTTAAAGAATGAGAGGAAAATGGTCAAGGAAGAACTTTTATTTACATAATATAATGTACTCATTGGGTTGTTTTTTATATATTTTACAACTATCTACATTAATATATACACATATATGTAGCAATAATAAATAATAATAATGATAATAATAGTATTACACCATCAATTTGAGAGAGAGTTGAAGGCTACCAGGAAGGGACATGCAAGTAATTGGAAAGAAGAAAGGGAACGGGGAATATAATGATATCATATTTTATTTAAAAATATTTAAAATTTTTAAAAAGAGTCTTGTCACAGTCTTAGTCTTAACAAACTACTGTACAAACCTTTATGGAGAACTCAAGCAATCTAGAAAAATGAAAATTGACTTCTAACTTCTTTTCTTTTGGTATTCACAAGTGTGAGAGTTTGCATGATAAAGAAAAGAAGAGGAATTCTGTGATTCTGTCCAGAAGTACACACTGTCCTCCTGTAGCAGTTTTTGCATATGGACAGAATAATAGCTATAGCTTCAGCTGACTAGGAAGCAGAAAAATTTCAATCGCCAGTTCCTTTCTTCTCTCTCTGTTCTCCAAACCTACTTTACGAATTAAAAATAAGCTTTCCTTAGAGCACATTTTGTTCATGTTTGAAATTTCAGATTATGGCCCTAAATGTCTCCTTTCCTTTTTTCTGATTAATAAAGTGCTAGCCATTTTTCATGAGTCATATAATTCATTCTGTTGAAAACACTGCCGAATGGTGTCTTCCTTACATTATGTGATACATTTTGTAAGTCAGTGTCAGAGGACAATGTTCTGCATGTTATTTAACATGATAACAAACCACTGTCTAGCCTAAGACAAATCTGCAATTATAAATATTCACAAAAGCAAACAATAGATTATTGGCATTTTTGTATGTGAACCAGAAAAAAAATTCTTGTAAGATGATTCTACTTTCTAATTTTCAAAAAAATATCTGCTTGTTGATCTTTGGATTAGTATTTCTTGGTTTGAAAAGATGTGTGTGTGTGTGTGTGTGTGTGTGTGTGTGTGTGTGTGTGTGTTGATTTGCAGGGGAAACACAGAGTAGAATTATGAAAATAGAAAATGTACATTTATATTATTTGAATTGTATCATATTTAGATACGAAATATGGGTACAGAGTTTGAGATTTGTAACTAAGAAAACAGTATACTTGTAAGCAATGTTACCATTCTGTAATTTTTTAGAAATATAAAAAATTGGTAATGCTAGTACAAATATATAAAAGATATAATCCTGAGAAAAACCAATATGAATATAGTGAAAGATGATGTGATAAATCCTGATTAAAAAACAAATGGGATGTGTCATAGTTTTTGATATAATGTGGTAGAGGTCCAAAGAAAATGAATCTAAATTACAGAAAGCGTTGATGAATACAATCCTTAAAAATATTGGCGCCGGGCAATGGTAGCACACGCCTTTAATCCCAGCACTCGGGAGGCAGAGGCAGGTGGATCTCTGTGAGTTCGAGACCAGCCTGGTCTACAGAACGAGTTCCAGGACAGGCTCCAAAGCCAAAGAGAAACCCTGTCTCGAAAAAAAAAATATTGGCAAGACAAGCATCTATGGCAGTACGACAGGCTATATGAAGGTGAATTCAGGTTTAAGCAGAATAAACTTAAGTTTGGTAACCAGAGTGTAAAACCACAAGCTCTGAATGGACAAAGGAGCAATTCTGTATGTGCTTTTGAAATGGTGTTATTAAAATACCCTTAGTATTGTCAAATACAAAATATGCAATATTGCGATGTCATCAAAGAAGAAGTCATTGAAGAGATAGAGGTTGCAAGTCTTATGAAATGAAGCTCATCAGGGAATTAAAATAACCTGACATCAGGTTTCTACTCTCAACAGTCAGAGGCATCCGGAGAATCAAAAGGAATTTATCAGCGAACCATTTGATTTTTACAAATACTCTTAATTCGGAGTGCCGACTGACACCAAAATTGGCTCAAATTAAACTAAGATGTAGTATATTATAAGGTTGTGCTTTATGCAGAATTATTTTTAGGACCTGACTTCTGGAAATAGTTGAGATGACTCCAAAATAAAGCATGATTAAAAAAAAAAAGATTGGTGAGGGATAGGATAGGAAAAATGTCCCAGACAAATCAGTTTAGCTTTCAGGGATATGCTGGTCAAAGATTATGGGGAACTATTTCCAGTCTTCAAAGTTTTACTCAAATGCAAGTGTTACAGCATCAAGAAATAATGGATGACCTAGACAAAGAAAACAAGCGCATCTAAATATCTGATTTCTGCCTACTTAAACACTGAGTTTTCTTGAAAAATAAAATAACTTATTAGGTGAAAGTTTTTATACTTTATAAAACTGAGAACAATACAATTTAAAATTATGAGGTTTTTGTTTGCCCAAAACTCAAAAGTGATGGTTTTTTTTTTGTTTTTTTTTTTTGGTTTTTCGAGACAGGGTTTCTCTGTGGTTTTGGAGCCTGTCCTGGAACTAGCTGTGGTAGACCAGGCTGGTCTCGAACTCACAGAGATCCGCCTGCCTCTGCCTCCCGAGTACTGGGAAAGTGATGTTTTAAACAGTTACTCTTGAAAAATAAATATATTTTCACCAATCAATATGCTATGCTTTATTGAAAACCCAAAAAGATGAGTTTCTTATACATGAGGAGAAGTAGTTGATATCAGAAATAGAATTAAAAGTAGATTTAGATACAGTCATGTGTTAGGTTGTACACGCAAACTTAGTGTCCACAAATTAAATACATATGTAAATTCTCCTGTAGCTAAGAAACTCTAAGGCACCACTTTCTAATGTTACCATTCAATTTTGTGGATGCATTTGTTTTATTATTTACTGGATTAATTTCCATATGTTAAGTAGAATTTATATGAATATCTATTGATAGGCTACTATAATCATTTAAAAAAGAAACAGGTAATTATTAAAAGCCAAAGATTACTATATGTACCTAATTAAATTATTATATTCAACTCATATAAAGGACTCTCCAGGTAAAATTCCACATATCTTAAAAGCAGAAAACAATTTTAACATGCTTTTACTATATTGTATTTGTGGTGGTTTGAATAGATATGATCCACAAGACTCATGTCTTTGAATCTTGGCCATTTTAAGAGGTGTGTCTTATTGGAGGAAGTATGTCACTATCGTGTGGACATTGAGGTCTTATATGATCAAGTTTTCATTAATGTAACACAGTTTCTCTCTCTTGTGCCTGTGGATCAAGATATAGAACTCTCAGCTCCTTTTCCAACACCATGTCTGCTGTATGTATGCATGATGCCTGTAAGTCAGCTCCAATTACATATTTTCCTTTCCAAGAGTTTCCATGGGCATGTTATCTCTTACAGTCAAAGAAACCATAATGAAGACAAAACTCTAATTGGTTTAAGTTACAAAATAAAGTAAAGGAAAAGTAAGTAAAGAAATCCAACTTAAGAACAAAAATATATTACCTTTATGTTTTGAGGAGGCAAATAGTATCATTCTACATTTATCTCCTGCTGAAGGGTAAGGAACTTAAGGTAGCTTTAGAATTTAAAATGCATTATGGACTTTCTTGAAATAACTGTGCCTGGTTCCAAATGTCTGTGCTTTTAGGAAAAAGCAGTTTAATTAAGGACAAGGTAGGACAGCTAGACATTGAAAACATTTTAACATAAGGCATATATAACATGAAAAAATAATTATAATGTATGAACATCGAATGTGTTTGTCCACGAAGTCGAGTAGCAGATTGCGAGTCATCAAACAGACCACCTGGCATCTCGAAGCATGTCTTTTCTATAGTTATTTCAGCAGAACAGATGCTTAAAACTAGACAACATTTTGAGGGCATGAATGCGATAGGAGATGTTTAGGAAAATTGTCTAGAAGTTGCTTTTGCATTGCATTCAAGTTTAGTCAGAGAAACAGGGAATCATTCCCATGAAATGACAGAGGAATACTTGTAACATTATTTTCAAGTTTTTTGGCTGGGCGGTGTGGGCACATGCCTTTAATCCCAGCATTTGGGAGTCAGAGATAGGCAGATCTGTGTGAGTTCGAGACCAGCATCATCTACCAAGCAAGTTCCAAGACAGGAACCAAAGTTACACAGAAAAACCCTGTCTTGAAAAGCAAAAATCAAAATAAAACAATGCAAAAGTTAGTCTTATGTTTTTGTCCTATCTACCATTCTGTCCCTCCTGGAAAAGAAAATAAAATGCAAGCAAAACAACCCAAAACCTCTCACAATGTCACCGATTATGAAAGCCTATGTTAGGATATTCTGTATTTGGTGATGGGTTTTGTATGTTTAAATATCAAGACCTTTCAATGTGTAGCTATCCTGTTTCACCCTTCAATGGTCTGCATATGGTAGATAAAAAGAAAAGTATTTCTTAATTCCTTATATTTTAAATGTATATTATTTAATTCATATTTTTTCATAAAATGTATTACTATTTATTTTTATTGAAGATTGACAGATATTGAAATAATAATCTATGACCATGTTTTAAACTACTTGTAAATATGATCTAAACAATGAGAAAGAAATTTTAGATAGAGTGTTATCTTTTCTGTTAAGGCAAATGCACTGTTACAGTTCATGTAGACATTGGGAAAATATGAGGAAGGGGATCAGGATGGTTATTCTGAAGATAAATGCCCATGCAGTGTCATAGCCTATGGGGATGTTACATAGGGTAACTGTGCATGGAAGACTGAAATCAGCTTAAATGAAGCATTAAATGTGTTCCATATGAAAATTTCAAGTTACCTAGCTTCAGTTCTTAAAACTTTTTGAAAGCCTAGCTATTCACATAAGGAATTCTGAAAAAAGGCTAATAAATATCGCTATTTATTTAAATCCCTAACAGTGCACTTCTACTTCACTGGAAAAAATATAATTCTCCTCTTAATACTTACTTCAATAGTGTAATTATGACTTTTCTTAATAATTCTTTGTAGAACTATGGTGCAATTACAACACTCAAAATCATATATTGAAAAATGTAAGTATTTTCATTATGAACAAAAATAGATTATAAGTTTATGCTTCATATCATAATTAATGACTCTAAATAATGGGTGGTATAATTATTAAATTGAAGTCTAATGGTTTTCTTCTTTTAACTTTTTATCAATTAAGAAGTAATGAAATTATCATGTACAGGAGAAATGCCATTTCGAACTACCTCCCCTTTTAACACTCTCTTTTATGTCTCTCCAATCTGAATTTTTCATTCACAAGTCAATATAACTTTGCTATATTCTCCTTAATTAATATCAGAACAAAATCTAATATTTTAATAAAGTTTTAGATTAGTGGAGCCAACTTAGGATGTGTTTATTAGTAGTGGAACCAACTTAGGATGTGTTTCACAGGGCTTACCTCTCCACTCTGTTCTATTGTGTTCCTTGCAGTTACTTTGAAAAAGCACCTCTATTATTTTAATACCTGAAGTCACCACATCTTCTTTGTGAAAGTTCTTTCTCTGAGCGTTTTGCATGTGTTCTCGCTTCAATATCTGCTCAGACATTCTTTACCTCATCAGAATCCATGAGATAAGAGGTGAGTGATATGCACACATCAAAATGAAGATAACTTACATATAAAGATCACAGATACTTTAGTAAGAAGTTGTCTGAACTAAATGACTCTAATTTTCCTCAAAACTTTCTCCTCAGGCTTCCCAATTTTGGGGAAAGAAATTAGGAGTGATCATTAAAACAAAAATGCACAGCCTAATTTAGTTTGTAGGGATAATTAATTGTATGGGCCAGGTAAGTAAATGTCAATGATGTCTCTAGAGAAATGGAAAGCAAAGCTTTTCAGAGAGTCTTGTCAGACTATTATTCAGAATAACACCTTTGTCAATGTTAATTGGGAAGAACTGTATTTTTTAGAAACAGACAATACGTGTTTGTACTTTTTCAAAGGTTTTTAATAGTGATGCTGTATGTCTTTAGTAAAGATCCTCCAGAGGCTGCTAAAATATCACATGATGGAACAGTGTTCCTTTCATTCCACTAACTCATTAATCCAGCCTAAGTATTTTTTCTCCAGGAACAAGTATTCAATATTTACTTATTTTTGTTTGTCTCATATAGCACAGGCAGGAAATGGTTTTTTAAACTAGTGTGTCTCCCTGAATGTCCTTGAATCCTCTTTTGTCTCTGGAGCAGTGGGATCGTGAGTGTACCAGCAAGCGCAGCTGCACTGTGTCAGTCTTAATGACATTTTGCATGCCTGCTAAGGTTCCAGACATGTTCATTTATCTTTCTTGTAATTACAACACATAGTGCGCTAAATTGTTGCTAGTTCTTTGGTGTGTTTAGGCCTTGTCATTTAACAGAGATGATTCTTTTTCTATATGAAGAAAAAGAAAAGAAGCGAAGAAACTACTGAATTTTCATAGGTTGCAAGATCCCCTCATTTCCTTCATCAACAGATAATTTCTACCTACAGCAGCATTGTGATTTCACATTTAAGATGGTAGATAATTATCTCTGAAAAAGACCAAAAATAAAACAAACAAACAACAGTAACAAAAGTAAAACCTCAAACCTAATTACAAACACACACACACATATATATGTATATACACACACACTGTTTACATTTAATTATTTATATACAGCAGAAATTTTTCTTAATTTTCTTTTCTTAAAGAAGAAAATAAGAATTTGAACTTTTTATTGCTATGTTGCTACAAGTTCTGAAATTAAAAAGAAAGAAAGAAATATCAAATGGAACTGTAGTCAAGGGATGCCACTTGAAATAAAGGGACTGATTAGAAGCTAAATTTATGCCTTCTGTTATTAGGCACGGTTCAGGAGGAATTGCTGATATTCTCGTGGGAATATCCATCTAAAGATGTCTCAATCTCCATTTCTAGAATAATATATGTTCTGTGTTTGCCAGGCTTTTCAAATTTTTCATAACAAGATATGAACTTGAGTATTTGACCACTGATGATGAAGAATTGTGCAGAAAGAGCAGAATTTGAAGGTGTTTTAGGCCTGCAGGAACACTTGACTAGATAAATTTTATAACCTGTCGCTCAAGTTGTGCTAGTATTTTTTAATGGAGTATAATGTATAGAAGATAAATTTTCATTAGTTTACTTTAGCTGCTGTTTCTACAAAAACCATAATTATGGCTTAAAAGAAAATTGTCATTCTTATTTATATCACAATTTAATACTACTGAGAAATTTCAAATGAAAGTTCTCCTCTGATTGCTCACCCAGGAATTTGTATCCATCCTTCTTGACAGTTCCACATTAAAGGAATGCCTGAGAATAGAATAGGGTGTTTTATAGCCCATATCTGAAAGTGGCTGACATAACTCATAATCTCACTACAGGGAACTGAGTCGGGTTACAAGGCCTGACATAAATGAAGTTGTTGCAATCTAGGGGTCTTTATCTCTGCATTTTCTCTGCCAGTTAAAGAATTAAAAGCAGGAAAAAAAAATCTCCTAGTCCCTCCAAGAGATGTATGTACTCTTTGCTTGGGAACAAAAAAAAAAAAAACCCGAAAGACTAAACAAATAATTTAGCTATGATTTTATAAGGGAAGATACATGGGTCATGTTATCTTTATTATATTCATAAGTATATCCATATTTTGCTACAGAAAGGAAATTTTTACATTTCTTATAGTTCATGTGAGGGTTTAGGATACTGAACTGAAGAATATAAACAAGAGCAAAATTAGAAAACCCAATAATAGTAAAATATATTTTTATTTGTTTAAAATAGTAACTTTGAGAGTCACAGAGGGATTATCAACAAATTGACTATTAAAGTAAGGAAATGTTATATTTTTATTTTATTTACTTCTCTCTTACTATGCTGACATTCTAAAGAAATTTTCTTCTAAACAGTGAAAAATAGTGTAATAACAAAATCTGGATGCTGTGATATTGACTATTTTCTAGTTGAAGACAATGAGTTAAAACTTGTGAATTCAGAACATATGCCTAAATGATGAATGGCACACCCCGTAACCAGATTGTATGGGTTCAGTGACATTTCTGCAATTTGTCATCTCTATAAGACAAGATCCTAACAGGAAATGGAATGAGAAAAACACTGAAGTTTGAATAGTATATTAGAAAACAGTCTCCATGATTACCATCCTAAAAAAACAGTGATGTTCTCTGCGAAAGAATAATTGAATAACAAACTGGTTTAGGAATTAAAGTTCCTGTCGTTCCATAAATATTTGCATACCTTTCTCTAGTAGCATTATTTTTTGGTTTTCTTTCCATTTATGTAGACGTCCACATATTCCAATACATTATCAGATTTTCTAACAAAGAAAAAAAAATCTCCCTCCTAAGAGGAGTTCAGCCTATGCGTGAGTTACTGAAAATATATGTATGTATCATCTCTGTATTTCTTAATTTCAGTTTCTTCTTTGTGGTCCGACTACACTTCATGTGTGGATATTATTCTCACTGCATGGGAAACTAGAAAATGTGAACGAATTTTACAAGACCTTTGGTCAATCAACAGTCTTATCAAAAGATCTCCTTTTTCCTGATAGTAAACGCATGGACTGAACAGGTGACAGTGGCTTATTGGATGATTGACAGTTAGAAGAACTTAACACCAAGACTCTGGAATCTGAAAGAAGTAATGAACTCTGCAAGGCAAGGTAACTGGCATTAAGATTTTGAGCATTAATAAGGGTTTTAGTTCACTTGGTTACTCTTTCCTTGTTCTGCTCCTTTGCTTCTGTGTTCTTTGCTGAATTTTTGTGAAAAACAATAGGAAAGCAGTGCACTGATGCTGGTGCATGAATTATCTTCATCCATGAAAGACAGTTTATGCAGGTCGAGAACCATTTTTGAAAATTGAATGCGTTATTGTTTCTATTCCTAAAGATTTCCTGTTTTGTCTTAAAAATACTAGTTTTAAATCACAGATTTCTAGCTATGGCTTATGTATGAGATACACCAGATAAGATGATCTGATCTGACATTCTTCTGCAATAAATCTCATTCATATTTCTTGGTAAAAATGAGCTACCACTGTGTAGTTTGTATTTATTAATTCTGAATTGCAGTCATAGTCAACAAAATACGACTTCATCATGAATACCATAAAACAGCCTGCACGTATTCCCCTGATGGAGTGATGAGAAAACATGTGAACTGTTTTTAAGGAATAAAATACAGTAAATAAAACGGCATGCTAATCTTTTGATAAGGTAACGATACTCAGGATTCAATAATATAAAACTGCATTGAGGAAAAGTTTATTTGCTTTAGATGATGCCGTTTGTACAGAGGGAGTCCTTGAGAGGACAGCATGACCAGGACCCTTGGGTTGTTTCTCAGAGTGACAGTGGCCTCCTGCATATAACGGGCACAAATATGTTCCTGCTGTTTTCAGGGAACAAATTCTCCCAACTACCCACATGATACTGGTATCAGCTTCATTCCAGGAAAGCTTCCAGAAAAGAATGAGCACTGTGTAACATCGAGACTGCAGCCTTGTGAGGCTCTCTCACTAATCTAATTGCTGTCAATCCACAACAGAGAAGCCAGCTGAGTTACGTCTAGGCTTCTGGTTCACAGGTGTTATTCAGTGACATATGTGAACTCCAAGAGCTCCGCGGGGTCCCATGATATGAAAAAAAGCATAAGGGGAAATACTATAATTGTCTTTAGTACTATTTAATATCTATTTTATATAAAATGTGGATCTGCTATTTAATAACCTCTTTTGTGTATATCTTGAGAAAAAAAAGAACAACACTTTGTGATTTAAGGAATAATATGTTTCATAGTTTTGTACTTTGGAAATAAGTTCCCAGAAGGACACAGATAAGTGGATATGTCAGAGCACATAGTGCACACTGATTTGGATTCATGAAAAGGAATGATTCCCTATTGAGCATGAAAGAAAGATTTAAGATCATTGAGATTATTATTTACTTATCACATATACGACTACATACATTATCCTGCAGAGATTTTACTCACGTATAACGAAAGGCATTTACTGTATCTGTTCATAAGGCAATAATACATTGTTTAAAAATTTAATCCTGTAAATTCTATAAAAATTAAAGATGTGTTTTCCACTTAGATTGGGCAAATGTGGTTTGCTTTTTTTTTTTTTTAGAAGAATGGAATGGCTTCTCTGCTAATGCAGCTGTATCAGAGTGAGTTCTCTACTATCTTTCTGAGCTTGGCTGCTGCTGAGATAGTCAGTATTGGCTCTAATCTTATTGTGAATGTCAAAGACCAAGCATGACAGCCACAGACAAGATAGGCTCTGGTGAATGACAGAGTAATCAGTCTGGAAACAAACTGGCTTATCCAGAATGGCCCAGAGTCACTATCAGCTTGTTCACATGTTGCCTCTTTTCTCCCTTAACGACACCTAGATCATTTAACATTGTGCATTCATGTCAAAGATTTCTTGAATCCCGTGTTATTCTAATATGCTAAACCAAGTTGGAAAATGAATGTTGTATATGTCAGTAATGTCAACATATAAAATTTAAATATCTTAGGGCATCCTTTAAAAACAACTTCAAATTATGGTGATTTGGCAAACTGTTCAAACAAAGTGTCTGTCTCACCGCAGCCGCTACTTCCTAAAATGCAATATTTAAGTTTCTGCTTAAGGTTATAAAGACATGTAACCTTCTTTCTGCCTTTAAGTTTCCTATTCTGTTTAAAGAATGTAGATTCAAAGTCGTCATTTACATATTATGCTTCAAGGAACAGGTGCATATGTCAGGTCAATGCTTTGTAAATGCAATTACTTTTAAGAATAAAGGCACTAGTCAATTATTTGTTGCAACGTAATAGTTTATCAAACAGTTTTCATAAAGGTAAAAATTGTGATTTCATTATCAAAGAAGGATATATGATATGGAAATGCAAGCATTAATGCCTATAAATTTCTTATATCCTTTTGAGAAGAAATTTTGGACAAATTAATTTTGGTTAAGTGTGTGTGTGTGTGTGTGTGTGTGTGTGTGCTTTTGTTTGTGTTTTTAAACCAATTGTGTGACAGACACTTTGTAATATTTAGCTTTACAAAAAATCAGGACAACTATATATTTCATTTCCTAATATTTATGAGTGTGAATAAAAACAGAAGGTAATATATAAAATAACGGTACTCATAATTCATATTAGATGTTGTATGGGAAGCATGGTTCTTTTTTGACACACTTACTATGAGATTCCTGATAAATAGAGGGCTGCTTCCAGCATTTGGAAAGTATTTATCAAGTAAAGCACACATGCAACTACAAATTGGACAAAATGACAATCATCCCGATATTTGCTCATTTATGTTTTTTGCTGTTAGTTTCAAAAAATAGAATTTTAATTTTTTTTTGTTTTCATGATGAATCAGTCAAGCAGAAATACATTTCGATGTAAAATTATTTATATTTAGAATCTTTGTATGTTTTATTATGTTTGAATTTTAACATTGTTGTAATTTTTTGACCATTATTATAACCATTTCTTATGTAATGTTACTATCATTTAAGACGTGAAATATAAAATGAGATTAGAGTTTACCTATAAATTCTGTTTCATAGATATTGACAACTTTTGGCAGAAAACCTCAAGTAAAATAAATCAAAACAAAATAAAGTAATTGCCGAGAGTAAAGCTATTAAAGTATATAGGAAAAATAAATTTATACATAAAAATATTTCCATTAGAAAAGATTAGTTACATAGTATATATTCTAATATTCTTGATAAACTGATAAATAACCATTATGATATTGATTATTAAAATTACACAGGAAAAGAAAATCTGTTTTGAATTTTTATATAAATAAGTTGGTTTAAATAAATAGAAAAAATTAATAAAAATGAAAATTTTACAAAGAAATATAAGCTGCCAGCAAAACATAGTTTTCTTGTTCCTAGAACACTTCTTTGTTCCAAGTTGGTATTTCATTGTGTACTGTGACTGATGTATACAGCATGCCTACTTGTTCCCACTATAGTTTACTTTCTCCATTTTGGTTCATGTGGGTATCTTTCAGGGCCTTCTAAAATTTTTTGCCTTGTAATTTTTGTATACCTCATCTCAGGACACCATAGGAATGACTTTATGATTTAAACTCTATAGCACTTTAACCGAAAAGAATCATCTTTTTTAAAACTAAGAAATAAATTATGGTATGATGGTTTGAATAAGAAAAACCCCCATAGGCTCTGTGATGACTATTCTTGCTTTTGGCCAATGGCTTAACAGAATATAGACAGGCTGGAAGGGATACATATAGAAACAGTAAGTGAAGTCAAAGAGATTCCATGGAGCTGCCAGAGGAGAAAGACACTAATTTCCAGTTGGAACCTTGCCAGTAGGCCACAAACCTCATAGTAAAATATAAAATACTGGAAATGGGTTAATTCTAGGTATAAGAGCTAGCTAGCAATAAGCTTAAGTGATTTGTCAAGGAGTGATTCAAATAATATAGTTTCTGTGTGATTATTTCAGGGCTGAGCAGCCAGGAACAAACAAGCAGCCGACAACAGGTTTGATACCCAGCACTCCAAAATCTTAGTGGTGAAATATGATCCTGGCACCTAGGAGGTAAAATTAGGTAGATCAGAAGTTCCAGGTTCTGATACTTAAAGAGGTGTTTACCAGCATGGACTACAGGAGAAGTCCCATCAAAAAGAGCCCTGGGACAACTTCTTCTAAAATAATCTTTTTATTTTATCAGTTACCTTGATATCATAATCCAATCACTATCATATATGGTTTGATATTCTGAATATAAGAAAAACAATAATGAGTATTTGAAACCCTTTCTAATATCTATATTTTTTATTGATAAAAGGAGAATAAAGAAAAGAAAAGAAAAAAAAAACAAATTTCCACCTCCTCCCAGCCTCCCATTTCCCTCCCCCTCCTCCCACTCTTCTCCCCCTCCTCCCACTCTTCTCCCCCTCCTCCCACTCTTCTCCACGTCCTCCCACCCCTCTCCCCTTCCCCCCACTCCTCTCCCCCTCCCTCTCCAGTCCAAAGAGCAGTCAGGGTTCCCTGCCCTGTGGTAAGTCCTAATATCTACATTTTATGTTAAAACTACAAAATGAATCTTCCCTATTAAGTAAGAGATTCAAAATTATTCAAATTCAAACGAAGTCAGAGAAAGTAGCTTCCTACACTGTAATTTCTGTTTTAATTGATTAAAAAGTAAAGAATGTTTTCCCACTTCCTTTTCTGCATAGCTACCTGAACCCCGAGGAGGGGTTTGATGAATACATGATATTTCGGAATGAATGCTTCAAACTCATTCACCCTATGAACACTGACCGATTGTGGGTTGTTGTATTGATTCTCATCTACTGTCAGAGGAATTTTCCCTAATGAGGGTTGAGTGATGCACTAGTATGTAAATTTCCAAAAAATAAACAAACAAGAGGAAATCGTTAAAATTTGATGCTTTCTTAAAAGTGAGTAAGTGGATCATGAAAACCTCAGATCTGATCACTTGGAAATGATATGTACTAAAAGTAATATTAAAATGACATATTCATGGGTAAGGAAAATTGCAATTTAACAATAAATTTCTGAGAATACTATTATACATCGATGTAAAATAGATAAGTTTACTTTGGTAAGCTGCTATGAAGTTGCTAAAGTTTCTAGGTTGGATATTTACTTTCAAAATTTATGGCCTTCCTGAACTTGAATTTTACACATTATAGAGAAGTAAAATTAGTTAAAGGATTAATGGAAGAACAATATGGGTTCAGAACATATCTACATTCACAGAAAAACGTCAATAAATGTAACTTTTATTATCATTCCACGTATTTGTTACAGTTAATGAGAAAGTAGGAAAGTAGTAACATTAATTATTTGGCCAATTTTCAATGTTTATGTTCTAAATTTATTTTTTCAGCAAAATGCAAAATTATGATCCCTTCATTAGTATCAGTGATTTCATTCCTAGGCTTCCCATTTGTGAAATAAGTGTCAGCACATCAAATCACTGTAGAAACTATCAAAATAATAGGTAAGTAAACCTTGACATTCATAGATCCATAAATTAAATCAAGAAAAAAGTTTAAGTTTTTGTGTTTAAATGGGCAACATTATAAGTTAGATAATTCCTATGTATTTAAAAGCGTAAGCCAAATCTTATAATAAGGCACTTATTTTGGTTTTAGTTCCAGGGAACCTTACGTTATATTACTTTAGAATGTAAGAAAAGATTACTTACATATAAAGTATAAGCTTATTTAAAAATTCCGTGACTGAGCTTTCAACATTATTAAAAGCATAGAAAATGTTTTTTATCTCATTAAGTATCTGTGATTTTTATTCCTAAATTTTTAATTACTATAAAGTGTCTAAATTATCTAACTAGAATTTTTATGATTTAGAAACACATTGATGTTTATAAGAAGCATGCTTTATCTATACATATCAGTCAAAGAAATTCTATTCCTACATGTGGCATATGAAAGGAATAAACATTTTTAAATACTAAAATTATCTAAATACTAGTTTCTTATATTATTTTTGCATGCAACAATGAGATAAATCTTATTTTATGTGTAAATTCTTTAAAAAATCTGTACTAACCTTTATTTTTAGCTTCACAATGTTTTATAGATTTTTGTTGCTTACTTTGAATAAGAAGTACAAATAATAAGCAATAAAATACAGATAAGAACTTCATTTTTATCAGGCATAGATTTCTAGAAAAAGAGAAACAGTGCTAGGCCTCCTTATCCTTCTGATTTCTCAGGGAAAGTTGAGTGCACTATTTGCCCATTACACAACCCCATGACACAGGGCAATCAGACATGATAGGGCGTCAAGTCAACGTAGGAACTCAATTATTATCATGAGTATCGTTTATGTAGGTCAAATAACATGGTGTGATGTGGGGGTACCTCCAGCCAATGAGAGACATCCAAACCCTATCTCTGGAGGGCATCAACCTAGTTTTTGCTAACTCACCCTCTCTCAGTTCCCTCTAACACAAGCCAGGCTTTTCTCTGTCCTACAGGATTTGAGGTAGAGGCCCTGAGATAATTTTGGCCCAACATCTCCCTCTTTTGTTTTATATCCTACTCCTGACCCAGTCACCAGGCCAGTATAGCCCACGGGGTCAGGGCCACCCCTATCTGGAGTTTCAGCCTGGATACCCTCAAATTGAGAGTTCATCAATGGGGTGAGATGTATCAAGCCTATCATAATGTACTCAAAGGGCCATGAGTTGTACCTGTTTGTATCTGTTTTTGGAATGCTTGTTTCAGCCTTTGGAGAATGCATGGGCCAAAAAAACAGATCAATAAACAAATAGTCACTGGCCCAATTAGGAAAGAGATGAGCCATGGGGACCAATTAAACCAGGTCTCATAGGGGGTCCTTGACTTAAACAAATCAATATCTTTACTTAACTCATCTAGGGTTCTTCTAACTGTCCCAGAATGGTCCGCAGAGAAGCAACATTCTTCCCCAAGTGCCCTGCAAATTTCCTCCTGTTCCAAAAACAGCAAATCCAAGCCTCTCCTATTTTGTAAGGTTACCCTTGCTAAGGAATCCAAAGACATTTGTAAATAATGTAATGCAGTCTATTTTTTTTTTCTAACTATGTCTGCCCAATCTGCTCACATCCCCAAGAAGAACAATAGTAATCATGTGCTGCCCAGTAGTTTCTAATAAAGGATACTGTCTAGTTGCTTCCTACACAGCAAATTGCAGAGGTCAAATCAGGTCAGGTCACCATGTCCAGGATATTGTCATCTGAATAGAGGTTGCAGGGTTCTGGGATCTCTTGTAGGGCAATATGTATGGCCACATTTCCTTATATTGAGTGGATTCTCCACAAAGGGGAATTTTGGTGATCTTTGTCTTGGTACCCCCTGCAAGGAAAACTACAAAGGCGGCCCCATTCTTTGCAAAAGCTGTGCAAACAGTGAATGCTTGGGGTAGGGGCTTAGAAGAAAAGAATAAGGGGACTCTCCAGTGTAGCTCTTGATACAACTTCACTAACTCAGACTCCCATCTATATTAGATAGATGACAGTAGTAGCAGGAAAATATATATGCACTGAACTGCAAGAAGTAAAGGCCGGCCAGTAGCAGGGCTTTGTATTTGTAATCCTTTACGTCTGTATTGTCTGTCCGATGTACCACTCATTCTTAGGCATGGAGTCTCTCCTTTTCGTCAATGTTTCTTGAAGATCACCTCATGGACTCTAGCAGAGGTTTGATCTCAGTTAATTCCAGGTGAAATGTAACTTCCTTTTGGTTAGGGGATCATCTCTGTGTGTGTTCATATCTATGTGTGCTTATATGAATCCCAAAGGATGATGCCTGCTTCTTCAACCACATTCCACAGTACGGATTGGATGACTTACAAGGTAGCACTGAAAGCATTGAATTCTACCCACACCTTAATTCCAAAATTGGTATTCAAATACTTTAAATGAGAAAATTCTAAGAGTTGATGGAGTTCTATATATTTTTTTAGCATATCTATATGTAAGTAGAATGAAATTGAAACAGAAAAAAGAAGAGAGCAGATAGAAGAGTTGGAAGAGAGATAAATGAGGAAGAGGGAAATGGGAAGGAATAATGATAGATAAGGCACCAGTGTGGACTGATGAACCTCGGCTTTTGTGTAGGACCTCATCTCTGTTTCTATGGGATTTGAGATACACAACTCTATTTAAGGTTTGCTGAAGACTTCTCAGTCTATATTTTCCAAAAGAAGAAGAAGCATGCAAAATCTTTGGCATGGAGTCAATCATTCTTATTATTTAGGTAAGTAGCTACTTTAAATGTTTTCTTGAAAATTTGTTAAGCAGAGAACTTAATGTTTTAATAGTTTAATATGAGGTGTTTTATATAAATATGTTAGGTTAAAATGTATTTTCTAACTTTATATTTCATTATGATTTTTATTGAATCAAGAACAAGTGTGATTTGGTTTGACAGGGAACTGGGGAAGGAGGAAAGGTGCTAACACTTAGAGGATTTAAGGACGCCATCTGTTTGGCTGAGGATGCAAATAATCACAAATATTAGGGGCTTTAACACTCCAGGCAAAACTGGACTTGGATTTGTTTTCTTCATGAAGAAATAATGCCCTATTTGTGCTCATATTCTTTGATAATTAGTTCAGTTAATAGCATTTTTAAAGGAATTAAGCTATTCTGTCATGACAGAGGGTGTGTATCTGTAGACTATGGATAAACATGGATAAAGCTATGAAATACTTTCTGGAAAATAAATGACAGTTTGCTCAGTCTATCTGAAAAATTAAAAGTAGCAAAATGATAAATTGCCAAGTTGAGAGACTTAATTAAGGAAAATTTATACTATTTTAATTGCTTCTGATCTCATATTATTTTTATCTTAATTAATTAACTTTGCTTTGGGCAAAATAAAGATAACCGAAGTAGACGAAAAATTCATCAAATTTTAGTACTGTTACTCACTGGTTATTTTTGTAAATTATATATGGAAGAAGGAAATTAGCTTTTGGCTACCCTCCAATTTGCATTTATATAAGTTACTCATGCTATGCCTTGACCCAGGGTTGAGAATGGACACATTTAAGTCATTTTAAAAGGAAAAATAGTAATTTTCCAGATTCTCTCAGATTTGATGGTAATGTTTCAATTTAGGATCTCAATATTCACTAAACCAAACTGATTAGTTTAAATGGAACTTTTTTTAACATTTATATTCTTATTTTTAAAATTTTTTTTTATTAAAAATTTCCGCCTCCTCCCAGTCTCCCTTTTCCCTCCCCCTCCTCCTTCCCCCACTCACCACGCCCCACTCCCTTCCCCTTCCCTCTCCAGTCCAAAGAGCAGGCAGGGTTTTCTGCCCTGTGGGCAGTCCAAGGTCCTCCCCTCTCCCTCCAGGTCTAGGAAGGTGAGCATCCAAACAGACTAGGATCAAAACTCAGTGCCATTGTCCTTGGCTTCTCAGCAGCCCTCATTGTCCACCATATTCAGAGAGTCCGGTTTTATCCCATGATTTTTCAGTCACAGTCCAGCTGGCCTTTGTGAGCTCCCAATAGATCAGCCCCTCCATCTCAGTGGGTGGGTGCCCCCCTCGTGGTCTTGACTTCCTTGCTCATGTTCTCCCTCCTTCTGTTCCTCATTTGGACCTTAGAAGCTCAGTCCATTGCTTGAATGACATAATCAGAACAGAAAGAACTTATACAAATAGGTGATCCATAACTTCCAAATTCAAGGTTATGTCACATAATCTTCTCCAACGAATTATACCTATTATTTTTGCAGGAGTTGTGTGAAACTGTGAAACGCGTTATATATTATTGATTGAATAGTTGCTATGAAAATATTCTAAAACAGTCTATAAACCTAGAAACATAAGAAGTTCCCATAGACAGACATTAACACTAAGATAATATAAAGCTAAAATAAATGTACCATTTCACTGAAACTGAATAAATCATCAACTGATTATACTATTCAGAATATCATCTTCATAAGAAAATTCAAATCGCTGTATTTAAACACCAATCCAAAAGAACTGCTTACTGCTGGGTGTGAAGCATATGGCTGACATACTGTCAGTTCCGTTGCTTTTGCATGCCACTTTTGCAACCAGCTACTGTGATTAAAGACAGGAAAGAGAGACAGACAGAGAAAGAGACAGAGACAGAGAGAGTGCACTTCATGATAGGCCCACAGCTGCAGGCAAAATATTAAATGGTAATTTCTTGTATCATTTAAAGTATTTAAAGTTGCAACAAATACAGTATTTTTCTCATTTGTATTAATTCTTTGATTATTTCATATGGTATATTTTAAAAATTTCATCTTATATTCCAACTCTTCAAGTTTTTCTTCTCCACCCAGCTTTGTGTAATTTTTTTATACTTTTTAAACCAAGAAAGTCTAATTTATACTTTATATATAATTTTGGACATATGTATTTGGATATATATTCTATTGAAATGTTTCAGTTACCTAAGACTAAATCCTTAAAGGAAATTGATACCTCTTCTCCCAACAATGATCAATTATCAATAGCCACTCAACTAGCATTAAGAGTTTGTGCCCACGTCCCTCTCTTTATGCTGAGAATGTGATTCCTTTGAGCTTAGCATGTTCTGTGCCCGCTGTCACAATCAGTGTATGCTCATACATGCAACTGTCCTGGTATGCTGCTGTACTCAGAAAACATCGTTTCCTTTTGGTCATTTACTGAACCTGGCCTTTACATTTTTTCATCCCCTTTGCTATAATGACTCTGTAACCTCAGAAGAAGAGGTGTGATATACATATTTTGTTAAAAGTATATTTCTGAACTTTTCAAGGGCAGCATCCAAAATGGAGAACATGTTAGTGGATTTCTTCACTTGATTAAAAATAATGATTTGCTATTTATTTTAAAAGAGAAAGATAAGAAAGAAGAGAGAGAGATAGATGGATGGATGGAAAGATGAAAGGAGACATTTGGGGATTCTTTTCTTTCTTTTTATCATACTGTTATTGATAATTAACAATCATGTTTCTAGAAAGAATTTTTAACTTCTAGGCCATCTCTTGGCCTCATTATTCTTTCACTGTTCTCATTCTCATCTGCCTTTCCAGATAGTTTGTGATGTAAGTAGGAGTTTATGTAGTACAAATATATAAAACAGCAATCTGGTTTCAAAATTATTCCAATGAAAATTTAGTAGAACAGTGATAATATGTCAGTTATCATATACATGATAAAAGGTATCTTCAAGAAGTAAGGTAGGAGGTTCACAAATTTTAGTACAGCTAAAAATACATCTGAGGCTGAAAAGAATTCTTAGTGACTAAAAGCACAATTCTGTTTGTTTTACAGAGGATTCAGTTTTAGTTTAGACATACAAGTCGCACCACTCACAACTGACCAAGGCTCCAGTTCCAGGGGACACAATACCTTTGTGATGAATACTCCAAGGACTGCATGTGCTCATTTATGCACAGGTATATCCACACACATCACAAACATACACACATATACATAATTTCATTTGAGTTGTTAAAATGTTGATACTATTGAATGAAAAAAATTAGAATCATGTTTATCTAGGTGAACATGATCTCTCCAAATTTATTTTTATTACTAATAAAGAACTGTATACTGGCTAAATATTTTTTTCCGTTCAGAATGTAGAATATTTTCAAATCTTTGCAGAATTTTTATTTATACTTGTAAGTTCTAAGAATGTCTCTTTACATAAATCAATAGCAACATGGCACAAGGTCTTTTAGAGCATTTTAGGCATCACTCAACATTATGTTATAATTCAACAATCCAAGATTCATTTAATAAATATGGTACGGAACTCAAATCAACCAAAGTATTAAGTTTTACTATAAAGTGTTCTAACACAAAATAATCCAGAGATAACAAATTTGATGCTTATATACTGAGTCTTTGTTTTGTGAAATTAGCCTCTTTAGTTTCTGTACAAAGAGCAAAGAATCATGTACTGTAACATCACTGCATTCCATAAGGTACCATAGAAGCTATCTGAGCCTTGGGCTTCTGATAGTGTTTTGATGTTGGGTGGCATGGCTTAGGGATTTATACTGTGAAGTGTATATAATGTGTGTTCAAACTAAGGCTCCAGTGATGTTATTTGATTAAACAAAATCAAACACTGCCAGAAACATCAAACTATCATGACATGCAAAATTCTAAATTAACTTTTGATCAGTAAATCCTAAAAATATTTTTAGTGATGCCAAATTTTTGTAATCCTCACATTGTTATATTGCTCTCACATGGTTATATAAAGATCCCTCAGTTAAAAAATCATTTGTATGAAGGACATTTGTTGGCATTCTGACATATTTACAGTAGTTTTATAATAGTATTACAACTAGAGCAAGACTTAGTTATTATTAAAAAAATTGTGACCGTGAACGAGGTGATCAATTAAATATGTAATATGTATTTTAATCAGAAATACTAGTATTTATGAAGTATAGCACTTTCAGCATTTATCTTATCTAAATAAGTAAAATTAGCTATACAAATGTTGTTAAACTACTATGAAAATGAAATAAACATTACATTGTCAATAGTTAATGATTAAATATGTTTAAATTTCATAGACTTCTATTTAAATATATTCAGTTGCTTAATATGGAAATATATCCACATATCACGTATTTCTTTCTATGTAATAATTTCAAGAGAAATGTTAATCCAAAGGCCATAATTACAAAATAAATTTGAAACTGAATAGAGGCAGGACTTAAAGACATCATATGCAGTTTAGATTTCTATTCCTATGACCAAATCAAATTTGAGAGGACTTGCTCAGACTGTTATCTTTTACCTTCCAGGAACAGCTTTCTAGGGGTAGTGTGCTGCACAGTGGACTAGATCATATCAAACACATCCATTATTCATCAAGAAAATTTCTCATAGACTTGCCTACAGACCATTTCTAAGGAGGTATTTTCTATTTTAATACTTTCCCCTTTCAGATATGTCAAGCTGACAAAAACTACCATAAACCATTGTTACCTTAGTTCCTAGTCTAACTACATGCTTAATACATGTTTTGTATCAATCATAGAATAAAATATAAATGCAGTTATTAAATAGTGAATTCATTTGCTTCAGGATCTATAATAAATTAGTGTTACCCCAAAATAAACAGAATATGTACTTGGACTGACCACCAAAACCACCACTGATAAAATCTATGCAGAAGTATGACACATAAAAATAAATACATATGTGAAATATAATAGCATAAATATAAGCACAATAATATGTACGTGAAAAGAAGATATATTTAATATCTTTATGGAGGGAACTGAGATAAAATAAGTTTAATGTATGAGATATATCTAGAGATAAGGCTTTTTATATATGTGATATGTGTCTCTCCATGCATATACACCCGTATGTATGGGTATACAGAAGGAAAATATGGGTTTTACATCTACAGGAGATGGAGTTATGGCACCAAAAGTAATCAAACTCCAATCCTCCAAAAGAGCAGTAAGTGCTCTTATTAACTGAGCCATCCCTCCAACTCCTAGACACAAGATTCTTTTTTTTTCTTTTTAATATTTTGGTTTTGGGACAGTGAACTTGCCAAGAGGGCAAAGTTGCTTACTACCAAGTGAGATTGAATCTTTATGCAATCCTTTGAATCTATGTGGTAGAAAGAAAGAACTTTCTCCTTGATAATGTCTGCTGACCTGCAAACAGGCATATAGGTCATATACAAAAAAGAGAAAGACAAATGAATGTAACTTATTTCTAATTTGCTAAGATTTATTCAAATTAGTAGTCACATGAAAAAAAAAAGTGATTGATTGAGAGATATCTCCAGTATAAATTTATGTAATATATGTAGACATACATGTATAAAGATGCATATCAAATAGATTAGACTGTTTTAGATTTACTTATTTAAATATATTATTAATATAATAGGTAATTGTCGTTGAAAGCAGCCTAAAATTGTAAAAATAATTTCATATACCTTATATTTTATAATAGTACCTTAGAGAAAAAATATGAAAATCAACTTATAAAAGCAAGTAGTTGTATGTAGGAAAAATATAAAGATTATCATCTGTGGAAAAATACAAAGCAAGCAAGAGTCTTCTGCTCACTTCTGCAGCCAAAGGAAAGCACCAGAGCACTAGTAAAAATTCTTATCTTTTGATCACTCCACCAGCCAAAGGAATGAACCAGAGCACTGAGGAGAAATGTTTGTCCACCTAGAATATTTCCATCCAAGCAATCTTATTGAAGAGTCTTTATAAAATTACAAGTACATGGAAGAAGAAACAAACTCATTTTGAATTTAGAGGAAAGTATGTTTATCATAAAGAGCAGAAATTATAAATAAGACTGAACTAATTCTATTCTACACTTGAATAAATGTAATTATTCAAAAAGTGATTAAAATCTCACAGATTTATCTTTAAATTCAAGGAATGTTTAAAGTTTGTTAGCATAAAATTATGACAAAAACTCATCACAGATGTTTTTCCTGTCAAGTAGCATTAAGACTTAGAGTCAAGGATGAATCTGAACATGAGGGGTCATAGTCTTAAATTCAGCTTGATGAACAGTGTTTCTATTTCCTGATTGAAACTCATGCCACTTCCATGTCTACACTTAGATTTCTGAACCCTCAAATTCTGGCAGTTAGAGAAATTAAATCATAAATCAAATGTTGATTATAGTTTTTGAAGTTTTATGAAGAACAAAGTTTCAGGATTTTAAATTATTACCATTTTCCTGCCAAATATTATTCTCTTTAAGTACTTGTTAGCATCTCTTTCAAACTATTTTATATTATGAGACCAGTAAGTCCTATAATAATGGAGTACTGTCAAAGGAGATAACATATAAATAAGAAGATAGTGTTATAATAGAAGCATTCCATGAGAGAATGACAAATCCTTTCAAAATAATATGTAGAGCAGTAAGATCAAAAGACTCTCTTTTCATAATCAAACAAATGCAATGGAATGAACCTGACACCTGATAGCTGAAAGATCATATCACAAACTAAGGAAAACCACAGGATTGTTATTGACTGCAATGCTTGTAGGTTAGATATGCTGTAGCGTTGATGAAGATGTTAATATTATGGAATCAATAAGTATAACCACACAGTGACTATGATGACCACATTTTTATACCGATTCTGGGTACTTATAAAGATTTAATTTTTACACACAAAATGGGTCTTCATTCAATTTGTTATTATTCTCATCTACTGATGCCATATTTTGGAGAACATTTAATAAACATATCAACTTTATCTTTTTTTTCCTGTAAATACAGCTTTTGGGGGCAAAATCAGCATGAGAAAATAGCATACTATGTTTGGTAGATCCTAACCTATTCAATAAAACTCTGCCAAAGTGAAGTAAGATGTACAAATAGATAAAAAAGGTATAATAACATTAAAAATGATTGCAATTATGCATTTGAAGGCAATCAATGTTGGGCCAAAATTATCTTCAGGGCCTGTTTTTCGAAGATTGTAGCACAGAGAGTTTGAAGGATAGTGTCAAAGCTACTGAGGAAGAATGAGACAGAAAAATCTACCTAGATGCATGCAGAGAAAAGGCTTGGCTCTCTATCATTTGCTGGAAGTACATTCACATCACACGATGTCACTTAACATATATAAGCTGACACTCACAGTTATAAACCGAGTTCCTGCTCTGACTTGTCTGATTGTCCTGTATTGAGGGTCCTGTGTCATGGGGCTGTGGAACAGGCAGATAGTGCACTCACCTTTCCCTGGGAAATAAAACTAAGGAAGACTGGCAAATCAACTTAAAGGATTGTCTATAATCTGCTGAAGCCAAGATGAGGCAAGGGAAGTTCTTCCTAGAAGTATTGCAGAGGGCATATCAATGGCAGTTGGCATGAGTTTTGTCTTTCAAAGTACAGAATTGTAAAGAACTACCTCCCCCCCCATATGCTATTTATAACAATTACTTGTGCTTCCTGCAGGAGGTGAAAAGACCTAGTGTCTTCTGTACAGAATTAGAAACTGTGCATTTATATACTTGGTGTGTTTGCATATATGTGCAAATGGTAATGTCTCACATCATGTGTGTCTACATTAAGGAAAACTAGTTGCAGTTAGTTATCACATTTTACAGTGTCAGTACTTGATTGTGCATGATACAAAGTAATCCCACTCTAGTTCAGAATTAAATATAATAAAGTAGGATTTATTTAAGGGAGACTTACTGATCACTTTCCTAGATCACAATCCTCTGCACGAACGGAGAACAGGAACAAAGTTTTGCAACCGGAAGTGAGAGTCAGAAGCAAGAGAGAGAGCACAGGCTTTATAGCTACCTTTATATTCTAAGAGACCTTGCCCAAGTGGGCTGGTATCTTAAAGGCTATTGGCTGAAGAAGCAGAAGGAGCTCCCATAGCAAGTTCTAGCAATTGAATTTAGGTTATCAGTTTTGGCAACTAATCATGTCACAGGCACAACACTTTTCACCTGTTATTTTGAAATGATTTTACTTTTTATTAATCTTATCACATCTCATAGGAATGATTCCAGAACTGAAATCCTGTGTGTATTTGTGTGTGTGTCTGTTTGCATGATACATGTGTGTGTGCATTGGTAACAAATAATATTAAATTAATAGTGTGCTTGTGTATGTATGTTAGCCTGAATTTTCAATTTGACATATGCTTGAATTATATGACTGAAAAAATATGAATTGAGGAAACTCCTAGACCATATTGGCCTATTGGTAATTGAATTGATTTTTAATTGATTTTGTAGGGCTGTACCTGCTATGTGCTTCACTACCCTAAACAGTTAGTTCTGTTCTATATGTGAAAGATAGCTTAGTATGAGTTTGTGAGTAAATCAACAGGTATTTTTTCCTGGGGTTTCTATTTCAGTTTCCTGTTTGATTTCCTACAATAACGTTTTTCAGTAATATATAGTAATCATATAAGCCAAAATAAAACATGCCCACACCAAATTGCTGTTTATAATGATATTTATTACTACAACAGAGATGAAACTAGTACAAAAATTGGTACCAGAGAAATAGGCTTGTTGTTATGAAGTTCTAACCATGTGGCTTCTGTGGCTTGGACTGCATTATTGGAGGTGCATAGAATATTTAACTTTGTGCTAGAAAAATACATTGAGTGTTCCCAAAACTGAATTTTATATTTTTGCATGAGCTTGGAAGATAGGAATTCAGAGAGAAATTCAGAAATGTGGGTCTGACTTGTGTAGTTTAGAATGAATCAAAATCTCTTCCAGCCATTTCTGTGATATTTTGGATTAATAATCTGTGTGTTCTGGGTTTTGTAATTTATAAAAATTCAGAACCATTGTGTTGAAACCGTCTTTGATTCATTGCCACAATATGAAAGTATTTCTTCAGGGTCAACTTACAAATGCTGTGGTCTAAGAGAGAGAAGAGTGCCTCTTATATTTTCTGAATGGTACTCATTTTGAAGGAATAAAAAATAATTTTGAAAAGTTTGAAGAACTCATGGAGAATAATTTATGCCTGACACTTTGGAGCAGGGTAGAGTACCAGAAGAGAGGTCAGGAAAGGTTATTGGTGAAAACATAATTTGATATGAAGTGGAATTCTCAGGATGTGAAAGATTCTAGGACAGTAGAATATCTGTCAAGGACAGCAGCAGGTGTTGGTAGAGGAAGTCTGACCCAAGGAGAAAAGCTGTGTTTGCTGCAGATGTAAGAGCTGGAAAAGTGGAACAGGTCAAGCCTTTGGAACCAGATTAGTAGACAAAGAACAGTTCTGAAAAACCGGGCATTGACAGAATTTTGATTTAGTTTGCCATATTTGGGGTTTGCTCTTTTGCTATACCTTGGTCTCCACTGTTGTGCTTAAACTGTTTTTAATTTTGTAGGATTATAGAATCAGAATACTTTGTACATTTACAGAAACACTGAACGTTCATTAGAATTTTAAAGACTGTGGAGCATTTGATGTATAACTTGAAAAATTGTTATATTTTGGAGACAAAAAAAAAAAAGAAGCATGTTAACAATTACAGCACCAGGACTGTTTTATCCCCAGAACAACAGGAAATGCTAGTGTGGACAAAGTTAGGATTCAAATCACTCAAAATATAATAAAGTAATTCAAAAATGAATTGAATACAAATTGAAATATATTCCATAACAAAACAAACAACATAAAATGTGGGTAAGCTACAGAGTGGTGAAATGTCTTTGCCACCTACTCTTATGATAGTTGATTAATATAGAGGGTGAAAAACCTCAAACTATTAAAACCAAAAAGAGTAATTGCTGGGGACTATATCAGGAGAGCAGCAGGTGGCAAATGACTTCAGGGGCTGAGCATACCAGGAAGCAAGATTTTGATGGAGGAATCTCAGGCCCCAAGAGGCTCAAGCCCAGAATGTCTCTTGCTACTGTTTTGCCTTTACATGTTTGCTGCTGCCGTTTTCCTCTGGTATCTGGCATGGTGTGAAAGGACATGGGCAGATCCCTACTGATCTTAATATAGTGTGATTACCTCGTGCAAATATCCTATTCTACTGGGCATTTTTAACCTGTGGATTATTGTGAAGATGATTTCTTCATAAGCTGTATTGTTTAACTGAAGCAATAATTTTATACAATAATAATATCGGCTTAAGTAGAATTTTAAATAAATATTGTAAGGGATTATGACAGAGGTGAGGTTGGTGAAAAAATTAACATAGTAAAGGAAGGACAAAATATTCCTCCTGCTTTTCACAAAGCAGAGACTGCAGCTGTAGAGGATTAAAAAATATACAGCCGGGCAGTGGTGGCGCACGCCTTTAATCCCAGCACTCGGGAGGCAGAGGCAGGCAGATCTCTTTGAGTTCGAGGCCAGCCTGGTCTACAAGAGCTAGTTCCAGGACAGGAACCAAAAGCTACAGAGAAACCCTGTCTCGAAAAATCAAAAAAAAATAAAATAAAAATAAATAAAAAATATACAAAGAACTATCACACAGAACACATGAGTTTCTGTTGAGGACCCATTTAGACTGAAGCTTGGGTTAATGACTAAGAAACACTTGAGTCCCAGAAACCCAGCTAGCTCAAATTCTTTCAATCTGCGTGTTGATATATATATATATATATATATATATATATATATATATATATATATATATCACTGGGTTTCAATATGCATAGTAGCCAAAACAAAGCTTTTTAATGACTTAAGACTAGAGTAAGATGTTTTTGTTAATAGCTTTGAAAAGAAAGCCTCCCCCCCCCCAAAAAAAAACAATGAGTTTTACAGAGTTGAGTAAGGGATGCCTTAAGATCAGTGAACAGGAACAAAGTAGTCTAATTATTATTAGCTGATGTGTCTTTCTTGCTTGGATGGGTTGGTGATCAAGGGTGATGATTAATTTCTTATAGCCATTTCTGCCCTCAGCTTGCTGATACAGATAACTTTTCATGAATGGGTATGCACCCTGTGGATTTAAAGTAGAGGTGGCCGTTTTTTTCATGTATAAAAGTTTAGGTTTCTGATTATTTTAAGATTTATCATAAGATTAGCTTTTGGGATAAATAATAAAGTGATTGTCCTTTCTTTGTAACTACAAAATGCAGTTTGCCAATAGAACTGTCTTAGAAAAATATCTTGTTTGTTTACACTCTGTTAATCTATAACAAGTTGCTTGAGCACGAATTTAAGTGGGTTCTTGGGACAACCTGCTTTTCTCCTGTAATATGTAAAATTTTTAATCATGTAAGGGATATGGAAAACATGTTGTAACCCATATTCTTTATAATCTTTCACTTGAAAAATAGAATGTAATCATATTATAATTTCTACGTTATTTGAAGGATTTTTCTGGGACATGTAAACTGTAAGGGAAACAATAAAGCTAGAAGAAGGAAAGATGAAGAAGGAATGTTAGAAAGAACACATCAGGATAGACAGAATAGAAAAATCAGAAAAATAAAGTAGAACCAGCAACAGAAAAAATAATAAAGAACTAGGTTGGCCCACAGAAGAGTCCTTATGTATCTGTTTGTCCAAGTCCACCAACTCAATAGACCCCCCTGAGCTTCTGGAGACTGGTTCTCACATTAGTAATAGTTAATCTAATACATGGACACTTGAACTGAACAGATACATTTCAAGTGGAGTAGTATAAATGTAAATAGATGTATTTTTCAATTCTTTAATATCTGTAGCCACGAGTGAAAAAAAATCAAACTGTATTTAATTTTGGTCTCACTTCATTCTGAGTGGCTATCATTGAGCAAGTAAACAGAAATAATACATATTGGTGATGATGTTTAGGGAAATGTGTACCTAATTCACTTTTGGTAAGAATCTAAAGTAATAAAAAGGCTATGGAAATCAGTGTGGAAGATCCTCAAAAATCTAGACTCTTATGTACCTTATAATCAATCCAGGGGTAAATTACTGGACAAGAACCCAAATGAGTTCCTATGCTGATAGTTGCACACTCATGCTTATTTTGCCACTGATAATGATGGAAAGTAACTGAATTAAAATAAGAATATTTAAAAAGATGAATGAATGGATGGGTGGATGGATGGATGGATAGATGGATTGATGGATGGATGAAATGTAGCATATATAGGCATTGGTATGGTATCCTTTCACTAAAAATATTGTTTGCAAGAAAATGTACAGGCTGAAGATCATTGTGTTAAGAAGTATCATCTAGACTTGGTTAAACAAGTATCATATTGCTTTTATTAGATGAATATTAAAAGGAACAAAGTTGGAGGGAATTCCCTTGTTGGTTCGCAGGCCATCTGGCTAATTTAGACCTGAAATAATTACATAGAAACTGTATTAATTAAATCACTGCTTGGCCCATTAGCTCTAGCTTCTTATTGGCTAACTTTTATATTAATGTAACTCATTTCTATTAATCTGTATATTGTCACGTGGCTGTGGCTTACTGGGTAAAGTTCATAGCCTCTCTCTCCAGCAGCTCCCTGGCTTCTTTTTGACTCCTCCCTTTTTCTCCCAGCATTCAGCTTAACTTTCCCTATCTACCAAAGTTCTGCCTTTCTATAGGTCCAAAGCTGTTTCTTTATCATTAAGAGTAATCAAAGCACACAAAGGGGACTCCCCTAGAACAAGACTTGAAAGTAAAAATAAATTATTATTAGCTAGGAAGAGGATCAGTGAGAAGTGGACATAATTGCTTATAAACAAAATGTAAAGAAGAATAAATTCCATGATATACCTATATTAAATTCTCACTCTATTCATTATTTTATATAGTTAGAAAATGAAAATTACATAATATACATCATACACATACATGCGTGCATACATATTTGGTACTTGAGTGATGAAGATTTGCATTACTATTTTTGTTTTTATTTTAGTCTGGATGAGAATATCATATATTGTACGTAAAATTTTTTGTATTTAAGGGGAAAAAGAGTTGCCTCAGAGATTAAGAGCATTTATTTCTCTGCAAAGAATATGGCTTTGGGTTCATGCACACATATCAGACAGGCCTCTATTACCTATAACTGAAGCTCCAGGCATCCAAAAATGTGTACTTCTACTGTGCACATGGTACACAGACAGACCAGTGGGTACCCAGAAAGAGACATAAATAAAAACTGAACAAATAAATTTGAAGAACATTACAAAAATTTTGAATTTTAGTTGGCTACACAATGCAGTAACATGGCCTCACCTGTTTATACAGCATCACAAGGATTATGAAAGCCAGTATCTCTTCAGAATCCATTATCGGGAAGTCATAGATTTATGGAATCTTACAGGTTAAGCTTATTAAAACCATTAGCCATGAGGAACTCCTAGCTTTCATTCTCATCCTAAGTTGAGAAATATCTGGAGAAGGGTGATTAAAGAAAGCATAAAAATATAATTTCATATCTGCCAATATCAAAGAACTGTGTGCATCATCCTTAGTGACAGAATGTTTTAAGTTACATAACGCAGACACCAATAAATTTAGGAGCAAATTTAGCAGTTCTCTTAAAGACAGAATAGCATAATTTAGAGGATGTATTGATAACAAATTTAAATAAAAATATTTTTTAAAATAAATTTCTAACAGAAGACAATCTTTTCTTTACAAATGAAGAAATAAAAGACAATGAAACATAACTTTTTCCACATCAGAATTCAGGAAGGGAGTGGGAACTGGGATTGGTATGTAAAATGAGAAAAGTAGAGCTGATTCTCATCTTTAGAATCATCTGAAGTCTGTCTTCCAGAGGGCTGTCTCCATCGTTCCCACAACCTTCCTGAACCTTGGTAACTGATTCTCTTCCTCTTCCCTCCTGGACCAGCGCAGTCAAACAATCCTGAGAAGAAGCAGAACTACATATAATTATTAAATAAAATGAGAGAGCAACCTTAAACACAACTCTAAATGAAAAACAAGTCCCTATTCATCTTGTCATTCAGCAATTATATTGGAAAGTAATGTGCTACGAAATTAAGATGATATTATTTGGCAAGAAAGACTCAATGTCAGCACTACATAATATAGTATTCTTTAATATTTCAAAATGATCACTTAAAATAGCTTCAAAGCATAAATTATATTGAACTTAATATTTGTAAAGAATTAAACAGTTTATATTATACCTGTGCAACTTATTAAGTATGTTGCACAAGGAAATAATTTTCACTTTCAACTTTGATGAAAATGCAAAATCCTTGTAATAGGATTCACACATGAATCATTCTTAATTTTTCTTATTGATAATTTCAGTATGTTACTTAGACTGGTTTCAAGTTGTAATCCACCCATCTCTGCTATGGATTGCCAGCATCAGCCCAGTTATCTGGCTAGTTTTCAATTGTTCTCACCATTCATTTCAAGTGGTGTCGTTAGTCTCTTTGCACCTTCTCTTGAGGAGAGTAGTAATCATCACCATCATGCATTTTAGTTTTTATTTTATTTTATTTGACTGTGGAGTTTATTTGAGAGGAGAGAAAGGTAGAGGGGAGGGAGGAAAAAAGTGACAGAGGGGGGAGAGAAAAGAAACCAAGAAGAGGGACATGTCCTGCATGCCCCTTCAGAGGAACAGCGTCAAAGAGAGCATGGTTTAGTATTTATTGACAAACTATGACTTGTTTCTGTTTATGTAGGCATGCATCACTACCTCCCTTCTCTTAATTTAGCAATTTTGTGTATTTCAAAATAAAAATCTTTTTCCTTTCATTGTGTATATTTTATAAAGAAATACTTTACTATTACATTTATAGTTTCAGTATTTAAACAAATTGATACAAGTACTTTATGATGCTTCTTATTAAAATTTATTTGATTTTCCAATGCCAAACAGCCATCCCTGAACACATACATAGAAACAATATTATAAGACTGAACGGTTATATTTAGGAATATATATGCATATGTGTATACATATATGCCCGTAATAACAAGTACTGTGAAAAGCGATAAGTCTGAAGGAGAGCGGGAAATGGTTTATGGGAGGTTTTGAGGGGAAAAGGAGGGAGAAATGTTTGTAATTGAATTATAATTTTGTGACAGCTATTCTTGTTTCTCACTTTGAATCTGAAATTAACTAAAACCACGGTGGCTACCTGGCTACACCTGTGAGGAGTTTTTCTTAATTCAGTCATTTGCAGTGGAAAGATTCACCTTTAATCCACATACCTGAAGATTCAGCATTAACATGAGCCACAACTTCTGCTGGGAGTCTATGTGAAGGACATGGAACAAAGAAGCTTTTGCTCTTTGCTCGGATGCCCTTGGTTTTGCTGACCATTCCATGCCTTCTCTGGCATTAGAGCCTACTTCTTTAGGATTTTGGCACATTCTGAAGACCAGTTGAGACATTTATCAATCTTACCAAAAACAATCGATAGATTCAATGCAATGCTCATCAAAATCCCAGAGAAATTCTTCACAAACCTCGAAAGAATGGTACTCAACTTCATATGGAAAAGTAAAAAACCCAGGATAGCCAAAAACAGTCCTGTACAATAAAAGGGCTTCTAGAGGCATCACAATCCTTGACTTCAAACTGTTCAATAGAGCTATAGTGCTGAAAACAGCCTGATATTGGCATGAAACAAACAGGAAGACCAATGGAACTGAATTGAAGACCTGGTTATTAACCCACCCACCTACAAACAACTGAGCAAAAAATATAAAATGGGAAAAAAGAATGCATGTTTAATGATAGGTGCAAGTATTCTTATTTTTTATGAATAAAATAAAAAACAAGAATTTCAAAAGGGTAAGTATCTGGATTGTGGTGAAATGTATTAAGAATAAACTTTATCTGAGTGCAAATGAATAAATAAATCATATTATTGTAAATTTCTTTGTGTATGTAACAGATATTTTTGTCTACATTTCTAAGTAAAGCTAACAATTCTGCACTGCCTTGGAGAGATGATAGTTTAGCAGGAAAACAGTGATCTTTGCCCAGGATCCATGTACTTTATTACCCTGGCATTTGTCACCGCTCACTGCCATAATAAAGAATCCCTAGATGGAAACACTTGATCTAGACAATCTTACTACTGAAACAAAGAAAATTTTCTAAGCTCTTTCTAAATTGAACATATTTTAATTTTAACATAAATTGTTCCGTTTTCCTCCCTGAAGAATCTTTAATGAGTTTCTGTCATAGCTTATTCTCACTTCATGTTAGAATAAATTAACACTTCATTAAAATGCATTAATTTATTGAAAACAATGTTTTCCTTTGAGAAATAACTTTATTTGCATATATTCATTGTATATAGTAATGGGTTTTATAAGAACACTTACATACAAATATATAGTGTGCTTTGTATAGATTTTCTCCATCCCTAACTATTCTTTTTCTTTCATCCATTTCCCTTCGCATTTTATCTCTCAGTTTTGTATCTACTGTTATGTCATAAGTATATACATAATTTTCTGTATCTATATGAAATCAAGGATCCAGAATTGATAAAAATATGTACTATTTGTCTTTTAGGTTTTGAATTAATTCACCTAAAATTTAAAAACCCAGTTGCATGCATTTTGACTGCAAATAAAGCAGTCACATTGTTTTACATAGCTGAACAAAATTTCATTCCATATATAAATCAAATATTTTTTGTGAATAACTGTGCTGACAGAAGTCAAGTTCCCAGCTTTTCTATTGTGAACAACGCATTAATAAGAATCAAACATTCTAGTGTGCCTATGATAGGTTGAATTAGAGTCCTATGAATAAATACTACAGCGGTATAGCTGGGTCATTAGGAGAGGTATTTTTAGTTTTGTGAGGAAACCCAATAAGTATTAAAATCTATAACTCAGTACAACACAAAAATGCCTTGTGATTTTAGAACACAACACTTTCTCTTTAATATGTGTTAAAATAAAAAATAATAATCACCATTTCATGTGCATAAAGTCTAAATAACCAGAACACCATATTCTAGATAGTATATAGATACATTCTTATAAAGCTAGGTATTTAAATGAAAGTCAGGGCCTGATTATTCAAAGCAGGAATGCTATCAGAACTCTATCACTGGCCCCATATTTTATAAGCCTATGTTTGATTGTGTTATTTGTAATGTCTGTGTTTATTTGTGTTATTTGTATGTATATAAATGTTGGTTTCTGTCTACCTATGTTGTTTCCATGCACAGCATATACTTGTATATATGTTTGTGTGTGTTTATGTGTTTATGTAAGTGAGAGAGAGAGAGAGGAAGAGAGAGGGGGAGGGAAGGGAAGAGAGGCCTATAAGGGATAATAATAAAAAAGAAGAGCTACCACATATGAATTGGGGAAAACTCTGGAAAGATACAAAGAGAAACAACAAGAAACAGGAACTTATTCTAACACTCAGGTATCCCATAAAATCAATAAATATATATATCATATTTATTTATATCATATATATATATATAGGAACTTATTCTAACACTCATGTATCCCATAAAATCAAATAATATATATGTAAATGATTGGTATTGTGAAAAGAGAGAAGAAAATAAATAAAATGCAGAAATAAATATGAAAAAGTATTAAAATAAAATTTAAAAGAAAATTAAAACAGAAGATTGCTGACAAGACATCTTGAGACAACAAACCACCAAGGATGCCATTAGGTTTGTGTTCTGCTCACCATCTGCAGCTGGTCAAACAGACTACCTGTGTGGGTAGTAGTTTTGCCCAGTGAGATCCCCAGGAAAAAAAATAAATTTTCATTTGCAAATGATTATTCATTGAAGAATAGCTTGGTTTAGGAATAGCGGTATTTATTTATTTCTCCTTTCAGTTTAACAAGCCTGCTGGTGTGAATCACTGAATTACTAGTGCATGTTGCTTCAGTCTCTGTGAGTTCAAATGTGCATAGATCTTGTTAATTTTTTTTTTACTGTTTTTATTCACTATACATTTATCTCCACTCTCCTTCCTTCCCCCCTCTTCCAATCTACCTTCTCCTATGATCCCCATGCTCCCAATTTTCTCAGAAGATCTTGTCTTTTTCTCCTTTCTATTTAGATCCATGTATGTCTCTGATAGAGAACTCTTTGTTGTCTAGGTTCTCTGGTGTTGGGGATTGTAGGCTAATTTTCTTTGTTTTATGTCTAAAATCACTTCTGAGTGAATACGTATTGTATTTGTCTTTCTGGGTCTGGGTTACCTCACTCCATATGATTTTTTTTTCTTGATTTATCCATTTGCTTGCCAATTTCAAGATGTCACTGTTTTTTCCCCCACTGAGTAGTACTCCTCCAAAATAAACAGAGAATTCAAGAAACTTGACATAAACAGAACAAATAATCCAATAAAAAATGGGACATTAACTTAAACAGAAAACTCTCAACAGGTGAATCTCAAAGGACTGAAAGACACTTAAGGAAATGCTCAACATACTTAGCCATCAGAGAAATGCAAATCAAAACATCCCTGATATTCCATTTTACAATGGTCTGACTATGGGTTTCTCTATTGTTCCCATCTGCTTCAGGAGAAAGCTAATGAGGGCCAACCAAGATATTAATCTATGAGTATGGCAAAGTGTCATTAGAAGTCATTTTATTGCTGATTTTTTTGATTATCATAGTAGTATTTGATTTTACAATAGATCCGTAGGCTATATAGTCCTTTGTTCTTGGTCACATAAGCAGTGTTGGGAATGGGATTCCATGTGAACCATTATTTAAAAACAAGTAATCACAATTAAAATAAGCATTCTTATATTTTATGTTAAACGTTCCTAGTAAGGAATACAATGTGAGGGTATCATGATAGTTTAAATAATTTAAATATTTCAAAATATACAAATGAAATTGATGGATCAAAGGAGCAATGGATACTAATATACATTTAGCTAGGAAGAAAATGAATTGCTAGCCAGGACATATATAGTTACAATATAAAGGAGACTTGTTGAGTATTTACCTGGTAATAAAATTATTGTCTGTATGAATCACAATTTTTGGTTAATTATCTGCTTATCATTTGAAAACATATCTCAGAATCATCTTTCTACCTTTACAATCAGTAGAATGATGAGAAAATTTTGTTTATCTACTGACAGAGATGAATAAGAGTCTCTTTACAACATATGCCTTGAATAAGTCATTGATAAATTTCAGTAAAAATGTGTATTTCAAGGCTGCCAGTATTAGCAAATCTTCCACATGGCAAGTATAGGAATGTGGTTGTGGGTAATGTTCACATTATTATTACTTTTTTAGTATTTTCTCTACTGTCATTTGTTTTATTTCTCATGAATTGTCAATATTTTTCCATTGTCAACCTATCTAATTCACAATGAAAAACAACATAAAGTATTTCATTATTATTTCAAATCCCAGCTCACTTCTCTAGTACTACAAAAGTTACCTTACACATTATTTTCTAAACAAATATGCTATTAAATATGTTTTAAGCTATGAAGATTTTATGTACACCTGTTGTAGCATACCTAATGTTTTTAATATTGAATATTTGTTCTCTGGCTAAGGCCATTGGCACCTGTACTACTAGTAACTAAACAACTTCACATGAACTCTAGACAAGCTAGAACACATTGTCTTAGTTTCTTTTGTTGCTGTGATAATAACGTTGGCCTAGAGAACAGAAGTTGGAAAATATTTATTTGTGATACAGTCCATCACAGAGAGGAATTCATGGCAGGAGCTTGAAGCTGCTGGTCACATCACACCCACAAACAAGAATGTGATGAATGCAAACTTCTGCTTAGTTTCCTTTCCCATTTACAGAGTCAAAGGTTCCCTGTCCAGGGAGTGGTCATATCAGGCAAAGAAGATGGCTCTTCCTGTGTCAGTTAGTTTAATGTGAATAATCCCACACTAGCATGCTGAAGTCCCATCTCCCAGGTGATTCTAGATGTTGTGAAGTTGATATCACCAGACATAGCTCACATTTTGTTTGAATAGTATAAGTTTTATTTCAAATTTGTATATAATAGCTCAAAACAAGACACCATTGTTATGTACCTTTGTAAATTACAACTGAGCATCTCCAATTAATATTAAGACAATTTTGGCAGTAGAGGAGGGTAAATGATGCTGTAGTCTACTTGGCTTTATAATCTCCCTCTCTGTCTCTCTCTTTCACTCTCTTTTTTTTTTCTCTGTTTCTGTTTCTCACTTCATATACTCCTCTTGGAAAATTTGCTTAGGTAGAGTCTTGTATTCTTATGAAGCTAGCCTCTCATTTTCAGAATGCTTACGAAATACCAACTAATTGAGAGAACCTGCTTCTTCCTTTCCACTTACAAATGTCATAGGCCAATATGTTCTATTATGAGCTGGCGACACGATCAAGGACCCTGTGGATTAATTAGAACTTTCAACATGAGATTGATATAGCGCAGAGGTAGGGCAATGGGGATATATTGCTGTTTCCTGGTAGAGTGAATCAAAGCACATCTGGTATTTTCCTTAAAGAATGCAGAAAAGAACTTGAAGCAGATGGATAGCTTCATACCAGGGGATACGTTCATTTTCCTGACAGCAATTTTTTTTTGATGCATCTGTGTTCTCTACAGACCAATCAAACAAGCTGTGGATAAGCTACACACACTTTTCAAATGTGTAATAATAGCACTAACTTTTGCATTTAAATATTAAATTTTGTTACCAGTTCAGTTTTCTTAAAGAGTATTTGTTTGTGTGAATACACTTCTCCCATCCTACTGAAATAATAGACTTCCAAGGTCAGGAAGGCCAATTTTATGAAGGTCTGAGAAGTACAAAATATGTATATTCTGATGAGTTTCTGGGAAATTACTTACTTCTTGGAGGGAAAATATAGGAAAATTTAAGGAACACTGATAAATTCACAAATAATAGGCGTCTTGATTGTAAGAAGTTAGTACAATTAATAGACAGTCCTCATAAACTATTCAGAACTAAAAGGGTCAATTGTCTTATTAATATTCCATGAGTAAATTTCTAAGTCTCTCTTTGAGTGAAATTGCAAATTATAGTATATAATCAAGGTTTAAAACAGGACTTTCCCTATAGAAGCCAAAGATTAGTGTCTCCCTCAATAGCTTTTTACCTTGATGTTTGAGTCATAGTCTCTCTTCATGAAATAGGAACTCATTAATTCTGTTAGACTTGCTGGCCAGGGAATTCTGCAAGTCTACTTGTCTACGTCTTCTTTTGTACTAGGATTATAGATGTCCACCACTACCACGTGCTTTGTACATGCCTGGTTGGATCCAAATGCAGGTTCCCTTGTTTTGGAATCACTTAATTGACTGAACCATCTCTTCTCACTCTCTACATTACTTTTAATTAGGTAGAGATTTATTATTTTAACTTATTAACTAATTTAACAAATACTTTTGTACATATACATTTTACTTTGCCTGGATGTATGTTGAAGAGAATTTTGCATCCTCTGGGACTTGAGTTCCAGACAGTTGTGAGCTGCCATGTAAGTGCCAGAAATTGAACCTAGTAACTCTAGAGGAATTGTCTGTGCTTGTATTGGCTGACTCATCTCTCAAGCCCCTAGATTTCTTTCTTTATATTTTTAATCATCCTAATAGATTGTGGTAGATGGTGGGCCAGTTCTTCATGTCCGGAAGTCACCAATTAATTATCAATAATATCCCAGGAATTCAACCATTTATCATTTATTGCTCATGATATTCAATATGTCTACAATAGATAAGTATGACTGCCATATATTTTAGATCATTTATGTTTTGACAAATTAATGTAATGTTCCTTCAGTTCATCTAAAATTGGTGAACAGTTTTGTGCACAAAAGGACACTGCAATTGTTAGGATTTCCTCCCATCATTTCCATCTCTCCTCCTGAGATATTGTGTATATAAAGCAGATAAAGCCCTTATAACACATGCTAACCCAAAACACATCATAATTCTCTTTTATCTGCTTTCTTGTTGCTATGGTTTATAGCATGAGTATATAAGATAGCCAGAATTTTAATGTTTTCACTAAGAGTAGAATGGTAAGTTCATTACAGTCATTAATTAAATAATTTTGCTCACTGGAAGCATGGATATTGTATAGTCAAAAATTACATATGTCATTAAAAGATAACTCTGTCTGTCTCTCTTAGGGTTCTCCTTGTTTTCTGTCTTCTGTGGGGTTGCACACAATAGACTTGTTACCCTTTGTTTTTTATTTAATATATACTTATGAGTGAATACATACCATGTTTGTCTTTCTATGTCTGGTTTATCTTCCTCAGGATGGCTTTTCTAGTTCCACCCATTAGCTTTCAAATTTCAAGATGTCTTTTTTTTTGTTTGCCACTGAGTAATACTCCATTGGGTAAATATGCCACATTATCATTATCCATGGCTCACTCTGGGAAGCGGAACTAGACTAGATCTCCTTAGTAATTTGGCAGCATGGATGGAGATGGAGGGTGGTAGGGGAGTGGTGAGAGAGCAAGAAGAGCAGAAATGAGAGCAGGAGTGAGCAGGAAGATCTAGTTGGGTATAGGACAGAGAGGGAGAGCAAGGAAAGAGATACGTTGAAGGAGGAAATCCTTGTGGACTTAGCAAGAAACCAGGCACTAGGGAAACTCCCAGAAAATATTAAGGATGATCCCAGCTAAGAATCTAAACAGTAGTGCATAGGGTACCTAAATGTTCCTTCCCCATAAAACTATTGATGACTTAATTGTCTTCATAGAAATTCATCCAGTAACTGATGGAAGCAGATACAGAGATCTACAGCTAAGCACTGAGCCGAACTCCTGGAGTCCAGTCATATTAGCAAAGGGGCCAAGACTGTGATGGGAATACCCATAGAAACACCTGACTCAAGCTAGTGCGAGATCACTGACTCCGGACTGATAGCTAAGGAACCAGCATAAGACAGAAATAGACTCTCTGGATGTGGGTGACAGTTGGGTGGCATGGACAGTTTGTGAGGCCACCAGCAAAGGAACAAGTATTTATCCCTAGTGCATGATCCGGCTGTTTGGAACCCATTCCCTATGAACAGATATCTTGCTTGGCCTAAATAAAGAAGGAAGGACTTTGATCCTCCCTCAAATGATAGGAAAGACTTTGTTCACTCTGCATGGGAGTCCTCATCCTTTTTGAGAAGTCGATGGGGGGGGGTGTTGGGATGGAGAAGGAGGAGTTGAAGGACTGGAAGGAGAGAGAACTAGGATTGGTGCGTAAAATAAGATTTTTTTTTTAAAGTTAGTATGTCTTCTTATGTCTTGGTGTTTTATCCTCTCTTTTGTACAAGAAATTAAAAGTATCACAACATTAATCATCATAGATTGTGACCTTTTATCAAACTATTCCTCATGTAATGAGATGGAATTACTCTCAGCTACATAAACAAGAACACATAACATGACATTGCTCAATCTTTCTGAAAGTTATATATGGAAAGGGTGGTGGAGGATAAAAATGTGCTGCATTTAACTAGTTGTGTATTCAGTTGCTCTTTATGTAAATTTCAACATGTCCATGGTCAGATATTTTCTTAATCTCTTAGTTGATAGTTTGACTTTTGGAAGTCATGGAAAAGGATCAAAATGAGAAATGAGAACTGAAGATTCCTTAATGTAATTGAGAAACTAAAGGAAGACATTCTGTATGATTGTATCTTCTAGTAATATCAGAAGCTACACATATGAAGGTTCACCAATTTGACCATCCAAATTTGAGCTGAACAAAGAGTACACCAATGACCAGGCTAAATTCCACACAAAAGTGCCCATGAGGTCGCTACTTAAACTGAGTATTACAAGCAACTGGATAAAGCTGGGAATGGCAAAGGTTATCTTCCCTAGAGAAGAACATACCAATTGTTGGACCAGTGCCAAATGGTCAACCCTGAAAACATTCATATAAGTCATGTTAAATGGATTTACCAGGTCACATTTGGAACTATGTATGTATATGCTATTATATAGTCATGCAGTAACAACTGGTGATACAAGAGGAAATGAAGTTGGGGAGGAGTGAAGGGTATATGGGCAGGTTTAGAATAGAAGGCAATAAAATAAAATCTCAAAAATAAACAGAGATAACAGCAAAAAATACAAAGTGTTTTCACATGCTATGTAGAATGATTTTGTGTAGATGGTGGCTTTGACTCTCACTCAGTTCCACCCAAATAACCTCAGTGCTTTTCTTTGTTTAGTGTTTTCACATCCATGTTTCAGATTAATAATCACAAAATATCTGGGCACTGAATACTAGAAGCACTAGTAGTCCTGGGACAATTTGCCTAATACTTAATTGACTGGTGACATTAAGAAAGTATTGAATACATCATGGATACACAGGACTCAAGGGTACTTCAAGTCTAAGGTCAGATGATCAAGAGATCATACCATGCTATTTAGAAGCTCTGTATTTTTAAGTATCATGAGTTGTTTATTTCTGGAAGTTTGCACATAATATTTTCAGACTGAGATTGGCCATGGATAGCAGAAATTCTAGAAAGTTAAGCAACAGATAAGTAAGATTATTAGAAGTTCATAATCTCCAAGCTAAGATATAACTGCATTATAAAGATTTATTACAGTTCTCCTCTCCTGGGAATTCTAATTTGTTTTCAGTTGCTTTGATAAACACCATGATCAAAAGTAACTCGATATAAAGGGTTCATTAAGTCATACATGTTGGATTCCAACATCAGGGAAGCCATTGTAAGATTTTAAGGCAGGAATTAGAAGCAGAAAGCTGATTTCTGGCTTTTTCTCCCTGACTTACTCAACTACCTTGCTTATACGGTTCAGACATTCTTGCCTAAAGATAATACTGTCCACAGTGGACTGGGCCTCCAATCTCAAGCAGCAATCAATCAACTCATAGACACGGCCAGGCCGACCAAGGCAGTTCTTCATTTGAGAGTTCCTTTTCTCAGGTGATTCTAGGTGTATGTCAAATTGAATTACATGTGGTGCAAAGAATGTCATGCCACTTTCTAATGAATAGGCAACATCCGAGGCAGAAAGTAAATGAAGGCATCATTTGTCTATTCTATTCTTGATATCCTGATAATGAACCCCATATTCCCATATTAATAAGTTTTGCTACTTCAAGAAATTTCAGACATAATAATTTTGTTAGACTGTGAGTGAGAACAGTATTCATTTTACTTAATATTAAGATGGAAAATTAAAGCATAACAATGAATAATTTTTTTGAAATTTTTAGTCAGTTGCCAACTAAATCTAGTCTCTACTTCTAAAGCTATAAAAGTGAAATTGGTTTCCTTAGATGTGACTTCTTGTCATAGAGACAAGCTATAGAATTAATAATTACCCAATGTTTATGGTCTAAAAGTAATTCCATCTCTATGGTGGTACTTGTGCCAACACCAAAATTAATGTCCTTATTGAAGCCCAAATAATGTAGTAGGAAAACGTTTGCTCACAAGAAATTGATACATTCACATAAATAAATATAGAACTCATACAACTGAAATAGTGAATAAAAAAGATGGAATGATTAAAGCTGTAGCTTTTTAAACTTTTCTTCTTGGGGATATATATATATATATATATATATATATATATATATATATATGCAAGTCCTTCCATAAATAGTAAATGTCGGCCTCTTGATCTTAGATTGCCCAACCTTCAGAACTATGTGAAACAGACCTTTTCTTATATACCATAGTGATTTTGATGAAGATTGTCTGTCACATAAAAAAAGATTTTGTTGAATTGTCAGTTTTTCAGAATTTTACCGTTTCTGGTATAATCCACAAACAAACATTCAGTCTGTGGTAAAATTGAAGTTAATCATATTACATTGATTAATTTTATAATAATTTGGAAACAGTAAAAAACTGTTATAAGTTCATGTTATTTCATTAGTAAGATAATGATGGCATCTGTCATAAATTGTAATTCACATTGATCCACAACCCTTTGATTTTCATCCTTACTCTATGTTGATCTTTTCTTAATTCAAACTATTTTGCCTATGATTTTTGGATGTAGTTAAAATAAATACATATGATCTTTCACTTGACTTGTTCAAGAACATTCTGGATTCTTGAATCTACAAAATGAATGTTCTTAATTTTTGGAAAACTACACTGAATTGAATTCATTTTACTTGCAATGTGTACTTAGTGATTACACTAAATGCCCTAGAACTTGCTGCCCTATAAGCACTTTCAGGAAGAATTATGCCAAATTTCAATATGTCAAGCTGTGATTAATCAACTTTGTTCCCCCAAAGATTAAATTACTACTGCAAAAGGTCAATAAATGCTAATGATTGTTATCTGGCCTTAAAGCTATGAACAGAATCCTTAAAAATGATTTAAAGGGAAAGTCATTTTGGAAGAAATTATTGGAAAAGTTAACGAATTTGTTACTTTTATTGTGAAAAACACTTTTATTTTTTGATTCAATAGACAGTTTGTCAATGCCGTAGTATTTTGTGCTAAGAAGAATAGAATCCATCATAAAGAATAAATTTGTCTCTATCTTCATAAAAACATATTTAAAGAAGATGGGATTATATTCTTGTTCAGCAATGCCTACTGTGTGTGTAGAATGTGGGGCATACAGGCAGTTTCTATAAATATTTCAACGTGTTCAGGAGACTGAAGACATTTTTAAGTGAAATTGCTTAATTTCTAAACATTCCGTTATAAAATATTTAATAAACAGTATTGTTTGAAATAAGGGATTCTTTATATCCATTCTGTAAATGAGGACTGAAAAATCCTGTATATGTACGGGAACAGTGTATAGTTTGTTTGAATATCTATGTGTTTTATAAAGAAACATAATCTGAAATGGCAAATGAATCATGGATTATGAATAAAAATAAGTAGGTTGATAAGTATATTAGAAGTAATAAAATCAGTTTGGAGTAACTATAGAAGAAATAGATGAAATTTTTAATAGATTAGCATAATAATTCTATAATGAGTTATCACCTTAAGTAAGTAGAAAATTTGATGAGCTTCTCTATCAAGACAATGACATGTAGATTCAGTGACTCATTATAGAAACAGAAGCTCTGTTATATGCTGTGGAAAGTAATAGTTGCCCAGGAGATGGGGGGACTGAGTTGTCTCATTATTATTGACATCTTTCTGATAAATGGTACCAAGATAAATTGTTATTTCAATATGGTATATTGGCAGTAAAAATGCCTTTGTAGTTTCTGAGGTCACTCTGTTTGTAACTGCTGTGGTCACTAACTATTACAATGGATGGTACTGGCTTGCTTTGTTTGTTTGTTTGTTTTTGTTTTCGGCAGTTTCCTCGGTTTCCCACTATGCATCTGAGCCATCCAGTTTCTAGTTTATGGCCCTCTAGGCATGGTCAAGCATGTGCTCCCTCTAGTGGTTTGGGCGGCAAATCAGACAAGTTGACCACTCCCATAAGCTGTGAGCTACCCTTGACCTAGTGCATATTTCTGTCAGAACAGGTTATAGGTTGTAGATTTTAGTGGATGGGTTGGTGTCCCAGTTCCAAAACTGGGAGCCTAGCCTGGCTTCTGAAGATGGCCACAATGAAATGATTCCTAATGATATTCTGCTCTACTCAGATCGACATCTAGCCCCATTAACATAGAGAGACTTCCTTCTTCAGCTGGTAGGAACAGGCAATAGAGATCCACAGTCAAGCGTTAGGCAAAGCTAGGGGAGTCCCACTGAGGGGGTAGGAAAGGATTGTTAGAGCCGGGGGTGAAGCACAATGAGAACAGGGTTGGCAGAATCAACAAAGCATGGCTCACTTAAAAAGGCAATTATGAAGCCTGCATTGGTTTTCATTAGGTCCTCTGCATACATGTTGTGGTGGTTCAGTTTTTTTTTTCTAGACTCTTAACAGTAAGAGTGAGGGTATATATGACTCTCTTGCTTGCTCCTGGGACCCCTTTTCTCCTTCTGGGATACCGTGACCATTCATGATATGTACATTTATCCCTGGTCTTATTGCATGTTGTTATGCCTTGTTTAGTTGTTGGCACGGCCAGTCCTGCTCTTTTCTGGAGGGAAGTGGAGGATTAGTGGATATGGGAGAGAACAAAAGAGAGAGGTAGGGAGGCGGGGAAGGAGGGAGGGTGTGTTCAGGGTGTGTAGTAAGAAAAAGAACAGGAAAAATATGTTAATGAAGTTAATAAAAATAAAAAGAAATGGAAAAGGGGGTGGTACTGGAATATATTCACATTTAAGAGTAAATTAGAATGTTACGAGTAGTCACTGACTTTTAGAAATAGAAATGGTCATAATCCAAGATCTGGAAAATGGAGAAGCCAATAGAAATGTTAATGAAGAAAGAGGAAAATCACATGGATCACACCCTTGTTCCAACAAATAAATGTAATGATGAGTGCAGACACAGGAAGATAGCCTTTCCCAGGATTGGGACTCTAATTGGATATCTAGTACAAAGACATAAGCAGCAAAACTATAAACACAGGAACAACAAAAGCAGTTTCAACAGGTTTCATTTATATTTCCATGAATAATTAGTGAGAATGTGCTAAACCCACTTAAAATTCTTGAAGGAAAAAGAAAGAAGAAACTACCATTTTGAGAGTGATATGAAGATATGGAATGAATTGAGAAACAGAACTTGGGAAGGATTGAAAGAGGAAAAGAGAATGGAGAAGTGAGGTAATTACATTTTAATTAATAATGTATGAAAAAGTGGAAACAAAAAATGTTCTACACAAAACTGATCCAACTTTAATATTGTGCATACCTTCTAGTGGCAGATTATATAAAGGACATCCGCATAGGCAGCTTTCGTTCTTGTCCTGCTTGTCCTGAAGAGTGGAGATCCTCTCTCCATTAGCATTAGAGCCTACATGATTTTAGCATATACTAAAGACTAGATGTGCTGTTTGCGGGCTCCAAATGTGGATGGGTGCTTAGAAGAAATCCCACACTAGCTCAGAATTGGGAAATAGGTGGTTATTTATTTAGGGGTAGACTCACAAATCAGAATCCTCTGACCGGAGATCAGAAAACAAATCCCAGAACTGGAACAGAGAGGCCAGAAACGAGGCCTGACACATGCTCTCCATCAGCATAAATAGTACAAGAGGCTATGCCGCAGTAGGCGGGTAACCACTAGCTGGAAGACTTCCTACAGCAATGAAGCACTGGCCTTGTGGACTGAACAAGTTCTGCGTTTCTTTCAATAAACAACTATTAATGGAGTAAGTGGAGTTTCATCTGTAAACCATTATAGAAATCTCATATGTTTATGTGACTTAAATAAATAAATTTATTTGGGTGCCCCCCCATTGCTAACTCTTTTGTTCCCCAAGCAAAGATAGTTACATGATAATAGAAGTTTTAATAATCAAGCCTTACATGATAAAATATTAACTATTCAACATTCAAAGTTGTATAAATTACCTTCCTCCACAGCTCTTATTTCTAGTTGATTGGTGATATTTGGTGTTTTGGGTATTTCTACACTGTTAAAAATTGATAATTGTCCAGCTTTCATGAATAAGTATTTTAAGAAATTCTTATGATTGACAGATTCAGCACATCACTAGAATCCTTATAAACTACAAGGTCAAACATTTGTAGAATATATACCTTCTACCCTTAAGAAACACACACTGAGACAATGGGGATGTTCTATCGGGAACTCACCAAGGCCAGCTGGCCTGGATCTGAAAAAGCCTGGGATAAAACTGGACTCGCTGAACATAGCAGACAATGAGGACTACTGAGAACTCAAGAACAATTGCAGTGGGTTTTTGATCCTACTGCATGAACTGGCTTTGTGGGAGCCTAGGCAGTTTGGATGCTCACCTTACTAGACCTGGATGGAGGTGGGTGGTCCTTAGCTTCCCACAAGGCAGGGAAACCTGATTGCTCTTTGGGCTGACGAGGGAGGGGGGACTTGATTGGGAGAGGGGAAGGGAAATGGGAGGCGATGGCAGGGAAGAGACAGAAATCTTTAATAAATAAATAAATTAAAATAAATAACTTTTAAAAAATCAAAAGGGGGAAACTACTGCTTAAGAAACCTCTGCTATTACCTTACTTTAAGTTTTAAGAATTTGCCCCATTGGGAACCTATTACTTGAGCTTCCTGACATTTTCAGGATGCTCAATGCTATGTGGTGCCATTGCTCTGTCGCATATGATAACACTGGCTAGACAACTGCGCATCAGGATGAAAATTTTCAGACATTTACTAACCAGTTGCTTGGAATTCAGGACAAGACGTAACAGAAGGTATTGCTGATGCCTTAAAAGACATGGATTCTCATTTCTGGTAGTGAAACATCATGCATAGTGCTTTTTCATCTAGTGTTGTATGCATCCCATGTCTTTTGAAGCTACACTTAGGAAGTAGATGGTCCCCAACAAGGATAAATACCCTAAAATTAAAAAAAAAAACAATAAAAGAGCGATATATCGGAACAGAGTCAAAAGAATGTCCTGTGGTAAGCAATGCCTTGGGGAACTGGGAGTGGGGATCCAGGAAAAAGGCAGAGAGCCTTTTACCTCAGGTGTGCTTTGTTTGCTATATTGCTCCTGTGACAAATATCTGCATTCAATTTGTGAGACATGTTTATTCTTGTTGCTTACCAGAACATAGCCATAATACTCAATCTGGTCAATGCATCCTGAATCTGAATATGGCCTTCTGCCTTGCTTTCATGTTTTCCCAGATATAATCTATAGTACATTACAGGCAGTTGTGTTTAAGTGGTCTGTCCTGAGAAGATTTGGGGAAAGGACTTCTTTGTTAATATTTAGTATGTGCTTACTACTGTTCATGTACACATTTTTTTCTGATGATATTTTTCTAAATTCAAACAACCATCATTTAATCATTGCTTTCTTTGTTACATTCATATATATACTTAGACTGAAACTGAAGTAAGGTTGTCTATAGCATTACACAGCACTCCACCCTATCATTTTATGTCCTCAGATCCCAGGTCCAGCAAACAAGATCTGCACAGGGATGCTGAAGAGTACACACACATATATATATACACACACACATATGTGTATATATATACATATATATGTTGAATATATATGCTAATATGGAATAGTACTCAACTAATATGTGCATATATATGCACATTTATAATAATAAATATATTACCTTGTAATAGTATCACCTTACCGCTCTGAGATATTATAGAATATCAAATTAAAAGTTCTGTTTTAGGTATTGGTTACTTCTTCTCGATATGTGAGAAGTGAGGTCACCTATCATATCTCAACTTTACAGGCTATTTTCATTACTCTTGGTTACCACCCTGAATCTGATGATCAAACACCACAGGCTGGAGTCACAGGAAATGAACACATACAAATAGTTTTGGTCTGAAAACTTCTTTGCTACTGGATACCTTTTATAATGCAGGAAGATTCTATATATTGTAATAAAAAAGAAAACTAATAAATCTACTCAGCTGTAAATCCTGTGATTTGAGCAATGACAGGCTTGTAAAGATATGTTCACTTGAAAAAATTGTTGCATGAATAATATGAGAGACCCACTACTCTCTGATTGAATAAAATACCCACTCTGCATGGATGAAGCTTATGCCTGATACCACTAAGGGTCAAAACTCCTTGTAGAGGTAGGTCATAGGCCCTAGGGGAGAATCCAATCACATATTTTTTTTTTCTGAAAAGGCCAAGGCTATATATAACAAAAGAAGATGACATGAATTTGAAGGAGAGGAGAGAGGGGAATTGCAGAAGGGCCTGAAAGGAGGAAAGGAATACATGGGAAATGTTACTAGGTTATTTTGTTAAAAATAAAATAGTAAAAAGAACATAGAGGAAAATAGTTTTAATTTTTTTATTCTTCAAAGTAGGTCCCTTAGAGTGCTTGGCCACGATACCCACAAAAAAGAAGAGAGCATTACCATGTTAAGCACCAAAGCCTAACAATAGTTTTAGAATAATACAGTTCATTATTTTGTCAAGGGTTGGTTATGATTTAAGAAACTCTGAAGTACAGAAATTGTATTAATTATCTCTTTTAATAAAGTGTCACAATATTTATGTCAAAACTGAAACAAGTTATTCCTTACATATTTTATACTTTACTAGCTACTGAAGTAGGAACTACAGCTGAAAACATAGGCTCTAACCATAGCGTTTTTCATCGTGTGTATTGGTGAAGGGACAGGTGTCACCTGAAGTTGACACTAGAGATAAAAATTTATTGGAAAATGTAATGTGATGTGGATTTCTTACTAAGGACATTTTAAGTGTAGTGAATACAATGTTTGCTTAAAAGATCTTCACAGAAAATTCTATAACCAATGCTCAGAGTGCTTAGTTTGTTTTCTACATAACTGTGGTTTGTTCAATATTTACTTTTAGGTTTAAAGAAATACTGCTATTATTTATTCAAACTATTAATATTAAATTTTCATATATTGAAGAAATATATGTTAGAAAATTATCTTAGTTGATATATGATTTTATTACTTTCATTTAGCCTACATTATTTTCATTTCATGAAGTGAGCATGAGTGTTTCAGGTGAACTAAAGGGAAGTAGGAATAATACTCGGTGCTATAGGTTCAAAGGATTTACATATATGGAGTGTGTTTAAGTTAGTAATTCTAAGCCTTATATCTAGGTAATTGGGGCACAGATTTATTGAAGAAAAATTGCTAAATACTTAAAATTCCTTAATGTGCATTTTTTTTTGTCAACGTGTTTATACGGTATTTTTAACTTCACCAATATTCAGTTGAGTTTCTTTCTAACAATATATCCAGTCTCTCAGAAAGACTATGTATGCTGTACTTTTGCAGCATCACCATCCACTCTTTTTTTTGTTTTTTGTTTTTTGTTTTTTTTATTGAGAAAAGGAAGAAAAAAAAACAAGTTTCCACCTCCTCCCAGCCTCCCATTTCCCTCTCCCTCCTCCCACTCTTCTCCCCCTCCTTCCACCCTTAGAATCCATGTGCGCCACCTCCAGCAGCAGTTGCCTGAATCCTCTACACCTGCTTTCTCGATGGTATTATTTCTGTCTTCCTGTCTTAGAGTCTATTTCCAGTGTAACTTTAAATATGTCTTTTTAAATGTAAAAGCCATGGGACTCAGTAATTCTTATTACTTCTTATGTATTTTTGAGTTTTAATTGTTATACACACATATCTTGCTGTTTGTTGCTCACATCTATATTTATTTAGGATTGAATTCTTGGCATTAGATAACCTGTCAGAAAGCTCCTTCCTAAGAAGACAGATTCTGCCTCTCTAAGCAGTCGTTAATTACCTAAAGATCTTCATCTATGAATAGTGTGTTGTGAGTTATCACCTACTCACACTGTGGTGTCATCTGGTTTTGTCATATGTAGATCTTATCTTTATATCACATTATTAATTTTTCATGGTCACAGTAACCTGTCTGATATATAGGAGACCCTGTCTTATGATAGAACATCTTGTCCTCTGGACCTTTCAATCATTCTGTCTCCTCTTCCCTTGTAGGGTGTAGGGGTTGTGTTGGATATGTGTCCATCATGGCTGGAAAGCCTATGTTTAATTGACCTCCGAATTTTGTACAGTTGTATATTACCATGATAGTTTCTATCTACTACAAAAGCAGCTTAAAAGGGGCTTCTTGATTGAGGGACAATCTGCTTGCTATTTCACAATAGACATTATCTAAATACATTCTTATTATTTTACTGAAAAGATCTGGCCGTTTGAAATGATAACTTTGAATATCTCTCCAAATCAGGGATATTTTACTAGCAGCTAATAAATAACACTTAGTACAGAAAGAAATGGATGATCTCAACAGAACAACTTGGGCACAAAGTAGAATGATCGGATTGAATAGTATCAAGTTTGAGAAACCCTCTCTAAACTGTGTCAGTTTCACAACTCCTAACCCTTAGAAACCAAGGGGCAATTTTCCTCTAATTTCCTACCTATTGCTCATCTTCTCTGCATAGTCATCCTGGCTTCATCTCTATCTGAGGAATGCCAGGGAAATTTTCATATTTAGACCTGTGTAGTAATTCTTACTTCTATTTTGATTTTTTATTTCTCAAATACTCTGTCACTAAATACTATCTTCTCTGAAGGGTTAATACTCATGTCTTCTAAGACCACAAATATTTTCTATTACTAGAACTGCTTTTCTGACTTGAGTGTTCATTAATTATGTTCATAATTTTTATGTCTTTATAGATATAGCCTATATTTGCTGTTTTGATTATTTCTTTTCTTTTCTCTCTTACCAAGTAGGTCCCTAAAGAAAGACATCTGTGTTAGGCTTGATTCCAGATTTCTGCTAAGCATCTGACAAAGTCAAACTCACATAGACAGGTTTCTACTGAGCTCGTCAGGTGTTAACTTCATCTATTTTCTTTTCATAGAAATTTACAGCACACATTTTGCTATCTTGAGTGGAAAGGGTGACAGGATCTGTCCTTCGTATGTGTTGGCATTAAATATATCCTTCTTTGTTTGTTTCTTTTCCTTCCTATGTGGAAATGACTTTACTGCAAATATTTTTAAAATTTTGCATTTTTATGGTCTAAGTTGGTGGTGTAAGTGACATGCAGAAGATTAAAACAAGAAGATAATTAACTTCTTAAACAAATAGGATTAGAACCCAAACCCACTCTTTCATTCTTCAAAATTTTAAGGCTTAAAATATAATAATACCACTATCTTACAACTGTCCATTTACATATTTATATCTCAGTAAAACAGTGCAATGTAGGTCATTACTACTCCAGCAGGGAACACGAGTCTGGATATTGGAGACTGATTAGCTGCTAGGCTGCGCTTGTTAACATGCAGACCCTTGAGTGAAGATTACATTTGCATATTTCTTTTCTTGTCCTGGATGACACACATTTCTCTTTGCCTGCCTAATACTATTATCATGTTTGAACATTCTTGTCCTGGGAATTAATTTTTTACAGTTCTTTCTGTTTTGCTCCAGTTCTTCACTCCACTTTTGATTCTTTTAACTTTATGCCTATATAATTCTGTCATTAGCCAGCTAATTGTTCAAAAACCACTCTCTTTGATGTTCTTTTTATAAGTTTGTGCTTTGTGTTTAACTCCTCAGAGAGCATGTAGTTAGAGTTTGACCATGGAATGCAGTGCTGTTTTTAATATTTATGAATTTCACTGATCCCAAGTTCCATTTCATTTGGCATGTTTATTGTCTTAAACATTTAAAACTTTGCATTCCACACTTTAGACTTTCATTTCCACTTAGAGAAAATTTGACTTGTGAACACTTTCAAGCTTAATATCTATAAATCCTAATAAATGCATATGCACAGGTTTATTATACAAATATATAGGAGATGCCTCTCAACAAGATATATGTGTATATAAAAGTAAGTGTAAGATATATAAGTGAATGATTTGCTTTCAGTGTGAGTTTCCAAGAAAACAACAAGACCAAAAAGCAGAAAAAAGGTAAAAACTGTTAAAAACTAAGACACTGATTTCAAAGAGTAGAGAATAGTAAACACAGGTTAAAGGTAATTTCTTAGACTTCTTGCTCAGTTGTGATTGTAATAAACACTCTGAAAGTTTCTTTTTATTTCTGACATTCAGTAGAAAGAACTCTAAAATGACATATTTATACCTTTTGACCACTATATTAAATGGAAATTAAAAAACTGTGGATACAGCATGAAGCATACTAGACACTTTTGCTTTTGATACTGCAGCCTACTGTGATAATATTTCATTCTTATCACTCTGAAGACACAGGAATTTTCTTTTCCAAAGGCTATTCTGAAGAATAAAGAATTGGAAAAACTCTCTGTCCATAGATATTAACAATAGATTGAGAGATACTAAGGCAAATCAATACTTCTTGAAGAAAAGATAAGAACAGTTGTACACTTGTAGAAACCATTACTTTGATTTTGTAGAAAACTCAGTTACAGAAAGCATGAGCCCAAACCCAAGAAAAAGGGAATAAACTTGTGTCAAGTGTCTTACTCGCTATGAGACATCACGCATAAAAAGAAAACCTATAGGCTTCAAAATGAAGAAAATACTGATTTCAAAGAATGCGGATCAGAAAACAAGCCTAACATTAGCAGTGCATGAGTTATATTTGCTTATTAGAAATAATTGCCCTCCTATCCTTTTTTTCTTTAACCTCTTTAGCACTGAACACTGAATGTTTCATGGGAGCCATTAGTCGTATTTCAATAATTTAGTGCATACCTCAAAATATCATGAAGTCAGTGGCACCATTTTTCCCAAAGATTTGAAACTGAATTTTGAAAAAGTATTTATTTAGAAATGACTAATGGTTCCCATGAAACATTCAGATATTGAGTGACGTTCAGCTGTAAACAGCCTCTTGTCACTCAGTATTGAGTGCTGTCTACTTGTGACCTACTTGTTAGTTCTTCTCTTTCCTTCCTTATTCCTTAATGTTACATGAAAACATACATTGGGCATTTATTACCAAAATCAGGAGAGATGGACAAGAAATTTCAAGGTTATATTCTATGTGTCATTGGACATATTAATGAACTATATATCTTTCTGAATAAATTAGTGGTTATTTATGTCAAAATGTCATTCCAGCTTTATATATTATATATTTCTGGCATCTATTTGGACTCATCTTGATGATTTGCTGTATTCTCTTGGGAGACAGTATGTTCATTGAGTTTTCAAGCCTGATTTATTATGAATAGACAAGAATAAATTCATAAATAAGCTTTACTTGACTCCTATACTTTAAATTTCTAGACCCAAAACATCTAAAGATATGAAGTCCATGTCAACCCACCAGGAAAGAGGAGCTGGAAACCTTCATTATGATAATAAGAATGTGAAATTTTATAAGAAAAAATATTTATGAGTTCCAATGATTGCTGTATTATTTCTAGGATCTAATACTTTTAATAAATAATTATGGTGTTGAGTCTATAATTAAATATGAATATTTGTTTATACAGGAGGTGACCTTTTTTCTACTTCGTGTTCCCTTGTCATATAATTTGGTATACCTTAATTCTAATTTACTGGCTATCTCAGTAGATGAACTGCTGACAATGTGAATAGAAATGTGAATCAGCAGGAAGAGTGATGGTTATAGAAGTGGGTACATTTCTGTGCCAAATTACAGGCATGAGGAACTCAGAGATAGCTTGGTGGATGAAACAAAATCAGTTTTCCCCTAAATTTGGAAGAGTATCATTCTGTGGAACCCATCAGACGTGTTACATTCCTATGCAGTAATTGTGAGAAAAAAGTGGAGTGAGCTTGAAGCTTAAGGGAACTTGCTGATAGTAATGAGTCCTGGTGTTTAGATCCCAGCAATCAGTTCTACATAATAGTCTAGGTATTCCCAAATACCTATAATTCTACCCATAATGGATCTATTCCACTCTTCTTGCCTCTGTATGTACAAATGTGCATGCACACACATAAATAGACGCACTTTCCAATGTTATCTAATTTTTAATATGCATGAGTAAATCAATGTTTCCCTTCCTTCTCCCTCCCTGCCAGGCCAGTGTATTATCTCCTGCCTTGTTAATGGCCATTCAGCTCTTTATTAAACCTATCAGAAGACACCTGAGACAGAGACACATCTCTACATCTGATAATTGAATGAAGTTTACATAAATGTAAAGTATTATAAGAGATGCATTATGAAACTAATGAAAAAGAACTTAGAAGAAATTAATTAATGTACTGAGCTTCTATGTGGTATGAAGCATATCTTTTGGATGAATTCTGAATCATTTTCCTTTTCCTTTATATATTCTATACAAAATACCAAACTCTGTAAGCAAGATTATGCTTAGTAAAGCTATGTCTATTACAACTTAATAAAAATTGGATGTCCAAAAGCACATAGTAAACTTTTTTTTTTTGGCAATTTTCTAGCCAACTTGAAATCAACATTGTCATTTGTTTTTTGATTGACAGGTTGATTGATTAATTTGTTATTTTTATTTGTTTAATGTATTTATTTATTTTTGTTGTGAAAATGATCTTGAATTGACTTTTTGTGGCTTATTAACTAATTGGACTTCACACTGCTTCATTGCTACCCTTCATCATGTCATTAAGATGACAGCAGTCCACATTAGAGTTCACACACCCTACGCAAGACTCTGCACTTCCTTTAATAGTTCCAGAAAGTTCTCTGGATATAGACCAGTTTTGAAACTCCTAGGCGATGAAGACATTATCACCAAAAGTCATATTCTACTGTGCTTGATGATTTGGGTTTCATTCTGTCTCTTAGTGGCTCTCTGAGGGCTCTGGAAAACAGAGCAGGGACAGAAAGCACCTCTAATGGAGTTTGTCTGTGCAGATGCCCAGCTTCACTATCTCCCTCAGATCATACCACTCACAGGTTGTCTTGGTCACATCATCACCAATTCTTTTGGAGTCTGACCCAGGTTACTGACACTGTGGGCTAAGACAAATGGAGCCAACCTTGTCTCAGGTGCACTTCAGGCATACCTCTTACATCTCGTTTGGGTTGAACTTGGGTGGCATCTTGGAGGCAAGACGACTGGAGTCAGATGCACCTAGATACTGGATGACTGTAGAGAGTTGCACTGTAGCTTCCTCAGAGCTAAAACCCAAAAGTAGAACTGCTTTTTAAATGTCTGTATATTTGATTGTAGGTTCTGATGTTTTTGTGATTATTAGGAAAGTATCTGCTAATAACTTTAAAATCTGACTTTTTTTTTACTATCTAGTAGGCTTTCTTTAAAATCAGTGTATCATAGTCTCATTTCTCTTTTGCCCTCTGTGATTTTCATCAGTTCAATCCACAAATGCTATTTACAGTTATGTAAAGAAAAATGATGTAGACTATTAATGGTCATTAACTGTAAAATCAAAAAGACTGGAGAACATTTGGCATGTGTTTTCTCACATTTAATAATAAATGTTTATGCCAGTTTTCTAAAATACACAAGGGGAATGTTTTTTAAAGTAGTGAATGGGATATATCCATAATATATTGACAACGCATGTTTTTGTGTTTTTATTCTTCTGAAGGTTTTATATAAATACAGTTAAAACAAGAATTTAGAAAATTGAGTAAAAATATCACAAGATTTAAGAGGTATGTGATTTTCAAACATATACTTACTTAACACAATTTATACTTCCATGAATAGTTTTAATATGCCAATATTAAGTACTTCTTAAGTATGTAACAGTAGATTATAAAATCTGAAGCTCCAGGCTTGCTGATTTTAAGGCAGTTTGTGCTGTATCCCAAAACAGAAAAGAAAATGATAATTTGCTTTAACTTCACTTTACTCAACACTTCTCTGATGCGCAATAGATAAAGTATAAAAGCCTGATTACTCATGTACTAAATAAAGTGTGTTTAATTACAAATTTTAGTTACTGACCTCAAAACAATTATAGTACTCAGTTGAGTGTAATTTTCTTGCTAATTACCTGAATAAATTACTGTGCATACTCTACACTGCTTTTTGATTTCCCCTTCCTATTGTTTGTTCTCAAACCTGACAGTCAGCACTCTGAACAGGCTTTTCATTCTAAGCATTTCAGTTTCTTTGGTGGAAATGAATGGTTTGATGTGATTTCATTCTGTTCACTGACAAGTGGTAAAATAAAAAGTGACCATCACTTTCCTAAAGTCATTATTTACTGCCAATTTTTTCTTGTACAAATATCCAAAAACAAGGACCTAAAAAAAAGAATTTATTTGAAAGTTTAGCAAACAAATATAAATTGAAACGCTTAGAAGTTGGCATTGTACATAGAGGGGCATACACATGTTTTTTTTTAAGTAAAATTTTCTAAAATGTGATGGGTATATGACGAGTCATTAAGTTTAAGTTTGATAATAACATTCATTTACAAAATTATTCTTTCAGAAGGTTATAAGCACTTATCTCCAAATTTCCTGGCTTAAAAGATAAGAAATATTATCGTGAGCAATATGGATTATTTCCTAGTGATCTGCTTATTATTTCAAAACTTGAGAAGAGAGAAAATAATATCATCTTATTGGTCTTTAAATAGACATATGTTAGTACAAAAATGGAGAATATTTTAGTCTATGGATTTTTTATTATTTTTTATTTGAACAATTAATACATGTATTAAATATATTTTTATTAACCACTCCCAATTATTTCCTGTAATTCATCTCATATCTATCTTTTTTCCTTATTTCTTTGCAAAATACATTTAAAAAAAAATAACCCATTGAATATAACCTGTGTTTCCTATATACTCATGAGTATAAGGCCATACAGTGGAATGTAGGTATCTAAGAGGGACCATATACACAAAATAATACTAACTCCCTGTACTCAGGAAACATTAAACTTTCAGTAGCACCTTACACCAGGGGTGTTGGGAGCAGTGAGACCCCAGATCCTGAATTTCTTGTAATCCCCTGATCTGAGTGCCTACAGCTGCTCTGAGTCCGTGACTTTTCCCAGTATTTCCTGGGGGGCCAATCTGAGGTTGCCCTGCATTTATTCGTCCTCCTAAAGATGCATCCTGACTTATCACCACATTTGCACCTTCCAACTCAGTGGGGAGGTGGACCTTCCGCCTCCCCCCTACCCCCCCCCCCCGGTTGCCTAGACTGGTGTCCCAGAGCGATTGGAAAATGGCAGTAAATTGCAGTAAATACTCCTAAGAATGCAGCGTCCTCGCTCAGAGGAAGTAGCCAGACAGATTGACAACGACACGGGTCATCCTTGAATTCCCAAAAATATACAGCTTGCAAGTGGCTGAATAGGGAATCTGAGCCAGGAGGTTTGGTGTCATAACCTTCTTCATGTTCCACTGCCTGGCAAGGGATCCTCACACCTGCGTATGTAAACCTGAGTGTGTTACCACTTAGCTAAAGACAGCTCTTGCATGTCGTCCTCTCTTGCCATATTCAGCTATTTGGAAACAGAGGTAAATAGTTTTCAAAGTGATAAAAATTCAGCCAAGAGTACGGCAGAACGTGGTGACCCAGGACAGGGATGGGTGGGGAAGCCAGAGATTCAACAAGGCCTGGTGGAGTCTATGATGGAACTGGAACAGAATGGAGTCTGGAGATTGCGACTCTGTGGAAAAGAAGGCAGAATCCATGAACTGGGCTGGTGTTTAAGGTGAGGCTGAGGAATCACCGGACTCAGGACTGGGGGAGAGATCGCTAAAGAGACAACACAGCAGTAAAAATAAAGCTTAGAAAGTGACATTTTGTGGTCATTTACAAGGGCCTGGCATGTGATCAGTTAAGATAGAGTGGGGAAGATCTTTGGAAAGGAGGCCAAGAATGTAAAATCCCAGAAGTGGTGTCCTCAACATAGACGAGAATATCATCAGGTATTATAATGGGGTTGGAGGTATTTATGAGAAACAAAGGGTCTGAAGTTGAAATCTTTGAAGATTGAAGCTGAGTGAGGCCTTCAGAGGAAGCCAGCAAAGAAGAAAAGTGACTTCCAAGGAGACAGAGTGCCGCGCGCCACTTCCCAGTGTCTGCGCTCAGTGAGCTATTACCCAGTTCGCGAGCTTCGGGCAAGGGGGATGGAGGTTAAAATACACAAACACACACAGACAGAGAGACAGAGACACGAGTCATCCTTGAATTCCCCAAGAATGCCCCCTTTATTGTGTTCAGGGGCAGATTATATAGAGATAGCCACGCCCAAGCCAAACCCACTAGACACCACTCTCCTGACATCAGGAACTCCTGAAGGTCTCCTGCTCAGAGCAGCTGTAGGCACTCAGATCAGGGGATTACAAGAAATTCAAGATCTGGGATCTCACTGCTCCCAACACAGAGGAGCTAGTAGGTTGGTTGATGTGATCTTGTGAAAATATCATCTGTATATTTATTGCTACTGCATGTTCATGAGTACACACTTTTGAACCCTGTGTTTTCTTACACCAATAACTTTCCTTGTATTCCAACATCTTCCAAAGCTGTTTAACCCTTTGACTTGATGGTAAACTAAAGTTTGGCATTCTTGATATCTTTTTTTATTGGTAGGTCCCATAAGTATAACAATCTACTAACTCAAAACTTTTCCCCTGCCTGTGAAGTTACTAGGGGCAGTCTTTATATCTAGTGCTTTCAGCTTAAAATTTAACAAAATTTAACACGGGTCTTAACAATGCATAAAATAGAGATATTTTTATTGAAATATTAAGAAAATTCATGAACTGAACATTGGAAATATCTGTCAATCTCTTCTGTCCATGTTGACTGTTTGGTTTGTGCACCACTCACAGGCACATGGCTGTTGAATTTTGAGAGTGTATGGGAGTGAGCAAGTGTTCTCCATATTTATTATCTTTTATTTTCTTCCGTTTGTCCTTCTGCAATTAATACATGAAATGAGTGGATTTATTGTACCTGACAGTAAAACTATAAAACCACCACAAATTATGAGATCAGAGTATCCTGGTGTGATATTAGGAAATGATGACGTAAATGAAGACATAAATGAAATGTAGTAGTGATGCCCAAAGAAGTTTGAGAGCATAGACTACAAACCACATTTCAAATGCATGAAACAGTATTTTCTATTTGGAGAGTAAAAAAAAAAAATAACTTTCCTTTATAAAAACATGCTCAATATGTGAGAAAGAAGATTGACAACAGGTTCAATGGGTGCCCTGCTGAAATAATTTAGGAAAGTGTAATGAGATGAATGTTTCTATGAAGTTCATTCTGTTAAAAAAGAAAAGAGAGTTGTATTTGACTGCATGGGTAGGAGAGAGATGCCCTCCCATGCCCTTCAATGCCTGAGGAAGTGGATAGCTGGCCCGAAGGTCATAAGAGTGAGAGAGCTGTTTCTGACCCTCATCATCTACATCAGAGCTATACAGTGCCTGAGCAACACAGAAGAGCAGGCCATGGAGGTGTAGGTGTGGGAGAACTGACCCTGATGCCATGAAAGCAGAACTGACCCAGTCCCTCAACCATAACTGCAAGGGTGAAATAGCCACGGCCATGCTGGAGAGAATCCCCGGGTGGTGAAGACAAGGGAGAGCAGGGGAGCTGAGCAACATTTTTGCTGCCCAGGCTCAGAACCAGGCACGTGTGTTGGCCCTCCCCAACCAACATCTACCCCAGCTGTAATCTGCCGGAGCAGGTGAAGAGGCCAGTCCAGACCCAAAGCTTCAGACTTTCTGCAAACTAGGGCAACAGCAGATTAACCAAAAGGAATTCCAATAGGGCCAAGCGTCGAAAGCAAAGCAGAAGCTAGAGGCCTAAAGCCAGACCTTTGACTCTTTGCATGAACACTTGCATGTAAAGATATATGAATAAAAGCGTTTACTGCATGGTTACTGTGTCACACTACAGCTTCTATGATGACACTGATTTTTTTCATTCTCTTTCTCTTTTTTTTTAAAAAAATTTTCTTGTTTTTTTCCTGTTATATTTTATTTTGGGAAAAGGTTGCGAGGACAGAGGGAAGATATAAATGAACAGGGAAATGAATGTGATGAGGATGCATGAAGTGAAAGGCACAAAATAAAAAGAAAGTTAAGAAAAGATGCTGTAATATAAAAATTGGTTTATATCTTTTAACAAGTGCTCTTATTGGGAGGAATTATTAGAGTCTTTTCCATGATTTTGAAAGGCATCAATGGCATTACACTTCAAAGGGGTCTGAGAAAGACAGAATGAGCCAATGATGCTAATTAAACAAACGTACCATGTAGAAACAAAATACAAGGCCGTAGACTTGAATTACTGCTTTCACGAAAAAAAATGTTACCCGAGCAATGCTTATTTTTTTTTATTTGAGAAACATATGAAAGCAATCAAGTGTTGTCTTATTTGTTCATTAGTAGCTGAATGTATCGAGCAAAATGCTTTATATAGTAATATTAATAAACAAAAGTGACAAAATCTTGATCCCACTGTTTTCAACAAATCATAGAAAAGCTAGACATAGAATCAAAATAAATATAACTTAGAAAATAATAAAATTACAAGTAATCGTAAGAAACTATTTAAATGGGAACGTAGTAGCAGAAATCCTAAATGGAGATTTGCATTGCAGACATTTTATGTGGATCATGAAGTAAAAATGTTTCAGACACATGGAAATAAAAATAAAAAAAAACCTATTGAACAAACAAGAAGTAGTGGGGAATGAAGAAAGAGAATAATATGATTTTTTAAAAAAGTCATAAGTTCCTATGGCATAAACATGGAAAAAAAACATAGATGGACACATATATCTCTTTCCTTAATGTTGGAATGTATTAATTAAAAATAAATTCATGGGCAATGTTGGTTTACATGGGCAACAGTTTATTATTTTAATGATAATTTCCACCGATATCTAGATAACATGAAGAAATTCTTCTATTCCAATCATAACGCTCATGACTAACTCTAACATTACTTACTATATATCACACAGTAAATGCATATATAGACAGGTTACAGTGGAGCGAGGAGCAATAAACTGTTGAAGAGGCACAAACAAAGTTCAAAGATTATCAAAGTGGCTTAAGTGGAGACGAAAAGAAGGCTCCAATAAAAGATGTAAAGTAATCCTCGATGGGATGAAGACAGTGACAGCTATTGAGTTTTACTGTAGGCTGGGTTGCAACATCAAACAAGAGAGTCAATGTTGGGTCAAAGCTCAGGATCCAGCTTAAGTATTTGACATGAGGAGACATAAAGGTCTAATATCTTGACAGACATGGACAGACAGCTGTGCAAATGAAAGGTTGGCATGTCTTGATGGACCAATGGGCAAATAGATGGATGATGGGTCCAGATGTATGGCCTGGCACATTAAAAGCTTTAATATTGATCAATGTAAATATATTTAGTATGTTTCTAACTTTAATAGAATTGAGTTTCAATTGTTTCTTAAACAGAAATATTTCTTTGCAAACCAAAGTACCATTTATTTAAAATATATAGTATCATGTTTCCCTGTTAACATTGCAGTATTTCATTCAACATTACAGTATTTGTTCAACTGTAATTGACCTACACCTGTGTGTTTGTGTGTACAACATACAGAGTATGAAGAACCTTTGGTGTTGTTCATAAGATCATCTTCCATAGCAGTTGAATTGAACACCTTATGTCACTTTAATGTTGACCTTTGAAACTCCCTTTCTGATCCCTTTAACATCGAATAGTGTAGGAAACCGTCTAAAGGGACATCCCAGTACAGCCATAAGGGGGTTCCAGGATAAAATCCATAAGTACAGAATCTTAGCCCTTCTCATATTTGAGTACATAATTTATTTGACAAAAAACAAACAAGTCAGACAAACATTTATGATATTCCATAGTGTTTAGATCAGGCATCCTACTACATCTTTTAAGAGAAGATTATAAGTCACATACAACTACCATTTCAAGAAAATAGAACTTTTATTATCTATACATTTGTTGTTCCAAACACATATTTTGAAAAATCATTACATTTGGGTGGTACTGAACCAGTTACCTAGGCCAGAGTGGGCATGAGAAAGCAGAAATATTTGCCAAATTATTATACAATTATGTTTAAATTTTTGGCAAATATTTGTGCTTTCTCAAGCCCACATAAACTTAATTGTATAATGAATTCCTTTTAAAAATTTGAATGAGTAAATGGATGCTCAGAATGAAGACATATATTGAATAACCTTAAGAAAATTAAATGTGAATTTGACATATGATTCTAATAGGTATTAAAAGATAAGTTTTGCATTTCATAATTAGTTGAACCATAGGTACACATCTTCCTTCTTTCTTTTATACCTTCTGAATCTAAAGTTTAACTTTGTTTCTATAATAGATTAAATATGCCAAGCAGGGAAGAAAAGGTCTTTCATTAATGATATCTGTTTTGTCACTATGAATTTTGTACTTTATGAATCAATAATTCATTTAACCTATAATTCTATTCTGTAAAATGGGATGATGTATATTTTACTCTTTGCCTATTTATTCTATTTTGTTACTTAAATGCATTTTTTTGTGTAACATAAAGCATCCAAAGATTATCTTATAATTAATGTTCTGGATTACAATTTGTCATATTGATATACATTGCCTCAAATTTTTAAGGAATTATGCTCAGCATTTTTATCTGTATGTGTGAATATATAAATTTTATTCTAAATATTCTCAAGAACACCATAAAGGTGAAAGATATGGATATAGACAATTTTGAAGGTAGTAACAGCAATAGTTTTCATAGTTCACTGTTCTAAAAGCATTGCTATGCCAAGTGCTTTGCTGTCCATTAACTTGATCCTTATCATTTACTTATGATTCAATTATTTATCTGGGTAATTTTTATAAGTAATGATGTGATAGAAAGAAATCAATTATATTTTACAATAAATATACTCACGGAGAACTTTTTTGCAATAATAGTGAGCTCGAGTTTTTATGAACAGTTCCTTTTATGATCACATTTTTACTGAACACAATCTCCCACTGCACGAGGTTTTATTGAAGTTTCCATAGGTACTATATTATCTAGATTTGCAGACCAAGATATATTGAAACTTCAATTCTATGTGTTTGTCGTTTCATTTACTAAAAAGTTATATGTTTCAAAACATTAAGTTACTCTTTGAATTAGGAATACATATATAAAATACAAAGAATAAAAATATGTCATCAATAAGTAAAATTAAAAACTCCATCACTATCTAAATTAATATGTGTTATAGGAAATATCAAAGTTGCAATAAAGTAAATTTTATTAAATAAAATATATAAAGCAGACTAACATATGCCCTCTGAAAAATATAGACTGTGATTAACAAAAATTCATCTTTCCATATATTGCATTTTAGAATGGAAAATATTAATAGATTGTAAAGATGAATATATACATGAATGATGATGAATTTTAACATCAACCACCACAATACTCAAAGCAGCTGAGAAATGAAAAAGCAGATTATATAGACAAAATTGCCTATGCTCAAAAGATTTTCCAAATATATTTTGTGATTTTATAATATTTTTCTTACTGCTAAATTCAAAATATATTCACAGTCAAATACATAATACTGTTAATTTTTCTAATGACATTTGTGCTCATCTAGAGAAAAACTTCTTTGATACAGACATATGAATGTGTTTTATGGTAAACTAGTTTAGAAGTTGTGTGATATCCACACTCCATAAATCTGAATCCCTTGCTTTTGGCTACATTAAATTTTTTATAAGATAAGTTCCTTACTAAATTCTGCAAATAATTTTAGGACAAATGATATCACAATGTATTTTTTAGAAAAAATTCAGTGCGGGAGAAGAGTTGCACAAACATACCCATGACTATATTGCATTATGTGAAGCATTCCAAGATTGTGCAGTGCTGACGTACATATTATACAGTAAAACACTAGACTTTTTTTAAAAAAATACATATACATAAGTAAGATAGCATAAATAATAAAATATAATGTTTGTAAATATTTTTGAAGTATAAGTCATTTTTAATATTAACTTTTCAAATATTTTTCTTAGAAGTTCTTTAAACACTACTAAAAACTGAAGATATTTTAAATGAAGAAAGATGGTTACAGATTTATTTTAATATACTTTTATAATGAAATGTGATTTTAGTTATTTGACAATGTCACTTTCTCTGTATCTTCTAACTTGTAAATAATTGCTTAAGCTATTTTGTTTTGCCTAAAAATTCTTATCTGCATACACATACTATGATGTTATTTGGAACAAACATGAATGTCCCCTGAGATTTTCAATGATTCAGGTTGTTTCCAGTTTGAAGTATAATTTTGTATAGACTTGCATTGACATCTTCTGGGGAATTTGGTGAAAGCAGAAATTCCTATAACTGTGCATAGCAAGAATACTTTCTCATTCCTAATTTGTGGGCCATCTCTTAGCATCCTCAATGCTATTACTTAGCATATATCTCTAGGATATCAATATTATATATTCTCTCAGTTAATATTAGCAAAGTTTTTATTGATCAATTTCACCACTACTCTAGATAAAACATGTTGAAAACGCAAGTTTTATAATCTTAATTTTTATAAATATGGTTTACAATTTGAAAAACAGCTAACAAATTAGGGTATACATTAATGAACCCTTTGCAAAATCGTATTTTGAATTCCTTAATCTAGATTAATGGATGGTTTCAGGAAAGTGTTTCCTTTTATACAAAAGCCTTATGAAGCAAGACACATGGCTATATCAAGCCAAGAACTATAATTAAAATAACTGGTCATAGTTTGAAAAATGTTTAATTTTATTAAAGCTATAAATTAATTCTATTGAAATCAATTATATTAATGAAAGTACTATAGGTAATATCTCTTTGGAAAACAAAACATATAGGTATATAATCTGGTTTTAAAAATGAATACAGTGTATATTGGCATTGTAAATATATTGTGTAAATAATCAACCACAGCAGCATAAATTACAAAAAAATTGCATAAATATTCTTAAATTGACTTAAATGACAGATTGATTACCACATTTTTAAGTTAATTTTTCATATTAATCTTTTCTAAGGTATTATTTAACACAGAAATGCACCATATTATCAGTTAATGTAAGATTTCTCTTCACGGCAGGAAATTCTTTTAGAAAAGGTGTTACTATTCCAGTGTTCATGGTCAAAGTGTGAATGAATTCCTATTTCAGTATTTTCTGAGACTAACAGTCTCTGTGATGGTTTATTGTTCCTGTTGTCTAGGACGAATTCACATGCTTCTTAGTATCTTCTGAGACTATCAGTCATTGTGATGGTTTTGGTCTTAGTGTCTAGAATGAATTCACTTGTTTCTCAGTATCTTCTGAGACTATCAGTCACTATGATGGTTATTGCTCCTGGCATCTAGGACGAATTCACATGTTTTAGTCATTCATTAGAGGATGTTTTGTTGTATGAGCTAGCTTCTTGTTTGCTTCAAATTGAACTCGTTATTCTGGAAAACCTGTTTCCAGAATAGCTCTAAAATATTATTGCAAAATAAATAAAATTATATCTGGCTTAAAATTTTGACATTAATTGAATACTCTGTGCATTAGTTTCCCATTTCCCTTGGAGTTTAGTTTATAAAGGAATTATCATCTCATAGTTTCTAAATACTTAATTGGAATTGCCATTGATGGTTACTAAAACGCATTGAGACAAACTGAAAAGGGCAATATAAGGTGGAGCAAATGATCGTTTTAATGAAACTGTAAACAAAATATATGATTCAAATGGATGGACTTTTATAAAATTAGATAAAAATAATTAGAAAAAGTAAGAGAATAATTATCAATTGAAGAATTGTACTTATTTTACATGTGTTCTGCTTAATCTGTTGTGATTATATGAGAACGGATTCTCAAAGACAGAAATTTACCCAGGGACTAAGAGAGAGGTAGTGAAATCAAAGATTGCACAAACTGCAATTTGATGTAACTCTTAGTCAGAATAGTGTCATGAGATACAACAAGGCAGCCGTTCACGTGATCATGTGGGAAATTGGGACTTACATTGCAAATTGGACAAAAGTGGTTCTTGTCCTATATAATACGCATGGAATGTTATCAAAAACATGTTAACTCGTCTAACATTAAGGAGGAAACAATCTTTACAAGCTATGGCTCGAGTTTCATTGTTTAGTTTTCGAAACACTGTGGTCATCTTGTAAGCAAAATGTAGGCTAAGAAAACGGAAGTTATGTAGAGGCAGATCTGTACAAATTACCTGTTATGAGACTGAACATTCAATTTCTAAAGTGAAACTAAAATATAGCTTAGTTTAATGCTGGAGTGCTTCTTAATGGAAGGTTTGGTGTTTGATCCTTTTTTCCTTAAAGAAAAAAAAATATGCTTTTAAAATGAGTACATTCATTTTATTGCTATTTATTTTATTTTATTTGGTTACACTTTTATAGGAATATTTCACTACAGTGTAGAAACATCAAAATCTCTGTATAGGTTTAGGAATGATAAGTAGATAAATAAAAAGAGAATATGTGGGTGGATATCTGAGTAAAGCTTAGATGATGGAAAGACAGGTAGATAATGACTAATTATGCTTCAGTTACAGAGATCTTATATTTTAGGAAATTAAGATTAATATTAAAGTGCAGTTTAATGTGAAAATCATTGTAGTTTAGAAATGTGACAAGAAACAAAAATAAGAAATTCTAAAATCCCAGGCAAGGCCAAGCACATGTCATTAAACTCAGCACTCTGGCACCAGACGCAGGTGGATCTCTGTGAGGGTAAGGCCAGCCTGAGCTACAAGAAATAGTTCCAGGATAATCTCCAAAGCTGCAGAATAATCTTGACTTGAAAAACAAAAAAGAAACAAAACAAAACAACAACAAAAAAAAAACCAAAAAAAAAAAACAAACTATAAACCACCCAACCCAGGCAGTAAAAGTAATACCTAATACAGTTAAAAACAAAAAAAGAAGACCAGAGTGATAATAAGGCTAGAAGACAATAGTGTTTGAGGTCATGTTTTGAGAAGAGGGCTTCTTTCTTCCAGTGTTATATAACTTGCCCTGCTGTATTTCCATTAGCTGAAAAAAATCAATCCACAAAAATGATCTGTGGACAGTACTTGTTCACATTATGGAGATATGGTCAATTCTGCGAGTTCTACTCTTACTTCCTGGGCATAACCGTCTTTCCAGACTATAGTATATGAAAATGATCTTGAAGCTGAGTGGTCATTCTAACTGTATATGGACATAACACAAGCCATTTTTATGGCATCTTACACTACCACACTTGTCTGAGTTTAAGTGTTTATAATACTGGTAAATAGAATCCGTGAGCAATTTCCCCTAATACAGCCTGAAAACTTTCTCATTATCTCCTACTAGGCAAAATAAAGTGTGATTATAATGAATAGTCTCGGCATAAACAAATTTCCATTTAATGTACTCAACTCCTGAGGTCCTACCTATGCTATCTAATCAGTCCCAAACTGATTAGAAATTTTATTAATTTTAAAAATGTTTTTATTTTGTCAGTGAAAAGAATAACTCTAGAAAAATTTAAATAACTTGCAAGAGAGCATGGATTTCTTAAAAACCAAGATTTTTTTAGATATTTAAATTAATATAATCAACCTTTGCCTATTTAAACAATAATGGCCAAATTAAGGTTATAAATTTCATACAGCAATAAAATATTATTGTATATAATTAGTATGTTAAAGTTATTAAAATTTTCGATGTTTTTCTTTTATATTATATCCTTTTAATCTCCACAACTATTTAAGAAGAATATACTTAGGACAATTTAAAATATTGGTAGCTTTTATAGATAGCTTAATTATGAGAAACTTTACAATCTCACATATCTTGCAGCCCAAAGAAATTAATGCCAACTTCTCTTATTATCAATTTCTAAACATGAATTATGCCACTAATTTATCACGCACCTATCAACAGACTGAGTTCTACAGTTACTAATGTTGAAAATTTAAATAAACTTCAGTAAAAACTTAAATAAATTTTATAACGTATAATACACTGGTGATAAGGCACTTAGGAAATTAGAAGTGAAATACAGTAAGGTCCAAATAACAAAGTCAAGGTGACAGAAGTGAAACAAAGAACCCCTTATGTTTTACCACTCCTGTGTTTTCCTTGCGTATTTGTTGACGGCAAAGTGAGCTGGGGAGGGGAAATAAGAAGGAAAGGACGTAGATATACTGTATATTGAGTGCTTTTGTGAATTTATTTTCTAATACATTTGAAGAAGATGAAAAGAGGGAAAGAAAGGATAGCAGCTTACAAATAATCATGTTTAAGAGTTGAAAAGCCAAACAATCAAGGAGTAAGTGCTAATGTCCAGGCAGTAAAAACACCACAGCAAGTAAGATAATTTGTTATAAATACCAAAGAAAGTAAGTGCTACATATGTTAAGTTGAGAAGCAAATATCCTGAGATATTAAAGTTAAGTTGGTACTTGCATATGATATGAAGCTTATAAAATGCACAATAATTTACTCTAGTGTTATTATAGCTAAAAATGTGACCAATATTAAACTTGTACAAGATTCCTTATTCAGATAAACATGTGAAATCAAAGTCATTTAATATTCAATTTAGGATAATTATCCATAAATAACCTAAAGTATAAAAGTTTATGTTTTTGATGAATATGTCATCTATGATTTCCACAAAATTTGTACTAAGTAAATGAAGGCATGAGTTCCTATTCATCCTCTCAGGGCTGTGTAACAATCACACAGTGAATATTATTGCCATTTCAGATTCAGAGATTGAGTTTTGTGAATCATCTTCGGCACAGAAATAAACAAATTGAACAAGCAAACAGAATCTATTAACTAGAGTCAAGTTCTTAAAATAGATGTATTGTAAAAGCATCCATGTTCTCCAGTTCACACTATTGGGACATGCAATGAGAATTCCGTACTATATAGTTCCCCACATGAGAAAGAAGGATCTTTTGTTGTTGTTTTTTCATGTGTGCAATCCAAAAAATAAGGCATATCCCAGATGCTTTCTATCTGTACCTACATCAATACAATTAAGCCTGAGCAGCGAGTACAATTGAAAATAACATTATGAACTCTCTCAGTCAACTGGGTCACATTTACCTATGAGATCCCACTAATAATTTACTGACTTCTAGCATATCAGGCATTGTTCTCCTAGTGCTTCAGCATTTTCATTGCAAAAAACTGTTGTGTCCTTAAAATCATGGCACTACAAGTAAATGTATCTGGAGAGAGCAAATGAACATAAAACCTGAGTAAAAAAAACATTTCGGTGTTTTAGAATCTTAGGTAGCAGGTAAACAAATTTGCTGAATACACATTTAAATAGATCACTGAGTGATAACACATGTAACTGGCACTACTTTTATTTGAGAAATTTTTTTCTGAATCTATCAAGCAGCCAATAAAATGCCATGATTAACTACATCAAGAGCTGCCAAAAGGTCCAGGAAAATCACGAAAGACAACATCCCTTGTTGTAATCAAAGGGTCATTATTTTCTTTCAATATAGCAGGCTCAGCACTATGATGAGGAAGAAATCCTGATTGAAATTGCTCAAATGAGTCAAATTGCATCATGTGTTAATGTAATTGATTACAACCTCCAACACGTTAAGCAGAGCCTAAATTAAAAAATGAATGATGGTTTTGCATTTTTATCCAGCAGTAATGAAGCTTTCTTCAGCACTCTGTCTCGGAATGAATTCATGGGCATTTGAAGAGCTGATCCAGAGCCAAGAAAGAGAAAATATATATAATGTCTCAAGGCCCATCAACGACAATCATAATCCAGGTATAAAACACAGAATGACTCCATTTCTTACGCAGACCCCACATTGAATACTGGCAGTGGTAACAATTACAGAGATCACTTCTTAACATTCACTTGATCCTTGAAATAATTAGGAGCTTTGCCTTGATTATCACATTCACATACTATGTCTCAAAGCCTTATTACTACGGGGCATATTAAGAGCAAAAGCTATTTACATATTAGATAGAAAAAAAATTTCTTCCTTTGATGCCCCCGTAGATGTTGAGAAACTAGGTAAGTGTCCTAGATTTCAAGGATAATGTTGCTACACGGACATGCCAAGAGCCTCCTGAGAGGAACTACACAAAGGAAGCCTAAACCTTACAAAGAAACAAAAAACGTCAAACATTCCATCTGAATTGCATGTAACTCATTGAAAAAAAATGTTTATCATTAATAAATGTATTCTTATGACAAAACTCCATTAAAAATAACTTGTTATATAGCAATAGTGATGATATCTAAGAGTTATAGAGTTATTTCTCAAAAAAAACTAAGCAAGTTGTATATAATGTATATATATTGATATATATGAACAAGTTTTCTACTTGTATTAATGTACTTAAACACAATATTCACAATAATCCATAAACCACAATAAAGGAATTCTTTTAATTTTCTATATTACATATTAATTGTATTCATGAATATAAATGCAAACATTCAATAAGTAAATATTTTAATATTCTTATTATAATTGTGAGAGATTAAATGTTAGTGTGGTGAATTGTCTGCTACTACTAGTTTGAAAGAAATAGCACTCTCAGCATACAAATATATAATATACAAATATAATTTGATGATTTCTTTTGGTCACATCATATGTGAAAATATAAGAAAATAAAATATTTCCCATGTTTGTAACCATATACAAATAATGTCACACAAAGCCATTGCTAAGTTTTGCAAAGTAAGTCATTTCCTATTATTTTTTAAAATTTATTTATTAATATTTAAAATAACAATATTTTCTCATTTTACATACCATTCGCAGTTCCCATTCCCTCCCCTCCTCTCAATCCCTCCACCTCCTCCCACATCCACTCCTCAGAGAGGGTAAAGCTTCCCATGTGGCCCATTCTCTTAGTAGGGATGCCTTGATCATTTGATATTTAAAATTTATTTTTTGAGATTATAATATTATTATACTGTTTCTCCCTTCCCTTTTCTTCCTCCAAATTTTCCAATATAGCCTTTCTTGATGTTTTCAAATCCTTAGTCTTTTTTCATTTCCTACATGTATATATATGTTTACACACACACACAGACACACAGACACACACACACACACACACACATATATATATATATTCATTATACATGCATTTATATAAATTCCTATATATAATTACAGCCTGCTCTGTCTACACCTTGTAATGTCAAAAGCTACACACATCAAGTCTCAGCATCATTACTGCCTAATCATCAAATGATTTTTGAAGTGGCAGAGTGACCTAGCAAATCACATATAATGACAAAAGAGTAAAAGTAATTAAAATTCATCCTAGGGCAAAAGCTAATAACTGACAAATGAAGAGAAAGCATTAAAGTTATGTTAAACGGTGAATTAATAATCTAGAATGCAATAATAACACTCTAATGACTGAATTTATCTGACGGTGCTGCAAATCCTGAAGTCAATCATTTTTAAATCAAGTGTCCAACAATCTCAGGACTGATTAGGAAATGCTAACTTCCATTTAATCACAGTCATTTCAAATCCTTCCATTTGGAGACATTTCACTTTCATTATTTTTTCCACGTTGATTGCAGATTCAGATATTCTTGCCTTTTATTTCACATTTTCACATTGTGTGGCTCTGCTTCCTTATTTAGCCAAACTGTAGGGTAGAAAACTGTTATGTTCAGGAGACTTATGAATTTAGCAGAGTTTTTATCAGATACAGGATCAGAACTAGGAGTGCATTTTGGCCTTATACTCCGTAGATGAACAGTGCTGAAATTGACCTCCTAAACATCCGCTTTCTCCACCACGCACAGACTTTATGTTGCCCCATCTATAGATTAAATATTAGAAATCCATGTGTCCAAATAACTGATAGTTCAGTCGCAAACCATAAGGTTCTCTTTTAATGATGACTGACAAGGGGTGGGATATGAAGCCTGTAGACTGAAATGTGAGACATGTAAGGTGACTTAGTAAGGAAAATTTACTTCTTTCTTTCCATAGAAGCACATGGATGGGACGGTGCATAAAACAATGAGGCTTAAAGATCTGGGAGGAATATTTCTTACAATATGTCTACTTTTTTTAAGAAGAAGAATTCTTTGCATATTCTACCATGGATATGAGGAAAGGGGAAAGTTTACTACAGGGTACAAACTGGTGCAGTTACTATGAAAATTTGTTTGGAAGTTCCTCAAAAAGTTCAAAAGAGATCTGTCACTGCATGCAGTTCCACCACTTTTGGCCTTATGCCCCAAAGACTCCATCTCCTACTATAGAAAGATCTACTGATTAATATGTGCTGCTGCTCTACTCAAAAGAATCTGGAAGTGGAAACAGCCTAGATGTCCATCAATGGATACATAGATAATGAACATGTAGTACTTTGTGTGTGTAGGGATTGTGTGCTAAGGTATTAGTCTATTATTAAGAAAATATGAGCACACAAAAAGTAGTTTGTAGTTATGACAATATGATGCTAGTTAATAATTACAAAATGAGCATTAGAGATGGATGGATATTTTCTACTTACATGCTATGGAATACTTAAAAAGGAATTGGATTCTTCTGAACTTTTTTGGTATTATTCTCTGGAATAGTATGTGTTTAATAAATTCAAATATTAATGATTATGTCTGTTTCCAAGGGTTTTGTTTGGTTTTGTTTTGAGACAGGGTTTCTCTGTGTAACAACCCTAGATGTCCTAGAAGTAGCTCTTGTAGACCAGGCCATCAAGGGTTTCGTTTTTAAATAGATACCTGGTCAAGATGTGGAGAATGAGGTATTGATAGATCCTCAGATATCTACATCCCACAACCTTCCTCCAAAAGCTCAGCGTTCATTGCAGAGGAGGAGGCAGAAATATTGCGTGAGCCTGAGGTTGTGAATGAAAGCAAGAAATTTTTGTTGACATGACAACGGTGCTTTCCAGACAAGGTGGGGCAGTTGCACCTGTGAACTCACAGTAGTCATAAGCGCATGCTCAAGATCTCTACAAGCTAAAGGCACTCCAATAGTGTAGGCAGGAGGCTGGCACCAAGGAGATTAGATGAGAAGCTAGCAGTATCTATGAGAGCTGCTGAAGACAGAGTCTGCTTTTTAGGGATGTGAGCACTGGTGTGTCAACCATATTTCAGAGCATGGCTCAAGAGTGTATAAAAATAACAAATTAGATTTTATGACTTTTTAAAAAGAGGATGGAAAATTTGTTTGATAAAGACATGGAAACTTGATATCTTTAATTTTTATCAAACATACAACCATCAGTAAAGCAATTTATAATGGAAATAGTAAATAAGTGTTGGTTATTATGTTGACAGGGTTTTATATATATATAATTTAATGGGAATACAAATTTAATTATCCACTATAGAAGAAAGTATACTAGTTTCTCAAGAAATAATATATGTGTTTGTTCGTTGTCATGTAGGGTTGAGGCTCTGAACCTGGGTCCTCTTAAAGAACCACAGTGCTCTCAACACTTGAGCCATCTCATGAACTCCTGTTCTCCTTTTTCTTAAGGACTCCCATACTGACCGATGTGTGAATGAATGTCCACATAATTTCAATTTACATTTCTTGGTTGGCGAATTGAGTTGAAAGGTTTTCATGTTTCATTAGTCATTAGCACTTTATATTTTCAGATCTGTACACTACATTATATTTATTGTTTGAATTGTTTGATTTATTATTTGTTTTTAAATAAATAAACCTATTTATTTATTCTACATTCCTGCCACAGTTTTCCCTCCTTTATCTCCTTGCAATCCAGCTCCGTTTCTGCACAAGAAAGGTCAGGCCTCCCATGAGTATCAACAAAATGGCATATTAAGTTACATTAAGACTAAGCACCTTCCCATTTATTAAGACTGGGCAAGATGACCCAGCATGAGGAATAGGGTCCCTAAAGACAGTTCAAGAGTCAGGGACAGGCCCTATTCATACTGTTAGGCATCTCACAAGAGGATCAAGCTATCAAACTAAACAACTGTAACATATATACAGAGTGCCTAGGTTAGTCCCACGCAGGCTCTCTGGCTGTAGGTTCAGCCTCTGGGAGCCCCTGGGAGCCCAGGTTAGTTGACCTGTCAGCTTTCTTGTGCTGTCCTTGACCCCTCTGACTCCTAAAATCCCCCTCCCCGTTTTGTGGAGGATTCCCTGAATTCTGCCCATTGTTTCACTGTGGGTCTGTATCTGTTTCCATCAGTGCTGGATGAAGCCTCTGTGATGACAATTGGGCTTGGCACCAATCGGGTCAAAGAAGATTGCCAGTTCAGAATTGTTGATTTTCTTGTGTATTCTAGATATTGCCCTAGGTTAGATGGATAACTTGTCAGATGGATAAGGATTTTAGTTTTCCAGTAGATTTGTCATCACTCAACCCAGTTAACTATTTTGTTGCTGAATATTTTTGAAATTTCACAAGATCCATTTTGTCAAAAATGGAACTTAATTCCTAAGTGACTAGATACCTACTGGGAAAGTCTGGTTAATTATAGATCTTGAAACATTTCACTACATTTTCCTCTGGGGATATCAGAGTTTCAGGTCTTAAACTGACATCTTTAAACTGTTTTGAGTTGGTTTTCAGACAGTGAGATATAAATAGGAGTACAGTTTCATACACACACACAAACACAAACTATAGTATCAGTACGAATACATGCATAAAAAGATATTTGGTTTTACCAGCATTATTATCTAAAAATTTTATTTTACTCTAAAGAATGTAGTTGGTATATTTTACTAAATTGAAATACAAGCCAACATTAACCTTAACCTAATTGCTTGAAGCTCTGAATGCTTAGTTAATGCTATGCTTTTTGAAATTAATTCAATACCTATAAAATACCATAAAACAAATAAACAAACACTGTAGCATTACTTAAGGAACAGTAGACAAGAATAAACATTACTAAAATGACTTGAATTTTACTACACTTCAATTAAGAACATTCTCATGGATAAGGCATTAAAACTAAAGGCTTTGAAATTTCTTAGGGATACCTTGCTCAGCCTACATATAGGGAGGAGGGCGTTGGTCCAGCATCAGGTGATGGAGCAGCTTTTGTTGACTCCCCATAGGAGGCCTCACCCTCTCTGAGGATTGGATGAGCTGGGGTTGGGAGGAAAGAAGGAAAGTGGGAGGAATAGAGGGAGAGGCAGATGGGATTGGAATGTAAAATAAAAAAAAATAATTGTCATAAAAGTTTAAGAAAAGAAAAAATTTGGTTGCATGAAATGCACATGATAATGTCCCAGTAATCATTCACAGATGACTTTGAAATACCCTCAATCCTGGACTACAGTTAGACTCTGAGGTGCTTTTGCACGGAGCACAGTAATATCAAAGGGGAGAATCTGTAATTAAAAAGACCTTCCATTTTCCACACATAAAATGGAAAGTTATATCCACTCATACATATTTTATAGTCTCAGCAATAGGAACTTATTTACACTAGATAACAAAATGAAAATGTATGCACAATGCTCACTATTATAAACATTTTGAGACAGAGGCAGAAAGATCTCTATAAGTCTGGTGACAACCTAGTCTTCAGAGTAAGTTCCACGACAGCCAGAGCTACACAGATAAACCTAGTCTAAAAAATAAAGAAAGAAACCCAAACACAAAACAGGAAAGGTGTTTATACCTACAAGTTTTTTTTTTTTAATAAAATTGCTCTGTGTTTGTGTGTATGTGTGTGTGTGTGTGTGTGTCTGTGTGTGTGTGTCTGTGTGTGTGTGTCTGTGTGTGTGTTATGGAAATAATATTGTCTAAGGAGAAAGGGAGACTAATATGGTGAAGTGTGAGAAAAGGGAGGTAGGAGAGTAGAAACAAGAAATATACTACAAAAGTATGTGAAAATTGAGAAGATACTACATTAAAAATGGTAACTTTGATTTCATGTGTAATTTAGAATCTCCAACATAAAGATAAGTTTTATCTAAGTTATATCTGAAGTTCATTTCTTAGAAAAGAATATGTGGAATACCATAAAGTATTTCCATGTTTGTTTAACTATACTAAGAATGAGAAATACCTAAAGACTTAATTACTAAGTATTATGTTTTTATTTGGAAGCTAACAAAATTGATGAAAGATATTGTATGGAATTTTGCTTATTCAAATTAGCCTAATGCATAAAATAACACATTTTAACTTCATATTCTATTTGAAGTTAAGTGTTACATTTTATATCCAATGGTAATACACACATATTACATATTATGAAACATAAAGGATGCCAGACCCCATTGCGATGAGATTTAAAGATTTTCTTTAGTTTTTTTTATCCACAAATACATTTTAGCAGTAGTAGACAGAAAAGGGCCTAGTAAAATATATATAATTCACATGCACTTATACACAAAATAGATACTGAGAGCTTCTAATTTGCTTCTAAAACTCAAAGTGATGCAATTTAATTTACATTGAACTAAATTTTATTTATACAATGTGTTTAAAGTTTATACAACTAAATGTTTTGTTTACTTCTCTTTTTATCATAAAAATGTGAGAAGTTAAACTTAGGAGTGTTTCTTCCATGATCAATACCTATGGCTCATGGGTCTTTTTATTATAATTTTTCTTTCATTGTACTTTTATTGAGTTGCTCAGAGTCCCGGTGACTTTCTATGGTGGCAGCCTTTCTGGGACAACGTCATCACATATTCCTTTATTGGTATTTATGTCACCTCCCAAATAGTTTAGTTTATAGTTGGATGCAGAGATATCATAGGCATGTATTTAAAACAAATATTTGCTAAAGACATACACCTGCAACTATAAAGTCTCTAGAATGTAATCAGCCCAGGAAACTTATTGTCAATTATGTTTGAAACATGTCTAAGTTGAGAGAAAATGCAGTATATGTCAGATTTCTCCAAAACCTTAGCTTCACAAGAGCAAAACTGAAACAATGCGAACCAATTTTATTTTCTTTTTTTCTGTTTTCCCTTTTTACAGCAAAAAGCCTGCTGTTTTTTTTTTAATTGTTAAGACTAGTGTTTCAAAAGCTATACTTTTACATGAAGTGCATGAATGTACATGTTTTTCTAAGAAAAGGTAAAACAAGATGCATTTAGGAAAAAAAATATCCTTTTTATATTACCAGAATTAGAAAAGGATTATAGGAGCAAGAATATAAAATTTAATTTTAAGTTTCCTTCCTAGCATTCTAAATCTCTCCTTGAAAACAAAGCTTGAAGAAAGAACACATCTGCCACAAGGACTGTAATCCAAGTGGCATTGCCCTCATTCCCTCAAGAGGCTGCCAGTTCCTAGACAGGTTAAGCCACTGACTCAAGGTCACCTCCCTAGTATGTTTCAGGAAAGAGCAGACTTCAGACTTGTTTTTACATTAAAGCCCTGTGCTCCACAGTTGGCATCATATTGACTCATACACCTAAAGAGAAAAAGATACAGAAAGTGTTTTGAGAATGAATGAGTTCTATAGTGTAATGAAGAAAAATTATGTTTTGTTTTGTCAAAGTGCTTTTCCACATCTGCAGAATGCTTCTCAAGTAGCATTTGTATTTTTAAATTATGTCAAACTCTATTTCTGTTTATTTCTATAATCTTCATCTTTCAAACTTCTTACTTTCTGTGCTATTGTTTTATGTTTTAATTCATCCCCACTCCTCCGTGTTCATATTGCTTAAATATCATTTCTCAATTAAATTCATTTAAGGAAGATCCAGTTATGTGAATATTAAAGTAAGGTATAATGAACACACTCACGTCTTTACATTAATATAAAAGTGTATTGCACTGCACACAAACAGCCAATTTGAACATTACAATAACCTTTCTATGTTTTACATTCAATGCTTGTATTTTATGCTCCACCACCAAGATAATCAAAGTCATCAAATGACAGGTGCATAGGAACAGTATTTTCTTTCTATTTGAATATGAATTCACTGTGAGAAAATTATTTTGCTCTAAGCCTTTACTGAGTCACTGACAAAACATGATTTTCATGCACTAAGTTTACAAGACATCCACTTTGTGGTTTTGGATTTTTTTTTTTTAAATTACGTGGTGAAATAAAATAATTCTTTACACCTCACAACAAATGAAGCTAATAGAATTCTTGTGGTACAGCATTGCTACATAAGGAGTATATTTAATTACATGTGCTTATGTGCATGTATCAAACAATGTACGTGTGTATATCTGTATAGAGAAAGGGAGGACAAACATCTAAGACATACTAAGAAGTTTTCACAATACAATGAGCAGTACAAGACTGCCACCTCCTGGATCTAGTATGCTTAGCATTTTTTCCCATAATGTCCTTGTCTTTCAAATATATTTAGATTAGGGCTGTTTTGATAGTTATTTTTCAGTATTTCTCTGTTGATCATCACATAGCATTTTAAAATGTACTTTGGAAGTACATTTTGTATATAGGAAAATTTTCTAGCAATGTAGGCTTCAATGTTTGCTTGAGTTAGCAACTTATCCATCAGTGAAACTAACAAAAAGGAGCCAAGAAAGCCCAGCACAATGAAATGCACTGTTGTTAACAGGGAGCAGTTTAATTCTGTCCTTAGTCATTGATAACTGAGAGACACACATAAGTTTCTAAAATCTTGTGCAAAATCATAATACCAGACATATTTATGCCGCCTGATATCAGTATGGATTTAAATATACCTGCATTTCCTATTACAAGGGGAAAATAATAAAACTTCAGATTAAAAGTGTAACAATACACAATTATATCTCTACTAATGGGAATATTGCTCAATCCAGGTGAATGGGCAAAGCTTTCTTCATCTTTTGGGACCAAATCTTTCAATAGGAAGAAAAACAAACATGACCTTCCTTACATAGCATCTCCAACAGCTCAGACAAATCTTGTTCCGATTCTGAAAACTAAGTATTTCAACCCTGTTTTCATCTGAATGATTAATACAGGATCATTACCTGTGATTGTTCGTTGAGTTATGAGTCACACAATAGTAATTGTTGACCTGTGTTCAATGAAAAAGTGATAAAGAAGCAAAAACCAATTAATAGCCTTAGGGTTAAGGCAATCTTCTCCCCATCTCCCTTTCCTTTTCTGTCCCCTCATCTCCTGCCCTCTCAGCCGTGCTCTTCCTCCCACTTCCCCATTTTGTTCTGCCTCCCCTTTGCCCTCTTCTTGTCTCTTCTTTTTCTCTCTTTTTCATTCTGGAAATCATTTATTCTTTTCCCTGTATCTCCGTGAATTAGAATATATATTTATATATCTCCACATTCTGTTAAATAATTTCCTAAGCCTACAAAGATTTTTCATTATTTTAATATTTCTGTACCCCATGAGTAAGACTAATCGCATATAAACAGATCAAGTATGCATTAGATTCTTAAATATTTCCAGAGAAATATGATTTGCACAGTGGGTAATATTTTATATCATAATGTGAACGCTCCCAGTCACTCTAACATTAATGGAAATTTAATATGACCAATATTAAAAGTCTTTTAAGGAACTTCTAATTCTCTTCCTTTGAGAAGGATTGGGAGTCCAAGAATCATAATACCTCCCCATTATCTGTGCAAAATTGAGATAAGAAGTTATTTTAAACGTAGAGTTATATCCTTGTCCAGATTTTTGCCCTTCAAACAGTATTCACTCTTAAATCCCCTAAAGATAACTTCTTAAGAATATTGAGCTGATGGAAATTTGGAGAGTACCAAAACAAAATGAAAATGTGAACAATGAAACAATCCATTTTAAGAGAGGATTTTAAATGCTTATGACATGGTGATCTCTATGCAATTCAAATAATCAGAGTTTTGAGTACGACAATGTTCACATCTTATGAATAAAGCAGCAGGGACATATTTTGAGGCTTCTGCACTAGATTTTTCTATTAGCTCCAATGATGTCAGCTATGAACCAAATTTAAAACGAGTGCTGTTTGTGCATCAGGGATTTGCACCTTGTAAAGCTTTGTGCCTTGCTTTCTATATACAAGAGCTTAAAAGTTCCTGGCTCTAATCGCAAACAACTTCAGAACTGTGTAGTAAGCTCTCTTTAGATGCCCACCTAACAACCATGAAAGTCACCGGGAAGCAAACACACTGTTTAGAGAATAGCAAGTGTCTTCAAATCTCTTTTTAATTTATTTACTAGGAGTATCAGTAAAATTAATTTCAATAGAAATTTCTTGGGCAACTCTACATATTACAGAAATAAATACATATTGTCTCAATAATTAGTAAATTTGTCTATGTAAATAACATCTCATATTTTACTAAAACAAAATAATACAGAGGGATTCTATTTCTACATTTCAGCCGTTCAGTAGTACTTATAGATAATCATGGGTTCCAATGACAAAATTGGCTTTTTATTGCATGCATATATTTGTAGATTTGCCCCCCAAATTTTTCTTTTTGAATATATTGTGGACTAATATGTTATATAGACTTTAAGAGGTATCAGTAAATAATCCTGTGTCAGGGAAAGAATAAGTGGATCATATAAATTTACTGCAAGGAAGAAAGTCTCAGTGATACCTTATAATTGAAGATCAACAGAAGCTATACACTAACATATTAGACAATTCACCCTCCTTCCAAAATACCAAGAATGTGGTATTACTCTAGAACTATTTCTAAGTAAGTAAAAGAGAATCATCAAAGAAATCTCTAAATCTACTGAAAGACTGAGCCTGGGTAGTTTGGTATGACCTTCCAAAATGATTGAATAAATTCATTGGACCAGTTAAAAATGATGGTTTTTAATGTTGGAATATTTTGCTGTTTAATTCATTATGTAATATACAAAATTGTCTACAGTAACCAGGATCCAGCCATCCCATGAAATAATGTCTATAACATGTAAAAGAGGAGGAGAGAAGTACTGACTTACACTCCGAGTGACTGACCACTAGGATACGTGGGAGATCTTTAGATAATTTCAATTAATTACACTGCACTATTTGTGGTACTATTCACTAAAGAAAGGTGGCTTCACTGCCTTTATTAAATACCTTGTAGGGGGGAAATAAAGTCATGAAACAGTTGATCAAGTGAAAAGTCATTCTTTGAAAGAAAATAGCATTCTCTAAAATAGTTCAATCTTTTAAAGTAGGAATAATATTAGATGCCAAGATAACTGATTAAAGATCTCTCTGATCTATGCTTATTGTCTCGAAAGAAAAAGATGAAAATTTTTCTAGTGAGACAAAGGTAATAGTTACAAACTCAACCAATACACACTCATTGGATGCTTACAATTTTAAATTAGATATCATAAGTGAGTGAGGTCAAATTTCCAATTCAAAATTCTAATGAAATGTAGCAGCTAACTGCATTCATCACTAGTTCAATAGATAACCAGAATTTGAAAATTTTAGAAAAAAAAAAACAAATACAAAAACAAAAATATTCTTCAAAATACTGAAATGGTTTTGCCGTGCAAAATGTCAAAAAAAGGACTTGAAATCAATAAGGCCTAAATACAGATATTTTATGATTTCAGAACAGAAAGGAAAGGGAAATAAGTGATTATTTTGTAAAGTTCTGATGATTTATATACTTAATGCCCTAAATACTATAAAGATTCTAAAGATGTACTTAACTGGGCAGGAGTAACTCAAAGATAGTTTTAGTATACAATGTGTATTGAATTCTCTGGTCTTCAATTTCCCTTTCAAAGTTATGTTTAAATTCATTTGCCAACCAATAGAGACTATAAATACCTATTAGTATAAGAAACATATGCAGCTGAAGATACAGAAATAGCAATAAGAATTGCTCAAAGGCAATTTCAAGGCAAATCACCACCCCATGTCTTAGAACCTTTATTACAACGGGAACTTTCCAGGCTAAGAGAACTGGAAGCAAAGACTTTATCCAGAATCTTCTGAATTCACTCTGTAAGAGCTATCTGTTTAGATTACTAATTCAGCTGGAAAGAAACAGTTGTACAAAACACCTTGGGAGAAGAGCAAAAGAGGAGAGAGTTCCTTTCATTGAGGCAGCACCCAGTCTTGAACTCACTCTGTAACAGCCATCTGTTTAGATTAGTAATCCAGGTCTGTGAGGGCTAGAACTCACAGGATTCCCAAAACTAACTACTATGGTACATGCACTGTGGAGCAAAACCTTTTAATACTCATATCTAGGGACAATCCTCAACATGAATTGCTGTGAAGAAAGATCACAGCAAATATGACAGAAAATCAATTATATATTGGAGGCTATGGACCTAGATGATTCTTGGTTTCTAAGGTAATAATGCATATTAGACTTATTTAATATATGACATTGTATTTAATTACAGCAACACAGGATAAATAGAAATATTGCCCAATGTTTTTTTTTTCAAAAATGTTGCTAAGAAATGGGCTTGTTCCCAAAACCATGACATTAGGATTTATGATGAAAAACTAAAGGAACTTTTAATTAAAATTATTTCTGTGTGTTGAGTAAACCAGAATAATTCCTAATCATACTCTAAATATTTGTCCTTATTCTACAGATAAATGTAGCTCTCATGCCTCATCAAAGAAACTTGTATTTGCACTAACGAGAGATGATTTCAGAAAACCATAAATGATCACAATGCACAGAACCAGTGTTCCTGTTCTGACTAGATGGAATAGCTCCATCTCTAATGCAATGCCTACTCCTCAGGCTCAGGGAACATCTCTCAGAAAGACTGAAAGAGTTAGAGAAAGAGGGATTATGGTGTAAGACTGCATTTGCTATAAAACTCAGGAAAGCTATACTCACGAAGTCTCATCAATATGGCGTTGTAAGCTGACTAAAGAGGATATCACTAAACATGGCACCATGAAAGTGGGAAACATCATTGGGGGCCTCAATGTAGAGTTGTGCACTTGTATGGAATGTCCAGAGTAGGATAGTGAGCATTCCCCAATTAAGATGTCCCAAATTGAATATCCATCAAGAGAGCAACCTTGAAATCATATAGAGAAAACCACCAGGTTCTATTTATATATTTAGTACTGGATGTGTGTGTGTGTGTGTATATATATATATATATATATATATATATATATATATATATATCATAATGTGTGCATGAATATAATTAATTAAAAATGGTCATGGATTTGAGAGGGGGAAAGAGTGATCAGTTACATGGAAGAGTTTGAAAAGAGGGAAGTAAATGAAGAAAATTAAGTAATTATATTTTGGTGTCAATAAATTTAAAATTAAACTAAGCTAAAAAATGTGATATGCATTCAGATCATTTAATGACTATTATTTTTAAAAAAAAAATGGTTTTCCCAAAACAATTCACTAAGTACAAGTTGTTTGTGAGCAGAGAAAGTTTCAAGCATAAGCTACAGGAAGGTATAGCATCTGTGTTATCTCAGGTCTTTGATTACCAAAGCTGAGTCATAGAATCTTTGACGGCCAAGAAATTCATGATGGGAATGGTGTTTAGCTCCAGTCTCTTCTTTCACTAGACTTAGAGAAAGGAAAACCATTGTCTTAATACCTACAGAACTTTGTGGTTCACCATTACATGACTACTCTGAGGAGAAAGAAACAGACTAATTCTTCTGGGACCACAGCATGGCTTTGTCCCTGATCTTGCTAGGACTTTCATTGATCAGGCTGGGACTGGAAAGATTATCAGTGCATCATATTGATCTCAGCTTCTCTAAGAGTCCCTTTAACATTTTCTCAAAGAAATCAGTGGCTTTGGATATGAAGATACTAATCTTAAAGCTAACATTTTAGATGGTTTTTACATATCATTTTTCACATTAGATCATATCTGGATATGTTGTCTGGAGAAGATAATCAGAAGTGCTTTCAAATCAGATTGAAACTGCTCATTAGCCACAAATGGGAAATAAAACCAATCTTATCTGATGTGGTGGATTTTAGTGTAATAATTGCACTTATTCTTTATCTCTAAAATCAAATGGATAAACATAAATTATATGTTTAAGATAAAAGGTAAATATCCATCAGTAATAATTATCTAAACTAAAAATACTTCTTGAATAATACTCAGGAGTGCATTTATTCTTCAGTTTTCTGCCTTTTAAGAAGGATATAGAAGAAAAGAATGCTTTGAAGTCCTAATGCATGTAGAACCCTTGTGTATAATATATTCTTACTACATTCCTGAATTTTTAAAGCTTTTTTTTATTAAAACTAATTTGACAGAGATTGTTTTTTAATCATTTTCCTTCAGGGAGTATCTCCAGCATGTCTTGTTTGGGAGTAAAGTAAAGATAATTCTATTTCCCTGGTACTAATGCATCATCCTTTTGCATCTTATTTAATAGAATGACATAAATAAAGTACATATTGAAGCTCTCATAAACAGCCAGTGGAGCCTTACTGCCTTTTCTTTGTGAGCATATAAGTATTTTTAAAGCCCAATTATCATGGTTATTGAAAAGAATATAATATGTCACATCTGTCCTGTCAAATAAATTATAAAAGAGTTCACTACAATATCTTTTCAGCAACTAGTTTATTCCTAAAAAGAAATAAATTTCAAAATGCATTCCTAGATAAAACTGCTATTACTAAAGGTGGTTTAAAAACTTCTAAATGGGGTCTCATATCTTTCATCAAATGTTTATTAGTATTATTTTCCCCTTAATTATTTTTTTATTTAGTCATATGTGTAGAATACTTTTGCCTAAGAGAGATTTGCATTTTCTTTTGATAGTCACTCTCTGCAGTAAATGGATTGCTATCTTAATTATTATGACTTATACTATGTTTAGTAAATGAATCACAATTTAGAAAATTAATCAATATTTAGAAAATGAATCAAATATTTGGAAACAAATGCAAGTATTTCCATCATAATGTCACAAATTTCTTTAGAAAATTTTGTTTCCTATATATAATTTAAATACCAAAATACAATCCTCCTGAAATACCATGGTGGTTAAAAAGAACTGTAACTTAAGAAAGGTGGTAAAAATTGAGCCAAGGAGGAAGTGTTTGAAGAGTTTTCTAAGAAAAAATGGCATTCTGTAAGAACTGCAACTATGTTGATTATCAGAAACATTTGGAGAATATTAGTCACAAAGAAACTTAGGAATCAAAATTTCATGGTTTCAAGGGCCATGTGTTTTAAGTGAACTTGCTGATCTGCAGAATGACAAAGATTCATTTAGAAAATGAAGCTGCTTCAGAAGGGTGTTCGGGAGACAATCATTCTGAGTAACTTTCCTGGCATGGGCTTTCCCAGGGCGAATTGTCTTCTGTGGTCAAGAAGTGGCCGAGTATGATTGAAACTATGTTAATGTCAAGGCAACTGAAGCTTATTTGCTCCTTCTCTTCTTTGTTTCTGGAAAATCAGACAACAACCAGATATGCAAAACATCCTATGTGCAGCACAAATTGGTCTGTAAGATACAGATCAAGGTTTAATAAATCATGACTCAAGATGTGAATACAAGCAACTCAGAGGAGGTGGGAAGGACATAAAAAGGCTTGGTAATCCATTTATCCTCTTCACAATTTCCTCTTAAGAAAAGTGAAAATGTGCCAGGCAGTGGTAGATCACACCTTTTACCTCAGCACTTGGGTGGAAAAGGAAGGCAGATCTCTGTGAGTTCAAGGCCAGCCTGGTCTAAAAGAGCTAGTTCAACGATAGCTAGTGTTGTTACACTGAAAAACTCTGTCAAAAATCAACAACAACAACAAAAAAACCAACAAGCAACAAACATACACCCTTCCCCCCAAAAAAAGAAAGAAAAGAAGAGAAAAAAAAAGAAAAGTAAAAATGCTGAATAAATCCAAGTTTGGGTTGGGAAAACTCTTGAAGCTCCATGGTTAAGGTAGTAGTTTTGGAAAAACTAACAGTGATCAGATGCTACAGTTCAATAAACTGATGTATATGACCCACCATCCAAGACTCGGTGTGAATCCCATCGTTTTAATATTCAGAAATAAAAGTTATATTCATGGGAAAAAAAACAAAATGCCAATAGACAACAGTTTTTGACACAGAGTCTTACTTCTATGTATTCTTGGCTGTCCTGGTTTTCCTTGAACAGGCTGGCCTTGAACTCACAGAGATCCACCTGCCTCTGCCTCCCCATGTAAGTATGGATATTAGAAAGACAAGATAAATATGAGGACACCAAATCATATATGCATAGATTGTCGCACCAAGAGAAAAGCAACTCATTTTAAAATCCAATTTTAAAGTTTAGCGAGGAGTGCACAGAGAACTCAGAGTAGTAGCCATTAAAATACATATACCCTTTCATGATCAGTATGTGAACTTGACTCTTAGGACATTAGAGACCTCCACAAATGACTTTTAGTTATACATTTATCTACACTTATCAATGATTGACCATGGAAAAAACACAACTGTTCAAAGACAGAAAGTATAAAAATATGTATACAAAATAGCAAGCTTGTATTTATAATCTATAAGAAGTAACTTCTTAGAGATTATACAACAGTTAGAAACCAAAATACATGAGAAAATGTATCTTAGAATATTTCCATCAACTAACAAATTTCATCTCCGTTTTATCATTGCCTTTAGAAGAGAGGGTTACTATATGACTTTTGTGTCTGTGACATATTGATACTAAGCAAAATGGCTTGAACTATTTTCCTTTTATTTACATATTTATTTATCTACTTTTATCCTTCTGGAATTTCAATGGTGAACTGAATGATGATCTTCAGTGTTAGCATAGAGACTTTATCATTTCTCTTGGAATCTCGGAATAGGTCATAGGTAGTCATTCATTTCCTGGAAATGGGACCATATTCTCAAAGAGGTTGTCAAAACAAGATTGTTAACTTCTATCATACAATATTTTCTCTTTCTCCCATTTTTTCTGGTGCCACAGCATATTAATCCCAATAAGTGTATATATTTTATCTTTTCAATTGTGATGAAAGTGTCACCTTTCCTTCCTTGCTGTGTAAAGGTTGACTACAATTGCCATTATGTAATAATTCCCTCCATTTTCTTCTTCTGTCAGGTACAAAATGAAGTGTTCAAAAGTAGCCCTACTTATTACTCAATATACTAAAGATAAGTTCTGTTGTAAGTATTGAAAGATTTGATATTTATTCATTAAATCAATCAGTTATTTTTACTTTCCAAGGAATAAAAATTATCATGTTCTTTCACAAATTGCTTCTGTTCCCTTTGTAGAGTGCTGAAATTAGTTTAATATTTTCATCCATGAGATTGTAAAGTCTTCTTACTTTTCCCTTTTCCTTTGAGTTGTTTTTTCTTCTTTTATTCTCTTTAGTCACTGCTAGATAATTTTTAATTTTGTTTTACACTTCTTCAATTCAGGAAGATGACTGCAATATAGTAAGAGCCCCATTTCTTCTTATTGATTGATAAAGGCAACATGGCATTGGTTTAGAACCCAGATTCAACAGTTCTGACATGGAAAACCAAAGATACAAGTATAAATTAAAACCCCTACAGAAATTCTCCATAAGATTTCAGAGAACTTTATACCATAGGAGTTTCTTTTAGAACCATAAATGTTATTCTAAGCAGAATAAGGAGGGAGATTTAGAATATTTCATATATTCTTAACGGAATCACATGAAATCAAGCATCTAGAGTATAAGTAAATCACTAATACAATCTGGAATTTATCTAGTAACCTCACCATTACTTAGGGAAACTTCCTTGAATTCTAAAATAAAACCTGTGAGATCTATCAAAAAGGCTCTGAAAATTATGATTCCAGAAGATGCCTGAATAAAAAAAAATGCCTAGTATACTTATCCAAGGGTTTTAACATCGAATTATAAATACATAGGGATAATGATTTGTGCATTTTTTCACATATGCATCTATTTGTCCATGTGTTATTTATACAAATGTTTACTAAAATATCACTACATCTGCTCTTCCTCCTGAGTTGGTTCTATAGTAAATTTATTAATGTAATGGCTGAAGTATTAATATGGTAGTATTGAGGATATTTAAGGGACAATCCTATATTTAATATTTTAAGATTTAGGAAGCCCTGACAAAAAGTTAAGGAGTGAAGACATGGTACTGAAACAATGATTTATACAAGTGTATTTGCTCAGTCACTGAATGTATATTGGCTTCTGATAGTAAGGTTTTCAATTCAAACTTTAAACTTACATGAAGATTAGATAATTGTCTATTCCACAATGCATTAAGATCATGTGAAAAAGATACAGAGGTTATTTTAGACAGAAAATTTTTCTGAATATAATATAATTAATTTTCAAAGAAGTTATTACAAAATAGTAGACAATGTGGACTGATTACTTGGGAAAGCAAAGATTATTATAATCCTTACCAATATGTAAATACTTTGGAAATCTGAACTTAAATATTTCAGTAATAGATTCATCAAAACTTGCAAACACAGAGATCTAGTGACTTGTGTTCTAAGAAGAAATTAGCTTAGTCAAACCCCATATTTTATGCTGAAATCAAATACCAACAAAAGGTTCACAGAACAATATTAAAAAATTTTAGAAGATGCATAATATTTCACTGAAAATGGCATTCTTATGTTATTAGCACATCATATGATTACATTTAATAAATTACAAATAAACATCCAAATTTAAAAAGTAATATATCTCTTGCAGCAAAGTCTAGCACTTATCCATTTATCAGCTGGATACAAACTTAAAAGTTTGACTCGGAAATTGATACTTCTTTCACTGCTAAAGTGAATTGCGGCGGACCTCTCGACCAGCGAGGAAGAACGACCACCACACCAGGATTCCACTCAGATCACGCTTTACTGGAGTACCCTTGATTGATGGGGAACAGGAAACGAGGGGCAGGAAGGGAAGGGCAGGAAGCGAGGGGGAGAGAGAGCATGAAGCGAAGGGGCAAAGGGCACTGAGGCAGCTACTTAAATAGGGAATTGGCACACAGGTCGCCCTGTGATTGGCTGCCACCAACAGCTGACACCAGACTGCATCGGGAGAGGCTCAAGGATCCTATCCACCGCGCTTGCGGGAAGTGGGAAACATGCAGCTCTCAAAGGCATAGCCAAATATGGAGTTGTTTATTTCCAACAAGACAGGATGTCGGGGCCAACTTGTAATGGCGATCCTGTCCAGCTCACTACAATGAATTAGCTTTATGGTAAAACATGTAAAAATAGTCAAATATTATGTTCTTATCTATTGTGTATAAATCCCTCTCGCTTTGCTAGAAATAAATTCATTATTGATTCTGTCAGTGTCCACATGAAATAAAATTCTTCTCCCCTCACCTTCTCAAAAGTAGTCTGTGATTTCCTTTCCAACTCAACTAATGTTCTAGCAGAAGAAAGTATCCCAAAGTGGCAAAATCATATAACCCAAGAGTAGAACTTTTCTTCTTAAGACACAGTGCATATTAAAGGGCCATTGCCCCATCTTTTTAAAGATACTTTTAAACTTGATTGGCTTAAAGTTAGTATGTGAATTAATAAGTTTTCTCATGGTGCTTTCACCCACTTACACAGCCAGGCTTCGTTACTTTTCATCTCTCTTCACTGATTCCCATGCTCACATCTTACATATCCTCTTTCTCCTCCAAAATCGATGATTATCTGTATTGATATCACATATGTTCTATTATTTTCTCTTATATACAAACCCTGCCTTCCTTAAGATATCTTCTTTTTCTCTCATAGTCTCTTATCTTCTCTAATGGTCTATAGTCACACACATACACTTACTACATATGCCCACGCACACATGCATCTAGAAGTAGTCACACATATAAGTTAAAATCTAGAGTCCAGGGCTGGAGAATGGCTCAGAGGTTAAGAGCACTGGCTGCTCCTCCAGAGGTCCTGAGTTCAATTCCCAGCAACCACATGGTGGTTCACAACCATCTGTAATAAGATATGGTGCCCCTCTTCTGACTTGCAGGGAGAAATGCAGATAGAACACTGTATACATAATAAAATAATAAATAAATATTTTTTTAAAAAATCTAGAGTCCACATATAATAAAAACAAAACTCATTTGTTTTTCAGGTTCTGGATTAATGCAAATATTATCACATCAGTGTACTAAATAGATAATTTAAAATATTTCACTTAAAATGTTAAAAATGTTTTCATAAAAATGTTCTACTGAGAACTCAAGAACAATGGCAGTGGGTTTTTGATCCTACTACACGTACTGGCTTTGTGGGAGCCTAGGCAGTTTGGATGCTCACCTTACTAGACCTGGATGGAGGTGGGTGGTCCTTGGACTTCCCCCTGGGCAGGGAACCCTGATAGCTCTATGGGCTGACGAGGGAGGGGAACTTGATTGGGGGAGGGGGAGGGAAATGGGAGGATGTGGCGGGGAAGAGACAGAAATCTTTAATCAATAAATAAAAGGAAAAAATGTTAAAAATGAAGACATATTGCACTAACTATAAATCCAACATTGGCTGGAATTCAACAAAGGTCACCCCCAAAATCGTGACATATGACAATAAATTTGCTTAGGGTTCTTTGATTTTCCATGGTTTCTTTTCTCAAACATAAAACAAGACGTGAAGTTGACTGTTTGTCGCCATATTTTCTACGTGCTCTGTAAAGAAAACTTCCTTCTTTTTTGAATGATGTCCTTCAAATAAATTTCAATAAAATAATGCACTGTGTGATGTCTTTCACCTGGAAATTCTGAGAAATAACCACTGTAGATTTTCAGAATAAATATGATACAATCAGATGCAAATTTATTCAGCATTTTAATTGTGTATTATAGAATCAGAAGAAATATAAAAACTATTATTTTCTGTATCTTTATATCTATTAAGCTATTATTTTGTTTCAGAAAATGAGTTTCATTTATATAAGATCTGAGACACATAAATGAATTTGAACTGACATCTATGTCTAGTGTGAAGAACGGATGATGAGCTATGATTTCCCATTGCTATAAATATAATAAGTAAAACTATAAAAAGAAATACTGTTGCATTTATACTATTTCATTCTCTCAAATCAAGTAAGTCACACTGTCTTTTCTCATGAGAACATTTTCAGAAGATCTAGTATTCAAATAGATTAGTTCGTCCATTTTCTGTTACTGTTCTGAGATGGGGTGTTTGTTTTGTTTATAACAAATAAAATCTCATTATGTTGTCTTAGGTGGTCTGGAGCTAACTATGTAGAGCAGGTCAGTTTTACTATCACAGAGAACTTCAGCTGCCTGCTACTCTTTATCAAGAGGTGGAATTAAAAGTATGTGCTACTTAGCATGCTTTCCAAAAAGATTTTTTTGTTTTTTTTTTGTCTGCATCAAGAAACTAAGTATAGCATTCACATTACAGATATTACTAATGTGGAATTTTCTAGGCAGCCCATAGTTTTGGAACAAATATCAGTTCTCCGACTGTGGAGTGGTTCTGATAATTGATAATTACAACATGATTCTGTCATAAATCAACACTTTGAATTCATTTCTGAATGTCAGTTATAAAGAAACACTGAGCTAGATGGGCAATTTACTGAGATTTGACTATATTTGTATACTTCAAAATTGTGTCACTTAGAAGGGTGACACTCATTGCATTTATAACAATGGGAGATCACAGCTCATCATTCGCTCTCCATACTAGACCTGCTTTCACTACTTCAAATAAATGCTTCCAGCCGGGTGGTGGTTGCGCACGCCTTTAATCCCAGCACTCGGGAGGCAGAGGCAGGCGGATTTCTGTGAGTTCGAGGACAGCCTGGTCTACAAGAGCTAGTTCCAGGATAGGCACCAAAGCTACAGAGAAACCCTGTCTCGAAAAACAAAACAAAACAAACAAACAAAAAAATAAAACAAATCAAATAAATGCTTCCTTTTCTCATGAAAATTTGAATATTTAAGGAAAGAAAGCAAGTGAGGTTTTCCATACGGACTCTCATTTAATCATGAGTATATTCTTACTTTCCTTTTTCCAACTTGACTTGCTGTCCTTGAGCAGGAACCACCAAAACAATTTTTTCTTTCCATTTTGATTTTTTTCCTTCATTCATTAGTAATTCCAGATCACATTATTATTAACATAGTTGTGTTTTCTACTTTTTCTATAGTTATTATCGCTAGTTTCATATCACTGTTATTAGTAAAATATTTAATCTAATTTCAATTCACATTACAGTTTGAAGAATTGTTTTGTGCCCTAATGTATAATCTGCCCTAGAGAATGTCCAATTTGTGCTTTAAAGGAGTATACAACAATGTTGGACGCCGGACAGCTCCCAAGACTTTCTGCAAGTCCCTAATATAAAGACAAACAAAGGGAATTTAGTTTTGTCTCCTTGGGCAAGAGTGGACTTGAAAGATTCTTCTAGAACTAGAACAAGTGCTTCCTCCTCAGAGGAGTCACGGTTCGAGTTTCTGAGGGCCCTAGTCTTCCCCTTGGGCTGTGGTTATCAGTCACTAGGCAACTGTGTCTAAGTTATCCCATATTCTTCCTTTGACAAATATTTCTAATGTGTGGCTTATTTCTCTGAGGACCTTTGCCATTTTCTCCTTTGCAAATAGTATGCATGATGCTGTGCTTATTAATAAACTTACTTAGCCTCAGTCATCAAGTTAAGCAAGACCTGCTAGAGCCAGCTATTTTGCTTCTGTCTTCCTCATTTCCCATCTTCTTTACCCCATGCCAGCTTTTCCACTCAACACCTGTTTGTTCTGGATTTTTATTAATGACAGCTGGGGAAATAATCAGCCCCTGGAGAATGGAAGCTCTATCGATGCCTGCTCCAACTGTTTTCTGTGTGCTCTTAATCATCTCTGGTGGTTCTTTAGTGAGAGTTTCATCCACGGTGATTTATACTTGCTTTACTGTAGAATATCAGTCTGTTGGTGTCTCCTACTTTTCCCATTGTAATATTTGTTTTGTGTTTTTAGATGTGCTGATGGGCAAAAAGTGAATTCACAATTGTTATGGTATGATGAAATGGTCTTGATTCTTTGATTATTTGGGATATTTGTAGTCTTTCATTAATGTCTTCATGTTTAAGTATGTAAGCATATCCTCCATATTTCCTAAACAAGTTTTGTCACAGAAAGACTTTCACCATTGGCATCCTTTATTGACCTTAGAACACTCACTGAAAAATGATAAGGGTAAAATTGATGTTAGAATTTGCAGTTTGACTTGAAGTTTGTGTAGCAGCAGTATGGCTCTGGAATTGGATTCAGAAGTCTTAATCTGTCTAAGATTACTTTATAGTTGAATTTTTCAAAGCAATAATTTGATGAATGAATATAGAAAAATTTCCACTATTATAATATCAATACAATGGACAAAAGTAGTATTTTCAGCAAAGAGTGCAAGAACCAGACATCTACATGAAAGACAAACATTTTTTTCCATGAACCTAACTCTATCTCAAATGTTAACTCAATGTTAAACAAAAATATATAATTTTAAAATGCTAAAATAGAATGGTAGATAAAACCATAATTTAAGATATATTAGTTGTAATACCAAAGAATTGACATCTAAAATAAATATTTAGCAGGCGGGACGTCATTGATATTAGTATGTTCTACTCAATAAACATATAAATGAAAAGAAGAAAAAGATAAAGTACAGAATAAAACAAAAACTGCTGGCTGGAACTATGGATTGTATGCTATCTAAAATATGCAATGGACTCCTAAAATAGAAGTGTTAGCCTGCAAAAGCAATTCAAATAAAAGTTTATCAAAAGTTATAGACATGCCAACAAAAAAAACACATGTAAATAAACAGTTCTTTAGTACATTTCATGCTTTCCTGAAAAAACAACATAGACAGAATTCACATACGATTTGTTGAGTTCTGGTTCTAGGGATATATATATAAATATGTGTGTGTGTGTGTCATATACATACATATAAATGTGTAATATATATTGCCAAATAATATGTATTTTACACACATATGTGAAATTATATTTAATACATTATATATAATACATATATAGAGAGAGAAGAAAGAGAAAGAGAAGGAATGAAAAGATGACAGACGATAAATAAATGGTTATACCCCCAGATGTTAGAAAATATGATGTGTTTTAAGAAAATGAGGTGTCAGATAATAAAGATATGAAGTTTAAATAGATTTTACAAAGTGCATTATCCCATCATTGGCGTTATTCAGTATAATTTCAACAAAATGACATTATGCATGAGGCAAAAACCATGGAGGCAGTATAAAAAGAAGATCATTAATTGACTAGAGCTGGGGACAGGAAGGGAAAAAGAGGCAGAGAGCAGAGGGGTTTTGAAAAGGAAAATTCCTTTTTACTATACTGTAATGATAAATATATATTACATTTTTTCAAAATCCATAGGCTATTAAATACTTGGAATAAATCTTCATGTGATGTATGACTTTGAGTTCATAATTAACTGTCAATGTAGGTTCATCAATTCTAATAAATGTGCTGCCCTGGTGAAGAATGTTGACAGAATTGAGTCTGTGCTAAGTAGGAACATGGGTTGTGTGAGGAAAACATCTTCTGTCTTTGCAATTTTACTGTAAAACAAACTGTTCTAAATATAAAGTGTATTTAAACAATTACCTACCACACATACAAAGGATGCATCCAATTACAAATGAAAGTTGAAGAAGTCAGTGACCCCATTCTGTATTGCAGAGACCTTGTCAAGGCAAACTTTTATGAGTGTCTAGCAACAATCAACAACATCAGAGACGTATATTACACAGCAGCATGACAAGGATGAAGAGACAGAGTGAAGAATATGCCAGAGTAGAGAAAATGGCAACAGCTTTCCTTGAATAAAAGACAATGGGTTTATTGCAAAAAAAAATTAGTTAAATAGAACAGTACAGAATGAGGAATTGTACATCTGTAAGAGTTAACAGAACAAAGGAAATTGAGTTAAAGGAGATAAGTTACTTTCTACTTTGAATAATTTTAGAAAGAGTATAGCTTTTGCAATTGATGTGACATGATTTGATAGAAGAAAGTCACTGTTCCACTGATATTAACATGAGACATGAATGGCAGGGCACAATCATGCTGAGGATCAAAGAGATGAAAAGCAAAAGAACCATCGGCAGTGCAGGGTAAAATGTTTCATTTAGTGACACCCAGCTCTGCATTTTATCCGTCCTCTTATGTAGAGTGATTTATCCATCTCTGCTCTCTATATTCACACTGCTCCTTTATCTTGTCGTAACTTTCTTACTGCCACATAGACAGCGGCATACAATTCAATATCGTGTTTCAGTGCAGACAGACAGATCCTTTAAAGTTGTGATTTCCTCTATGTCTTTTACCTGAACAGATATGTGCAGTGTTCTGTGTGCACTTAAAATAAAATACACACATCTTACCTTGACCACAAGTTTAATCGTGAAATGGCTCCAATCAGTTATGGAATCATGACTCACTCACTGATTATTCTCCATCTATAAAGTCCAGCAATTCATTCTTTCTGGTCCTTGAAATGACAAGTCCATCTCTGTCTTGCTTCCTTCATTCATATTCACAGCCATGGCTATCTTGTGCAACTTTCTTTCACAACTTCAAATGGTTGTTGTCATGAATCATTTAGTCATCACTTAGATGGCTTTTGCTTATTTTAGTAGAAATATTTTGACTTTACATAAATATTTCTACACTTTATGTAGCACAAATAGTCAGAAGAAAATAAAACCAAATAAGAGATTGAATTAAGAGACAAATAAGTATCCTAGAAAAGCACGCTGAATCACAGTGGGAACTAAAGAGAGAAAGAAGTGATAGCATTTGTATGAGAGAGAAAAATGAAAAGTACATCTAGGTAAACAAGTGCTCAAAGAACAAGGAAAGGCAGTGCTAATGAGAACTTCAGTGTTCGTTCATTCTTCTGTCAAAGTGCTGACAGCAAACACCCAACATATGTGATTGCATGTTCTACTAGTTACATTTATTACTATTATGTTATTATTATTATTTTCAACTTGTCCCAGATTGAGTCATTTGTGAAATCTAGGAAGAGGGTATACCTCAAATGAAAAAAAAATCTCCATTATATTGGTCTGTCAGGGAATATGCGGGAAACTTTCTTGATTAATGGTCGATGTAGAAGATTTTGTCCACTTTGGTCACTGACTTCCCTGGGAAAGCTGTTTGGGGATGTATAAAAAAGCAGGTTGCGTGAGACACATAGATCAAGCCATGAGTAAGCATTTCTCCATTTGCTGTACTTCAGTCCCTGCCACCAGATGTCTGCTGTACTAGAGCAGCACCTTAGCTTTGTTTAGTGGAGGACTGTGATCAGAACTTGGAACCACATAAACTTCTTCCTCCCCTTGTTGCTTAGAATATGGTCTTTATTACAGGAACTGAAAGCAAACTAGGATTTACACCTAAGCCAGGAATGCCACTGATGCAGAGATAACCGTATTCAAAACCAGAAGAGCAATACAGACACTGCTCTTCCAGTCTTGATATACACATATATTTTCTGAGCTAATCATTGACACCAGAAGAAAGTGTTAATTTCTTTTTTTCCTCTGAAAAGCCACTTTTGTCTTTCTATAGGTCACTTCCTTTGTACACACTTAAGAGGTGATGCCCCTCAATGAGGACATTTACAGAGTTTTCCCACTGACAGCCTCTTCTTTTACCTTGTGCTGTGACTGTTTCTAAATGTTTTCAAAATAGTTAATGTGACAAAGTCAAACAATATGAAATGGTATGAGCTAATTTCAGTGTTGTGCTTTGAAATGACTGAGTGTCATTTGTCTTGGAAACACTGTAATGTTTGATATCCAACTTCTTATCATCTTTGTCAGGAGAACCTCACTCCCCATATTTGAGTGGATTGGCCACAAACATACACATATCACAAAGAATGTTGACAGAAGGTGCCTAAAAGTTACAATTACACTAACCATAAAGGATATATCAACTTAGATAAAAAGAAAAACATATTCTTAATTTGGGAAATTCAAAGGCGCAACGATATTGCAATATTTTTTTAATGGTTGTTTGCAGTCTGATTTCTTTTCTTTCTCTTTTTCATCTCTTGTTTTCAATAATTCTTTTATTTTTGATTTTGCAATCTAATTATATCATTCCCAATTCCCTTTACTTATTCCAATCCCTTCCATAGGCCCTTCCCCTTCTCTGTCTAATTTATAGCCTCTTTATTTATTGATCATTACATGAAAAATATATAAATGTATATTCATGTGTGTGTGTGTGTGTGTGTGTGTGTGTGTGTGTGTGTATTCCTAAGTAGACTTTTCTCAGTATGACTAATGGTACTTATATGTGTTTTCAGGGAAGATGAACAAGAACAACAAGTAGACATACTAATGTGGACATGAAGAAAGTCCATGAGGCCTCAGTACTATACAAAGAACTACATTCAATTAATGACCATTGAAAATGGGAGGAATTACTTTCTCTGGTGAGAGTATATCAGTTGGTTATCTAATAACAAATTGTCTGCACTCTTTCTGTCCTTTATAAAAAGTTTGTAGAAATATTTTGGCTATATAAAAAGAAAATAAATAAGTATCTAGTCCAACTTTAATCTTTTGACCTATAGGAAAGAGTTAAAAAATATATAAGGCAACAATTTTGCTAACAGCAATAATATTTGAAAAGAAGAAATAAATAGTAAAAGTATGAAAAGATAAACATACACCCAATGGATTTAGCCAGGATAATTAGGGCTTTAAAGAATATACTTTATACTTAAGGCACTATAGAATATTACAAAAATGTCTGATACAAAATAGAGACATTTGTAGTATTTGACTATTTTTAGAGTAACTAAAGAAAGTTGGATAATGTTGAATGACTCTTTTTGTCTGTGGGGAATGGAAGGCACACTGATGTAGGATTTCCCTCTGTATGCTGTGATTACCATTAATGAATAAACTTCTTTGGACCTATAGCAGGGCAGAACAGAGCTAGGCAGGCAAAATTAAACTGAATGCTGGGGAAAAGAAGGGGAGAGTCAGAGAGATGCCATGTAGCCCTGTGGGAGACAGACACAGGAACTTTAACCAGTAAGCCACAGCCACATGGCCATACATAGATTAGTAGAAATGGGTTATATTAATATGTAAGAATTAGCCAATAAGAAGCTAGAGCTAATGGGCCAAGCAGTGATTTATAAATAATACAGTTTCAGTATGGTTATTTCAGAACTAAGTGGCTGGGTACTAACTAGCAGACTCCTTACAACAGAACACTTGTCAATTTATAGTCTGTTCTTAAGTACAATTAGAAATATTTCAAGTGAAGCTTTAAAGGATGGTAGGTAAACAGAATAAATATGGACAGTTCATAAATTAATAAATTATTATAAAATTGCCTCATGAGAAACAGCATAGATCTAAGCTAAGGACATGTTTGTGTGTATGTTCGTGCATGTACACACGTGTGTGTGTGTCTGTGTGTGTGTGCATGAGTGTATTTGTGTGAGAGGGAATTAAACTTAATCTCTTAGATGGTCACTTATTTCCCTTCTATAAGGGAAGATAAAAGCTGGATATCTTAAATTGAAACTGATTTCTTGTCTTTTTATTTAAAAACATGATCTTTAATAGGTGCAATCATTTGTGTGCTTATACACCCAAAAGGCTGTGGTTCAAACCACTAGGTTTCATTTAAAAATCAAAATAATACAATGATGAGAGATCAGGATTGCCTGACCCAACATGAATATGAGGCAGATTGAAATTGCTCTTCATAGAATCAGGCAATTCCTTGACTGCTGTGAGGGCAAATGACCTTTCCACTGGGATGACAGTCACATCTCCCGAAAAAGGGGTGCGGCTTATAGGAGACAAGAGTGGGGATGGCAAAAAGGATATTTGTGCTTTTTCTCAGAAGGGTTGTTTGGATGGGTGTCTGGGGCTGTTCCGGACAGGAAAGTTTAGCTTCAGTTGGAGTTATTTATAGGGAGGGTAAGATTTTTTTGCAAGGGAGGGAGATTTCTTAGTTTATGTGGTTTACCCTCCTTCAAAGAAAATTAAAATAGCAAAAAGGCTTAATCGAAAGATTTTCCTTTAATAGTACTAAACACCATAAATTCAGATGGGTGTACAAATATGTACATATCTTTAACAAATATAATAGGACTGTGTCTGAAGGAAAATAAACATGAAAAGCTGTTTTTCACTGGGGCTTCATTAACATGGAAATGACAGTCAGCAGCCTTGGCCCTTGGCCTCTATTACCCTGATTCTCACAGCAAGTTTTCTTGACTAGGAATGAGGAACTAACTCCTGAATTTCAGCTAAAATTTCTTCTCTTCCTGATTTAAATAGCCACATAATCCTCTTTTCTTCTCATTTTACCCCAGTTACAAATACTGCACTGAGAAAATGATCACAATACTATTGAAAGGTAGAGCTACCTCCAGGATAACATGGAGGTTGATTAAATCACAGGCATACTTACTAAACTGGCATAGTTACTGTGTTATTATCCTTTCTAGGTAGGCCAGGGAGGAAAGTGTAGGCACCTCAGCGTGGTGTTAGTAGAAAAGCTAACTCATAACTTTACAGTGATCCAATATCTTTTTTTCAATCTGGCAGAGGCTTTGGTTCCTCGGGAGCAAGGATATTTGGGAATGGTGACATTTCCTTCTGTTCAATATTTTTTTCTGTTTCATTTTTTTTAACATTACTGAGAGTTATAAATTTCTTTAGGTAGAATTAAAATCTCCTTATATGATTCCTTTCTGGACTACAACACTTCACTATGCAGACTTAAAATTTTTAGAAAGGGCAGGAGGCAGGAAGGCTGACAGCTCTGTCTCTTCCATGTGATATTGCTCTTAAATTATGTGCATAAAAGTACAAGATAAATCAAAATCTAAGAAATTTCAACTATTTATAATTAAAGTATACATTCTTAATCACATAGATATAAACCTACAAAAACTAATTAATTATTATGGGATGCACCTGAGTGTAGAAATAAAAGCATTTTCTTTTCTTTTTCCTTTTTTTTCCAAAAAAGAGAACTAGTAATTTGAACACATGAACCATACTGGACAAAGTTCATCTTCCACTGGAATCTGTAAGGATTTAGTGGCCACCTAATGCTGCCCATGCTTAGTACCAGGTCTTTCTTATATAGATAATAAGCTACTGGCTGGTTGAAATATGGTTGTTTACTTTGAGGCGCTGACTGCTTTGTGCTCTAAGATATTTAGTTGGTTCTGCCAAGAACCATATAACTGATGCTGTCTCTGGTACCAATGACTTCATGGTTACAATAACATATGAGGCACTGACATCTAAATTATAGGAATTAGAATGAATTCCCAACGCAATCATCCAGCCTCCTTTTAGGATGCTGAAGTAGAAAGGCTTTATTCCTTTAGCCAATGTCCTGCTTTGTTACTTTCTATTGCATTTTAGACCATTAGATAAGAAAATGTAAATGATAGAGTTCAGAAAAAGAAAACTCACATTAACTATCCAAGAGGAAATACACATATATCCCACAACAAGCCTCAGGATTTAAATTACACTGATTTTTAAGATGTGTGTGTGTGTGTGTGTGTGTGTGTGTGTGTGTGTGTTATTAACTTTCTGTCTGTCTGTCTATCTATATATGTGGAGCTTTTCAGAAATCTCAGAGCTAGTGCTAATAAACAGTTTTGAGCCATAAACTGTGGGAGCTCAGAGACAAACTAGCACTCATGATAAACAGGAGGTGCTCTTATCTACTGAGCATTCTCTGCAGATCCTGTTACACTGACTTTTAAGATTTATTTTTCTGCATAAAACTCATGACTTACAAGCTGCCATTATAATTTCCTCTTATCTAAACATTCATTTTTATAAGATTATTAAAAGCAAGGTAGTGACAATATATATATACTATATATTAGATAATATCTAGATAAGTAGATAATAGGAAGAGAGATGATAGATGAATAGATAGACAGATAGAAAGACAGACAGACAGAAAGATGGTAGATAGATAGATAGATAGATAGGTAGATAGATAGATAGATAGACAGACAGACAGACACACAAATAGTGGAGAATTGGCACTCAGCACTGCCTTACCCTCCGCTTCCTATAGGAGGTGTTTGCTGAGGTGTGGTGCTCTCATAACAACTGCAAATGAGCAGCTACATCCATGGGCTTTGCCTGGCAGCCTGGAGAAAACATTGTGTTGCCTGCTGACTTTTTGCAGGTAACAGGCTTCCCAAGGAGCAGCTATGATTCATGGAACCTTTTGTGCTTCCTGCTTTTGTTCTCAGAGTTTTAGCTTCTGCTTGATTTTTGTTTTTTATGTGACAGATACTGCGCAGTTTTGATTCCACATCGATTTTTCTTATTCTGGAAACAACTTCCCCACCTTAGCTTTTTTAAAATTTTTTTCTAAGTTTCTCCAAATTGTTACCCAGATGATCAATAACAATGGTTAATATTTTTAATGTTATACTTTTATATATAGAGAGAGATCAATTATTAATTCTGAAAAAGATGTACATTATTTTTACAAAAATAGACCAAATATTTCCAATTAATGGTTTGCCAAAATACTTGTTTACAATCATTACTTAAGAAGGTATGACTTATTTCAAAATTTCAATGGCTAGTCATGAATTTGAACAGCACTCTTGCTTGGATTTGACTCCCATGGGATTTGGAATCACACAATGGCTATAAAACATTAATTTTTACACCCTGGGGGAGTGATTTAAGTGGAAATTTTACCTGTTAAACATGGTGTGGATTGTGGTTTATAATATGCTAAGGATGTGGTGATTTTTATTCCATCTTCTATTTATTTCTGCTACAAACTTTTAATAAGAAAGTGTCTATGTTTCTGTGAAGGAACACATGAATCTTCTCTACTTTAATCTACCAAAGCCTGAATAAATGTCTAATGATTTACTGTAGTAAGTGAAAACAGCCATAAGTAATCATCTTGTCACAACTGAATCACTGGAAGCTAGTTAAGCTGATAAACTTTAGACTTCTGCTTTAACAAGACTGCACTATCTGAGGAACCACACACATATTTACTAATTCAGCCAATAGAACTCAAATACAGTTATTATGACTCTATCTCTCAAAAACATTTTTAAAAAAGGCATTATTTTGCATTGGCAACCTATGGAGGAGATTGTCAAAACCAGTATTTAAATCTCCATTTGTCAATCTCAGAGGTGGATCAGGTCATACCCTACTGATTCTATTTTCTGTTGTTGCCACAGATACTTCCATTGTGAATATAAATGATAATTTCATTACAACTATGTATATATATACATATATATATATCTTGCCTTGATGTATTTTCTTTCTTTTCCTTTGTCTCTTTTTAATATAGTTTTATGAAACTATAATGTTTCATTATAGTTTATAAAGCAATAAAAACACCTAGAAACTGCAATCTACCAAGTTTATAAATTTTGAGTTCTGATAATTCATTTTTGTTTGTTTTTCAAGACAGAGTTTCTCTGTATAACAGCTCATACTATTTAACCATTCACTTATATGTGTAATTGAATTTGTATATGCGTGCTGATATTTTGCATCAGCAGGTGAGTGAGTGAGTGTATGTGTGTGTATGTGTATATGTGTATATGTGTACATTAAGTTTGGTGTGGAACATTGAGTTTTTTTTGTGCACGGTTATGGGTTTGCGAAGGCTAGATGCTGATTCACACGGCTTCCTCTATTTAACTCTATTTATCTCAAATATATATATATATATATATATATATATATATATATATATATATATATTAACCTGGACCTCACCAATTCAACAATACTGCTTTGCCAGCAAGATCATCTTTTCATTATCTGTAGCTCTCATTGCTCCAGTTACAGGTATACACCGTCACTGCAGGTCATTTTGTTGGTTGTATTGTTTATGTCTTCATGAATTCATGAATTATATACTAAGGTACTCATGATTGTATACCAGGTAGTTTACCTGAGTCATCTCCCCATTCCTCATTATATTTTATTTTTAAATAATTAAAACACATTCCTTTTTTTTTAATTTGGTGCAATAGAATATATTTTTTTTAATTTTTTTTATTGATAAAAGGAGAATAAAGAAAAGAAAAAAAAAACAAATTTCCACCTCCTCCCAGCCTCCCCTTTCCATCCCCCTCCTCCCACTCTTCTCCCCCTCCTCCCACTCTTCTCCCCCTCCTCCCACCCCTCTCCCCTTCCCCCCACTCCTCTCCCCCTCCCTTTCCAGTCCAAAGAGCTGTCAGGGTTCCCTGCCCTGTGGTAAGTCCTAGGTCCTCCCCCCTCCATTTGAACACATCCATTTCACACTTGCTCTAACCACACCTATCGTATTCTCAACCAATTTATTCCCACCTTTCTTTTAATTTCCTCTTAGTTTATAAGTTGAACACTAAGACGGACTGGTGCTGTTTTTATTGCCATATATGTGGGATCAAAGAGAAGGGAATGAATAACCTGTCACTAGTCATTTCCCCTGTCAAATAAAGGATCCTTCCTCTCTCTATAGCCATCAGCTGCCATTAATTCCTTATCTAAGCATGAGACAATCAAAGCACCTAGTGTTTTTTATGAGAATTTTTTTTATTATAACCCATTTTATTATGTAGAATATACCATACAAGTGTAGCACAATGATGTAATTCATTAAACAGACATGAAGGAACACTTCCTATCACCCTGCATAGGAAGCAATATTAATATTTTAGAATCACCCCTTTTTAATGTGACTGCCTATCTCCAGGATCACCACTATCTTGAATGTCATATTCAAAATGATACATTAGTTTTTTTGCTTAAATTTCTACTTAACCACATGTGTGTCCTTTCCTCAACATATATTGTTTGGTTTCATTCACACAAAAAAAATTACATAAAAGGCAAATATTCTATGCACAATTTTGTGACTTGATGTTTCTCACAACTGATTTCAAATCTCAAATCTTTTGATACCTATGTTCATAGATGTAATTAACTTATATTATTAGAGACATAGGCAAGAATTTTATTTTTATGGGAAAAGTTATGATTACGATCCTAATGAGATGATTCAGTACTTACTGCTCTTACAGAGGACCTGGATTTGGTTCCTAGAACCTATGTGATAGTTCTCAACCATCCTTAACTCCTGCTTCAGAGAATTGAACAGCTTCTTCTGGTATTCATGCGTACCTGGTATGCATATTATTCAGACAAACACTCATGTACTTAAAATACAAATAAATTCTCAACAGAAAAGTAATTCCTAAATTCTGGTTATTATCCTTTGATTGATTACTGCAAATGATATGTTTAGCAGTCTTAATGGGATTCCTGGGTACAGGGGTCTTAGAATTATTTTCTTTTATTTTTAAATCTTGATGTTTTATAGGCCTTATGTGTTTAGCCAGAGCTCCAGCAAGTATATATTTTTAACAGCCATTTGATATACGGAAGTCAATATTAATATTTTATAGCCATTCTCTTCATTCTCTGATCCTTATATCGGCCCTTTCTCTATAATGTTCTATGAGAACACTGGAATATTTACATTCAATTGTTCTCAACATGTTGGGCAGTTATAAAATTATGCATTAACTATTGTACCAAACACAAAAAAAGCTTCTGTTAACAAGGTTGGGAGAGGAATAAATTGGTTATAAATGCTTAGAAGGCAATCATATATACTTAGAAGGCATTTTGATAACCTGACCACTTAGTCAAATACAATGGGCTCTACCAAGAATCAATAATTTTCCCAGTCATGAATTTTGACTCTTAATAGAATTATTATGACAATAATACACATGTATTGACAAAATGCAGACGTACATTTAATTTTTTTTAATTTATCTTATATCCTGTGATCTGGGTGAACAGATTTATTAGAACTACATGGATTTATTAATTTCCTTGATTTCCTGTGCAGAAAAAAAGGCCAATTGAAGATAAGGTGGTTTATTTCTTCCCTTCAAGACATAATGATATTTATTTTCATTTTTTACCTCCTGTACTAGTGTGAATTTCCTGTGTAAAGGTATTTCCTGTGTAATAGAAACCAATGTTTTATTGTTTCTTTGAATAATTTAGGGAAAAAATTTCTTCAAAATTATGTAAATATGTGATGCTAGTTTTACTAAGTTTTATATTTAAAGTGTTCATTGTGATTTTGAAAAATATCAATATTTCTTCTTAATTAAAAGTATTTATTTATTTTTATTACTTATAATTCTAATTGAATTGTAGTTGTAGTTGAAATCTATAGAATGTCTCAGTAGGTATAAATATAAAATTTATATAAATATCTAAACTGTTAATTCAGGAGTTGCACATAATCAGTTTTCATATTGTATCTTAAATAATTTCTATTTTCTCATATAATCATTTTGCATACAATGCTGAAATTTGGTGACAATAATTCCTAAGAATTTCTGTACATGTATTTTGAATTTTTTATTTTTTTTCTCTTATTAAATTTTCATCATCACTGGTAGGTATTCGAATCTTGGTGACACTCAACTTAAAAATACACTTTTTCCTTCTATTCCTGAGATTTTTTAGTGGTATATTTTTTAGTAAACATTCAGTACATCTCTGAAGTGAGATCACCTGCATCTGCCTTTTGTAAAATTTTAAATTGAAAATTTGATTATATAAACATAATCAAATAATTGTTTCACACTATACGCATTGGGGTTATTTGAGCTTTTCAAGGAAATGATCTTTTTATCTGAGCTATAAAATTATGTCTTTAGTTGTTGAAATTATTGCAAATTTATGCCTGCAGACTTCACTTTTATACAATAGTTGTTGCATTGTTTTTCATCTTTCCTTCAATTAACCTTTCTATACTTAGCATGGTTTTCTTTTAGGCATGCCTGCTTTTTCTCTTTAATTGAAAATACATTTTCTTCTCTCAAAATATGCTCTGCTTTCAGTTTCTCCTCCATTCTTATCTGTTGGTGGAGGCTGCTCGTTTGTTCCCAGCTGTCCAGACATGAAATAATCACACAGACTGTATTAACTAAAACACTGTCTGGCCATAGCTTAAGCGTATTTCTAGTTAGCTCTTACATACTAAATTAACCCATTATTATTATTTTGTGCATCACTAGGAGGCTCGTGGATTACTGGCAAGGTTCGAGCATCTGTCTCCTGTGGCGGCGACATGATGTCTCTGACTCTGCCTACTCTCTTTGTACTTCTCTATTTGGATTTCTGCCTGGCTTTACTCTATTTGGCCATTGGTCAAAAGCATCTTCTTTATTAACCAATGGTGTTCACAGCATAGAAAGTGAAATCCCACATAACCTCTCCTTTTCTGTTTAAATAAAAAGGAAGGTTTTACTTACATAGCAAGATCACATAAAAAAAAACAGTTATCAAGCAAGAATTATATTTTATCAAAACTAAGGAACACTATATCTATTCTTTAACACCATCAAAGACTCCAGAAGGATATAATATTACCTAAGATAAAAAGAAGTGCATTTTAAGCAACTTCCAAAACTCTAGAATTGACCTCTAGAGTCTAGCCTCTGTGGGACTGAACTAGGCGCTCCATACGTGGGAGACAGAGGTGAATCTTGAACTATCTGTGAGGCACCTGGTAGTACATCCAGGATCTACCCCTGGTGTATGAGCTAGCTTGTTGTAGTCTATTCCCTAGTTGGGATGCCAATTTAAGCCTTAATTCAGGGGAGAATGAATGAAAAAAGTGTGGGATATATGCATATTAGAGTACTACTTGGCGGTAAAAAACAATGACAACTTGAATTTTGCATGCAAATGGATGGAAATAGAAAACTCTATCCTGAGTGAGGTAACCCAGACCCAAAAAGATGAACATGGGATGTACTCACTCATAATTGGTTTCTAGCCATAAATAAAAGACATTTGAGCCTATCATTTGTGATTGTAGAGAAGCTAAATAAGGTGAACCCAAAGAAAAATATATAGTTATCCTCCTGGATATTGGAAGTAGACAAGATTGCCAGGCAAAAATTGGGAACTTGGGGGTTGGGTGGGATGGGGGTAAGGGAAAATGGGAGAGAAAAGTGAGAAAGGGAGGATGGGGGAGAGCCTGGGGAAATGGGATATTTGGGATAAAGGAAGGGTGGATATGGGAGCAGAGAAGTATATATCTTAATTAAGTGTGCCATCTTAGGGTTGGTAAGAGACTTGACTCTAGAGGGACTCCCAGATGTTCAGGAAGATGTCCCCAGGTAGTTCCTTGGGCAGCTGAGAAGAGGGAACCTGAAATGGCCCTATCCTATAACCATACTGATGAATATGTTGCATATCACCATAGAAACTTCATCTGGTGATGGATGGAGATAGAGACAGAGACCAACAATGGAGCACCAGAATGAGCTCCCAAGGTCCAAATAAGGAGCAGAAGGAGGGAGAACATGAGCAAGGAAGTCAGGACCACGAGGGGTGCACTCACACACTGAGACGGTGGGGCTGATCTACTGGGAGCTCACCAAGGCCAGGTGGACTGGGATTGAAAAAGCATGGGATAAAGCCGGACTCTCTGAACATGGTGGACAATGAGGGCTGATGAGAAGCCAAGGACAATGGCACTAGGTTTTGATCGTACTGCATGTACTTGCTTTGTTTGAGCCCAGCCTGTTTGGATGTTCACCTTCCTAGACCTGGATGGAGGGGGGAAGACCTTGGACTTCCCACAGGGCAGGGAACCATGACTGCTCTTTGGACTTTAGAGGGAGAGGGAGAAGGGAGGGGGGAGAGGAGAGGAGGGAGGAGAAGAGGAGGGGGGGAGGGAAATGGGAGGTGGGGAGGAGGCAGAAATTTTTTCAATATATATATATATATACAATAACGTTTTGAAACATAGTAGAATTTAGGATCTTTGTGGATTTAATATAATGTTAAGAGACTGGCTGACTTTTAGCATGGACAGAAGAGTAGTGAAAATGATGATCTGGCTATATTTCACAAGCTCCAGCTTAAAGCTAAGTTTTTACTGATGGGTAGGGATAAAAGCTCTTTTCTGGTTAGGAGCTGCTTCATGGGCTATAACTAAGCAAAGTTCAATGTTTCTGGAACACAGACAATTACCTTACAAACACACAAATCACACACACAGACACACACACAACATACATATGCAGTTATGGTCACAAAGACAGAGAAACACAAATAGCACATATACAGACAAAGAGACACAAACACACGCATACACACACAATACACTAAAATAATTTAAACATTTTTAGTTTTAAAACATAAAGGCTTATACTTAGTAATACTGAAGTATTATAGTTATTATCTTTCACTCAGACAACACAGCATCAGCCTTTAGACAAATGGTATTTTCATGTTTTCTAGATGGTTTTTATTTCTTGTTTCTAATCATTTATCATAGATACATTAGAATTTACTCACTGTGACCCAGAGAGTAAATTTAGTTTAGCAGTAACACTAATTTTGTTTACTAATTTTTGAACTTATATGGACTCCTCAGCTTTTTAATTATTCATTCAAACATCCCTTTTTGGTTTATTATGACACTGTTTATTCTATATTTGTTTTTTTGAGACAAGGGTTTCTGGTTGTCCTGGAACTAACTCTGTCCTAGAACCAGGCTGGCCTAGAACTCACAAAGATGAGTCTGGTCTGCCCCCCGCCCCCATCCCTGGGATTAAACACATGTGGTACCACACCCGGCACTGTTTACTATCTTAAGAGAAATAGCCAGATGGTGGTGGTGCAGGCCTTTAATCCCAGAACTTGGGAGGTAGAGGCAGGTGAATCTCTTTAAGTTTAAGGCAAGTCTAGTAAAAAAATATCTAGTTTCAGGACAGGCACCAAAGTTTTTCAAAAAAACTGTTTCAAAAAATTTACATTCATACATACATGCACACCCACACACTTTTGTGTGTGGGTGTGCATGTATGTATGTATATAAAATCCCTGAGTTTTGCATATGCCAATAGCTTTTATTTAGAGTTCTTGTTATTAGTTGTTGTATGATTAATGTCCATGTTATCATCTAATTCAAATTCAACAGGAAATTTGTTCCTATTAGTGATTGCTACCAAATACTACTACGACTACTACACTACTAACATATATCTTAAAATATTAAATCTCTTAAGGATATGATGATAACAGCACTTTATTTGTGAATTATACAGGTGATCATGTTTAATGACAATGAATGAGTTGTCATATGTTTAGTAATCCCGCATCATTTCTCTAGTGAAATATCTGTCAATATTTTCATAGGTAATATTAATTTTGGAATGCTGGTTATTAGCTTTCTGTATATTTTAGAAACAGTTCTTTATTAAAAGTATACTTTAAACATATTTTCTGCTAGTTAAGTGTTGGGACCAATTGGAGTCCTGGCCTTCAGCTGCTCTTCCCTGCTAGAGCCTTCTAATTGAAGGTACTAAAAGATCCTTACCTAGAGGATCAGAGGATGTGATTTTCACCTGTTGGCCATTGACTGTTGGGTATTTAAGCCTCCATGGTGCTATTAAAAAAGGGCTTTTATACCAGTAAAAAAAATTGACAAGGTTTATTATCATTTTTATAGTAAGCTTAAAAAGTTAAACATCTTAAGAGAATTTAGAATCAACACGCTTAGAAATTACTGATTCTCAGAGAATTCCATAACATTTATATCAGCATTTGCTATGAGAATGTAAAGGAGCTGAAAACAAAGTGGTCAAAGTGTGCTAAAAATACAAATCCTTTGTAATTACAAGAGAAACATGGCTTCAGTGAAAACTTTGTGGGCAGAGCCTTGGATTTGTGCATCATTTAGTACTGGGAATAACTCTTCAATGGAAATTTTATTAAAGCATCATCACAACAACATGTAGAATAAAGATAAATAAAAATTAAATGAGAAATGATTTGGGCAAATATAGATATGAACGTGGAAGCAAAATCCTTAATTATTCTTTCTACCAGAGAAAACATGATTTTAATGGATAAACATAAATGGCAGTTATGTCTTTTTTGCCTTTTGGAGCATATCTATCACACAAATAAATTTATACTATAAAAATCGTTATGAAAGTAAAAATGATCAACAATAAAAAGTTCACTAGTTAAAAAACTAAACTTATAGTAGATGATATTCAGTTTCAAGGAGCTGAAGTGATAGCCCAGGTATTTAGAACATTTGCTGATTTTGTAGAGGACCCTTGTTCAGTTCCTATCACTTATATCGTGACTTACAACCTATTATAATTGCATAGTTTTTATGCACATCTTCAACTTTTTAGAAATTTCTAACTTTATAAATGAAATTTAGTTCTGTCGTAGTAGAAAGAGTTTATTAGAGTCTTGATAATATAAAATCCATTCACTAACTATTCACTGAATGATTATTTTCCATGCCATTTTTTTTTTTGTAAATTGGAGATTACAGACTGAAAGGGAAGAAATGGAAAATGTGTGAGAGTAAGGACAAACCTAAAAGATAGTCTGCACAAGTCTGCCCTTGAATTAAAAAGAGAAGTGGACACATGCCCCCATTTCTAACCCTGAGGCTATTTCCAATGTATAACCATTTGCAAGTAAAACAAAATAATATTCTCCATGTGAGTCTGTATGGAGATACTAACTACTCCTAAGGCTAGACTGCGTACCCAGCACTAGATGGCCAACAGAAAACCAACTAAATGGCAGCATTGTATGATTTGGGTCTCATAATGTCTTATCAGTGTCTCCTTCCTTCTTTCTTTCCCTCCCTCCTTCCTTCCTTCTTTTCTTTTTAAATTTTATATTATTTTTATCTTTGTAGCATAGGTTGTCTATGTATACATTATGACTTCCAGTTTAGTAATTTTTGCATTCATAAGTGTATGAACAAATGGATCTCTGAATCTATTTATCTATTTCATGGGCATTTTTTCTTTTGTTTTTTTGTCCTGTTCTGGTATATTAGCATTTGTTTTGTTTTTATATAAATTAAATACCATAGTATATTATCATATTATGTTATACTTTTATCCATTGAAAGCCTATTTGTTTTCTGATGAGAGATAGAATAAGGATGGATTTGGATGGGAAAGGATCTGGGGAGAAACTGAGGGTAGTATAGAGAGGGAAAACTATAACCAGGGTATATTACATGACAAAAATATTTTCATTATTTAGAAAAACCTTTTTACAGTTTTATTTATTTATATTCATTTTACATACCTACCATGCTTTACCATCTCTTTCCTATTTTTCTTCCCCCCATCACTTTGTCTCAACACATTCCCCTCAATCCATTCCTTCAAAAGTGTAAGACCTCCCATGGGGAGTCAACAAAGTCTGGCAAATTGACCCAGGACCAAGGCCCTGCCCATTGCCTCAAGGCTGAGAATGGTATCCCACCATAAAGAATGGACTCTACAAAGCTGGTTCATGAACCAGGGATTGATCCTGATTCCACTATCAGGAACCCCACAAACAGACTAAACTACACAGTTGTTGCCCAGATGTAGAGAGCTTGGTTGGCCCATGCAGGCTCCCCATATGTCAGAATAGAGTTTGGGAGCTTGTTTCAGCTGTCTCTTTGGATTTCCAGGTCATGATCTTGATGACCCCATTTTGCTTACATAATGCCCCTTATATCTCTTTGACCGGATACGCAGAGCTCGGGCCAGGTACTTGTATGTGGATCTCTGCTTCTAACATTCATTGATAACAATGAGTAGTCACGAACTTGATTGTGCTAAGAAATCCAAACGAGGGAATGAGATAAAAGAGTTGGGAGAGGGACATGGTGAGAGAGCAATAAAAGAGATGTTAATAGAGGGAGCTATTATGGAGTTAGGGATAAACCTAATGCTGGGGAAATTCCCAGTAATCCACAAAGATGACCCCAGCCTAGACTCCTAGGAATAGTGGAGAGGGTGAAAAATATCTATCTATCTATCTATCTATCTATCTATCTATCTATCTATCTATCTATCTATCTATCTATCGAGGGAGAGAGAGAGAGAGAGAGAGAGAGAGAGAGAGAGAGAGAGAGAGAGAGAGAGAGAGAAGGAAAGAAGGAAACAAAAAACAAATGAGGAGAGTGGGGAAGAGAGCATAAATCAAGAGGAAGAACCAGAACAAAGAACCAGAAGAAAAAGTGATCTTCCATTAATTCAGACAGTAGAAATTTTACATAAAGCCATGGTGTAAATTCAATCAGGTTAGGACTTCACAGATCATCTTTTTGATAAATTCCCAGAAGTCTTTTTATTCAATTTAGCACAAATAATGAAAACCTAGAGACAGATGTTGGGGCTAAACTGAAGATCAGAAAAGCAAGCCAGTCAAGTCACTCGGAAAATTTTACCTCTACCAAGGCTGGGTGACTATGACAGAGAGCTGATCTCTGTCTTCTCCCACTTATATTCCCCTTTATTTCTGGGATTAAAGCTGCAAACCCCTAGTACTGGGATTAAAGGTGTAAAGCACCATGACCTGGATCAGTTTCTGCATTGCTACTCTGTAGCACAGGTAGCCTTCAAATCTGAGAGATTGACCTGCCTCTGTCTCCCCAGTTCTGGGACTAAAGGTTATGACATCAGTGCCTAGCCTTTAGTGGCTTAGTTTTACATTTTGATCTTCAGGCAAGCTTTATTTATTAAAACATAAATAAAATACACTATAATTAAATATATAAATTAGGATGACATTAGGGAGTGTGTCTGTATTTCTTTCCTTAACACTCAGAAGAGCTATGCTCTAAATATATAGTTCCTGAAAATCATACTATGATGACACATTCTAAACATGGGTTATAATACAACATTAAATATAGGGATTGTCATGTATATATAGTCTGACTTCTCAACTGTTTCCCTCAAATCAATGGAGATATGAAATCACATTACAAAATGTTAAGAGATATATAGAAAACAAGCAAATATATATATATATATATATATATATATATATATATATATATATATATATATATATGATTTGGGCTAAAGGTATGCCTCAGAATTAAAGAACACCTAATGCTCTTGCAAAGGACTCAGGGTAGGTTCCTAGCACCCAATAGTAGCTCATGGCCCTCATTTAAGAGGATCCAACATCTTATTATGGCTTTGAAGAAACCAAACACATTAGAAATGCATATAAGTTTGGATAAGTGCTTAGCAGAAGACCTCTGCATCTGCTTCCATCAGATAAGGTTCTAAGAAGACAATTAAGGTAGTCATCAATCTGATTACAGGGAAAGGGCATTTGACTTTCCCTCTCAAGAGACTCTGGGACTGACTGTTGGGAAGCCTGCATAAGACTGAACTAGGCCCTCTGAATGTGGGTGGCAGTTGTGTGGTTTAGGCAGTTTGTGGGATCACTGGCTGTGGAACCAGTATTTATCCCTAGTGCATGAATTGTCTCTTTGTAGCTCATTTCCTATGGAGGGCCTTGATCCTGTCTCAAGTGATGTGACATGTAACATGAAGGGCCAGGCCTGCTTGTTAGTTGTTGTTGGGGTTTCTGTCCTGCCCAGTATCCCCACAACTGTTTAGCCCCAAAGACAATCACACATAGGTCTGCATAAATTATAAGCTGATTGGCCCATTGGCTCTAGCCTCTCACTGTCTAACTCTCACATCTTGATTAACCCATTTTTCTGATCTATGTTAGCCATGTGGCTCAGTACCTTTTTTCAATGGGGCAGATCACATCCTGCTGCTTTGGTGGTCTGGGCAGAAGTGGGAGGAATCAACTTCCTCCTTCTCAGAATTCTCCTGTTCTCATTACATCATTTCTACTTCCTGTCTGGTTTTCCTGCCTATATTTCCTGCCTGGCCAATCAGCGTTTATTTATAACATGATTGACAGAATACAGACAATTCTTCTGAACCAGTGACAGACTTTGTTGACTCCCCATGGGAGTCCTCACCCCCTATGAGGAGTGGATGGCATATGTGGCAGAGCAAAGGGGGGAGGAACAGGAGGATGGAAGGGAGAGGGAACTGGCATAGGTATATAAAATAAGATTATTTTTTCAAAAATGGAAATGCATATGATTGCTAGAAAGTAAAAAACTCATATACATGAGTTTTTTAAATTCTTCTAAAAAGTAAAATAATGATTATTCAACAAATGGAGACTATCAAATATTTCTATAATTTCTATTCTGTGTTTATTATTTTAACAAGCTTTTTTATAGTAAATATTAAATTCATCTATTGCTAGTGTAACAAACGCAACATTCAGCATAGATTATGTCAAGACATATCATGCACAATTTGACATTAGATTATTCAGAGTGCATTTGCCTTTTTCTTAGTTTCTTCTGATTGTGAACATATTTTATACACATTTTCCCCCAAAATTGTAATTTTGAAGAATTATTGTGTGAATATTTTGCAAGGATACATTTCTATCTGTGATTTTTCTGACGCTAAAGCTGCCGCAGCTTTACATAAAACTGCGCTTTTTATGTCCTGCTGCGTATTCTCCAAAGCAATATAAAATGATGTAAGAAACACACCATAATGTGGCTTTTATGATTTCCCTACCCATTATATGGAGAATGTTTAGCATTTCTCCAAAGAAAGTGCTTACAGTTAGAATCCTAATGAGTTAAATATCCTTCATTATCACAAACACTTCCCTGTCTTCTTTTATGTAAAAGTTCAAGGTAAGCAAACTACTGAAATGATATTTATGAAGAAAAATATAAAGAAGAAAAAATGCAAACATCTTGTGTATAAAGGTGATGAATACTAAGTTTCAAACAGCTGCCGCTTCTCAATTTTGGAAGTTATTTCATGCCAAGGTCACTGCATATGAAATTATTGGCATCTTTACTGAAACCCAGCACTTCTTGCACAGAAAAGCAGTAAATCCATCTAAGAGAGTGATTGGGATGCTAAAGCAGAGATGCAACATCTGTCAAACAATTTATGCATCTGGACTACAGAAGTGGCTCCTTGATTTAAAAAGAAAAGGCAACTTTTACCAGATTGTATGTGGAAATAAAGATAAGCCTGTGTCTTGAGTATGGCATAATATATGTACTTGATTAAATATGCCTTTCAGATACCCCCGGGGTTACAAGAGAGAAATATAATAGTATTGGAAATTAGGGAGCAATATAAAAGGGGTCTGAATTCTTATAGATCATTTAAAAAAGGCACAATGGTCGAGTAGATAATACCATGCTATTATACGGAATTGTTAAGGGATTATACTAGACACACTATTCAGTTTAAAAACTACACCTAATCAGGCCTGAGGAGATGTGTCAGTGGTTAAAGTTTTTGCTTTGAATGCATTAAGACTTGTTTTGGGGTCTCCAATACATACCTAAAACACTGGACAGACTAAGTCTACAACCACAGTGTCAGGAGATGGACACAGATATGCCCCAGAGTTCACTAGTCATCTATTCTAGCAAAATGGTCGCTTCAAGGCTCTTCAAAAACCTCTAAAAAAAATAAAATGGAGACCTATATAGAAATACACATAAAATAAAATTGTGACTGCCTCCACATGTACGCACACACATAAATTCACCCACAAGCTTATGTATGCTGTATACACATTATTCATCCATACAATATAAATTAAATGTATTTTTTCAAGCAAGGGGAAACTTAATATGGCCAAGTATTTCACAATTAGTTAACTGTTTGGTGCTCATTTACACTAGCAGTTCTATTAAAAAAAAAAGAGAGAGAGAAAATCTATTCTTTGTTCAGTAGTGATAGTGTATTTGGTAGCTATTACTATTTTTTAAGTGAATCAGGTACTGCTGCTGGATATCAAGCTAAGTGTGAAAATATCTAAAACTATGAAATGCAGAAAATCACTGGTTCACATGGCTATTTTACACAGGATAGAGATAACATGATGATGCATTGTTTCAATCTTCCATATGTGACAGGCTTTAAATCATGCATTCCTAGAGATGACAGAAACCTTCATCCATTTTTCTTATTTGAGAGGTACATATCTAGTCTTTGGCTATGGGTGGTAATTTGCTAGAAGCAGGTAGAAGAATTACAAGAAGAAATGTCTTGGAACAAGTGGGGAGAAATAAAAGAAGTGTGATCATTCATGGTGTTTAATGTAGCTGAGAATTTAAGAAGCTTTTTAGAAAGTTTAAAATTCTTTGAAAAAGAAAACAGGAAAATCTAAGTTACACTAATTGACGTTATATATAGCTTTAAGCAAAGTTAATGGAGTCTATTATAAAAAAGTTATTATATAAAAAAGTCTATTTTATGAAGATATTAATTAAAAGAAAGAGTTTGCTTAAAATGGTTTAGGAATATTAGAAAAATGTCTATATTTTCAGAAAAAAATTTCAAAAATCTAAATTATTTTTTTTGTTTGTCAAATATAGAAGATTTTCTCTCCTATTGCTCTTTCATGGAATAGTTAAGAACAGTGGAAAATACAAGCATTCCCATATGAAAATCCTAAAATGTATTCAGTAAGCAACCTAGAGGAGACATCAAAACGTGGAGATTCATGAATGAGATGATTTTCTTTTGATTTTCTTTCTTTTCTTTTGTGACGTTGACCCAAGGATAGTCTGCAATCATACCAGTAGTGTAAGGGTGCCCAAGGAGCTAAGACAGATGTTGATTTTTCTGTCAAGAGTAGTCATCAAAAGGGACTTTAGAAACTACAGGAAGAACACAAGTGAGGAGGAAGCTATAAAAAATGTGATTCCTGGTATGCGAGTATACAATACCTTTATTATTTTGAACTGTACATTCAAAAGCTTAGTCTAAAATGAGGAAGTTAGGCAGAAATGCATACAAATAATAATATGTAGTTGACGAGTATAAAGCATAATGGGCACATACAAACTTTTCTATAAAGAAATATAAAAACCCATGTAGCATTTTCTAATTAATAGCCTTAGTACAGTAATAACTCATGAGCATATCAGTTTTGTCATGGGAATGGAATACAAACTAATACTTGAAATTTATATAACTCCTAGAATGTATATGAACGTAGTAAAGAGAAGAAGTAAGGTATTCCCTTAATAGATGTAGCAAAAATACGTGCTGAAATTCAGTATGCATTTTTGTACAATAAATTAATATCACTTATTAATAGACCTAATCTCTTTAGTGAGACACTGGTCACCTTAAGCAAACCTCCTCCTCATATGATACATAATTTCAAGCCACTGCTTATCATGAATAACTTAGAGCGAGGCGAGCTTATTGAGACACACCTCGAATACTACAACTCAGAAAGCTGAGGCAAGTGATCACCAGTTTGTCAGTAGTCTAAGATATTTAGGGTAAGCATGTCTCACAAATTCCAATTGAGCAAACAAACCTAATATCTGTGAACACTTTTCATATATAATGATATATTGGATTTTGACCACTTGTGAGTGTCAACTATATAAAGTGTCTCTGATTATAAGCTTATAATTTATAATCATCCTATATTTTTAACAAAGGCATGCAATTAAATTTACAGAAGTTTAAATTTCTTTTTTTTTCTTGACCATAATCCTAAAAGAAGTTTAACTTTCTAAACCTGTAATATAACTGCCCAAGAGGAAGGGCATGGGAAGTTGATAAACTTCAAAATTTGATAACATATCACCATGGGCACTGAAGTATCACAAATGAGTAACCATGAAAATCATGGCTTCTGAAATTATAAGCAAAGCAAGTATTCATGGTGAACTAAGTATGATACCAATGTATTTAGCAAGCAATTACTGTGAATAAGCTACATCCAACATGCTTGAGATGGAAAATGATAAAACTGAATTTTATTTGAATCTGAAGTCTTAATAAAAGATGAAGAATCTCTACAAGAGGTAGAAACAATAGGATCAGAAAAAGGTAAACTGAAGAATTTAATCTTTGAAAAGAAAATTACTTAATGGACTTAAGACAAAATGGTACATAGTGAAATGAATTGTTAATAAATGGGAAGACTGATCATTAGCTTTAGAAGAAAGGAGAGATACAAATATAGAGAATATTAATAGAAGTTCAGTGGGACATGAAACAATATCACAGTGATTAACACACTATAATAAATGGAATATGATTATAAAAATAATAAAGGAAATGTCAGCAATATTACATTTCAAGGTTTTGGAAGTACTTCAGTTTATGTATTCAGGAAATTTAGCAAACAATAAGAAAACAACAGAAAGTAATGTGTGGATGTTAAATTGTGTTTGGTGAATTGTCTATGAACACTGATTTCCTAATATGTAATAAGGAGAAAAAAAAACATAAATTTTTCAAAAGATACAAAAATCAATCTCTGGACACAATATTCATTTGTGAGGAATCTGAGCAAAAAGATAGGAAATGTTCTTACCAAAGGAAAAAGTAGTTTAAGAAATTCATTCACTATCATACTGGCATTAAAAACTAAATACATCTAACTTTACATTTCAGAATGAAATTCTAAAAGTCTTTCTGTACATTTATGTAACTGTTGGAATAAACGTTATTTATAAACTACCTCACAATTTACATATGAATTTTTTAGTGTCTGAAAACACTATGCTTTCCCATGAATATTTTATCAATACTGTTACATGTATGTCCTGACCAACATAAGTGGTAAAACTTTTAAGAAACATTGTTGTAAATATGTATAAATCTAACAGACTAATAGACATCATTTTCAATCATTAGAAGCTTACACCGATGGCCACAATGTTTAGCATTTTCCAAATGTTTCTTGTGATTAATAAGATTCTGAGTTCAACAACTTCTCTGAAGACAAGTATATAGATAATAAAGCCACCTAGAGCTACTATGGTTTATTCCTCCCAACATAATTGATCTATCTGTTATCTACAGTAAGCAAAGTCATCTTTATAGTCCTGAATTTTACCATGACTAACGTGTGATTAAATTTAAATGTTGTGATCTTTCATCAATTATTTCCCATTGAGACTTATAGCAACACTGAGGCAAAACATGGATGACACAGGATATAAAGCAGGGTTGTTTTGAGCTTAAAATAATAATCTGATGCGTATCTATAAGGATCATGAGATATTTTTATAGGGCCAGATGAGAAAATGTAAACCTATAAATTTCTGAAGAGCAAATATTGACAGATCTCGTTTCAGAATAGGTAAACATAACCCTCAAAATCTAATTTGAAGTTGCTGCTCTAAGAACAGAAGAGTAAAATGTTCATGAGTAGATGGTGTGTCTCTCAGCATTATAAGAAGCTAAGAACAAAAACATCCTAGGAACACAATGAATTGAATGAGAGATCCTGGATCAATCAGACTTAAAAGTGGAAAGCTGGTGGAAGTTAAGAATTACAAAGAATGGTAGTAAAAATCTTACTTTGCCTAGAGATGCTGAGTGTTTGTAAGCAAACTTTCCTGTGAGGATATCACAGAAATGTGAAGAAAAGGGGAACCACAGAGATTTGTCAATTTTTTGACTGCATCTCATTTAGTTGATTACTGTTTAAGAGACAGAAGAACAGTTAGTCATACCAGGGATGGATTGTTTCAATTAAAAGTAAAAAAATGTAGTGCAAATCCTATTCAATAGCCTATTTTTAATTAAAAATGTTTCAAACTGTTAAAATTAAAGATAATTCCCAAGAAATTTCCTTTAGAATATCTTATAGATCCCTTATAAATCTACCTCATGTATTTGCAATTGCACTTACTGTCCATTTTTTCAAACTCTTCAATATTATATATAGCATAAATTCAGTCATCAAGCTGAATATAAGGAAAGAAAACCTCATGTCTGTAGTGATTTCTTTGCTGTGAGTCTCCGGCGGTATCCACTTGTTGTTCAGTAGAGCAGCTGAATATCACTTTGTCCTTCTCTTTTCTGCAGCCTCGGAGGCATTTTAGCAGCAGGAATTCCTCAAGAGTTGTGTTCTGTACTTTGATTGATTCAGTGCCAAAGTGATTTAGTTCCGATTTCATTCATCTCATTTGCTGATTTCAGTTTCTTTGGACAAAAAAAATGAAAACAGTCCACTGAAATTTCCTTTGATAATTATAAATATACAGCAAGGGACTTTTTTCTGGCATATTCTCTACTGAATAAAAGCTTATTTCTTTCCAAAACCTGCAGCGACCAGAACTACTCCTATTACTGGCCTCCACTAGATGCACTGTGATTTTTTTTTATAAGTAATCTTTTCATAGTTTTGTTTGAGACTTTTATGCATCCATACACTGTTTTAATAATTCTCCCCATATTCTTATACTCGAATTCTTTCCCTATCCTCTATACCCTGTCTTCCTCTCAACTACATTTGTTCTTTTTATGTTTGAGATAAGTGTTGTCTTTGCATGCATGAGTACAAGATCATCTGGATTCCAGGCTTTTTACAAGACTTATCCATTATAAAAAAAAATAAATTCTCCCACAACATCTACCAGTGGCCCCTTAGCTTGTGGTGAGAATTCAAGATCTCTTCCCCCATTCATGCTGAGATTATTCCTGACATCTATTCGCACATGTTTTTCATGCTGCCACAGGAACCTTGAGTTCACATGTTCAACTATACTGTTCTGTCAAATCTGAATTGATAGCCTACTACCATGATGTCTAGAACTTAGGATATTTTTACCTACTCTTTCCTGATTATCCCAAGGCCTTGGGGGATGTGAATATGAAATAGATGCCCCATTTACCATGGAACACTGTACACTTTCTTATTCTCTGAATTCTGACATTTTAGGTCTGTATTAAACACCATACACTTTAAAGATTGTTTGATGATAGTAAAGATAAATTATGTGTATAAAGATAAGCATTTAGTGCACAGTGTGCTATTATATAAATTTAACAGAAGACTAGTTTTAGCGTCTCCCCAAAAGACCTGTGACTATGTCAGCCATATGTTTTTGGACCAGTCAACAGTACCAGGAATAAGTTCTATTATGTGGAATGGGTTTGAAGTCATCCACGATCTTATTGCTACTTCCATGATAGTCATGCCACTATTTCACAGAGAACCTCTATTACCAGGCTTGTCATGACGCTGCTTTCAGAACTCTCAATTGGGAAACAGTGATTATCATTTCCTTCCTCTAGTAGAATGCATAAAGCCTTCCAGTACTAGTGCATCACTGGAAAAGAAGCTTCCTGGACAGTCACTCTTGTTTTATTCCATATCCTGTGACTTAAATGTGAGGTGTCTTACTATCAAGTTCTGGAGGGTATCAACAAGCAATTATAAAGATTTGTATTGTTTGGGAATCTATGGACCCTCTCTGACCAACAATGAAAGGATTTACCCAATACCTGGCAAAGGGCTTTTGTTAGGTAACCTATAGTATACATGGGGGGACTATTTCCCCATTATAAGATAGCGCCAATTAAATTACTTTTATAGTTGTGTATGTCTGTAATATAGGAAGCATCTACAATTATTAGGTTTGTATATAGCATTTTTAACACTCTTCAAGTATGACTTAATCTTCCAGGCACTCTCCTTTACAATATTCTTGCATTTCTCATTGACTTTAACTATTTCTATTTCATCAGTCCACTTTCCCTTTTCATAACATCTCATTTCTGAACCTTTGAAATATGACACCATGTCTCCTTACTATCTTCTGCCTTCTATGGGCACTCAAATTTAAAAAAAAAAGTTAACATACATATATGAGAGGGAATATGTGACATTTATTTCTGTGTCTTGTTTACCTCACAATGAATGAATATTTTCAGAATGAACGATTTGCCTACAATGTCCATTATGCCATTTTTTAATTTAATTTATTTATTTATTAAAGATTTCTGTCTCTTCCCCACCACCGTCTCCCATTTCCCTCCCCCTCTCCCAATCAAGTCCCTCTCCCAATCAAGTCCCCAAAGAGCAATCAGGGTTCCCTGCCCTGTGGGAAGTCCAAGGACCACACACCTCCATCCAGGTCTAGTAAGGTGAGCATCCAAACTGCCTAGGTTCCCACAAAGCCAGTATGTGCAGTAGGATCAAAAACCCATTGCCATTGTTCTTGAGTTCTCAGTAGTCCTCATTGTCCACTATGTTCAGCAGAACAACTTTTTTTTTTTGAGGTAATATTACATTGTTTATCCCTCCCTTTCTTCTCTCCAAACCCTCCCACATATACTTACTTGTTCTCTTTCAAATTTATGGTCTCTTTTTAAATTAGTTCTTGTTATTTAGACACAAACACAAACATAAATATCTGATTAGTGTATATATTACTACATTCATGTGTGTGTGTGTGTGTGTGTGTTTGTGTAGGGCTGATCATTTGGTATTAGATAACAAGTTGTTATGCTCTTCCCTTTGGAACACTGTTTCGCCTTCTTTCATCAGTCCTTAGCTGCCTGAATTTCTTTTTTATGGACGAGGGCTTTTCCTGTCTGCATTATCATGTCGACACTTATGGTTATTGTCCTTGTTTAGACACTTATGTTCTTGAGACTTTATGGATGTAGCTTCTGCCAGTCTTAGGAAACAATGTCACAGAAAACGCATGGATCTTCTAGCTGTAACCTTCTTTCCAGCCCACTTCCACAAGGTGCAGGTGTTGTGCTGTTGATGTATCAGTTGGGACTAGGTCCAACGACTCTGCATTTTGATTGGTTAAGTTTTTGTAATGATCTCTGTCTGTTGCAAAGAGAACTTTCTTTCCTGAGTTATGAGGATAACACTGGTATATATAACTGGTATATAACTGGGTATGAAAAAAAAGGTGTTGGGTTATTCACTTAGTGTCTGTTCTGGCTCCATCAATTTACCTGAAAATTTCTCTAGATCCACACTAGCATTTGTCACTGACTGTTGTTGCTATTATTATATTATATTATTGTATCAATATTAATAGTAATGATTCTATGTAAGAAGAGATCTCAAACTACTTTTAGTTCTCATTTTCCTGATAGTACTGATAGTAAAGATGTTAAGCCATTTTGTATCATTGCTAAGCCATTAGTATTTTTCTCATGAAAATTTTTTAATTCTAAGCTCAAATTTGCAATTACATTGTTTATTTGCTGTTGTTAAGCATTCCATATATAATACATATATCTGAATACACATATATGCACACACACATATATATGTGTATATATGTACACATTATATGTATATATTCTTCCTTCTGTTAGATGTAAATCTGTTACTGTTTTTGCCCATTTCGTAGCCTGCTGCTTCATTTAAATTTAGGTGTACAGAAACTTCTTAAATTTTGTCATTCTATTTTTCAATTGTTGGTCTTTAATGCCTGTGCTGTTTGGAAAGCTATTTCCTGTGCCTGGAAGCTAAAGCTTGTTTATTACTTTTTCATTCTCAGATTCAGGCGATCAGGTCATATGTTGATGTTTTTTGATCTATGGAATTTAGTTTTGTTCAAACTAAGAGTGGAGCAGTTTAATTCTTCTACATACAGCAATCCAGCCCGACCAACATCATTTGTTGTAGAACCTGACTTCTTTTCAGTACGAACTTCTGGCTTTTAGCCAAAATCCATTTAGTTATAGGTGCATAACTTGTTTTGTGGTTCTCAATTATATGTGATGTCTTAACACATACTCATTATTTTTTGTTTAATATCTTAAATTGAGAATATAAATGAAAACATTTTGAGACAATGCCCAAATATTGGGTACTATGAAAGAAACTTACACCAAAAATGTAGAAAAATAAATTATAACAATAACTTTTTAATATGCTAATAAGAAAAGTATAACAGCTTATAAGATAAAAAATGAACTACAATAACTCAATAACCATGTTAAAAAATTTAAAGAATTATACATCTCAGGGGATGTATGACTTTTGATCAATATATTCTCATAGATTAGGATGATCATGATTGAGTATGAAATATTTAAAGTATTTCATTTCTCCGTTTACTGGCAAAATGAGTTGAAGCTCAATAAAAACAAAGGCATATTAAAAATTAAGTAAGAAATGATTTGTGACTTAATTCAGAAATATTTTCTTAAATGTTTGTATACTATAAGAATCTTTGGTTCATTGTCAAATGACATGTTAGATGACCTATAATTTGTATATATTATTCTATCTTTCCATCATTATTATGAATTTGTCAAGTGTGCTGGCATTGGTCTCTTTATTTTGTGAGATATCTAAATATTTTCAACTATTTTCATTTACATGAATTTAGTAAACAAAATTAAGAATTTGCATTTTTTGTATTGTTATATTCTAATATAGAAGGTGGTATCATTCAAGTAGGTAGATTTTGGATAGATATACTTACCAATAGATATCTACAATATTGAAGGTGTTTTAAATACTATAAAACTATTTAGGCAAGTGACATTGTGGAGGAAATACCAAACATAATGCTTGAAACATCAAAATTTGTCGAAAGCTGAAGGGATGTCAAATGAAAAACATCCCCAGTGTTAAGGAAGTGCTGGCTAACATTTTCCAGGCCAGACTACATAACACGAACCCCAGTTGTAAACTATTGATGCAGCAACAAATAAGATGATGTTAGGATTGCTCCGCGAGCTGGGAATAAGCTGGAGTACTCTAATTCAATGTAAACAGTCCCAGCACGGAGAGGAGGGATAGAAATCACAACAGAGCAGGCTAAAGAAATCGATTCCGCTCTACCAATCCAAATGTGTGGGCTTATTGTGAAATCTTGACTGTTACAGAACCCATATTAGTTTCAAAATCTTACGGCTAGGAAATAGCATTTGTTTCAGAGAGAAAAATGAAAAAGGAGAACACTGAGTCAGTTTCACCAAGAAAATTTTTAACTTTTTGTGCAAACACAGTTAAATTCTATTTAGAGGTCAGTGTTGGAGCTATTACTTTGTGTGAATCTTTGAAGATCATTTTAAACACAACAACAAAATTTAAATAATAAATACAAGTTCTTTATGTTTTGTTTCAAAAGGAAAACAGGGAAAAACTATCAAGATAAAAATTCTAGGTTCTGAAAATATATGCTAATAAAACCACATAACCATTTTCTTATATTCAAAGGTTTCTTTATTTAAACCATTGTTTAATAGATTATGCTTTCTATTTTGTCATTTATAAACAATAAAAGTAGTGTTTAAATAGTCTCTAAGTGAGCTTTTTTAAAAAATTTATTAGATTTGTTTTAAAAATACCAATTTAAGTTTTTGCTCCTTCCCCTCCTCCAATTCCCTCCACACACCCTCACAGTCCACCCCCCTCCAAACCTCAGAGAGGATAAGGCACATTGCTTTGTGGAAGTCCAAGGCCCTCCCTACTATATCTAGGCTGAGCAAGGTATACACCCAAAAAGAATAGGATCCCAAAAAGCCAGTGCATGCAATAGGGGTAAATTCTGGTGCCACTGCCAGTGGCCCCTTAGTTTTCCCCAGCAATCCCACTGTCAATCACATTCAGAGGGACTAGTTTGGTCCTATGCTTGTTCCTTCCCTGTCCGACTGGAGTTGGTGACCTCCTATTAGCTCAGGTAGATTGTTTCATTGGGTGAACCCATCTTTGCTCATATTCTCCTTCCTTCCACTCTTCAACTGGACTTTGGGAGTTCAGTCCATTGCTCCAACTTGGGTCTCTTCCTCTGTTTCCATCAGTTGCTGAATGAAGATTCTATGGTGATCTTTTAAGATATTTATCAGTCTGACTACAGGGCAAGTCAAGTTTGTATTCCCACCAGCAATGGAGTGTTCCCTTTACTCCACATCCTCTCCAGCATAAGTTATCATTGGTGTTTTTTTTTCTTTTATCTTAGCCATTCTAACCAGTGTAACATGGTATCACAGAATTGTTTTGATTTGCATTTCCCTGATGGCTAAGGATGTTGAACATTTCCTTAAGTATCTTTTGGCCATTTGAGAGTCTTCTGTTGAAATTTATCTTTTTTAGTTCAGTACCCCATTTTTTAATTGGGTTATTTAGACTATTAATGTCTAATTTCATGAGTTCTTTATATATGTTGAAGATCAGTCCTTTGTCTGATGTGGGGTTAATGAAGATCTTTTCCCATTTAGTAGGCTACCTTTTTTTTTCTTATTGACTGTATCCTTTGCTTCACAGAAGCTTCTCAGTTTCAGGAGGTCCCATTTATTTATTGTTGCTCTCAGTGTCTGTGCTACTGACATTATACATAGGAAGTGGTTTCCTGTGCCCATGCATTGAAGACACTTTCTCTTCTATCAGGTTCAGTGTGGTCGGATTTATATTGAGGTCCATTTGGAATTGAGTTTTGTAAATGGCAATAGATGTGTATCTATTTTCATTCTTCTACATGTTGACATCCAGTTATACCAGCACCATTTGTTGAAGATACTCTTATTTTCTATTGTATAATTTTAGCTTCTTTGTCAAAAATCAAGTGTTTATATGTTTGTGGATTAATATCCAAGTCTTCAATTTGATTCCATTGGCCAACTTCTCAGTTTTTATGCCAATACCAAGCTGTTTTTATTACTGTAGCTCTGAAATAGAGTTTGATGTTAGGGATGCCTCCGGAAGTTCCTTAATAAACAATCCTGTACAATAATGATTATTTTTTAAGAAACTCAGTGACTTTCAGAATAAATCTGTTTGACCTCCTGTTGATGTAAGCAAGGTGTAGAACAAAAAATCCAAATAAGAAATAGTCTCACTTTGTCCGAATCTTTATAGTTGCATTTTGGCCTTGATGAAGGAAGAAAGCCTTGTACCACTTTCTGTCTGCTTCCTCTACATCTGGCTTATGGTTGAGGGTGTGAGTTTCCTACTCTGACGAGAATCTCTGCCTTTTTCTGCTTCCCGCAATGATGGACACTTCTTCCACTTAAACTATCAGCTTTCGGTGATGTGCTTTATCACAGCATCAGAAAGGTAACTAATATATGGACTTCTGCTAATGACCTTAATTTTAGTAAACTGTCTTTGGAGTAAATAAATTTTAGTGTAGGATTTAGCACACTAATGCATGAAATAATTTTATAAATATACAGATTATTGGTATCTGCTCAACACTCAGTGTTGCTAATTTGTATTTTTGAGAATTTTATTGTATTGTTAGTAAGCGAATTTTCCTCCTTTGTTTACATACAACCTTATGAACTATGAATGCACGATTGTTTCAGGTATTAACAAGTGTTTATTACTTCAAGTAAGTATTTGTTCCTTAACAGTATGTTCTATTCCTTTCCATATAAATTAGGCTATTGTTCTCTAGTCCTACGAAGAAAAATAGGCACCTCACACAGGAACAATATTTACAGAGAATCTTACTTAAATCAAAAGACCAAAACTATTTGTAACAAAATGTATTATACAACCAATAAAAGTTAAGTGTGGAACTTTGGGAATAACCTCCTTGTTCAGCTAAAATAGTGCTTATATAACTAGCAAACTTAGACAAGAGGGCTAAGGGCTTAAAGACTTTGGGAATGTGGTAGCAGAGAAAATTGACATGTGGAGGTAAGATAAAGGTGAGGAAATACATATGAGTGTGTCTGTGGATACTGCTTCTGTCCAAGGGCCCCTTCTTTGTCCTAGGGTGGTGCTGCTTAGGTAAATCATAAGTGGTCTGTTTTTGTTATGAAAATTAGTAGAAAATCAGGACCCAGTGATTTGTGACCTGAACATAATCAAGTGTCCTTGTTGTTTTCAGCCTCCTAAAATATCTCTGAATCATGTGTTCATTTATTTCCAACAAATAAGAAATTAATTATATGAGAAAATATCATAATTCTTTTACCTAATGAGGAAGATGGCTAATAAAATTGTAGTGCTGGGCCTGATAAAATCTGATTCTAGAGCATCATGGGAATAAAAGGAAAAGAATTGAAAGAGCCAAAGTGAAGTTATTCCTCCTGAAGGACCCAACAGTCAAAGCAACCTAAAAATGCTATCTAAACATCCAAGTACTATATACTATGTGTTATGCACTATGGATTGGGTGATGATTTATGCTTAAATTTCAAAAGCTTAAGATTTTAGCTTCCTTAATTGAGGTATGCTTTATAAGACCTGGAAGACTCCAAGAATACTCCTTGTGTAATTATATACATTTATATCAATGAAAACTTTGAATAACTTTGCATTTCTAGGCAAATAGGACTAAGAATAATTTCTAAACCCAGACAAAATAACTTGGATTATCCATAATTTTGCTTTCTTTTTCCTGATAACATGTTACAAAAGCATAAAAAAAAAAGTAGTCTAAATTGCCACCAGAAAACTCACAGGATGAGGAAAACTCATAGAGAGACATTAACAGAAACATGGTTTAGGGTAGGCTGAAGCGATGCTATAATAGCCTAAATCACTATGTACTATCTGTGTTCCAAAAACTGCTGCCAAAAAACCTGTCAGGAGACAGCTCCGTCTATGACTTTGCCGGCCCTCACGTCCCACCTGCAAGTTGCTGTCACTGCTACTTTGGCCTCCCACACAATCTCACCTTCCCTCGACCTACCCCTTGCTACATGCAACTCTGGTTACTGAATCAAAGTTTAGGGTGAATTCATATAACTGATACACAGTAAACTAAGTGTAAAATCTAGTTGGGATTGAAAAAGAATGAAAAAGAAATCTTGAAAATCAGCTTGTAATGAATCGTAAAATACATTCCCGCGCTAAGTCAGAATGGCAGACAGGTGCAACCAGAAAAGAATGCGTTATTCCCCAGAGGTCACACAGCAGTTACAAAAACCTTTAACTCGTGCCCTTTTGCCCAATTATTGCCTTTCAAAAAATTTGTAATGACCTCAGATTGGCTTTATTATTCCCATAAAATCCTGACGGTTCATGCTCAGCCAAACCCTTATGTTGGCTAGAAACCAATTATGAGTGAGTACATCTCATGTTCATATTTTTGGGTCTGGGTTACCTCACTCAGGATAGTGTTTTCTATTTCCATCCATTTGCATGCAAAATTAGAGAAGTCATTGTTTTTTACCGCAGCGTAGTACTCTAATGTGTATATATTCCATACTTTCTTCATCCATTCTTCCACTGAAGGACATCTAGGTTGTTTCCAGGTTCTGGCTATTACAAATAATACTGCTATGATGTCCCCAGTTAGTTCTTTGGGCAGCTGAGGATAAGGATCCTGAAATGACCCTATCCTATAGCAATACTGACCAATATCTTGCATATCACCATAGAACCTTCATCTGGTGATGGATGGAGATGGGGACAGAGATCCACACTGGAGCACTGGTCTGAGCTCCCGAGGTCCCAATGAGGAGCAGAAGGAGGGAGAAGATGAGCAAGGAAGTCAGGACCACGAGGGGTGCACCCACCCACTGAGACAGTGGAGCTGATCTACTGGGAGCTCACCAAGGCCAGCTGGACTGTTACCAAAAAAAAGCATGGGATAAAACCGGACTCTCTGACATGGCGAACAATGAGGGCTGATGAGAAGCCAAGGACAATGGCACGGGGTTTTGATCCTACTTCATGTTCTGGCTTTGTGGGAGCCTAGCTGGTTTGGATGCTCACCTTCCTAGACATGAACGGAGGGGGGAGGATCTTGGACTTTCCACAGGGCAGGGAACCCTGACTGCTCTTTGGACTGGAGAGAGAGGGGGAGAGGAGTGGGGGGAGGGGAAAAGGGGTGGGAGGATGGGGAGGGAATTGGGAGGCTGGGAGGAGGCTGAAACTTTTTTTTTCCTTTTCTCAATAAAAAAAAAATGACCTTCCTTGGTAACCCAGGAAATAGTGCCAACAACAAACACATAGGACTCCATGAAACAAAATTGTGAATTTTTCTCTTTTTTAGTAGTCTCCACAGTAACACAAATACATTGTTTTACAGAAATGTTTCAAACTAGTAAGATTACAATGGTTTTCTTTATATTTTACTTTTCTGTAATATTCTAAAATTGTTATGTTTGAAAAATTCTTAACAGATTAATGATAGTTTAAAAACTTAACATGATCATGCAGGTTCATCACTCCCATGAATTTATTTAATAGCATGTACTAGCTTTAATATATGTGCAGGCAATACAGAGCTACTCCGTCATAGTAAACATTTAACAGTTTTTCCTGATGTTAATTTTTATTTTTGTATTAAAGAAAATATTAAAAGCTGAATTAAAGCAGATGTCTTAAATGACTATGCATATATAACACAGAATATTATATCCATGTTAAATAACTATTTCAAAATTGGAATTTAGCAAATTCTTCTGTAAATATAATCATATGAATCAAATAAATAAAACCATAAATATGTTCAAAATTTTAACCAGCATAAAATGCTATATTAAATTTATTATTCAACCTTACATGATGTATTGAGGAAATGTGATCTTTCTTTGCAAAAAATATTCATAAATAATCTTAATTTCTGATCCTTACAATAGAAGCCACCTGTGTTGAGTGCATTTAATTCAGCAATTCTTGGTTTCATACTATACTATGAAATATCATGTGCCATTATATTCATCTAACTATGCACACTGGAAGGAATTCAAAATTCAATAGTATGAAGAAAATTAGGGAAGAAAATCACATCTGTGAAGTGAGGGAATGAATATCATTTTAGAGAAAAACATAAAAGAGAATCACTTTAACTATATCAAGCTTTTGTTGCCAATTTCATCTGCAAATCATGCTTGATAATCTTACATATGTTCTGCCTTTGTGTAGCACAATGCAGTTAGATTGTATATTCATTACCAAGTTGAATCACTGTATCTTTTTGAATTTACTGAAATGCTTAATTAAACAATTGTCATTTTCTGTTTCTAATCATAAATTAGCCACTGTGGTAAATAGATTATAAATAGATATGATACACAGATGAGACAGATGGATAGATAGACATATATATTAAACAGTGATCAATATATAGAGAAGTAATTATTTTCTACTACATTTTATCTATGCTCCTGTAGTAACATTGAATGTCATTAGCTACTCTAAATCTATAGGATGTTAATAAGCAGTTTCTATGATGAATAATAATTACTGACATATAAATAAAATTTTAAATCTTAAAAGCTAAATTTTTGAAAAGCTATTAACTTTTATATTAGTGGCAATGAGATTTACTTTCAGCCGTATTCCCATTTATATATATTTTATGTATATACATTCTATGTTCCTTTTTTTGGTTTTTCTAGAAACGATTTCTCTGTGTGACAGAGTTGGCTGTTATGGAACTCCGTTTATGAACCAGGCTGGCCTGAACTCATGTGGTTCTAAGCTGTGGCCCACTTCCATAACCTTGCTTTTATCTGTGTCACAGGGCTCAGAACCACTTGGTGGGCCACAAACATGGTTCCACTTTATGTCTGGGAAAAAGACCCCAGACAGGAAACTGGGATCACTGTTGATAAAAGAGTGTTTGGAAGAAAGTAATAAAAGACAAGTGGGAAATAATATCAGTGAAAGAACAAGGAGAACAAAAGCCAGCTTCTTTTATTACAAAGAAGAGTTGTCTTGGATTTTTGTTATTTTTGGTGTGCCCAGAAACAGGAAGAAAGCCCAAAGGGCTCTGAGTAGACTTTGACAGTAGATCAGAGAGATGGAAAATGGAAGAGGTCTCTAGCAGATACAAAACCTCTAAGGAACAAGCTACTTAGCCAGCTAGTAAGCAGGTCAAAGAAAGAGAGGAAGAAACTGATTATTTTCTACTAGGGCATGTGGGTGAAATTGAACTCTGATACTAAATAAAATGATATTGACTTTTGGAATGCTATCTGAATTTAAATTTTGTAATGATGAATTTTTCTTAATTGTTATCATATGCTGACTGAAAAAGATAGCAAGATAGAGATCTTCCAAAGAAAGAACTTGATTTAGCTTTGAAAAAGTTATATTTTAATTGACAAAGAAAAATTGTAGATGTTTTTGGAGTAAAGCAGGATATGTGAATCCATAGGTAAATGGATAAAATTTGGGGTCATGGGCATTCCTACCACAGACATTAATTTGGTTGGGAATGCTCACAGTCATCTCTAATACCTGATTTGAAGCAGTCAATTAATTGTCGACTATAGTCATCGCCTCTTTGTAGGATCACTGTCTTGATTGGGTAAAGCTTTTCAACTTCTCTCATGAAGAAGTTTCTCACTAAGAAAAAAAGCCACTTTTTTTTTTTAACTAGAAACTGTTTTCTTATTCTAACATTCACAATTCTATAAAAAATCAGAATATATATATATGAGACAGGGTTTCTCTGTAGCTTTGGAGTCTGTCCTAAGACAGCTCTTGTAGACCAGGCTGGCCTCGAACTCACAGAGATCCACCTGCCTCTGCCTCCCAAGTGCTGGGATTAAAGGCGTGCGCCACCACTGCCCGGCTCAGAATATATTTTATATAATTTTCTAGCAAAGTAGTTTGATCATAACAATAAAATTGGTATCATCTTCTAAATCAATTATTTTTAAAAATAATGAAAAATACCATACAGTTATTTATTTAAAGTACCATAAGGAAAAAAAAACAGTTTTAATAATGACTGGAGACGTTTTGCACCAGAGTTCACAAATACCTCTCAGATGAGATCAAAAAGCATTACAGTAAAATCTCTTCCCATTTAGAGGTGTTTATGAGGCAAAGAATCATGTCAGCACCACGACTTGACCTGCATGGTAATAAGTCTGCAACGAACTAAGTACTTCCTGCTAGTCATGAGAAATTATGCTTCATCTTCTTTTTTTCAAATTTACTTTTTTAAAATTTAAAAGCAGTCTTTTTATTTTTCATACCAGTCCCAGTTTCCCCTTCTTCCCCTACCCCAACTCCCATTCATTCGTCAGAGAGGGTATAGGCAAGAGGATCATAGGTGTGAGGCCAGCCTGTTCATGTCTTTCTATACTGGTGTATGTTCTCTGGTGTTTCTGGAATCTACTGTGGTGTATGTCATCTCATCCCCACCCATCCCATCATCCAAAGAGGTCATATGTTTAAATGAACGCTGTTGGCTCTCCAAGTCAGTGACATGGATTGAGCTCCTTCAGGCAACCTTTGAAAGAGCCCAAATGACAGATATACATTGTTTCATTTTCACCTAATTGCCCCCAAGAAAGAAAACACACATTCAAGTTTCCTTTGCAATCAAAGGTATATTGGTATGAGCAAGGATTGATATTGATTACAGGTAGCCGTAGTTGTCTTGCATTGTAATTAAACCTGTGTGTGTGTGTGTATGTATGTATGTATGTATGTATGTATGTATGTATGTATGTATCATTCAAGAAGGTTTAGTTACAGGCCAGGAAGTGGTGGCGCACTCCTTTAATCCCAGCACTCGTGAGGCAGAGGCAGGCGGATCTCTGGGAGTTTGAGGCCAGCCTGGTCTACAAGAGCTAGTTCCGGGACAGGCACCAAAGCTACAGAGAAACCCTGTCTCGAAAAAACCAAAAAAAAAAAAAAAAAAAGAAGGTTTAGTTACAATGCATATATAAATATATATATTATTTTTCAAGACATGGATTCTCTCTATCTTTAGAGCATGTCATGGAACTAACTCTTTTAAAGCAGGCTGGCCTCGAACTCACAGAGATCCTCCTTCCTCTTCCTCCCGGGTGCTGGGATTAAAGACCTGTACCACTACCACCAGGGAAGGACCATATATTCTTATTAACACGATATTCTATGGGGAAGCAATTTAGGCAGCTTTTAGTCTTGATAATACCGTAAGAATATTCTGTATTGACTTATATTGTCACCATTTTATTTTCCTGCAGCTCTATTTCATTTCACATTATGTATCGGTCTCTTTTGATCCTTAAATCTTATCTGATAAACTTGTCCTTAATCATTTCTAATGACGCAGAGAAAGATCTGTATGAAGTCTTCTTTCTCCTAAAGCAGTGTCATTATATATCAACAGACTAGTGCTTTAAGAAAAACAATCATTTAAGATCACTTCAAACCAATGATCTAAGCTGGCTCAAGACAACATCCTTCTCTATAAAGCTGGTGAACTTTAAGTTTGTAGAAGACCTTCGTTGCTTAAATTTATATAAATTCTCACCAGTGATTTTCTTTTTAAGAAGTCCTGAAGCATCTTGCTTGTTTTCAAAATGTGAGAAACCCTCTTCTCTATTCTAGGTCCTCAGACAACTTCACGTATGCATGCATAAATCTTGACTACTTTTCCTACTTACTAAATCAGTGGAAATTTGGGGATGAAACAAATACCTGTCATGCTGGATGGGTTTTGGCTGTATTTCATCACAAGCGTTTGTTTGAGAGGCCAGATTGCTTCATCTACTTTAAATTTATCACAAGTAACAAGAAATATGCCTAAAGGAGTGTTCATAATCCTGATATTTTAAGCAAGTTAATCAGGTACAGCAAGGCCACAGATAAGTAATTTTGATAAATTATGCAACAGAATGGAATAAAATGCACATGCACTTGATTTTGTTTAATTGTATCATTAATAAGGGTTTCCATATAGAATCCATGCATGGATATGCATATAATAATATGTATCAATACAGCTTGGACATGAGCTGAAGATGGAAAATAATTGTCATTTTCCTTATTGGTTGCAATATTTGAGAATTATTTACCGTGAAGGAAATAGGTGTTTATTCATAAAAATAGCTTCACTGCTTATAGGGTAATTGCATGAGATATTAATTCCAAGAGAAAATTATCATAGTCTTTCAGGATTCATAAAATGAAGGGAAAACACTCATTAACTTCTTTTATAAGGCAACAACTATGTAAATGATTAAGCAAGATTTGCATTGATATGATAAATGTTAGTTCAGGTGACAAAAGTACATTTAAATATTATGCCACTGAGAGAAGAAAGAAGAATACATATACTCTATATAGTGAGGATTACTTGAAACATGTCTCAATATAATAACATTTCTTTGGTACATGACAGAAATAAATGAAACAATAAAAAAAAAACTGACCTAAATTAAGGTATTATTTTGCATTTTTTAGAAACTCAAACAAATCAAAACAATGAAGTTGATTGAAGACTGAAGTTTGAATACACATAGTGATGAATTTGCAATCACAAATTAGTCCACAATTTTTATGATTTACAGCTGTGTTTAAATAAATCTATCTAATTATACTGCAGCCTGCCATGTAATCACAGGCTAATCCCATTCGCATGCTTAGAAAATGATAACAATGAGCTCCACTGGGCATTGAAGACTTAGATAAACAAATTGCGAAGTTTCTAGAGTAATCCTAGGTATTTCTTTTTCTGATTTGTATTTGGCTCCCTGCTTCTAACAGATCATGGTTTTGACCTTAAACCAGAAGTAAGAAAGACAGATAAGTCAGTGCTTGACACTTTCCCGCAAAGACTAGACCATCTGGACACTTTATATTTGTAACAGGTGCTTCTGGGATTTAGAGCCTAATTCTGGCCCAGATTCTGTTCTGTATGGGTGACTCTGTTGCTATGTGCAATTGTGCATTGCATTAATTGGAGAGAATAGAAAAGGCCAAGTACTGCAATTAGTCAGTTGGTCATGCAGAAAAGAGTCTAGTGGCTTCGAGCCATGAAGTGCTGGGTGCACAGATGCACAGGGCCATCAGTTTTAGTCTGTGGTGTACCCCTAGCCTGTGACAGGTAAAATGTTGCTATGACTTGATGAAAGCTTTCTGTCCCCTTTAAAAACAAAAAAAGCAACCAACCAAACAAACAAATAAACAACAACAACAATAAAAAAAACCCTGGAATTGCATACTCTTACCATTGAGAGAAAATGCTTCTGTTTAATCACTTGAAAAACAGCTATTTTTGCATAATACAGCTTGGATATTTAAGAGTGATATAAAATGGAGTTGGTAGAAAACTACACATATATTTATTTATAATGATTGAATTTGTTCTTTAATTATGAAATGTTTCAATGTGATACTTACTAGTTAAAGTTACTAATAAACTGTATTCCTATAATTAATAAATTAGGAGAATTGCCAAAAACCTAATAAGATGAAGAACAAGACTGAAAAATAATTAAGTAGTCTACATGATAGTGATTAAATAAAAATAGAAACAATAGAATAGTCTCAACTGAACAAGTCCTTTATTTTATTTTTTTTCATGAAACTAAATTCTAAACTTTTAAGTCATTGGACATATTTTTCATGTTGTCATTACATGTTAAGGTTTTCAATATTCAGTGTTATGTTATGAACAAAAATTTTCTGCAGCTAATTTAATAAACTAAAAAAAATTAGAAGTCGTCTATACTGTGAATTGTAAACTGAACAAAATAGAAAAACCCTTGTTTTCACGGAACTTGGAGGTATGAGCAATACGCAGTGTATATTTAATGCTTACTTTTGCATGTTTTCCAATTTTAGTAATAAAATTGCATTATAGGTGAAATAATGAGGTCAAAGCAAGCGAGAAATATGCAGATGCTGCTACGAACTGTTAGGACAGGGAAGGACTCTGTGGTGGTAATACATAGAAACATATGGAGAAATGAAAACATATGTCATCATTTTAGATAAGCTATCACCTGCAAGCTCATGGATTTGCAAACACTGATAGTCAAGTGGTGACTCTGTTTGGGGCAATTTTGGAATTTGGAGGAGGTGGGGTATCTACTTGTGTTTGTGCCTTGAGGTATAAATTAAGAGGAACCTTCATTTCCTGTCCTCTCAACTTTGCATCTTTCAAGATATGGGGAGTCCAAATGAAATCATCTACTTTTTTGAAAATCACAAGCATCCCATATATCATGATGAAGTGTATGCTCAATCCATGAGCTCAAATAACTTCTACAGAAGTCACTTCTTGCCAGTGTTTTATCCCAGAAACATGACAAATAAGAATTCTAACACTAATAATCGGTGCCAAACAGGATACTGCAATCAAGGGATAAACACAGGGAACAGTCATCTACCCATACCTACTTGTGTGTATGAATATAAGAACAACCTCAATCTTCCCTCAAAATGTTCTTTTTACCTTTAGGTATTGTATATTTTGTCTCTTATGAGATTATGTTTACTTAATTTGGAATCTGTTTTTATTTCTCTGGTGCATACGATACACCTGTATGGTCCTGTTCCCTCAGGAACTGCTTCACCCACTTTATCTTTATTTCCTCATGTGCTGACTTATTAAACATCAAAATACTGGCATCACAGTAAGGATATTCAATTGCAGACTGAGAAGCCTGCTAGATTTGCTACTTTAAATGACAGGGTATAATTAAAGGAAAGGTGAGGGACTGTAAAATAGGTCTTAATAAAGAAACCTTCCAAAGAAGAACATACTAGTACTTAAAATTATATTTTTATAAATTTTAAACATATTTGTATCTGATATTTTGTTATATTTAATTCATGATATAAACATGAAATAATTCTCTCTCTCTCTCTCTCTCTCTCTCTCTCTTTCTCTCTCTCACACACACACACACACACACACACACACACACACATATGTATCATATTTTCTTGAATTGTGTGGAAGATAACAAACTCGGACTTAAAGTCTTGGACTCACTTATCTTTTCTACCATATTTTTAACAAATAAATGAATGAATTATATTTAGAAAATGTTTATTTTTTTCTTCTGAATTATTTAGAAAATAACACTATAAGAATGATAATAATGGTAGCATAATAATAGATCTATGTATCAGAGGAGATGGTAGGAAGTGTGTACTGTTTTGGCAAGGCATTTATGACTTGCTTGTGGCACTGAAGAAATGTCGAAAAACAGCATCTCCTTATCGCAAAAAAAAAAAATCTGGTCTCAGGAATCAGTCTCAGTTGCACTGATTTTCCACATTGAGGCTCTTAGTTGTGACTGCTAATGTTGTTTCATGGAGTTTATATCTCTCCATAGCAGATAATATGAATCCCCTCAAAACGCTTTTCCTTTAAACTCTCAGAAACATCCACTAAAACTACTGCCATTGATTAAAGCAGCCACAAATGATAATGGGAATTGTTTACTATAACTTTTAGGCTTTTTTTATCTGCTACATCCTAAAATTATTGAAACACCATAAGAAACCTGTAGGAATCTGCTGGAATGAAACTTTATTGTTTCACAGTCTGAAAAGTCTTCTTTAGATATATATCCAAGTAAGATAGAAAGAAGATATTTAAATCTTTATACCAAGGAGGACAATTTATACTTGTCCTTTCCCGTCTCTCAAGTTTTCAGATTTGCCATGTTCTGTCTCCTCACTGGCTTAATTAAGGAGTGAAAAGTATTTCAACATTTAACTATTACCAAAGATCACTTAGGAAAGTCAAGATCTGGATAATTGATACCCCTATCGTAGCTGTTCAAGATAGAAATCAAAGAGACAAACTGGGTAACATAGACACTTATTATGTTTCAAAGGGAAGGGGAACAGACTGGGGAAGGAGGACAGACAGAAAGAGAGCAATCACCTCATTCATATTGGTATTGAAGGATGTTTTAGAGTCAAAATATTCTCTAACATTTATATCAAGTATTTATGAACAATTTTCTTCTACTGCTAAGATCTTCTCTCTTTGCTCAAATTTCTTACATTTTCACTCATTTTGATCCACGTTTGAAAAGTATTTACATTTTTTCATGGAAAATATTAAAAAGTAGCCAACAGTTTTTCAGTTTTCAAATTTGTGCTTTGGCTGTTCATAATCATTTCTTCTGTGTAATCTCCCTTTAAGCCTGTGTCTTGTTCTGTGGTCCTATTGCATAGATTTTTTATTTACTGTGCTAATCAGCTGCGTTCACAGAGTCCTTCTAATACTTCTAAGTGTAGTCTTCCTGTTTTCTGCCCTACTTACTCTACTTTATCAACATTCTATTTATAATAGGTATGTTTTTGCTTATAATCCTACAGCTTTATTCAGATTTGATGTTGGGAATCACTATGGCTATAAGAAACATTCTTTCTAGATGACTTGTGAGCAGCCAAACACTATACTAAAGCGATGTGATGTTCTTAAATCTCCTATGAAGCCTTTGTGATAACCACCTGTCAGAATTCCTGTGTCTGATAAATCCTTACTCTGTCAGACTTTCACATGTGAAACTGCAAAGCTTCCTTTCAATCTGTTTTCTAAAATATCCTCCAGATAACAGTAATGCAGTAAGCCATCAAAAACTTGCCCACTAGAATTAGCAAATCACTCTTCTTAAATTAAAATGGTCAGTTTTGTTTTACTCGGCTTTAAAAATTATTACCAACCATTAAAAGCACGTGAACACATTTGCCAGTTTGGCAGAAAGTTATGTCATTTTCTTCCCCGCCTTTTCCTCATCTCTTTGAAAACTCATTATCATTGAACATTGTTTAATAAAAGTGTTCATTCATGGTAATATTTACGTGGATATATTTATGCTTTTAAATCTTCATGCCAGTGGATCTAAATTGCTTCTAGAATTACTTAAAGCATGATCTTTTCATAGAGACCTTCATTAGGCACAGTCACTGAGCCTTGATATACCTTGGGCCACGAGAGTTCAGAATTAAATTTTAATTAAAATTAAAACCACTGGTAAAAAAAATAGTCCAACACAGGGGAATTTTCACAAGGCTCCATTTTAAATGAAGTGTATCAATTATCAATGACTGAAGTCTTCTCCATGTGGAACAATGCTTTTGTATACTCTAAAGATTTGTCACTCATATTGATTTGATAAAATGCTTATTAGCCAGTAGCCAGGCAGGTGGTATAGGCAGGGTGACCAGGCTATGAGAATTCTGGGAAGAGGAAAGGCAGAGAAGCAGTCACCAGTTACAAGAGCTAGTTAATAATAAGCCTGAGCTAATAGGCCAAACAGTAAATAATTAATATAAGCCTTTGTGTGTGTGTGTGTTTTTGACACTGAACAGCCGCAGGACCAGGCAGGACAGAAACTAGAAACTTCAGTCTACACCATGTAATCAGCACATACATTCCTGAGGGCAACACTAAACAGATTGAAATATATGTGTGTGTGTGTGTGTGTGTGTGTGTGTGTGTGTGTGTGTGTGTGTGTAGATAGGTAGAGAGAGAGAGGTGGGAGAGTGTATGTGTGTGTGTGCATGTGTGTGTGTGTGTGTAGATAGATAGAGAGATAGAGAGAGGTGGGAGAGTGTATGTGTGTGTGTGCGTGTGTGTGTGTGCAAGCATGCTTAAAAGAAAATATTAGAACTATGAAAGGTTGAGAGGGAGTAAATACTCCTATAAATCTCATACATTTTCCTATAATTTAGAATGTCACTCTACATATTTAAAATCATATGTATGGTTACCTTATCGTATGTATATACATATGTATACATTTATAAAGATATTTCTCTGTTTTTCAGATATGTATTTTTAGTATCATTCTATATAACATATTTCTTGTGTAAACATATAAGGAGAAATCAGGCTTAAACAATCATTTCAGTAAAGGAGCTTTTCAATGTCAAATAACTCTCTGGACTCTATTCTCAGAACACAATTTAGTGCTACAAAGTATTGCAATTGATTTATCTGAGTAATGAAAAAAATCAAGCTCTTTCTTCATAATTCTTTTATCAAACCACAAGGTCACATATACTTTTGAATTTGAACCTCTTTTTAAATAATATTGCTAATTTAGATCAATTTCCAAGAATTTCGTTTCCACGGAGTGAGATTAAAAACATTAAGTATTGTAAATAGAGCTACATTTTCTTAATTTACACAGTTCTCTGTACAAGCTTAGAAACAATATAATTGGCATAAATAGCAAGATCCTTGTTTTAAGGTTAAGGCCTTTGTGGATTTTTTCTATTTCTCTTAAGAGTTCAACTTAATGCAATCTGTTTGGGAGGAAGATGTTGATTTTATTTGGTTATAATAACAGACTTACAGGTGAATTTCTTCAACACAAGCACAGAAATTTGTGTATCCTTGTTTTCTCTAAAGACACACTGAGGGAAATAAAGGAAACATGTATGGTAAGTATAAGAAATAGGAGAAGCAGAAAACATGAGAATGACTATTTTTAATAAGACAGGATTATATTATTAAAATAGCACAATAGTATAAAAAATTAATTTATGTAAAAACTAAAAACTGACTAAAGAGCTGGCCAAACTACTGGCTTTTCTATGTAAGGGTGACATACTGTACATACGTCTTCTGGTCCAGGAGCCAGAACACGTCTCTTTAGAGTTTCATTTAGTCTTGATTACTGAAATGCTTACTGTTTTTTTTTGCCTCCCTTAATTTCCCTGTTTCCTGCATTTATTAATTTTTTCACATGTATTAATTAAATAAACTTCTTTCTACAAGTCCTACCAGAACCGCCTCTCTCTCCTTGCACGAGCCTACAAGGATTCCGACAGTGCTAGTGTATTCCAGGTGAGTGCCTGCACCTGCTTGCTCAGCTATCCTTATGTGCCATCTGCTCCTTGTCTTCAGAGTCCTTAGTTAATAGTATGCCCTGGGTGTTTCCTGTTTGATATCGCAGTATCTCAATTAGTTGTTCTAACTGTAAGAACAGAACTCTCTCCTCAAAGGGGCAAAGAGGTAATTTATTTTGGAGCCAAATATGAGTGACCATGACCTGAGCACAAAGCTTTGAGTGACTCCAAATTCACCTCCCAGTGTGACAACATTTCCAGAAAACTTTCCAGTAACAGGACAAAGAACATCATAATCAAGAAGCCTGTCTTCTAGTATGTTGATAGAGATAGCCGGTTGCAGGTAAATCTGCTATAGGCTTCAGATGCATCGACAGTATTGTTAACCATTTAGTTGGTTGACACTAACATTCTGTTAATATATTCCCAAAGATTTTGCCTGATAGTATCAAGAATGTTAAGACAGACACAGAGCTATGCAAAGAATGTTGCTAATAGAGTAAAGTAGGCCAACAGAAGTGGCAATTTGTCTGGAGAGGCAGCAGTGTAAAACCTCCACAATTACCGCCATTTCCATGTATAGTGTGTGTATGTGGATGAGGGCATGAATGTTTCCGGAACTTCTGTTCACATTCCTACCATAAACCAGACCTCACATTTGATTCATGTAGAATGTTCTATGTGCTTTTGTATTTTTCAAATGGCACCATCCTCCTCACCACCAATCTCCTGTTCCTGACTGTCTCACATAGGTTCATTTGCTCCACACTGTTGCCTTTGTTATTTCTCCATTTTTCTTAAAGAAGTGTTTAATGTGTAGGACATTGGATTATCATGAAACTCTCAGAACCATAAACAAGTACTTTGTATCACAAAAAATGTAGCTCGATTTCCTAGCTAGAGGGAAAGTCTGATAGATTGTTGAAGGCAAGGAGTGAAAGAATTTTCTTTTTTTTTGATTTAGGTAAAAACAAGGAAAGAAACAATACCAATTGAAAGGTTTTAGCAGAATTTTAGCCATGTGAAAAGAAATAAAATATTTTTATCAAACAAAATAAAGTTTTCCAGGACATTCCAAGCAGTGATCTGTCCTCTCTTTTGGAAGACTGAAATTTTTGAAGGTTCTTTGAATGACCACTTATATGACCTTAAGTCATATGAGATGCTCAATGAATGTTCACCAGGTCCCTCCCATGTAGGGAGAATGTTAGATTCACTTATCTTTAAAATCATTCTGGTTTTGCCAATGCTATACTGAAGGCATTTTTATTTTTATTATAAATTATAAGCTTTTCATTCATTTGTTAACATGTCTCTCCATTTTTCCAACCCTTCATTTTTTATGTAAGTTACAAATATGCTAGACACAAGTGTTTCTTTCTCTACCACCTATGTTCTAGTGTATTATAAATACTTTAAATCTACCAGTTTTGTTCCTGATATGGTATTGCATGTCAGCAAACTCAGCACTGAGTAGTCAGAGATAGAAAAATTAAAGCTAACTCCTTCTAATCTGGTCTCCGTATTGAGTAACAGGCAAACTAGGGCTACATAGAAGAGTTATCTAAACAAAGAAATGAATTTGATTAAAGGAAATTTGTTAGTTTTATTGCACTCTTGCCTTCCAGTGAATTTTAGTCATATTTTAATAAAAAATTCATGCAGTATATTCTGATAATAACCATTCCTCTGTCACTTCCAGATACTCCTTACTAGCCCATCCATCCATCCATCCATCCATCCATCCATCCATCCATCCATCCATCCAATCCTCTTTAGAAAACAGAGAGACAAACAAAAGAAGAAAATGAAATGGTGTGGGAGGTCCTTCTGTCTGTTTTGCTTGTATTGGTTAAATCTTGGCCTGTGTTAGGGTGAAAGAACAGAGCTAGGTGGGGAAAATTAAAGTGAATGCTAGGAGAAAGGAGACAGAGTCAGAGAAAAGCTGTGTAGCCCTGCTGCAGCCGGACAGAACTTTACCTGGTAAACCAAGCCATGTAGCGATAAACAGATTACTAAAAATGGGTTAAATTCATATATGAGAGTTAGCCAATAAGAAGCTAGAGCTAATGGACCAAACAGTGATTTGATTAATACAGTATTTGTGTGGTTATTTGGGGGCTAAGTGGCCAGGAACTAACTAGCAGCCAGCTCCTTACTACAATGAAATGGTGAATAAGCACAAGCAACACACACAGACGACATGAGAAGAGACAAAAACATAAGTTTCAAAAGAAAGGTGCCCATTGCCCATTGTTCTTCCTTTTCCATCAAAACTCACTAAGGGTGAAAGGCTGAGAATAGCTAGATTTTAATACACTTGATCTTTATTATTTAAATTTCCTTAACCAAGTGATTTAGATTAACACTCACCTTTGGTCTTCACACTCATTAAAACTTAAATAAGAAAATTTGAGTCTTTAACTTTGTAAAATTCTGAACCAATTCGTGCAATTGACTGTTACTAAATATTAATGAAAGAAGAAAACTGATTAGTGCTGTGAAGAATTCTTTTTGGCTTTTTACCCTTGGAATCTCCAGGATAGAAATAATTTAAAAAGACTAGAAATACTCAAACATTTTGTCCAAAGTCATTGTTTGATTGAAACTTTGAAAAACTTTGAGAAAGAAATCCATTCAATCATCTTAGAATTTATAGTTCTGTGGGCCAGAAATTCATTGGTCATTGGCCAGTAAAATAATTAAATATATTCATATTGATAGTTTTTCTTGGCAGTAAGGTTTTAGGATCTCAGTTATTTTTCAAAAGAAAGATAAATAATGTAAAATTTAATCTATAAAAAGAAAATGAATATGATACTCATTGGTGTATTCCAATGAAAAAGAAAATGCATTTTCATTCAGAGTTATACTGTAAAAATGACTGATGACCGGAATAGACCCTGAATGATACAGACAGCAAAAACCATTCATTTAAACTACATGGTATCAAGCCATGTACTAACAGAAAAGTAAAATAAAATCAAATTTTTGCTTTTTAAAATTTAGTAGTTATGGATGATTTTGTTATTTTTCTGTTTATAATTAGTGGCTTCTTTTTCTCTTTAGTATCTTGAAGATTCCTGTTTATAATGAAGCACCAGTGGGGATGTAACTTAGTGGCCAAGTGGAAATGGAAGTATTCCACATGTTATGTACCTTGAATGAATGCTTCCAGGAACTTAAAGCCCCCAATGCCACCAATTGGATGCTCACAGACTACAATAGAGTCATGCTATCATCAAAATTCTAGGCATCTATCTGATCATACTTTAGTAGCCAACTGACAAATAGTTACCAAAACAGTTCTGCTGGTCTACAGATAGAATTTTGATGTAAATTTGTAAAGTTAATTTTAAGATTAGGGTCACATGACTTCTGAAAACTTTTTCACAGTACAAAGATGTCATAAACTTTTAAAATATATTTCTTTTTGTTAGTCTTATTTAAAGATGAGAGTTGAAAAACGCCTGTCTTAGTTTCCTTTCCTGTTGGTTTAATAAAGTGATCACAATCAACTTGAGGAAGCAAGGTCTTTATTTGGCTTACAGGATATACTAATTTTTTTCTAAAAATTAATTTGCTTTTTCAATTTTATTTTACATTCCATCCACGGTTCTGTCTCCTCCTCCCCTGCTCCCCTCATCCATTCCTCCCAATGGGAAGGGCTCCCATGGGAAATCATTAGTCTGGTGCATTAAGTTTCAGCAGGACCAAGCCCCTTCCCACTGCATTTTGCTGAGCATGGCTTCTAGCTCATGCACCAGCTACACTCCTTTAACAAATGAAGCACAGGAATTCAAGGCAAAATATTGGTGGAATAGTCATCACAGGCTAGCTCCAGTGTTACTCAGGGACCTTTCTCCTGCAACTCATGTCCTCTCTAAGGTGGACTGGGTGCTGCTAAATCAAAGAGGATTTAAGGAAGTGACTCACAGAAAAGGCCCTAGACTTATCTGATCTTGGTGATTGCTCAAAGAATGTTTCCTCTTTCCAAGTTACCATGTGTTCTGTTAAGCTGACAGAGAAATCTGTGACAGGGTCCTGCATGATACTTGTAAATATTTTCATAATTTTAAAAATATTTCATATATAATGACTCATTTACACCTTCAAATAAATATTTGTGGATACAAAAATTTCTTATTGTTTATATTCTCAAATTTTAGATGCTTTTAATTTTCGAGGCACAGAGTTAAAAAAATAGTTCAAATTCATGGATAAATGAAAAGACACATATCACCACTTTTCTTCTCTAAGAAATGAATTATTGAGGATAATTCTAGACCACAAAACTCATGTCAATGGAATTTGTGTAGTTTTTCATGTTCTGCTCCCCAAGTTACAGCTTCACGACTTAAAGGGCCAGTGAGTACTGGACCGCAGATTAGGCAGGGACCACACTTAAACACCAATGTTCAAGACAAAGACATCTTTTATTAAGCAAGATAGAGGGGTTGACTGAATTTGAATATGACAGAAACCGTAGCAGGTAACACCATAGAAATTGTTTTGAGGAGACAAGAGGGGTCCTAGCTAGGATGCCTTAGTAAGTCTTGATTATATACTCAAGCGTCAGTGTAGCCAAATGCGGAGTTTGGGTCCCTAGACTATTGAGGTCAGCAGCAAAGATGAATCAGACATGGGGAAATGGCTAAATAAGGAGTCCAGCGGGGAATCTAATGGTTTACCAAAAGAGGAACAGGGAAGGACACCGTGTTCGCATATTTGGGTCTCTTAGATCCCTTCAACCAAGGCATGCAAAAAAAAAAGGGGGGGGTGGTTAAAAATTTACTATCGACATAAACAGACAGTGGGAAGAAAACTTGAAAAGGTTAGGTCACCGTGAAATGTCCAAATCACATCATAACCTCACACTGTCACTTCTAAATTATCTTTTCTTAGCAGGGTGGAAATACAGACTCAAGCTGCATAAGCGTGCATCCAGCAGCACCATGGCTATGCTGCAGAGAATGCTTAAGTAACTTAATTCTTCTCACAAAACCTGATGTTACTGGCAGCTTCTATTCTGGCTGGGTGCCCCGACATGAATTGCAGATTCTCTCTGCTCCTTTGGAGAGGAGTTTGAGGAGGATGAAAGCAGATGCAGGCAGACACAGATGGAGCCCAGAAGCCAAATAGCACGAGGTTCCTCACTACAACAGTGGGGTTGGCAGCTTCATGCTGTTTTAAGGAAGGAAGGTAATTTTCTATAAAGTAATTAGATCATCACTTAAGCAAACCATCATTGTGATTGTATTTTGTTTTCATTAACTCTAGGAAATAGTCCTTTGAACATAAGTAAAATTTAAGTGGCTGATTTTAGTAGTTATCGGTTTCATTTTTGTTACTTGGAAAAACAATCATGGGACCTGGGGGTTGAAAGCGATTATTTCTTTGTAACATGTCTATCATTGTCTTCACAACCTCAGTCAGTGTGAACATTTCCAAACACCCAGCACATGAAAGCCTGCCGTTGATTGGCCTGTGAAAACAATAAAACAGTGCCGAATGGTTTTCTTTCTCCCACTAAGGACTTAGTACTGGCTTAGTGCTCTTAATACTGACTCGTGTAGAACAGGGCACTCTCATTCCTGCATCTAAATTTAATGCCATAAGTCTTTCCCCTCCAAGGACAGAGTTCTAAAGAAAGGATTCTTGTCGATATTAATTATAATACTCTCTTTTCCTGAGGGAAGTTTAACCATTTTACTTTGGAAGAGTGGAGTGTTGTATCTCAAAAGGTGTACGGTCTACTAGTTTTGAATATTGTGGAGTTAGTATCCACAAACATTCTGACTACACATTATACAGGTACTGAATGTCATTTGGACAACTGCAGTTTTGTCCCGTTAAATTCAGAGATGGCTTAAGATGATGTACTTGCTAGATAATCTCATTCGTATGGCAAAAATAATGTGTAGCAACAACTTAGGGACTATCTGTACATGGAAGATTTGGAACCATGTCTTAGGTTCTAGTGTGTGATTGTGATTTCTTCGATGATATTTTTACATGTGAATTTATCTTGAGGCCCAGAAGAGATATTTTACTGTGGGACTGCAGAAAATTAAACAAAGACACTTATGCTGCCAAGAGAAGTTCAGGTCATCCACTTCACAAATACCCAGACTTCAGAAATGCTTACAAGGAGCCGTTTGAGACATTGTAGTGCTCCGTGCTCTACAAGACATACTCGTGTGTCTCAGCTGCTGTCAGAACCCAGCTGAGATCTGATAAACAAGAACCAACTGTTGGGGACTTAGCAAGCAAAAGATGGGAAGACTGAAGACTGCTTTCTGCAAAGAGGAGATTACTTACGACCCAGCAAGCTAACACATGTACCTGAAGCTGGCACAGGTGGTGTTTGCATGCATGCTTTAAGATGCTGACTTCCCAACCTCAGTGTTTTTCTAACTAAATATAGATGAAAAAGAGATTCAGCTTTAGGCAAAAAATAAAAAGGGCAAGGACAACCAACGAACAAACAAACATTAGTCTCTTATAATCTCTTTAAATACTTTTTGTCTGAACTTTCTGCTAATATGTATAATTGAATTGTATGGATACCTCAAACATAATTTGAGATTCACTTTAAATTAAATCTGCTGTGAGATTGCATGTTCTAGATAATGTCAGATTGCCTGGATTATTCGTTGATATAGGAGGGTCCAGCACCTTCTGAGTAGCTCCATTCCTTCTAAGATATAACAAGGCAGTACTGTGGGAAAATGATCTTGTACCCTGTAAACATTTGTCATTTGTATTTAATAAAGCACTGATTGGCCAGGGCCTGACAGGAAGTATAGGCAGGATGAGCAGAAAAGAAGAATTCTGGGAAGAGTAAAGGCTCAGTCTGCAGTCATCACCCAGATGCAGAAGAAGCAAGATGAGAATGCCTCAATGATAAAAAGTACCAAGCCACAGGGCTAACTTTGTCATGAATTATGGATTAATTCAAGATGTAAGAATTAGCTAGAAATATGTATAAGCTATTGACAAAACAGTGTTGTAATTAATATAGTTTCTGTGTGATTGTTTGCATCTGGGTGGCCGGGAAACAAATAAGAAGCCCCCGCCTACAAGAAGAAAACAGCTTTCTTCATGGTTTCTTCTTCCTATTCCTGCTTGAGTTCCTGCTCTAATTTGCCTTAGTGATGAAGAGGACAGGGAAGCATGAGTCACATGAATCCTTCCCTCATCTATTCTAATTTAGATCAGAGTGTTTTGTAATACAACAGAAAGGAATTTATATAGCCAGATGATCTAGATTGTCAAAAGTTAAAAATTCTGAAACTTATAATTCATCTACAGAGGACAGAAATAATAAATTTGTCCAAAATAGAATCAATAATTTTAGAAAATAATGAAAGCATATTTTATAAAATAAAGTGGAGGAAACACAATGGCAGTGAAATGGCCATTGACTTCAGTGACACTGGAGTAAATATGTTCTTGTTTCTAGTAAGCAGTGAAATGAATAAGGTTCTCTTGTCTCACTTTTCCCTTCTCTAACTCCTCTCTCTCTTTCTGAATACGAACTTATGAAGGACATACATTAGTAGGTTTCCCACATGCCTTTTAAGCATCCTTAGTATTATTTTTACTCCTCCCACTTACTCTGCCTTACACTCCCAATCCTTTTTCCACTTTAGTTTCCTCTGTTATTATTCCCCTTCCCCATGTTGCCTGTATTTTACTATGCCAACCATTCTTAAGATCTGACTTTATAGCTCCTTGTCCATTGCTTTTTTCTAGTTTTCAGATTACATAGGTATTGCAAGTTAAGCACAAAAATCTAAAGTGTCTGCCTTACATCCTCAGAGATTATTTGGTATTTCTTTTCTGGATAACATAACTAAATATAATGTGTTCTTTTCAGTATGTTCCTTTCACCCAATTTATAACTCACATATACTATAGTTTCACACACACACGTACACACACACACACACACACACACACACACACACAATATATATAATATAAACAATTTGGAGTTAATCTGTAAAGATGATTATGACATGATTATTTGACATGATGTCAAATAAGCCTATTAAATAATCTTATTACTTAATAACTTAATGATAGAACAGTTGTCTAATTTGTTATTTTCTATGAATTATTTTTTCATCATTAGATTTGATTGTTAATCATCATATTTTGTCTTTAGTGAATTAGTTACTTTAGACTACATTTTCCATATTCTTGTTAGAGTTGATTTCAGACTATACTTTTGTTACCTGAAAGAGCTGATGAATTATGAGGCTGGTTTCTTTACTTTTTAAACTTTATTTCATCATCCCACACTGTACATATATACATATATGTGTGTGTGTGTACCGGCACAAAATAAAGGCAATGCAGATATCAAAGAATATTTACCAGTTTATTGTTAAACTTACTGAACCAAAGTTCCAGCGTAGCACAGGTAGCGAGGAACAAAAAGGACGAGCCGCCTCTCCGCGCACCCTTTATTGGCATGGATTCGCCTGGGGCAAACCCCGCCCTCTAAAGGGAGCTGATTTAACCCCTTTATCTCCCCCTTTTGTCTAAATAAGACACAACTAAACCAAATATAACTATAACAATAATAACAAATGATAAATATAACAAACAATATTGAGAGCAAAAGTTTTGCTAAAGAGTAACTACAATTAAATAATCTTCAACTCCATCAAAGATCTGAGAAGGGAGTAAATATTACTTAACAAAAAAGAGATATCCAAAATGTGCAACAAATGACAGAGACAACTGACTGCCTGGGCAATCACCCAAAATCTCGTTTGCAATGTTGAGTCAACCAACTTTGGCTAAGGCCTAACATAACTGACATACCGTTCTCAAATGCAAGGAACTTTCTTAGGATTATCCTACCCTGTCTTGGCAAGATAAGACAATCCTGTATATATCTTAGTCAGTAGTTGAGGTATGGGTTTTTCTTAACCCAAAGGCCAGTTCTGCCAGGAAGACAAGCTCCCAGTGGAGTGTCTTTGGTGCTCAACGTTCTCTCGGGAGTAGAGTGGTGTTGCCAGGAGTAAATTGTGTCTCAATGGCACATAATTCTAGGTTAGATTAAAGGCCATTTTCTACAGCTCTTCAAAGAGGCTGAAGATTATACTATCTATACTGAAAATAATCTCTATGTATCTAAAAAACCTGATTAACCTAAAAATAATATGACAAACATGTAATTCTCAATACCTATCTAATTTGAAAACTAAGGGAATAAACAATTGTGCAATGTATGAAGACAATGATCTTCACCTGTAAACAATGTCATTACTTATCAAATGTAAACAATGTTATTACATAAATAGTACCAGAGGTAGAAATGTACATTGTGATATGATAGATGTATCCATACAATATAAGCATACTCTTAGACCAAAATAGAGGTAGGAACACTCACATTCAATATTCAATATATCAATATACAAGAAACAGTACCAACATAATTTTCTAAAAACAGTAAGTCACAAATACCAATCATCCCATCAACCCAGTTAATCCCCCTCTTTTTTTTTATATATATATATATATATCCCCAATTCCATACAATATCTCCCCATCCCCTCACCCCTAAACCAACCACTAAAAGATGTCCCTAACCCTGTGGGCAAACTCTGTTGGGAGAGGGGACGTCGTCCTCTTAGATTGCTTCTAGCTGACATGGGGGCGACGTTCTTCTTAGGGGCCCCTGTGAAAGCAAACGATGGTAAAATTCCCAAATTAACCTTTGACTTAAGAAGACTATAACTAGTCTCTGTGTGTTTCGAGAAGGTCCGGCCAGAGCGTTGTCAAAAATGTGCATCATATGAAATTGTCTCTTGCAATTGGTACCAAAAAACAGATCCAAAATTAGTGCTTAAAAAAAAAAATTCATGACGTCATAAAAACCAGATTGAGTTGGTGTTGTGGGGCCCCATCTTCATCCTGGAAACTTCAAAAATTACTGTAGGAAAATATGTTGCTTGTTATGGGAAATTTAAACATTAACAACAAGGACTTATACTGACATATAAAGAAAGACACAGATGTGAGGGAAGGCAAAGAAAGTTTATCAAGTATAAAATTATTCTTATTCTGTCCCATTTCATGGCTCCTGACCTGAGACAGAAACTTTGAAATATCTCTTATCAACAGGCTTGGAATTGAAGAAGGACTGAGCCATAGTCCAACTCCAAAACCAGCTCTACACATTTATAAAGAAGTGTTCAATAAAACATATAAATATACATAAATATATATAAAACCAATACTTACGATACGTATAGAATTTTATTGTTGATGTTTAATGGGTCGTATCTATTTTCCATCCATCAGTAATTAAATATTCAGGGTCCCTCAAATTCTTTGGAGATGAATATTTTCCTGTGGAGATAAGAAAAGAACCCTGCCCCCATCCTATTAGTAATCCTTACCATCTGTATGTCGGTCATCCTTGTGAATGAATTGTTATTTATCTTTTCCAAGTGACTTCTCTTCCTCAAACCGAACCTTTATTAATTTTGACGGTATCCATAATTTTTCCTCACCTGTGGAGATAAGAGCAAAACCCCTTCCCCAACGCAGCACATCTCCTGGCTTCCATTGTGAGGTTAGTACATCCTTGAAATAAACTGGTTGATTTAGTTCAGCAGACTTTTCCATTATCCAATGTCTTTCTGCAGCCGTCGTTCCCTTCTCATTAGCGTTGAGAAAATTCAAGGTTAACAAAGCATTATGTAACCTATTTCTAGGGGTGTTTTCCACCCCTTTCTGTTTGTTCAACATATCCTTTATAGTTCGATTTGATCTTTCTATGACTGCTTGACCTGTAGGATTGTATGGTATACCTGTAACATGCTTGATATTGTAATGATCAAAAAACCGTTTCATCTTCCTAGAGACATAAGCAGGACCATTATCTGTCTTTATTTGTGTAGGTATACCCATGATAGCCATGACTTCTAATAAATGAGTGATTACTGAATCAGCTTTTTCTGAACTTAAAGCAGTTGCCCACTGAAAGCCTGAATAAGTGTCGATGGTGTGATGAACATACTTCAATTTGCCAAATTCTGCAAAGTGGAACACATCCATCTGCCAGATTTCATTTCTATGATTGCCCTTTGGATTAACTCCTGCTGGCAGTGGCGTTTGGTTATAGAAAGAGCAGGTAGGGCATTTCTTCACAATCTCCTTAGCTTGTTGCCATGTAATAGAAAACTCTTTCTTCAAACCTTTGCTATTAACATGATGTTTTTTATGAAATTCAGAGGCTTGAAGCACACTACCAATCAATAATTGATCAATTTCTGCATTACCTTGTGCTAGAGGACCTGGCAGACCCGTATGGGATTGGATGTGTGTTATGTACATAGGGCAAAGCCTGTTCCTGATCAAATCTTGAACCTGGATAAACAATGAGGTTAGTTCTGTATCATCAGGTATAAATTCAGCAGTTTCAATATGTAAAATAACTCTTTCTGCATATTGTGAATCAGTAACTATATTAATAGGTTCTTTAAAATCTCTTAGTACCATAAGAATGGCATATAATTCTGCCTTCTGGACAGAATCATAAGGACTTTGTTCCACCTTACCCAAGTCTTCTGATTTGTAACCTGCCTTCCCTGATTTATTGGCATCAGTATAGAATGTACGGGCTCCAGTTATTGGAGCATCACGGACTATTCGAGGAAGGATCCAAGAAGTTCTCTTTATGAAGTTGAGCCGCTTGCTTTTTGGATAGTTGTTATTAATGTCTCCCAAAAAATTAGCACAAGCTCTTTGCCATGGTTCATTATCTTCCCATAATTTCTTTAGTTCATCAGCAGTGAAAGGCACTATAATTTCTGCTGGGTCTATGCCTGCTAGTTGACGAAGTCTCAGCTTGCCTTTTATAATTAACTCAGAGACTTTTTCCACATAAGTTTTCAGTTTCTTACTTGGTTTATGTGGTAAAAAGATCCATTCCAAGATAATATCATCTCTCTGCATTAAAATTCCTGTAGGAGAAATTTTCGATGGTAATATGACGAGAATACAATCGAGCTCTGGATTCACTCTGTCCACATGTGCCTGTTGTAATTTCTCCTCAATCATTGTCAGTTCCTTTTCTGCTTCAGCTGTTAATTCTCTGGGACTGTTTAAATCTTTATCACCATCCAAGGTCTTGTTCAAATGAATTATTAGATCAGGTGTTATCCCAATAGTTGGTCGTAAACTGGAAATGTCTCCTAACAGTCTTTGAAAGTCATTAAGAGTCCGTAAGCGATCTCTCCGAATTTGTGCCTTCTGTGTCTTAATTTTTTGCAAACCTATTCTATAACCTAAATAATTAACAGAATCTCCCTTCTGAATCTTTTCAGGAGCAATTTGCAATCCCCATTTAGGTAACAGTATCTGTATTTCTTCAAACAGCCTGTTCAAGGTATCTATGTTTGAATCAGATAACAATATGTCGTCCATGTAATGGTATACAATAGATTTGGGAAATTTCTTGCGTATTATTTGCAATGGTTGGTTCACAAAATATTGGCACAGGGAGGGGCTATTTAACATACCATGGGGGAGGACGGTCCAGTGGTACCTCCTCGAAGGTTGAGAATTGTTATAAGTAGGCACTGTGAAGGCAAATTTTTCTCTATCTTCTTTTTGCAAAGGTATAGTGAAAAAACAATCCTTCAAATCAATAACTATGAGAGGCCATCCTTTTGGTAATAAAGAGGGCAACGGAATTCCAGATTGCAGAGGGCCCATAGGTTGAATAACCTTGTTGATGGCCCTGAGATCTGTCACCATTCTCCATTTACCTGATTTTTTCTTAACCACAAATACAGGAGAATTCCAAGGGCTGGTAGATTCTTCTATATGTCCAGCATCTAGTTGCTCTTGTACCAGCTGTTCTAAAGCCTGTAGCTTTTCCTCAGCTAAAGGCCATTGCTTTGTCCATATTGGTTTCTCAGTCAACCATTTTAGAGGCAAGGCTGTTGGTATTTCTGAAGGGACATCAATTGCTTGTTCCTGCACAGCCCTAATGGCCGGTTTTGTCCTTTTGTAATAACTTTTAATATTCCTTTCAGAAATATGGGCTCTAGAAGTAGCAGGAATGTTAATTTGAGTATTCCATTGTTGTAATAGGTCACGACCCCATAAATTCATTGCAATATTGGCTACATAAGGCCTTAATTTTCCTATTTGTCCCTCAGGCCCTATACATTCAACCCATCTCGTGCTCTGTCTTACTCGAGATAGGGTTCCAATTCCCAGGAGCTGAACATTTACATTCTGAAGAGGCCAATATGGATGCCAAGATTCTGGGGTAATGATACTTACATCAGCACCTGTGTCCAGTAGGCCAGTAATAAAAATGCCATTTACACACACTCTCAGCTTAGGTCTTTGATCATTTATAGAAGTTTGCCAAAACACACCTAACTCATCTTTCTGATTACTATTGCTTGTAACAGTAGGCATGTGGCTTTCTAATTGTCCTGACGAGGCATGTTCTCTGCAGAAACTGGGAATGTCTGAACCATGTTTGCCATGGGGGCCTGAGAGGCCCCCCTCTCACGTTTCCCATCTGTATCAGGTTGCCTTGTCTATCTCTTGTAGACCTGCATTCATTCGTCCAATGTCTGCCCTTCCCACATCTTCTACATAAACCTGAAGGCTGATTCCTTCTATTCCTGTTATTTCTAGAAGACGCATTATTATTATTTCTGAAAACCCGTTGTTTACAATTCCTTTTCATATGACCCATTTTGCCACAATTAAAACATTTGGTATTCTGGTGTCTCCTTTTACCATTGGAAATTGCTTCTTCTACCCATGCTTCAGTGCCATAGTCAAATGTGTCAACATCTAGTGTATGCAAGACCCATTCTTCCAAGGACGCTGATCTGAACATTAAAGGCCTCAAGATCCTTTTGCATTCCACATTAGCATTTTCGTAAGCCAAAGACTCAATTATTATACGTCTTGCTTCTGGGTCAGGTATCCCCATTTGTACAGCCTTAGTTAATCTTTGTAAAAAGTCACTGAAGGGTTCTCTCTGACCCTGTTTAACTGTGACAAATGATTCCATTCTCTGTCCTGGGTCTTGTACTCTGTCCCAAGCCCTTAAGGCTGCTGTAGTACACATGGAGAGTATGGTTTCATCCAAATTAGCTTGTTCCTGAGGGTCTGAAAAGAGCCCTTCACCTAGAATTTTATCTAGGGAAACGTCAATTCCCTTCACCTTTTCCTGCTGTTCTAAAAGTCTAGCCTCTTGCCTGAATAAGCATTTCCATTTTAAGTGCGGTCCACTCTCAAGGACCGCGGAGCTCAGCTGGAGCCAGTCCAAGGGGGTTGCTTTGCTTGTTGTGGCCCAAGATTTTAGCATCTCTTTAACAAAAGGGGAGTGCATCCCAAAAGACATGATGGCCTGTTTAATTTCTTTGAGATCATTCATACGGACAGGCTCCCATGTATCTTCCTTGATGACCCTAGGGTTTCTGGAACCAACCACCTTTTCTGTTGTTATTACAGGAAAGGCATGTAGAGCTGTAGGTAGAGCTTTGTGAAAATTGTCCCGGAGGGATTTATCCACAGATGTAGTTAAAATTTGCCTCTCTACCCTTTGCTCTTCTTCATCAGAATTTAGAAATTCCTCAATCTTTTCAATTCTATTCACCATTGCTTTTTGTAATGTCTGAATCTCCTGCCCAGAATTATGTTCTAAAGCCTTCATTGAGGATTCTAGAGTATGAAATTTGTCCAGTAGAGATAACTTGTCATCTTTGGACATAATTTTTATGGCATAAACCGTGCCTTCTTGTATTGACAATCTTTCCGCCAATCTGTCATACGCTTTAGACAAAATTCGATTGTCACATTCAGCAGTTTTGATTCTCTCAGTTAACGTTTCAGTTCCTACAGAAAGGGACTGCTGAAACTTACGATCTAATTCAGCTGTTCCTTCTTCCATAGTAATGAATTTCTCCTTAACATCAGAAAGGGACTGCTGAAACTTACGATCCAATTCAGCTGTTCCTTCTTCCATAGTAATGAATTTCTCCTTAACATCAACCTGTACTTTTTTTAGATTTTGCTCAGTTAACCGAGTCATGTTAAACAAAGATTTGTTTTCTTCCTGGAGAACTTCAAACTGATTCTTGAGAAGATTGTTGTCACTCTCAATAGTTTTTAAACGTTCAACCTCTGCCTTAAGAGATTTGATCATTTTCCTATTATCAAGCCAAATAGTGCTAAGGAAAATTAAGAATCCCAGGAATATCCATATATGTGGTGTGGTAGACACCTCTTGTAAGATCTCCCAAATGGTGCATTCAAAAGAACTATTGAAATAGGCTGCGGTCACGTTGTCAGACATTATTTAGAAAAGAAAAAGTTCTCTTACCTGTAATAACTGGTTCCTGCCAGTGGTGGCGAAAGAGCCCAGTTGAATCCACGTGTCCTAAATCTGAAATAAAAGGACTCAAAAACAAAATTGAAACAGACACCAGGCTGATAAGTATTTTTTTGCCGGGGCTCTCAAGCCGCTGTCACGTGACCTGAGCGCTGGCGGCGGTGGGGGTGGTGGGAGGGGGAGCAGACACAGGCAGCGCGCGCGCGCCGGCGGGCGGTTGCGCACGGGAAATCTGGCCGGGGCGGCTCGGAACAGAGGCTTAGGTGCTGTTAAAAAGGCTCTGTGGATATCAAACTCACTGCTTGATTCTCTAACAAGCAGCAGGGAAAATCGAGTCGCTCAGAATCTCAGCTGTTTCAGCGCGCGCCCAGAGAGACTGCTCAGAATCTCTACTTCTTCCGCGCGCGCCCAGAGAGACCGCCGCAGCGACCCCGGGGTGCAAGAGACTCCGTTCGGGGCCGGTTCTCGGCAAAGCCCCACGGGGGAGGCGCCAGATGTACCGGCACAAAATAAAGGCAATGCAGATATCAAAGAATATTTACCAGTTTATTGTTAAACTTACTGAACCAAAGTTCCAGCGTAGCACAGGTAGCGAGGAACAAAAAGGACGAGCCGCCTCTCCGCGCACCCTTTATTGGCATGGATTCGCCTGGGGCAAACCCCGCCCTCTAAAGGGAGCTGATTTAACCCCTTTATGTGTGTGTGTGTGTGTGTGTGTAAAACCATGAGGAATGTATAAACTGTTGATGAAGTTTGAATTAGTTAATAAAACCAAACTCTGTATTTTGCTTTTTCAGTAGATCAAGGACAAGAGTAACTTTGTTTTAGTTTTTCTGTTTGTTCTAAAAGTTCAGACATCACAGTATTATAAGCATTTGCTTTGCCGAACTCCTCCTGAACCTGCAGCTGCCAGGAGCACAGAAACAGAACCAATAGCACAAGGAAGAAGCTCCCACAAATTTCAAGTAAACACACTCTCAGTTAAGTTCCTGACAGTGATACTCTAAAAGTATCATACTTTCACTTTCACACATCTTTGTTTAGTTTTACAGCATACAACCTTAGTACATGTTTTTAAGGTTTTCAGTTGCTCTCTGTATTAAATTAGATAGTATGAAAATACCAGAGGTATAAATATTTTTCAATCCTGTTAATCACAAAAAAATTACTATTGATTCTGCTAAAATAAATTGGCAAATCTTTATTCAAGTGTGGATATGGTGGTTTGGGCTTAGTGTGTTTTATGTAAAGGTTTAAGGTATAAATATAAATACAATGAGAAGTTTCTAAAGAATTAAAATGTAGTCTCTCTGTCATATAAAATAGTAATACACTGTTCATCACTCTACGTTTCTGTTCTGAAAATACTATAACAGTAATAAATACAAATTGAAACATCATTCCATGGTAATACTTGTGTTCAATAGGATTTCCAGAATTAAAATTTTAACAGGTATACCTAACATATAAATTTACCTCACTCAGATTATTAAACAATGATCTTAAATTTTAACATATCCTCAACTAATAAAGTTGTTTACTACTTATAAATAATGTGATACAAATACTTGCCAGTAAAAAAAAATATTACTTGTCTAATCATGACAAGCATTAGGTTAAAATAAATTTTAATAACTAATATGCAAGCTATCACTATATATACATGAATTTAATAACAAATACATCAAATATAAGTTTCTTAGTTTTCCTAAAATACATACAAGCCAAAGAAAACATGTGTGGCCAATGACTTTACTAGAGTTAACAGTGACATCACTATACATGACATAAAATGTTGATTATTTGTTGTCTTTTACTAACAGAAACTGGGCTTACAAGTCACTTAGAGAACACAGCAATGTAAGTAAGGCTGGGTGCCCAAACTTTAATTTCTCCTTTTAAGTTAATTAAGTGCTGTAACCATTAGTGCATATGGCCTTAAAATATCTTCAGTGTCTTCTCCATCCTTTTCTTTTCTTTTTTACTGGATGTTATTCCAATAGAAACATTCTTGAAGGAATAGTAAGCTCCCATACTAGCAGTCATTGCATTTAAAGACAATTAATTAGTATAGCTAATAGGTAATAATATAAAACACTAATAATGGTTAAAAATCCGCTTAGCTTGTGAACACAGACATTTCAATTCATTACTCTTGTTCAATGTAATGTCTTACATAGAATAAAGTGATTAATTTCTAATTAATCTGTTTAGAATTAACTATAGTTTTAGTGAGCTCAACCTAATAGTGGGTCTAATTTTGTCTCTCCCGTCATTTTCTCTCCTTCAGCGCACCTGGCTGAGCTTTGAACAGATAACTACTCTATTGCCCACTAAGAAGTCAACAGACAGCCAAGACTGCATGAACAGATTTAGGACATTTTCTCTTGGGATTATCAGTAGTGAACAGACAGGCAATGGATGTCTCTGGATCCAATCGAATACATAAAGGGAAAATACTGCGATTGTTTTCTTGTTTCTCTTGTACCCGAGATCAAAGTAAACTCAAGCGTAAATCTCATGATGTGGAAAAAAACCTCTGTAGAGAAAATAAGGCATTGAGAGATGAAAACAAGGCTCTGAGAACAGACAACAAATTCCTCTGGGGGGAAAACAAAGCCTTAGGAAGAGAAAATAAAACATTTCGAATGGACAACCAATTCATCAGGGAAAGAAATCGTATCCTAAGGCAACAGAACCAGCTACTCCGGAAAGTGAAAAGGTTGATTTTAGAGAGTCCAAAACTCTCCGATGAAGAACTCAGTGCCTTGAACACAGAAAGTAAGTCTTACTGGCCACAGAACCGAGCCATGGAGGCTCAGATCACAGCTCTCAGGCAGCAGGAGAAAGCATTCCAGAATGAGGCAAAGGCTCTCCATGAGGAGATCAAATCCCTGCATGAAGAGACCAAGGCTCTCCAGCACCAGGAGAGGGCTCTCAGAATGGCAGAGAAAGCTCTGATGAGGGATGAAGTGTCTGCAGAGCTGGAGGAGGTGCTGAAAAAGGAGGGAGCTGCTCTGGAGATGGAAGAGCAGGCCTTGTGGCAGGAAGAGCAGGCTCTTCGGGAGGAGAACAAGGCACTGAGAGAAGAACATGGGGCTCTACAGGATGAGGAAATCGCCCTGCAGGAAGAGGCGAAGATCCTGCAAGAGTGGAATAATATTCTTCAGGGGAAGATCACAAACAACCTCCCAGGGCGAATACACAGAGATGACCCAGAGAAGTGTGACCTAAGAATGTAAGAACAAAGCCCAGGCCATCATCGTCATTCCGGAACATACAACTAGAATTCGAAGGAGATACATACATCATCGTCAGGAGCCTCAAACATTAAAGAGCTCGATATTTGATCCTGGAAACTAAATAAAAAACTGAGAATTGAACAAAAATATTTGGTTCCTTGGTTTTCTCTGAATTACAGATAATTGCTGATAGTATTAAACATTTAATGTACAAATCAGATTGGTCCGTTGAGAGAATTTTGATGAATATCAAAATTCCATTGTAAGCAACTTATAGCAAGTTATAAAAATTTTTTTGGTTTAGTTTGGTTTGTTTTTTGAAACAGAGTTTCTCTGTGGCTTTGGAGCTTCTCCTGGATGAGCCATGCCTATCTGTAATCCCAGCAATTGGGGAAAATGAAGGATCAGGGTTCAAGGTTGTCCTTGCCTACTGCATAGTGATTTCAAAGCTGTCCTGGGTTACATCAGACCTTGTCTCCAGAGACAAAGCGGCAATATTTTTCAATTTTAATTTACAAATTAAAGGATGGGTAAGCAATAAAAATGTGTATAATTTCTATATTAAAGAATATTTTTCTTCCTCTTTATACTAAATTCATGTCGAGTAAAGAATTTTACTTATCATGCTAAAGAATTTAAGTTTTGTGTTAGTACAAAGGGTATTAATGTTCAGTTTCCCCACATTTAAATACTTTTACTTAGTAAAAGAAATACTTTTACTTATAAAAGTTTTTTTTGTTTTGTTTGTTTGTTTGTTTGGGTTTTTTTTTTTTTTTTTGGTTTTTCAAGACAGGGTTTCTCCTTAGCTTTGGTGCCTGTCCCGGAGCTAGCTCTTGTAGACCAGGTTGGCCTCGAACTCCCAGAGATTCGCCTGCCTCTGCCTCCTGAGTGCTGGGATTAAAGGCGTGCGCCACCACCGCCCGGCTTCATAAAAGTTTTTGAACAATAAGAAAAAAGAGATAATAAAGCTCTCCAAAATACAAGAGAAATGGTATGGATTAATATGTGAATATTTGGAAGAGTTTATGTTCAATAGAAATTAAAGAGCCAGACATGGTGTAACAAGTCTACAATTCTACCACTATGGAGCAAGAGGTAGAAGGGGCTTTGTGAGTTTGAGGTCAAACCATCTGCATAGTTAGATCTAACCTATCAGAAGATATAGAGTGAAATCTTGCCTTAAAGAAAAATTAGAGAAATACTTGATAGTTCATATTAGTAATGGCAGCTGACCTAAATGTAATTTTTAAAAATCATACTATTTCAGTTATACAAATTCAGTAAATATCTTGTTTCCTAACAGTAGAAAAGTATAAATAATTTTGAAAACTTAATTCACTATAAAACATAATAGTTTCTATTGAATATATCTGAAATATCTTGTCTATTATTGTTTTGTCAGGTACTGGAAATGTAAGAAAATTATAAAAAAGAAACACATTTATGCTTCCATGTCCACTTAGAAAAATTTCTGAGTAAAAATTACATCTAATTTTTACCTGTCTGTATTGTCCTCTTTGGAAAAATTTACTAATTAAAAATAAGATAATGCTTCTAATTTAAGATCCCATAGTCTGTTAATGAACATTTTCTCAAATGCATCACTTCATTTCTTATGCAATTTGTCTCTCTAAAATCTAACTGGACATTATTTCTACCATATTTTGTATTCAAATACGTGATCTGACTTTGGAGAAAGCCATAATATGACATGGGATTTAGATATGTGTTTATCGGAGTTGTAATCAATTTAGAACCAAGAAGAAAAAATACAATAGAGTTACCATTAGTTTTACCTCAAAAAAATGTTGAAAAATACCTGAAAGCCAACTTTAGAAATCAAGACCTATGTAGATAGGCTTCTCTATAGTTTATATATTCTTACATGCTATTCCTCACAGACAAGAGTCATAGTGCTTTAAAACACCTTAGAACTTGTTGATGAAAACAGGAGGCGTGTTATCTACGTGGAAACTGTTACCAAGGGCTTCTTTCTGTCATGAATATCTCATTATTGTATCACAGTTAAAGAGCAGTAGTTTACTAGAAGGTGAAGTACTGACAGAGAAGCCCACACTTTTACCAACAGTTCATCAACCTTACACAGGCAAGGATATCTACAAATGGACCAGAATAAAAAGGATTAAGATTATAAGAAGTGTCTGTGATAGGAGTATTTTGGGCATGTGGGGTTTTTTTTTAAAAACTCAGTTTGTATTTCTAGAATGTGAACTTTGTAGATGATAGCATCTTACCCCATGCCAAACTGTTGGGGATTCTGGTAGAACATATTTCATATTTTCAGTCTCTCATCTTTAGCTGCATCCTTGCACGGCTCCAGGAATTGGCCTGACTAGAGTGGTAAGGCAATGAAGAAATGCCAGACAGATGAACAAAAATGTTAGTATTGAGTAAACTAGTTTCTGATAGGAAGCAATATTACCCTTGAAGCTTAGCCTGTTGAATATGCACAATTAAACAGTGTGCAAGGTGGTTGTATACTACTGGACAAGAAGTAGGTGTTATTACACAACAACAAATGAGTCACCATTTATGGTGTTCACCTTGATCATAACATTAGCACTGTATTTTTAGGCAATAGTCTTCAAGCATGAAACATACCAAGGATAGAATTGTGAAGGAGTTTTTTGGACACGCTGTTCAAACTCACAATCAAGCCTTCAAGAAAGACTTTATGCCTCCTTGGAACCGAGGCTTTGGAGTTAGTCACTAGGCTGAGACCATGTAAAACAACACACACTCACTCAGGAACTCACTCAGGGTGTTCTGTTTTCCACATCCTTAGAACTTAAATGTTAATTTCAAAAATCAAAATTTCTACAACACCTTGCTTTTTCTAGTACATTCTCAAGGTTACAAATTATATAATTCATGAACCTTTTAGACAACTTCTGTAAACTTAACCATTTCAATGACTTATTGTACTATTAGATACTAACCAAAACCACCTGCTAAAATTTCATATGTTAGCTATGATCATTGCAAGTTTGTTCTGTATATTCAGTGGAAACTAAACGATAAATGTTCCTTTTCATTATTGTTTCTAGAAGAATTGGTTACAGATAATCAAGTGTCCCCAGTGGTATTGTTCTGAAACGAGACCAATACAATATTATCAGCTTGAAGAGATACTAGTTGCTACCAACATCTTAGAAATGGTAAATCAACTAACTTCTTTAAGGGACCACAAGAGCTGGGAGGTGGTGGCTCACACCTTTAATCCCAGCACTCCAGTGGCAGAGACAGGCAGTTCTCTCTGAGTTCAAGGTCAGTCTGCTCTATAGAAGGAGTTCCAGGCCAGGCTCCAAAGATACACAGAGGAACCGAAAGACCATAAGGTCTAAACTCAGTTATGAAGCTACCTCAACCTATTAGTTATGGTGAAGATTTCCATCCTTCCCCATTTTTTTGTACTTCATTATGCTTTCCATATCACCATACACCTTCTTTTTCTTTTCTGATTTCCACATCATCTAAGACTTCAACCTTTTAAAGTTCCCTGTGCAATGTTCCTTCAGTCTTCTCACCCTATGCTATGATTTGAATGCAAAATTTCCTCCACACAATTATGGTTTCAATATTTGTTTTCCAAGGGTGTAATTTTTGAAATCAAAGAACCTTTGGGAGTGGGGACATAGCAGAAGCAGCTCACTTGGCCAAATTGACTCCTGCTTCCTGCTTGCACACTTTGCTTTCCTGTTCTACTGCAGTGAACTTAGCTGTTGCTCCACACATTCCTAGTCATAACTGACTCAAAATGTTTGATTTATTACTAAAATAGATCCTTCCTCCATAAAGATGCCTGGGATTTTCATCACAATGAAAGCAAATGTGATGAGCAAAGCTAGCAAATACTTTGGTGGTATCACCAGCTGGTTTTCTTCTCTGTTGAAGGCTGAGCAAAGTCGAGCTGGGCTACACCTGTTTCCCTCTCACTGTATTTCTGATAATTTCTTGTGTTTTCTCTAAGGATGACACAGCTTCCACGAAAGCACATGATATTAGACTTTACCACTTTCTATCTTGCATATTAAGTCATCTCAAGACAATCTGTTCAGTCTTTCGGAAGATCTAATAACTATAATCTGGACAAGAGTATCTTTCTGCAACTTTCCTGACTTCTCAGATTTCAGCTTTCATTTGGGTGATTTTCCAACAATGTGCTATTCACCTTTGTTTATTAATTTTATATAAAATCATTTACTCCCTACCCACCTTAAAATACTTGTAGTCACCAAGCACATTAGGTTAGAAATGCGAATTACTTTGTTCACCCATCTAATTTATGTCCCTCACTCAACCAACTATGGTCGAATCAAGATTACTTGAATATCAGCCTTGTAATTTAAAACTAGATACAATATGAGGGGGAAAGAGGTCCTGTGACAGAGCTCCCAGAATATTTTTTGTTGTTGTTGTTAGGGGAAAGGGAAGGGCAGAAGAGTGGGGTGGGTGGGGTGGGGAAGAACAGCCTCTGGGTACAGGAGCAGCAGAAGAAAAGAGAGAGGCAGAGAGGATAGGAGGGAGGGAGAAGAGGAGGGCCTGAGAAACAGAAGATGTGAAAGAGGGAGGGAGAGCCACAGAGACAGGTAGAGAAGAGAGACAGAGACAAAGACAGAAAGAGAGACAAAGGGACAGAGAGAGAGAGACAAAGAAGAGGTGGCCAAGGCCCACCTTTTAAAAGGCAAGGAACTCAGGACCACGAGGGGTGCTCCCACACACTGAGACAATGGGGATGTTCTATCGGGAACTCACCAAGGCCAGCTGGCCTGGGTCTGAAAAAGCATGGGATTAATCCGGACTAGCTGAACATAGCGGACAATGAGGAATACTGAGAACTCAACAACAATTGCAGTGGGTTTTTGATCCTACTGCACTTTACTGGCTTTGGGGGAGCCTAGGCAGTTTGGATGCTCACCTTAGGAGACCTGGATAGAGGTGGGCGGTCCTTGGGCTTCCTTGGGAACCCTGATTGCTCTTCAAGCGGATGAGGGAGGGTGACTTGATCGGGGGAGGGGGAGGGAAATGGGAGGCGGTTGCGGGGAGGAGGCAGAAATCCTTAATAAATAAATAAATTAAAAAAAAAAAAGGTAACACAGGGAATGCACACAGGAGGTGGTATTAATGGCTGCAGCTGAGGATATATCCTGTCAGGACCCTAAATGCAGGCCAGTACAGATGCCTGAATACTAACGAGATTCATTTGATAACTGCTGCTTCCTGCTTCTCTCATTTCTTACCTGCATTTCTATAATGCCTGACAGTTATATTTTTGTTATTTTTTTGTTATTTAGTTTTTGTATTTTTCTTCCTTTACTCATTCTGTATTGTGCAGATTTGAAAAGTATGTTATGCTGATTTCCTTGTGACAATATGCATGCCTTGAAAAGTATCAGAGCAGATGAAACTTGCTGAAAGTGTTCTTATTATTAGCTCGAATACAGTGGTGTGATCTAGAACTTTCTATGTTAATACTTACAGAACTATCCACTAAGATACAGTTTACCTTAACAGACAGATATCTTGAGTATCATTTCAGTCCTCATTTTACAACAAAAAATCAAACACATAAAATATTAGCTTTCCTAAAATAAATAGTGTTGGTTTATTCCAAAAAACAGATATTAAATCATAAGGATTTGCTATCACATTGTTCTCTTCACTTGTACAATACACTTCTTCTACGCAAAATATTGCATTATAATATTATGTAGACTGAAAAGTTTTAAATATATTGTTAATATTTCTCAAGACAAGCCTCTACCAATGTGCATAATTTCAATCGGACCAAATTAGATGCCCATGTTTAATGCAATACTCCAGGTTGGCACTGGGAAAGCATGGCTAGGGAAGAGAGAAAAGGGAAGACCAAGCAAAACCCAAGACCACATGTTCATTCTCTGGTGGGGGCAGCCTAAATAGCTAAATAGCCTGTGGGAGTGGTTCTGACCCTCCCTGTCCCACCCTGTGTAGGGTTCACTGCTTGGCAGGCTTTCTGGACCCTCCCTGGAGAGGGGTCACGACTAAAAGGGTTCCTTCCTTCCTTCCTTTCTTTTCTTTTCTTTTCTTTTCTTTTTTTTTTTTCTTTTGGAGCCTGGTAGGTTTTCTTGACCTTCTCTGGGAAAGTGGACTTTGAACTGAGGCAACTCTCAGGGGAGAGGACTTCCAAAGATGGATGCCAGGACCTATGATGAAGCCTTCAACTTAATATATATGTTTTTAAATTTCATGTCTTTACTCTTATGTCTAGTTTCTTATTATTAAATAGTTACCATTTTAAAGAATTTTGTTTTATTTATTTTTTTAAAAAAAGCAAAAATAACATAAGGATTATTATTTAGAGTACACACTGATATTTTTATATGTAACAAATACTGTACTACTTTCTTTCCTATGATTGTACTTTTTGCATCCTTACAGATTCAACAATTGTTGTCTGACTCCTGAACTAAAACCATAGGATAACTAAAAAAAATTATTTTATTCAGAAAGTAGATAGGAAGAAAATAGCACTAAAAAGTATTTAAAAACAAGTCTTTGATAGCAAATATAGAAACTCTGTTGTCAAAAAAATGATTCAACTTCCTCAAAATTCAAAGTTATCTATATTAACTTAGGGACCTTAATTAATCTCTGTTGAGGTAGAATTTTTCTATGATACTATACACATTATTTTATTTGTGTATAAATTATATTCAGTCATCAAGTACAATTACTATTCATATTTCTTCAAGCATGGAAATGAAATTTTTAACTGATTATTTAAGACAATTAACAATTTTACAGCAAAGAGCATAAAATTAAGCTTGAAACAGAGATTTTCTCTTGGCTAATTCATAACAATTTTATATAAATACACGTTAATATATAAAATCCTTGATTTATTTGTTATAATTTATTTTATGTGTAGGCGTGTTTTTTCTACATATATGTCTATGAGTCACATGCAGTCTAGTACCCAGGGGAGGTGGAAGAAAGTCACAGATCTCCGGGGATCAAGGATGGATATATATATATATATATATATATATATATATATATATATGAATTTTGTGGAGACTGAATGATATAAATGGGATAATATGTCAACTGAGATGCATCAATGGAAAAATGTAGAAAATTTATGATCTGTATTTGCAACGACTAATCTATTTATAATTTGAAAAAAAAAGAAAAAAAAAAACTCTTAAATGAAATTGTTAGTTTTACCAAATAGGGAAAACAAAAGTTCAAGGAGAAAAGTTTAATATTCCCCTCCTATTACTGCCTCCTAAAAAGGCAATGATCATTCCAGAAACGTTACAAAGAAGGAATGTAAGTGGTAAATGATTGTATAGAAATGTTTCATTCTTGACCAACAATGCTATCTTTGGTATCTCCTGAAAAATGACATGTAGCACATTTAAGGCTTGGTCAAGTTAGATTTTCTCAGGGAATTCATCTGTAGAGAGCGATGGTATATTGGATATATTTTCCATCTGGTCCTGTGGGAACTTTCTTTAGGTATCTACTACAGGAAAAATATTTCAAGCCAGCAGGAGGAAATAGTATTTCACTTCTGGGAACTGGAAAAACATGTCTGTCAAAATTTCTCCTAGTTTCTCAGACGTCTATAGTGTTAGCAACAGGGAATATGGCAAGGTGGCAGCAGGAGATTCAAGCTTCCAGCCTGTTTGAGAATGTCTGCTCATTTCTGGGTTGTAGATAGTCCTGTGAGAAATGTTCCTGAGCTCACTGGCAGCTACCACTGTTGCAGTTATTCAGGGCAATTAATTTGTGATTTTGTGATACAGACACAAATACCTGCATAGTCGCAGGGTAGAATGATCACACAATGCTAATGATGGAAATGCTACTAATAGAAAATACTGTGAACTAAGAAGATTGGATATGGGATCCTAGAACAATCACAGATATCCTGTCACTTAATAATACTAAGAACTGGGTCTCTATCACAACTTTTGTCCCATAAGATTGCTTTCCAAACTCTTCCATGTCCTAGCTCTAATGATAGTAAATATTAATGTAAGGACTCATACTAAGACTTTATAATGGTGCTGTGAAAATGTTCAGTGTACCTAGATATTAACTTTTGTTACAAATATCCATGGTCACCTTAAAATTCTTTTTGTTTTCCTCAAATTTTATTTTTTCAAAGCTTATTTTGAACTCTAGATAAGTTTCTTCCTAAGTAATTTGTTACTCAATATTGTTTGACACTTTGGCAAAATTGAACATAGTACAATTACTACATAAATACATGAAAATAATACAAAGAGCGCACATATATCTAATTTTATAGCATATATTATATTTATTGTCACAAAAATAAAAATAAAATATGAAGGAACAAGCAAATTTATTTTAAATGCATTTAAGTATGAAATAAATTGAAGTATAAAATAAGTATAAAATATATCTTTAGTGTCATTGTAGAGTTGCAGCTGAATCCCTTAGAGCACATGACTCCCAGCTGATTTCCACTAAGAATGCTTTAATTCTGTATCAGTCACAGCTCTGACTCAGGCAGAAAAAAATATCCTTTTCAATACACTTTGCGCAAGTTGTTAGTGAACATATTAGTTAATGACCTGAAGGCAAATCTCTGACAATGTGATTTTGTGCTAATTGTGTGGAAAAATATTTCTAGCTTTTAAAAACGCAGCAGTCTGGGTGGCTACAGGGAATTTATCTGCCCTGTTTGAGCTCCTCTATTCAACCTTCCTCAAGGGCACTCAATCATACCAAATGAGTCATCCAGCATTCACATCATGTGTGAAATCAAGGAAAACCCTCAAGATTCAATATCATGGATTAGACGCTGTCAGTCTGTTTGCATTCAGGAGGCATTACAATGACAAATAAGATAAAATTACTTGAAATAAGCACATGCATATTTTTGCATCTCATCTTCACATGTTTTATATTAGAGTCTGTTTCAGATATAACATTATTTTGTCACTCAAAAATCCCTATTTTAAGTTTATCATCCTTAACATATTTTTAATTATTAATGAAATAAATGAGTGCTCCTTAAGAACATTTTTTATTGGAAGACTACTGATTTACAGACTTTACCAAAAGAATATTTATATAGTTATGCTAAGATATGAAACTCAAACACATATAACACACACACGTGCACACAAATGGAAATTTGCTATTGAATTTATTATGACTTTAAAGCTTATTTAAATATTGTTGAATCTTTCAATCCACTACTAAGAAATATAATGGACAGTAAATTATACATTAAGCACATGCATCTTAGTTACAATGAACCTATTTGCTATGGGTAACCTACTTTCAAAAACTAACAAAATGAACAAACAAAAAGAAAACAATAAAAATACGGAGTAATATCCTAATCCCATTATATACTGTATATTATATAATATAAATCAAGATGTGTATATTAATTTGAACAAAAATCTGGCTTACACTGGATTTGTTGTTATTGCTGAAGTTATACTTTACCAATTTTAATATTCATTCATATTAAATCTACTTTCTCACCATCTTAACATACACATATTTTATATATTATATAATCTTCTCATATATATCCTGCTTGAATTTAAGTAACTCTATACATGCTTTAGAGAGCTAGCCAATTCAAAATTAAGTTATTTTGTCATACAATATATTAATTTATCCCATTTTTGTGTTTTTAATAAGGTATAAGAAGATGCAAAGCTTGCTTTTTTAGTTGGATCCTTATAAGCATAGGCTTTCTTCACAATCTATTTAATAATAGTTTAGAGATTCTTGAGAAATCCAAAGATCAGAGATGTGAATTTACTTGTACCCTTGCCTTGCTTTATCAATAGAAGACACTTTACATTTCATACGTAAAATTCGCACTGATTTATGCAGAACAACATAGAGAAAATGAATCCTGTCAATCATAAAACAGTCTATAGTTTTTTATCTCCTAGTTTACAAATAAAGCAAACTGCAAAATGCTGATATAAGAAAAACTATAAATATCTAATAAATCAAGGAGATAAAAATATCCTGTTATTGTTTATGAATTAAAAGTCTCAAATTGTCAGGTTATCCTGGCTTGGACATTTTATGAAATCCAAATCAAAGTTCAATGAGCTATTATATAGACAACAATAAACTATCTCTAATGTATACAGATGGAGAAAAAAAAAACAAAATAACATACTATATTGAAGCAGAAGCTAGAGTTGTAGCATGACATGCCTAACCCTAACATGTATGGTATTGGTATTATTATTATTATTATTATTATTATTATTTATTATTATTATTGGCTTTTTGAGACAGGTTTTCTCTGTGTAATAATCCTGGTTGTTCTGAAATTCACTTTGTAGACCAGATTGGCCTCAAACTCACTGAGATCTGCCTGCTTCTGCCTCCTGAGTGCTAGGATTAAAAGTGTGTGCCACCACTATCTGGCTTGGTATTGTTATTATATTGGTAATATAATTGTACACAATAATTAATAATTATTGTATAATTATTATTGTATAAAAGTAATACATTGGTAAGGAAACCAGGTGGTTTAAAATTAGATAGAGCCATAAACAGAGACAGAAAAACAAGATCAATACAATGGAGAGAAGATAGTACAGGGACAACTTGGCATCTCCATGCAAATAAATGTGCCTTTATACAGACAGGACTAACATGCTTTGCAATAATTAATTCAAAATAAATCTGGACCAAATTGTAACATACAAAGTTTTAACACTCCTACAAAACAGCATGAAAACCAGGAAAATTTGTTACAGTGATGACATTTTAGACATTACAAATAAAATATGAAACTTCAAATAAATGACTAATTTCATTAAAAATGAAATTTTTCTTCAAAAAGATGATAAAAAGAGACTAAAAACAATCTATGATATTGGGGAAAATGTTTGTTATCTGATAAAGTCACCACACAATGTACTCTCAACCTTATGCTTTGGCTAAATCTGAATAAAACCAAGAAATAATAAAAAGTCAATGATAAAATTGTTTTTTTCATGAAAAAATTCCCTTGTTGGAATAATTGAAAATAAATAGGTTTTAAAAGTCCAACATATTTTAAGGTTGGAATAGCATTAGAAAATTTAATTGCAAATTAAAATTAGGTCTTGTGACCAAAACACACCTCGTAGACTTCCCCAAACATAAAGGAATGACAATATCAAATGATGTTGGTGAAATGGGAAATCTCATTTCTTGGTAGACGGAGGGGTGACAAACAGTGCAGACACCTTAGACACTTTGGTAGCTTCCTTCAAAATTAAACAAAGTGTCAATATTTTATCCAACTCCAATATTTTATCCTCTCCTTGGGATTTTTTTTAACCAAAGTATATTGGATATTATAAAAACACAAAAATAAGAAATATTGCCCAACAGCATTTATGAACAAATCAGCTTTGTTCATAATTCCCACTACATGGAAGCAACAAGCATGAGTTCTTCAGAAAGTGAGTAAATAAATTATGTAATATCGAGACAATGATATTATTCAGATATAAAAATAAACATATAAAATAGATGGAGAAAGTGTGAAGATATGAATAGTATGAAAGATATTCAAATGTATAATACTTTTACGAAGATCCAATTTTCAATTGTGCTTTTATATGGTTGCAAATTATGGTCTTGCTTAAAAGATGGCATCAGGGAGAAATCAAGTGCTCAGTGCAGGAGAGTAAAGATGCAAAGACTGAAACGATTTATAGGTCAGTCCAAACAATCTACATGATTCTGTAATGGTGAGTAATATGTGCAGTGACGTGAATTAAAAAGAAGCATCTTGTTATAGGAAACAGACCAAGTACTGAAATGCAAACACCTAATAATTAACTGACAAGTGGAAAATAAAAGCACGGTCTTATAGAAGAAGTAGAGTTGGAGACTAGCAAAGTTATCAGTTAGCAGAGATGGAGAGGTTTATAAACATGTTAAAGGGAACATCACATAAATCTAATTGCATAGAATTGTATATTCAGCAATTGTTCATGGCATGGTACTATAGCTAATAACAATCTACTATATTCTTGAAAGCTGTTGAGAGTCAACTTTAATGCCTTATTATAAAAAGGGCAATTTTGTTAGGTATAATGTTAATTAACTTTAGTCATTAAAGACTATACTACATACATATTTATAAAATGCCAACATGTTGCATAGGATAAAATACACATTAGCCTTTTTTTACCCATTACCTGAATTAAGTAACTCAATTAACCTGAATTAATTAACTGAATTAAGTAAGTAAGGGGAAAAAAACGCAGGGCATCAGCTTATAGAAGCATTTTACCCAAATACTGAATTTGCAGTATGATTTTTTTTCTCTTTTCAAGCCTTTTATTTCTGCTAACAATATAGACATACTTGTTTAATGTGTCACAGAACAAATGGAAGCAATAAAAACACACGTTCATAAATTTCATCATAAGAATACTCTATGTGTGTGTGCTATTGTGTGTGTTGTGTACATGTGTGTGTGTGTTCTAGAGAAAACAAGATGACTGCAATTCTTGGTTTTCAAAAGGTTCCTTGACATGGCTGTTGTAAAGCAATGTTGTGCATGTAACCTCATGTAAATCTCTTATGCTGCACCAGAATAACCTGTCTTCATCTTTCAAAAGGACATTTATGATAACAGAAGCTTCAGCAAAACTGAAGGATGAAAAAAATCTGATATATAGGAAAATGCTTCCATATTAGATGGTAGATGTCGGTACCTCTACAAAGACATTCTATCTCTTGTTTATGAAAGCCAGAGGCTATACAAATTCTGTGTGCACTTATAAACTTCCAAAGTAAATTATGTAAATGTAGATAGAAATAATGGTGAATTTAGAGATGTTTACCTCATAAAAATCACAGGTTCACTTTTTGAAGGAAAGTGTAAGTCTAAAGAGATGCCAAGTACAGAATAAATATCATATTATCATACAAATGGGCAAATAAACTCGCTTACAAGGTTGAAATTTGTGGAATGAAAGAAGTGGTAGCATCATGATGCCAAGAACAAAGTAAAATTAAGGATATAGGAAGACAGAGCAGTGAGAATGATCTATCCTCTAAAATACTGTAGCTCACCTCTGTGACGTAAGGTACTCAGTCACCTTTTCAAGTTGACATAATTCAGAATGGAATTTGTCTTTTTATTTTTAAACACATTTTCCAAAGTGATCAACAGTAAGTGCATACATTAAAAGATACAGAATGTAGTACTTGATTCATGTATTGACTATATACAATTAAATTCACACCTCATTTAATGTCTCCAGCCTTTCACCTACCTTTTGGAATCCTATTTCGCGATACTTTTACTTTTGGACATCAGTGTTAGGAGAGACTTTTCATGACTACATCACAGATTGCTTGGGTTATTGATGTTGTATGTCCTATTAACTCTGTAGGATAGAAAATGGTAGAGGAAAAAGAAAGTGGCTCTCCAGGGAGAGCAGCAGACAGTGAGGAAGATAAAAATAACCCACTTCCAGGGCAATTGTACTCCTTTAGCAGGCATCATTGCCAAACACACTTACCTTCTGTTTCTTTGAGTTTTATCTGCCTGAGGCTTGAAAGTCACTTGTCTGAGGCTCTGCAGCCCCCATTCTAGCAGAATAAAAAGTGGAATTCTATTCTCTCTGGAAGCCGCTTGGCCTCAAAGTGTCATATGCTAAGTCACTTGTCATTCCTGCCAAATCATTCTGAGTACAATGCTGTAACTCAACAAAAATAAGTGCCCTTTTATATTCATCAGGTTAATTTAAGAGTTGTGAATCACCTTGAAACATTTGAAGTCATTGCCAACATTTAAAAATGGAAAATATAATAGAAAACATTACAATAGAATAATAGAAATAACTGTCACTTTGTGAGCTTTTTTTTCATTTCTGCATGTAAATACTTAATAAGGAAAATTTCATAGAGCACAAGTTTATTTTGGCACATTATCAGAGATGTACATTCCACTGTCAGGGAGAGCAGCATAGAAGGACTGGCAGAAGCCATATGAGTTGTAGTGTGAGACAGTTGACTGATCATGTGACAATGGTAGTTTGGAATCAGAAAAAATAGAGTGGGGTTGGCTATTAACCCCAAGACCTACACTCCTTAACACACCTCTTAAATATTTCAAAACCATCTAAAACAGTATAGTTATCTAGCACAACTGTGACATCATAGGTTGTCATGTTTAAATGTGAATTTCATGTGTTTTGATCATGCTCACCCCTTTATCCACTGCTTTCAGAACCCTGACCACTTCTGTATCCAGTCAACGATGTGCTTGTTTTATAGAATAACATTGATTTTGAAAATAATTACTGCCAAACTTTCATTATGTGTTGATTTCTTCATTTACTTTGCTTCTATATAAGCTCAGTTTGGCTCAAACTTGTTATGTAGTCAAGAACAACATTAAATTTAAGGCTTGTAGAAGCATACTCAGCCAACATATTACTTTTACAATATAGGATCTTTTTATTACAAACTTTATAAGACCAGAGTATACTTTTAGTATATATGAAAATGTGGTGAACTTTCCTAAAATATAACATATATAAAGGCAATCTAAATGAAATCTCCAAATAATGGGAGAGACATAGTTCTAATTTGTCACCTCTTGTCACCAAAGCTTCCAGTACTGTGATTGGATTACAACTACTTGAGTTATTTGCCAAAGGGGCCTCTTGGGAATACCCAAGAAACCAGGGTTGTTGCCAAGACTACAGGCTACTCACCACAAATAGCAAGGCCTCCTTGCTGAAGACAGCACCTATACAACTCATTGTGCAGCAAGTCATTGAGCTGGTGACTCAGACCCTTCATCCTTATGGTCTAGTATCTTTGCTATAAGAAGGTACTCTACCTAATGTAAACATTAGGTCAGCTACAAGATCTTTATCTGCAATGGCATACTACCTGTGTGGTACTTTGAAGGTATTTGGCCCCATAAACTTATAGTGAGTGTCACTTTAAAGAGGTATGACTTTGTTAGATTATGTATGGTTTGTTAGAGAAAAAGTGTCACAGTGGCAGAGGGCTTTGAGGTTTCATATGCTTGTGATACTGTCCAGAGAGTCAAGTTCCTGTTGCCTGCAAGATGGAGGACTTTCAGTTCCAGTACCACATCTCCCTGCATGCCTCCATGCTCTCTACCCTGAGATAATGGACTGAACTTCTGAAACTGTAACGAAGCCCCCACAACTGAATGTCTTCTTTATAAGAGTTGCTTGGGTCTTTTCACAGCAATAAAAAACCCTAAGACACCCTGAAAGACATGCTAGTGCGAAGTAACCAACCAATGACTGATCTGACTAAAGGCCCGATGCATGAGATAGAATGCATGCCCAGTATTGCTTGAGTGACCAAAAATCTGAGACTACATAGCACAAGGACCTTAGGTAAAAATCAAACTAATATTCTAAATGAAAGAAAAAAATATAAAAACAGGGCTTCTAATGATATTCAGCTATCCTCATAGGTCAGTGCCTTGCTCCTCCATCATTAGAGAAACTTTCTACTACAGAATAGATGGGAACGAATGTAGAGACCCACGGCAAAACACTGCACAGAGAGTGAAGCACAATGAAATACTCAGTACTAATGGAAGTTTCCATCAAACCCTTCCCTTTTGACCCCAGGGAACGCTACAGAAAAGGAGAAGAAAAGAGTATAAGAGCTAGAGGGGATGGAGGACACCTGTTTCATTATGTTGGAACTAATTGAGTCCTGGCCTTCAGCTGCTCTTCCCTGTCTAGAGCCTTCTAATTGAAGTTACTAGAAGCTGTGCCTAGCTTAGAGAGGCAGAGGATGGGATTTTCACCTGTTGGCCCTTGACTGCAGTGTATTTAAGCCTCCATGGTGCTATTAAAGAGGGCTTTTGGTACCAGTGATTGAAGGTCTGTGTGTCGGTCTATCCCTGCGTGTGTATTCTCAACCTCCAACCCCTTGCCAGAAGCTCTCGAACCGGGTTCTAGCGCATAGGGCGCAGACGGGGTGGGGGGTGGGCGGCATTATTTTATTTAATTTTAAAAAAGAAAACAGACTATCTGTTTTCATTTTATATAACAATCCCAGTCCCCTCTCCCTCTCATCCTCCCATTTCCTCCGCCTACCCCTATTTCCCCACCCCCATCCATTCCTCAGAGAAGGTAAGGCACATTGCTTTGGCTAAGGTCCAAGGCCCTCCGTACTATTTCTAGGCTGAACAAGCCATCCATCCAAAGAGAATGGGTTCCCACAAAGCCGGTATAAGCATTAGAGATAAGTCTTAGTGCCACTGCCCGTGGCACTGCAACCTGCCCACGCATATACTCTCACCCACAATCAGAGGATCTAGTTTTCACCTATGCTGGTTTCTTAAATGTGCTGCTTGAATTGGTGAGCTCCCATTAGCTCAGGAGCTATTCGTATTTCAGGAACTATTGAAACCCATAAACTATTTCAATGGGTGTTCCCATCATGGTCTTGACCTCTTTGCTCATAGTCTCACTCCTCCCTCTTCAGCTGAAGTTTGGAAGCTCAGCCCAGTGCTCTGCTGCGGGTCCCTGCCTCTGTTTCCATCAGTTACTGGATGAAGGTTCTATAGTGACATTTAAGGTATTCATCCAAAGGACCTTTAAGTCAGCATGAGCAGAGCTCTTATGAGCCCTTATACACCAGGACCCCTATATATACATTCTGGCTTCCAGTTTATTTAAAGTTTTTACAAGCTTCCTAAGAGTCCATACAAACAAGCAAGTGGGTCACAGATTCTTGTACATTCTCTCTGGCTCTTTTCCTTCTGTTGGTTTTTCTTGTCTAACTCTGGTATGGTAGTTTCTATTTTATCTATTATTTTTATTGTTTATATTTTAAAATAATAAATAAAGGAAGGAGAGTGGGAAGGAAGGAAAACCTAAATGGCTAGGGTATAAGTTAACTATTAAACTGTCATTTATACCTGCTGGAAGAAGAAAATAAGTTTTCTCCAATGGAGTGTCACTGGGCATATCAGCCACTCCAAGCAGACCTCATGCTGAGGAGTTGACAAATATCTAGGGGACTCCAAAATTTGTTTGTTTGTACATGGGAGGTGTGTGTGTGTGTGTGTGTGTGTGTGTGTGTGTGTGTGTGTGTTGCTGACGCTTTCTCCTTGGATGTTCCATTTTGTTTTCTCAGTTTGGAAGGGTTTTGTTGTATTGGGTCTTTTTTTTGGAAAAGCTTTTAATTGCATGGATATAGAGGGAGATGATCTGGAAGGATATGGTGGAGGGCAAGAACATTTTTAAAATACCTTTAATTTAAAAAATGTGAAGAACATTTTATATTATAATAAAAATGTCACAATATTCAACTTTTATATATTAAATACTGTGCATCATTTTTCACAAATGTTAAATTTTATAACTGGTAATTGATGAAATAAAAATTAATACATGAAACTTCATTCTGCTTCATTCTTTTAAATTTAAATTCTCTTTTTAGATATATGTATTCATTTACATGTGCCTGTTTGCCTGAGAGTAAGTATTTGTATCTCATGTGACCAGTGATTGCAGAAGCCAGAAGGCATCAGATCCTTTGGAACTACTGTTACAGGCAATTCTGATTCATTTGACATGTGTACAGGGAACTGAACCTGAGTCCTCTAGAAGAGGATGACAAGTTTAAACTGCAGTCCCTAAGTTAATTTCTTAATGCACATCTAGTAAAATATTTTATATTCTATAAAAGAATATGTGTATTATCAAAGATTGTTTTACAAATTTCTTTGGAATATCTGAAGATAAGAGAAAATTTTGGAATATTTTCAGCTGGCACTATTTATGAGAATTGATTTTATAATCTATATTTATGATTTTATCATAGTAGGTTTATATTGTATAGAAAGTAGATGGGAAAATTAATATAATTATCTTTCTTAAAAATATAAGAGAAGCACATTCCCTATGCATCCTCAGGGTTTTCAGGTTTTGATACTGTATGTACAATGTGAACACGTACAATGTGGCTATTATCCTCCACAGTCTTCATGGTGTTGAAGCAAAAACAGCATGCTTTGGAGAAGTTGAATATTCTACTTGTATGTTGGACAAAATTTCTCTACTTTCTTATTTGTGGGTTCATTCTCCCTCAACACACAAGAAGGGTGTTCAAAAGAGAGGAGAAAAACATCCATCCCAGATATATACCTGCCTGTAGTGTCAGAAAAAATTAAATTATGGCATTAAATCAAATTTGATTAGTTTAGTTTTATTTAAATAATAAAGACTTAGACGTCTTGAAAATTTATGAAAGGATTTATACAGTCCTTCATTTTTTTTTGACAGTATTCTTCTGGTCTTTATGGTCCTCTACATATCTTTTAATATATGTGTGTGTGTGTGTGTGTGTGTGTGTGTGTATGTGTTTGTGTATCATATAGATACAAATGGAAATATATTTATAAAATATATAATGCACATGGAATAATATTTATATATGTACATATGTATTTGTAAAAAAAGTATATAGACTTATTTGCTGTGACTATTTGAAACAATACATAAGCTTTCATATTTTTCTTTGCTCATTCCTGAAATGCAACATAAGTATACATATATACACCCACTTCTCGAAAAGCAGCCAAATGATCCAGGCAACAGATGGGAAACTCAGAGCCCATGTGTTCACATTCCAACTATGCCAATAACTTGCTGGGTGATCTTGAGCAAGCTACATATCTTCAGCTAATTGCCTTTCCTCTAAAAGAACAGAGCCATAGGGTTGGATATTAGCTTTCAGAAGCCAAGTAATGAATTTGTCCCACCATCCTTCTTAATATGGAAAACATATTCAAATAATAAAGAGCTGGAATTGATTTTATTATTATTGCATAATCTCATTAGGCCTCTCCTGCTGTTATGAAGGCTATAACCAAATGCTTTATAAAACCCACCTTTTAAATATAGGGCCTTCACTAAACTGAGACAAGGAACAAAAGAAAAACTTAAATACATCTAGTTGCCCCACAAAAAAAAAAATACAAGCAGACAATAAATGCACAGTAGAGTCCGCAATATAATTAGTCATTAAAAATGGAAAATACAGTAACCCAGTAAGATTCCATCTCATAACCAGTATAATGACTAAAGCTTGAGAAATTCCACAGAAGTCAGAGAGAAAGGATTGCAGGAACCAGAGTGTTTAAGGACCCCAGGAGAGAGTAGTCCACATAATCAACTAAGCAGGACTCATAGGAACTCCCAGGGACAGAAGCAGCAATCACTGGGCCTACATTGCTCTGTTATAGGTCCTTTTCATACATGTTATGGTGGTTTACCTTGGGGTTTCTGTTGGATTCCTAACAGTGGGATTGGCAATGTCTCTGACACTTTTGCCTGCTCATGCAATCTGTTCCCACCTACCGGGGTCTTAACTAGCCTTGATATGACGTTTTAAGCCTAGTGTTATTGCAGTTTTTGGTGTTCCATTGATACCACTGGGAGACCTGTCCTTTTCTGAAGGAAAAAAGAGAAACAGTGGATGTGTGGGAGACCAGAGGAGGTTAGACTGGAACGTGAAGAGAAAGAAGGCAGCCATGGGGGTGTATTATATAAGAGGAGAATAAATTTAACAATTAAAAGACACAAAACAGCAATACTCAAGAATGTGGAAAAATTAAACTAGTATCATAATGCTAGTAAGATTATTAAATGCAGAAATTCCTTTGAAAAACATTTGAACTGTCCTTCAACATGTTAAAATTATATTAAGCAGTTTAATATGAGATACAAATGAAAACTATTGAAAACATGTCCCTCTAAAAACCTATAGAGTACTGTTTTAATACATTTCTCAAGAATAACTGCACAGTAAAAACATCCAAATTTCCTTTATGAATAGGCAAAGTATGATCATTTATATTACAAAGTATTATTTAGTCAGAAAAGAATGATGCATTAAAAGATATTTCAGCATTAAGTAGTGAAACCTGGATTTGAATATCTCCCAAGTCATATGTGTTGAAGTGTTTTTTATGGAGATTATATGAGAATGCTATTGTGTGTTGTCTTGCAGGAGGCCGCTTTTTTGTTGCTCAGTGATCAGACTCCCAAAATTACTACACTGAAACTGTAGTAATTAAATCACTGCTTATCTTTTTAGCTCTAGCTTCTTATTGGCTAGCTCTTACAATATTAATTTAAGCCATTTCTAGTAATCTCTGTATTGCCAGGTTGGCTGTGTCTTACCAGCCAGGTTCTGGCTCATATGTCCCAGGCGGAGGCTACACAGCTTCTCACTGACTCCACCTTCTGTGTAGGGTTAAGCCAGCCCCTTTAGGGGGCGGGTTTGCCTCGGGCGAATGCATACGAATAAATAGGGGCAATGAGGTCGCTGGCCTTTTTCTTTCCTACCTCCTGTGCTATGGGGGAACCTTAGTTCTGTAAGTTTATTTAAACATTAAAACTGTATATATTCTTTAATTTTTGCCTTGCATTTATTTACGCCGATACACTTCTGTCTTCCAGAATTCAGTTTAGTTTTTCGGCTTAGCTGGGTTCTTCCCAAAGCATTTCCTTTATTAATCAATGGTAATTACAGCATACAGAGAAGAATCCAACATCAGTGATGTTTGAGAAGTTGCTCAAAATTTAAGATATGGTGCCTGATGAGTATTAAATATGTGGCACTTTGTGTGGTGCTTTATATTAGTCTGTACATCTATTTGTGGAAAATTTGGGTTTCCAATCACTACTCTTGCTTCTGGCAATGATGTGATCAGTCATGGTTCATAGTCTACTTCTACTATTTTGTGTTATTTCTTCATGGGTTTAGAGCAAGTGATCCAGTAAAATATGAGCTATAATACCCACAGCTGTGAGGCAAATACATTTTTCTGTTTATAAGTTAATAATATGTTGTTTGTTATAATGTCAGAAAATATGGCTAAGAACCTTGAGGATATCTGAATAAGTTCAAAGAAAACAGTCATAAAACGTCACACCTCATATAATCTTATTTTTCTAATAGGAAATAAGAATAAGAAAGGTTGGAGAAACAAAAAGTAAATGATATTTTCTAGACCTGGCTTAGTGTTACTCAATTTCACCCCAGTCTTAACATTTTAATAAAGACTTTGCAAAGTTTTCAGGTGACCTTAGGCTGCTTTTTAAAGAACATAGAGCCCAAGAAAAGGGTTTTTCTCAGATTGCTAATTTGATAAACAATTGAAAGTACTATTACTACTAGACTGCACTATTGGTGAGATAATGCTGTGGTTAAGCATCATCACCATATATATGAATGATGTGAAATATCCCCTAAGAACATGAATGCTGAACAGTTTGTGGCCAGCTGGTGAAACTATTGAAAACACGAAAAGATCAATGTTCTCGTCTTATCTTGGAGTTTCACTAAAGATTTTCTAGCTGAGTGGGCTACTCCTTTAATTTTTTTACATTGTATTATTATTCACTAATGTAGAATTTAATTAAAGAAATTGTTTTTGTCATTTGAAAGACTAGTACATAGGACTCTGTGTACTTTAGTCTGATAACTGATGAATTCTCTTGATATGTTCAATGATATTACTTGTACTGAGATTTATGAATTATATTTTGTATATTTAAAGAACAATGCTTAGGAAAGAAAGATGGTCAGTTTTTCTTCATTCTACATTAGGAACAGGGAAAACTGCTAATGATTGCTTTTAGTTGCCATGACTATCTCATGACCCAGTATATACTATCTGAATTCATAGGCTTGGACATTTGTTACATATTTTTATAGTCAGGCAAAATCTTTATAGAATTATGATGAGCTAAAGATATCTGAAAATTTTCAATATTCTTTTTTTCTTCCTGAATTCATAGGTATTAATAGCCAACTATTAGGAATAAATACATTTTAAATGACTTTTTTCTAGAAATTTCCTCTTTTCTATCTTTTCTACTAATTAATATCAGACTTAGATAATGCAGAGCTCTTAGATAGGGACACTTGACTCATGACTGCAGGACTGATCTGCTCAAGACAATAAACACTCCAATGTAAAAACAATCATGCAGCCTAGTGTTCCTAGTGCAGAACTTTGAAATTCTGTTACATCTTTTCTAGCTAATTTAATCATGGAAATTTGGATTTACATGGAAATCAATATTGGATTTACAGTTGCATTTTATTTGGTGGTGGTGAAAAAGTCAAAGATACTGGTCAGGTATTGTAGAGTTTCCAGGGTAAAGTCAAGAGGATGAAAAGTTTTAGGGCAACCTTGTGTATGTGACAAGATTATCTCAAATACCAAGAAGGACTGGGAAATTAAATCTTCTTTGATTGGAAAGAAACTTGTCCCACTGACTGAATTCCAAATAAATGAAATCCAGGGAATTCACATAATTGAGATTTGAGATAAAAAAAGAGAAGAAAAGGGTAAGAAATGTTTATAAAACCCATAAAATTAACGTTCTGTTTTACTATTCACAGAAACCAAAAACAATATCACCATTAAAGACAAATAATCTACTTTCCTTATACTTCTGTGGTAAAATAGTTTAGCAAAGGAAGTGTATTTTGGGGTCAATCTTTGTGAGAAGAGTCTGAGGATTCTGATATGGTGGAAGAATAATTGCAAACTGCCAGTGAGACTCTGAGAAGAGGTCAATACAGACTAAAGTGTGATATCAATTAGTGGATCCTTTATGTATTATTTTTATTACAAATTATTCAAAAGGAGACTTCAAAATATAATCAAAAAGAGCAAAAGATACTATACCCTTGTGTGACCTTGGAGACTCTGAAAATTGAAGGTATCAATTAAAAAGCACAAAGATTGGCCTGATCTCTACTCTTTTGCTGTGCATGTTGTTGGAGATTCATTCAAAGTCCTGGGAAGAAATGTGTTTCTTGACTCAATGTCTTTCATAGAGAAGCCCTTATTCATTCTGTAATTCCATGTTTTATATAGGCTTTTGACATTCACATGGATCACAATTATGCTTTTCAGAACCCTAAGGTTGTGGTGCAATTAACATCACAGTGGAATAGATTTCTTCACTGAAGTGATGATAAGGACCAGAGGGCTCACTCCACAAGTTTCTATCATACCACTAAGGTAAGAAATAAACATATTGTAATTATAAACCCAGGGGCAATGAGATAATTTTAAAATGTTCTTTTTATCATGATTTGCCAGTTGGACTTCAGAATGCAGAGAGGCACAGTGAATTAGAAAGTATTTCTTCTTATTTTTTCAGACAAAAAGGAAACAGTGCTCAGAATAAAAGAAAAGCAAAAAAAATATTGATTTATGTAAATTTTTTTTTAGAAAATGAAGAATGTCTCAATTAAATCTATAAAATAAGGATGACTATTAAAATATAATGACTTTAAAAAGCCAATGGTGCTGAGAATGAAGGTATTTCCCTTCTTGGTCTTGTTTGAAAGACCTATCCTACAGTTTTAATCAGTAAAATTATAAATTGGAAGTTTCCCATGAAAAATTTAAGAATAGAGAAAAGATATTTAATCATAAAATCCAACAGTATTTTATATTTTTTAAATTTGTTTAGAAAAGTTTGAAAACGTTCAGGAAAAATATTAAAAGTATGAGATCTAAGTATATGTAGAACTTCCTGTTCAAAAACAACAATGTAAGTGAGAAAGCATGGAACCTTTGTGCTTTCAGAGAAAACTTGGACTATTTGTGGGACTTTAGAAAAATTGATGCTAAATTAAAAAGCGTTAAACAGTATACTATATATAACTAGTACAATTTTCAATTGATATTTTATATAAAATTAGACTATTTGCAGAAACAAGGTATATTTGAAAGAACAGAGAGCTCTTAAAATTTTAAATTCAAATACTATACTTCTTTCTCCAGGCAATTACTAAACCACAATCATGAATAACACACCATTACAATAAGCATCCATTTGGACCAAAACAAAGTGAAATTGAGGAAAAGATAATCTGTCAACTACAAATATTATTTTTTTCCTTATAGCAACTTCAAAAAAGTGAATTTAGATCTAAAAGCAAATTAACTTTAAGAAATTCTGTGTCGTACTTGAAAGTAGTACAGAACTAATAAAAAGAAATAATACTCCAAAGCATTTGCTCACGGCTGTATTATCAGCTCCTGGTCACCACAATAATGTCATTAAAACAAGCAGCTTATAGCAGCAGAAATGTACTGCTCACAAATCTGCGGGCACAACTCTGAAACTAAGATGTCAGCAAGGTTACTTTCTTCTGACATCCATGAGGAGGATGCACTTCATTTCTCTTCCGACTTCTTGTTGGCTTCAGATTTCTTTGAACTGTAGATATTATTCTTCTCATGTATCCACAAAAGTAAGTCTCAGACGAAAGAATAAGTGTTGTAGGAGGCCACTTGTTCATTCCCAGCTTCCCACCCAAAATAATCACTCAGAAACTATATAATTTGAATTACTGCCTGGCCAATAGCTTAAGTATATTTTTAGCTAGTTCTTACATCAAATTTGACCTATTCTTTTTCATCTGTGTTTAGCCACGTGATTATGGCTTACCGGCAAGGTCCTGTATTGTGTCTCTCTCTGGCGGGGCTACATGTCTGCTCTCTGATTCTGCCTTTTTTCTCCCAGTATTCAGTTTAGTTTTCCCCCACCTAGCACTTCACTACCCTATCACAGGCCGAGACAGATTCTTTATTCATTAAGCAATAGTATTCACAGCATACAGAGGGGAATTCCACATGCACTAAATTCTCAACAGACTTGGAGATTCAGTTTCAAGTTAACCGTTTTAGTTAGAAATATTCTTGATAGTGATTTTCAAATCAACAAACAGGATCAAGACAAATCTTAAGAAGGAATAACAAGCCTGTGGGCTGGAAAGGTGTCTCTGTACTTGAGGCATCTGCTGCACAAATGTGAATGCCTCAGATTAAATAGTAGAAACCAAGTAAAGCCTAGCATGTTAGCACCCATCTGTAATAGCTGAACTCTTAAAGAGAGAGGAGAATCAGCAGCAAAAGTATCTCTTGAGGCATATAAGCCAGATACAATGGAATTCACAGTACAAATAACACAGAACCTGTCTCAAACAAGGTGGAAGACGAGACTGGTCTTTGAGGTTGTCCTAGGACATCCATACATACACTGTGGCCAGTGTACCTGTATCAAAACACATTTCTTTCATGGCAGGTGACATGCAAGAATGTACATGCACTTAAACAAACAAACAAACAAACAAACACACAAAAAGAACTGAGATTAACTCATCTTTTAGGATGTTGTCTGCTTAGTTATGATCACTAAACTGAGTGATATGAAAATACAACAAGGAGAATATCACTGGAGCTTTCTAGAAAAAAACAAAATAGAAATCTAAAGAGCAGTAACATTTGACATGACTATGTACCTGTAGAGTTTTGTGTTTCTAATTGAAGTATCATGAGAATCCAATACAATGTGTGGCCTTGCATAATTGTTTTAGTGAGGGTTTCTATTGCTGTGAAGAGGCACCATGATGGTGGCAACTCTTACAATGGAGAACATTTAGTTGGTGCTAGCTTGCAGTTTCAGAGGTTAAGTCCATTTCTGTCATGGCAGATGACATGCAGGCGGACATGATGCTGGAGGAGGAGCTGAGAGTTCTACATCTTGATTTTCAGGCAGCAGAACCAATCCTGTCGCACAGAGTGCAAGCTGGAGCAAGGGAGACCTCAGACCCCATCCTCCCAGTGGCACATCTCCTCCAATAAGCCCACACCTACTCTAACAAAGCTACGTCTCCTAATAGTGCCACTCCCCATAGGAAGCATTTTTTTCAAACCTCCACAATAATCCTCATGTCTGTTTCATCTGTTTTGTCATGAAATGATTTTATGAGTGAATATTTAGTATGGCTATTGCTGATTTGTAAATACATGATGTCAGGCAAACAAAACAACATAATCAACAAAAACTCTTCAGAGAATGCAGGGAGAGGAGACAGGAAAAGGAATTGTCACTCATACAAAATTACACCGTTTTGCAAAAGTTAGAACCATTTCAATACCAGGGAAAGGAGAGAATATTGCTTTCTTGACCAAAACTGGACAGCTGACATACCTACAAGATGACTTCTCAAGTGGAGTTTGGACAACTTGTATTGAGCAGCCCTGGAAAAAGTGTCAACCCTCAATAATGCCCCATCCATACGATGCTTTTCCTCCAACATGTACCTCTTCTCAACAGTGACTCATTACTTTTTCTTAGAAATATTTTTTATAGAGGTCACATTGAGGTTACATACTGAGGTAATTGGACTTCCTTTCTTGAACTGGTGAAGTGTGGAAGACATAAAAAAATAATAAAACCCTGAAAATTGGCTTGCTTCAACTTTTGAGGTATTTCTTAAAAAGAACTTCTAAAGAGAACATCCAGAATTTTCAAAGAAACCCAAGGGATGCCTTTGTGCTTTGCCAAGAAATTTCAAATAAGCTACTTGCTTTGATTGTTTTATCCACACAATCATAAAGTCTGATGTATTAGTTTACTCTCTGATAGTGCTTCATACCTAAGCATCCACGGCTGAGTAGAAGATAATTGCCATTGGATTCTGACAACTTGAAAATGTTATTTTCAGTTTCTACAATTGTTTTATTTCTGTACATTCTCATATATTTACTAATTTGTAATTCATATTGTTTTGTACTGCATGGTTTGAGTTTTATATCATGAAATTCAAGTTCTCTGATTTTCTCCTCAAATAACCCTTTTCTACTCTTTTTTATTTTTTTTAATTTTTTATTGAGAAAAAGAAAAAAAAAACGTTTCCACCTCCTCCCAGTCTCCCATTTCCCTCCCCGTCCTCCCGCCCTTCACCCCCTCCCCCACTGCTCTCCCCCTCCCTCTCCAGTCCAAAGAGCAGTCAGGGTTCCCTGCCCTGTGGAAAGTCCAAGGTCCTCCCCACTCCATCCAAGTCTAGGAAGGTGAAGATCCAAACTGGCTAGGCTCCCACAAAGCCAGAACATGAAGTAGGATCAAAACCCAGTGCCATTGTCCTTGGCTTCTCATCAGCCCTCATTGTTTGCCATGTCAGAGAGGCCGGTTTTATCCCATGCTTTTTCAATCACAGTCCAGCTGGCCTTGGTGAGCTCCCAATAGATCAGCCCCACTGTCTCAGTGGGTGGGTGCACCCCTCGTGGTCCTGACTTCCTTGCTCATCTTCTCCCTCCTTCTGCTCCTCATTGGGACCTTGGGAGCTCAGTCCGGTGCTCCAGTGTGGGTCTCTGTCTCTATCTCCATCCATCATCAGATGAAGGTTCTATGGTGATATGCAAGATATTCATCAGTATTGCTATAGGATAGGGTCATTTCAGGTACCCTATCCTCAGCTGCCCTAGGAACTAACCGGGGACATCGCCTTGGGCTCCTGGGAGCAACTCTAGATTCAAGTCTCTTGCTAACTCTAAGGTGGCTCCCTTAACTAAGATATGTGCTTCCCTGCTCCCCTATCCAGCCTTCATTTATCCCAATCATCCTGTTTCCCCAAGTTCCTCCATCCTCCCCTTCTCACTTTTCTCTCCCCATCTCCCCTTATCCCCATCCCACCCCACCCCCAAGATCCCCATTTTTTGCCTGGCAATATTGTTTACTTCCCATAGCCAGGAGAATAACTATATGTTTTTCTTTGGGTTCACCTTCTTATTTAGCTTCTTTGGGATCACCAATTATAGACTCCGTGACCTTTATTTATGGCTAGAAACCAATTATGAGTGAGTACATCCCATGTTCATCTTTTAGGGTCTGGGTTACCTCACTCAGGATAGTGTTTTCTATTTCCATCCATTTGCATGCAAAATTTGAGAAGTCATTGTTTTTTACTGCAGCGTAGTACTTTAATGTTTATATATTCCACACTTTCTTCATCCATTCTTCCATTGAAGGACATCTAGGTTGTTTCCAGGTTCTGGCTATTGCAAATAATGCTGCTATGAACATAGTTGAACAAATGCTTTTGTCATATGATAGGGCATCTCTTGGGTATATTCCCAGGAGTGGTATTGCTGGGTCCAGGAGTAGGTTGATCCCAAATTTCCTGAGAAACAGCCACACTGATTTCCAAAGTGGTTGCACAAGTTTGCATTCCCAGACAAGAACTGTAAGGCATTGAAGAAAGAAATTGAAGAGGACACCAGAAAATGGAAGGATCTCCCTTGCTCTTGGATTGGGAGGATCAACATAGTAAAAGTGGCAATTCTACCAAAGGCAATTTATAGATTCAATGCAATCCCCATCAAGGTCCCATCAAAATTCTTCACAGATCTTGAGAGGACAATAATCAACTTTATATGGAAAAACAAAAAAACCCAGGATAGCCAAAACAATCTTATACAATAAAGGATCTTCTGGAGTCATTACCATCCCTGACTTCAGATTCTATTACAGAGCTACAGTAATGAAAACAGAGTGGCATAAAAACAGAGAAGTCAACCAATGGAATTGTTTAGAAGACCTGGATTTTAACCCACAAACCTATGAACACCTCATTTTCGATAAAGGAGCTAAAAGTATACAATGGAAAAAAGAAAGCATCTTCAACAAATGGTGCTGGCACAACTGGATGTCAACCTGTAGAAGAATGAAAATAGACCCATATCTATCACCATGCACAAAACTCAAGTCCAAATGGATCAAAGACCTCAATATCAGTCCGAACACACTGAACCTGATAGAAGAGAATGTGGGAAGTACCCTACAACAGATGGGCACAGGAGATCGCTTCCTATTTATAACCCCAGCAGCACAGACATTAAGGGCAACATTGAATAAATGGGACCTACTAAAACTGAGAAGCTTCTGTAAAGCAAAGGACACTGTCACTAAGACACAAAGGCAACCTACTGACTGGGAGAAGATCTTCACCAACCCCGCAACAGACAAAGGTCTGATCTCCAAAATATATAGAGAACTCAAGTAACTAGACTTTAAAATGCTAATTAACCCAATTAAAAAATGGGGCACAGAACTGAACAGAGAATTCTCAACAGAAGAAGTTCAAATGGCCAAAAGACACTTAAGGTCATGCTCAACCTCCTTAGCAATCAGGGAAATGCAAATCAAAACAACTTTGAGATATCTTACACCTGTCAGAATGGCTAAAATCAAAAACACCAATGATAGCTTTTGCTGGATTGTGGAGCAAGGCCCTCTCACTCCCTCCACACACCCTCCCACCCCATCTGCCTCAAATCCTATGAAAGGGTAATGCACCCCACCCTGTGAGAAGTCCAAGGCCCTCCCTACTACATCTAGGTTGAGCAACATATGCATCGAAAGAGAACAGGATCCCATGAAGCCGGTATATGCAGTCGAGACAAAGCCCAGTGTCTCTATCATTGGCCCCTCTGTCTGCCCCAGCTGTCAACCACATTCAGAAAGACTAGTTTGTACCCATGCGTGTTCTCTTGTTTCAACTTTTTCTTTCAGTTTTGTTTTGATAATTTTAGATTCTCTGCCTATAATAACACTACGTACTCAACAGACTTTCTGGATGAAATGATGCATTACTCTTGTCAGTTTTCACCATTGTTCAGTGTTTACCCTCAAATGGTGTCTGTCTTTAGCTTTTTGAGACATAGAACCTGGAGGTCAATGATTTTACAAAGCTGATTGGAAAATGAACTTCAGTGATCAGAATAACCCTGTACCTACATGCCTAGAGATATAGGAACATGCTAAACAACATTTTAACATGGGTTCTGAGGGAACTAGAATAGGTATTCATTTTTGCATAGCAGATCCTTTACCAGTAAGCCATTTCTCTAGCCCCAGTTATTAAGATGGGAATACTGGAGTTAAAGCTTTTCTGTGGAGCTGAAAAGATTTATGTTTGAAAAAATGATATTGCTCAATTTGTTTGTTCCCTTGAGATGAGAGGAGTGTCTTGTGGTCATAGGACCAATTATCTTTAAAAGGGTTAAGCTACTTGATTATGTCTCTGAGGGACATAAAAAAAGCACTAGCTGTTTGAGAGGTGGGAAATCACAAGCCATAATAATTTCCTTTCACTAGGCTGAAAATACAGGAGTAGGGTAGTAATAGGTGGAGGAGAGCACAAATAAGATTCCAAAGAGAGTGACCTGTGCCCTACCCCTGCTTCAGCTTCATTGTTTTCTCTACAGCACCTTGTGGCCTTTTATTGAAAACAACTTTTCTTATTATGACTATATCTCGATGATGGTTTCCTTCCTTCTACACCTTGTGGTTCCCCCAGACTTCCTTCTTATAAAGATCCGATTCCTTTCTGTCTTTCATTAGAAATCAAACAGATATTAAAACAGCACTTCTAAATGAAAAAGGCCACCACATGACCCAGTACCTAAATAGATGTAGACTGTGAGAAATGACAAAACATGTCACAGAGTTAGGGCTGAAAGACACAGTTTGGAAATGAAGCATCATTTTCTTCTAGCTTTTGAAGCATTAAAATATGATAATTGTGCCTAGATTTCACTGATTAAGAAACATTTCATGAAGTGTTTAATATTTATGACCACATGTCTGTGAAAATTATCAACACTGATTATGATTACAATTATAAGAAACATTAAATATTAACATGTTATTAAATAGTATAATAATTACCCTAGATTGAGGATTCAAGTATTCGTACATCAAGAACTTGATCAAAAAGATGAGATGTGGTTCTTCCAAATTACTGTAGGTAATATGCCATAACTTGAAAAGTAAGTAGAGTAAGCTGTTTGTAACTATAGTGAAGAGTCCTATTTAAGAGAAAACTTTTGAAGAGATTTTGAATGTTACTTGTGGCCTATTAAACTCTGGTTAAATCAATTACCATGAAATAATCAGATATCAACAACTTTCCTCAAACACAACTTTTCCTCAAGACATTTGGAAAAACTCCAGCCAAATAAACAATAAAAAAAATAGGTGAAAGTTGATGCTTGAAAACAAGATTTATGGGATAAATGTAAACTTTTCCTAATGCTAAATCTTGCAAGACTTTCTTGGATGAGGTATCATTGAAAAATACTTCAACTCCAAAGGCTACCAAATATTGGAAACTGAGATATTGCCCAGTCAGTAAGATACCTTCCATAAAAGCAAGAGGACAACGGTTTAACTGTTCAGTGCCATCACATAAATGCTTCAGGGAATACTGAGAATATCTACAAATTCAACCCTTCAAAGCAGAGACAGGTAGATCCTGGGAACTATCTGGTCTGGCAAATTAGTTGTATCTGTGTGTTTCAGGTTCAGTGAGAGACCCTATCTCAATTTCAGTAGATAGGAGACTCAATAAGGTACTTAACATAGACCTCATACATGCATGTACACACATATACATATGTACTCACATACCCATATTTAAACAAATGAACAAATAAACACATATTCAAAGTGATTATGAAATGCTGAAAAGCAAATCAAGATTAGGAAAAAAATAACAGTAAAATTCAAGTGTAGTATTAACCCAATCAAAATAATCATAGAATGGCTACTTAGAATTTCTTTATATTATTGTTTTTATTGAGCTATAGATCTTTCTCTACTCCCTTCCTCCCCCCCCACACCCCTTCTATCATCTCCCAAGATATTCATGCTCCCAATTTACTCGGGAGATCTTGTCTTTTTCTATTTGCCATGTAGACTAGATTAATTTATATCTCTCTTAGGGTCCTCTTTGTTGTTTAGGTTCTCTGGGATTATGAATTGTAGCATGGTTTTTCTATGCTTTATGTCTAAGAGCTACTTAGAAGTGAGCACATATTCTATTTGTCTTTCTCAGTCTTGGTTACTTACCTCAGTATGATGTTTTCTAGATCCATCCATTTGCCTGCAAGTTTCAAGATGTCATTATTTTTTCCCAATTGCATAAATGTACCAAACTTTCTTTATCCATTCTTGGTCGAGGGGTATTTAGGTTGTTTCCAGGTTTTGGCTATTCCAAATACTGCTACTATGAATATAGTTGAGCACGTCTTTGTGGTATAGTTGGGTATCCTTCGGATATATACTCAAAAGTAGTATGGCTGGATCAATTGCCCATCAAATTCCCAGAAAATTCTTCACAATACTCAACTTCATATGGAAAAGTAAAAATAAATAAATGAATAAACAAACAAACAACAACAAAACCAGGATAGCCTTTTAGAGGTGTACCAATTCCTGACTTTAAACTCTACTACAGAGCTACAGCACTGAAAACTGCCTGGTATTGGCATTAAAAACAGACGGGAGGACCAATAGAATAGAATCAAAGCCCCACAATCCACATACCTATGAACACTGATTTTTGACAAACAAACACAAAATACAAAATGGAAGAAAAGAAAGTATATTCAACAAATGGTGCTGGCATAACTAGTTATCAACATGTAAAAAAACCAAAATATATCCATATATATGGCCATGCACAAAACTCAAGTCCAAATGGATCAAAGACCTCAACATAAAACTAACCACACTGAACCTCATAAAAGAGAAGTAGGAAGTACACTTGAACACATTAGCACAGGAGACCACTTCCTAAAAAAACACTACTTAAAATTTCTAATGTTTTAATATATACATATAAATAATTCCATAGAGCACTATTAATTCACTAAAACAGATATATAAAATTGAGAAAAATGTACATGAACTCAGAAACTCATAAAGAGTTTGAAACACAGTGTAAGATCAAATAAGTATCTTAATTGGTTTGCTTCAGTGGCTCTTCTTAAATTTGCACAGAATTTATTTTAAATGAATCTAATTTGTCATCTTTCTTAGAACATCTATATTAAACTAAATAAATTATTTACTATTATTCTATTAATATAGTTCACATAATTACCACAGTTTACATAAATGTACTTTAAGTTTCCGAAACATTCACTTTTCTAGGGTGGCAAACAGCTGAAATTCCAGCAGTAAGAGAAGACTTTATATTGTTTCCTAGTTGAACTGTTTTATTCCAGACTAGAATATGATAAAGTTCACCTGGACTGTCTGATTAGAAAACAGAAATATCTTCTTTAAAAACCAAAGATAGATGATTATAGAAATGGCTCTTTGGGGAAGAGCCCTGGTTGCTGGTCCAGAGGACATAAGTTTGTTTTCAGGACCTTGTTCAGTTTCCAGCACCTACGCAGTGGTTCATACAATCTCTAGTCCCAGGAGATCTGGTGCTCTCTTCTGGCTTTTGTCGACATAAGGTATGATGTAGGCAAAGCATTCATACAGACAAAAGTAAATGTAAAAACAAACAAACAAAAACCAAATGTTCAATTTACCATTGTAAAATCTGGCTATGGACTTTCACGGCACAACCTCTCTAGTAGCTAGGTATAGCTATGCGCCCAATATTCCCAGTAGCATGTGAGCTTTGAGAAGATTTGTGCACCTGGGACAACTTAAAAATCAGAATACTTTATATCCTTTTGTTTTGTTGTACCACCTAGGCTGTGTGTACTCTACCTTTGATAACAAAAGCATTTTCTACATCTGATGTTAGAGTAATGAGGCTTGCCTGTGACACTGAAGAAAAACGCACCTGAGTACTGAAGAGTGGTTTAATGTTGACAGCTGCTAACTAAAGATGCCTCATAGAATGCCAGGCTTGCTTCATCCTTTATGTCTAGATCTGTGTTATTCACAGGGATTTTAAATGTAACGTGATAGTATGCACGTGCCGACACTACATTATGTAACACAGAAAACCAAGGAAATGTAGTTCATACATAGAAACAGTGCCAAAAAAAAACAGTGTGTGTGTGTATGTATAATATATATTTGACATGTTAAAGAAACTGTACATTGAAGAGTTAAAGATGGAGCAATTAAAAATAGATACGAGTTATTGGCTCAGAATCATCACTTTCTTGAGAGCTTATTTGAGAAATGAACTGAAACAATTGGAAATCCTCAAACAATTCAAGGGCAGTATCAAGTGCATAAAGTTAACCAGGGATGAATAAATACACAGTGATGGTGGAAACTCGGTCCTCTCAATTTTAACTCTACAGGTTTCTGTTCACCTTTGCTCCACTCATGGTACTTAATTCTTTATCTAATACTTTATTATACTTTTCCTGAAGAAACAAATAGAAACCCTACATATATATCTAGTATCTATCTACTAAACTTTTATTTTATATAGCACATATTTTAATACATCATCATAGAAAAGTCTTCAAAATGATATTGTTTTATTGAATGGGACTTTCAGTTAGGACATAATGAAGATAACATAGTTTGTGTAACTTCAGAATACTGGTTGCACAAACCTGAAACGCCTGAAAGTGAAATCTTGGACAGGAAGACAGGGAGTTTGAGGCCAGCCTGGACTACATAGGAAGACCTTATACCCACGACAAAGCAAACATACAAAATAATGATGAAACATGAAAGCAAATTGCTCTGATGGACTTGATAAATCAGTCACTTTAAGACTTTGGTAGCAGACAACTTTCCAAATGGCATTCTCTCAGTTTATTTATCTGAAAAAAAAATCCCATTTGTAATAATGAAGTTGAAGAAATGTAGTAATCAAATGTTCATTTATAAGACTGTATAGACAGAGTATCCCACTAATTCCCAGAGTATGCTTTCAAAAATGACTCCATTAAAGCAAGTTGAAGCTTTGATGAAGTAATGGAGGTCAGAGGTAAACAAACTTATTTTTTTTTATAAACTACAGCTAGTCACTCTTTTTGTTAAAATCGTATTGGGTGTTTACAAAAGAAATGAAAATATTTATTAGTACTATATTCTTCTTTAGACACAGTGATTTAAAACAAATTGTCCTTAGACTGAAGCATTTGACTCAATTGCAAACATTGATATGGGTGCAGATAGCTACAATTCTAGATATAGATGGAACTATGGATGCCTAGTCAAGTTTCATGATCTTACATTAGACATAAAGTTACCGTGGGTTGTCTATATGGTTTTATATTAGACTCCTTTGTGGTAGCTAGCACTCAGGAATAGGACTCATTGCAAACATGAGTAATGGTATTACAATTACAGAATTTTTGAAAACCAGAAAATAATAATAATGAAAAGTGAATAACAAAAAGAAATCAAACCAATAATTCTCCTATATTTTATCCTTTTACTGTTTTATGATATATCAAGTTAGATATAAGAATACATAGATGAATTCCTAGATATATAAATATAATATGTAAGATTAGTGTCCATATTAAAATAGAGTGTAAACATTATCATTAGCAAAATTTTATGAATAAACACAGCAAGAGACCCCTGCCTGTGTGAGAGTTTGTGTGGTGTTTGTGTCTACATGTGTGAGCATGGTTGTACACGTGGGATGATGTGAATGTACAGAATGAAAGACAGCTTCCAAGATCATATTTCCCTCCTCCGCCTTGTTCAGAGACAGAGTCTCTCTGATTTGCTCTTTGGCTGCTTGTGCACCATCGTATCCAAACTTATACATGGGTTCTGGGGATCCTACACAGGTCTCATGCTGACACAGTGTTTTACCTATAGAGCCATCTCTGAGATTCCAGTTTTGCTTTTAAAATGGGCCCATGCTGTATGATCATAGGGAGTCTGGTATAACCTATAGCAATGCTTAGTCGCAAGCTATGTCAACTCCTATATTTTAGTATCTGAAATACTTGGATTATACACATCACCACAGACCTTGAACAAAGGAAGCAAAGGAGTTTCAAAAAAGTTTATAGGCCATTCCATGGCCCATGTATGTAGGGCAACAAGTGATATTATCATTAATAACATCATTATTGGTTATCATCAGAACCTTTCTAAAAGTCGAAAGTACAATTGGGGGAAACCTAGAGAAGTATGTAAGAGCTACTGTTGGCATTCAATGTGAAACACATGCCAATTACTTGGTTTTATGAATTGATTAGGAGAAAAATTAATAATAGTCTGTGACAAACTTCTCTCCATATCATGTGACAAATTCATCAAGTGAAACCCTCCAGGTGGTATAATTAGTGTCCCATCTGTGACTCTTTCATGAATTTTATAACTGGAAAGATAGGGCAAAGATGGATGGTTTTATTATACAATATAAATCTATACACATAATACATTTGCATAAACATGCGTTCCTTTCTCTCTGTATGTGAAAGAGATTGTATTATATTATTTTGTTCAGTACAGAATTGATTAACGGGTTTATGACTAATAATGACAGGGTCGTTCTTTCTATGTGTAACTGTGTCACTTTTAGACACCTTTTCAAAGTATCAATAATATAAATGACTTAAATTTAGGTCAATTAATTTAGAAGAATTAATAGTAATTAATTCTTATTTCTTAAAATAAGGAAAATGTATTTATTAATAATGTTCTCTACTTGATTGTCTTGTTTTAATTTTTAGTCATGTTGAAAATTTAATATTACAATTTAAATATTTCAACATGCTATCTCTTATTCAATATACATATATAATGTGTTTATTTATATGTATTGCATATACATATTTATACATACACACAACCAGCATGTGTTGTGTCTGTCTGTGCGTGTGTGCATATGTTATTGAAAAGCTATATTTAATTTCATGAGATGCATTTTACAATATAGTCTTCTCATTATGGGAAAAGTAACTTCTGAAATGATAATATTTTCTTTGAATTGTACTTAGCACAAACATAAAAATTCTTGTAAATTCTTGCCTCAAATAGTTTTTACAAGGTCGCCCTCTTCTGGCCACAGAAATTATTTCAACTATTTTTATTTTGTCTCATAGATTTCAATTGTATTACAAAGTTACTGTAAAGCTCATTTATAATAATCTAGCATAAGATAGGTAAACAGACAGACACCATTGAACAGCAAAACTGAGGAAAGTCTTTTCAATATTTCTAATACGCATGCTCTTCTATTAAAGTCCACTTATTTATTTTCTTTTAAATTTCTGCACCACTGACAGTCTGGGAATTCATATGCCAAGCTCAGTAATAAGCTAATAAATGAAGTGAATGCTTGAGGTGTTCCAGATGGACGTCAACTGCCAATGCTGCAATTCACCAAATGAAAACAGGGGTGGGGCGGGCTCTACTCACACAGCTGGAATTCAAATCCCAAACAGAAACTTTACTTGTGCACTTCGAAACAACACTGAAAGGCAAACTCCACACAACGCTTTATTTCCAGAACTGAACTTTCTAGCTCAAGTTTTCCTACCTATTTGAAAACAAGTATAAGGATGAGAGAACAGTATAACAAAGAGAAATCAATGCTTACGTATGAGACTCGTGATAATAGTCTATTTAAAACTTCATTCATTCATATGTGTATTTGTGTGAATGAATGCAGTATGTATACTGCAGAGGTCTGAAAAGTAGCAGACTTACGATCCCCTAACACTAGTATAGTCATATGCTGCCGGAGGACTCGAGTGTTGGGAACAGAACATTGATTCTCTGGGGAATCAGGAAATTGACTTAATAACCTTTGTAGCCCCTTAAAAACATGAGTATGTATATGTGGTTACGGTATTTATTAGTCTGCTCCAATCACTATATTTTGTTTATAGAATTTCAGAGAAACATACATGGATGAAATGTTGGTTCAGATCTATTTTCTTTTCAAGCATTTGTTCATAGATTCCATACTTTCAAGAAGTACTAACAATGCAGTGACCATCGGAGGGCCCAAGCAGTTTACAGTGACTCAATATACAGACTCAGTAATGAACTAAAGAACTAGAGATTTAAAGCAAACAAACAATAAATTAATTCAAAGAACGCGTCGGGGACCCAAGCCACATACTCAAAATAAGGGGGAAAGTGCCCATGAAATATTTCAAAAATGTTTCTTGTCCCTAGCAATTAGGGAAATAAAAATCAAATAACTTATCAATTTGATGTTACCCCAGTCAAAATGCACAAGAATAAATAAAATGACCGTTAACAAATGCTAGAAGGTTTGTGAGGAAAAGGAACCCATGTACCTCTTGGTGGGAGTACAAACTTGTCGGTGGAGTCACTATTTAAATCAGTGTGAAGAATTCTCAAAAATAAAACTAAATCTACTCTATGACTCAACAACATAGGTTCTTGCCATGATACAAAGGACTGCACACCACTCCACATTTAACTTGGTCAACTGTGTTCTTTGCTGTTCTGTTTACCAAAGCTAGAAATGGAAACAACCTAAATGCATTTTGCTTGAAGGGCATGTCCACTATGAAATATTCAGGCAAACAGATGGAATTAGAAAAATTCTATTGAGTAAACACATATGAAGAAAGACAAACATTACACATTCTTTTGAATCTGACGTTTCTATCTACAAATCTACACATGCATATATCCTAGAGTACCTGCAAACCAATACTAAAAATAAATAAATAGATAATAGCAACAGTAAAAAGAATAAGCACAAACCAACCAACTAAATGCCACTCCAGAAAAGTTAAAAAGACCATTGCTTAGGTAACACATGACTGAGAGCAACAGAGGAGGATAGAAGAATGCAAGGAGTTTGATCAGAGAAAATAGAAAAAAGGAGAACTCTAATTAATAAGGGAAATAAATATAGAAGGGGTAAAATAACAACAAGCATATCTGAAAAATCATAAGGATACTATTAACCATCTACCTAAAATTTATAAAAAGGCAAACATATGCCAATTTATAAATAGGCATACATATTTTAAATGAAATAGTCTCATCTGGACTGTCAGTCTTCCTCTAAGAACAAAGATCACCTAACAAAAACCCCAACATCAGACATGAGAAGCCATTTTTATTGACTTTTTATGGAGCTATACATTTTTCTCTGCTCACCTCCCTTCCTCTACACCCCAGCCCTTTTACAAGGTCCCCATGCTCCCAATTTACTTAGAAGATCTTGTCTTTTTCTACTTCCTATGTAGATTAGATCCATGTATGCTTTTTTGGGGGGTCCTCATTGTTGTCTAGGATCTCTGGGATTGTGAATTGTAACCTGGTTTTGGTCAGGGTTGTCCAAGAGACTCCCAAAATATTATAAGTTCTTGCTATTGCAAATGGTCTTGTTTACCACCCAACAAGTGGAATATAAAGAGCTAATAGAGAGAGCATTCACTTTAGATATGGGACCCAGAGGTTGCTGAGCTGGGCTTGACCTAGATTTTATTGTAAAAGAAGGAAATATGTTGAGCCCATTCCCTATAGAGAGATACCATGCTCAGTCTAGATACAGGAGGGTGAGCCTTGGTCCTGCCTCCATGTAATGTGAGAGACTTTGTTGACTCCCCACGGGAGGTTTGACCCTCTCTGAGAACTTAATGGGGGTGTGGTTTGGGGAAAAGTTTGGGGGAGCAGGAGGGCAAGAAAGAGGGGAAACTGGGATTTGCATGTAAAATAAAAAAGATTGCGATTGCATTTAAAAACCCAATATAAAACAAAAACCAAAAAAGGAAATATACAAGCTTCCAAAAGAGTGAAGTAGTCAACAGTCTTACCCAGCAATGAAGTTGCTGAACCACAACAATGACCAGCATAGTACAAAAGTTCTAAGGGTGCAACATTGGAATTTACAACTTGGCAGTAACCAACAGCTCTCTCGTTGAACTGAAGACCTATTGCACATGAAGAAAATGATGCTAGAAACTAGTCAAGTACTCAGGGCTATTGAGTTCACTTATCTTGGAGGAGAATCTATAATATCCCTTTAATGAAACAAAATAATCTATACATGCACTCAAATCATTTATCCTTATTACTAAGGATGAAGGTATTCCATAACCCCTGTTAAGAAAATGTCCCTCTGAAATACACAGAAACCATAAAAGAAAACTGTAACCAGCCAAAATGCAGAGTTGTGGAGTCCAGTCTCAAACACTTCTACACCTAAGGCTCAAGAGACATTGCTGAAGAGAAGGAGGGAAGGTTATAAGAGCCTGAGGACAAGGAAGGTTACTGTGAGATTGTGTCTTCCAGTAATGTCAGAATTTACACCCCTACAATCTCACCAACCTGATTATGTCAGCATGAGATAAACCAGGACAGGAACAATAGGCTTGTCAAAGTGGACAGGGGGAAGGGAGAAACAAGGACTCAATGACCCAACTATATAAATAAGAACTACAGATAACAAACACATTTTAAGAATGGGAGAAATAATGTTCTGTGGAACGAGTACATCAATTGATTATTTAATAACAAGGGGTCAGTGTTGAAAACATATATATAAGGAATGTTATGCAAACTAAGATTATATTTAGAAATACACACACATACATGCACACACACACACACACAAATGTGTATGTAACAACAATTAATGAAAGAAAAAAAAATGACATGACTTCAAAAGAAAACAAGCAGGGGTAGGAAAGGGTATGTGTGAAACACTGGAGGGAGGAAATGGAGAAAGAAATGATCTAATTATATTAGAATCTCAAATGTAAAAGAAAGAAAAAATAATTTTTCAATTCCTATAACACATATACAATGAAAGTAAGAAAGTTATGGTCATTTGGGGACACTAAACAAATAATTATAAATTAAATAAAAATTGATGCTTTAAACACTAATGTGAAAAAATGATATTAAATGCTCTTTAGTTTACACTGGAAGTTCAAGGAACATCCTAATGAAGGAGCCTGGTAGTGAGGGCATGGAATTTTGAAGCTGAAGGAAAGTTGTGTTAGGAACATAAAAAGCTGCAAAATATCTGCAGAACAGCTGTGCAAGCAATGCTTGTTGATAGAGCTTGACATAGTTATTAAAGACAATATTATGAGATTATACTAATGGCTACATGTGGTGAATTTAATTTTCTTGCAATCATTACTTCATTTGTTACAACTAAAAATGCATGTAGGAGATAGCATGCTGTCTACAAATGCATGCTAAATGAAAAGTGTGACTAGGTTTAAATGACAGCGCTATGAATGCCCTTCGCAGCCGAACTAATGAACTCATTATTCCTAGCCTTTAATAAATAATCAGTGGTGCTTGTTTTGCTACTTCTGTTCAGTCTTTTACTCCGTGTGCCTTGCATTCTTATTGTTGTATTTTTATAGATGTGTTACCTAGAGGCATCCCAAATAAATTCTCCACTTCTCTCTATTTTGGTTGATCTTAAAGTCATTAAATTTGTAAGGTGTCTGAGAAATGTGTCATCAGTTTCTTACTGACTCAACTGAAGAAATAAATACAATCTCCCCGGTCAAAAACTGTTGTTGCTTGTACTATGAAGCATCTCTTTCTCACTGGGGCACAATTCCCAAACCGAGAGCATTGTGGAAATTTGATACACCTTTCATTTACACTCTTTCTTTTTTAATTAGGATCAGACTCCTGATGTGGGATTCCCCTCTGTGTGCCATGAATATGTTTTATTACCATTGGTTAATAAAGAAACTGTTTCAGTCTATGACAGGGCTTAATAAAGCCAGATGAGAAATCTCAGTAGAGATACATATGGAGAGAGCAGGCAGAGTCAGAGAGACACCATGAATCTGTCAAAAAAGAAGGACATGCTGGAACCTTGGTGGTATGCCACAGCCTCGTAGTGATACACAAAATAATAAAAATGGGTTAATTCAACTTTTAAGAGCTAGCTAGAAATATGCCTGAGCCATCAGAAGAACAGTGTTATAATTTATGTAGTTTCTGTGTGATTATTCTCTGACTACAGACTCCTGCTTGGCTCTTTTAACCATTGTATTCACTCAGTGAGTATCTGCTTAAAAGCCTGTAGGCATAAAAATAAATGTTGTTGTCTAAGAATTCATTAATCTTAGATTCCAGGGATAGTCCAGTCCAGTTGAAATGATCACATCATAGATGAGGTCACTTATCTTTGATGGCCAGGCCTGTAGGAGAGAGAAGCAATAATTATCTTTTTAAAAATGTTTTTATTTATTTGTTTGACATATTAACCACAGATTCTCCTCCTCCCTTCCTGTGTCTTTCCCCCACCTCCATTCTACCTCCCTGTCCACTTTTCTTCCATCTCTGTTTAGATGGGGTAAGGCCTCCAATGGGAGCTAACACAATGGGGCATATCAAACTGAAGCAAGAATAAGCTTGTCTGCTTTGCATCAGGACTGAGCAAGGCACTCCATCATAGAGAATAGATTCCAAAGAGCCAGCTCATGCATCAGAAACATGTCCTAACCTCACTTCTAGCCCCCCCCAAAAAAAGACAAAGTTACAAAACTGTCACTCACATGCAGAGGGCCTAAGTCAGGGAAATTCATATATCCCTAGCTTTTGCTACTTAGCTTCTCTAGTCTATGTTGGAGAGGATGGGGAGTAAGGGCAAAACTCCTCCACTGTTGGTAGGGATGCAAACTTTTATAGTCACTTTGGATATAAGTATTGTGGCTTCTCAGTAAACTTAGACTCAATCTACCTCAAGACCCTGTGATATAACTCTCAGTCATATACCCTAAGGATGGTGAATCATACCATAAGGATGCTTGCTCGAGTTTGCTCATAGCAGCAGTGTTTAGCCAGAACCTAAAGATTCCTCTCAATCTAAGAAATGATAAAGAAAATACGGTATATCTACACAATGAATTATTACACAGCAGAAAATAATGAATGACTTAATGAAATTTACAGGCAAATGGATTGAACAAGAAAAAAATCATTTTGAGTGAGATATCCAAGACTCAGAAAGACAAACATGGTATGTGCTTATGCATAAGTGCATATTAGATGTAAAACAAAGGATAACCAAGCAATAATTATCTTAAAGAAGTCAGGTTGAGTCCTTCATTTAAAAACATGATAATAACTTAAAAAGTCATCATCCAACTTGTGCTCTAAGCTGTTCAAACATAAGTGGCATTAGAGAAGAAAGGCGTTAGATCAGAGGAAAGTAGTGAGACGACATCAGTAGAAAACTCCCTTAACCATGATCTGTGTGTTAAAAGAAGAAAAGTAAATGAATTTTAAAATTTCAAAAAATAATTAGAGGTCTAGAGAATTATGTAAAGGAACACAATAGTTGGAAATAAGTTTCAGATTTTCTATATTTCTGATTTGAGTGGCAGCACTATTATATATTATTTAAAATCTATATCAAAGTCAAATTATAAATGAAAGATCATTTGAGCTAGTAAGAAAAAAATGCAGTTAATTTGGGGTATAAAGAAGATGTAATGTAAAAAGTAAAGAAGAGATTTGTAATATTTTTTAAGAGAAATCTTAGTATATGGAATATGTTTGGAGAATATGTATGATAGAAACTTCTGTATTATTATCATAGAAATAATGAACATTGGTATGTATAGACAAAAATCTCATAGACTGCTTTTTATTATGTGTGCAGAATTTAATTTCACCTCATAATATGTACACCTAAGTAAGTGGGAAGCTGATCAAAAATGGAGCCTACTTCATTTTGTCATGTTAATACTATTATTTAAGGAAAATTTTTATTTTAGAATAACTCAGAGAAGAAAGATCTGAATGAAACTTCCCAATAAAGAAATATTCATTTACATTGATGTTTTATATGTACACTACACTGAGTTATACAGCTAATGTAACTTTCTATTTGGAACGCAAAGACATTAAGGACATATATGTTCCATGTACGAAATAGATCACTTTAATGGTTATTTGATTCAGAATTTTCATCTAAATCCTCGATGTCTAATCTTTGAACTGCCATCACAGATGGGATTATGCAAGTGAATGTGGAAAATCTGGTGTTGATAAAGCTTTTAGAACACACGAACAACCAAAAGCTAAATCACTCAAAATTAAATAAAAAATGAATCCAAGGCATTTCCAGCAGTATTAACCCATGTGGCAGCACACAATTCACTACAAACTTCACTCTGAACTCACAACACACATACACACACTCTGCATTGTGTAGGCATCATACCACGTGACACCAAAGACAAGGCAGCTCATGTGCTATAGCTAAGAATTTTATAGAGCTTTTACTATGTGTACAAAGATTTTGCTTTGTGATAAACACAGTTATTTAGAGAGCCCAAAGATCTTTAATATCCTTCAGGCATCAATTGTCAGCCCAAGGGTCTTAAACTACTGTATCTTTTGATTATGTTATGTTTTGACATACGACTGTAAAAACAGCTATTTAAGTTGCTGACTTGAGTATCATAAAGCATCATTTCATAAATCCATATTTTTTCTTTGAGATTAGAATTTCTAACAGTTTCTGAAGTAGTCTGAAACATACATCTTCTGTCTTACAAAGTTATACAAAGTTTAATTCTCAGCATTGATTGATGATTATAAAATAAAAATCTTGATGAACTTTGAAAAAGCATAAAATCTTTGTGTTTCCTGCAGTTTTAAATATTCAGTCAAGATGTAATTCTTTTAGTAAATATTCACGAGCTCATCTATCTAGCAAGTATGAAAATTTAATTTAAATGTAAATTTCCCTTGTTTTTAATAAATTCTAAAATTATATGTATACCAAAGTATTGTTTTAAATAGATATATTCATGATACACTATCAGTAAATGTTTGATTTATAATTTTATTTTAAAATACCAGTGCACCCAGTGGAAAATATTGTTAGAGAAAAATAATGGTCACCTGTGGAAAGAAAATGAGAGGACAACATACAAAGCTCTGCCCCACAGTGGAGTTAATAAGAAGATCTAAGGAGTCCAACTCTCCAAGAAAATTCTCTATAACTTAATGTATGTAGTAATATACTTAAAAGTCCTGTTTATAGGCATATTTAGCTAGTTATAAATGTTCTGAAAGTAAGAAAATTGATTTTTTTCTGTGAATTATTAGTTTACTAAAAATTACTTTGGAATTTGAACCTACCTCATTTTAAAAATTTAAGTAATGCATGATTATTGGATTCATTTTTCTTTAATTGTAAATACAATTTTAAAATGATCTATACTGAAAGTAATATTAGTAACTCATACTGTCATAACCAAATCAGTAGGAAACTGTGTAAGGAGAATTTTAGAGTCTGTTAGCTAATTACTTTCTGTGATCAATCAAATTACTTATATTATATGTCAAATAATCAAAAATAACTGAAATAGGTTCTTTTTATTTTCTGGTTTACATGCAAAATTGATCATTTTGTTGAAACAGCTGGATGTAAGAAGGGTGACTGAGCAGAGCAGAACTGAATTAATTCCCATAATAACTATCTAGAATTCTGTTCTAGGGTTAAAATGAGGGAAGACAATGAAAATATATATTTCTGGGAGATGTATAATTTCAATGTATTCTAAAATATAAAAATACACCAAATATGGTAAATTAAAAACTGGATTAACTGCCATTTCCCAGTTTCCAATCAAACTCAGAGGTCATATGCAATAATAATAACTCATTTCTTAAGCCCTCTATTATATTTTTCAAATTTCTTTGGCTTTTAGAAGTTTTTTTTTAAATATTCATGTCCCTGCTGTCAATATTTTTTATTGATAATCCTAGATAATTATAATCGAAAGGGAAGCACTTTATCATTGTCTTTTATTCCTATGATTCCAGTCTGGGTTTGCGAGTGATATTACATTATATGTATTTTCTGCATACAATGATGTGTATGTATCTGAGGTATTGGACCCTGGAGCTGCATTCCCACTTGATGACGAACCACGTGATAAGGGCATTAGGTCAATATCTGTTCCTCTGTCGAACCAATACAGTCTCTTAATTCCTGACCTTATCCCATGTCTAAGTGCCAACATTTTATCAATGCTGATGTTATCTATCATATATTTACTTATTCATTGTATAGATAACACAGCTCCCTACTTCAAAGCAAGCTTTCTGCTAATTCAGGCAAGCCCATTTTACTTATTGATTTCAGCATTTTCATTTCACCAGAACATCCTTAATAACAGTGGTACTAGAAAAATGTGAAAGTACCTGAGTTTACTGTGTGTGCTCTAAATTCCATAGGTAGCTAGAACCAGATGTCTTTTATGTCAAGTGCTCTGAGAGTTATGGATTTTTTAGTGGAAACTAATGTTTTACTAAGTTTTTATGGAATTTATAGTCAAGCAAAGTCAAGATAAAGTGTAATTAAATTAAAACAACTACTCAACATGTAAATTTTCAACTATTTCATAAATCACTTTGGAATTATTTATTTATTTATTTAAGAATTCTGTCTCTTTCCCGCCACTGCCTCCCATTTCCCTCCCCCTCCCCCAATGAAGTCACCCTCCCTCGTCAGCCCAAAGAGCAATCAGCATTCCCTGCCCTGTGGAAAGTCCAAGGACCACCCACCTCCATCCAGGTCTAGTAAGGTGAGCATCCAAACTGCCTAGGCTCCCACAAAGCCAGTACGTGCAGTAGGATCAAAAACCCATTGCCATTGTTCTTTCTCTCTCTCTCTCTCTCTCTCTCTCTCTCTCTCTCTCTCTCTCTCTCTCTCTCTCTTTTATTGAGAAAAGGAAGAAAAAAAAAACAAGTTTCCACCTCCTCCCAGCCTCCCATTTCCCTCCCCCTCCTCCCACCCTTCTCCCCCTCCTCCCACTCCTCTCCCCTCCCTCTCCAGTCCAAAGAGCAGTCAGGGTTTTCTGCCCTGTGGTAAGTCCTAGGTCCTCCCCCCTTCGTCCATATCTAGGAAGGTGAACATCCAAACTGGCTAGGCTCCCACAAAGCCAGCACATTGCATAGGATCAAAACCCAGTGCCATTGTCCTTGGCTTCTCATCAGCCCTCATTGTTCGCCATGTTCAGAGAGTCCAGTTTTAACCCATGCTTTTTCAGTCACAGTCTTGAGTTCTCAGTAGTCCTCATTGTCCGCTATGTTCAGCGAGTCCAGTTTTATCCCAGGCTTTTTCAGATCCAGGCCAGCTGGCCTTGGTGAGTTCCTGATAGAACATCCCCATTGTCTCAGTGTGTGGGTGCACCCCTCACGGTCCTGAGTTCCTTGCTCCTGCTCTCTCTCCTTCTGCTCCTGATTTGGACATTGAGATTTCTGTCCGGTGCTCCAATGTGGGTCTCTGTCTCTGTCTCTTTTCATCGCCTGATGAAGGTTAATATTCAGGAGGATGCCTATGTTTTTCTTTAGCTTCTCCTTATTTAGCTTCTCTAGGATCACTAATTATAGGCTCAATGTCCTTTGTTTATGGCTAGAAACCAAATTATTCTTAAATATAATATATAGTATGTATCTTACCAATTCTAATAACTTTATAGATTGAAGCTTTTACTCATGGAAGATTTGACTATGGGCCAGGCTTGGTTCACCATACTGATGCTGTAAAGTACCATTCCTTGAGTATTTTAGTTTATTAGAATCAGAAATGAGATACATGCAGATGTAGATAAATGTTATCATGACCCATAATTTATGGTGGTAGATACTGCAATCAATGCTAGGAAATCAGAGAAGTGTAACCCAAGATGAATATAAAGCATCATTTATGCTTCATAGTGAATGATATTTATCATTGTTTATTATTGTTTAATGTCTAAACAATAGTTATAGCTTTGCAGTAAAACACTGGATGGCTTTTAGATATGGGCAAGTAAAACTTATAATATGTAAATATACTAAATAATTTTGTCATTCATAATTGAAACGTACAGGTCGACCACTCTCCTGTAAAATGATTATACTTTCTGTCTGTGTGATGAAAGATATTAGAATATCTCCAAAATATGTGTGGCCCCTAAAATACTGAATTTTTATTTTTAATATCTTTCATCCCAACATACATTATGAAGCACATATGAACAGAACAAGGAAATAATGGAAAAGGACAATACAGTTATAGAAAATCATGTTTCATTTTTTAAATTATGGGTTTAGAATCAGAGGGAGGGGAAGGGAAGAGGGAGGGGGAGGAAAATGGGAGGCGGGGAGGAGGCAGAAATTTTTAATAAAAAAAGAAGTTATTTTATACTGCCATTTAAAATTAAACTTATTTAAATAGACAAAAAGAAAAAAATCAGAATGAATGCAAAGTACATAAAGTGAGGGGACTTCCTGATTGCAAACATCAGTCGTAAACCTGTAAACATTGTAAAATATGGAAAATGATAATTGATGGTTTAGAAGAACACAGAAAAGAATTAAAGTCATGGAAGACTTTGAGTCTTAAAGTTGGGTGAATAGGTTAAGAAAATTACTACTAGAAGTAGAAAAATAAAACACAGAAATAGGTCTTGGGAGATGAATATTTGCTCAAGTTTGACATTTTGATGCTCCACTGTATTCCCTGTGTTTGAACAGCTTTTAAACAGTGTGGTTAATTAATCCTGGAGTGCAGAGAGATTTCTAGGAGGACAAGTAAGTTTGGATGAAAGTATAAAACCAGCAGCAGAAACAAGGTAAAGCAAATTCTCCCCACTGCACTACAAAAGAAAGTAACTGTTAGGATGTGCATCAGTAGATACAAAGGAGGTAGAGAGTCAGAGGGAGAGGAAGAAAAAGAGAGGGAGGCAGAATATCTCACAAATGTAAGGAAATATGGAAGAATTATCTCTGTTAGGAAAGCTGACTGGAAAATTCAAAGCAAGATTGTTGCAAAAAACGACATTATTAGCTTTTTGAAAGCAATTACTGTTAAATTTCAACTTCAAGATTTTATCAGAAAAAAAAAAAACCAGAAAAATACAAATGCTAAGTGCTGAATTGATGAAAGGAAAGGAAAGAGAATCACCTGAATTAAAAAAAAAAAAATGGGTTCACTGAGACTGATACAGTAAGCATGGGCCTTGTTGGGTCTCCACCAGATTCTCCGAATATTTTATGCCTTGTTATCTTGGCTGTTTTGTGGGACTCCTAACAGTGTTATCAGGCTTATCTCTTACTCTTTTGCCTGCACTTGGCACTCTTTTCCTCCTATTGGGTTGCCTTGTCCAGCCTTAACACTAAAGGCTTTTGCCTTAGCTTATTATGTCTAGTTTTGTCCTGTTTGGCTGTCATCTTTCGAAGGTCTGCTCTTTCCTGAAGAGGAAATGGAGAGCAGGTGAATCTGTGGGACTAAGAATAGTTAGGAGAAGCAGAAAGAATGTAGATTCTGGTTGGTGATCATTGTATGAAAGAAGAATCAATTTTCAATTAAAAATTTTCAAAGTTGGCCGGGCGGTGGTGGTGCACGCCTTTAATACCAGGACTTGGGAGGCAGAGGCAGGCGGATCTCTGTGAGTTCGAGGCCAGCCTGGTCTACAAGAGCTAGTTCCAGGACAGGCTCCAAAACCACAGAGAAACCCTGTCTCGAAAAAGAAAAAAAAAATTCAAAGTTAAGTCACACTGATTTTCATGACTGGAGGACATATAAAGAGTTTGTTTGTTTTTTTAGAATAGCAATATCATCACCACAGAAAGATAATGACAGTTTTGTCTCTGCTTCATTTATATTGTAATTATTTGGTTGCCTCGTATTCAGATTTCCCATTTAAAGAAAGGGAATATTTTGAGTGAAGTATTTTTTTGTTTTGTTTTGTTTTGTTTTTTGGAAGACATGGTATTATTGTGGATAGATTTTAGTTATATCTTATATGTCTTATTGCTGGGACTTTTATTCCTAGTCTGAAGGCTGTGGAAACGTCAGGAAGTGATGTCTATATGGTGGATTCAGGTGATTAAAGCAAGCTCATGTGCTTCCCTCTTTCCTGTTACCACATGTGGGTTCTTGTTTCTACAGATCTCACCTCCTTCTCTTCCAAAAAAGACTGAAACGCCAATTATCTATGTTCTCCCATACAATGCTTCTGTAAAGTATTTTGAGACAGTGATACAAAAGTAGCCAATAGAAAAAAGGACACAGAACAGGAGTGGTCAATAAATTTTATAAACATTGTCATTGGTGATACGGGATGCTTCTATATTGAGTCTCAGAGTGGTTATTTGGAATTGGAAGATAGGAAGGAATCCTCCAGTTACACATTTGTTCTAAGGGACTGCCTTATTTTGGATTTCTAATGCTGTGAAGAGACATGATGACCACTCTTATATAGGAAATTATTTAGTTGGGACTGGCGTACACTTCACAGATTTAATTCATTATCTTCATGGTAGAAAACATGGCAGTTTGCAGGATGACATGGTGCTGGCGAAGGAGCTGAAAGTTCTACATCTTGAGCTACAGGCAGCAGGTACAGACTGCCACATGAGGTCTAGCTTGATCATATAAGACCTCAAAGTCCTCCTCCACAGTAACATACTTCCTCCAACAACGCCACACCACCTAATAGTGTCACTCCAATCATTCAAACATGAAACTATGGGAGCCACTCCTATTCAAACCACCACAGGGACCCAGAAATCATTTTTACTAGGAAATCATTTTTACTTTTTTACTAGGAAATTTACAGGCCTAACATGTATGTTTAGAAGGTCATTGAATGATGTGAGTAGACCTTAGTGAGAAATTCAGGTGAAAGTTTAGAAGAGTAGAATGCTGATAGAATAGAACAGTATACGATAAAGATTGGTCATGAAGTTTCAAATGTGACTTACATTTTTAAGAATGTCTTTACATTTCTCATCATTCTGTTTTTATGCCTTAAAACTAACAAGCATGTATAAATATGCATTCTTCATGTAGTGCTATAACCCAAATCCATGAATGTGTGCATGTTATATCTGACATACTTACTGAGATACAATCTAGTGTTATTGTTGTGAAAGATTTTTATTGATGATTATGTTTGACCAGATTTAGAGAGATACAGAAGCAAAAGGTGTGACGATATTAGACATGGAAACATGTCAAATTCATTTACATACAAACCAAAGGTACACAGCTTTAATTGTTAATAATTTGTCTATGTTGTGTCCCTTACACAGAGGTGATAGGAAAGGAGACCCTTTTTCCTCCAAAGACTCCAAAGTAAGAAAAAAATAAAAACTAAACACACATTTAAGGACTTCCATTTAAATAAATAAAGTAACAAAGGTACCCTGCTTGAAAAAAAGCAGAGATACATCACCTAAAACAGTTTTCCTAAGATCAGCCATACAACACAGGTGTTGGAGCCACCTACTTCCATAGATCAAGGGGATCCATCTATTTATTGTGCTGGCAATAAACCTCAGCAGTGTCCATATGGTCTTGATTTTACAGACTTGAAATTAAAGAGTTCAATGTCATGGGATCCTGCACATCTGCTCCAGGGAAAAGCCTGTGAAACACAGCTAGACAATGCATGGCAAGTCAGATTGGCTGCCAGAGGATCTGAAGTGGGATAAAGTGAATGCATAAAGCTTTGAAGGTGTAGATTAAGCTGCTACAGAGATACTTGAGGATGCTGGAGATGGCAGGGCAATGTGGCATCTCTACTGTAAGCTGCAAGTACAAATCCAACACAAGTGAGATAGTTCATGTGCCCTTCAGTTAGCCGGACCTAATAAAAAAGATGCTAAAGCTATGGAAGGCCAGACTTTGCTAAATTAGGTTGCATGGGTTGGAATTTTGTCTGTAAATTTAATTCTGGGTTTTCTGGGTTTCATTCTTGACTTGGTCTAGTCCTTCTTTCCTATGACCCTGCTCTTTGTTAGGAATGGGGCTGTTTATTCTGGTTCATGATGTACTATAAGTATATCACTTTATTTTTGTACTTTATTGATCTAATTTTGTGATTGATGGTTGCATTCTTTTTGGAGTAAAGATTTTTAATTTGAACATAAGGAATTTGAGTTTGAAATGCCATGGCAGAATCATAATTTATGTACTTGGTCCCTAGCCTGTAGCACTTTGTTAAAAACTGTGGATAATATAGGATTTATGGCAAGGTAGCTAAGTAGGAAACTAGGTAAAGGGCTTTGAACATCATACCAGCCTTCTTCCAACCTGCCCAGTGATATATATATATTTGGTGCAAATTTGACTTGATGACATGGTTTTAGGGAAGAAGAGATGTGTTTGATACTATTTGGAGGGGTATGATCCAGAACAAAAAATTCTCCAGGAACTAGTAAAAATATACAACTAAAAAACCAAGTAAACAAGGTGTTTGAATATAGTTTCTGATGCATATAAAATGCTTATAGATATATGAAAGTGAGTTGATGATCAACAAAAACTAAAGAAAGATATTGGATGCAGGATTAAGTGTTAAGCCTAACTCTGCATATGGTGACTTAGCTGGATAATTTATTTCTTTACATCTAATTCTTCACTCATGTGTCAAATAAGAGATCACTAGTATATAACATGACCACTTTGATTTTTAAAGTACAGTATTTAAATTATACTAGTTACCAGTGTGCCACATGTCTCAGACCCTTTGCCAACCTTTGAGACTGCTACATAGTAGGGCACGTTAGAAAAGAAAAATAATATTTAAAATAAAAATTCTGATATGTGTGAAAAAAGATAAAACAAACACAGTGCAAAAGCAAGACAAAAATTACTTTGAATATTCAAAAACAAATTTCAGTGAAAGGCCAAAAATATATTGTAGACATATCTGAACAATAAAGAACATTATTTGCAACTTTCTTCAAGTTAGATTTCTTAGAAACTGTATTTAAAGAGAAATTCCTCCACTTTGTGGTTCACTTTTCCAGAACCATTACTATACAGAATGGACACCAGATGGCAGCATAGGAGTGCAAATGGTTTGTCCTGTAACCTGCTAGCAAAGCTTTTATAGAGCGCATGTTAAAGTAACACAAGATAAAATGGTTTTAATGATGAAACTAATAAATTTTATTAATTAGTGATAGATTTTGTGAAATAGTTTTCATATTTTCTGTAAAGTTTTCATTCGTGGAAAAATAAAAATACCTGTTTGGGACAGTGACTATGGAAAATACATGTATTTTTAAATAACAATTTAAGTCAAACTAATTCTGAACATTTTAAATTGAAGCCTAAGTGAGAAAAACAAAACAAACACTTTACTTTTCCATTTTATATTGTTATTTTAAAAACAATAAACATTCACTTTAAAACACATGTGTGAACCATTACAACAACATATTCAGGTAAACTATAAATGTTCCTTTTCAATGAGATGCTCTATTGTTTTATACATTTGCAAATATGTAAACATGATTACATAATAAGTGCCTAACTCAGGAGAGTTTAATAAATATCATAGTAATATATACATTGAATTTTAAAGACTGTGAGCAATATTTATAAATTAGAAATATCTAAAATGGAAAGACTACCTTCAGTCCCCACATGTATTCAGTCTGAACTGTCCATTTAGACTTGTGAGATAATCAAGTGTTAATCTGCAGAAAAAAAGAAAGCTGGTGGTCATTTGTTATAGTAGCAGTAGGGAACAGAAGAGGATCTTTACAGCGCCTGCCTGATACAAGGGATTCATTTTTCTGCTACTTTCTTATGTGGTCTGATGCTACAGTTATAAAGGACATGCTGGATGTGGACAAGCAGCACACTATTTCTTGCAGAGTGCTTAGTTCATTTTCAATAGATGTTGAACTAACTTGACATTTAATTGTTTTTGTTTTGTGTTTTTTTTCTCCCCCGGATTCAATAACATTTTCATTATAAATACCCAAGTGACATTTTTTTCCATCTTGCTAACTGGAAAAAAGGAGAGCAAAGAGTCCCATTCAAAAAGTCAGAAGCATCCAATTTAAAGAGAATGGCTGCTAAGATTAGTGAGAAGTTACTAAAAATTGATAAGCAGTGTAGTGTTGCTAGAAATCTGCATCTTAGAAAAGATTATAGTAATTGCAGTTTGGAAATTGGTATTAATGATTCGGAGTGATTGCTCAATGAATTACTAGTGTAAGCCAACCAACGAACACAAATCTACTCAATCTGCTCTCACAAATAGGGTAATTACTTACAGAACTCTCTCCCTCCCTCCCTCCCTCCCTCCCTCCCTCCCTCCCTCCCTCCCTCCCTCCCTCCCTCCCTCCCTCTCCTTCTCTCTCTCTGTCTCTCTGTCTCTGTCTCTCTCTCTCTGTCTCTCTCTCTGTCTCTCTCTCTGTCTCTCTCTCCCTCCCTCTCCCTCTCCCTCTCCCTATCGCTCTTTCTCCCCCCTCTCTCTTCCTCCACCCGGTGTGTGTGTGTGTGTAGCATAATTTCTTTCCTGAGTTTGAGGGACAGGTCATAGAATATTTTTGGAGATTGGGTCTCATTATCACAGGCTTTCTTGTGAAAAAATGACTTTGAACTCCTCATCTTCTTACCTTACAAAACAAGTGTTGGGATAACAGGAAGACATAGGTATGCCTAGCATTGGTTAGTTGCTTTAAAGCTAATTTTTCCTATTTTTTTACTTCTTACTGCTAATGGTTTTTAAACTTTCAGTCCTCATTTTACTTTTTTTTGTTTTGTTTTGTTCTTTGTTTTTCGAGACAGGGTTTCTCTGTAGCTTTGGAGCCTATCCTGGAACTCCCTTTGTAGACAAGGCAGGCCTCAAACTCACAGAGAACCGCCTGCCTCTGCCTCCCGAGTGCTGGGTTTAAAGGCGTGCGCCACCACCGCCCGGCTCAGTCCTCATTTTAAATTACAGCTTGTACCCAGAGATATTCTGTATGAGGCAAATGGAAACTTCCTCATTTAGCCTCATAAATATTACAAAAACTGCTGATGAGAAGGCAACACTAAAGAGCAATTGGAAAAGGCTACGCAAAAGTGACCCTCATTTTTATCTCTTCTTATGCTTGTACCATTTTAAAAGCTAGGTTTTAAAGTAATATATACAAATTTATGCATATACACATCTATGCATGAAGCATACATTTCTTGCTGTTTTGCAGCATAAGTGTTAATTCACAATTAAGGCATAAAAAATAAGTTTAATTCTTTATTTTGTTCCTCTGAATGTGGTATGCCAAGTCATCCATCTGTCTGTAACTGCTAACAACTAAACACTTCACTACAGTCTCAACTCCCAGCTCACTGCTGAGAACAGAGACTGACAACACGGAGGCATTTCCTATGCACAGGTGACACATCTAACGCTCACAATTTAAGTTGCTTGAAAATTAAAACACAAGGGTTCTTATTTAAGCATTTTTAAATTGTGAGATTCATATCTCATCATAAAAAATTCCTCAATGCATGCTCATCCGGATCTATCTCCTCACTCACTCCAAAGAAAAACCTTAAGTGTGCATGGTTTCTTTTGCTGTTGATAGATAGCTTATATTTTCACTGTGGAGAAATAGTTTTCACATGATTTATTTTTTTCCTTCTTATATTAAGGAAATTTGAAAACAGCTACACTTCCCAATTTTCATCCCTTAAAGCCCTCCTGCCTTCCCCAAAATATAGTATTCAGGATATTTGAAATTGTTTCATTTCTCCGATCTCTTCACCGGAAAATAAATTCATCTGAAATTGTATTTTTTATCTTCTTCAACTCAACATTTCAAAGAGAAACCAATCTTACCTCCTCATATATAATATTTCTATGCATTTGTTTTTGAATAGCTATATGCAAATATTAATTGTATTTTCATATATATACATATATATATATATATATATATATATATATATATATATATATATATATATATATATATATGATGCTTTCTCTTGAAAACACCATATAGCTCATCCCTTACTCTTTGAAATCCTAAATTGTGGAAAAACTAAAATAATAAGAATAATAAGACAATATTTCAATCCTGCATTGTCTAGTATATTAAAAGGAATTTACATTGGCACTAATATAGGTAGTGCAAATGTATATACAAAATATTGTAAAAACATTGTTGGCAAGCAAGTAGAATAGATTAAATACCATTTTGTCTAGTTCAAAACCACACGTTTTATATTTTTGTATCAACTGTCAAAAACTGCTCCACCAAATGCATATTAAATGTTCAAATGACCCTCCAATTTGGGAAATGATTTTGCCATTATTACTACTGGAGGAGAGTGTTATGTATATGAGAGTATGCATATATGATCTTTGCATATGCATCCTTATGTGTCTATGAATATTCCCTAATAAGGATCGCAATGTGAGTAGCTGTTCACAGATAAGTATATGAGTTTTTAGCAAAATTTCAGCATTTCTACTGTCAGCATTGTAAATATCTTTGGTTTTACATTTTTAATTATCCTTTGCTAAGAAAAGTGCAACTTTCTCTAAAAGTGGCTGGGAAATTTCTCATGTTCAGTGGTTCTAAATATTGACATTGATGCTTGGGTATGTACTGCAACTGTATTTAGGTCTTGGGGACAAGTTGTAAGCTTCAACACTAATACAACAGAAAAATAAGAAATGCTTTGTTTATTTATTATTCTGGACTGATTTTCCTGAGTTCCTCACTATTCAGAAACTTGAATTTTATCGTATGTGCAACATTATTATCTGCAGACTCTCACACATGGGGTCTGGGCAAGGAAATTGAGCAGTTGGCAAAATGAATGACATATGGTCACCCAATTGCCCATGGAAAGAACTCTCTTCTTGATGCAACTTCCAGAGCAGGTGTCATCTGCAGGTAAATGCTGATGGCAGGTGCACATCTGAGCAAGGCAGGCTGCATGGACTTAGTGAACAGATTTACAGACTTTTATGTCCAACCCACGTGATTACAGGCCATAGTCAGGCCTGAAGATTTGGAAAATGTGCACAACAGTCTTTAGCTGCAAAGTGTTCTTTAATACCAGACTGGTTTCACCTTAAACGACAGTTTTGAAGAACAGAAATTTCAGGGCTTGTTGATGGAAAAAAGATTTTAATATTTATTTATTTTTGCTGAGTCAGGACTGTAGTCTTTGGTTAATATCACAAAGTTGCCATGGCATTTGCTATAATTCAGTCTTGGTAATATTTTGGTTTCAAATGTTTAGTGCTAAACATCAACAACTACTAATGAACTACATACTTTAAATTCTGTATTTAGATGTTGTTTATAATATGGAATAATTTGTTATACATAGAGTGTACTGGAAAGATAAAAACTATTTCTGAAAATTTATGATATAGTAAAAACTATAAACATGAACCGTTAATTTAATAAGAAAATATTGCCTGTTTAAATACACACACACACACACACACACACACATATATATATATTGCTTTTTCCTTGAATTTCACATATATTTCTTTTTTTACTTTCAATATTCCACTGTGTGAGTATTTATTTATACATGTGTGTATATATAATTTATCATCAGGTACTTTAACATTCTTTTAGCTATCATTTTGCTATTTGGTTTTAGAATTTTTTAAATTGAATTACAATTTTGCACTTTATTAAATACATTGTGATACTTTAATGTGTGTATAAGATACATAATGATCCAAAAGGAGTGTTCAGCTTTTGAAATAATCAAATGTTGCTTATTTACTTGCTTTTTTTTATGATGGGCATATTCCAAGAGTTCTCTTCTTCATATTTTGAAGCATAGAATGAAGGACTCTTGAGTATAAAACCCCTTATGTGTAATAGTTCTTTAGGACTTAATTCTCCTAGGGATCTGTGATTCTTTTCCCCCCAGTTCTAGTGTAACACTTCCATCCCCAGCCTCTGGCGAGTCCATTCTATTCTCTGGTTTTATGACATCAGCTTTTGTGAATTGCCTATAAATAAAATTATTTGTAAAATAAATTCATGAAATCCTGACAGTCCTGTTCACTGTCACTATATGTAATGTTAACTTCTATAAATATATTCCAAATTACATTGCATTATCTTGTTACTGTTTATTAATTTTATATTTTCCTACATGAATAACTTTAGTTATTACAGTGGATGGATGTTTATTGAACTTCAGCATTACAGACTTTACATATGTTTTATTGTGAGGACAACATTAGCTTCATTGAGAATGTCCAATTAAATCTATATGATAATGGTAAAATATTTTTCAAAGTGTAGAAAAGTAAGAGAACCAACATATAACATTTTTGTTCAATTTCCTCATATCAACACGGGTCTTAGCATTGTTTGTTCTTATATGACCTGAAATGAACTCATATGTTGCATCAATTTGCATTTTAATGAAAAATAGAGTGGTATCCTATATGTAGCAGCCATTGGTGATTTTAACCAATAATTGTACTTCTGGCTCACCAGCAAAATGAAATTCATAAAATGTGTTCAACCAAGATTGAGGTTTTTTTTTTTTAGTATTTAAGGCTGGCAGTATTTACTTGTGAGTGGATTCTTATAATGTTTTATACTTAAACTGATTAAAATGTGTTTAAGTTTAGTTATATATTTCATGGAAGTTTATTAATGAATTGTGGAACTATTAAATTTGTTTTTATTCTCTAATTTTTTCCAAACAAAATGTTTTCATTTCGCTGCAGATATTCCCAGGTTAAAGTTGTGATTTCCTTCCAGCCCTTTGAGTCTTCTGTTCACCACTCAGGTTCACTCCTATCCTATGTCTGAGATGAATTACACTTAATGTGGAGTAAATACTCAGATGTTATTTCTTCTATCAGGACAATCATCCTCTTAATCATTTTATTGATCCAAATTTTCAGTCTGAGATTTGGAATATAACCTGTAAAGTTTTTCTAATTAGGCTTTAATTCAACTTGCTTCAGATTATTTTATAAGATCTTTTAAAATTCACAGTCCTCTATTTCTGTACCTTTGATTTTTTTTTACAAATACAAATATTCATCAAAGCATGTTTCTTAATGTGATTTAATCATTTTTAAAGTTCTGAAATTCTTTTGGAACATTACATTTTCTGTGTAGCATTTACTTATCAACTTCCTTGTAAAATTACTTGGAAATTTTGTTTGGAAAAACAATTAATATGCAGACAATTTTGATGAGTTAACCAGTGACTTCATTTGTTTAAAGTATAAATTATACTGAATGTACACTACTTTTGTTACTTCAATTGTACAATAGGACAATAGGATAATAGTAGGTAATATTATAAAATGAACAATTGTGTTCTTCAAAATTTCATGTGCGGAAAGTCTATAAGACTTCAGTATACTGAAATGATAAAAGTAAGCAAGATATTGGCATTAAATTCAATGGACATAAATGTGGTGGGCCTGATTAAGAGGATGAATGCCTACACTAGGAAAGAAAGGGCAAAGGTTATACTCCAAGGATCATTTGATATTTCAGGGAAAGTCACATGATCGTATAGTGAAAAAGTAACCAACCATCTTCAAGCAAGGAAGGGTACTTGTTAGCACCCTCCCAGCTAAGCCTTTCCTTGACTTTTGGAGGCTACTAGAAAATTGTAAGTAATAACATTTTTGCTGTTATCAATCAAGATATTTTACTTTGTTATGGCAACCCTAGAGGACATAGATAAAAATTTCTTCCTTCCTAATACTTATTGAACCATCAATTGCATTTTCTTGTGTTTGAATCAAAACTATAATCTGAAAATCTCTCTGAGGAGCAGGAAGAATTTTGTTAGATTTGAGTCAGGATCTGGAATGGATCTCTATGAAACATACATAAAAAACATGAGGGAAAGTAGTTACCTGCCCCCCCTTTAAGTTTTCCTTTCTTTTTCTTTTCTTTTCTTTTCTTTTCTTTTCTTTTCTTTTCTTTTCGTTGTTGTTTTTCAAGACAGGATCCCTACATGTAGCCTAGATTCCATGTTCCATGTTCCTCCATGACTGTCCTAGAATTCACTGTGTATACCAGACTGAACTCAACATCAGAGAGATCCATCTGCCTCTACCTACTTCCCAAGTGCTGGGATTAAAGGTGTGTGGAACCACTGCCTAACATGTCTCCCATTTCTATACAGTGCAGGGAACCAAATTTTAATGTCTTGCTGTAAATTATACAGCTACTGCCTACCACAGAGATACAGTAACATAGTTGTTTTCTTGGAGAAAAGAGAGTTAAAGACACAGATGGTGACTTAGCTACCAGGGAATTTTAGGACGCATTGAAGTATAAATTATGACAAATGTTGCTATCAAGTCCTTTTATTTCATAATTGGTACAGAACTGCTTAACAAATTAGATACAATTGATTTGCATCTAATTAACTATAGAACAGTGAGGGATTTCATTTTACAAATCATCCTTGAATGTATATGGTTTACACAGCAATCTGGAATTATGCTTATTCAAAAACTAAATCTATTTATACCACCTTGTGGGGAGGATTGATGGAGTGGGAAATTTTTGTTTTAATTTTATTTCTCCAACAGATTAGTTGTGATATTACACAGTACTATATTTTATGTACTCACTCATTCAAAACAGAAATATGTTCTATATTTACCCAGTTTCTTTTATATTATTGGTTTGATGTTACTACTTATAACTATATATAACTATATATAACTGTATATAACTATATATAACTATATATATATATCTGTATTCCTGCTAGAATCTCTTTGCAAGTGGAATTTTAATCTGAACTGAATTTTTTATTTCAACAGGTAAACATCAGTTTGCACTTTCCTTTTGTTAGTTATGGTTTTTATTTAGTTCTGTTGTAGCTTATCTTTTTGTGTGTTTTATCTCCTTTCTTAGATTTTTTTTAGATTTCTTTTTTTTGCTATATATTTTGTAATATTTTTGGCAACAATCTTCTACATCTTTAAATTATACATTATTTATATTCCTGTATGTTTTTTAAAAATGTTTTTAATTAAAATAGAGTTGTATCACTTGCAATTCTCCTTTTTGGACTTCTAACCCCTCCCTGTTACATTCCATCTGACCCCTTCCATGACTTCCATATATCAAATCAATGGTTTCTTTTTCTTTGACTATTGATTGTTGTTACATAACACATATATCTATTCATATATATGAATATGTATATATACACAAACATACGTACATGCATACAAATATATAAATAAAATTTGATAAACCTATTTTGTTGCTTGTGAGGATATGGCTTTACAGATAACCATGCCGTACTGGAAAAGCAATAAGCATCTCATCCTGGAAAGGTTAATTTGCTTTCTTCTAGTTGTCATTAACTACATTTTTGAAAAATGCTTTCTTTTTTCTAGGTTGTATTTTAGTTTTATTTATCTGTAATATTTTCCATTCTTCTTAAACTGCATGTTGTTATTGATAAAAGATTTTTTCTGTAGATGTTTTACTCAGAGCCAAATAATCTACAGATTCATCTTGGCATGTTGCCCAGTTGTGAATTTTTAAACCATTTCCTTCTCTGATGGATGTTGAGAGATGTCGTAATTTAGGATCTTAGGCACTTTAATCTTTTCTTACTAGAAGAATAAGAGTGATGGCTTCTCCTCTAGACCCCCTGGACTAGGCAGCCAAAGGTTTTCAGTCCAGGTATGACAAGGAACAAAGCCACAAATGACAGCTTATGTTGGAGAGGATGTGGAGTAAAGGGAACACTCTTCCATTGCTGGTCGGAGTGCAAACTTGTACAGCAACTTTGGAAATTGAGATGGTGGTTTCTTAGAAAACTGGAAACCAATCTACCTTGAGACTCGCTATACCACTCTTGGGTATATCCTTGGTTGTAACTAGAAAAAAAATCAACTGGAGTGAGGTAACCCAGACCCAGAAAGACAAACATGGTATGTAGTCACTCATCAGTGGGTTTTCACTGTAAAGTTAACCTTGCTAGAATGCACAGCCCCAGAGAGGCTGGGTAAGAAGTAGGGAACAAAGCATGACTCATGTGTTTCCCAAAGAAGAGGAAATGGAAGAGATCTCCTGAATAAACTGGTGGAGGGGTGGGAACAGTGAGGAACAGGTTGGGTGAGTTGGGGCAACACAGAAAGGAAAAGTAATGAAAAAGGTGTCTTGATGAGAGGAAAATTTTGGGTCAGGGAGAAACCTAGTGTCAGGGAAACTCCCAGGAATCCACAAGGATGACCCTAGTTAAAACTCCTAGGAATAGTAGAGATGGTGCCTGAACTGGCCATCTCCTGTCGGTTAGTACTTACCCTAATTGTCATCAGAGATTCTTCATCCAGTCACTGATGAAAGCAGACACAGGACCCATAGCCAAGCACAGGTGGAGCTCAGGAGGGAGTTCTGTTGAAGAAAGATAGGAAGGTCATCACAAGAGTTCCCACAGAAACAACGAACCTGGGCTCATAGGAGCTCATAGACTCTGGATCAACCACCAGGGAGCCTGCAGGGGACTACCTGGGCCCTCTATATATGCCTAACAGCTATGTATCTTGGTCTATTTGTGGGACTCCTAGCAATGGGATCAGGGCCTTCCCCAGGGCTTGGGCTGGTTTTGGGGAACCAATTCCTCATACAGGGTTGCCTTGCCCAGTCTTAATACAAAGGGAGGATCTTAGTCCTACCAGAACTTGATATGTCATGCTTTGTTGACACCTACCAGAGGCCTGTCCCATTCTGAACAGAAACAGATTACGAGTGGGTGGGGGTGAGGCAGAGGAGAGACAGGGGGAGGCACCAGAGGAGAGAAGGGAGGGAGGTAAAATTGTAGTCAGGTTGTAAAATAATAAAATAAATGAAATTTTTAATAAAAAGAAAAAAGCACTAGAGGTGAATTCTGTCTGTGGAGAAGACCTTAAATTTAATTAGAATGAGCTTGGTTACTTCCTAAATATTCACGCCAGAATTTTACCAATAGGAATTTTATTTATTTATTTGTTTGTTTGTTTTTCTGGGCAGAGTTATTGCAGCTCACACGTGCTACAGGTGGGCCAGAAGGTTGAGAATGTTAATTAAAGGCTAAGTAGATGGAAAAGTGGTTAAACACACTTGCTGCTCTTTCAGAGAACCAGAGTTCAATTCCTTGCATGTACATGTCAGCTCAGAGCCACAATTAAGTCCAGATTATGGGACTCCAGCACTCTCCCCATGTCTGCACATGCTAAGTAGTGCACACACATAGATGCAACCAACTTGTTCATGCACATAAAACTAAGTAAACACACATAAAATAATAATAATGAGAATTCTTTTTCTCATCCACTAGTATTTGCATGAGCTAACAGCCCTATTAACATATTAGGAGAGATATAACTAGGTTGTCTGTTGTTATTTTGAATTTAAGTACATTTAATAAGTTGAAGTATTTCAGCATAAAGAGATCTAACAAAAAATTATATATATTATTGAATATTTTAGGATCACTTATGATCTCTGATGTAGTGTGTGAATTTAATTTTTCCCCAAGGTATATATTGTTCAAGCATTTTTTTCAGGGTTGTAATAGAGGATTTAATGATCCTTGGGTTATAGAGCTCTTCCCTTAGAAAACGGGCTAATTATTTTTGTTTGTTTGTTTGATTTTTCTTTTCTTTTTATTGAAAATAGTTTTTTTTCCTGTAAAACATATCCTGCACAACCCTTGCTCATCTGCTCTTAAGTCCTCCCCACTGGCCCACCTATCTATAGGACCTCACACTTCTTTTCTCTTTGTTAAGAAAACGGGTTAATAAAAGACAAAGTAGGTAGCAACAAAACAAACTGAGAAAAATAAATAGATTTCCCCAATCTGATTCTCAACCCAAAGTAGACTGCCTGCAAGATATCTGTCTTACTCAGGTCCCTAGGGACTCCTAAAACCCTGCAGAAGACCCAGTTTTGTTTTGTTTTGCTTTGTTTTTTCCTGAAGACCCTCTCTAGAAAGGGTCCCTCTATTCTACCCCTTTCTGTACTGAAAGATTACTCCTTTGTGTAACCTTTGTTAATGTTTTGTTTTGCTATGTTTTGTATTACAAGAGTCATTAAAAGAGTTGGGCCTACGCACTCCCTTTGGTTTCCCACACGACAGCTTTTCCTTGCACAGATTCCATCAGGGCATTCCGGAATATATAGTAAGCTAGCATCACCAGCAAGATAACATAAGCAAAAGGTAGCCTGTGCCAGGTGTGAGCGAATTCAGCATCAACCTGTTTGGATTGAACCCTCTAAATCTGTGAGTTCAAAAACCTGACATTTTAAACTATCAGTTATCAGCACTTTCTTTTGATAACAAATTAATGAATAAAGTATTAACCTGAAACTGTGGGATAAAAACTTGCTTCTAGGAAGCTTGGTACAGATGTGCACTGTTTTATTGTAAGGTCAAAGTTAGTTTCCCTAACACACGATACAAAATTAAAATGATTTCAGAATATCGTTATAAGGACACTATGCTAGATAATAAATAAATTTATGTTGCTTTAACCTATAGAATTAAGTCATGCAGTTTTCATATTTGATGATTCATCCCATCATTATGGGCTTCTTAAAAAATATGGTAACAATCCTGAACATAGAATCTCAAGTTTCTATATGTGATAGAATTACCACTCATCTTTCCTTCACATCATACTCATTTTCTTGATGTAAAAATCACTTTTAATTCAGTTTAAGGTGTGGGAGAATTATGTTCTTTATAATGGTCAATTTGTGTCAACTTGGTTGGTACATGTGCCCAGGTAAAAAGGATATATTGAATTTTAAAATTGCCTAAAGGAGATTTTGGATGATATTAACATTTAAGTTAGTGTGATGGCTTTTTAAAAGGTCAGGTGCAAGACCAAATAGGCAGCGATACTTTGCAGCTCTGGGGAATGTTTCTAAGTCAGTAAATAGTGCGCCGGTCACGCTGGGATTCCTGCTACTAGAATATACAGATCCAGAGATTCAGAGAAGCAGCAGTATGCAGCTCTAGTTCTAGTTCTAGCATTAGCAAAACCTTTGCCTACAAGCTCCATATCCCTATGTCTTGCTTATGTAGGCCGTTTAGTTTGAAAAAGAAGAACGCTGATAGCAGCTGCCACAATGATTCATTCCGCTTAGCTGGAAGATAATATCTATCAACAGTTTTGAACTGTTCATGTCTCTTGAATTAGCAGTCAAAACAGAAGGTACTCTATCAGAGGGAGTGATCACTAAAGATTCCCCAGGAGTTAAGAGCACCGCTTAAGGTAGGTAAGAAGATCACGTCTGTAATACAGGCACCCACTAGGACATTCCTAGGGAGAATGCATTGTCTTGTCCTTGACTACAATGAATAGAAAAGTACAATAATCTAATCCAGAAAGACCTATTACTTGCTTAAAATCTAGGAATGATGGCTTAACTCATTCCATCTAGAAAAGAAATGTAAGAAGACAACATCTTTGCTTTAGACAAAAGGAATTTGAAATAAAAAGATAAAGTGGAATAAAGGATCTTCAATACCAAATATATCAGGGAGCACTCTCCTTTGTTTATGCAGGTGCACACAGTGTCCTGTTTTATGGCATTTCTTAGTGTTATATATCATTAAATATATTGACTTAATATCAACATCTACATTCTACTAACTTTGCATTAATTTTCTTAGAGTAATAAGATATCAGATAAAGCAAATCTTATTTATCAGTTTCTTCTGGAGAGATGATAGTGTGCTTCCTGTTATAAACATATTGACATATGATGTTATGTGGAAATAAAAACATTCCATTATCTTTATTTCCATGTATATGTGTATGAACTTGAGAAGAAGACTTAAAAAGAATTGTTTTCTGGGTTAACTTGACTGGGCCATAGTACCTGGGTGTATAACCAATGTTATTCAAAGAGATTGAGATTTGTTGAAGCTACATTTAAAAATGATTAATATAAAAATAATGAACTTTTAATAAAAAGTAATGAACTTTCAATAAAATAGTTTGTCCTCTACAGCAGGAGTGTACCTCATCTTACCAGTGGAAAATCTAAAATACATTGAAGACCTATCCATGAGCAGGTGAGAATTCTGCTACCACACATCTGGCAAAAATTTGACCCACATTCTTTTTTTGTTGTTGTTGTTGGTGGTGTCCAGAATAGTATGATTTATATTTCATCATCAATGCTTTCTCGATCCAGCCCTTTAGTCCCATTCTATAGGATTTATTTTTACTAGTATTCACAAGAACATGGGCCATATGTATTGTTCTATATAAAAAATTTCCTATGACTCTCTCTAGAGGACCCCGATTAATACCTCCCAAGCACAAGTAGAGTTTAGTTTTTTCTTGTGAATGAATCCTGTATTCTAGCACTTAAGTAGATAACATCTACTAAGTGAAATAAATTAGAAAGAATTTTGGGAAGAACCCTGTAGATATTGTGAAAACAAAGAAGAGTACATGTTTATAAATTGTATATTATCTGGGTCTTATATAATGGTAAGATAATAATTGTGTTTGTATATTATTATAGAGTTTTGTTTTATTTATTGAGTAGCATGGTTTTCATATGTAATAGCATGGAAAATTATTGTTGTTACTACAATGAAATAACTAAGGCAAGTTGATTTTGTAAAGGAAATGGGTTGATTTAGCACCTAACTCTGGAGGCTGATTGTGTCAGATCATATGCTGTATTTGGTTCAGCCCCTAGTCAGGGCCGAAATACAGGTGGTATCAAAATCCAAAGACGTTTTAGACAATAGTCTCATTTACCACTGACTTGAAATGTTAAATCTTTATTGGTTGAAATTAGGACAGAAACGTTTATCATTAGCACATATGGAACACATTTGAAGTTAATTTTGAACTACATGAGGCAGAAATATTCACAATGCTTGTATGTATATTATGAATTATTTAAGTCTTTTCCGGAAAAGAATAGACACCCTGTCAAATTTACAAAGCAAGAAAATAAAAATACATTTATGTAAATAAAATAGAGCATTTCTTTTTATCATCAGAAATAAATCTGTAATCAGTACAGACAGAAATATAAAAGCTATGCACTATACTACTTTATATTTACCAGTAACAGTTTTTACCTAAAATGTTTAATTTAGAATACTAACTGATGTTTAAGAAGACTTTACATAGTTTTCTTATCTGTAGGATTGTAGCATGAATTAACAACTTACTAAGAGAATATTTCTAGCATTAAAATACTAAAAAGATCAAAGCTACTTCAAATCACTTGATCACATGAAGTGATAATTCTAAGCCTGTTCCCCTACCTACAGTCTTCCTATAAAGGTGCTGCCCCATGATCTCGTTGTTGAGGAAATTCTCTCCATGTTATTTGGCAGAATATGTAATAAGGAACTGAACCCTATTATCAACCTAGAGATGAGTAACCTCTTATATACAAATTAAAGAGCAAATAAAAAAAATCAAATAAGAAATAGCTATGAAGTAATATGCAAAGTGACTGAAATTGTATATAACTGGATAAAATAAAATTTTATTTATTTTAAAATGAAAACTTTTGCAATTTGATTTGGTGACCTCCAGGATTCTGAAATATTTCTGTAGTTACTGGCATTAGCTATTTATTTGCCTAAGACGTACAATGTGATTTTCTTGGTTATTTCTAATCATTTTTCCATCATAATCTGGAGACAAATTATAAATACTTTGCATGTTGATATCATGTTTGGTGACTTTTGTGGGTGACATATGAAGAAATTTCTTTTCACCCTGTAAAGATACATCATTGAAAAATTAAACCACAGGAAGGATTTCATCCAGCCCAGCTTGTTGAATCAATACACATAAGGTGGTTGTGTATAAAAACACACATTACTCAATGGCAGCTATACCACTAAATGGGCAGTTTCAATCCATCATTTACTCTATCTGGAAAGAGATACCATCATCCCTGTCAACTTCCTAAGGTCCTCACTTAGCTCTGTGACTAAATGTAAGTAGTCGGAGACTGTGAGACCTTCTTCAAGGGATCATAGCATCTTTGAACCCAGAAACTATGTCCCTAACTATGTCCCTTGTTTCACACAGAACAACAACAACAAGAACAACAACAACAAAAAAAAAAAACAACTATAGTCCAGATAGATGGAGATTCTATCTGCAAAGTCCCAAACAAGAAATTAATTTAAAACTCTGTAGAAATGCAACTAAACTTATATTTTTCAGGAATGTTAGTGTAAGTTTATGTAGTCAGTCACACATTTCAGATCATAGCACTTGGCTCTGTTGCATTCTCAACTTTGGCATAAGATACAAGGGAAGTTCAAGAAGTCCTTGTTTTTTATTGCTGAGTAGTACTCTAATATGTATAAATTCCATACTTTCTTCATCCATTCTTCCATTGAAGGGCATCTAGGTTGTTTCCAGGTTTTGGCTATCACAAACAATGCTGCTATGAACATCGTAGAGCATATACTTTTGTTGTATGATAAGGCCTCTCTTGGGTATATTCCCAAGAGTGGTATTGCTGGGTCCAGGGGTAAGTTGATCCCGAATTTCCTGAGAAACCGCCATACTGCTTTCCAAAGTGGTTGCACAAGTTTGCATTCCCACCAGCAATGGATGAGTGTACCCCTTTCTCCACAACCTCTCCAGAGACCCAAATTGGAGCACAGGACTGACATCTCAAGGTCCAAATCAGGAGCAGAAGGAGAAAGAGCACGAGCAAGGAACTCAGGACCGCGAGGGGTGCACCCACACACTGAGACAATGGGGATGTTCTACTGGGAACTCACCAAGACCAGCTGGCCTGGGTCTGGAAAAGCCTGGGATAAAACCGGACTCTCTGAACATAGCGGACAATGAGGACTACTGAGAACTCAAGAACAATGGCAATGGGTTTCTGGTCCTACTGCATGCACTGGCTTTGTGGGAGCCTAAGCAATTTGGATGCTCGACTTACTAGACCTGGATGGTGGTGGGGGTTCCTTGGACTTCCCATAGGACAGGGAACCCTGATTGCTTTTCGGGCTGGGGGGGGGGACTTAATTGGGGGAGGGGGAGGGAAATGGGAGGCGGTGGCGGGGAAGAGACAGAAATCTTTAATAAATAAATAAAAAAAAAGATACAAGGGAAGTATGGTCTCCAATATTGTGAACCTACTGTAACAGAATGCCTGCCAATCTAATAATTAATTGGGTTTGCTTAAGTATACTGGCATTGCATTTTAAATGTTCAGTTTTTTATTAATATATAATTTCCCTTAAAATACAGGAAAGGTACTTTACGTGGTAAACGTGCTGACTCCTTCAACCTAAGGATCAGAATTCAATTGCATGGGTGCACACGGGTGAGGAAATTATTGTCGCAACTTTCTCTCTGACCTTCACTTAAGTGATGTGTATGACATTCTCCAAGTACACACGCATACACACAAACACACACACAAGCTATACTATGTTTTAAAAATAGCTTCTATAGAATAACTGCTTTTATAAATGTGCGTGTGTCATCAGTTGGAGAATAGTTTTGAAACAAAGACTGAAAGGTTTTGAGAAAATTAAAGAGTAAAATCATGCTACAAGATGATCACAGTGATAATTCAATAAATGGAGGCTTTTTACCCTATTATCAAACACAGTTGTGCTTGACTACAGAAAATAGCCAAATGAAAAGGAGAAAATTAGGCTCCCTATGGCTACACTGATTAAAAAAATGTCCAAACATGTGAGAACTGCACTGAAGTCACATCTTGGATTTCTGTTTATAATTCATGATAATGAAGTAGAAAAACTGTTCCTTTAGATTCTGATTTAATTACCCTCTCACTGATTAGATCCTATGTTTAGAGGTAAAGATCAGGGAAATTTTTAAATCAAATTATTAATTTATAATTTTATTTGAAATTTCTTTTGCTAGATGCACTTAAACTCATGTGACCCTAAAATAATGATGTCACTTGTGCTATATTATATTTTCTTATTAAAACTGTCAGGCATGGTGATACATGCCTGCAATCCTAGCACTGAAAGTGGGAAGCAGGGGACCATGCGATCAAGGTGCAACTTGCTCTGCACCTCAGGTAATATTTGAACTTTGCATCTTTCTGTCTTAAGCTCCAGAATAGCTAATATTAGGGCCCTGTACCACCAGATCTATTTCAAGATTTCCATTCTTTACTGATCAACTAATTTTCACATTCAAAAATTAGCAATTTAAACAATGAATATATACCATCACAGATGCTGGCTCCTGAACTATTGTGTCATTTTCCCAAGGCATGTTTTCATGACTGCTTTTCAATACTAAACTCTCAGAAGCATTCTTATGTCTGCTTTGTCACACTAAAAGTTAAAAACAAAGCTGCCTAGCTTTTTTGGTTTTCTTTTCCTTTTCTTTTTGTACTATTGATTTCATTGTTGAGTTTATACCCCTATCAGCAAAGGGTTTTATGGAACATTCATGACAGAGGAGGAAGAAAATAGTCTTCTTACTTTCTCTTCTCTAAGGGTGTCTTAATGGTCCTTCCCCAGTCAACTACATTCTGCTCCAGTTTCTAGGTTTTGATCCATTTCCAGAGTTAAAATGACTGTGCTTCCTCAGTACATACCCTTTTACTTTACAAGAGCCTGAGTATGACCTACCCAGTTCTGCTGCCCCTACATTTCCTTTGGGACCTCACACTCTGCTTTCCACATGCTCCATTCATTTCGCAAGGCTTTACTGGGCTTTTAACTTGGGTTATTATTATTGAGTTTTCATTTCTAGTATCATTTTAATTTTATTTTTCAACATATCATTTATGAATTGTATTTTGATGTCTTGTATAGACTAGTTTGTTTTATTTAGCTCTTGTGTTGTGTTAGGAAACTCATTTTTCTTTGAATTGTTTGAAAACATTTGTAGTTACTCCTTTAAATTATTTGTCTGGTAGTTTTTCTTGGTTGTTTTGATTTCTGGCCATCTCTGTTTGTTTCCTTTTGTTTTGATTTCTTTCATGTTACTGTGATTTTCTGATGGCATTGGTTCATTGCCGTGGCCAGCGCAGCCTGGATAGCCGAGACTGGCAGAGGGGTGCCAGGATTGAGACACGGAGGCTTCTTTTCAGGTGGAAGAACAGCAAACTTTATTTTGCCTAGCAACCTTTTATACCTCAACTGCTTCTGTGGAGACCCACTAGCCAAAAAGAACACAAACATCCTTGTCAATTACAGACCACAAGGAAGTTCCACTGTTGGTCAAGGGGAGTGAGGGCAGCTGGATCACAACAGTTCATATGGAGTTTGTTTGCTTGTTGAGTTTTTCTTACTTTACATTTTCTTAAATACTTTTTTACCTGTCTTCCCTTAGTATAGACATTTACAGTATTCAAAAAAAGTAAGTTACAGTAACTTCTTGATGTTTTTCTCTCTGATATTGGTACATAAGACGAGAGACTCATGTCTGGTCTACTGCCATGGTTTTCAGCTTTAGCTGGGAGCTGAATTCCCCGAGATTGTGGATCTTTTCCTGGCTCAGATACAGGCTTCACCTGGAGTCTGGAGACTCAGTTGGTTTCAAATATCCCTACGCCTTTTCCTGGTCCTGATCCTGATGCTGATTCCAATCTTGAGCCCAAAGATTCTCTTAAGGATAGATGAAAGATTATAGCTAAAATGAGAGTTGAAAGGTATGGTACTGGACATGAAAAGGCTTAAGCAGCAGAGGACATTGGGTTCGGAGTAATGAGAAGGAGGGAGTATGGGAAGTCACATGAAAGCCTATTATTTTTCCCAACTCTATTAAAAAATAGAATAGGAAAAATAGTAGAATATAGGTGATATGAAAGAAAAGGAAATGTAGAATGGATTGTAAATGGTTAAGACAGAATGAGAAGGATAATGAAGGGAGAATAAGGAATAGTAGGTGGGTTAAGTCAAACTAATAATAAATGAGAGTCTTACGGAAACTCAATAATTATTAAGATTATTTCAAAATAGAATTTTAAAATATTCTAATAAAATTCCCATGCATTTTTAGATGATGATTCTATTTGTCCGGATTCTCTAGAGAAACATAACTGAAAAAGATGAATCTCTCCATATTAAAAAAAAACTAGATTTATTAGAGTGGGTTAGAAGTTATGCTACAAGTATTACAGCAATTGCTGTCTCCTAATATAAAGCCCAAGAGCCTAGTAAATGCTCAGTCCATGAGACTGGATAACTTCATTATATACTGGTATTCTGAAGAAGCAAGGAATGGCTTGCGAACTAGAGTGAAGGCAAGTAGGTAAAAAAGCAAGTTCTTCATATCGACTGTCACCAGAAGGTTATTCCTGAAGGTGGATCTTCTCACCACTAAAGATCCATATTCTAGACACTGCTTTCCACCTCAAAATGTCTAGATTGAAGGTGGTTCTTCCCTTTTCAAATGATTTAATTAAGAAAAATCCCTTACTGATGTATCTAGCTGTTTGGATTTTAGCTAATTCCAGAAAGATTCAAGTTGAGAACAAAGAACAGCAATTACAATACTTCTTCCAGAAGACATAGGTTATTCAATGAAAATTGAAGTTAAAGACATGTTGAAGACAAGTCGCAAGTACTGAGTAACGGAGGCTATAGAGAACTTCAGAATTACATAAACTCTTGGAATACAGACCATAACTACTTCCCCCTTCCTCCTCCTCTTCCATCTTTCCTTCTATCCCTACCACCACACTCCCAATTTTCTCAGAAGATCTTGTCTATTTCCCCTCCCCAGGGGCATTTATGTATGTTTCTCTTAGGGTTTTTCTTGTTACTTAGCTTCTCTGGGGTCATGGAATATAGATTTCTTATTCTTGGCTTTATAGCTAGTATTCACCTATGATGGGTACACACCATGCTCATTTTTTCTGGGTCTGGGTTACCTCACTATGCAAGCTTCTTCTAGTTCCATCCATTTTCATGCAACTTTCAAGATGCCATTGTTTTTACCACTATCTGGTACTCTATTTTGTAAATGTATCACATTTTCCTTATCCCTTATTCAGTTTAGGGACATGTAGGTTGTTTCCAGGCCCTCGCTGTTACAAATAATGCTGCAATAATCAAAGTTGAACAAACGACCTTGTAGTATGGTCAAGCATCCTTTGGGTATATATCCAAGAGTGGTATTGCTGGGTCTTTTGGTAGTTTGATTTCCAATTATCTATGGAACCACCATACTTATTTACAAGGTGGTTGTACAAGTTTGCACTCACATCAGCAATGGAGGAGTGTTCCTCTTACTCCGCATCCTCTTTAGCATTAGCTGTCATTGGTGTTTTTGATCTCAGCCATTCTAACAGGTATAAGATGTGTCTCAGAGTCAATGCTGAGAACCACAGCAGAGCATTGGGGTGATCTCCCAAAGTCCAGTCAAAGAGAGGGAGGATGGAGGATACAAGCAAAGAGGTGAAGACCATGATGGGGATACCCATTAAAACAGCTTACCAGATCTAATGGAAGCCTTCCAACTTTAGCTTAACAGCAAGGGAACCAGTATAGGACCAAACTGCTTATTTTGGCATTTTGAATCCAATTCTCTCTAGAGGGATACCTTGCTCAGCCTAGATATGGGGTGGAGGGTCTTGGTCCTGTTTCAAATTTAAGTGCTAGACTTTGCTGACTCCCCATAGGAAACTTTACCCTCTCTGAGGAGATGTGGGTGGTGGGAGAGGCTTCTTATGCATCCCCAGCATCCCAGACCATGAAATAATCACACTAAAACTATAAATCACTACTTGGCCAGTCACCTAAGTGTATTGCTAGCTAGCTCTTTTATCTTTGGTTAACCCATTTCTATGAATCTGCGTATTGCCATGTGTCTGTGGTTTAAGAGCAAGTTTCCAGAGCTCTGTTCCTGGCATAAGCTCCATGGCTTCTCACTGACTTCGCCTTCTTTCTCCCAGAATTCAGTTCAGTTAAGTTACATAGTTGTATAAAATTCTGAAAAATGAAGAAAAATTATAATACAAATATTTCATGGGTTGGGAGTGTTCCTGTTACACTGATTTTACAGAGAATGCTTATTTACTAATAGTTGTAGCTAGAGGGGAGTTATTCTCTCAAATATACATAGTATGGATTGTCCCACGCTTAAAAGGATAGCTCTACATACATGTACTTGTGCAAAGCTAACTTTGTGATTAACAGGTCACGAAGGAAATATACACATATATGTGTGTGTGTGTGTGTGTGTGTGTGTGTGTGTGTGTGTGTGCAAAAGATATGAATGTATGGTGAGGGGCATTGAGAGGTGGGAAGGTGGGGGTTATCTGGAGTAGAAGGAAGATGAGATAGTGAGGAGGGCTACTGCAACCAGAATGTATGATATCAACATGCAATATTCAGTAAAATGTTCTGAAAAATGATTGGGCCAAATGGACAAATAATTAAAATGTGATGTTGAGAAAATGAATTTTGAAGGCCATAGCAAAATTCAAGTCAATAAAATCAAACCAGTATGTTATTGCTGATAGTTATTTGCTTCAGTTACTGGTATCATTCATCCAGCATTATGGTCTCTAGGAATGGAAATGCAAAGTTAACCTTTACTGTAAATAGTCTTCCTATTTTTTGTTATTAGTATTAAATTAGGACAATTAGATATATATCTATTGTCTTTGTTTCTTGTTCATTTTTGATATTAACACAAATAAATGAATATATGAAAAGGTAAAATTTCAGCTTCTAGTTCTAGTCCATCATGAAAAGAAGTGAGAGCAGGTATCCAGAGACAGGAATCATTGCAGAGGCCATGGGGTAACTCTGCTCATGGAATTGCTCCTCATGGCTCCTCAGTCTATCTTGTTATAGCATCCAGGACCACCAGTCCAATAATGGCATCATCTACAACAAACTGACCTTTCCCCCACTGAAATATCAAGGAAGAAAATTCACCACCTATTTGCCCCAGTTTAATTTAATAGAGGTATTTACTGAATTTAGATTCCCTTTTGCGAAACTACTCTAGCTGTATTAAGTTGACATAAAAGTAGCCAACACACTTCTGATTGTTGACACTCCCACACCTTCCCTTCCAGAAAGATCGCTTAATCCTAAGAATTTCAGGGTTCAGTAGCCTCTCCTTTATGTTACATGACATTTCTGGCTGCAGGCAGTAAACTAAATTTCTAGTAAGAGGCATGATTTCCTTTCTGTGGAGTGACCTAAATCCAATTAGACAGCTGCAAATACCATTATCACACAGTTAAGGATATCTTACATGATGATCACATTTGTGGTTCATAAACATCACAATTGGGTTGGACTATTGCTACCTCACCCTCTTCAGCGTGCACAGTACCTTCTGGTACTATGAAAGCTAAACCAAAGGAAGGGGACATTCATGTTAGATCCAGCTCAAATCTGAGTCCTATGTCCTAGCTATATAATGTTTTCTAAATAAAATTTACCCTTCACCGTGGATCTTTAATGAGAACCTACTTCCTCTGTTCTACTAAGTCACCATAATTCCTAGATACATTCTATAATGTAGCCTTTTACCTACAGATAGACATAGCTCTCACCCCTCATTAAAGAAGCTTCTCTTTACAAAAAACAAAGACTATTACAAAAAACTTTAATAGACCCAATGGAGAAATGAATTTATCACAGTAAATCAAGTCCCAATGAACAAACCTACAAAGCATATTCTTCTGGAAAACTACAAGAAAACCAGGGGTAAGAGAGGTTTGAAATATTGTTTTTGTTCTTTCTTTCTTTCTTTCTTTCTTTCTTTCTTTCTTTCTTTCTTTTTTTGCTTCTCTCTGGCTTAACTTCCTCTTTTCTTTTATTTTTTATTAAGAATTTTTAATATAATATTTTCTCATTTTTTATAGCTACCCCTGTTCCCACTCCCTTCCCTCCTCCGGCTGCCTCCACTTTCCCTCCTCTCCCCTCCTCATCCACTCCTCAGAAAGAATAAGGCTTCCCATAGGAAGTCAACAAGGTCTGAAACTTAGCTTCTAGGCAAGACCAAGGTCCTCCCCTGTCATATCTAGGCTAAGCAAGGTATCTCTCCAAAAAGAATGTGCTCCTAGATCCAGTTCAAGCACTAGGGATAAATCCTGTTCCCAGTGCTGGTGGCCCCACAGACTCTCCAAACCTCACAACTGTCCCCTATGCATATACTAAATTTGGAATGATAAAGAGAATAGCATGATCCTTGGGCAAGAATGAAAGATTGTTAAAAGCAGAATACCAGAAAGTCAGTTAAAAGACTGTCTCCTAGAAATGGTTGACTAAACAAGATCTATATAGTGGCAATATCAGTAGATAGACATGCCAAGGGTGGAAAATCACATGGAGTTCCCTGGTGACAAAAATTACTGGCAATTAATGTTGAGAGGATTAGAATTGGGGGGATTATCCTCTTAATTGGTTATCAAATACAAAAGTTTTATTTGGTAAACAACTGAACAATGAGTAAAATTCACATTCACTGAATCAAGAGTTTTGTTGTGGAAAAAGTTTCAAAACAAATCCCTTGTGTAAGAATTATCTTAAACTATGGAAATGTCTTTCTGGGGTCACGTGACTAAGAACGGTTATTAATATTCAATATTCTCTGAATGCATCCAATCCTCAGATGTATTTTTACTAGAGAATTTAGATTCTATGGAACTGTTTTTCCTTTTAGTTGCTGTGATCTCTAGGAGTGATACTCAAGATCTTTCTAGTTCAAAGTATTTCATTTTGTTTAAAACTCCTGATAAAAGGTTATATATATGTAAATCATATATATAAAATGGAACTTCAAATTACTCTGCTTCTGCTCATCAAATCTGGAGAGAGAGAGAGACAGAGAGAGACAGAGAGACAGAGAGAGACAGAGACAGAGAGAGACAGAGAGACAGAGAGAGACAGAGACAGAGAGACAGAGAGACAGACAGAGAGACAGACAGAGAGACAGAAAGAGAGAGACTGTGTGTGTGTACTTGTTTATTTGTAATTTGATAATTTTCTTAACATATATTTACTAAAATGGATTCAGAACAGTATTTGGGAAAAATGTTGTCATTATGTTTACCAGCAATACATGACTTAAAAATTGATGATATTCTTTAAAGGTTTGAATGTAGGCATCCCTCTTTAACCATTAGGACCAATCCACATCTGATTATCTGGCAACTAACTTGATTAATTGTAAATGTGATTCAGTCTCCTCTTGCCTAACTAGATCAAGTTGCTAGTTTGCCTTTCCTCATCACAAGCAAAAACATTTTAACATATAATTTATTTCAAACCGGTCACACTGTAGGAATAGTGAAATGAGAATTCTGAAATAACAAAAATAAAGGTGTCCCCCACTAGTAGTTTACATTCTGAAGGGAGAATGAAAACAAAATATTGCTGGTTTCAGTGTGATATAGTGCATTTGAAATGACAGTGGCCCACACAGTGCTGCAGAGTGCAGAAGAGGATCATTTAAATCACCAAGGTATTCTTAGAGAATACCAAGCACAGTCATGAAGTAAGACTTGAAGAAAGAACTATAAAGGTTAAAGAAAAATGTGAGGCCGGCACTTTTGTCAAAGGAAACTGTATGAATAAAAGAACAGAACTGTGAAATAATATATCGTATGAGGCACTTTGTAAGAAATGTGTGCTGTAAAATAGCAAGAAATGAATCGGTTTCTATAAAAGGGGCTCAATTCATCCGAAGAACTGATGAATCATGCTTATGAATTCAGACTTAATCATTTAGGTAATAGGAAGCAATTGGACACTTGAAGGTGTGGAATAAGTGACCCGGACAAATTCTGTCTTCAGAGAAGTCTCAGTAGCAAAGAGACTGGCTTCAGTGTGTGGGCTTTGAAAAGTATTAAGAACTTTGCTACCCACCAACTTTAGATTTCATTTTTTTGAAAGACATAGTATGAAGAACAGTAGAATTTTAGATTTGTAGTCTGATAGAAAATCTTTATCGTTAAAATGGTGGAATTAACAGGGTACATAAAAATTATAAGGTAGTCAGAATTCCAAAAAGTGAAAGGACAGGTTTGAAATTTCCAAATGTGTGGATGGACTCTTGTGAGTAACCTGTCAGACCACCATGCGGATATTTTCGATTTAAATTTCACCGTGTGCTTATGACGTCACTCTCTAGGCAGGCTAAGGGATGGCTTGGAACACTTATGGATGGGTGGGTTAAGTCTACCATGCTTAAAGAGAAAAGACAAAAGGAAGGGACTGATAAAGTGGGACAGAAAGAAAACCAGGCAAAAGGCTCATAAGCAAAAGTCTTGCTTTCTTCCTTTCAGGTGTATGAATGTTTCGTCTGTATGTGTGTATGTGTGCCATGTGCAAGTCCTCTGCCCTTGGAGGTCAGAAAAGGGCATCAGATATTCTCTTACTAGAATTTAGAATGCTTGTTAACCACTGTGTGAGTTCTGAAAATAAAAATCAGATCTCCTGCAAGAGCAGTACGTACCATTAAGTGCCGAGACATATTACCAGCATCAGGTATTTTCTTCTAGCAAGCAAATTGTATGCACTCCATACTGGGATGGGATAAATGAGGAGAAGTTCGAAGGACACAGGCAGGTAGGGGAACAGCATCTGGCCTCTTAATAGGGCCACTTTCATTTCTTTGGAAAAATAGCAGAGATGAAAAAGACTATTCAGGGGCAAAGAAAAAATAAACTTCTTTCATTTTTCTTGCACTTGGGTAAGGAAATTAGGAGGACCACAGGGTCTTATAAAATGCCCAACCAAAAGCCCCACCACCCAATTCAGAAATTCTCTCTTATAGGAAAGAACTCTTTCAATTTTCTATCAAGCCGTTACTTTTACATTTTTTTCTTCAGTTTTGGCTTGTGTCTTTCTTGTCATTTCCTGCCTTAAATGTTACTTCAATAGCTAATTCTTTTCTTTTTCTCAGAAACCAACTAATTTGTAACCAACATCCCATTACATGAGGGCTCTGGGAAATTAGTAATTAACTCTGAATTTGAAGGTGATCCTAGAAGTGCTGAAGATGAGAACAGGACCTGAGAAGAGACTGTCCTCTGTTACTTTTCTCCACATTAAAACGGTACTGAAGTTGAGTACCATGTCTGGGGAAATCAAATCTTGATAGATTCTGGAAGTTTCCTCCCAAGATTTAAACAAGGAGTAGACAGCTGCCAGGGACGAGCCTGAATCGGCCACACAGTCTTGTTTAGATTCTTCAGACCTATCAGCATCCTGCAGGCTGTGCAGACAGCTGCGGGATAACGATTCTGTGTACTTACAGGTGTTTTGGTGGACTTCGGGATTTGCAGCTGTTTTGAGTCATTTGTGGGTCTGTAAGTAACTCCCCTCAACCATGCTACTCTTAGTAATCCCATAGAAAACACATGGCTTCTCAAAGATAGACTTCAGTGCCATCATTACTTTGGTCTGTGATGAGTTCCCTTTCTTGGGTATGTATATGGGTGTTGTAACTGGGTAAAGTGGTTCTCACAAATGATAGGAAAAAGAATTTTCTTCACTTATTCATCTCATGTGTATTTTAAACACTTAATACTGGTTTTAAAATGGCACACAAAGCAATGACCTCTTTTTTTTTTTTTTAGAACCACAATAATATATTGAAGTAACTTGTTAAGCACTTATGTGAAAAGACTCATTTCTCTTTGGTGCCTTATTCTTACCCAAGTCCTCTGAGGTGCAAATCTAAGGAATAACAAGAGCAAGAAGAAATGGCCTTCCTTTGTCCATGCTGCTTATTTATTTGAGTTTCTTTGCACACGTTTCTTCACAAATCAACACTCAGGGAAAGGGCTGTTGTTGTTGTTGTTTGTTTGTTTTTGAGATTTTCTTTGTAAATGTTAGGGAGAAAGGAGGCAGAAGGAAGATTCCAGGCTGAACATGGCTGGCAGACTAAACCTGACCATGAGAGGAGAGAGAGGGAGGGACAGAGAGAGAGAGGACCTGCTGATCAAGGGTAAAGGTAAGAACTGTGTTTGATTGTTTGTTTGACTTTGATTTTAGTTTTGTGACACCCCATTCTTCATGGTAATTATTGCTAAAGTCACATATATTGGTATAATTTGACATTTTGAAATTCTGATTTAAAATATAGATTTACTTATATAATTTCCCATGGAAATACTGCCAAAATATACCTGACTGTGTAATGAGAGCTCTAATCCCCTCTGTAAAAGGTATCATGTTGTCATTGTGAGAGTCACCTCCAAATAAGGTGTGGATGTGCCTCTATGCGGTTTATAAAACTTGAAATAAATATTGGTTACTTTCAATGAGTTCAACATAAACTGAGGAAAAAATGTAAGCCTTTGAATTATTTGAAAGGGAAAACAGTTCATTGGAAACACTAAGTATTTGTGGTTAAATAGATCTTTACACGTTTCACAAAAATAGTGTGAACTTTATCCTGATAGCAGAATAAGTCCTGCATAAATAAGTCTGTGTATGGTGTGTGTGTATATATGTGTGTGTCTGTGGTTTGCATGTGTATAATTTTATATTTAGTGTTCATATATATATATATATAATATATATGTTTGTAGGAATACATATATATATCTATAAGCTATAGGTATGTTTACATGCACACACACAAATAATATAAAGATATTTTGGTTCATTATTCTGACCACATCATTCTTGTCTCTTGTGTCTGGCTCCTGACAGACATCTCTTATTTAGTGTTGTCCCTAAACTCAGCTGAGAAGGGAATTTGAAAGCAAGCACATTTGAGGTACTTAATCAAAAGCATACCACTTTCTATTATTTGGTGGTTGTCCTCATTTGTATAAAGGAAAGGAAGGTGAGAAGGGTATTGTAACTGCTAATGGAAAGTACCCTAACATTCCCTTAACCACAGATTCTGGAAAAGTAATCCTCTTAAAGGCCGTTGCTGTGTTGAACTCTGTTTCACACTTCTCTACTTGGACATGGAGTATCTGTTTCCTAGCAACAGTCCTCAGTTTTATGTCACTTGACTAGTTCTCAATTTAATGACCTCCACTGAGGCTTCTGCTTCAGACAGTTTGAGACAAGGATTGGGAATGGCAAGGCACAGTTAATCTTCTTTTGTCATTTGTGGATGCACTTACACAATCAAATCACCATCTTCTGGGTAAGTCTGGTCAGATTCAGGAAAGGGCCTAGGGGAATCTTGCTCTTTTCACATCTCACCCTTCTGACCAATTTTGCTCTGATTTCTCAGCTTTGCTTACACTAACAAGCATTTTGTTAATAATCCAGGTCTGTCAACCATACCTTCCTCTTTCTCAGCTATTACACTCTCAGCCATCCTTGAATCTGCGACAGAGACACAAATTTGACTTATTGCTATGAGAGTCTACGCCTCCTAAATTTATCTTTATTATATCATATAGATGTTTCTATCAAAAGTGAAAAGTGCTGACAACCTACTTCATAAGCATGGATTTTCCGGCTCAGGTGCGGGAATGCACAGTGCCCTTACAGCTGCGATTCATGATGTGTAGATATCAAGTTGCTTTTTATTTTGGTAACAAGAATGGCTTCTTCTTAACTTTATTATTATATTTTTGTCTCTCAAACTACTTATGCCTACGTAGGTCTATACCTAGAATCTGCCACTTGGTCATGACACTTTTTAATAATATATATTATTAGGATATATATCAGTGGAAAATAATTAGCCTTAATTATCAAAACAATATTGTTCATTACCACTGGGTGTTTATATTTCAACTGCTATAACAAAATATAATGAATGTATTATAGCTTATAAATAACAAATACATAAGTCTTGCTTTCTAGGGGCCTGGAGCTAAGGCATGTTCAGTGCCCAGGGAAAACTGAGTCCTGGAAGTCAGTGACTTCCCATTTTTGCCTTGTTCGCCTTCTTTATAACATCAGTAATCTCATGGACACATCTTATGCTCTAATATTTTTCTACACTAAATTTCCCAAGGTAATCACCCAACAAAGCTGTTCTAAAGTTACAACTCATGGGTTATAAAAGACATAAAGATTGAAACCATAAAAATTTCACCATTCTACATGTTTATTAGGTATATTTGAGTTTTAACATGTGTGTGTGTTCACAATTACTACATATTTCAGGATGCTCAGGTTTTCTTTATTTTTTTTCAGGTATATATTAAGTATTTACAAGAGGAAATAAAATATAATAAAGGAATGACAGAGAACATTTCCAAAGGATAACACCAGAAAACAGTATTAATACTAATACAAGACTTATGTTCTGTAGCAAGGACCACAGAAAACAAACATAGTGTGTATTTGCTTACAGGTGGACATTATCTATCAAGTACTTGGTAAGAAGGATACAATCCATGTAACCACAGAGTTTAGTAATAGAGTATGATACAAGGAATACTGGAAGAAGCTCCCTAGGAAGTGGAATTAGAATAGAGAGTTAAGGATGCGCAGGGTGGGGGTACTGGAACAGGAGGATCAAACAGTGAAGGGGGGAAGTGGGGTGAGGAAATGGATGCAGAGAAGGGCAGTTTAAACTCATCCCACCTGAACAACCATAAGGAAACCTAATTCAAAAGAAAATTCCTAAAATATAAACTTTTGGAGAATATTATTTTAAGGCGTGTGCCTTTTGTTTATCCTGCATTTGTTTAATTCTTTGAAGCTGAGTTACTGTGTCTGTGCAAAATACCTGATGGTCCTAATAAAGGTCTGAATAGCCAATAGCAAAGGAGAATCAACGATAGGCAGGGCTGGCAGGCAAAGAGTATAAATAGAAGGAGATATCATGAGAGGAGGAACAAGGAGAGAACAAGAAAAGGAGGACATCATGGACCAGTCACCCAGCTACCCAGTAATCCAGCCACACAGTCACCCAGCCACACAGTCATCCAAGGAGAAGGAAGTAAGGAAGGTATACAGAAATAGAGAAAGATAAAACCCCAGAGGCAAAAAGTAGTCTGGATAACTTAGTTTAAGAAAAACTGACAAGAAACAAGCCAAGCTAAGACTGGGCATTCAAAACTAAAAATAAGCCTCTGTGTGTGGTTTATTTGGGAACTGGGTGGTGCCCCCCTCAAAAAGCCAAAAGAGTAAAACATTATAAAGCAATAAACATATATGAAGGCAATGTAAATGGAATCAGTAAACAGCAGTGCAGATAAAACCTCATCTGAACCTCTCTTATCACCAAATGCAGTCTACTGTTACAGGAATAGAATAGGTTGCATACAATTGAGTTGTTGGCCAGCTCTAAAAGTTGGCACATGACCCAGTAGCTACACAACCCATTGAACTCATAGAAGTCAAGTTGGTGCCTACGTAGAGGCTTCATGCCTATGGACTAGAGTTCATGGTTCTTAAGGTACTCGACATGTTACCAACGAAAAATGTAAACTCAACCCAGCTAAAAAATTCTTCCATCTATAATTGTTATCTGCCTATAAGCTGCACTAGTATAAATGTGATACAAAGTTCTGAGTAAGCAACGAATATCTGATTGTGTTTAAGGCTTAGTCCAGGAGATGGAACCCATCTATAGCACTGCTTAGAGAGCCAAGATCCTGAGATTAGATGGGTCAAGAACCTAGGAGCAAAAACCAATACCCTGCTCTGTTATAGGAACAAAAAGAACTCATGATGATACTCAGCTGTTTTAATATATCGGTGTCTTGCTTGGCTATAATCAAAGACGTTTTCTCCTACAGTAGAAAGGAACAAATATAGAAACTCACAACTGAAAAATGATGGAAGAGTGAGAGACTTTGGAATACTCCTATATAGGGTGTCACAATCAAATACTATACCATTGGTGTTTAGGGCATTATGCAGAAGAGGAGTCATAATGAGTGTAAGAACCAGAGAGGTTGGAATACACTAAAGAAACAGCTTCCTCTAAAACCACAGTAAGACTGACATGTGTGAAGTCAGAGAAACTGTGGTAACATGCACAGAGCCAGCACCAGTCTGGACCTGATGGGTTCCCAGCACCAAGAGAGAAAGGGACATGAACATGACCCTCATCCCTAACCCCAAACCTATCTCCTATTGATAACCTCTCTCAAATCAAAGTCCGTTTTCTCCAACAGAGCCTCACTTGAGATACAAACTGCTCTTAGGGTAGGACCCATGCCCAACAGGATGCTGTTTTTCAATTTTAAAATCAATCCAGCCTTCAATACAGTTTTAAGAGAAGCTGTTTTTATTTCTATTGCAAATATGATGTTAACTTGCAGCAGTCTTTTCTGCAACTCATCATTTTCCCTCAAAGTAGAAAATATATGGAAAATAAATTGGTAAAATGAGGGAGAGTGGCAGGGACAGGACAGAAAAAAAGAGAGCACTCAGGCTTAAAGAACTACACGGGACTGGAGCCTGGAACATACCGACCTGAGGCAGAAAAAAGTCACTGGGGAGCCAGCATGTTGAGGATGGTGAGGAATAGCAGCATGTGCGAAAATATTTTAAGAAATAATTTTAGGGCCTGGGAAGATGTCTCAGTTGATAAGATTACCTGCTGTGAAATCAAGAAAGAGAGGGAGATGGAGGAGAGAGAGATGCACATTGAGGTTGACCTTGTTCTGTATTTCCCCTTCAATGATAACCAAGAAAAATCCAGGAATTAAATATAGCACAAATTCAAGCATAAGGTGCCATATTCAAGCCTGAAAATAAACATCTCAAATGCAATCCCTCTATTTTTTTTAATTACCAATTATAGGCAAGTGCTTAAAACAGCAATAATGTCATTCCAGACCTAGACCCTACTGAGTTACTTTTATCTCCAAATTTGATGTCCAAATACTACAGAGACAATACTCTTAGCACCTTTTGGTTTTGATTCAGCTGATGTGTAAAGACACCTCCCTGAAGCGCTCTATACCATGCCTGAAGGGTGTGAATTACTGAGATATTGTCTACTGTTCCACCTTTCATAAATCAACTGCTGATTCACTCAACAAAGATGAGGCCATATATGCTGAAAAAAAACCCCTGCTTTTAGGAGTGACATTTTTAAAAATTAAAGTCTATTCAGTTCTATATTAGTAACAGAGACAATGCAAATAAGATGCTTTTAAAATAATACCTAAAATAACTCCTGAAAACAATCTCTCCAAATATTGTGGCTGGCAGATTTATTTAATAGGCATTCATAGTTGACCGAAACTCCATTTTCCTTTAACTTTAACTTTTCCTTCTTACTTGACCTCAACTTGAGCATGATATTACTAGTATGAATATATGCAAGGATAAGTGCATAATTCAAATGAGTATATTCCTGTATTTGTTTTAGCACAATTCTTATTTTTAAAATGCCCCAACTTCTGTGAATGTCTGTGAATAAATATGGGAGTGTGCCCATCAAAATTCTGTGTGCTGAGCTCCAAGGATGACCTTAGATGCGGGGTCTCAACTTTCACCTTGTTAAAAACAGAGTCTTTTGGTGAGTTGCTGTGTATGTCATATTTTCTGGCCTTCTGGAGCTTTCAAGGATCTTCCTGTCCCTGTCTATCATCCAACAATAGAATTACATAGGTCACCACTCTGCTTGACTTCACTGATTTCTGGGGATATGAATGCATCTTCACATTTTTGCAGCATGCATCTTACCAAGAGCAATATCTGCAGCCTATATGTCAGGATATTTTAGTAAGAGATTTAAAAAATATTTTAATTAATAGATATTCTAGCCACAATCTTGAATAATAATAACATATTGGGCCTGGGAAGATGTCTCAGTTGATAAGATTACTTGCTATGAAATCAAGAAAGAGAGGGAGATGGAGGAGAGAGAGAGATGCACATTGAGGTGGACCATTTTGATGGAGGTGTGACTCTGGAGGTGGAATTTGATGATGCTAAAATTCACACCACGCCCAGAATCCCCAGTTTCCCACCCTGACTCTTTTGTTCTCAATATATGAGTTTTTAACTAATATTTTAGTACTTTATCTTCCTACTGGCTCCTGCTATGATAGTCATGGATTCACGCTCTGAAACAATAAACAAGCTCGTGATGCTATGCTTTCTTTTATAAGTTGCCTTGGTCATGCTCTATTGTCACGTTAATAAAAACGTGACCAAGACAACTAAGAAACCAATAAACAACAAAAAAAAATCATTTAAAACTTCTTTTTCTGAACTAAGCATTTGGTCTTGCTTAACAGACTTCAAAATAAGTTGATATGAAAAGACACTTGTCACTTTCTATTCCTCCAGAATCTCTTGTCTTTATGCAGTACAAATATGCATATTATATATTGTAAATCATATCTCAGGAACTGACACTGGGGATAAAATGTTAAATAAATTGTTCTGTTATACACAGAAGTATTGCTTTCTATTCTTGAATTGATATATCCTATCAAAATATGTATTTCTGATAATAGCTAAAACTATCTTTACTATGATTGAGGCTTCTTAGTTTTTCAACTATACATTCTTAAACAAGAACACCACCATAAATGAACAGAAAAATGCTTGAGATCTTTTGTATTTCAATGTTATGGTATGTGATTGGATTTTTTTTTTCACATGGTTATAATGTTGCTTGAGTGTAATTATCTATTTTGAAGTGTAAACCATCATTAAAATTAATTCTAAATTACCTTGCTTCACAGGCCTGGTAGTAGCGATTGTCCCCAAGTGGGCACTCTGACCAGTGACGCTACCGGAAAGTTGTATATGGAGTTCTAGGTTTGCAGCGTTCCTTTCAGTCATCAATACTTGGTTGCCTTTTCATGTTACAACTGTTTTGAATCACCAATGCCCCTGTAATTTGCTCTTGAAACAGTCTTGTAACTAACCTCAAGTAAACAAACTCATGGGCCAACTAAGCTATACTTGGGGGAATCATTTATTGTATATGTCACATATTTTCTGTCTTGAAAATTGAGACTTTGTTCATGGTCCTTTAGGATAATAACAGAAGAACTGTATGATATCTCCAGAAAATATGGGAAAGTTTTCTTTGCTGCCTTTATCAGGAGACAAAACAGTTCCAACAGAAGGAAAGATCCACAAATACACAAGAAATAGCTTGTGCCACTAACAGAAGCTGTAGCAATTAGTTAAACTGTCAATAATTTCAGAAGTTTCTGTTACCTAAAACTGCAGAAGTAACTTAAATATTTACAAGAATAATTATTGTCTGATTTTTCTAATTTAACTTTTCTTGCATGATTTCTTAACAAAAAAAAAACCTGGCATGTTATCTGAAAACTGAGAAGTCAAATTAGATGGTTATAGAAAACAGCCTTAGGAAACATGGCAATACTAATTGAAAACACATTAAGAAAATTTCTTTTATTACCATAAATTTTCAAATCTTTCTCAATTGATTAGAAATAATTCCATTACAGTGAAAGCAACTATTGGGGTGGAAATTAATAGCACACCTAGAAAGGGGTGCAGACAGTACAGACACAGGCGGCCCGCTACTATTCCCCTCTCGCTCTCACTCCGGAGGGTGTCCTTCCTTTCTGCTTTTACTTCGTCACCTGAGGAAATGACTACTTGCTTACTCCATCTGTGCCTCCATGTGGATTCTTGTCTTTGGGGAGGATGCTAAACATTTTTTTAACAAACAAAATTATGTAGATCAAACGTAAAGTGGAAGTTTACTTTATTACAGCCATGTATGTGGGATAAATGCTTAATTGGAAAATGTGAAACAAAAAATAAGTCAAAACAGAGATAGGGAGAAGAGAGGTAAGAAGGAGGGAGACAGATACTGGAGAGGAGAAATGGAGAAGAGAGGGGGAGAGAGGAGCACAAGCATAGAATTGAGTTTTCAAAATAGAGTTGAAAATATAGTAGACAGCCTTCTCATGTCATGCTTGATGGTTAATTTTGATTGTCAAATTCACATAAAGTTTTGGATAGGTCTGTGAAGAATTTTCAAGATTAAGTAAATTAAAGATAGAAGATCACACCCTTAATGTGGGCAACATCATCCTGTGGGCTGGGATCCCAAAGTAAAAGGAGAATGTATTCTGAGAATTGGCATTCATGGTTGGTTTTTCTTACTGTAAATGCAATGCTAAAAGCTCCCCGTGTCCCCTCTACCATGTTCTCTGGACATCACAGGTGTATTCCCTAAAACTGTAAACTAAAGTGAACCATTCCTCTTTATAATATTTTGTCAGTAATAAAATAAATTACTGCACCATTGTAAATGGAAATATCTCTATGAATTCTACAACACAGATCCATTGTTGGTGCCAAAAAAGAGACAGAATTTATTAAAGTTACCATTTTCCCTGCAAATACAAGTTTTGAGGAAATAAATTCTACAAAGCTCATAGCTCATACTTACTACATTAAACAAAATTTCTGACTCAAACAGCTAGATGCAGCATTATAAAGCATAATTGTAAATTTATTGTCATTCTGGAAAATATTCTCCTGTCCATCTCTTATAACTCAAAATTCTCATGATTATTCTATAATGTTCCTGGACCATATCCGTCTTCCGTGCATGAACATTTGATTTATATACTGTCTGCTTTTTCTTCCTTCTGTCCCCCAAAAAGATTAAACACAAAAAAAACAATGAAATGTGGCAAAATCAATAACTGCATTTAAAGAATGCACAGTACATATTTTGAACTTGGTAAGTAAAATCCCAGCCTTGGTCTGACATCATATACTTATGTGACTTATATATTAAGTTAGTAGTCAGTCTGTGTTTCAGATATTAATTCCGTCTTTCAAGTAACCATGACAACTTTCTAACCACATGACCATATACTGTGCTACCTAGTATATATACCTGATAATTAAACTGGTTGCTGAGGCTCCGTCTTGTTTTAAAGTGTGAAAATCATCTTCAACATTACATTTCTGAAAATTCCTTTAAAACTGATTTTGAAGGAAAAATGTTTCAAAAGTGAAGTACATAAAACCAATTTGTAGCAAGAGTTAAGACACCTGCTTCAGGCAGAAAAGCTGGCTATTAGGGACACTGTAGTCAGAATGATAGGTGATAAGTACTGAGGAGACAGAAGAAAGGCAGAGAGATGGAAACGGCAGTACAGAAGCAAGTTCTTGCATGATTGGTGGCTTAGAGTTTAAAGAATCAAGTCAGAAACCAAATACCATGGGAGACTTCTAAAACCTACTAGTATATTTCAGTTAATTAGCCACTACATCTCATACACAACCTTGTTCATTTGCCCTTACAATTCAATGGCTTCCTGGTGTCAGCAACTAGGAATGACTGCTTCATAGACCTTATAGGATCATCTCTCATTAAATTGACAAAACTGATGGACTGAGAATGAGAGAATTTATTTAATCATTTGTTCAGCTTTATGACATAACACATGCAAAAGGTTTTCATTGTACTAAATTGTAGAATAACATTGAATTAAATTTTCTAAAATTAAAAAAAAAAAAAAAGCTGGCTATTGGCTCAGAGCGGGAGAGCAGGCCCTAGACATCCCCATGGCGTGAGAGCAGAATTGCCCCTGTTGGCAGGGGCATGGGTGAGATGACCTTGGGCACATGCAAGCTGGAGAACTGACCCCACTACTTGTCTGGTATAGAGCAGCAGAGATGAGGGAGAAATGCTCCGCCCCAACCCTTGACCCTCACTAACTTAAGCAGGTGGGAGAGCTGATCCCTGAGTCATGAGAACCTCTGGAGTGCTGGCCCTGCCCCTCACCTACTGCATCACTTACAATGATCTTGGTGGTATGGGTGCCTCTAGAGAGTTCCCCCTGGTGCCAAAAAGTGACAGCTGGGTGGCTGACCAACCCAGCTACCACCCAGGCCCAAAACCAAGGCTATGAGTTGATCCACCCAACATTCACTCCAACTATGAACTTCTAGAGCACATGAAGGGGTCCTAACTTGTTCAAAACATCTATCCTTAATCAAGAGCAATATTTATAGTAAGCTTTGAAAAGTCAGAGCAGTTTCCTCGATCATTTGTAGAATTTCACTTCTACTTAGATTTCCAAATATCTATAATTGTGCAAGTGCATGCATAGGGACCCGAATCTCTACCAAAAAGAAAACATTTTGTGAAATTACTTTCATTTGAGAACTGGTTGGCTTTCTTGTAATATTTATTTATATTGAAAACAAGAATGAGATATGTTCAGACACAGCTGGGAAACATCGCTTCTCCTTGTAAAAATTTTATCTGTGAGTAGAACTCTAAATATCATGAAAAGAAGGTAATTCTGACAGTCATGGTTGTCTAAAACATGATCCTGGCACTTGAGAAAAAAAAATGAGGCCTATCCAGACATCAGTGTCATCCTTTACCTCATAGCAAACAAGGATGCAGCAGGGATAAAGGATATGCTGACTCAAAATCTCATAAACAATGATGTGGCATTCCCCTCTGTATGCTGTGAATATCATTGGCTAATAAGGAAATTGTGTTGGGCCTGCACAGAGCAGAACAGAGTTAGGTGGAGAAAGCTAAACTGAATGCTGGGAGAGAGAAGGTGGAGTCAGGGAGATGCAATGTAGCTGCTGCTGGGAACAGGCATGCTAGAATCCTGATGGTAAGCCACAGCCATGTGGCGATACACATATTAACAGAAATGGGTTAAATTAGTATGCAAGAGTTAGTCAATAAGAACATAGAGCAAATGGGCTAAGCAAAGCAGTGGTTTATTAATACAGTTTCTGTGTGGTTATTTCGAGTCTGGGAGCCAGGAACAAAAAAGTGGGCTCCCACAACAAAACCAAACCAAATAAAAAGTGTCTTATTTTTAGAATAAATAAAAAAAATTGATACCAAACCTGTGCTGTAACTCTGAACTAGCAAGACATTGTAACACCCATCCAAATCTATGCTTGACAGTGCATTTGTGCATTCCTTTATTTCTCCTTCAAACATTTGCATCCTCACAATCAGGCAGACAACAATGACATGTGTCACTTTGGGCACTGTTCACATGTGAACTCAGCACAGGCCTCCAAAACTCCAGATCAGTTCTAAAGAGATACAATTAATCTTGAAAATTCTCAGAACTTTAGCGTGCATCCTGATAAAATTTGAAAAAAATCTGATATATACAGCACACATTTCAACCATGCTTCTTTCTAGTCAATCATTACACCAGCAAAAGCAATAACATATCTGAATATAAAGATATTGCTTTCTGTGAATTTTGTACATGATTACAAGGATTTTGATCAAATCCATCCCCTTCCACAACTTCCCATATCTTCCCTCACCAAGAATCAACCAATTATGAATAGTACTTCAGTTAGCAGTGAAGCTTTATGAGCCCTTCCTTTAGTCCTGTTGGGATATTCTTCTTGCTGAATCCTGTGCCAGTGATGTGTGTCTATTCACAGTGGCTGTGTATCATATGGGCAACAGTGTTGACATGCCAACCAAACACTGATTGCCACTCTACATAAATTTATAAGCTATGCATTCTTCTGTTTTTCAGTTTTTCCAAAGGATTGTCTGGATTTTTAGTAAACTCTCGGTCTATGAGATTATTTCACTTTATTTTATCCATCCACGTTTCACTTATTTTTATAAATGTGCATTTTTTCCTATGTGAGCAGGTAAAATTGACTTAAGCATTTTCCACAAGTTCATTTATTAATCAAGAATGTCATCTCTCTGTCATCTCTGCATGATTTTAGTAATCACTTAGACGGTCTTTGATATTTTACAAGTTGATCAAACAAAGAAATTTATTGATATGAAGAAGAGAGATGGTATCAGATTTATTCTGGTAAGCATGTATAAGCTGTCTTTCAGTATTGATTAATGATAAATGCAGTCAGGATGCATTTACTTCAAGTTACCAATATGATGCCCACTTAAATCCCCAAATTAATAAAATTTGATATTTCCACTCCCTATTTTGTTCCTCATTTGTCCTATTATTTTAATAGTGACAATTTGTGAAAATTGGGTAGACGATCCTCCATTATTCAGCTTATGTTTCTCAAGTATCACTTGGAGAGTAGAATTTAAGAGAAGTAAACTTAAAGAAGTTTATTGAATATTGGCTGTTTCAAGAATTCCACCATGTACTTCCACCAACACTTCTACATTATTTACTCTTATGGAAATAAGAGAAAAAAATACTTGATAGAATCTGAGAATTAAATTGAATTCAGGGAAAGATTTTTCTAGTGTTCACTCCATAGTAAGTATGAGACCATCATTTCACTGAACATATTCCACTATAAAAGTAAATACTCTTGATACATAGTTTTCACCCTATGCAAAATAAAAAGTATTATTTCATTTTTCATTTTAATTATATAATTTTCTCCTTTGCTTTGTTCCCTTCAAACTCTTCCACATACCCACCCTTCAGCTTTTATATTTCAAATTTATGACTTCTTTGTCTTTAATGGTTATTATATACACTCTTACACCAAAAACTCATATGTATATTAAGTAAATAAATACAACCTGCATAATCAGTATAAGATTACTTTCATGCCTTTAAGAGCTGACCATTTTGTTGAACATCCAATCAGTGTTCTTTTCCTTGGGTAAGACTATTTCTCTGTTAACATCTTTCTTTAAATACCTGTATTTATTTGTCCATGGTTGAGGCCTTGTATCCTTACCCTGTCTGCTTCATGACTGCTGTTTTCCCCCACCATAATTATAATGGACCAAACCAATGAAAGTATGAGCAAGCCACCAGTTACATTAAATAGTTTCTTTTTCAAGAGTTGCCATTGTAAGTTGGTCATGGTGTCTCTTTACAGCATTAGAACGATGACTAAGACAAAGAAAAATGAAAAGTGTTGTATTTTTTATTCATAAATTTATCTATGCATAACACAATAGAGACTTTACATATATTTGTAAATATATATATATATATTTATATAAAGTATACATTATATATGTGTGTGTGTATGTATGTTAAGGGAGAGAGGGGAGAACTTTACTCAAGAATAAAAAGTGTCTCAGTTGTAGATCAGATTATGAACAAATCTAAAACTTCAAATGTCCATGGTAAGAATTGATCCCTGAATGTCAAAGCCACACACAGTCTGTCTCCTGAGCTATAGATGAAGGCACTCGAAGGACCGTTAGTCTTGTCAAAGAGTTTCTGCCTCAGGCACCAGCAATGAGATGATACCCTTCTGATCTCACATTACTTTCAGCCTCACATCTTAGAAAATTTTTTATGTAAAGGGTATAAGGAAAGAAATCCATCAGGGTCTCTGTGATTTCTTCATAATAACCAAGGTCTCTAAATGCTATCACCTTAGAAAATTTTTCTACTTCTCATTATATAAAAGAAAATAAGCCAAGAACATGGCAAAAGTAATACTAAATACTATTTCTCTATAATAAGCTTCTATCTTGGCCTTCCTGGGCTTTAAATACTATTTTATAAAAGTGCATGGTAGTCTATAATTCAGCTATTATTGTATGAGTAATGAAAAATAACATTTTAAAAACACATAAAATTTCTATGACATTTCCCCCTGTCACTTTTACTTTTTAAAATAAAAAATAAAAACTCACATATGTGATTCACAAAAAGTTTCATGGTTTAAAACCTAGTATCCAATTAGTACCCCGTATGAAGGGTAGGATGCATTCCAGGAACATGTTCAGTAGAGCTCAGTTCTGATTCCCCGGTGCATTCAGGTCTATTTACGTGGCATTATTGATTCTCTAGTTGTTTGGGGATGTATTTTTTAGAGTACCAGAATTCACTTAAGTGTTTCACATTTTCTAGTGTTTGGGTTTTTTTTTTCCAACAATGTCCTGGGTCTGAGATATCCATTCCTGTATGTGGTACCAAATATAGAATTGCACACTGAGGTTCTGATGGTTTTCTGTCTTCAGGAGACAAGTCCTTGTAGGAAGATATACAAAGTTTCTTCTCTAATATTTGCTGTCATAAATACAGATCATTTGCTTCATTACTGAACCATTGAAATCACAATATTAATAGTATTAAGAGGGATATAGTTATCAAAATTTACCATGAAGTGGGCATCCTTTTCCTCTCTCTTTAATTTATATCTAACTGTAACACTACATGCTTGGGTTTTTTAATGTCTCTATGTAACATGTGAGCAAATTTAGATACAAGAAATTTAATGTCAGTTGTATAGTAACATATATTAGCCATCAATATTCAAGTATAAACATTATGACCTCAGAGTCTATCTTCCTATCATAAATATTTAGATTAAGGAACCATAATTGTTTAATTATATTCATTAATTCTATTTATTTAACATTAGACTTCGGTTAACATACAAAGTTAGCATAAATTATTATAACATATCATACTTTTATCTTTGTAACTTGTTTTAAATGATATTCCACAATTGAAAATTTAATTTAACTGTACTGTATGTTGTTGAAGCAATTTAAGTTTTTAAATTTTGTAAGGAAATTCATTTTTTGAGCATTAAAATGGATAAAAATAATATTATATATGAACTGGAACAGACTACCAGTAGACTTTCCTAAGGAAGGAAATTAAGGGGTATACTTTCTATTTAAAATGTTTTCATCCTTTAGAATATTAAATTCAGTGCTAAATATGGACCAGCAGCAAACAAAGCACTCAACAGTGTTTTTTAGGTAGCATAAGAGAGTATTAAATTTTGGTTCCTGTAACAAACATGTGTGTCAGAGGAATCAAATAAGACATGCTAAATTAAGTAACCTTATCAATAGACAATTAGAGTTATGAAAACATTGTTGACATAGAAAGACAAGAGTTTGAGTATGCCAAAAATTTCAAGGGGGTCAAAAAGAATGATAGTCCTGGAAAGGAAAGAAAAACGCTTAGAGACTGTTTCTTAATATTTAGCATAAGGAAACCAACATATTTTCAAGAAGTATACTATTTATTTTTAATGTGTTAGTCACATTAAAAGTTAGTTAAAATGTTAACATTAAAATATTAGTCACATCTTGTTAGAAACAAACCATTCTCTATCATCTATCTATCTATCTATCTATCTATCTATCTATCTATCTATCTATCTATCTATCTACTTATTCATTCATTTTATATGTGAGAAACAATGACAGAATTTATGGGAATCTTGTGTATTCAGAATCCATGGAGGCTGAAGAGGGTGTGATATAGGATTCTCCTATTATTGGTTAATAAAGAAGCTGATTTGGCCTATGTCAGTGCAGAATATATCAAGGCAGGAAATCTTTCTCTCTCTATATATATAGAGAGAGAGCATATCACCATAGTCTTGTGGTGATACACAGATTAACAGAAATAGGGTAATTTAAGATGTAAGAGTTAGCTAGGAATATGCTTAAGCTACTGGCCAAATAGTGTTGTAATTAGTATAGTTTCTGTGTGATTATTTGGGTCTGGGCAGCCGGGAATAAAAGTACAGTCTAATTTATCCTCCTCCCTCATCACCCTATACTCCCCCTTTATTTTCCTGTTTCTTCCCCCAAGTAGTAACTCCTCTGTTTCATATGGTCAAACTTTAAACAAAGCAGCAAAATAAATGTTTATAGCGTGAGGTAGTCTTTATTGTCCCATCCATTCCTTAGTGCTTTTCAAACACTGTGATTCACTCATTAGTTTAAATTTAACTGAAGAGATGATATTTGCAATGCCTGTTTGTTTATAAGTTACTAAGATAGTGAAAACATTCAATAAGAATTGCCCACTATGTTTGTATATCTAAGGACACAGATGTACAAAATTCCAATGAGGTGGGAGAATTAGAGCAGTTGTTCTCAATCCGTGGTTTCTGGTTTCTTTAGCAAACATCTTACACTACAATTCATAACAGTACAAAAGCACAGCTATGCAGTATCAATGAAATGTTTTGATGGGTGGAGGCCACCACAACATGAGGAGCATATCATAGGTCATAGCATTGTTAGGCTGAAAACAATTGGCTGAGAGAATGTATGTAACAAAGAAGTTAAAAGTAGCAACTGGCATTTGCCATCCTCAGGGAAGGTGGGGAACAGAAAGCTTAGTAAGGAAAGTTTCAGATATAGTCTTGTTAGAGGTGTAGCAGAGAGAACTGAAGGCTGTTTGATCATAAACTACACCATTAAAAAGCCTAATGAGCATCTTTGGGGTTCTTGTGTTGTTACTGAGAAAAGGTTACTAATTAAAATAGTTTCTAACTTGAAAATTCTGCTGTATACTATTTAAAAATTAAATATGAAGCAAAAAGAAGGTTCACCAATTACCTTTTTAACCCTACACTGATTGTCAATCAGTTTTTTACTAATGGAATTCATAGGTAGAAGCATCTCCTGTACATATACTTAGAATCTAAGGGCAGGCCTCAATCAAATAAGATTGGGGGCAAGGCAGAGATGTCATTGACCTCAAGGAAAATAGAAAATTATTGAATTGTTGTTTTATAAAGAAGAAGTGTCTAGAAGAAGGAATTAAAAGTAGGAACTGAATGTCATATAAACAATGAAACTTGATCAGGCAAGTTGAGTGAAAATATTTCCTTGAATTGATATTTGGCTAGGGAGTAATTTACATTTTGAAACATGAGAGAGAGAACTTATTTAGCTATATGTTGTTAATCTCTCAATGGCTGCTGCTTAAAATAGTTTTGACCTATCAATTACCATCGTGGACAGGAAAAATAAAATGGAGTGCATTTTATAATGAGATGAGGTTTTAATGTTTTATGCCATGTGAAACTCTGGCAGTCAGTTCTTGTGGGGAGCAGCAGTGAAACTTGATTTTGCACAGTTAAATTACATTTTAAAAGTAGCCTTCACTTACCAAATTTAATCAAGATTTATTTTTATTGAAGACAAGTGTAGGGATAAGTCCCGCCCCTTAGGGGGCGTGTTCGCCTCGGGCTAATGTCTGCCTATAAATTTGGCGAGCGTGCTCAGAGCCTCCTCTTCTACTCTCCTGGTCTCCGCGGGAACGGTGGTTCTGTAAGTCTATTTCTACATTAAAACTATATATATATTTTTACAAACTGCCTGCATTCGTTTACGCCGCTACATTTTGGCGTCCAACGTCGGGCTATTTTGCCCTCGACTCAAGCGGGTAGCCCGCTAGCTAACACAGCACCCTCCTGGGTGCTGTTTTTCAGTTCGTGACTCCGGCCCCAGTGCCGAGTCCGAGACATACTCGGCCACACAGGCCCATTCTGCCTGCCTTGGCTAAGTTTTACAGCGGAACACCACTGCCTGAATTAGCTGAAGCTTAAGTACCTGCGGCTTTGCAACAAAAGCTGCCACAGCGGCAGATTTGGTCTGACACAAAGTGACTTGGCAGGGCAGTGGTGGCGCACGCTTTTGATACCAGCACTTGGGAGGCAAGGGCAGGCGGATCTCTGTGAGTTTGAGGCCGGCCAGGCAGGTAGCACACGCCTTTGATCCCAGCGCTTGGGAGGCAGAGGCAGACAGATCTCTGTGAGTTTGAGGCCTGCCAGGCAGTGGTAGCACACGCCTTTAATCCCAGCACTTGGGAAGCAGAGGCAGACGGATCTCTGTGAGTTGAGGCCTGCCAGGCCGTGGTAGTGCACGCCTTTAATCCCAGCACTTGGGAGGCAGAGACAGGCGGATCTCTGTGAGTTCGAGGCCAGCCTGGTCTACAAGAGCTAGTTCTAGGACAGGCTCCAAAAACACAGAGACCAACAACTGGCAGGAACCGATCATTGCAGGTAAAAAAATTTTTTTCTTTTATAAATAAAATGTCTGAACACATTACTGTTCAAGAATTTAACAGTTTTTTTAATTGTACCATGTGGGAGATTCTACAAGAGGTGTCTATCACGCCACCTCTATGGATCCTTCTGGGATTCGTAGTTTTCATTGGCACCAAATGGTTTGATAATAGAAATATGATAAAGTCTTTACGAGATGAATCCAGGATTCTTAAGGCAGAAATAGAACGCTTAAAAACAATTGAGAATGATAACAATCTTCTCAAGAATCAGTTTGAAGTTCTCCAGACTGATAACAATCTTCTCAAAAATCAGTTTGAAGTTCTCCAGACTGATAACAATCTTCTCAAGAATCAGTTTGAAGTTCTCCAGACTGATAACAATCTTCTCAAAAATCAGTTTGAAGTTCTCCAGACTGATAACAATCTTCTCAAGAATCAGTTTGGAGTTCTCCAGACTGATAACAATCTTCTCGAGAATCGGTTTGAAGTTCTCCAGGCTGATAACAATCTTCTCAAGAATCAGTTTGAGGCTCTCCAGGCTGATGTTAAGGAGAAATTCATTACTATGGAAGAGGGAACAGCTGATCTGGATCGTAAGGTTCAGTCCCTCTCTGTAGGAACTGAAACATTAGTGGCTGATATTAAGGAGAAATTCATTACTATGGAAGAGGGAACAGCTGATTTGGACAATAAGATTCAGTCCCTTTCTGTAGGAAATGAAACATTAACTGAGAGAATCAAAACTGCTGAATGTGACAATCGGATTTTGTCTAAAGCTTATGACAAATTGATGGAAAGAGTGTCAATACAAGAAGGCACAGTTTATGCCATAAAAATTATGTCCAAAGATAAGATGTTATCTCTAACGGACAAACTTCATACTTTAGAATCCTCAATGAAGGCTTTGGAACATAATTCTGGACAGGAGATTCAGACATTGCAGAAGGCAATAGTGAATAGAATTGAAAAGATTGAGGAATTTCTGAATTCTGATGAAGAAGAGCAAAGGGTAGAAGGGCAAATTTTAACTACATCTGTGGGTAAATCTCTCCGGGACAATTTCCACAAAGCTCTACCGACAGTTCTACCTGCCTTTCCAGTAATAACAACAGAGAAGGTGGTTGGTTCCAGAAACCCTAGGGTCATCAAGGAGGATACATGGGAGCCTGTCCGTATGAATGACCTCAAGGAAATTAAACAGGCTGTCATGACTTTTGGGATGCAAGCCTCTTTTGTTAAAGAGATGCTAAGATCTTGGGCCACGACAAACAGAGCAACCCCCTTGGACTGGCTCCAGCTGAGCTCTGCAGTACTTGAGAGTGGACCACAATTGAAATGGCAATGCTTATTCAGGCAAGAGGCTAGACTCTTAGAACAGCAGGAAAAAGCAAAGGGAATTGACATTTCCCTAGATAAATTTCTAGGTGAAGGGCTCTTTTCCGACCCTCAGGAACAAGCTAATTTGGATGAAAACACACTCTCCATGTGTACTACAGCAGCCTTAAGGGCTTGGGACAGGGTACAAGACCCAGGACAGAGAATAGAATCATTTGTCAGAGTTAAACAGGGTCAGAGAGAACCCTTTAGTGACTTTTTACAAAGATTAACTAAGGCTGTACAAATAGGGATATCTGACCCAGAAGCAAGACGTATAATGATTGAGTCTTTGGCTTATGAAAATGCAAATGTGGAATGCAAAAGGATTTTGGGGCCTTTAAAGCTCAGATCAGCGCCTTTGGAAGAATGGGTCTTGCATACACTCAATGTTGATACATTTGATTATGGCACTGAAGCATGGGTAGAAGAAGCAATTTCCAATGGTAAAAGGAGACACCAGAATACCAAATGTTTTAATTGTGGCAAAATGGGTCATATGAAAAGGAATTGTAGACAACGGATTTTCAGAAATAATAATAATAATAATGCATCTTTCAGAAGTAATAATAATAATGCATCTTCTAGAAATAACAGAAATAGGAGGACTCAGCCTTCAGGTTTATGTAGAAGATGTGGAAAAGGCAGACATTGGACGAATGAATGCAGGTCTACAAGAGATAGACAAGGCAACCTGATACAGTCGGGAAACGTGAGAGGGGGGGCCTCACAGGCCCCCATGGCAAACATGGTTCAGTCATATCCAGTTTCTGCAGAGAACGTGCCTCATCAGGACAATTAGGAAGCCGCATGCCTACTGTTACAAGCAATAATGATCAGAAAGATAAGTTACGTGTGTTTTGGCAAACTTCTATAAATGATCAAAGACCTAAACTGAGAGTGTGTGTAAATGGCATTTTTATTACTGGCCTGCTGGACACAGGTGCTGATGTAAGTATCATTACCCCAGAATCTTGGCATCCGTATTGGCCTCTTCAGAATGTAAATGTTCAGCTCCTGGGAATTGGAACCCTATCTCGAGTAAGGCAGAGCACGAGATGGGTTGAATGTATAGGGCCAGAGGGACAAATAGGAAAATTAAAGCCATATGTAGCCAATATCGCAATGAATTTATGGGGTCGTGACCTATTACAACAATGGAATACCGAAATTAACATTCCTGCTACTTCTAGAGCCTATAGTTCTGAGAATAATATTAAAAGATATTACAAACGGAGAAAACCGGCCATTCGGGCTGTACAAGAACAAGCAATTGATGTCCCTTCAGAGATACCAACAGCCTTGCCTCTAAAATGGTTGACTGAGAAACCAATATGGACAAAGCAATGGCCTTTAGCTGAGGAAAAGTTACAGGCTTTAGAACAGCTGGTACAAGAACAATTAGATGCTGGACATATAGAAGAATCTACCAGCCCTTGGAATTCTCCTGTATTTGTGGTTAAGAAAAAATCAGGTAAATGGAGAATGGTGACAGATCTCAGGGCCATCAACAAGGTTATTCAACCTATGGGCCCTCTGCAATCTGGAATTCCTTTGCCCTCTTTATTACCAAAAGGATGGCCTCTCATAGTTATTGATTTAAAGGATTGTTTTTTCACTATACCTTTGCAAAAAGAAGATAGAGAAAAATTTGCCTTCACAGTGCCTACTTATAACAATTCTCAACCTTCGAGGAGGTACCACTGGACCGTTCTCCCCCAGGGTATGTTAAATAGCCCCTCCCTGTGCCAATATTTTGTGAACCAACCATTGCAAATAATACGCAAGAAATTTCCCAAATCTATAGTATACCATTACATGGACGACATCTTGTTATCCGATTCAAACATGGATACCTTGAACAGACTGTTTGAAGAAATAAAGATACTTTTACCTAAATGGGGATTGCAAATCGCTCCTGAAAAGATTCAGAAGGGAGATTCTGTTAATTATTTAGGTTATAAAATAGGTTTGCAAAAAATTAAGACACAAAAAGCACAAATTAGGAGAGATCGCCTACGGACTCTTAATGACTTTCAAAGACTGTTAGGAGACATTTCCAGTTTACGACCAGCTATTGGAATAACACCTGATCTAATAATTCATTTGAACAAAACCTTGGATGGTGATAAAGATTTAAACAGTTCCAGAGAATTAACAGCTGAAGCAGAAAAGGAACTGACAATGATTGAGGAAAAATTACAACAGGCACATGTGGACAGGGTGAATCCAGAGCTCGATTGTATTCTTGTCATACTACCATCAAAAATTTCTCCTACAGGAATTTTAATGCAGAGAGATGATATTATTTTGGAATGGATCTTTTTACCACATAAACCAAGTAAGAAACTGAAAACTTATGTGGAAAAAGTCTCTGAGTTAATTATAAAAGGCAAGCTGAGACTTCGTCAACTAGCAGGCATAGACCCAGCAGAAATTATAGTGCCCTTCACTGCTGATGAACTAAAGAAATTATGGGAAGATAATGAACCATGGCAAAGAGCTTGTGCTAATTTTTTGGGAGACATTAATAATAACTATCCAAAAAGCAAGCGGCTCAACTTCATAAAGAGAACTTCTTGGATTCTTCCTCGAATCGTCCGTGATGCTCCAATAACTGGAGCCCGTACATTCTATACTGACGCCAATAAATCAGGGAAGGCAGGTTACAAATCAGAAGACTTGGATAAGGTGGAACAAAGTCCGTATAATTCTGTCCAGAAGGCAGAATTATATGCCATTCTTATGGTGCTAAGGGATTTTAAAGAACCTATTAATATAGTTACAGATTCACAATACGCAGAAAGAGTTATTTTACATATTGAAACTGCTGAATTTATACCTGATGATACTGAACTAACCTCATTGTTTCTCCAGGTTCAAGATTTGATCAGGAACAGGCTTTGCCCTATGTACATAACACACATCCGATCCCATACGGGTCTGCCAGGTCCTCTAGCACAAGGTAATGCAGAAATTGATCAATTACTGATTGGTAGTGTGCTACAAGCCTCTGAATTTCATAAAAAACATCATGTTAATAGCAAAGGTTTGAAGAAAGAGTTTTCAATTACATGGCAACAAGCTAAGGAGATTGTAAAGAAATGCCCTACTTGCTCTTTCTATAACCAAACCCCACTGCCTGCAGGGGCTAATCCAAAGGGCACCCAAAGGAATGAAATCTGGCAGATGGATGTGTTCCACTTTGCAGAATTTGGCAAATTAAAATATGTTCATCACACCATTGACACTTATTCAGGCTTTCAGTGGGCAACTGCTTTAAGTTCAGAAAAAGCTGATTCAGTAATCACTCATTTATTAGAAGTCATGGCTATCATGGGTATACCTACACAAATAAAAACGGACAATGGTCCTGCTTATGTTTCTAGGAAAATGAAACGGTTTTTTGATTATTACAATATCAAGCATGTTACAGGTATACCATACAATCCTACAGGTCAAGCAGTCATAGAAAGATCAAATCGAACTATAAAAGATATGTTGAACAAACAGAAAGGGGTGGAAAACACCCCCAGAAATAGGCTACATAATGCTTTGTTAACCTTGAATTTTCTCAACGCTAATGAGAAGGGAACAACGGCTGCAGAAAGACATTGGATAATGGAAAAGTCTACTGAACTAAATCAACCAGTTTATTTCAAGGATGTGCTGACCTCACAATGGAAGCCAGGATATGTGCTACGTTGGGGAAGGGGTTTTGCTCTTATCTCCACAGGTGAGGAAAAATTGTGGATACCATCAAAATTAATAAAGGTTCGGTTTGAAGAAGAGAAGCCACTTGGAAAAGATAAATAACAATTCTTTCATAAGGATGGCGAACATACTGATGGTAAGAAATACAGATAGGTTTGGAGGCGGGGTTCTTTTCTTATCTCCACAGGAAAACACTCATCTTCAAAGAAATTAAGGAACCCTGAATATTTAATTACTGATGGATGGACACATTTTGTAAGTATTAATTTTTATTTATATATCTTATTAAACATTTCTTTATAAATATATAGAGCTGGTTTTGAAGTTGGACTCTGGCTCAGTCCTTCTCCAATTCCAAGCCTGTTAGTAAGAGAAAAACCCAGAGTTTCTGGAGTTTCTGTCTCATGTCAAGAGCCATGATATGGGACAGAAAGAAATATGAGTTTAGAAAACATCCTTGCTTTTCTTCATATCTATCATACTTTTCATTGAATATATATATCATGCCTTTTATTGAATATATATATGTATGTATATATATGTCTATATGATTAATGTTTAAGTTTTTCACAATGAATAATGAGTTTTTCCCGAAGTGACATTTGAAGTTTCCAGGAAGAAGATGGGGCCCCACAACAACAACTCTACCTGGTTGAGATGACGTCATGATACTGATAGCGCTACTACAAGACCTGTTTTGGATACCAGCTGCACAAGACGATCCCAACTTGGTTAGCTGAAATGGTGCACATCTTGTACAACATTTTGGCCAGACCTCCACAAAATACTCAGAGACTATTTGCAATTTTAAAAGACATTGATCTTGAAATTTAACCATCATTTTACTTTCACAGGATCCCCCAGAAAGAACGTCGCCCCCATGACAGCTGGAAGTAATTCTAGAGGACGACGTCCCCTCTCCCAGTAAAGTTTACCTCTGGGTTTAGGGACATCATTTAGGGGTTGGGAGGTTGGGGGAGGAATTTTATAAGCTCAGGGATCATTTTGAAAAAAAAAAAGAGAGGGAATGATGGGATTATAGATTTATAATTGTGAGTTACTGCTTTTAGACAAATATATTGGTATCAATTCTTGTATATTGAAACAAAGTTAAATTATATTGACTATTGTATGCATGCATGTTTCTATGTCTGTTTAAAACATTTTTATGTATTGACATATATTGTATTGATATATATATTGTATACATTTACCATATTGCAATGTACATTTCTACCTCTGATTAAGATACTTATATAATGTTTGTGCATTGATATATATTTACCATATTGCAATGTATATTTTTACAGTGTTTATATTTGGAGGTCATTATCCTCATTTGTTACACAGTTGTTTATTGTCTTAGTCTTTAAGTTAGATAGATATTGAGAATTATATAGATAAATAGTCATCTAAGTTTGTCATTTATAATCAGACTAATCAGGTTCTTTAGATATATAGAGATTATACTCAGTATAGATAGATAATCTTCAACCTCTTCAAAGAGCTGTAGAAAATGGCCTTTAATCTAACTCAGAGTTTCGTGATAGTGAGACACAATTGCTCCTGGCAACACCACTCCATTCCCGAGAGAATGTTGAGCACCAAAGACACTCCACCTGGAGCCTTTCTATTTGGCAGAACTGGCCTTTGGGCAAAGAAATGCCTATACCTCAACCACTGACACAGATACAGAGCGTGCATCAATGGATAAAACAGGACTGTCATATCCTGCCAAGACAGGGTAAGATAGTTTTGAAAAGTTCCTTGCCTTTAATAATGGTATGTCAGTTATGTTAGGCCTTAGCCAAAATTGGTTGACTCAACATTGCAAACGAGACTTTGGGTGATTGCCCAGGTAGTCAGTTGTCTCTGTCAATTGTTGCACATTTTGGATATATCTCGTTTGTTGAGTAGTGTTTATTCCCTTCTCAAATCTTTGACAGAGTTGAAGATTATATAATTGTAGTTACTCTTTACATTATTTGGACTCCTTGAGATAGAATGTTTAGCAAAGCTTTTGTTCTCAATATTGTTTGTTATATTTATTATTTGTTGTTATTGTATGTAGTTGTATTTGGTTTAGTTCTGTCTTATTTAGACAAAAAGGGGAGATGTAGGGATAAGTCCCGCCCCTTAGGGGGCGTGTTCGCCTCGGGCTAATGTCTGCCTATAAATTTGGCGAGCGTGCTCAGAGCCTCCTCTTCTACTCTCCTGGTCTTTGCGGGAACGGTGGTTCTGTAAGTCTATTTCTACATTAAAACTATATATATATTTTTACAAACTGCCTGCATTCGTTTACGCCGCTACAGACAAGAAGTTAGGAAGAACAAAGATGTTCATTGAGTTTATTGCTCTGCACTAGAGAAATAAAACATGTTAATTAAACCATTACTTCTTTTGTGTCTAGGCAGGAATAAAGGACTTGACTTGGTGCTACCGATATTACTTTAGGGGTAACTCTTGATTTTTGGTACAAACAAATGAATGCAATTCATTTCGCTTATATTTCAATGAAGACAGAATGTAAGTATTCATTACTTGACAAACTTGATTTTGTATTGAAAATTAAAAATAAATAGCCACTTAACTAGTACAAATTACCTCAAAATAACCAAGATATATCTAGCACTATATATTTAAGGCATACTATTTTTTTATTATTAGAGTTTTACTAAAATGAGCCGAAGCATAAGAAATACAGAAGTTTTGAATATAGTTCTCTTAGTACCCGAATGTTTTTCATATAAATATTATAAACAATAATATTATTTTCTCACAGACAATAAAGCTGTAGTTAGCTTGTCTTCTTTTATCAATAGTAATTTTCTTAATAAAATAACATTAAAATTCAGAGACTGTGTCTTAAGAGAGCACTATTTGCTGTCACGACACTCAGTGATATCTTCATCAAGGCGATAAAGGGCATCAGCAGGTCATATTTTCTAAAGGAATTTCTTGTAAAATTATGTCTCATGCTAAATCCATATTTGAAAAATATTCTAATATATACAGATTATATATATATGTATATATATAATTTCTGAATAAATTTCTGAAATAAAATCTACTCAGTAAAAAATTTTCAAAATGCCTTGGTACTAGAATCCCTCCCCATAATGTCCCATAACATTTAACGAAATTCTTTGCAAGGATCTTACTTGAGAATTTTGCTGTAACCTTCCCTCCATCTGGCACTTTTTCTGAATTGCCTGACCTTCTGGGAAGTTAATTACATCCCCCAGATGCTGGATTTCAGTGCCAGAATCTGGATTTGGAGAAGAGTCTAGGCTTCATTCTTTCTTGCTGTGTTTAGCGTGTGTCCTTCATGGCTACTTTCCTATGCGTGATCTCATCAACCAAGAATCCTATTCCAGGTGATTAGAGAAAGAACTGGTTATAATGGTCATGCTATTCTCCCTGATTTAGACATAGCATTTTGTTAAGCACATTGTAAGCTACAAAGTGAAAATGCATATCTAATAAAAGTCACCTTCCATTATGCTTTCTCTGAAATTTTGATGCTTAAAAAGCCAGAGAGTACATTTAAAGGAAGAGCCACTAATGTCGTGTGTGCTCTTTACTATCTGACATAGCTCATAATCTGAAAGTATATAATTCTAATATAGACAACAGCAGTGTAATAAAATGTAATTGTTATAAAAACTACAGAAGATCAATAATTCTATCAAAGTTCTGACTTCCATAAACAAGCAGAAAACAAATCCACATAGAGTGTAAAAGGTATACTCAAAGAAAATTAAGGTTAAAAAATATCAGAATGCATAGCATTTTAATGTGAATTTGAGCTTTGTGAATGACTGGTTTTTGGACACTTTACTCAGCTCAGGAACCCACATCCATATTAGGTAGTGTTTTTTTTTCCATTTTCAAAAAGATGTCAATTTCTATTTGATGTCTAACTTAAATCTATGATCTTTTCTCCAATTCTCCTAGCAGTAGTTAGCATTTTTAGCAGACATGTCCTACATTTTTTTTACATGCTGATAAAATTGTTCTTGAGCAAGACAGACAGACAGACAGAGAGATAAATAACCACACAGACAGAAAACTGCCGAGATGGGGTTCAGGAGGTGGGTTAGTGAGAACACTTGCGGTCAAAGACAAGGACCAGGACCAGTGTTTCACTTCACAGCTCTCACACAATAAGTTAGACATGCCCTGCATTCCCTTTACCATAGAGTGGTGAAGGAGCTTGCAGGAGATCCCAGGAATTCACTACACTAGTAGCCTAGCCTGGCCCAAAGGGCAATTGTCGGGCCTAATAAGAGACTCTGTCATAAAAGAATGAGAGAGAAACAAAAAAACACTGATATACTCCTGTGTCCTCTGCATGCCTTTGCACAGAAAAATGCTGCCACAAAGCCACATGAATGCAACATTCATAACATACATAAAACACATGGATAAGCACACACACCATCCATATACACACAAAAGAAAGAAAAGCATACCGCTCATTAAACCAAATTAATTAGGTATTGACCTAAAGATCTTTATTTCATATTTCTTGATGAATAATTTGGGGAACTCAAATATCTATCTTCGTGTGTTCTAATGGTAATGGGAAGGACTTGCTATCTTTGGAAGCTCTTTTGTATTGTATATAACATACCCTGTACCAGCTGATTATTACAATGTATAATTTACCTACCTGGGAGAATCATGTACATAAAAACATAGTAGTGAACATTAATTCTAAAACTTTAAAATATATTAAAATCGTATGTCATAAAATAAGTTCTAAAGGCATTGTCTTGGCTTTTCTATAGATCTCCAATTAAGAAATCTCAAAATGGATAAGTAATTTTTAAATTTGCAATGGTACAAAACCATTGCAAATATCTAATTTCTAACTTTCCACAACACATGCCTTCTTCAAGTGAGAATCAAGGTTAAAATCGACAAACTACTCAACTCTACAGTACACATGGAGCTCACCGATGTACATGTATATGTAGATGCCTATATCTAGTCATTCAACACTTTTAGAGTTCTTGGTGTCTTCTTGATTATTATGTACCTGATTTCCTGATTTCTACTGAGCAATAATTTGTAAGGTATTGACCACCATCCCTACCCTACCCCTGCGAGGATGTTGGAGTCTTTATGTTAGGACATCAGACCCTTGTGCATGTGATGTCCATTAGTGGTAGAAGAGATTCTGAGGGAGAAACCATGAGAAGGCAGGGGCCAAGACTGGAGTGCTATGGATGCAAGACAGTGAGCACTAATGGATATATCATATGACCTACAAAAGAGGCTGAACGTAGATCTGATCTGAGGTCAGGAAGAACGTTCCTAACTTCTTTTCTTTCCTATTATTTTAAAACTCGATTCTATACATCCCCATCTTCAAAGGTATCATGTTTGGGGGATTTCATGTAAGAGTTCCCGAATACTTTGCACTATGAAAATCAGGGCACGAGCAAAATCCAGAGAATTTGTGTCTCTCCAGCTAAATATTAGGCAAGTCAAAGAATCAGGTTTATTAAGCATTTAGATTTCAGTTAAAGTTCTTATCATGATATCAAAACTAACTTTGATATTTGTAACTAACAGAAAAAATAATTCAAAATACTTTTTCTTCACTTCCTTGTTTATAGGAAAATAAATAAGGAAAAATTCAGAATTCATAGTAGGTATAAAGGAGCGATTATACGTTGGAGACACTGATATGCGAATGCTAAACTATCTTCGTACTATTTAGTCAAATTAATTATTATTTTATAAATTTTGATTTATGACAGTTTATGTTAACTTGTTATTATATCTCACTAGGACAAGAAATGATATTTAATTTGCGACTAGATAGTCTTATACAACAAAAGGCCTTTTCATAGGAGCTAACATTTGAGTATATTGACTTTCATAATTTATTATGTAACTTCATAAAATATTGCTACTTCTAAAGGAATACTAAGTCTCTAGGAAAAAGTTATTTTTTATGGTGTTATGCTTTTACATCAGCTTCACAGTCTCAAAATGAAACTAAGGTGAAAAGTCACTGCAGAAACTCAATTCTATCACTTTTATTTGTAGTGATATTATTAACCTATCCCACAGAAATCATTTGATTTTGAATGCTTTTCTGCCTATGAAGTTAAAAATGATTGGAAGTTTCCAGAATTATAAGTCTGACAAGCACACCTCAGTAAATTGTATTACCTTAAGGTATCAAGGAACCATATTGGGGGAAAACAAAGAAGAATCAAGATTGTTTTTGCTTTGAAAACCCTTTGCCCTTGAATTTCAGCAGTGAATCAGCAGTGAGTATTTGATTTGCCTGAGGCAAACATGAAATCAGCTTGCTTGTTTGGAATTTGTATTGTCTTTTTCTCTTATTAGATAACTCTTGAAAATAACCATAGATTCTCTTCTCTGAGGGGTCTTCTGCACCAATTGATGGCCTCACCGCATTTATGTGATTTCATCAAAGTGATAGAAAGTTTATTTACACAGTTTTCTATTGGTGAAGAATCCAGCGACACCAGTCAATGTATACTATAGAAGAAGAAAAGAGAAAGAAATCCATAGAGAAGGATTTATCGGAGTGTACTGATACCCTCCTCTACTGCTAACCTTGTAGCAGGAACAGTGACATATCTCTGCAAGGCTAGTGCTCTCGCAGGGACGTTTCTTGTTTGTTGAGGGAAAAATGATTCAATAACACTATTTAATTTCCCAAGCCAGAAAACTGCTCATGAAGGATGTCCTTGCCTACAGAATCTGAATACTCTCGATCACACCTATGCTCAAAACCAGACTTTAAGGCTCTCTAGGGTCAAAAGAAAGCAAAAAACAGTGAGAAATACGGATTAATGCTAATTGAAAAGAAGTAAAAACAGAAAGCAAAGAGAAGAATCCTATAGGGAGATTCCAACTAAAAGATTTAATATGCTTCATGACACATTACTCTGCCCTTAGAAAATAGTACATTGAAGATAGCATTAACTCATTTCATTCTCTATTTTTAGCTTTTCCTAGATATTTAAGAATTATGAAAATCATATACCTGATAAAATAAAGAATATAATGTGATTTAAGGACCATGTAGGAAATGAAAATAAACAAATCAGATAAATAGATTTTACAACCATGACTTACAAAATTATTCCATCACCTGTTACTTAGAGAAAATTTATAGTTATAAATCAAATCAATTTGTAGGGATTCTGATATATTTCACATACTGAGGACAAATAGGATTATAGACTAACTCTCTGTTTTAAAGACCATAGAGAACAGGTCTTTATCTTAAAGGTAATATTAATAGTTTCTTTCACTCCTATATAATAATATAATTTTATATACCCTGCTCTTTTGGATATCACAGTCCTGTATTTATAACTAATATAATGGGGGGGGGCATGATATAACAGTGTCTTAGATTGTTTTGTGATAAGGAGACTTCCATGTTGTAAGGAAGCCCATAGATTCATGGAGAAATTCACATGGCCTGAGACTCTTGTCTAGTCTCTGGAAATTTACCTAGTTAGCAACCAGCATAAGTCCTCAATCTTGATGTTGACAGAGCCTGCTTTGGAAAAGTATAATTCAATCTAGTTTAATTGCTGAGATTTAAGAAAGATGTGATAACATTACTGTCAACCTTGCTTAAACTATAATTTTCTGTAGTGGTCAGTCTATTAGAAAAAAGTTTTCCTTTCTTTCTTCTATTGAAAAAATAATTATTAATCTGTTTTATGGAAATGAGTGCCCTATCTGCATGTAGGACTATGTCAGAAGAAGGCATCAGATCTCACTATAGATAACTGTGCACTACCATGTGGCTGCTGGGAATTTAGCTCAAAACTTCTGAAAGTCCAACCAGTGCTCTTAATTGCTAAGCCGTTTCTCCCACACCAAAATAATTTTCCTTAATGAGAGATAAAGTCTACTATACATATCTATGGTCACAAGAATAAATATTGCATAACATTTTTAAGAATTATGCTTGTTTAGTAGGTAAAGAACTATAGTAAGTTAAGAACTATAACCATGAATTCATGTGCCATGAGCTAGGTTTTCATTATGAGACATGGTTTTCCTCTTGTTGAGTGGATCTAAAATCCATTTGGAGAGCTGTTGGTTATTGAAAATATATTTGTTCTACTACTATACCATTAGGCATATCATTCTATGCTGGCTGTGTGGTTCATTAGCATCATTGCTGGGAAAGAATGTCGGTGGCTTCACTCATTTGGAAGTTTGCATGATACCTCTGGTTTAAAGAAAGCTAGTCCTCAGGGATGGAATATCAGGTCAGAACTAGCTCATAGGTTCCTGGACATTATTTATGAAGTGTACGCTGCCATCAGTTTTAGGGATTTACGTTCCACCACTGGAGGTTAACCAAGGACAGCCGTAATAAGCTGTATGTTTTAGGAATTTTTTGGATTGTACTGACTTTGGCCCTCTTTCAAAAGAGAAGAGCTGAACATTGTGGTGTTTTGGTTACCCAAATGGTGAAATATTGAAAGAGTTCTCGGAATGATTAAAAACTGTCAAATTGGAAAGTGTGAGAGGTAACAGGAAGTTTTATTTGTAGAAGGAGATTTCACTACATATTTTAACTGACTAGAAGAATGATAAAATGACTCATTCCCAGTTGACATAGAAAGACATTAGCATGGCCAATAGGTAGCAAAACATAAAACCAAGGGACCCCCTATTTATAATACTGGTGAGTTCCTCGGAAGATAGCATTGCTGAAACATCATTATAATGAAATGTTTATAGGCAGACCTCTTTCTATTGGACTTGGTTTGAGACACATGGAAGAAAGAAGACCTAAGAGATTTTTGGAAATTCTAAGAATAACTTCACTTAGGAAGAATCTGGTCACGGTGGAAGAATAGGGACCATCTCAGTATATCAAAGACACAACTGTCATGATGTTTTTCTTTGTTTTTCATCATACCTTTCATTGTTATTTTGTGTGGCATGCTAAACACTCCTTCCTGTTGAATCATGCTTTCTTGTTCAATTACCTTACTAAACTTTAAGATAGCATTTGTAAATATTATTCATAGAGAAAATTTAAGATTGACTAATAGTGCTTTCTATTCTAAGCATTGGATTCTGCAGGTGCGAGATCAGTTGGAGTGTGTTCCACTGACCTTCAAGGTCATTTGAAAATTACTATGGACAGTTGGTAAAGGCTTCCAGACAGATGGTCCCTGTTCTCACTACATTTTTTACAGTTCTTCTGAAAGTAATGATTGTATTGAGACTCTAGAGAGATGCTGTGCTCACGACTAAAGTGCAGTCGTTAAGGGCTTCCATGTGTGGTCTCTGGCTCATAAAGTGAGTATCCCACTTTCAGGTGTATAGTATTTGGGGCCATTAAGACAAAAGCCTTTTCTCTTTTTATCTCTTCTAAGTGATGGTGCTAAGAGCACCTTGCAATACTGGCACCTGATTCCAAAACCAATGGGCGTGGTTTGAAGTTGAGAGTGTATGAACAGTTCAGCTTCTGCTATTGTCTAAAGCATTTCCACAATTGTTTGCAAATTTTCTCAGACATGGCCAACTTTATATGGAGATAAATGTCTGAACATCCTTTTACTGGTCGGGATTCTGTTGTGGGAGATTTTTCTTCTATAAAATAAAATAAAAACAAGCCAAAACAATAACTTAACAAATCTCATTAGGAAAATGAATCTCATTGCTATAAAGTGAGGAAAAGAGGAATAACATTTAGTGAAACTGTAATATTTGAAAGGGGAATTGGGAATTGGTTGTAGAAGAAGTTTCTGACGCAGGAAAGTTCAAGGCAGTTCATTTGTTTTTGATTTATCATGGAAACAGAAAGATCGTCTCCTCCCACTAAATCAATAAAGTGTTCTGGTGTCACCAAGAATATTGAGCCCTGGTGTATAGAAAGCCAATTTTCATAGCATTTAAAACCTAATTCTGTGGTAAGTGTCTGAAAACTGTCGTATCAAAAATGAAAAGTACTGTGCACACAAAGGAGGTGGTGCCCACAGATAGGATTAGAGCCTCTGTGGCCACTTGCTCTTCTAGGTACAGTTTCTCTGTAAAGGCTTTGGGTCATGCAAACTTATCTGTTTTTTCTCAATAGATTTGTGTATCCTTGAGCTACATGCAGTCTATACAATAGAAAAATATATGTGCACATTTAATCAGCACATAACAAAGTACGTAGCATGGAGAAAATCTGATATTCAGAGCATCCTGCACTCTAGTCTAATCCGTAGGGTAATATGAAATATTATTTGAGCAATTCATTGTCTGAGTTGCTCTGCTTTAGTTTGTGTGTCTCCTGTACTTTGGGTTTAGAGTGACTTGCTGATCTCTGCATGTCAGGATGATGGTTGCCATCCTGCTCTAGACGGGATTTACTGGCCACTTTCTTGAATCAAAGACAACTTTCACCCAAAGAACTTTCTATGCCTTGCAACAGTTTGATGAATAGTTTCTTAAATGCAGACTGTTCATTATGTTCCTATGTTAATCAGGTGTTCTTATCAAAACTTTCAGGTCTACAGACCATGTGATATGCTATAATTCTCTGGAGAATATGACCTGGAGGACAAACATGAAAAAATTAATTCCTAAGCACTTACTAAATGACATAAACATTTTGCAAGCACCTACTATTTATTTTGTAAAACAAGTCTTCAACACAGAGGAACTTTATTTTGGAGAACAGGCAAATGAGACTCTGAAATGTGAAGTAACTTGTTAAGGCCATGGTCAAGTAAGATTGTGTCTCCCAAATATGTCAAATAGACTGCAACCATGAAGTCTCAGCAATATGGCTACCTATAAATTCCTGAACAATGAAGACACCAGTGGACATGATAACATGGGAGGGGAAACCTCACAGACCCCTATCCTCTGCACAGTATAAGGGCAACTGAAAAATATTGAGAGTGGAAGAAATACTCTTCTCTAGGTTAAAAGTCCACATGTTGGTTACTCAACATCAAGTAGTCTGTCATCAGATCATACACATAAAGGTAACATATGGACTAAGTAAGTTCTATTTAAGTGTGTGTGTGTGTGTGTGTGTGTATTGGTAACAATGATTAAAAAAAGGATAACATTAATTTGAGGGGGGTTGCATGCATTGGAGGGTTTGGAGAGATGAAAGAAAAATGGAAAATATTTGAAATGATGTATATTATAATTTCAAAGATAAAAATATAATTACTTAAAAAACTGTGCTAAAATGTTCAAATACAATGAAACATTCTTAGTAGAAGTCAGTAAGCCTTGGGTGGACTGTCACTGTCAGCAATGGATAGCCAGAAGACATAAGCATATTGCTTGGTTTGTTCTGTTCCCAAACTATAATTCTGATCTCATTTCATTTTTAATTAAAAATGAAAAACAAAAGAAAGAAACAAATGAAGTAAAGTACCAAGGAAAATATAGGACAGAGAATACTCATTTATAAAGAACTGATATTCTATGGGTATCAATAAAAGGTGAAAGAAAATGTGAGAAAACAGGTTTATAAATTTTATACCACTTCCAAAAAATACTAATACATTTCATAATCTACATTCTAGTTGCAAATTTCCTAAGATAGGAGAATGCCTACTTGTCATATTCTGTAAATGTTTTGTGAAGAGAATAAACCACCAATATTTTTCATTTCTAATAATTTTGTCATCATATACAAATATAAAAATTTCTGCAAACATCTTTGATTACCTCTGGAAGCAGAGGCTTCCTAGAGGATCTTAACACTACAGGGATTAGAAAGCGATTTAAGGAAAAGAAGAAGGAGACTAGTGCTTCCCCAAATTCCCCATAGGTCTCAGAACCTGCAGCAAACAAAACAAAAACAATGGAAACTTCTAACATCTGCTGTAAGGGAGAATAGCTGAAGCCTAGCTGACGTCTATCCTCTTAGGTGTAGTTATGAATGACAGAGGAAGTCTTCTCAAATCTATTTTGATATCCCTTTTCAATTCTTAAGATAGCAGTTCAGTAAGATTAACTCTCAAATGAATTCATTGCATTTACATTATTTGCAGGTGATAATCTGGACAACAAGGGAAAGCTATAACCAGCCACTTTTAACAAGTGCCTTTTCATGAGTGTTTCCCCCCTTTACAGCCCAAAATATCAGAAGATGTAGATAGACTCCAGCAGCAAAAGAAAGACAATAATACTATGAAAATAAAACAACACACGGCATCGCGCTGATGCTAATTTCCCAAGCCAAGGCATGTAAAATGAAAAAGAAAAAAGCATACCCTGTAACACTCCGACTTCAAATTCTCGAGAATAAACCTGCTGCTCAGTGACTGCTTAAAGAAAGAAGAGGATAGGAGATTTGAATTTCAACTAGAATTTGAAAGAGGAAGGGCAATGATATCAATAACATAAATGATGTATGATGTATTTTAAAAAATATATAATAAATGATTTTTTATTCGTTTTGGAATAAATACTAGGCATATTGTATTGGTGGTAAATTAAATCTAAGGACAAAATTTAAAGAACAAGTGTGAGTGAAACTACTCATATTTAGACTAATTCAGTTCACTTTCTGTCGAGTTTGATAACTCAGAGAGCATCAAAGTAAAAAATACAGTGCAACAGCTAATACAGAATGCTGTCCTCAATGTTTTATAAGAAAAGTACTGAGAACAAAGAAATTTCTATGCAATTATAATACTTGCATTATGAATTGATTTTTCCTTTGTTTTGATTCTCACAAGATACGAATGCAAATTCAGGGGATTTTTGAGAGACAATCACAGGATCTACCTGCCTGAAGAAAAGGTGGAGAATTGTCACCTAATGTGGAGGAAACAAATCAAATGAGAATTTGTGTGTGTGTGTGTGTGTGTGTGTGTGTGTGTGTGTGTGTGTGTGTGGACCATCAGGAGTTAATTCAAATTTGAGAATCTGGAGATGTAGGAGTTGGATTATCTATCCAATTATTCTTCCAATATCTGTTATCAGCAATCCAGTGGCAGATTCCAGATAAATGTCTGAGTCAATTTTCCAACATTTCAAGTTGAAATAGGATATAAACAAAACTAAATAAACCTCTTGGTTATGACGATAAATTGAAACAACTTGTTTTAGAATATTCAATGTGGGAACTTGTGTGGAGTTAATGACTGGTATTGACCATTTATATCACTAAAATATACTTTCATGCCAATTAATTCTACTCTATCCACTAATATTTTTTCAAGATTGTGGTTTATAAACTGTCATAATCAGCTTCTTTTGTCAACTAGACACAATCTAGAGTCACCTGGGATGAATACACTCCAGTTAAGGGATTTTCTACTTCAGAATAGCCTGTGGCATACCTGTGGGGCATTTTCTTCATTATTGATCAATAGAGGAGACCCTAGCCCACTGTGGTCAGTGCCAACGGTGTTCAGGTAATCCTAGGTTGTATCAAACACACAGCTAAACATGAAGCTAGGGGAAGCAGCATTCCTCTGTGGTTCCAGCTTCAGATTCTACCTCCAGGTTGCTGCCTGGGTAACCTGTAGCGTGAAATAAATTCATTTCTCTCCAAAATATAATTTTGGATATAATGTTTATAACATCAACAGGTAGCAAATTAGGACACATACATTCCTTAAAATCCAAAAAAACAGATGTGAACTGACAAACAAAATATTCAAATATAGGAAAATTGCAGGGATGTACTCACTTCCCTCTTCTGAACCAATACCAAGCATCCATGATGCATTTCTCAAATTCTGATCTAATATTAACACAAGTTTTTGGCACTGATATAATTTGCAATTTCTCTACTGTGAAATCATCTTTCTAAAGAACAGGGACATTTTATTCTATCCATATGTCTTGTGTCTAGTGGATAACTGTAGTCTAGAAACTGGGTGAAGAATTTTCATTTTTATTTTCTCTTTGATTGTTTATACATGTATGACCTCCTACTATTTTAACGCATTAAGTATAAAAGTAGGTTTCTCTACTGACTGTCTATCAGCATTGCTTCTAAGGACATTATATTTCATTAGTTATCCATAGTCCACTGAGGTAAGGGAGTATTTTGCTGACATTGTTAATACCAAAATTATGTCCACCTCTTGTTCAGTGGTCGTGTTGAGAAATGACCTGTACTTTGGAAACCTATCCAAGAGAATAAAAGGACGCACACTAAAAGACACAATTTTCACTGGCTTTACAACAACATGAAGTTTTTCTCACTAGTACATTTCTTAGAGGCCTCTTGGAAATCAGAAACTGCATCTGGATAATTACACTTGACTAATAAATATACTCCAGCTTATTACTCATTCAGTTCTTGTGTCCCAAGGCAATCCTAGCATTCCCATTTAAATTCTTGTTACAATTTAGATCTTGTCATGGTTTTTGGTTTTATTTCCTTTTATATGTTTAAGAAACTCTCAACATCATCACATGCTTACCACTAGATGGCATTGAGAAGATATTCATTGTGAAGTTATAAAATGAAAAAAAATTACTTTTATCATAGCCTAATTAGGCCCTGTCCATCCACAACCATTACAGTTTGTTGTCATTTCCAATCTTCTAACAGTGGAGGGTCTGTAATAGCCTTTCTTCCATCCATTTAACAACCCCTTTCCTCACACAGTGGAATCTGTGCTTCATATGGCCTTAATGCAAAATGATCACTCTCGTGAACTGTACTAGGAGTTATGGGGGAAGCAGAAAGCTTCATCTGATGTGTTGCCTTCAGCTTTTTGTTTTTTTTTTTTAAACTCATTAAACAGGGATGGGTTCTCCAAAACACAGACATAATTTAAGTCATAGCTTTGAGAGATTATACGTTCAACCAAGTGTAGCTAAAAGCACACTGTAATGAGTTGAAGAGGGTCTAGACAAAATTTATGTACATTTGAATATAAATCTATTTGGGAATAAACTCTTTGTAAATGAAATTGAAATGAAATGAAGGCATGTTACCTTGGATGATAAAACCATATGCTTTGTGTCATTTATGTGAAAGGAGGAAAAATTTGGTGCAGACACATAATGAAATAGTTACTGTTGAAACCAGCAGATGATAGAAGCAGAGGTTTAAGCAACACTGATGTCTAGAACTCTAAGACAAAGAATTCTAAGAATTGGTAGAACTGGGATCAACCAACAGGCAAGATGTATTCTTCCCTGCTTGTCTTTCATTTTTATATCTACACATACACAGGAATGCAAAAGTAGAAATTAATAACTTTCTGCTTCTTTCAGTGAGTTATAGCAACCCTAGGGAAGAAAGGCAAGGAAATGAAGGAAAGCAGTAAGATGTAGGCAAGTTGGGACAAATGTAACTTATCCAGTTTTAGGAATTCTGTGTCCTAGTAGAGAAAGCATGGAATATTTTGTTATCTTGACAAACGGAGATATTAGAGTATATAATTTTCCATGGCATCCCTTTAGTTAACTGCTCTCTTTTTCTTCATGAGTTTCTTTGATTACAATTTTTTTTCTTGCTGTTCCTTCAACATGGAGTCTCTCTTAAACAGAGGCAGCTGTCTTGTGAGACAATGATAGTTAGTACTTAGCCCTATAGGTATAAGTTAAGAGTCAATAAGAAATATGTAACTTCTGACAGTTTCTGATGCATATAATCAAATAAGTTTATATTGTTTGTTAGGTATACTTTTAAGAACCATTCACACTCAGATAGTCTAACTAACACTGTGAACACTTAGGCCAATTTAGTTTATGCTGGGTGATTTTGTAGCAGGCTAGATGCCTACTAATGATCTGTTGCCAAGGATATAAAAAATTAGTCCTTCACGGTTCAGCAGAATCTTCCTCACTATATGTGGTTGTATTTGATACTCAAATTCCCTGTAAACATCAGTGATCTTTCAACAAAGATAATTCCTTATCTTGTGGTTTGCTTTGAGGCAGCTTTTTCCAAACAGATGGTGGTTGTTAGTGGCTGTTTCCATGATCAATCACATTGCCAATGTGAACATTTTGGCAAGCTGGTTATTACAGCAGTGTCTCCCAGAGCACATAGATATGCCAGAGCCATATTCTCTTTGTTTCTAGAGCTGATCTTGATTGTTCATTCAAGGGCTCCCATATCCCTGATTGTTCTTTATAATGTGTCATGCTGATGTTTCTTCACTGGTGAGAATTTTGTTCACCAGAGATATACTCTTAGCTTTAAGTGTAAAGAAGAAAATATGCTATTTCAATTTTCCCCATAAGATCTTTTCTTTTTACAAACTTATCAACCCCTTAAAGTGATCCTCTCATATTCCATGCCAAATGGTATTAGAGAAAATTATATTAATGATATAAATTGTATTCTTATATAAACTTCAAGTAATTACAAATATATTCATTCATAGTAATGTACTAATGAATTCTATTAAAAGAGGAAGCAAGCATGAAGTAGTAGATTGATTTCAGATTCAGCAAAGCTATTAAGAAAGTAAGTCAGTTTAGCTAATTAATCACATTAGGAAAATGATTTAATTTTAAAATATTTAGTTTTATTACCCCTTTTTACATTGTTCTAGGTGGTGGTTGCAAAATAAAATACATTCTCTACTTATGCATGGTTTTCAATTCAAAGGAAAAAAGTTATCAGATAATACAATTATAACCAATACCACTAATAAAGTAACTATTAAAAAAATGGAAAGTTAAACTAGTTAATAGATTCCAGATTATTTTCTGAGAGACTAGAAAAAATATTATTTTGATAGAAAGATCTTAACGATAAAGAAAGAATATCAGGCAAAAGGACAATGCTACACAAAAAACATTCTTGGGAAGTTGAAAGTTTATGGAAGTTGGAGTTGCATTAGAACCCAAGTATTGGGCTTAGAGGTGGGGATGTTGTTCTCTGAAGATCTGTAAGGTATGAAGTCTTAAAGGCAAGAATTGTTATCCAAATAAAACAGTTGGATATTGATTTCATTTATGCATTTTTAGTGACTTTCTGCTTTTTGTACAAAGTATTGAGTCATATGAGAAAGCAGCAGAAAGGTGAAATCATTCTAAATTCCAAACCAGAATGTAATTCTAACATCTCAGAAGTCCTGATACAATGCTTGTTAAAACTGCAGTTAGAAATACTGGATAAGAGCTGTCTGTATACCTATAGACCATATTCTGTTGCATGGTGGGCTGCTTGTCCATCCGGGCAACCCAGGTAGCTTAGCCCTGAAATAACCACACAGAAACTGTATTCATTAAATCACTGCTTGGCCCATTAGCTCTATTTTCCTATTGCTTAATTCTTACATTTTAATTTAACCCATTCCTATTAATCTGTGTATCACCACGTGGCAGTGGCTTACCGGATAAAATTCCTAGCATCTGTCATCTGTCTCTCGCTGATCCATGGTATCTGACTCTGACTTTGCTTTCTTCCTCCCAGACTTCAATTCTGTCTTCTCTGCCTAAGTTTTGCCCATCAAGCCAAACCAGTTTCTTTATTCATTAACCAATACAAGCAACACACAGAGGGAACTCCCACATCAATATTCATTATTAAAAAAACTTGGCCCAACATCTGTAAGATGCAAGAGGCATGTTTAGCTCATGACAAATTAATTAATTTTAATTAGGCTCAGATTAACATGAATACATGAAAGTAAATGCTGAAAGTTGACAACACCAGAGTTGCATTTTCATAGCTATAAGCTTACTCGATGCATAACTATGTGTGGACTTTATTTTAATTCCAAAGAAAATATACTGCTTAAGAAGGTTTACAAACAGTTCATTCATTTAATTGTTCTTTCAATCTAATTTTGGCTTAAGACACCTCATTGACGACTATTTACTTTCCACTGTTGAAGCTGCAGAATAATTTTATGTAGCACCATGATAATATCAGATAATATCATCTTGTTTCAGTAATTTTCTACAAGTAACAATACATGCTTTCAAATGCAGTTTAATTGATAGTGCCACTATCTATGCATGAAGTAAACAATGCATGCTTACCTGACATTCTCTTTACATTTTGTAAAATAATAAAGTTATGTATTATAAACACAATAGGCCATTGTTCTCAGAAAGGAGCTAAGAATAATGGTATAAAGGCATATTTCCATATATGTATGTATAGATATGGATCTAGATATATATACACACTTGTGTTGGTGTTTCTAACAGAAGAGATATTTTTAGGGAACATATCTTTAGATAATATCAGGTAAAGCTGCTTGTCAAAATCAGGGACTAGAAAGACAGAATTGATTTATTGGGGAATGTTTAAGTCAATAACAGCACAAGAACAAAACACATGATGTAGAAATAAATCAATCTGGCAGTTCTAAAAATATCCTTTGAAAGTGTTAAGGATTCCATGAATGTGTTCTATAGCGACCTAAAATAAACTAGCAGATAAAAGCACATACATATTTGATTTTATTATTATTATTATTATTTTGGTTTTTCAAGACAGGGTTTCTCTGTAGCTTTTGATCCTGTCCTGAAGCTAGCTCTTATAGACCAGGCTTGCCTCGAACTCACAGAGATCTATCTGTCTCTGCTTCCAGAGTGCTGGAATTAAAGGTGTGTGCAGCCACCACCACCCAGCTGCACATAAATATTTTCATACTAAATGTTTGACATTTTATTATTAATTTTGTTCTATCATTTGTGTCCTCTGTTTAACCAAAACAACTTCTGTAGTTGACTTTGATGATTACCAGACTCCAATGTTTGGCTTAACAACTTGGGAGCTTCAGCTCTGTATACAGTGATACATCATTAAAAAATACAACATTTAATAATAATTTTACACTCCAAATTAGATAGTGAGAAAACACTTTCTTCCAGATCGGAAGGACAGAACTTGAAATTTGAGGACATGTATTCGCACCTGAGAAAAACCTGTGTAGAAATGGAAATGACAGGATAACTTTAACCTTGTGTAAACCTGCAGGATGACCTTTGATTTTTGCCTTTCTTGTATGTTTTCCATCTATATACTAATAGATACTTTTACAACTTGAAGTTCGGTAAAACTATAATTCATTTTATTGCATGCAGTATTTAGAATTAAGACAGAAAAATACATTGAAATGCACATTATGTACATCAAAGAGCATAATAGATTGGGATAAGGCAAACAGGGTAGAAGTTCTTCAAGGTAAGACGCATGCTTTTCCCCATTACTTATTTTTTTGAAATCATAATGATCTTACTGTATAAAAATGTAGTTTCCCTATATATCTGTACAATTGGAGTTGCTCCAATTTCATAAAAATTAATAAATATTTTCTTCTAGTCTTTATCTATCTTAGACTATAATTTCAAACATGTTTGAATAAATGCCATGGCCAGTACGTATAATAAATTTAAAGATATTAACTTTCCAAAAATTTCCGAAAACAATTTATAAATTTATCACCCTGATTTTTTTTTTAGTACAGAAACCTGTCATAAGCACTGGCTATTAGTCTTTTGTTTTTTAGTTTAGCTAATTTTTTTTAGGAAGGTTGTATTTTCTTAATGCCTTTGAATAGTTTTTCCAGAAGTGATTTTTTTGTTGCACATTGGATAAATAGTCTATACTATGCATTTCACTAATATGGATAATTAAAAACTGTTCATTCTGTCATGGTTATATATGTAATAGAATATATCATTAAGTAGAGTTGCAGCTCTATTAATTTGTATTTTCTCATATTTTACGTGGATCAAAATAAAAATAATGTTTTCATTAGTATCAGTAGATGTTTTATTTATGACACAGACAAATATGCTTTTGTTATTGCTACTGCTATGGTTTCTTACCTTATCTAGTCAAATTTCACTCTATAGGTGAATTACTGAATGATCCAAATGTAGTGCATCTACAATAGATCCTCCAACTTTTATTTGTTTGTAACTGTCACACTTACTCCACTAAAGGAAATGAATTTCACCTAAGCAGTACTAACAAGTTTGAGAAAATTATCATGTACCAGACTCTGCTTTTAGCAATAACACATTGTAATATTATTCAATTTTATGACTGAGTTTTTGACTATTTGCCCAACTCTCTTGTCACATTTTATACTAAATAGAACCCAAATAAATCAATCTATAATTATTTACACTTTTAAGTTAAAATGTGCCTGATATACACCTTTAATAAACCAAAGAATTAAAAACACAAAAACAAGGCGTAGGATGTGGATTTATAATAGATTGCTTGCTGAACATGTATGAGGCCCTGGTTTTGATGACTCAGAACTGGGAAAAAGGAAAAGGAGTTGAAGTAGAACGCAAAGATTAGCACCATCAGTTTTTCATGAATAGAAATTTAATGTCATTTTCAGGTCAAACACATAATGAACTTTTTTATAAGTAAAATGAATAATTTTCTGGTAAGTAATGGATATTAATGGGACCATAGGCATTAAGGAAAGAGAAAAAAAACAAAAAATGCCAACCTCTCCCTTAACGTCATAACTATCATTAAATTTTATTTTATGTTTTTATTTTTTTTTGCAGATGACTCTTGCATATACTTTCAACTGTCAGTCAAAAGTATATTTTAGTGGAAAGAAACTGCTTCTCATAACAGTTCTTTCCCCACTAGGCTTGGTTCTCAGGTATATTGCTGGAGAACCTATACTGATATAAAACCCTACTATTGCTATTGTAGAAATTTGACATCGCCTGCAGTGACCCTGTAGGTGGTTACAAATAGCAATGATTTTCTTTAAATCTCTAACCTCTCAAAATCCACTCATACAGCCTACAAAGAGAAATAGCTGAAAGTCCCAAATAATACAACTTTAAACAAGGCATAAACAAAATCAGTATTAGCCATCTATTTTCCAGCATTTTATTCTACAACCAGCAGTATTTCTAGTAAGTATTTACTTATTTATGTGAATTCATTCTTACTTTATGGAACTTATAAAAGTAGAACAGCTGTAGGATATCCATTATATGAATTATTAATATTATGGTATACATAATGTGAAGGACTCTTCTCTGTTGAGAGAAGGTATTAACAGATGAAAGAAAACAAATTAATATCACAGAAAAAATAACAAAAAAGAGAGAAAATAGCCTGAAAAATACTGACATTAAATAAGAACTCAAGTTTTAACAGAAAATTAGAAGTTTTGAAATTATAATTTTATTTTTTTTACTTTATTTTATTTTTTATTAATTATTTATTAAAGTTTTCTGCCTCCTCCCCGCCACTGCCTCCCATTTCCCTCATCCTCCCCTGGTCAAGTCCCCCTCCCTCATCAGCCCAAAGAGCAATCAGGGTTCCCTGCCCTGTGAGAAGTCCAAGGACCGCCCACCTCCATCCAGGTCTAGTAAGGTGAGCATCCAAACTGCCTAGGCTCCCCCAAAGCCAGTACATGCAGTAGGATCAAAAACCCATTGCCGTTGTTCTTGAGTTCTCAGTATTTCTCACTGTCTGCTATGTTCAGCAAGTCTGGTTTTATCATATGATTGTGTTTAAAAAAAGGGCATCATGGAATTTGCAATAAAGTGAATAGAACAAAAAGAAAATCATCCTTAGTAAAGTATCCTGGGCACAAAAAGAAAAGAATATGATATATATTTGGTTGAAAGTGATAATTAATTATTAAGTCAATGTAATCAAGCTACAATCTGTAGATCCAGAGAGTTTATGCATAGAGCCAGGGCATACAGATATCTATGGTAAGAAAGAAACAGAAAAGATAGTGCTGGGTGGATTGGAGTGCAATGAAGGATTCAAATGAGGAGGAGATTGGGAAAATAGAGTGAGGGTAAGGCCAGAGGGGAATGATGGAGAGAAATAAGGAGAGACAGCTGAAACAAAGAGCCGGTTGAGGGATAATATGGATACCTAATACAGTAAATACTTTCTAAAATAAATACATATTTGAAGTCAGTCTAAGTGAAATAACCAAATAATAGGAGCAGACAGTGACCTATCTGGCCATCTCTAATCACTAAATGAAGTAACCAGTACAGGGATTGTAATGAATTGTTCTATGTAAGTGAGTTATTGGCTGAAAGGTTCCCATGGGAGTCTCCAAACAAACCAGGCTGTTACCAAGACTGTTTGTTGTCCAGGTTCTGCTGTTGAAGATGACAACTACACAACTCATTGAACACGGACAAGCTAAATTGGGGCCAACATAGAGACCTCACTCCTATGTGTCTCTCATTCAGGTAAGTTGTCTACATGCTGCCAATAGAACAATGGAAACACCAACCCAGCCTAACGCCCTTTGAACTAGAATGGTGTTGTGCCTGCAACAGGAGATAGGGAAATGGTGGCACAAAGTATGTTATAGTAACCAAGTCATATCTGAACTAGCATAGGGTACACTTTGTGAGATGGAACCCATACCCAGCACAGCTTGGGTGATCAAGAACAGGGACTAGATAGCCTGGGGATCTAGAGTCAAAACAAATGATAACATTCTACTAAAAGGTAGCAATAGAAAATAGAATGGCACTTGGGAGGCAGAGGCAGGCGGATCTCTGTGAGTTCGAGACCAGCCTGGTCTACAAGAGCTAGTTCCAGGACAGGCTCCAAAACCACAGAGAAACCCTGTCTCGAAAAACCAAAAAAAAAAAAAAAAAAAAAAGAAAATAGAATGACTCCAAAAGATATTTTGCTATACCTCTAGATCATTGCCTTATTCAGTCATATTCAGAAAAGCTTCCTCTTACAGCTGATGGGTAAGAAATACAGATGCTATTGCAGATACTATGCAGAGAGTTAAATAGCTCCACCAGGTCTCAATGTAAGCACCCCAGGGGATGGAGGACACCCGGAAAGAAGGCCATCTAAATCAACATGATCAAAGCTCACATGAACTCACGGTGACTATGCAGTATGCACTGGGCCTGCAATGGTCTGTATCAGGTGCTCAGCATATATATTGTGGGTTCAAATTTAGTCAATTTTTTGTTTGTTTGAGACAGGGTTTCTCTGTAGCTTAGAGCCTGTCCTGGAACTAGCTCTTGTAGACCAGGCTGGCCTCAGATTCACAGAGATCCACATCTCTCTGCCTCCCAATGCTGAGATTAAAGGTGTGTGTGACTGCCGCCCAGCCTGTTTAGTGTTTTTATAGGATCCCTGAGTATGTGAATGGGTGTATCTCTGATTCTTGTACCTTCTCTTACATTTTTCCTTCAGTTGGTTTGTCTAGTACAACTCTGTTATTATAGTTGCTGTATCATCTCACTATAGTTTATTCTGTTATTTTTTATTATTATCTCTTAGAAAACTGTTATGAAGGAGGGATAGAAAGTGATCATGGAAGTGAGGAAATGTGGGAAGGAACGGAAAGTAGAGGGAAAACAAACCAGGATATATTATGTGAGGAAAAAACTTATTGTAAATAAGAGGGAAAAAAATAAATGTAAAATGAAAATTGTTGAACAGCTTCGCATTTGTCAAAAACAGACCATGAGTTAGTAGGGTCTCCTAAATAGACCATTATTTAATAGGGTCTCCTAAACACACTAACATTACCAGATATTGCCAATGCTCTTGGTTATATTTTAGAACTTGATGGTTAACTGTATTGCTGAAGAAAAAACATACTTAAGTAATAGGATTTGGAGAATTCAAGTGGATACTGACATGGAAGCTTCATCCTTACTGGCTATTTTCATAGTGCTGACAGTTGCTTTTCAAGTTAACCCCAAGTATTAAAAATACTTTTTCAGGAGAGACAGAGAGGTTGTAAGAGGTCCTGCATCATTATTAGGAAAGAAAAGAGTTTTCTAGATACAGCAGAGCCATTCCACATACAAACTCACAGTGGTTGTAACATAAAATGTTAAGATAGTAAATCACACCATGGTGGGAAGTGGTCATGTAGTTTTCCACCTAGTTATTGAGCCATTAGCAACAGATGGCTACTCGGTAAAACACTGTCGGTTTTCTTTAAAAATGGATAGATTATGACTTCCAGTTTAATTTTTTATGGGATCCTTACTACACAAATGAATGGATTTCTGATTATTGTGCCTTCCATTCTTCTGTTGGTCCAATTTTGATGAGATATTTTTATTTTATCTTATTATATTTTATTTTGTTATATTTAAAAAAGGAGGGCCATGGGGGAATATTTAAGCTCCAGTAAATAAACCTATATCTAGGCATATATTGGCAAAAATAATAGAACCTAGTGGACTTTACATAAAAGTAACACATGGGGCTGGGAGGATATATTGGTGAGGAAATGGCATGGGAATGGAGGTGAAACAATTATAGGCCTGTGGAGAGAACACCAGACCCTAGTTTTGGTTCTTCTTTCTGCTTCCTGGTAGTCACCTTGGAAAGACTATCCTCCATATTTGGCTGATGTGGACTGAGATATTTCATCATGCCAATCTGTTAGAAAGGACTGAAACCCTTCACAGCAATAGGATAAAAAATATTTTTCTAACTTTATTGTCATATATTTCTTAATATAATATAAAGTAGCAATGGCAACTACAGAAAACCACTTTGATTTAGAAAAATTTTCCCTGTATTTTAAGAGCAAATTAATATTACATAATAGGATACAATTATACAAAAATTTACTGACAAGCCTATAATTGCTCTCTTTTCATGGGGAATGGCTAAGAAGTAAGAAGCACACGAACCAAACCATATATCTATAGTAACACCCTTCAAGTATTACGTAAGGTAAAATAGAACAGTATCTTGTTTATTTACACAAAATTACACTCTTTTAAAGGGCTTGGGAAAATAAAATGGATATTTTTTTTAGAAAGTGTAAGTTCTGAGAAAATAGAGACTATTTGAGGTGAAATATACAGGGATTATATGTTCAGGTTGTACCTGTTGGAGTAGTTGAGTATATTAGTTTTTGTTTTCATTTTATAAAAAGCAAGAGTCAATGGATCAAGCAAAGTTATTTTGTTTTAGAAAAGTGAAAGTGATGTGATGTGGGATGTCCTTCTGTATATGTGTTGATTTGATTGCTTGATGAATAAAGCTGTTTGGGCAAATGGGTTAGCAGTGCAAAGCCAAGAAGGAAATCAGAACAGAGATATAGAGAGACAGTAGGTGGAGTCAAGGAGACACCATGTAGCTGCTGAAGGAGGAAGATGCCAGAACCTTACCCAGTAAGCCACTGCCTCATGGCGATACACGGATTAACAGAAATGGCTTTTTTCAAGATGTAAGGGCTAGCTAGAAATATGCCTAAGTCATTGGCCAGAACAGCTTTATTCATTAATCAATGGTAATACAACATATGCATTCAGAGGAGAATTCCACATCAGTGACATCCATTCTCTTTAGAAATTTAACATATAATTTTTTTTCACTTTTGATATACTATGAAGAACCATTTATAGTAAAGATAATAATTTGTATACATTGTAAGAACAACATTTGCAATAAAATAGTTTATGATATTGCAAATTTATAAAAATAAGGAGATGAAATAAGCAGAATAACCTTGACATACACTGTCAACATTTTTATTTTTATTCACCTAATTTTGAGACTTTTTTTTAACCCTTGCTCTTCTGGAACTCAGAATGTAGTCCAAGCTGGCCTAGAACTAAAATATACATCTGCGTCTGTCTTCCAAATGCTGGGAAGCATATCAGAAAGGAATGAGGAACAAATCATAAAGCCTTTTGCACTGAATTTCTGTGGCATTAAAAGTAGTAAAACTGGGTACTCTCAAAAGAGATACACAGTACTTTCCCTTGGACAATTTCATCCAAGCATAGAACCAGGAGCAACAGATAATAAATCCAAGGAGCTACTCTTACAAAGGTTAAAGTCTATGAAAGCCAGAAAGAGAATCACCTGAAATATTTAGAGGTATTTCCACAAGTGTGCATAACAAGGCTCAAGGGAGTTTCCTAAGTAGTAGGAATAGCATTCTTATTAAGACAGGACTCAAAGCTAGGTACTGTATCAGTAACAAGCCAACAGGAGAAGAAGGAGGTGCTGTGGGTGGGGTTGCTTGTAAAGTAATTGTTGGGTTTGGGACCTGAACCCAAGAATAAACATATGTATACTGACAGCCTAAGCTATGCTGGTTACATATTACAAAATAAAAACTGGTAAAAAGTGAAATCTGAATATCTATTATTTTTCAATATATACCTGCAAACAATCCCCTAACTCACAAGTAAAATAGAAATCCATATGCAAACTCTCCACACATACAAATATTCAGGTGTCAAACAGCCTGTAGAACATGTACTTATAGGCACACACATCATTGCAGGTGCTTACATACAGAAGTTTTGACATTGTAAGATAGTGTTTTTTTTTTTAATTTTTATTAACTAAACAATTAGTTTTTCCCAGCTGGAGCACAGTTTCCTCCTCTGTTATGTTTTACATTCTCTGCCACATGATATACATTTGAAATATTATATCAAACATTCAAAAGTGCATTAAATTTTATTTTATTTATTTTCATAATAACAAGGGTTTTTACTATTATTACTTGAAAAATGAGATACACACTAAAACAAATACTTGGTTATAAATATCTAAAATGAAACATAAACATAATTGTTTAATGCTCAATATAAAGTAATACAGCAAAATAGGCCTTGAAGATTCCTGAAATTTGTTTACTTTTTTCCATATGTTAAAGCACACATACACATATACATATATATTTGGTAATATAAGGATGAGATATGAGTGGACTTAGGAATACAGTTCGTGGTCTTATTTTTTATTTGCAAGATGAGTTGGGTATTCTAATGTTCTCTGTATGTATTATACTTGCCATCTCTTGCATAATATCAGAAAGGTTCAATCCCATTCCTTCTTCTCTACACAATTTCCTAAATCAGCACATTTTCTTTATGCAGCAGTGACTTGTAAATCATATAAAGTTTTATGCGATATGATACTTGAATACTTTTTATTATATTCAGATTTCACTTAGTAAAATGGATGCTTTATGATCTGAATAGGTTAGTAGTACTTGGTCAATAACTCTTTAGTTATAGAGTTCTATTATTCTACTATTGGGGCATCAAGGAAATAATTAACAGCATTGATTTTCATCCCACTGCCTCCATATTTCTAAGAGGTAATTTCCAGTGATTCCTTTGTCATCCTTTCTATTCTAAAGCTTTAATTATGTCCATAACTTGCTCAGAGTCGAAAGTCTGTGAAATGTTCTCTCATCTCTGTTTTCTTACTTTTCTTTCACTCACCCACACAAACACAAACGCACAGCCTTGCACAGTGTGGTTCTATCATTCAGAAAAGGATAGTAGTGGCTGGTTCAGCTTATAAAAAAGATAAAATCTTAGCCTTCAGGGCTTGGAATAGCTATGTATCCTATTAAGATTCTTCTCATAGTGTTTTTATTGTTCTGCTCTGATGGAAAGAATGAGAATTATTGCTAAAGAGTGAGACTCACTGGGTTTTTATTATCCTCACTGTGTTGCCTGATGTTTTAATATCTATAAAACTGCAAAATCTATCTATAAAGAGCTAAAAGTAAGGGGAGCATTTTGCATAGGAAAAACAAAATTGTTTGCTTTTAAATAAACAGTATATTAAGAGTTCTATTATGAGCCATCTTATATTTAAAGATTTTAGATTTTACTGAGGAGAAAATCATTTTATTTTTTTTTCAGCACAAAAACTCTTTTCGCTGTGCTTTTGATAATAAAATGAGAACTCAGTCAAGAAAAGATTTAATTTTTTTTTCTTTAAGAAATATTCTTTTCTCATACAATATATCCCAACCATTGTTTCCCCTTCCTCCACTTAACCTATCTACTCACCCCAAACCCTTCTCTGTATGTGCTCCTCCTCTGGTTCCTTTTCAAAAAGCAGCATCCCCCCAAAAAAAGGACAGCAAAAATGATAAACAAGATTCAAAAAGACAAGACAGAAGCTCTCAAATCTAGGCTGGACAAGGCAACCCAAAAAGAGAAAAAGTGTCCCTGGAACAGGCAACATCCTCAGAGTTACACTGCTCCCACTGTGAAGGGTTCCACAAAAACACCAAGCTAACTCCCATAACATATTAACAGAGGGCCTGGTGCGTATCCATGCAAGCACCACACTTGCCATTTCAGTCTCTGTGAACCCATGGGGGCCCTGCTTAGCTGATTTTGTGGGCCATGCTGTTATGATGTCCTTCATTTCAGCTGACTTATAAAAGATACCACCTCCCCCACCGTCTATAGGGTTTCCCAATCTCCTATGGGGGGGAGCAAGATGAAGAACTAAAATTTACTCTCTTGGCATAATGCCTTGCTCAGGGACTCTGTACCAACTTCCATCTGGAAGGCCGCTCTAATGAATATTGGGCAAGGCTTTGACCTATAAACATACCAGACTATCATTATAAATCACGTCACTGATTTTTTTTTAAGAACAGTTGTGTTTTGACAAGGGTTCTGTAGTGGTTATTATGTCTGCATTGCACACAAAAGGTCCTGGGTTCAAAGTCCAGTGGAACAATGGCTATGAAGATATAATACTTTATCAGCATAAAATTTTATTGTGAATTATAATTGGAGAATATTATCACTATAGAATCTTTTAGTATTTTATTTTTATTTTACTAATGGTTTAAGCAAATATTTTAGTTTAATCTGCAACTTGTAAATTATGCCTACATAGAAATGAATTTTAAAATGTACTTCATTATTAATATGTATATAATATCTATATGCTACATAAAAAGAAAAAAGTGGCCAGCAAGAAAAAAAACTATACTATTTTTAAAACGAACCGTATGAGTATTCCAAAAATATTTGAGATGTTTTACCATATCTATGTGCTTAAATTTATTATATTATTTAAAAAATGATTAGTCTCCTCCAAAATGTAAAATATGAAAATAGTAAATATTTCATATGTAATTGAAATTTCATACAGAATGACATATAGTACTGATTTTTGAGATGATGATAAATGTTAAGAATATAACTAGTCAATAAAAGCCTGCATTATTTTAAAAAGGTAATGGTTTGTTATCCTCAGCTTTCTTTTCTTTAGCACACAATAAAAATCTAGAAATTAGAAAGAAGTTTTTCAGTATCTCACATTCTCTCCCAGAGCAAACCCTGGGGAACATCAAAGCAACAATTATGTTCACTCAGAGTTTCAGCCAGCTGAGTCTTGACAGCATAATCTCCTTGAAGTGATTCTCTCTGCTAACGTTTTATACATTTCACTGTCAAGTAGTTATTAGCATTGGCATCTGGAAGAATTTCAGATACTATCATGTTGTCTAACACCTGCCAAGGTTTATGCAGAAGGCTCAGAAGTTCATTAGAAACTGCTCAAATTAATAACTGTTTCATTAGTGGTTCTTAGTTGTCTTATATGCTGATATTCTATTTCAACAGAAACATCTTTTTTTTTTAATATTTTGAACTGAACCCAATGAGGCCTTCTAAATGCATGTACTCTATCCCAGAGTTATATATCTGGCCCTAAAGGTCACATATCATAAAACTTAATGCATTTTTCTTCAAATAAAATTTTAAAAACATCATATTCAGTCATGTTGAGTGGTCAATTATTTTAAGTATCCCATTGGAGAAATTAGTTCAAAGAGTTTACTTATGCCCCTAAAAACCAATGTAAGAGGCTAAGGACAAGGTTGCATAGGTAAAATATTCAGTGCCAAAACATACAGACCTGAGTTTAAATTTTAGAACTCACATTTTAAAGATACACAGAGTGGCAACCCTCTATAACCTCATCACTAGGGAGATGGAAATGAACTGTTCTCGAGAGCTCACTGGACAGCCAGTCTAGCAGTATAGGTGAGCTTCAGCTTCAGTGAATGGACTCTCTCCCAAATCAGATGACGGGAAAAAATAGAAGACACTGAAGGGGAGTTTTTTCTTCCCTCAATCCCATGTGCAAACATAGATTAACCCATAAATTCACATCAACCTCTTTGACACACACATGCATGTGTGTGCACGCGCACACAAAACCATATAAAATAAAATGAATAACAATCTATAGGCTAGAGAGACTACTCAGTCAATATATTACTTGTATTGTAAGTATTTGGGACAAACAGGTCCTTGAGACCAAAGACATTCTGGGTCCTTTGTCATGAGAAATTGAAGAATACATTTCATGTATATCCGAATGGTGTGTTTTTAGAAAGGACTTTACTACAGTTCATAGGTGAGAACTTAATGGACAAGAATTAAACAGAGCTTCTATCAGGCAAGAATGTGTGCATTGTAAAAAGGTTCCAGTTAGGATTCTTATGTAGGGTTTAAAAGGTTGTATACGGTATAGGTATGGTAGATGTCTGGTCATGCCGGTTGTTTCACACATGAGCTGGTTCTTTGTTTTTGAATTCCAGGCAACTGGACCAGAATGTCTGCTACTGTCTCACATATTGTTACGTGAAAGATGTGTAAATGGAGAAAAAAGCTAACAGGAAATTAGACTAGGAACCAGATGCCAAAGATTTCACAGATTTCTTGTCTCTGACCAAGACAGAACCATGTCACTTCTGGTTTCTGGTGAAGGACAAAAATAAAGGTTTCTGGAGCTAATTTTTCTGACCGTTTTTTTTTTTCTCTTGTTTTTTCAGGAATGGAAGGACTTGAGAATGATTCCGCATGGCAGAAGATGGAAATAATGGTCACATGGCATGTCCCAGTATGCACAACTCAGAAAAGTGAATCCCTGAAGCTCATAACCAGCCAGGTTAGCCTATCTGAAAAGACGTTGCCAAACATAAAGATAAACAATGCAAGAAGAATGACACCTGAGGTTAGTTTCTGGCTATTCACATAGATGTGCACATATGAATCTGCACAAAAACAAATAATTTTATAAAATTTATAAAATTTTGCACACACACAAATAAACAGAATACAAATAATAATCCACAGTGAGACAAAGTGATTAGGAAATTAATCAAAATTTAATGAATAATCACAAGTAATAAACACCAAAATAATGGGTAGGGTATAGATTGAAATGTTAAGCAATAGTGATTTATAACATAAACAGTATATACTTATATTTTGCTACACCTTTGATTTTTAAAAATATTAAAAAAGATGCCTGAAAATAAAAATATTTATAAAAGTATATATGGACTAAATTTTGCCGTTTATTTATTCATTGATCAAAATGAACATTTTCGGATAGGTTTCAGATTTATGAAAATATCAATACAATTGATTACTATAAAATATTAGTCACTTTGTTCTTTTATCCATTCTATCACAATCAGTATCCTTAAATATTATTTCTACAATGGTTATTAGTTCCTTAACAATAGTGATCATTTTTATTAGTTAATTTTAGTTTTTTAGGTTATTTTTAATAATATATTTTTTTGTTTAAAATTTATACATACATATAGTGCTTTCATAAAGACCATTCTTCAATTCAGCCTATCCAGTTATTCCATTTTCAACTCCTCCTCTATTCTCCTACCATCACATTCCTTCTCAAACTCATTGTTTCTTTTGTTTAGTTGTTTTTAAATGTACTCACTGAGTCCACTTTGAGATACCTGAACTGGTCTGTAGGTATAATAGTGGTCACTAAGAAACGTTTTCATACTAGGCTCACTTAACGAAATTATTGTACTAAGTTTTCTCCTAGAGATAATGATGCATATGTCCCCAATTCTTGACCAAAAGATAATATGTCAAGTATGGAATCAATTTCATGGAGTATGCTTTGGATTCAATTAAAAAATAATTTATTATTCCCATAACATTCAGGGCAAAATTACACCAATGCACATATTTGTCTGTTCCGTGGTCATTGTAGATTAGGGTTCCACAGTGTGGGTAGGGATTAGTGTAAGCTAACTTTAAAGAAACAGTGTTTTCTGAACAGAACAAGCTAGTTGCATACATGAACTCGTTGATTATAACAACACCTGCAAGGACCTGTGTAAACTCCAGACAGACTTTATTGTAACATGGAAGACAGGAGTTGGACAGAAATATACACAGATAATAGAAAGATATATAGACAATATAGATAAGAAAATTTGAAGTTGATTGGGTAGAGAAGTAAGGATGGATCTATACAGTGTTGAGAGAGAGGCAAATAATAACAAAATTTAGTGTATGATTATAGTTTCTGCACTCTCTACTCCTTCCAGTTTCCTTCTACTCCTCCCTAATTTCCTTCCCTCTGGATCCACTTTGTTTCCGTCCCTGCTTAGAAAAAAGCAGGCTTCTAAAAGATAACAACCTAATATGGTAAAATAAAATGTAATAAGATAAAGCCAAAAAGTCATACGGAGGCTGGCCTAGGTAACCCAACTGAAGGAAAAGAGCCCAAATTGCAGATGCAAGACTCAGAGACTCAATCATTCACATAACAGAAGTTTCATAAAATTACTAAGCTGAAATCTATGATACATATATGGTATAGATCCACACAGGTCCTGTAATTGCATATTCAGACTCTGTTAATTCATATGAGCCTTACGTAGTGGATTCAGACGGCCTTGATCTACTGGCCCCTCCATGCCCTCTGACCTCTACAGTATTTCTACTTCCTCTTACACTGAATTCTTTGGGATCTAAGGGGAGGGATTTGATGAAGACCTACCAGTTGATCTCTCTCTCTCTCTCTCTCTCTCTCTCTCTCTCTCTCTCTCTCTCTCTCTCCCCCATTCCTTCTCCCCTCTTCACCCTCTTTCTCTGCATAATGTCTGGCTATGGTCTCTTCATCTGTTTCCATCAGCTTCAGGAGGGAGATTTTTTTGGATGACTGAATTAGACACTGGTCTATGAGTATAACAGAATATCATTAGGAATCATTTCATTCATTCTTATTTATTCCTTTCGACCAGTAGTGCTTGGTTTACCCTAGGTTTCTGGGCTATCTAGTTTCTGGTTCATGATTAACCAAGAGTGATGGATATGGGTTCCTTTTTCCTGAGTGGATCTTGGGTCAAATCAGACATTGGTTGGTTACTCTCAAAGTTTTGTGCCACCATTGTCCCAGCATATCTTTCAGGCAGGGCAGATAATACATCACAGTTTTTTTGTGACTGTGTGTTGTCAACATTTCTCTTTCTGTTACCTGTAGAGCATCTTCTCACACCAAAATATCTAGAACATAAGCATGAAGGTTTCATGTAGAAACCAACTTGATTTTTCCATGTTCAATGAATTGTGTGGGTGTTATCTTCAGCGATGGGGTCCTAATACCAGTTTGCATAGAGCTACTACTGTCTCAGCAAAAGTCTGGGTTGTTTGGTAATTTCCAGGGGACCTCCTTAGACTATAAATCAATTCAGATTTTTTTTAAAATATAGCTTTAATCCACCATTAAGTATAAGTATTATGTAAAGGAAGGAGGTGCTCAGACAGGAAGTAAAACACACATCAGACTTTGGATGTCAGCTTTGGAAAGATGAGTTACAATAGAAGAGAAGACCTTTTTAAATGAATAATTGAAGAACAGGTGTTTGGGGAAAGAGATTTCTTAAAAGGAATAAGCCATATCCAAGTGTGGCTATGGAATTCTTATGGGATAGTTCGCACTTAATTGTATTTATGGTGAGCATTTACAAGATTTTGGTTGGCTTTTGAAGTTCTAATCTTCAGAGGGATTCTGAGAAGCACAAATGTGATCATGTGATGTTGTCTAATTGGTAGAGATTACAATGAATACTTTGAATGCTAGATCAGAAGATATAGAAGGTAGGATATCTGCCTAGTTCAGCACTGCTTCAGATTCCCAGAAAATGTTGACAGAAAGGAATAAAGGTCTGCTCAATGACACATATGTGAATGTTATAATTCCAGTTATTTGATATCTTAAAATAAAACATATATGCCAAAAGAATTATTAACTCTAACTCAGCAATTGTATTAGATTGCTTTTATGTTTTTGTTCTAATATACTGATCAAAGCATACTTGGGTGAGACATGAGCTTACTTGACTTACATGTCTATCAAAAGAAGCCCAAGTTGGAACTCAAGGCAGAAAGCAAGATCCTTTAGAACTGAAAGAGAGATCACAAAGGATAGCTGCTTACTGCCTTGCTCTCCATGACCTGCTCAACTTCATTTCTTAGATAACTCAGAAAAACCTCCCCGTGGGTGACCACACCCACAGTGGGCTCTCACTAGCACATCTGTCATTAATTAAATATATGCGATAGAAACATGGCCAGAGTTAATCTTATTCAGGTAAATCCTCTGATGATATTCCCCTTTCCCAGGATATTATAGTTTGTAACAAGCTGACAAAAAGTAGCCAGCACAGACTCCTTCCATGCAAGTGTTAGGGGACTGTGAGCATGACAGTGCCAGTTCCAGAAGGATCTGGGAGTTGCTCAGCCATGGCAGTGTCAGTTCAAGAGGATACAGAGGATCTCTCAGCCATGACAGTGACATTGAGAACCTGAAGCTCACTGAATGTGGAGTCAGGGGTCAGAGATGCCTCATGACAGAAGGAACAGGAGCTGTATAAAAGTGGTAGCAGCAGCAGAAAACATCAGGAACCACAACAATAATGATGGCTGCCATGGCAACAAGAAGCAGACAGAATTTCCAGGAGAAAATCCAGGAGAGAATTCAGAGAATCAACTGCAATTAAAAGATGATGGGGTGAGCTCAGGAAAGTTAACAAAGATTGGATGCTGTATGCTGACAGAAACAACAACCCGCAGGCTTAGGTTCTAGAAAAATCCAGGGAGATGTCTGGCCTAAAGTACAAAGGGTCTCAGACATCTTAGGCTCAGTCCTGGGGTCTGTGATACTACCTGTTGTGAAGAGGTGGGCAATTCCTATTTTCTAGTAATACATAAGGGTTGCAACACATCACTGAAGTAATAAATGTCTCCATATTTAAGGCCAGCTATCCTGCTCTGAAAGTTGAATGTTTCAGTGTTGCTTGTGGCGGTTCAAGGGCTACAGATGCCAATAGAAAATGTTAGAAGACCTTGTCCCTGCTTCCCACAATTTCTACCTGTGTAAAACAAAAGGACAGAAGCAACTGAATTCTAGGTAGCAGACTGACTGCAATTTGTACAGGTTGTTCATTTCCCTTGTTTACTTTGTATTTTCTATTTTATGTGAGTGGCCATTTTAAGTGTCATTTCTATTCATATTTAACTAGCTTTAACTATCTGGCTTATGTAGCTTCATCTTGAAAATTAGCTGCTTTGAAACCTAAAAAGTTACAGAATAAATTACTGTATGCCAACAGTATTAGTCTCAGTAAGGTGTTGACATTTCGTTCTGTTCAGAGTAATACATTTTCTTTCACTTTTCTCATTTTCCCTCAACCTTCAGATATATTTTGGGGTTATGCTCTGGGAAACTCTTTTTGAAAGCCAAGTTTGAATGAACACAAACAGGTAAATTTCCTATAATACTTACTGGAATAAGCACAGCAGAATGAGATCATTTGAAATGAAACAAAGCAGTGGGAAGTGTTTAAGCACTTTGGAAAAGAGTAGAGACAGCCAGGACAAGGACATTGTTGTAGCTAAAAGCTCATTCGTGGAATTTATTCTGTATACTGGGCTTTTTTATTCTTTCCGTGTTTGGTAATTTTGTTTTCTGTGAGGTATTCTTTTATCTTGATGCCCACAATGCAAGATTTCTATGCTCTCAAAATCTAAGGACAATAAACATTTATTTTGGTTATACAGAGGTATCAAAGGTATTCATAATGGCAGGTTTTTTACTGAAGTGCTCCAAAATGGGCATACAAGGACTTCAATTAGTAATACATTTCTGTAAATTGTGCTTACCATAAGAAGAACATTAAGGTACTCTTGGTCATTTATCAAAGGCAGAAAGCCATTTGATTTTGCCTTTATTTATTCCTGCTCCTTCTTATTATCTGTAGGTACAGTCTCCTCTGTGCTCTTACTCTGGGATTAACAGAATGGTAAACTGAATATACATAAGGTTTTATGAGGCCTTTGTATAGAAAAATTTCACATGAGTCAGCACTCATGAGGCATTTTAGCATAACTGTACATCAAGTTATTGTACATCACTCTTGACGAATGTCATCCTAATCATCAATACTTATTCACTGAATTGGAATGGTGAAATGGATTTCAGAATATATCCCCTGACCTTCACCAATACTTCAGAGTTTGTTTTTTTAAATTCCAACACTTGCTAAAAAAATTCCATGCTATTCTTATTTCACATATCCCTTGTTTCACTCCAATTTGACAGAAGCTAAAGTCAACTGGGGAAGGGAACTTCACTTATGGTAGTGTCCCCACCATATTGGCCTTTGGACATGCCTTTGGTATAATACTCCGATTAATGATTGATGTGGGAGTATAGCTCATTTCAGGTGAGTCCATCTGGAAGGTGGCTATGGTGATATTTTGTTTGTGATCTAACAAATAAAGCTCACCTGAAGATCAGAGTGAGGAGTTAAGTCACTAGTTAGCCGTAGAAGCCAGACAGTGGTGGCACACATCTTTAATCCCAGCACTCAGGAGGCAGAGGCAAACATATCTCTGTGAGTTCAAGGCTACCCTGGGCTACACAAGACTGATCCAATCTCAAAGAGAAACAGAGACAGGCAGTTATGACTCACAATTTTAATACCAGTACTTGAGAGTCACAGGCCTTTAATCCCACACTCGAAAGATAGAGACAGGAAGGGATATGACTGGGTGGAGACAGGAGCTCAAAGCATTCAGCCTGAGGTTGCATAGAGACAGTATTCAGTCTGATGGCTTATAGAGACAGGATACCCTGTTGTGTCTGAGGATTTATTTACTAGAGACAAGAAGTAGTTATTCGCTGCTCTGCTTCTCTAATCTCTTAGCTTTCACTGCCAAATATCTGACTCCTGGTTTTTATTAATAAGAATAATTAGCATTGTGTGATAGGTGGTCCTGTTGTATCATAAAAATACAGAATAAACATTGAGGAGTAAGCCAGTACTTCTCCATGGCTTCTGCATCAGTTTCTGCTTCCAGGTTCCTGCCTCAGTTTCCCTGGATCATGGATACAAGCTGCAAAATAAAATAAACCCTTCCTCCTACTGTTACTTTCAGTCATGGTATTTTTCACAGCAATGTGAGACACCATGACAACCCTTTCCAGCCTTATTCCAAGCTGCTGTAATGGTTTGTTAACCTCATATAAAGCAATAAGGTAGTTATCATGCAGTTTGCACACAAGTACTCTTTGTAAGAATAATTTTTTTTTTTTGGATTTTCGAGACAGGGTTTCTTTATAGCATTTTTTTGGTTCCTGTCCTGGAACTAGCTCTTCTAGACCAGGCTGGCCTTGAACTCAAAGAGATCCACCTTCCTCCGCCTCCCGAGTGCTGGGATTAAAGGCGTGTGCCACCACCGCCTGGCTTGAATAATTATTTTTGATACTGTTTATTATTCAGAAGTTTCCAGAATTTCTTACACATACTCAGCATCTGCAAGTGTGGGACTAGACCAGAGAACATGGGGTTTTGTGAACGCTATGATCTTTTTCTTTACATTACTCTAAACATGGTAACAAACAAACACAATTTTATAATGTGTACTGAAGAAAATTTTCTTGGTAAACAATTTGATTATTAATTAAATTGTAAATAATAGATATGAAAGAAGGAAGTTATACCTGGAATTTGTCTTCTAAGAAAGCCTTGAAATTAATTAACTATTCTAGCCTTATGGTTCCAAATAGTTTAAACCAATTCAGCACTTTGAGTTTAAAATTAATGACCACTGAAGGTCAGGCCAAAGGGAAATTTTCTTATTTTTTTCTTGTAGGTATTTTATCAAGACCATTATAAACAAGATAAATAATGCCAAATGTGGTTAAGAAATTTAGCCCACTATAAATATTAAACAACAGTGTTATAATGATGATGACTTCTTTGTTGAGCACAGCATTTAAAATTTTGATTTAAGCAAACTATTAGCTTCAGACTTTAATAGAGTATTGATTGCTTATAGGGATTCTAAATAACAATAAAGTGATCTTCACAAATGAAAAACAGCACAAAACAAAGATCCTAATTAACACAGATATTTATTACCATCAGAAATAAGTGCTGTTGCTGTAACTTTTGGGAGCTATACCTGAATAACTAATACTGAATGGGATCATTAGGCAATGACTGATAGAAATGGGCTTGTTAATGTATTTTAAACACATCATGCCAACTAACACATATCTTACATGTCTAAATTGCCCTATGTTAAACAATGCACTTTTAAAAGAACAAATATATATAACACCAATCATTGGCATGGACGATGCAAATACTTGTAAGACAGAGTCAGGGAAATCAGGAATTCTGGGTCAGCCTCAACTACATAGCAAATTTAAATTTAAAGCTTGGGTTACATGAGACCCCTGGGAAACCTTCAAATTATTCATTATAACAGTTCTGAGGACCCTCAAGACAATGTACACTGTTGCTATCATCCTTAATTTTCTCCCTTAACTTCAAGGTAAGATGCTATTGCAAAGTCAATACACGCTACGGTTAGACTTGGAGGAATTGAGCTTCAGCTGTCATGGAAGCTTCTGTCCTGGGGTCTAGCTCTCATAGTGTCAGAAGGTACTAGGCAAAAGCTAAAGAAGAATTGCAATCAATAGTCCTCCTCAGCGGTAAAGTCGATGAGCCACAGTGACTGGCCTAGCAAGTCACCTAATGTGGTGTAACAGTTACACTTTTCCCTTGGGAGGCAACCAACAACCATCATAGACAGAGGGTATACTCAGTAGGAAAAAAATTCAGGTCTGGTAGTTTAATCATACTCAATTCCCCATGACTGAAGAGGTCATAGACACAAGAGGAGAATTAACAATGGTTGTTTTTCTAAATCAAATATAATTTATTACTGTCTTCTAAATGCTTATCCTAGCACCCACAGTTTTAACCCCTCATCAAAAAAGCTTCCTTTCCTTAGCAGATAGTGATTATCATAGATATCACAACTGGTCAAAATGCGCAGAACTGACCTCACCTGACACATCTATAACAAACCATGCATTTAGCTCTTGGGGAACATTGTGGAAGAAGTGTTGGCAATAATGTAAGAGCCATGGGAACACAATTTCTGCTGTGATATTATGGAAATAATAATCCTTCCCAGTGAGAAGTAACTGCACATCTAGATATTAATAAAGGAAAATGCTTTAATAACATAGTGTTTGTCTAGCTCTGGCTATTACTCAAATAAGAGCAGACCTCAAATGTAATATTTGGCTAATGTGTATACACCATAGGCATAGCATTCCACATATGTGTTTCTTTAAATCTCTTTTAGGCAGAGGTCCCAGGTTATACTTCAGACAATTTAAACATAGAGAGCCCTGCCAGACTTGTCACTTGTACATATGGGAGATTTACATGGCAACGGTATTGCTAGAATCTTTTATTTTTCTTAAGCACAACAGTATAGTTCTTTTGAAAAAGTTGTTACCCAGGTTCATTTTACCTATATAGAAGAATTATGCATGTTGTAGTAATAGCATATTAAAACTTACTCAATTGTGGACTAGAAATTCGCAGTAATCATGGCCCTGCACTGCTACTTGATCTGTCCTGTAGAGGTCTGATCTTTATTTGATATAGGGATAGGCCTAGTTGGTGGTGGTAAGTCTGGATTTTTCTTTTTTTATTATGGGAATGGAGACTAATAAGAGGTAAATATTGATAAATAAATATTAGGAGAACCTTTCTCAACAAACCTAAATTTCAGTTACAGTAGAAAATTGTATTTTTCTCATAAGTCTGGTTAGTGTTTTTGATGGCTAGTTTTATGCTAACTTGACCCAAGCTGGAGTTATGTGAGAGGAGGGAACCTTAACTGAGAAAATGCCTCAGTAGGAACCAATTATAAGGCATTTTCTTCATTAGAGATCCATGGGGAAAATCCAAGTCAATGTTTGTGTACCATCCCTGGGATGGTGGTTCTGAGTTTAATGAGAATTGAGCAAGTCATGGGAAGCAAGCTAGTAAGCGGTACTCCTCCATGGCTTCTACATCAGCTCCTGAACCTATGGTCCCATCCCTGTTTGAGTTCCTGTTTGGACTCTCATCAATAACACACTACAGTCCAGAAGTAAGAGTTAAATAAACCCTTTCTCCCCATCTTTTACTTTCGACATGGTTTTTCTCATAACAATAGAAAATCTAGGACAAGTTGGTACCATAAGTGGAATACTACAGTAACAGACCTAAGAAGGTTGTTTTGGGGAAGGGTTGAATTTTGGGGGAAAGGACTTTAGAATTTTGGCGGAGAAAAGCCATTGAGTGTTGGGAGCTCAGTCAGCTGTTCTGTAGGAGCTTGGATGATAAGAATGTTGAAAGAGGTACATGAAATGAAGGCTAGGATTGTGATATTTAGAGGGAAGCAAAGACTGTACCAGGCCTTTTATGTGACAAATCTGTGGTGTTGGGTTGACTGATACTGAAAAATCAGATGTAATTAACAAGAGTCCAGCACCACTGAAAAGAAACCTTTGTTTTCCTGGGACAATTGATGCTGGCCAGTTGGACCTGAGAAATTAGCAGTGATAAAAAGACACTAGAATCATAGAGCTGAAATATTCTGGAAAGTGTTTAGCAGGAGACACCACACATAAGCTGTATTTCAGAGGTGACCAAACCAATGTTGCGCCTTGTGCTGGCAATCTTACTTGGGTGTTTAAGAATCACCCAGGTGGTATTGGTTTTTGAAGGCATTAAGAAGCCATAGAGAGCAGCTGAGTCTTAGCGCTGTGAGAGGAAACAGGAGATCATTGGTGAAGGTCCAGCCTCAGTGGCAGGTAAAGTCACAGGTTTGAACGGCTTGTTCCCAGGAGATATGTTTTGGCACCATGAAAAAGAACATAGGAGAAGCTATGATGAAAGTGTAGTCCAATTGCAGAGAAGATCCAGCATTTTAGAGATGCTAGTACAAAGAGCAGCAGCCTTGGAGTGAAGCCCATCTGAGATTAGACACAAGCTGTGTGTTCTGAGACCATAGAGCTGAAGAAGTGATCCAAGCCCTTTGGGAGAGCCCAGAAGATTGCGAGCAAATGCCACCCATTGAATATTTATACTGTTGGCAATTGGTTTTAGTTCATTCAGATTATGACTATACCCTGGATCTCACCTCTTGAAGTAAGAAAGTATTTAACTTTTTTTTTTATTTGATAAGATTGTAAAGATTTCACAGTTGAGAAATTGAAAATGTTAAAGAGATTTTAAGTTTTAAAAGAGACTTTGGATTTTCCAAGGAGATTGAGTTTTAAGGTTTTTGAATTCGTAAAGCCTGGGAACTTCTAAAATTTGTAATATTGATGTTAATGTGTGTTCTTGAGAACGAACAAGGAAGGAAAAGTATGGCATAGCAGTGATATTTGTGTGTCAAGTAGACAGGAGTGGTTTGTCCTGGCTAATTTTATGTCAACTTGACACAAGCTAGAATTATCTGAACAGATAGTACCTCAATTCGGACTCCGTAAGACTAAGCTGTAAGGCATTTTTTAAATTAGTCTTCAGTGTAGTAGGGCCCAGCCTATTGTGGGAGGGGCCACTCCTGGCTTAGTGGTTCTGGGGCATGAGAAAGCAAACTGATCAAGCCATGAGGAATAGGCCAGTAAGCAGTTCTCCACCATGGCCTCTGCAGCAGTTCCTCCTTCCAGATTGCTGTCTTATTTGGGTTCAGGTTCTGGCTTCCTTCATCAATGTACTACAGTGTACTACTTCTCTTCTTGCTGTTTTGGAGGCAGTCTACCTTTAGCTAAATTCTACTTTGCTTAACTTAACATATTCATAGCAAGTTTATTAGTAATTCTTTATTTTCACTTTTAAAGCAACCTTACTTTACCTACCAGTCCCAGTTTCCTCACCATTCCATCCTCCCTCTCCCCACCAGCATCTCCCTACCCCACCTCCCTATCCACTCCTCAGAGAGGGTGAGGCCTCCCATGGAGAGTCAACAAAGTCTGTAATTCTTTTAAACATCAATTTTATCTTTAAGTTGTTCTATATAAAAGAGATAGTATGCAATCTAAATAGCTTCTAAATAGCTGCTACCCTCATCTACAGAGTGGTGGTGAGCTTGAGATGCCCTCCCTGCTTGTAGTAGCCACTTGCTGCAGGCAAGAGAGCTGTATTTCTTCTTTAATGTCTCCATCACTGGGGAAAGAGGACCCTGCACCTTGTCTGGGCAGCACAGTAGATTTAGTACAGAGAATCCAGTACTGGGAATAAGATCATAAGATATCTGACCCCACCCCTCAACACTGCCATATGGTGGCAGTGGCTAGTTGGAGATGTGCCCCACACTTCTCACTGCCTCTGGAAGGTGGGAGAGCTAGCTCTGAACTCATAAGAACTGAAAAGCTGTCCCAGTCTGGAGAACAAGTCCTATGACTCACCTTTGCAGCACAGTAGAGCCAACACTGTTGGCAGGGTGCAGATGAGTGGATCCCAGAAATGTGAACATAGGAGAGCTGGCCTGCTTGTCTGGCATGCAATAGCATGAACGAGGGAGAAATGCCCCCCTTCCTCCTTACCCCTCTGGCAGAAGAGGGATCTGACTCTTGCACTTACCAACAGCAACACTCAGGAGAGCAGAGCCAGGTTCTCACCTGGGAGGAACATTAGAGCTGATCCTGTTAATGGTGTCCAGGATAGCTAGCCCTGAGTGCATGAGAATAGGATAGCTGGCCACACTCCCTCAGTTGCCAAGTGGTTTGGAAGGTGAGGGAAAGATGCCCTTCCTCCATGGGCCCTGCAACCCGCAACAGGCAAGGGAAGCAGACCCTCGCCTTCACCAGCTACAACACTGCACCTCATCTGACCAACACAGTAGAGCTGACACGGATGTTGCAGACATGAGTGGGCTGATCCTGAGGGCTTGAAAGCAGGAGGACCAGCCCTGCCTTTTGCTCATTGCTGGATAGGGTGTTTGTGCTGGGGCAGTGCTGGCAAGCTCCCCCTAGTGGTGAGGAGAGCTCAGCTGATGAACCCTACAACTACCCAGACCCAGAACCCAGGTTATAAGCTGCTCTACCCTAATATCCACCTATCTATGATCTACAGAAACATGTGAAGGGGCACATCCTGCAAGCCAAAGCGTCAGGGTCTCCATGACAAGGACAATAACAGGATGTCCAAGTGAAGCCCCAGTGAGAACATAATGGTGCTGTAGCAGAAACAAGATACCACGAACTAGACCAATGACTGCACTGGACACTTACAAGTAAAGATAATTGGACAAAATGATACACTATGTTATTCACTGTGTCACACTACAGCTTTCGTGATGTTTTTCTTTTAATTTTCTCTTAATTTTAATTCAATTTATATTTGCGGGATGTTGCAAGGGCAGAAGGAAGGCACAAAGGGAAAGGGAGGTGAATGACATAGAGTTGTATTATATAAAAGACACAAAGAATAAATAAGAAAGTTTAAAAATACCTAGAACTCACAAGAAGCAGTCTGCGTTAATGTGCACCTTTAGTCCCAAGACTCCTGGGCTGAGATGGGAGGCAGAAACAGCTGGTTTACCAGTTGGACTGGAGAATGCTGTTTGTATAACAAAGAGACTCTGTCTTAGACAAGGTCAAATGTGCAGCATTGTACACACACACACACACACACACACACACAGGAACTGGAAATACACCAGTGAACATAGTGCTTCTGCTGGCCCCTCTTACAGAACTGTAAAGAAAAAGGTGTGTGTGTGGGGGGGGGGATATTTTAGGATATAGACATGAATGGGAGAAAATTCTTATTCATAATTCAAGTTGGCATTCTAAAAAACCACTCCCCATTTTATCAGAAGCTGGTGGAAAAAAGGTGAGGAAAAGGGGGTTCAAATAATGTTCATTTTTAGCCACCTTAAATTAAAACTTACATCATTTTGTGAGGAAACAGTCTTCAATGCACACTGTTCTAGCGTGGTGACCATTTTGTGTCTTGAAAATTTAGAAGTGCCTTCTGTGATATGGTTGTCTTGACAGAAAACAAAAACACTGTTATTCTTTTGACACAGTTGAAAGAAAAGACTGAGCCAAAAGGAAAAGAAAGCTTCCAAGGAGAACTTAGAGAATTCTGATACTTGGTTCTGAATAGGTCAACTTTTATTTTCTGATTTCTTTCTTCTCATAAATAATACATCTATAGTAAGTCTGATACAAAAAATAAAAAATAGTCATTGGTTTTAAAAAGGAGATTAAAGTACAAGAAGGAAAATTTGGAGGGGGTTGGAGGAAGGGATATGTATATACATATATATATATATATATATATATATATATATATATATATATATATACTTATCTATTTATCTACCTGTTTGTTATTGTTACCTACTTTGATTTTACAGAAAATCTCATTATACAGCCCAGGCTGTCCTGCCTCTTTCTTCAGCTGACATTATAATACACATCTGACATATCATGTCAACTATTCAGCTTCACTGTGCTTGTTTCTCTGGCAGTCTGATGACAATGATAATTAGTATTTGTGGTTTTGATTTATTTACTGTTATTGTGCATGTATTGTGGTATGTGGGGGTGGGCATGCATTCCATGACACATGTGGAAATCCGAGAACAACTTAATTCTCTCCTTTTAACTTCGTGTGTATGTGCTTAAGCCAGAATTCGCTTGCCCAGGCTTGTGTGGCAAGTACCTTTACCCACTGAAGCTTTTGTTTCCCTTGATTCTGGGTTGTTTTAAAGTCAAATTATATAATATAATACCACAAGCTTCAGTGGGCAGAACCTTGACAAATTTAAATAGCAATTAGGTAAAATAGCAATCATTGATAAACCAGAAAGATATTACTAAAAGTTGTCAGTTGATCAAAGGTGAAAATAGCAATTTTAATGATTCTTATTTAAGTTCAAACTTTGATCTGCAATTAAATATCATTAGAATGTCTTATGTCACCTTTATATGTTCAGAACTCCTTCTGAAACTGATTTCATACATCATGGACACTTACCCTTTGTAAACCTTTGTGTGATACCTCTTTTCCAGGAATCAGCTCCATTTGAAGAACATCATTGTTACGTCTGGTGAACACCACTGCAGTCACTAGGTTCTCCTACTATTGTGAACTATATGATGGGACAATTGTTCTTCCTTTGACATATGACATTTTCAGCTATCAGTGTCAATTACTTGAATGCTGAGGGTCATATAGACGAAAATTGAAGAGAACACTCTACTGTTAGATACGCTTTTGTTAGAAGAAAAACTCAATTCTTGTTCCTGGTGCCTTAAAAATGTAGGGTTTTCTGCTTTTTGGAACTTTCATTTTATCACTGTGATTTTCCATAGAAAGTTGATTTATGTTTTTTCCATAAGATGTAACACCGCTGACATCATACGTGACCGCCATGATCATTTTTATTTTATCTTTTATTTTTTAATTGTAAATCATAAACTATATTATCTCTTGATCTTTAACAAATTATGTTATATGAGATAATCATTATTATTTCATATTTGATATTAGGAGATGGAGTACCAGAAACCCACACTGAAACTTGTGTCCCAGCAGATGGAAGGTCCCAAGAGAAACATACATATAACAAATAAAGAAATAAGACAAAGATGATGGAAAAAAGAAAGGTGCTTACTTTTATTTATCAGATGTAAAACTTATGACAAGTACATGTAAAAGAGAAATAGTTGTATTTTAATAATTTGGAAGATATTTGGGGAGATGCAAAATCCCAATGTAGGTCCTTTAGTGTTAGTGCTTTGAAAGGGATTTTGAAAAACTACAGAAGTAAGGTTAAAGGAGATTTTGAGAAGTTCTGAAAATAAGTTAAAAACGATGGCAGCCAGGAGACATGTGCTTATTCTTGTGATAGCAAGCAAATGATGGGCATGCAGTAATACAGCCTGTCTAGATAGTTTAACTGTATAGGCTGGAGAAGATTTCAGTTGAGTTGCCCCTTTACGGTGATGTGCACTGGGGATCCACACCCAAAAAGTTGAATGTAGTAGAAGGACAGGGTACAGTTGATAGTCACATTCCATGGCAGCAGCTGTGGCTGACAAGGTAGATGGGAAAGCAGGGAGGCTGATTCATGTGGCCTGCCTCTTAGAAGCAGCCCCCAAAGAGGAGCTTAGCCAGAGGGAAAATTTTTGAGAGCTTTAGAAGTTACCAGGCTTTGAACAATCTGTCTTAAATAATCCAGCAGCTTTTCTAGGAAAAAAATAAAAAAATAAAAAGATTTGTTAACTGAAATTTGTAAGGACCTTAAAAGCATTGTACCTGGACGGACTTCCAAATTTTGTTTGGGAGCTCCTACAATATATTGGGGAATCTTCCAAATGAACCCAGGGCATGAAATGTGATCACCAAACATGGCTTTTAAAAACGCTCACAAGACTGAGGAAAAACAACAACAAAAACAAACAACCAAAAATTTGAGTTTCTGTAAATGCTTAAATTTACAAAAGGATCCACCTTCATGGTATGACTCTCAGGTAAGGCATTGGAAAAACTGCCCATTCTGCAGAAAAATATTGCCAACTGTACATGTCCAAAAATATTAAAAAAAATAGAAAGCTGTTCTAAGCATTTGAAATTCCAGTGGGCACCAATAAATTATCTGAGATAGTCATGATTGCAATTTAGACAGAACTTACAGTTTTATGAAGATTACCAACATGTGCCTGACAGCTGCTCATGAAAATGAAAATAAAAATAATTGGAAGGTGATTCTACCTAATACATCGGTGTTGGGAACCACAATGATAGCAAAAAGGCTGCCCGGTTCCTTAGACACAAGATAAAAGGGACTTATGCTTCTCTGACTAACATCTCAAACAATTATTCTCATTGAGGTTTGAGGCTTCAGTCCCTTTAACTTGTTAAATAAAACATTCCTTTTTAAAAGGGTTTTGGCGAAGCACAGCACCTGCTCATTTGTTGCTTCCTTTGCCCTTTGCATTATGGGATATTATAGTGAACTGCCCAAGGACTCAATGTGTGTGAGTCATCTCATCTAAAAACTAAGGAAGCAGAGATACTTCCTTTGCCCTTTGCATTATGGGATATTATAGTGAACTGCCCAAGGACTCAATGTGTGTGAGTCATCTCATCTAAAAACTAAGGAAGCAGAGATATAGGGAGAGGAAGAAATCCCGAGTGAGTGAAGTTCTACGAAACATATATTGTTACCTTTAACAAACATTCCAAAGAATTCACAATCTTGGTCTCACGGGACACTGGAAAAGCCAGTTCCACATATGGGCAAGGCAGAAGATGCGTGGAAAAGCTCTCCTTTGGAGATCCAGCATGAGTGTTTATCACTATTGATCTGTGTGTGCAAAGACTAGCAGCTGCTGCTTCCTTTGCACAGACGTTTACAGCCTGAGATTGCTTACTGCAGAAATCTCCTGCCCAGACTATAGCTCTCCCCCTGTGCCATATGTATTAAACATATGGAGAATATGGTTTTCAGAGGGTAGAAAACTCCAACCTGGTCCAAGCTTTTACAGTAAGCGCGTCTGTGTGTTGGTCCTTTCTTTATTCCCTTCCTGCCAGTTCCAGGACCCAAGCTGAACAGCTCACAACAGAGCTCATGAGTGAATAGACTGCACACGACAATTTCTGCAATATCAAGCCAACTGACATCTCGTAATGACAAAGATATATTCTTTCTACGACTTGCATTTATTTACATGTTTACTTTTTGATTATTTTCTCCATTCCTTATTCTCAGATGTCTCCTTCATGCATCTACTTTATCTATACAACATAAATATCTCTATGCTAGACAAATGACATTTTAATTTATATCACCCATTTTCACATGGGGCAAAAATTACTATGAGATGCCCAGAAGACAAAAAATGTTATTTTTCTTTTATATATCCATGATTTAGTGCTTTCCAGTATAGAGAAGTAAATGTGTATTTAATTGAAAATTAATAAATGAAAGGAAATAGGATCAGCAAATGATTATATAATATAAAATACTGTAAGTACATTCATACGATATATGAAGTAAACACTTGTCTGTTATATAAGTGAATATCTTATATGAATTTTGCATATGAACACAAACAATGCTTGCTTTTATGAAATCTTTTATATAAGATTCTTAGATTAATGGCACAGTACATTATTGCAGATAAATTTCTGTGTTTAAAAAGCTCTGCTCATTTAAGTGACTTGATAATTTCTCATAATATAAATTTAAGCTTATTGAGTTGGCGAAAACATTATTTTCTATTTTTGTACAATAGTAACGTTAAAGACAGATGAAAGAATGGAGAAAAGAACTTTAAGCACTATATTGAAGAGGTATGGAGAGAGTGGACAGGGAAGTATATATCTTAATTAAGGGAGCCATTTTAGGGTTGGCAAGAGCCTTGACTCTAGAGGGGTTCCCAGGGGTCCAGAGAGATGTACCCAACTAGGTCCTTGGGCAGCTGAGAAGAGAGAGCCTGAAATGGCCCGATCCTATAGCCATACTAATGAATATCTTGCATATCACCATAGAACCTTCATCTGATGATGGATGGAGATAGAGACAGAGACCCACACTGGAGCAATGGACTGAGCTCCCAAGGTCCAAATGAGGAACAGAAGGAGTGAGAACATGAGCAAGGAAATCAAGACCACGAGGGTGCACCCACCCACTGAGACGGTGGGGCTGATCTATTGGGAGCTCACCAAGGCCAGCTGGACTGGGACTGAAAATGCATGGGATAAAACCGGACTCTCTAAATAACATCAGTATTTCATTAACATCAAAACACTGAATTTGAGAGCTTTGGAAAGGATATGAAAAAAATTATTTTGTTAATAAAAATATCTCACATTTTTAATATCTGTAGAAATATGGTATGTGAAATATCCAAATCAACATTTTCTTTATTCTTTTAGTATTGTACTCAAATCTTTATATTTTTAGTTCAAACTAAATTATATGACTAAAGTTTAAACTCTGTACATATCACTCATAAAATTTTTGCAATGTTTAGGCCAAATGTTGTAGCTGATTAAATTTCTTTCTTTCTTTCTTTCTTTCTTTCTTTCTTTCTTTCTTTCTTTCTTTCTTTCTTTCTTCTTTCATTTTGACCTTGAATTAACAGTTTCAAAGGAATAAACAGTTAATAAGGTTTTCACAACAGCAGAGAGAACGCCTCAACTGACCTTCCTCTGTAATCATACTGATGACTACCTTAATTATCATCAGAACCTTCAATCAGCAACTGGTGGAAGCAGATACAGAGATCTGCAGTGAAGCACTGGGCCTAGCTACCTGAGACCGAACCAAGAGAAAGAGGAGCTATAATAATGAGTAAAGGGGTCAAGATGATGATGGTGATATCAGAAACAGCTGATCTGAAATAGTAAGTGCTCACTGACTCTGAACTGATAGTGGTTTGACCTGTGTAGGACCAAATTAGGCCCACTGAATGTGGGGGACGGTTGTGAAGCTTGGACAGTCTATAAGGCCATTGTCAGTGGCACCAAAATTTATTCGTACTGTTTGTTCTGGCTTTTTGGAACCCATTCACTCTGTAGGAATAACTTGTTCAGCCTAGATATAATGGAGAGGGACTTAATGTTTCTTAAAGCAATGTACTAGACTTTGTTGACTCCCCATGGGAAGCCTTATCCTCTCTGAAGAGTGGATGGGAGGTGAGATGGAAGGGAAATGGAGGGACCGGGAGGATGGGATGAAGTGGGAACTGAGATGGGTATGTAAAATGAGAAAATATAGCTTTTTTTATAAAAAAAGAATGAATAAATAAATGAAAAAGAAAGAAAAAAATCTTCTCTAGAATTGCTTGACTTTCTCCTTGCCAAAACTTTCTAATTCTTTCTCCACAAAAGGATTCATTAACATTCCTCTTACTAGTTTTATTCTTCTTCTTTTTTTTTAATAAAACTTTCTGAGCAAAATCAAGCTGGGGAAGAGAGTGTTTCTTTGGCTTACATACTCATGTCACAGTCAATAACTTAGCAAAGCCATGGCAAGAACTCATATGGGAAACAACGCAGACAGATGGAGAAATGCTGGCTACAAGCTGGCATCCTGTGACCCTCTTAATTGATGTATTTGGTCTAGCCCAGAATCCTCTTGCCCAAGGGTAGCAGTGCTCACAGTGGATTGGGCATCATGCACTACAGAAATACTCCTTGTCCGAGATGTGCCTGCAGGTCAGTATGATGGAGTCACCTTTTCAGTGCACATTCGCTCTCCCAGGTGATTTTAGTTTGTGTTAAGTTGAGAAAAGATAACCAACACTCTCATTTAACATCTAATTTGCAGAGGTGTCTCCTCCACTCCTTAGTTAACCTTAGAACAACTACAGCAGGTCTTACCAATTGTTCTCTGAAACATTTAAAGATTGTGTTTGGCTCCTGGTTCTCATGCTTGTTTTGGCTCTGATTCCTGAGGACGTCCCTTGATATGTTATGCACAAATTGACATTGATGGCTTACTTTGGGCTTGTAATGGACTGCAAAAGAGAGGCACAATTCCTAATACAACTGTTTCCACAAATAAAAAGAGGGATTCATTGATCCTGCTGAGAAAACATCAAGCACTCAGAAAATCCAATTCACTTAAAAGAATTAAGTCTGTGTAGTTATTCAGCCAATCCTTTTTATTTTGAGAAAGGACAATATTCTGAAAGTACTTTGAAAACACTTTAATTAAAACATTTACATTGACTAATGATTTTTCTATTTCATTTCTATGCTTGCCTTTCTCTTGACTTCCCAATGAAAAACCTAGTGAAATGTGCGTATCCTGGAGGCAAGTGATTTTCTTGATCAATTCAAATAAAGATTTCAAAGGAATTTATTAAAATAAAACAATTTCCCTTAATAACTGGTCAATTTATTTTGTCATATGTTAACAGTTGAAAGACTGATTATGTAAGATATTGTTTTGTTTTCCATTCCATGTAGGGATATAACACAAGATTATGGGGTTCAACTACAAATACTATTTCTTACATATATAGAAGCAGAGACTTTCAAAATGAGGGCTTCAGCAAATTCCATGATTACAAAGGAAACTTCTTCTTTACATATAGCTGTCTTCAATCCATGCCTTCATCTGACAGTATAGTGAGACATTTCTCTGTGCTTTAGTCAAAAAGGCATAGATGCATTTTGGAAAGCACCTATGACACAATCATCAACCCAAAGAGCAATTCACAATAATACCATAAAAGTCTAGAATTTTTACAGATGAACAAGAGAGAAAAATATTTAATATAAAATTTATTCTTTATATATATATATATATATATATGGGCTTCATTATATATAGAAAGGATACAAGACCTGATTCTTGCAGTAAGATTTGATTTATTCACTACTGTCTTTATTAACTTGACCATTTTTCAGCCTCATTTTTCTTTGCACAATATAATAAATATGTAAAATATTTACAAAACAAATAGATTATGCTAATTTAGCTTTTGTGGATATTTTTGTATCTTCAATGCATTTTGACAATATGAGTTCAAGTCAAATATTTTGTAATAAAATGGGTAGGTAAATCATGAGCTTTTGGAAGCAAAATTAATATAATTCACAAACCAGTTTCTTGTCTTTTTCAATAAATAATATCCACTTTCTCTGTTTTTGTTCTTATAACATGTATGAAAAACAGAAGTACCTAAGTTACTGTTATATTTTCTATCCTAAAATATTGTTTATACAACCAAAATAATAATTTCACATCATTTTTGACAGCAAGTGTATGATGATACTACCTTAAAATATACACTTTATGCTGGATTTTGTAATGAAGATCTCCTATGGGTTATCAAACACTATCACTGAGCATTTTTCCATTTTTCTTACCTTAATGAATGACAAACATGCCCACTTGATTTTATGGACAAAACCCCATAAGTCATCATCTCTTAGCCTTTTCTACATATTCAACCCATTATCAGTCTCTTAAAACTATACTTCAAAGATATATACCACCCCAATCTTCTATCAATGAGAAATGTAAATATTGTCATTTTCCGCTGTAAACCATCATTCCTTTTTGTTTTTTCTCTTTGTGGATATTGAATATGAAAGAAGTACAATAGAAAATGAAATTTCTTAATAAAATTTAAATAAGTAAATATCTCTTTTCTTGGTAATTTTAAACTTCATATATTCCCAAACATATATGGATATTACATCCTATACATTATCTCACTGAGATTGTTATATAACACTGATAGGAACTATAGTCAATGCAAATTTTGATATTATTAAGGAAAAATTCCTCTGCCTTGTGTTTAACTATTAGCCTTTCAGATTAATTCCTTAAAGGGTATGAGAATTCAAATTGAAATGGCAAAAGTGATCATGGAATTTGCCATGGCACTTTTTAACATACCTCTGAAATCAGATACTTTGGTAAAAGTTAGAAGGATATGATGATAGTCTTCCTTTGTCTCTGCACTAAATGACACTGTTAGAGAAATGGTCGAAGAGTGATTCCAAAGTCACTGAGGCAATGACTGGAGCTTTATCATCTCAGCTAACTGACAGCCAGTGAACTATAGTGAAATAAAATCTACATCTTATTGCTTCTCATGCACAAGATATGAGCTGAAGCCGAGTTCTCATAATCAACTCAACTTTGGTCCAAAAAGGTTATTTTTCTAATATTTAAAAACTTTTGAAGGACGAATAAATGTTAGGTAGATTTTTAAAATATATGTTCTGACTATTCAATGCTGTGGATGGCAACTTTTGGATCTCTTATTTTAAGTAATAACCTTCATATGATAGTGGTTATAATTCTCACATTTGTAGTTAAGAGTGGCAACGTAACTAATTTTTACTTTTAATACTAAAAACAGACTTGTCATGTGTCAGCCACTTCAAATTCCTTTGCCAGGGTGATGACGCAGTGCAGTGGAATCTGTCTTTCTTTTCTCTGAACTCCTTCTTTATTATAAATGTGATCATAAGCACTGAAGTCTCAAAGGGAAAGGCGATCTAGGCTGTGCCACCAACGAAGCAAAAGGAAGATTTCCACACAAACCCTGGCATGAAAGCCTTCATCTTCTTGAGAAACAGAAATGTAGATTTGTCTCTCTTATTCATGACAGTTTTATTTTGAAACTTCCTAGACCTAACTCCAAATGAAATAGAACATATGTGACGATAATTATATTTAGCTGACACTACTCTGTGTATGAAATAAGTAGGTAAAGTTCATTGACAAGTTAAGTATAGAAATAAAAAATATTTTTGATACATTGACTTTGTACATCATTTGTTATATTCCATAAAAGGACTGATTATCAATGGTTTTAATTTTTGGAGAAGGATCACAATTACCGGTAATTTGAGACTGCTTACTTGACATATATTCCCTATTTCATCCTCTGTCTCCCTCTGATATGCAAATAACTTTCATTATTGTTGTGGTTATTATTTTAGTATATACATAAGTATATGATCTTTAGTGCTTATTGATTATTCAAGGCAATCAGTAGGCCCTCTTTGGTTAGTGAAATTATACTTCTTGCACCAAATATATTCTATGCTCAAGATATGAAAAAAGCCACACACTTCTGTGTTAGTGATAATGTTAGAGTAGAGAAGGTGTGGGACACCCTTTTCCTGGAATTGTGTTTGGGGATCTTCAGTGTTAATCACAAGAGTATAAAAGGTAATTCTAACTACTGAAATACCTACATTCTAGCTCTTTACTACCTCATTAGAAAGAAAGGAAACAGAGAGGAAGGACAGAAAGACAGGGAGAAGAAGAAATTAACGCCAATGCTTTTTGTAACCAGTACATGTGTGGTGGCAGTGGGGTGTTGCATAGGAAAAATTTTAAAACCTAAATGCTCACGCTATAAAAAGATTACATCATTCTTTAGCCAGAGGGGAAAAAATGAAGACAATGATCACCATCTTTTCATTAGCAGAGAAAATTGTAGAGCTCAATAAAAATCAATAAAGAAAAGAAAAAAATATTCTTTCTCCCCAGTAGTTTTCAAAAGCAGAACACAGACACATAGATTCACAAACAGAACTTTATTTCTTCATGAATTGTGTAATTCATTTGAATTTTGTTGTTTTATTTATTGTTCAATTTTGTGTCTTTCCTATTTGCTACTGAAGGTTGCCTTATAAAGTCTATCAAAAACACAACGTAATGAGTACTTCAGCTTCTTCTTTATTGCCCACCAGGAACAACATTCAAGAGAATTTAGGGAAACAGCCTTTTATTACCCACTGTCATTTAAAGATAAACTGGGGTTTTATTATTAGGTGGAATTGAATGTCTTTTTTAATCTGATATGGAGAGAATATAATTCTTGAGAGTAAATAACATTTAACTAAGAAAAGAGTGTATATACACTTAAATTACAATTCTCAAAGCAAAAACAGTGGCATTTTATCTACACACGGAATAGAGATGTTGAAATTAAAGTCACAGTTAACTGGCATTTAAAAAAATAGTAAAGTGATATTTATTAAACACTATAACTATTCAGGGCTATGTCTTATAAATGAATTATTTATGTTTATTCAGCATTTATTTTATTTGTGCTGTTAATGGAATTGAGTACATTTCCTAGAGAGGCAATTGAACTTTTTTTTTTTTTTTTTTTTTGCTTTGGATATCAAATTAACTAACTTTAGAGTGTTTATAAAAGGGGAAATTGAGAATTTAAAAACAACAACAATAAACAAACAATAATTTACAGGAGTTTAAGGAACAATTTATAAAAGGTATGCTTTTGGTAATATTATTTAGCTATGGAAGATTATAAGAGATATCATTGAATTCATTCAGATATTATGTTGATAGGAAATAGATTATCAGTAACTTTTTTATACTTTTTCTAATTTTCATTTATTTTACGTATTTACCAAAGCTCTCCCTCCTGTCCCCTTTCCCCTCTTCCTACCTCCAATCCTCTCCTAAGAGAGGGTAATGCCTCCCATGAGGAGTCAACAAAACCTGGCATATCAAGTTGAGGTAGGAACAAGTCCCTTCCCACTGTATCATGGCTGGGCATGGCATTCCACCATAGGGAATAAGTTCGAAAAAGTAGTTCTTGCACCAGGGACAAATCCTGGTAACACTTTCAGGGTCCCCATAAAAATACCAAACCACACAATTGTCACCCACATCCAGAGGTCCTAGTTCTAGTCTCAAGCAGGCTCTCCAGCTGTCAGAGTCCTTGAGCGCCCATGAGCTTGGTTCAGCTATCTCTGTGAGTTTATCCATCATGATCTTGACCCCTTTGCTCATATTATTGCTTCTCTCTTTCTTCGACTGGACTATAGCAGCTGGCCCAGTGCTTAGCTGTGGATTTCTGCATCTGCTTTCATCAGTTACTGGATGACGGGTCTATGATAACGATTAGATTAGTCATCAGTCTGATTACAGGAGAAGGCCAGTTTAGGCACCCTCTCCACTATATTTTCTTAATAATAAACTGCAAAAATTGGAAGAAAGAGGATGAATTATTAAAGCTAACCTCTTGGGTGGTGGTGGAGCACTCCTTTAATCCCAACACTCAGAGAGGCAGCGACAAGCAGGTGTCTGTGAGTTCGAGGCCAGCATGGTGTGCAGAGTGAGTTCCAGAACAGCTAAAGATACACAGAGAAATTCTAACTTGGAACAAAATAGCTATTCTCTTAAGAAAAATGTGTAAACTATTTGCTTCTTATCTTATCTAAAAATATTCTGTGTCTGTATGAACTCTTGTTAGTATTTGAACTTTAAGTTCAAATTTAATGCCTTAATATTTAATAAAATTGTCTTGTTTTTCTTGCTATTTTTAATAATAATGTGGCTTAAATATAGAGGTCTTGAAATTAGCAGAGAATGTAATCAATGGAAATTATCAGTAAGTAATAAATAATATTCAAACTGAGCTTTACAGTATAAATTTAATGCCCTTTTTTTTGTGGAAGAAGTAAAATAACGCAGAGCTGAGGCCTGTACCCGCAAAGGGACTGGAAAATGTGCAGAGACCTGGTAACCGCCCCATACACATCATATCCCAGGCTGGAATAAATTCTCCTGTGTACCCATGACTCTAGAAACGTTTCTGTTTTTCTGACACTATGCAAACACACAGAGTTTCCTCTGGAACATTCACTCTTCATTACAGCAAACTTTAGCTTCAGTTTCTTTGCTTCGTGCTGAAAAAAAAAAATACTCTGAGAAAACAACTCAGAGCAAAATGTGTTCTTTTGGCTCACCGTTTCAGATTTCAGCTCATTAAGGATGGGAGGAAAATGGGCATCAAGCTAAAGCAGCTAGAAGTACTATATCCTCATTTAAAAGCAGGGCTCAGTGAATTCATGCATACATGCTATTTCTCAGCTTGCTTCTTCCACACTTAAACTATCCAAGGTTCACATACAGTAGTCATTGCTCAACACCATCTTTAGCCTAATTAAGATAATACTCACAGCCATGTTCACTGGCCAGTCTACCCTAGATAATACATTATTAAGACTCCCTTCTGAGGTGATCATAAATAGTGTCAAGTTGACAATTAAAATTAATCATCACAATTTTATTCATGGATGTAGGGGAAGCTATTAACTCATAATTGGAATTAATTGAATGTGCATCAAATATTGATTATGTATAGTTGTTTGTGCACAGATTATAACCACTTGTCTAAATATTGGTGTTAGTGTTTCCCATAGATATTTTCAATGTATGACAGAATTCTATTAGGCTATATTGTTTCCTCATTATCTTTTATTTTAATGGTTTATTTTTTATGTCCATTGGTGTTTTGCCTTGATGTATGTCTGTGTGAAGAATTCAGATCTCCTGGAACTGGAGTTACACACAGCTTTGAGCTGTCATGTGGGTGCTGGAACTGAACACTGGTCCTCTGGAAGTGTAGCCAATGTGTTTAACTTCTGAGTGATCTATTTAGCTTTATAGAATTTCATTTTTAATAGACCATATCATAATACTTTCACAGTAGCTTCTGATTACATAACAGAGTTCTTTGTGATTACGTCTTTATCATAATACCAAACACCACACACACAGACACACACACACATATACACATGCACACACACACACATGCGCACATTCATTTGTGTTGGATGATTGCTTCTGGGCATGCGGACTGCCTCGGGGTATAGTTTTTATATCCAGTGACTATCTGTTAAATAAAGCTGATGTTTCCCCTCTGAGCAGCTATCAATTTACAAATAGCTTATAGGCTAGAAGTGAAAAAAACAGGAAGACTGTTTTTTTCTCAGAAAACAACATGTTTGGGATTAGTCAAAAAAGGTTGGGACAATGAGATATTTTAAGGAAAAACGAGGAGAATTAAGTTAGTTTGACAAATGGGTGTTTGACTACAGTGATTAACAATAGAGGTGGTATCAGTCTGAGATCCAAACAACTTCTGCACTGAAGTGTGACTGAAGTACTTTTCTTGTGGCAGCCTCTGTGCCACGATGACTTAAAAGCATCTGTAACTTCAAGATCCTAGCAGGCTGCCTACCACATTTTATGACCACTTTCTTCACAGTATTCTGGTTTCCTTTACTTTTTTTTAACTAGGGATGAAAACAATAACCATTTTAATGCTAAAAACTTTCATATCCATATTTCTTTCGTATCAAAAAGATTCCAACATAAATTTTAATTCTTTTTTTTTTTTCTAGTGCGTTGGATTGACTACATCATTACAAAATACAAGTAAGCTCAGGACATTAGAAATGCTGAAAGGTGCCGGGCGGTGGTGGCGCACGCCTTTAATCCCAGCACTTGGGAGGCAGAGGCAGGCGGATCTCTGTGAGTTCGAGACCAGCCTGGTCTACAAGAGCTAGTTCCAGGACAGGCTCCAAAACCACAGAGAAACCCTGTCTCGAAAAACCAAAAAAAAAAAAAAAAAAAAAAAAAAAAAAGAAATGCTGAAAGGTGAATATTCCATTTGTTCTTCGGCACCTCAGTCACTCATTATCTGGTGCTTGACCAATTGTGAATCTCTATTATAGTTTCCATTTATTTGAAGAGGAAGCTTTACCCTCTCTGATGTGGATAGGGACTGGGTTGGGTAGAAAGTGGGGGAGCAGGAGGAGAAGTGGGGGAAGGAATTGTGATTGGTGTATGAAATGAGAAAATACTGTTAGAGAGAGAGAGAGAGAGAGAGAGAGAGAGAGAGAGAGAGAGAGAGAGAGAGAGAGAGAGATCTTTGAGAGGTTGAGACCTATACTTATCTATGTTTAAAAGAATGAATAATGATAAGTAGAAATTATGTTAGCTTCAGAATCTGGCAGTAGTAAGTCCTTCTTTTATATCTATGACCTATTTAGACTTAGACAGTTGGCTAGTGTTTTGAGCACCATGTACAAATTTTCTCCTATTGAGAAGACCTTATGTCCAGTTAGAGAGCTATTGGCAGCCCTCAAGATGAAGGTGCCACTAATTTTACCATCGTGTATATGTTGCTAGTCTGTCTGTCCATTTCTGTTGATCAGAGGCTTAACAGCTTGGTGTTGGAGAAAATTGCTAGTTCATTCCCAGTTGCTCAGTCCTGAATAATCACTCAGAAACTATATTCTTTGCAATACTGTTTGGCCAACAGCTTAAGAATAATGAGATCTAGCTCTAATATCTTTGGTTAACGCATGTCTATAATTTATATTTTAGCATAAGGCTTGTAGCCTTCTGGCAAGGTTCCAGCCAGCAGCTTTGTGTCTTTTTCCTCTGGCGGCTCTTTGGCATCTCTTTGACTCACTTACTCACTGTACATATCTTTTCCAGCCTGGCTGTATTCTGTTAAACCATTTGCTGAAAGCAACTTCTATATTCATTAGCCAATAAACGCAACACATATACAGAAGGACTTCCCACACCAGCTTGGTAGGCCTGTTGATTGCTCCTCTTATTTATCAGCTTCTGATTATGGAAGAAGCACCTCTCAGAGAGGAGGCTTGCAGGTCAGTTCCAGTTATATTCTTCCAAGTCAAATGTTCGAAATATGTAGTATCTTTAGCAATAGGACGTTGCCATTATATACTTGGATTAGCAGCTATTTCTATGCCTATACTGCTTTGGGGTAGTCTTGGACTTCCCTGACCTACAACAGTGGGACTCTACCATACCAGTATGTGTATCATGCCATACTGGTTGCTGATGGGTATTTTGATACTTGGAAATAGTTTCTGTGTATATGGATGCTTTATTACATGTAGTATGTCATATGCTTGCAGTGGGACAATGGAGCCACATGAACTGGATTTACAGACTGTTATGAGGACTAAACCTAAGGATTTAGTAAAAACCAGCAAGTGTTAGCCACAAATGGATATCTGCGCATGTGTGCCCTGAGGCAGAAAACCCTATGAAAATACTTTTTAATCACCTTATTTTTTTTAGAACATAGGGAAGTTCATTAAAACAGCTGTCACATCAATTTAGCATTTGCTGAATGCATGCATTCTGTCTGTTTAAATGTCTTTCATGTACTTGCTACATGTAACTGTTCTTGAATTTTGTACTTAATATGCAGATTTTTCTTTTGTGTGTATTTCTGTCAATTTTATTTTTGAGTTTATTAACTACTCCATAAAGACACATGCAAATATTTACAAGCTCAAAACTTTATATTCTACTATTATCAATATTATTTATAAGCAATCTAGCTGTTTTGACAAAGGCAGCTCATCATAGGGATTTAGTCTACAGTTTTCACAGCATAGGATCGTGAGAAATAGATTTATAGGTCCTCAAGGAATTAAGATTTAATGGATATCTCTCCTCTGGGCAAAAAGTCCTGAACTCAAAAGCAAAACAGACAAAATAAATAAAAAAAAAACCCTTTCTTTTATTTTTTAAAATATTAATTGTTAGCTATCAATATCACTATAGTATTTCTTTATGAAATACTTCTGCTAATGTTTCATAGTCTCCATGTATATTTTGTTTTAGTGAGTTCAAAATTCTTTGAAATTTTATGGAGAATGGAGAAGTTTGTGAATTATTCTGATTAGCTAATTTAACAGCATTCATTTGATAATATTTGTAATCATCATGTGTATAAGTGCAGTTCATTACAAACAGAAAATATTAATGCAAAGTTATTGTTTCAGTATATCCCCTTACAAAAATTATCTACGTACATTGAGGTGAGTAATATATCATTGGAGGATAATGTTAACACAAAGAGCTCCCTTACTCCTCGTGTTAGAATTAACAGAAATGAGTTTTAATACTCTGCATCTAAGGGCTATTTAATAGAAAATTAATGTTCTTTATTTTCAGGCAACAATGAAAAATATTTGAGCTGTGTACAAGGCATCCTCCATAGAAGCATTTTCCATAATGAAAAAATATTACAAAATAGTCTCATGGTGACAATAATATTGAGAAATCATTTTGTTTTGTTTTGAAATTAGTTTAGTTCTTTTACAGGAGACTAATCCTATTTGTCATATGCAGTAATGGGAAGTTACCTCAATAATTAACTGCAAGGAGAATAGAGGTTCTCCAAGAAGAAAAGGGGCATATAAAATACAACAGATACAGAGAATGGTACTCTGTATAAAGGTGACATTGTCAATGTTATTGTCTCAATTCATTGAAATCCCTATAGCTTAACCAAAGGCTACAGCATATCAGTTCAAAAAATTACTAATGGCTGTATTAAGAGTATTGATATTTCAAAGTTAAATTTCAGTCTAGATTTTATCTCATCCTAATACTTTCATAATCTGCGAGTGTATATCCCAAGCTATCCTCTATTGTTCTCATGTAGAAAATCAGATCCGGATGGCTGATCTGTATGATACAAGCATATATGATCCATTTTGCCAGATGTCTGGAGGCAATAAAATACTTGATTGAAAATGATATCCCATACAAAGGCACTCATTTATAAATTGGATGATAATTGGACTGTCAACTCCTTCCAATATCCATAGAAATCACGTACAGATACAAGCTCATGTGTTTAACATTCAGTGCTGTTAGGTTTCTCAGGCAGTAAAAATTGTGTGAGGTGAAGACTGTAAGGGATGGTGGTTACAGGAAAACACATTTGTTTTTTCCACTAAATTGCTCTTTCTTGCCAGGAATCCAGGATCAAAAAAAAAAAAAAAAAAAAAAAAAAAAGGATCATTGACTGAATTCCCTGAAACCATGAGCTAAAAAAATATTTTCCTCCTTGACGCAGGTCTCTCTGTTATTTTGATCGTTGTAATACAAAAATAACCAGTAACCAGTAATATGTGAATACTAGCAAAGAAAAATCATCAATGTTAATTATAATAAAAAGCAGTTAAATATAGTTTAAAAGCAATAATATTGGACTTAGGAAAACATTTCAGCTATGATCTGTACAGTTTGGGGATTGCTCTGATGGGTAATTGAGAAGTGGAAGATATATGACTAGAAAAGCTGGGACTGGCTAGACCCTATGTTATAGAAGAAAAGACAACTTATAAACTCAACCCTTGTTTTCATTAGTTGCTGGATGAAGGTTCTATGGTGATATTTAAGATATTCATCAGTCTGACTACAGGGAAAGTCAAGATCGGGCTCCCTCTCCTCTATTGCTTAGTGTCTTAGCTGGGGTAATCCTTGTGGATTCCTGGGAATTTCTCTAGACCCAAGTTTCTGCTAACCCTATAATGGTTCCTTCAATCAAGATATCTCTTTCCTTGCTCTCAACTCTATCCTTCCTCATTCTTGACTATTCCATTCCCTCACTCCTCTTCTTCTCCCCTATTCTTCACCTTCTACCCTCCCTTCTTGCCCAACCCCCATGCTCCCAATTTTGTCGGGCAATCTTGTCTATTTTCAATTTCCAGGTGGATCTATATATGTTTTCTTAACTCACATAAAAGCACTAGACTGAGCTTCATAGGGTCTAGTTGAAGAGTGGGAGGAATAAGAATGTGAACAAAGAGGTCAAGACCATGACAAGTTTACCCACTGAAACTAATAGGACTTCACCAACTCCAGCCTGACTGGGAAGGACCAAGCATGGAAACAAACTGGTCTCTCTGAGTGTGGTTGACAGTTGCATGACTGGAGCAGGTTGAGGGGCCACTGGTAGTGACACCAGGATTTACCCCTACTGCATGTACTGGCTTTTTGAGAACCTATTCTCTTTGGATGGATGCCTTGCTTGGACTTGACATAGTGGGGGAGGGCCTTGGACCTTCCATAAGGCAGTGTGCCTTGCCCTCTCTGAGGATTGGATGGGGCGATGTGAGAAGTTATATGGAGGGGATGTGGTGGGGAGGAGAAGGAATGGGAATTTGAATTGCTATGTATAGTAAAAAAAAGATATATATCAGCCCTTTTATTAGAGAGCACTGGATGAGAAGGAGATGGGGATAAAATAGAAAGCTGACGGAGCAAATGGATATGTCCTGCCGTGATGAAGGAGGAACTGAGCTAGCTAATATCTGATGGAGGAAGGTCATTGGCTAATAAAGTAACTGCCTTGGCCCATTTTATTGGTTAGAACATAGGTAGGTGGAGTAAACAGAACAGAATGCTGGGAGGAAGAAGTAGTGAGCTCAGACTCCACAGCTCTCCTCTCGGGAGCAGAAGCCTCAGGGAGATGCCATGCTCCCAGCTCCCAGGCAGACTCACGCGATGAAGCTCTGACCCAGGATGGACATAGGCTAGAATCTTCCCAGTAAGCGCACCTAGGGGTGCTACACAGATGATTAGAAATGGGCTAAATTAATATGTGAGAATTAGCCTAGAAGAGGCTAGATAGAAATGGGCCAAGCAGTGATTAAATAAATACAGTTTGTGTGTTGTTATTTTGGGCATAAGCTAGCCAGGCAGCCGGGGTGCTGGGGACGCAGCCCTGCCACTCCTATTACTACAAATATCAATAGGGGAATTTCTAGAGAGAGACAATCTCAGGATGCAGCTAATCTTCAGGAGGAAGCTGTGCTTGGTAAATTCTGAAAACATTCTCAGTGTCTTTACATGGACAAGAAAAGTATTTGCCGTTCTCCTGGACGTGACCTGAGTCTGAGGTTTTGGTGTCCTTGACATGGCTATGCTTATGTCATGAATGCTCAGTCATACAGGGGTATACTCACTCTACACACAGTCATAAAAATGTAAACAAATTGTAATACATAATAGAAAGAGTCACGCACTCTGTAAGACTATAGATATCTAAGAAGGACCAAGAGAACTTTGGGGTGTTTTTAAACACATTCAGTTCATTTAATGTTTCTATAGATTTAAAAAAAAATCTATATTGATCATATAATTTTATCTTCAGAACATGAAAGGGTTAACAAGATCATTCCTTGTTTTTAAATTTTGTTTTATTAGTATTTTTCTAGGTAAACTTTTTTGCTACTTGTATAAAATATCTTCCTTTTTTGAACATTATATATTAATTTCTTTGATTAGATAAAATTATAATGGTGTGAAATTTTGGATGTGTCTATGTGTTTGATGTCTTGGGGTCAGAGGTACCTGTGAGTAATGACATATCAATAGAGGCCAGAGGACGAATTCACCTGTCTTTTCCTTGGATTATAACATGATTGAGATAAGTCTCTTCCTGCTTGTCAGTGCACAAGGCAAAACTAGTTGGTCCTGGGGCTTCTTGGGCTTCTTCCTTCTCTGTCTCATACCCGTATTTAGGAGTATATGGATGACAGAGGCAAGATACAAGATCGGCTTTTTAATGGGGCATAGGGATTTGAACTCAGATTCTCATAACAGTGTGGAAAGTACTCAACACACTGTGCCATCTGACATGTTTCTACTACTAGGAAATAAATAATACATGATGCCTGCTCAAAAGTAATGACCTTGTATCAGAGGAAGTAACAGAGAAAATGTAACTCACAAACTGAGAGCAGATATTAATAAAATTTATGCAGAAAGCCGGGCGGTGGTGGCGCACGCCTTTAATCCCAGCACTTGGGAGGCAGAGGCAGGCGGATCTCTGTGAGTTCGAGACCAGCCTGGTCTACAAGAGCTAGTTCCAGGACAGGCTCCAAAACCACAGAGAAACCCTGTCTCGAAAAACCAAAAAAAAAAAAAAAAATTTATGCAGAAAAACACACACATGGAAATAAACACACCTATAATACAATAACCTTGTCAGTTTGTTTTACCTTTTCTAAAATACAAATGAAGAAAGACACACTGATAAAAGCAAATGCTCTATCTTTTATTAACTATTCTTATAATTTACATGATATATATTAGTGGTGTTACATAAAAGTTCTACACTTGGTTTTACAAACATTTGGTTTAAAATAATGTGCATATCAGTATAAGATGTGTGAACTGGGAAATGAGAAATCTGTTTTCAGTCATCCTTCTAGCAGTTATAATCATCCCAATTTAATGATTTGGAAACCTCTGTCTCAAAATTCTATGTTTTGTTTTAAAGGACAAAGTTCTACGGGTCTTGAGCATGCAGTGGGTATATTAACATCCAAAAGAACTAGCATCCATGCTTATACTGAACTCTGCACGAGGCAAATGCCCAGAGCTGTATTGACTCTTTGGCTCAGCGTGTTGACAATGCAAAGCGATGCGGAAAGCTTAGTGCAGTCTTTTGGGTTTGCCAGTTCCAGACTGACGACACAGTTGCAATATAATCCAGCCATTATCTTGGATACAATATGCAGCCTAGATTAGCAGGGCAGTTTGTTTTCTGAATGCAAGAGACAAACAGTCATCTGTCTCTCTAATTGTTTTCAAAGCTGAGGAAAATAAGAAAGAAGCACATTTGTTCCAACAAAACATTCTGCTTCCTAAGTATCATCACATCTGATTAGAAAAACATCAAACCAATCAGATGTTCCTAGATGAAGAATTATGACTTCTACTCTTGGCAGCTGGTTGGATGTCCTCACAGAGTATAAAAACAGGTGAGTGATCTGTCATTAAGGAACTCTCTATATTACAAATATGGGTCTCTTCTGATAAACCAGGCTTTGGTAACTCTAGTTATCATATGCTACGATACAGAACATTACCAGGTATCATTTCTGAACTAACTAACCCTTGGCCCCTTGTTGTGTCTGTGTTTTCATCTTTCCTATAATTCTGTTTGATCTTCTGTTGCTTTTGGCTCCAGCAGGTAAATCTATAAAAATCCTGTTCCTGAGAGGTTATCATCTCAGGAAGTTCTTTCTCATTCTTACCATACGATATAAAATAGCCACAGTAGCAAAGAAAATTCTTCCAAACATTATGCACATTAGTCAAGGTTGCTTGATGACAACCACACAGGCACCTGCTCTGCCGATGTTCAAGGAAGCCATCTGTTAAAAAAAATGAAACAAAAGACACAGATTACTGTCATATGAATCTACATAAGTTATGATATATTTTAAAATCATATAATATATGTATATCATAAATAAATGTACATTACCCCATTACAGTTAAAGACAGCACAAGACAATGAAAGGACTGAAAATACTACTTTTAAAACTGTAATTACTTTTATATTAGTGTGATTAAAACATGCAATTACTCATAGAAATTTTTAGCAAAAATCTCTAAAGTAAGATTTGAATGAAATAAATTTAAATTAAAAAGTTATATCAAAGATAACATTTGTTATGTTTCATTATAATAGTGGTGAAACTGCAACCACTTTAAAGTAATTTCCATAGATATCATATGGAATTAAATATATTATACATTCATCCTAGGCAGATAACTCACAGAAAGCATATTAAATATTTTTCAGGGATAGTACATAATTACTGAACGGTACACTCTTTGCTAAATGTGTTTGCAATATGATCCTCATTATAATGAACATGTAGAATTTCTAAAATGGTCCTGATTATAAAACTGTTAGGTATATATTAAAATAAAAGTTTCAAAAACTGTCTAATCAAATGTATCCTTTTGAGTTATAATTCTTTTTATTGATTTTTATTGAGCTCTACATTTTTCTCTGTCCCAACTTCCTATCTTTCCTCTCTCCTTAACCCTCTCCCAATGTCCTCATGATCCCAATTTACTCAGGAGATCTTGTCTTTTTTTTTTTTTAACTTCCCATGTAGATTAAATTTATGTATGTCTCTCTTAGGGTCCTCATTGTATTGTCTAGGTTCACTGGGATTGTGATTTGTGAGCTGGTTTTCTTTGCTTATGTTTAAACATGGAGTTACAATTTTATCTTACATAACAATGGTTTATCTTTCTCCTAATCATTTTATGCTTTAAAAATCCAATAATTGAAATATAATTATTATTTTTTATAGCTATTCATGTTTGTTTTTGCTTTTGTTTAGCTGGTTTTTCATTTGAAGTTGTGTTTTGTCCTTTCAAGGTCTGTGAAGAATTGTGTTGGAATTTTGATGGGGGTTGGGTTTCATAGAAACCCAATTGATTGCTTTTTGTAGAAAGCCAATTTTACTATGTTAATCCTATGGATACATGAGCATGGGAGATATGTTCATCTCCACATCACATCTATAAGCCCAATTGTCATCAGAAAGGCATGATCCAGAAACTGATGGGAGTTGCAAAGACCCACAGACAAAGACTAGCAGGAGCCAGGGAATCCCTACAGAAGAGGGAGAGGAAGGAATATAAGAGTCAGAGGGGTCAAGGACATCAGGTTCACAGAATCAATTAGCAGGGCTCACAGGGGCTCACAGAGACTGATGCAACAATCACAGACCCAGTAGGGGTCTGAACTAAGATCTTTGCATAGATGTTACTGTTGAGTAGGTTAGTTTTCCTGTGGGACTCCTAACAGTGGGAAAGATAGGTTGGTGAGTGTCTCTGACAAGTTTTACTTGCTTTTTAAACCATTTTCTTCCTACTGAGGTCCCTTTGCCCAGCTTTGATAGGAGGGTTTGTGCCTACCTAGTTTTATTGTAATTTGTTATTCCATGTTTGGTTGGTGTCCTTGTGTTTTTAGGGGGTCTCTAGTTAGTTCCCTGACACTTAGCTCTGAAATAATTACACTGAAACTGTGTTATTTAAATCACTGCTTGGCCTATTAGCTCTAGCTTCTTATTTGCTAACTCTTACATCTTAATTTAATGCATATCCATTAATATGTGCATCACAATGAGGTTGTGGCCTACAAGCAAAGTTTCAGCACCTCTGTCTCTGGCTGCTCCATGGCTTCTCCCTAAATCCTCTCTTCTTTCTCCCAGCATTCAGTTTAGTTTTCTCCACCTTGCTCTGTTCTAGCCTACCAGGCCAAGCCAGTTTCTTTATTAATTAACCAATAAAAGAAACACATAGACAGAAGAACCTCCCATACTGTCCCTGAAGGGCTGTTTGTTTGTTTCTTTAGGGAGAGTGTCATGAGGGATGGGGAGCTTGGATGATTGTGAAGGGAGAGAAAACTGTCATCAGGATGTAATGTATGAGAGAACAATAAAAACAAAAGTTAAACATCCTTCAATATCTATTCTCTTAAAGAAGGATCATTTGCAGGCTTTCTGTTCATATATAAAGTACTACCTGTTTATCTCCCCAAACAATGTTTTCCAAATTATTTTGCTCAGTGAAAGTTGTCAAGAGTTATTACTCCAGCTCTTACATATGCTGATTTTTAAAAAGCTAAATAATTCCTGAATATTTATCGGCTTAACTTACCTTTTCTTTTTAGGCCACTTTCAACATTACATTTAGAGCCTAAAGTTTTCTATGTAGTCCATGTAGGCTATATCACAATGATGAGTATTTCCTCAGCCAAATATATTATGATTATGCTTTAAACATTTTATATTTTTGAGATCAATTGATGTGGGATGTTCTTTTGCATGCTGTGATTATGTTTTAAGACCGCTGGTTAATAAAGAAGCTGCTTTGGCTTATGTCAGGGGAGAATAGAGGAAGGTAGGCAATCCAAGCAAAGGCACAGAGATAAAGAACGTGGAATCAGAGAGATGTCAGCAGATACAGGAGAAGCAAGATGTTAAGTCACAAGACAGATTATAATAAAATATAGAATAATAAAAATGAGTTAATTTAAGTTGTAGGAACTAGTAAATAAGAAGTCTGAGCTACTAGGCCAAACAGTTTGTAATTAATTTTTAACCCTCAAAATGGATATTTGGGAACTGACAGGAGGTTTCTTTCCTAAGAAACCTCCACTTACAATCTTTTAAACAGTGAAAAGAGATTATATTTTGTTATTTGAACTAACTTAATTCATATATCCTAAAAACTCCTCTTATTATTTCCTCTAGCATTATAAATTTCATTGTGGTGACCAGAAAAGACTGGTCACAGATTCCATTAGTACAGTCAAGCAAAGGTGTATCTGTGGTACCAGGTTTCTTAGTTACTTTTCAAAAATTCCTCTTTATAAATTAGGTCCATATAAATTTCACTCCAGCATGAAAGAATAATGATAATAATCAATTGATGTATGTAACAAGCATCTACACATGCCCTACAGCATAAACATTCCACACAGTAGTGGCAGTAAGAAGACTATGTGCTTTCACCTTGGTCAGAGATAAATGATAAATTTACTTTGTTGCTAGAAATACATATTTTCTAACCAAGTGCAAGGGTTAAGCTCAATATTAAATGTCACAGTAAAATTCACTAACCTACATATGTGCCAATATGACAATTCTTATAATTCTATCTAACGTAGCACATTTTTAAAAACATGCATTCTTGGATATTTTCAAAGATAATAGATTTTCCTTATTTATTCTGAGGACTAGCCCTTTGTGGGGGAGCTAGTCAACAGATTTCATGCACTTTAAAGTGGAAACAGAGCAAAAGTGACCAGGCTCATTGGACAAAATTAGACTAGAATAATGAACATTTCCAAAAGGTGTTTTATTTCATATATGCAAATTTATTTGTATGTGTCTGGGAGGTTTCTCCTGATAGGTACTAAAAAGTCTTAAAAGTCTAATAGATGAAAAGATATAACAGCAAAATGTTTAATTTGGTATTTTTCTTTTGTATTTATGAATTGTACCAGTTATAAATGTAAAATATTTAATTTAATAGTTTTAGAATTTATATTTACTATATTAAAACAAAAGTATAATGAAACTAATCTTCTGTTTGTAAACTACTATATGGTCCAGAGATTTAGAAAAATGATGAAAAGAGCCTTCAGGAGACTTTTACCTGTTATCAGCACTGACATTGTTTTGATTTCAATTTTAGAGGAATGATAAGCACAATGATACTTTATCATAAATATTTAATGAAGATATTACGTTATATTTTTATGCAACTATATATTCCACTTACCTAACGTTCCTTTATTATTGGTACTGTGTCTAAACTTCATACCACGCAAGTGAGACTTTTTCCTAACAAATAAAGTGTACTGAATTCACACTCTAACTGCTGTGGAAACACTAGGGACTTAGTAAAGTGAAGCATCAAAATATATCCTGGAGCATTTCGGTGAAATAATATATAAAAAATCCATTCCTGCTTTCTTTTATAGCCAATGCTGTTTGGGTAAATAATCCTTTTGAAACTGGAGTAAAAAATGGAATGTCAAAGAATTCAGTTCTAACAGTGCTCTTCCCCTCCCCCACCCCCACCAACATCTTTTCTTTACTCCTCTAAGTCAGGCAAATATATAGTTTTGCTTTTGGAGAAGTAGTTATTCACAATGAAGGTGTCTTACCCAACAATTGAACATAGATGCTAATCTAACTGAATGAGGCTGCTGAGATGAAACATTACTAAAGATGTGTTATCAATGATGATATATGTAAATATCATTAATGTATAGAATTAAAATTTTCAGATAAAGTTTTCTTTGTTTGTATGACCCAAATCAGAACTGTCAATTGTTAAATTATATAAGATTAAAACATATAAATTTTGTGTACTGTTAGTTTCAACTCGATAATAGTTTTGAATTTTACTGTGCTCATCAATGGCAACTTTACTAATATCTTGCTGTTATATTTTTAAGTAAAGACAAAGGTAGGAAAATGAAAGGAAAGTATACAACAACTGAATTTAAAGGAACACTTCTGAGGATGTTTCCTTCTGTCTCTTGTATGCAAGACCACCACAGCTATGTAGTTCAGGATGCTTTCTTCTCTAAAGAGGTTGCTCTGTAGTTTTCTTGTTTCCTACTCTACTCAGATAAGTGGAGCTTTTCAAAGAGAATGGGACTTGTTTCATTCTATTCTGATTCTGAGTAGGTAGCTCCAGTGCATATTCAAAAATAATCATTCACTCAAGAGGAGCCAATCATTTCTCTTCAACTTGCCAGGCAATGGAGATTTCTATCTGATGAACACCAGGAAATTTGGATCCTTTTCTGTTTATTTTGTAAAATCAACTGGGGACATATATTTACTCTGTTTTCTGCTTTTGACATCGAGATTATTGCTAACTGATTTTTACAGCTTTACCAAGTGGATAATCTCAACAAAGAGCAATAATGCACACAGGAAAAAATTACTGTCAGGAAAGACAAATTCTGCAACCTCTGTGTTCTTACTGCAGACATTTTTAAAATCAAATATCCTATTATAGCTTCATTTGCAAATATATTATTCTCTCAATTTTTAGTTTTGGTCACTCAACCCCTTGTGTTCCTTGTATTGATTTATTAAAGCACACCTTGAAAGATGAATATATTTTAGGAATACAAATTTATTATAGTATTACATGCATGAGAAAATAATACACAGAATTATTCATTTCTTGCATCTTTCACAATGCATGACTAAATTAGTCACTTTAAGGCAAGGTGGTTATACAAGATAGATTGCAATTCGGATAGTCATTCTCCATAAGGTGTAATTTAAATAAATTCTGTTTCACTTCCAGTAACTATGCCCATAATAATGTTACCTGTGTCCACTCATTAGTTTGTGGGTCATAGGATTCCATGGTGTTGAGGTACGTTTGCCCATCATAGCCACCAACAGCATATAGTCGATCACCAAGGAGACAGACACCAACAGCATCTCTAGGCATACTCAGAGGCGCCACCATAGTCCATGTGTCTGTTTTGGGATCATACCTAAAATTCAAGGACAATAAAATGCAAAGTGCAACTATACTCAAATTTTATTCTAGAAATGATAACTTTTAAAAGTATGAACTGTAAAATAAAATTAAGAAATTTTGTTCTCAAGGTCAAAATTTGGACGGATTAATGTTCTGAAACTTTTAGTCATGATAATGGTCATTTTAATTTTTTAAGTACTTGCAAACCATAACTGGACCTTTAAATTGATTAAAAATTCATTTGGTAAAATAAATAACTTTGTTTTCAAGATGAATATTTGTATGCATATATCATTATTTTCCATAGTAATTGAAATTTTGTGCAAAATTTAAATGGGGTAATATTTAATGAAGCCAAAGGAATGGCTTAAAACTGGGAAGACCTCAATTACATCAATTGGCATATACACTTATTTGAAATGGGAAATAAGGGATGGAGGGAGAGTGATAGAGAGGGAGAGAGGGAGAGGAGAAGTAATTAATTTAGTTTTGGGAGACATATTTGCTCTACTCTAGTGCCCTTGTGGCTCACCTTTCCACATAGTCCAGGAGCCGGGAACAGTGGTTTGAAGCAGGAGCATCATGACCACCCACTGCATAGAGAAAACCATCGCAGGTGGCCACTCCAACACCCCCTCTCCTCTTACACATCGGTGCGCACATGCTCCACTTGTTTGTATGAGGATCATAATATTCCATTGAACTCAAACAAGAACTCCCATCTCGACCCCCAACAGAATACAACCTGAAAACACAAATTAGATAAACAGTTAACATTATAGTTTGGATGGCAAAATGTAAAACATATAGTTATAAACAAATTGCACAGTGTGAAATACATATCTTAACGAAGAAAGTCCATATAGATATGGAATTTTTGTTATTGCAACATTCAGTATTTTAAGATTAAAAAAATAGTTTTCTAATCTTAGAATCTATAAACTATTATTACTTTGCATATAATAGAAATGATTAAACAGAAATTATATATTAATTTGAATTAATACTTGGTAATATTTATTAGATTTTTAAAATATATAAAAAGTTAGAAGAAAGATGACACCAGTTAGAGCACTGTTACAGTCTTATTTCCAATCAGTAACCTTGCTTGCCACATGCACAGATAACAAATTGCACTGTTACAGTCTAGGACACTAACCATGGAATATGCTAATGCATGTTGTCATAACAACTGTCTTTTGTATTGTGTATTATGGAGTTTAAGCAAACTTCACAGGAAACTCTTGATACTTGCTTGAATAGATAATTCTGAAATTTACACTCATTTTGCTATATTTGATAGGATCCTTCACGTAACATAAGGGCCTGCTTGTTGGGCTTGCTTGTTGGGGTTTCTGTCCTGCCCAGTTCCCATAGCCCTTTGTCCCAAAGAAATCACACAGTCTACATTAGTTATAAACTGATTGGCCCATAGCTCAGGTTTTGTATTAGCTCTTATAACTTATATAAACCATTATTCTTTTCTATGTTAGCCACATGGCTTGGTTTCTTTTTCGGCTGGGCAGGTCACATATTCCTTCTTCAGTGTCTGGGCAGGATTGCAGAAAGAGCTTACTTCTTCCCAGAATACTCCTGTTCTTATTGCCCTGCCTCTACTTCCTGTCTGGCTGTCTTGCCTATACCTCCTGCCTGGCTACTGGCCAATCAACATTTATTTAAAACATAAATGACAGAATACATAATTGTCCCATACTAACTTCAAAAATAAGTTACACATCAAGACTGAGATTAAATGATTTAAAAATACAGAGTCTAACCCTCAAAAATCACTTCTTTACCTTATGGTAATTCGTAGAGATTTCTTTCTATGTGAGAACACTTAATCCTTTAATATTTTTGCATGTGACACATAATATCATATATATCATCTATCTATCTACTACCTATCTATCTATCTATTGCATATATTTGTACATTAGTAAACAGTTTTTAAAAATCCTGTAATTCTGTTTGCTATTAATAAATAAAGCAGACATATAGATATGTTTATTGAGGTCTCTAAGTGCCACAATTCAGAATCTGTGTCAAGAAAGCCTTGGTGGTATATGGATTATATTTGCTATTTTACCTAAGCAATTACGCTATGTCTCAATGACAAAATAACATTTTCATAAAAAGAAAGATTACAGTGATAGTTAAACTAGAGGCTAAGGATCTCTGGAAGATGGAAGATTTTGAAATTGACTAAGTAGTGATCAGAGTTAGTGGAGAGAGTAGAAATTGATGCTGTTGTGACCTCTGGAGTTAATCAGGGTGAACAATAGCTGCAGGCCATGTAGTCATTAATTCTGATGGAAGTCTTTTGGACAATTCCCATAGTAAAGACATCAAGAAAAGAAAGTACAATTTACTTATCTTTTAATACTTTATTATCAAATTGATCCTTAGTCATAACTATTATTCTTAACCTGCCTATAAACATGCACACTTAATTCTCCATTTTTCAGTTTCAAAAGAGATGCACAAAATCAATGTACCACACGGCATATTATAGTGTGGACACTTCAGGCTGTCTGGTCCATGCTCTAGTATTCTTAACAATTCTGCAATATGGTACTTAAGCTGATTTCAAACTATAGATACATTTTTTATTATGCCATTGCAGTTTTTCATGCTGCACGACATAATAAAATATGGTCGGTAGCTTGAGTGTTCTCTGTGTGACTGCCATGCAGCCTTGCATGATCACCCAGAAGCTGTCTGCTCACTCTCTATCTTAATATATGTATATATATATATATATATATATATATTTAACTTTATATATGCATATATAAAGTTAAATATTGATTTTATTAACATACTTTTCAATAATAGCAGTAACAATGGATTTTAGAAAAACTGATAGTTTGAAAATACACAAAAGTTCTTTGAAAATTGGTAGTTTAGGAATCATTTAAAGAGATAGCAAAGTATTTGTTTACAGCTCCATAAATACAGTAGGAAAACTGATAGGTGTATTTCTACAATGGAAAAAGAAATCGAAATGAGTACTTTGTCAGCATAGCTAGTCAACTAAACCTATTCATAATCTACTTATTTGTACACAAACAAAGAACTAAAATGTAAAAATAAAATGTAAACGTTTAGTCTATTCACAACCTACTTATTTGTACACAATCAAAGAACTAAAATGTAAAAATAAATAAAAAATAATATTGTATTTATTACTAAAAGTATAATAACAAAATATAAAACAACGGACTTGAGCTGCTAGAATAATGTTGCCCTCTACACGCAGACTTTGATGAGCAACTAGTCATGTGTATCCTCAGATGCCTCTCTTCATCTATTTAATCATGGTTTTGTCTCACAGCTTGCTTTCACCAAGAGGACAAATTAGATGTGGGGACTCTGAAGAGCAAAGAAGATTCCAACGCTGAGGTAAATGATCTGACAACATATGAAGTGACAGCTGACAGCATCCCAGCACGAAAGGAAACATGACATTTCAAGTCAGCACTGAAAACTGAGTGAAATCTGCAGAATGAAGAAATGCAAGGGCAGCATTGCCCGTACGAAAAGCATGTGTGGAGGCGAGGGTGATGGAAGGTAACAGCAGGTGATGTATAAGAAGGGACAGGTGCTTGGGAGGAGGGGATGGAGTGATGCAACTGGATGAAAAGATAGACGAAGGATGAAAGAGGTGTGGTAGCCAAGATAGGAAGCTGTGATTTCATTCTCAATCTACAAGAAAAAAAATTGCCAAGTAACATCATTAAAAAATCATCAGGCTTTGTCTTCTGTTTGATATGAATATCGAGCAGCAAATATCTTGCATAATAGTGTTGTCATAGGATACAGACATATACTTGATTTTCACAAAGTGACATGCTTTGCTGAGAATAACAAGAATCCAACTTTTCCCATGATCTTCTATTTCTTCCAAGTTTAGTTAGCATAAAGTTCATTTGACATAATGTTTTGAGACAAAATTTCTTTGCCTTCATATGTAGCTAATATGTGCCCACTAAAACTACTGATTTTATATTATCACATATACTTTAGGAAACATTATCTATCTATCTATCTATCTATCTATCTATCTATCTATCTATCTATCTATCTATCTATAATCTATCTATCTATGTATCTATCTAACTATCCATCTACACTTCTGGGAACATAAATATATGTGTGTTTATATTATGTGAACATATATATATAAATAAATATATGGGAAATAAATCTTGCATTGTCAAATTATATGTTCAAAGTTTACAGTAGGGGTATTATAATGCTGAACGCAGGTTACCTGTATTCATTTATTTACTCTGCAGTTGTGAGACGCAGTTTTGGTCTGATAGTATGTGGTTAACTGGTATTGAACTCACAGCAGTTCTCCTGTTTCCCTTGTGCTGGTGTTAACGTAATGCAACAGAAAGCCCAGTTACGGTTTCCACTCTTAGGTAAACCCCCTCTGTGTCAAAAGAGTGAGATTTAACTTTTCTTCTAATCTGCAACTTTTCAGAAGCTGGCAGAAAACCAATACCCCAGGTTTTTTCAGACAAATAATACAAATCCAGCTACACTGTAAGTTTCTTATTAACATTCATTCATTTCCCAATGATGGCGTAGAAAGATTGAAGAGAAAACTCATAATCTTTGAGTTTGCTTCACACCATGAGCTAGCTGTCTTGAATTTAGGCAATGTTAATCTTTTAAAAGGGAGCTTCATGTGACCTGTTTATACGTGGTATTAAAGGGAAAAATATATTTATTTTAGGAACAAATCTGCTTTCTACCCAAAAGAACCTTTCTTACGGGCTTCTTGTTTTTACCAGAAATATACAGGGTGCTTATAAACATCATTTCTTGTTCAAAAATATACCTATTTATTCTTAACGCCAAAGGGAGTATTGCCTAGTTATCCTCTGATCCAAGGAGGTTCCAAATTAGAGAGCGGGGTTGAAGAAGCAGAAGAAAGAAGGGAAGATGAGTGGAACGCAAACTGTCTTTATACTTCCATTGTGTTATACTGCTTACTACTGCTGTGCATTTACCCAAGTACAGCACATGAACACTCTCAACTGCCAAGAATTTAGAAGATATTCACTATTTCAGATGTTCATATCCACGGCTAAAAATCTTGCCTTTGTTGTCACATAAAAATGAAAAATTGGTTCCTTCATGCACGGTGACACATGATACTTTACAAAAGGAAGCCCTTATATAAAAAGTAACATAGGACACCAAAAAGCATAAATTGTCATCAAGAAGTGTTTTGAATTTCATAATACTAATCTAGGCCAATTTTTGATTTCTCTGCATCTAGGAAATCCATGCTTCTCTATGCTTTGCATCCCTTTTACCTCATATGTAGGTAGGTAATTCTATTCTGCCTTAAAAATAAAATCAAGTGCTTTTTAACACCAAGAAATCTTCCCAAATTGCACATTTCCTTGGACTTAAAGTGTAACTTTCTTAATAATTTGCATCCTAAGTACAGTTCCTTATCATTTTTCATAGTTAAATAAAAGCCATATGATTCTAATATAATTTTCAAGATATTTCAAGGTTTGGCCCAAATAGATTGAAATTATTAGCATAAATATAGTGTTATTAAAAAGCCTTCAGATACCCAGCTTTGTAGGTACTTTTAGTGATAGGTTGTGGGATAAGGACTCTCTAGCAGCTCCCTAGATCTAGTTTGGTCCCTTGCTTTTTAATACAGGCAAAATCCTTTAACCTGATCCAAAGTCAATCTGTAGATGCCAGGGAAGAATGCTCTTGCTTGATCTTCTCAGTGACCTCCCTCATGTGAACTGTTTATTTTGGGAATACTCACTAAACTCCCAGACAGGTGGATGGCTGGTTTTATTCCTGCTTACAAAGAAATCTTAATGCAGGTTGCAAAGTCAGCCTTAGATTTGCTTTGTCTCCCACACAGGACTGAAGAACATGTTGCCTGCTAAAGGCTCACAGAGCTCTTGTAACTTTACTTCTTAGGGTGTGCTCATTTTATATCTGATATTTTTAACATAAAAAACAGCTAAAGGACATTTATCACAATAAGATTATATCATGAATTATATCATGGATTATTTATCACAATAAGATTATATCATGGATTCACATGATTTGTCTGAGCACATCAGTTTTAAATACTAAGGAAATTTCTTTTATTTTAGCACAAAAAATAGTAGAATAAATAATCTAAATTTAAGATGACTGGTCATTGATATTAATGATTCCTAATTGGGATAAGTGTAAAAATAAAGGATATAACACCTAACATGATTATATGTAAGTGGTATGTGAAAGCAAGAGAAAACCTTCCATTTGTAGATGGGAGTAAATGCCCCAAAGTTGTCAGAGGTGAAATAATTCCTTAATAGGATTCTGATGTGAAAGGTTCTATTGTAACGGTTATATTTCTAAGACATGAAAATCACCTAGACATTAAGAGAGGCATCAAACTACAGAACATTTTAGGCTGTTAAAACACTTTTTAGATGTAAGATAAGATTCTCAAAGCTACATTGTTTTGATTTAAAAGAGAAAGATGATTGCAAGTATAACAAAAGCATTCCAAATAGCTTCATATCAAAGTGCAATTGAACGAATGTACAGAAAAAATGTAAACAGTTCCATTTAAAAATTAGTTGCTGGAACCTTGCTCCAGAAGGCTTTGAGGACCCTAATGGATCTGTGGAGTAGGCGCCAAGAAGCTGTGACAACCTGTTGTTGTTCAATCAAGTGTCCCCAGATACCTTGAGTCATCTTTATTTGCACAGTGCCAAAGGTGTGCATGAATAAATTTACAGTCAGATTTTACATGCCAAGTTCCTAAAAAGGGTCACTATAATTACTATTTTGTTCCCTGGCTCTTTCTTTATCTTTCCATCTCCCAATGTTCCCACCAGTAGCAATTAGCTTTCTGATCTATAGCTCTTTCATCAGAAGCATACAAAGATTTGCAAGCGACAAAGGTACTTTTCTAACTAGGCACACCTACAGGTAGAACAATGTCCCCAGCTGGCCATGCAGCTGCAGCATGATGTAAGGTAAGAGACAGTTTTGTCTTTTGCGGTTAAGATTTATAGCCAGTAGGGTCTTGGTTCTCACAGTCAACTCACCAGCCAAAGCTGAACTAATCCAGTCTACATTTCGTACTACCCTATGCCCTCTGAGAACATACTAAGTTTTCCCATTTATCCTATAAGCAAGATAACTTGAAAACTTACACCTAATACTTAGAATTGATTGTCCACTGTCTTATGTCTATGTACCTCATGCTCTTGGGGTATTGGCATACCTATTAGGGGTTAGGGAACTGTAGGTTTCTGTGATTCTACTTCATTCCTTGTTTCTTGAATATTCCCATTAACTCTTGATACCATTTAATTATCATCATTCCTTTAAAACTCTTATGTTTAAAATCACTATTTCCAGAATAATTACACTAATATTTAATAACAAATTCCATGGCCTCCTGTAACTGATTCAGACCAGCACTGTGACCAGCATAGTGAAAGCAAGGAGAATACGTAGCACACAAACTCCTGGGTTGATGCCCAGAATTATATGGTGAATTGTCCACAGGTTCTTGCCAAGTGGGTCAGGATCTCCTCCAGGTGCCTGGTAAGAAGAACTGCTCATGCTATTCTCAGGCATTGCCCCCCGTCCAAATTGCATTTCTCATGCCAATTAACATCTAACAGTAATATCTAACATGAATGACAGTACTGGACTAAATTGAAATTCCTAAAGATAGTATAAACCGGGGATTAACACTAAATTACGTAATGAATGAATCTAAAATCAGGTGAAAAGAAATTGAATATACATTTAATTCATAATATGTCCAAAACTGTGACTGGACTCTCTATATATACATTATTACTAGGACTGGAGAATATTTTCTATTAACACACATAAATTAATATGTTTGAAAATAAACTCACAGGGAAGAATAGCTCAGATACAAGGTAATTATCAAACCAATGTTAAATAAACTAAGCAGTTATTCAAACATTAAAGCCTCTGTACTAAATTGCACATAAATATATCAAGTGAATTAGGATATTTTAACAAACAGAACACTGAATGAAAAGAACTACAAAAGGAATTCCTCATGATACATAATAATTAAAACACAAAATGTGCATAACAAAAAACAGATATCAAAAACCTTCAAAGGAAAACAAACTATTAAGTAACATATAAAGACAGACTTATCAGAAGGCCAAATAGCGATTACAGTGATAGAAACTCTATGAAAAATATTAAATATCATTGTTATAAAGGCAGGTACAGGCTTTTATTATTATTTTAGTGTATGTTTCTCTTCTCCCAAAGCTTATAGTATAAATAAAAGTCAGATAAACTATATATAGTATAGTAAAAGGCAAATAGAATATCATAGGCAATTAGTAAGATTGTGATTATATAAAAATAGATAATGTAATATACACTTTAGTTCTTTTCACGTAATATATGAACTACCATCTAACATGTCAGATAGCCAAAAAATAAACCAATGTGAATAAACTGAATTGTCTCTGACATAGTGTACACCATTATATACTTACAGAGTGATTATATTTAAAATAAGCATTCTGCCAAATTCTCAAGAAAATATTGGAAGATTCCACATCTTATTTATACTGAAGTGTAAATATTTACATACCTGTTAAAATTTGGTTGGTTTTGGGTTGTGTTTTTGTTTGAAATTTGAGATTTATACTACATACAAGTGAAATAACATCCAAAAGAACAAACTGAGGGAAAATATGAAATAAAAAGACTTCCTCTGAAGCAAAATTAAGTATTTAATATAATATTTTAGTATATTTCTACATGTGCGTATGTAACTTAAAATCACTTTTTATGCCTAAAATTTTCTTCTTCTTTTTTGGGGATTTTTGAGACAGGGTGTGTATCTGTACCTTAAAATCACTTTTTATGCTTACTATTTTCTTTTTTTTTTTGTTTTTTTGAGACAGTGTTTCTCTGTGCCCTAATTTTTTTTAATGTCAGTAAGCATATTATTTATTCCTAAAATAACCCTGCATGAAGTAGCTTAAAAGTCATGATAATACAAGAACATGAGTGCATTATCTGAAATCTGTTAAAATGTAAACAACTAACAAATATATTAAAGATAAAAATGTTGTCTTCAGATTTTAATTAAGACCATGAAATAGTTTCCACAATTGTTTCAGTTTAAATAACTATCTATAAAATATATCTCCTAAGACCTCTATAGAGAAGGGGAGATATTTCATTCTCATTGTAGCAGAGAAATAAGGATTACAAGGGTACAAAGATGTACATTTTCTGTGTCATTCCTCCCCTCTTATAAATACAGAAAACATAGCATGAAAAAGATAAAGCAGTGCTGGAAGAAGGCAGCGAGGACACAGCTTTATCTCATATCATTTTCTGACATGCACAAGGAATTTTGGGCAATGCAGTATTTCCCAATATCCCAGCTCTCTCATGGAGATATGGCATGGGTCCCCAGTTTTGCTTCTCTGTCAGGTTAGATAACAAAGTTCTGGCCATCAGAATGCCTGCAGTTTGCAGTCTTTACCTACCACCAGGCAAATTGCAGAAATTAGAAATTAACACAAAGACATATGACTGGAAAGTGAATTCAAAGTTCCACTTCTAATCAAGGAGCTATTTGCAATTGATTCCTGCTAACAAAAAGAAAATTAGATTTTTCCAATGGGGTGACATTGTGTATATCAAAAATATTCCATGACTGGAACTAATTGTCCAACATTAAATGAATTTTTGGTTTGTTTATTGTCATCTTGTGGGATCTTTAGTTATTTGGGGTTGTGTGTGTGTGTGTGTGTGTTTGTGTGTGTGTGTGTGTGTCTTTGGTTTTCTGTTTTTATTTAGTGTTTTGCTGTCGTGTTGTTCTTGTTTTTGGAGAGAGAGCCCTATCATAATGGGGACAGAGGTAGGGAAGTAGTAAGATGAGTTGAGGAAAAGGAAAACATGACAAAAATATATTGTACAAATAATTTAATAAAAACTCAATTAATTTTAAGAATTGCTAATTTAAGGGTGATAGACTGGTTGAAATGTGGATAGACTGCTACAATCATACAGGAAAAGTGCAATTAACAACAAATCTTTATTAACTATTTCACTCAAAGTTTAGAAATATCCTCATAGCATAAACTTAACATTCCTTGGATATGCAATTAATATTGAGAAAATTTTAAATTATTTTGTATGGTAAATATACATGGCTTTATTTCAAAACAATTCTTAAGTACTAACACTGTTACTTTTTAGCCTATTAAAAATTACAGAAAAATTTACTCACTTGCCATTCAGTGCTGCTACTCCAACAGTGCTCCGAGCAATCGACATACTGGCTACATAGGTCCACTGCTGACTCTGTGGATCCCACCTCTCCACTGTGTTTAGATAGCTCCAGCCATCATGACCTCCCACTGCATAAATAGGACCTTCAAGCACAGTTACTCCTAAAACATGAGAGAGAAAAATGAACAATGTGTTTGTAGTTTCCAGTATCACATTGTGCAGTGAAAGGTATTGTGAAATAATGTTTTTTTGGGGGGGTGGGAGGACTTTGTAGTTGTGTTGATCACAGAATGTGAAATTTGATTTTAATTGTGTATATCCTTATCCAGTTTGATATCAAGATAAAGTTGTCTTTATGAATGAGTTGGGTAGCTATTCTACCTTTAATTTGTGAAAGCGTTTTGATTTTGAGATTCTCATGAAATTTAGTACCTTTGCTATCTTGTTTCTTTTGAATGATGAAATTTTGTGCATGAGCAAATGATGAAAATTTCAGTATCTCTAGCATATAGTGTCAAATAGATATTGCTTGCTATACTGTTCCCCCGTTACAGGATTTTGATCCTTTGTGAGACACATGAAAATGTCAAATCTCAGTATCAGCCTCTGAGCCTCTGTTATTTAAGGGATTCAGTAGGACATGGTTACCAGATTGGATTCTTGCCACTTTGACCTAGCATATGAGTGCGTGGAAGAAGTAGAAGGAAATGCTTCTTTCCCTTCCAGATAACAGTTTATCTCATTTAAATTATGAATTCTGTAACAACCAATTGTATATAATTTAGCAACTTAAGTATTCAATGTACTATTGTTGGTAAGTATGGTCAAAGACTCCTAATGCAAATTCAGTTTTCATCAAACCATTAGATAAATGACCAGAACAGAAATGTAGTTAGAGAATATTAGGCTCATATTTATATCAATGTTAATCTGTTGTTACAAAATGCTTTATCCTAGCTTTTCCTAATTCCTTCTTCCAATATTATAACCACTAAAGTTACACGGTTTATCATTTGATGCATTACCCTTGCAAATGATCCCCAACAACTCATCTGATGAAATTTTACCTTCTACTCATATCTGAGATGGCTGCAGAACTATTTCCCATTAATTAAGTAACATTTCTATTTTGTTTTTATCCTTGACATTGCAATACTTCACTTACTGAAATTTTGTTAAAATGAATAATAGACATACTAAGAATAGCTATACAATATTCAGATAATTTATGTACTAGTATAATACATGTCTCTTTTACATTCATTATATACTAATATAATATATTACTGCTGTGATGGATGTAAATGAATAGATATGTATTTTTGTTTAATGTAATTTTAGAACTTTATTGTATTTGTGTTCATTTTAAAAGCAATTTAAATGTGGGGCTGCAGAATAGGATAATTACATTATGCACCTATTAAAATTAATTCAACAAATTGTCTTGTATGACTAATAAGTACAGTCTTGATTACGTGTTTAGTTTTCCAAAATTACTAAATTAAATAAAATTGAGGAAATTACTATTTGTTTGAACCAAATGTAAATAAAGCAGGTTGGTTGAAGAAAGATATTAATTTTGAAGGCTGATCACATACATTTTGTTCAACCATCTACTATCTTTAAGATTTTTTGTAAGTATTTGAATTCCTTGTTGTTCATGCTATTAGTGTTTATTTAGAAGATGCTTTCTTTGCATTGTTTTCAAAAATAATATTTATTAGGTTTTTAATACTAATAAATGTAACAAATATTTCTTGTCTGCTTTAAAAGATTTACAAATATTTTTATGTACTCTTTGGGAAATTCATTTATGTGTACAATAAGTTTTCATCAAATTGGAAAGTGTACTTCTAACTTTTGATGGCAAAGTATAACAAGCTTTGAGGATTGAAATATGAAAAATTAAAAATAATACTATAAACACACTTATAGCTGATGCTTATTTTGAAGTTTTTTTCCCCCAAATCCAATACCATAAAGGTATCCTAAATGCAATCCCCCTTTACTTTGTGTCTAAATTTGAATTCTGTGCTTTTGTGAAATAAACAGAGTTAGAAATTTCAAAGAACTGCAATGAAGGTACTTTATACTTTTAGGATTGATGAAGAACTTTGGTGTTGTATTTCTTCTGGTGGTCATGATAAATTTCTGGCAGAAATATTAGTGTCTAGAGTTAAAACAGAATGTTAAAACTTATTGAAAACAAAGACACAGGTCACCAAGGGGAACTTTTTATTTACTTCAAGTGACTATATTTATTTGGCTGTTTCCTCAAAGTCAGAAAACAAAACAAAACAAACAAATAAACAGAAACTTGTTTTCACATTTTCTGTCTCCTCAGGTTTAAACTCCAGAGTAGAGATATATAAGAGGAATACTTGGCAGTGTACTTCTGCAGAGACCTTAACCATGCAGGACAGTTCCACACAATTTCACAAAGGACACACTGAGCATTGTAATCACAATAACTGTAAAATGATGACTCGTACTAAGTGTGGTAAATAATAATGTTAACATAAAAATAAGATTAAATGCTAGAATATGGGCTTGGAAAGACAATTCGGTTACATAAATATATGGCATGTGTAAAGGTCCTTCTTTCCACCGCAAGAACCTGGACATAGAAAAGCTCCTAATGTGCTAGCTGGTGAGGGAGAGACAGAAAAATTTCTAAAGCTTGTTGGTCAGCTAGTCTAACATATTTCATGGCGTCCAGCTGGTAAGAGACCCTGAGGATGACACTCAAGATTGACCTCACTTCCACATGAACATACAAAAAAAATACTTGATCATACACAAACAATCATATATAAAAAGTAAGCAATACAAATTAAAATATGTGATTTCTAAAAATTGTTCAGCAAATATAGAAACTGGCAGTTAATGTGTCTAAATTAATAAACACTTTAAGCAGAATAAATGATGAAGTTATTTCAATAATCTGCTTGTACAAACACAAAACAGTTTATAGAAAATATTATATTATAAATGATAGAAATATAAACAGCATGAAATGTAAACATGTTTAAAGATTTGCAAAAGATATAGAAATATGGTGATGTTTGAATAATAGAAATGAAGTAAAATATTTGACTGATTGATTATATAAGACCTCACACAATTTAAACAAAAAATGTTCAACTTTGAGATACAGAAAATAACTGCTTAACAAGTAATCAAACAGAATCAAAATATTTAGATGAAATCTGGGAGAGCTCATTAGTTTTTAAGGTTAAAATTAATGTAACTCAAAATAAGATGATGTGTTTATTACAATTACATTACAATGCTTGATCAGATAATTGAACTGTCATGATATGTTTGGCAGACATAGAATGTTAAGATAAAAACTAATCAAAATTAATAGAAAGGAATTTGGCATTATAAACTCAAGAATTCAGTAAGAATAGGAGAAAATATATTCATAGAAATACAAAGTAAAAGGCCTGAATTTGTGAATGCATATGTTGAAGACATAATTTCTGCAATATCACTTTAACACCATTGACAGGTAACTAAGGTTACACGAGTTCTGAAGTATCAGATTCTCATAGCATCATCATGAGAGGAAATAAAGCAGTTCATTATCAGACCAAGGGGAGTATATTCTAGAAGGTACCTGACACTAAATCATAAAGAGGGGCATCCTGAAGAGCATAATCATTTGGACTATTTTTCCCAACTTTCTGGTCTGTGAATATAAGCAGCTGCATTTTAATTCAAAGTAGTTATTGCATCTTATTATAGCAGCCTGAAATGACCACTGCATAGGAAAATGCTCTTTATAAAAACTGAATGACATCAACTCACTTAAAAAAGATTTCACTACAAAATTGATGTCAATTATAAAATTTCAGGAAATCAAATACCATAGAATAATTGAAAAAAGAGGCAAATATCCAATGTTAGAACCTAATTATGAGCACAATAGTTCACAGCTTTCTAACAAAGTATTTTACCGAACACATGCTCTCAATGGCAATCACAAGGCATTTAAGAAAAGCCGGATCGTGTGAGTGTGAAGAAATTATACATTGAATCACAGTGGTCTGATACTGAATTTGGCATGATGTGAAAGAGATTCAATAAATAAAATCACTAAAAGAAGATGCAATATGCTATATTTGGTAGTGTGTTTTGTATATTCATACGTGTATAAAGAGATAATGGTTGTTTTATTTATAAAGATGAAATATTATTCTCCAAAATTATATATATAATATAATTATATATAATATATTATTATATATAATAAACAAATATAATATAATAATTTTATAATATATAAAATAAATATATAATATTATATATATAATTCTATATAGTCATCCAACTCAGGTTGGGTTTAATAACAGAAAAAATTTTGCTGTAAAGGATCTGGAAAATTTACTTTCATGTTAAAGATTCCCTAAAACTGATTAATTAGAACTTCTGGTTGTGGAGAGCAGAAGTAGACCAATAATGAGGTTGTGTTGTGCTAGCTTGAGTCTACATATTAGTATTCATTGCCCACTTCATTCAACTTTCAGGTAAAACTTATGAAATATATTAATTTAGACTTCTAGATTCCACCATCCCAAAAGTTATATCAGATAACATTTATAACTTATTGCAGAGACCTCTTTGCCTTGCTATATATAACCTGATGGAAAATTTTCTTACAAACCAAAATTTTTGACAACTTACTATCGTTCCATTTCTATTAAACTAAATAGATCTCTTCTTCCTATCAAGAATATTTACTGTCCATAAATTAGTCTAAAATACCAATTTATTTTTCAGAACTTAAGACTTAATGACATGAAGTCAGATAACCAAAGGCTAGCTTTATGCTTTCAGAAGACTGAGAACAAAATAATCCCCAATCCTGGCCACCATATATTCATTAGCAAAATCTACCAAGAGAAAATATTAAAAATAAAAGCATAAGAAAAGAAAAAGGAGAGTGCAAAAATATGAAAAGACTGGCTATTTGCCCTGCTAAACTGGCAACAGCCATTAAATAAAAGGAAAGAAAGTGTACTAGAGACAGAGGGCAGTGATTGAATGTGTTTTTCTGCTTGGTTGCTGGGTCTCAAATTCTAGAAATTCCTTTTGTGCGCGTGTGGGTGGGTGGGTGTGTCCCTGGTGAGTATTTCTAAATAAAGTCAGAAATTTCGGAAGTAAGAAACCACTGGAAGTGTTACTGCTATTACTACTATGATCCTGTATCTGTGTTCCTCACTGCTGTGACTCCTGGACTGGCTCTAGAAATGTGTCTTTGAACATATAAAACTTTGACTCAAAGTTTTATTCACTTTCAGCAGGCATTCTTCTTGGAAGATTCATCTCATATTGTGTTCCAATTGAATTTTTTTTTCCTGTCTCTAAGGAAGCCAAACTACGAAACAGCCAGGGCTCTATGTTAGAATGTTCTGAAAGTGTGTTTCCTTATCTATTTCCGTTTTGTCCATCATTTCATCCTCTCTTCCCTCTCTTTCCCTCTCTCCTCTCCCTTTCCTTTTTTTCTTTTTTATAGGAGGGGTGGGAGGGCTTGTTTTGCTAGCTTTGATTTTTTGAAACTGGTTTCCTCTGTGTAAGGTCCCTGACTGTTTTTGTACACCAGTTTTGTAGACCAGGATGACCTTGAACGAACTGACAGAGATTCCTCGCCCCCCCCTCCACGTCTGTCTTCAGAATGCTGTAATTTTAAGCCTCTACTACCTTGCCTAACCTCCTTTTGTTTTTTAAAATGACTTTAGTGGTTGTCGCTGAAAGGTCACAGGTTTCCCAAGAATCTCAGTGAAATGCCTAGCTCTTGTTTTCTGCACTTTGTAAGCTCCTCACTGGGAGAGGATAGCCCACCCACTTTCCTATGTCACTATTAAAAGTGAGCATCTGGATGGTCTCCTGTTTACTTTGAAAAGATCTGATTTTGCTGTCGATACAAGAGATTTTCAGCATTCATGACCTCTTGAGATATTGGCATACAACTTTCCCCAGTTTATTCCCTTGAAATTCTAGGAGCTGCTGCCTAGGTGTTATCTGACATTTTTTTTCTCTCAGGCATGGGTCTTTTAAAGTTATGTATTCTATTACCCAATGCATATGCAGGACTAAGTGTCATCTTAACATCATAAAAGCACAATCACAGTTCAGAAAGTAGAAAGCCATATTTAGAGGCAGAGACCCGCATCGGAACATGTACTGAACTCCCAAAGTTCAATTGAAGAGTGGGAGGAATGAGAATATGAGCAAAGAGGTCAAGACCACGATGTGGACACCCACTGAAACAGTCTATGAGAGCTAAGGAGAGATCATCAACTCTAGCCAGACAGGGAAGGAACAAGCATAAGATAAAACTAGTCCCTCTAAATGTGGTTGACAGTTGCATGACTGGGGAAGACTGAGGGGCCACTGGCAGTGGCACCAGGATTTATCCCTCATGCTTGTACTGGCTTTTTGGGGACATAGTCTCTTTGGATGGATACCTTGCTCAGCCTAGATATAGTAGGGAGGGCCTTGGACATTTCCTAAAGCAATGCACCTTACTCTGAGATGTGGATGGTGGTTGGGATAGAGGTGGGGAAAAGTGAAGGGAATGAATGGGAGGAGGTTAGAGAGTGGGAACTTGGATTGGGTATGTATAATGAAAGCAGATAGGTTAATTTCTTTTTAAAAAATTTAAAAAAAGATTCTATGGTGATATGCAAGATATTCGACAGTATTGCTATAGGATAGGGTCGTTTCAGGTTCCCTATCCTCAGCTGCCCAAGGAACTAACTGGGGACATCGCCTTGGACTCCTGGGAGCCACTCTAGATTCAAGTCTCTTGCCAGCCTTAGTTAAGGTGGCTCCCTTAACTAAGAATTGTGCTTCCATGCTCCCCTATCCAGCCTTCCTTTATCCCAATCATCCTGTTTCCCCAAGTTCCCCCATCCTCCCCTTCTCACTTTTCTCTCCCCATCTCCCCTTACCCCCAACCCACCCCACCCCCAAGATCCCAATTTTCTCCCCGGCAATTTTGTCTACTTCCCATAGGCAAGAGGATAACTATATGTTTTCTTGCATATCACCATAGAACCTTCATCTGGTGATGGATGGAGATAGAGACAGAGACCCAAACTGGAGCACTGGACCAAGCTCCCAATGTCCCAGTGAGGAGCAGAAGGAGGGAGAACAAGAGCAAGGAAGTCAGGACCACGAGGGGTGCACCCACCCACTGAGACAGTGGAGCTGATCTACTGGCAGCTCACCAAGGCCAGCTGGAATATGACTGAAAAAGCATGGGATAAAACCGGACTCTCTGAATATGGCAAACAATGAGGGCTGATGAGAAGCCAAGGACAATAGCACGGGGGTTTGATCCTACTTTATGTTGTGGCTTTGTGGGAGCCTAGCCAGTTTGGATGTTCACCTTCCTAGACATGGATGGAGGCGGGAGGACCTTGGACTTTCCACAGGGCAGGGAACATGGACTGGAGAGGAGGGGGAAACTTTTTTTTTTCCTTTTCTCAATAAAAAAAAATAAAATAAAAAAAAATAAAATAAAGAAAAAGAAAAAATATCCCAAAGAAAATAATAAATAAATAAATAAATTTCAAAAACAAGAAGTCTTATCTCCACCTGAGTCTAATGCCTTAACTAGTCATAGCAGTTTCTGCTCTCTGCTGCAGGTGTGGATGCTGGGCTGTTCTCTCTGCATAAGCCATCCTCTAACACAGTGCAACTTTTAGGACTTCTTTATTCAACAGAAACGAAGGAAGGCAGCATCCTTGTTTATTGGCCATCTACGTTTTCTAACATTAGAAGTAATTTCGTATTGTCTTCAGACTTCACTTCAAGCGATAAGAACCAACTGGCACAATTTATTTTTAATGAGCTACTCCGTTTTATCTCTGCATCTTAAATATTTCAGAAGCGTGCTGACAGGCAATTATTCCATTTATTAATGTCTAGATGTGAAGGCCGAGATCACACTTCTCAACAGGGGAATCTTGTCTGTCATTCCAAGCTTCACAATGTCAAGGCACCAAGTGATCCTCATTTCCTCATTAGCACACATTCACTTAAGTTGACACTAGTCAAAAGTATCTCAGAGAGTTGAGGAAGGAAAATAGTTTATTTTGTAAAGGAAAGGCAAGCAGTGGAGAGAGATGAGTTCTTATAAACTTTCTTAAATATGTTTGCATGAATTCTTTTTAATGATAATGCTGTTGCAACATGTGACGTTTAGTCCTTTCCTGAATGACAAAATTAGGGTTATTTGTGAGTTAAAATATAGAACACAATTTCATGACAACAAATAAACTTAGCAAATTTTGTGATCTATAACACTTTAGTAGTGCAATATAATTCACTAAATTATAAAGATGCATTAATTTAAGATCATCAGACTTTCACATTTTGTTTTAAGATATTCAAAACCACTGACTAGGATAATTCACAGTACACATTAAGTTGCCATAATTAAAAAAAAAAAGAAGAAGTAAAGAAAAACTTAATTTGCTCCTTTTATCCCCACCATACCAGGGCATTTGTGTTTAAGTGGAACAAATAATTAACACAGTTTATCTCTTTCTTTTCTATTCTTTTCTTTTTCATTTTTGTTTTGATTTGTTTTTCTAGACATAGACTTTCTGTGTAGCCCTAGCTGTTCTGGAACTTACTCTATAGACTGGCTGGCCTTGCCTCTCCTGAACTCCCTGGGAACAGGGAATAGAATAGATTTCCTGTGTGAATTTGGAATGGTTGGGGATGGAAACAGGAGGGGTTGGGTGTCAGGAGAATGGACAAGAAGAGTACTGGAAGAGATGAAAAAGGGGGGCACTTTGGGGTGAAGTATAAACCTAGTTTAATGGAAACTCCCAGGAAATGAAAAGGGTGACTCTTGCTAAGACTCCTGACAGAAGGGGATATGTACCCAGAGCCAGTCATCCCCTGTAACCAGCTAAATTTCCAGGCGAGGGATTTGGACACCAACCTAGCCATATAAACTTTGACTTACAATTTGTCCTGCCACAATACATACTGGAATTTCTTGCAGAAGTTGTGTTAATTGTCAAGCAATGACTGGTCTAGTCTGAGACCCATGCCTCGAGAGTGAGTTCACCCATGGAAATGCTTGGAGCAACATGACCTAGAGACTGGATAGCACTGAGACCTAGAAAAATACTGATTTAAAAAAAATAATCAGCGTAATGATGCCTAACGATATTCTGCTATACTCATAGGATAGTGCCTCGACCAACTGTCATCAGAGGTTTCATCTAGCAGCAGATCGAAACATACAGAGACCGACAGTCAAAATTAGGCCAAGCATGAGGAATCCTGCAGAAGAAGGGAGGAGGGGTTATAGGAACCAGAGTGGTCAAAGACCTCAGAGAATACACTAAACTGGGCTCAAAGGGATTCACAGAAACTTAATGGACAGCAAGTGAGTCTAATTGAACTTCCCTAGGCCCTCTGTATATATTTGAGAGATGACTTTGACTCTTTATTCTGGTTTTAGAACACTAATCCTCATACTGGATGTGCCTAGTTTTACTGTAATTTGATATGCCATATTTGACTGATGTTCGTGAGATACCTATCCTTTTCTGAATAGAAACTGAGGATGAAAGGGGACATAGTGGTAGGCTGGGAGGTGTTGATAGAAGGGAAACTGTGGCCAGTACATAAATAATAATATTAATAATAAACTAATTATTCAAAATTAAACATAAATAGCAGCTATGGAAGTATGTCAGGGGCAGAATGATTAATTACTACAGGAGGTAACTTGTTAATTATTAGTGATAAAAAAGAAAAAAATAAACATTAAAAAATTAGATTAATTGAAGAAAATTCTTTTTCATCTTGGATATGCGCTTTCTTGCAGATTGCCCACAATTTTTCAGTGTGACTGGGTGAAAGAGCTCACCAAGACGAGCTGGTCTAGTACTGAATAAGCATGGGATGAAACCGGACTTTCTAAACATGGAGGACAATGAAGGCTGATGAGAAGCCAAAGTCAATAGCACGGGGTTTCGAACCTAATACATGATCTGGCTTTGTGGGAGCCTAGCCTGCTTGGATGCTCACCTTCCTGGTCCTGGATAGAAGTGGGAGGACCTTGGACTTCCTGCAGGGCAGGGAATCTGGACTGCTCTTCATTCTCCAGAGGGAGGGGGAATGGAGTGGGGGGAGAGGAGATGGAGAGTGGGGGAGGGGACAATGTGTGGAAGGAGGGGGAGGGAAATGGGAAACGGGGAGGAGGCGCAATTTTTTTCAACAACTAAAAAAAATAAAACAAAACAAAAACAAAAAAAAATAAAATTGGTTCACCTATCAAAAAAAAATATCCCTTAAGTTTGTTCTAAATGTTTGAAAGTAAATGACATAAATGGTATTACTTGGACCAGAACCCAAGAAGTTCTTTCAGTTTTTCAAGAAGATATTGCAATCACAGGAGCAGATAAATTTTGCAAAGATTTTTGAGCTTTCTTGTAAGAATGGATGAATTTCTCCTTCTCTGAGCTTCAGTTTCTTGCTTTTAAAGCTGTGGCAATAATAATACCTCAAGAGGGCTGTTGTGAAGATTAAAACAGAAATAGTGTTTAATGTGACAGTGCCAGTTTTTGACATTCAATTGTCAGTGTTAATGTAAGTCTTAATGTAATGTGATTTCAGATAATGACACTCAAAATAATATCAAGTTCAAAAATGTCCTTGGAAGAACAAATAATGGTTTGCATTTGTATCAGTCCATTTTCTTCTTTCTCTGTTTATCCTACTGTTAAGTTTCTTATTCTTCTTAACTTCTGTCTATAATATTGATGTTGTATACTTATTCTAAAATATGATATATACTTGTTGCTTGAGGTTGCTCAACAATCAACATATTTCCTTTATTGGAATTAGATTTTTTCCCAACCATTAGTTTCTGATTAGAGTTTCTCCACCACAATATTCTCCCCCACCACCCTCCATCCCCATTCATCCCTTTTCTGTCTCTCTTTAGAAAACACATATCTAAAGAATCTAAAGAATAATAATGAAACAACCTAATATAAAAACAAACAAATTAGAACAGAAAAATAAAAACAAGGGGAAAAGAATAAGACAAATCAAAAGTACAAGAAACATCTATAGACAGAAAAAACATATGCTCATACCCACAGGAATCCTTTAAAAGCACAAAACTGCATGGTTTGGGAGGACAAATTGATCACTTCATGAATCAATAATGTAAATTTTGAAATATAGAAGTTAATGACAATGAAAATAGAGCATACTAAAAAGCACAGGACACAAAAAAAACATGATTTTGAAGAATGTTCATACTGCTAATTGCCTCTCCCAAAATTTCAGTGATCTTAAATAACAAAGTTAAAAATCTTTATGATTCAAAAAAAAAAGAACAAGACAAATCCCAAAGTAGCAGATTAAAAAAATAGCAATTAAGATTAGAGAAGAAATTAATGAAGTCAAACATGAAGAATAAAATAGCACAAAGAATTATTGGATCCAATAATAGGTTTTTAAAAAATAGAAAAGACTGACAAACTTTTAGAAACTTTAATCAAATGAAAGAAAACATTCAAGCTAATAAAAGTAAAGACAGTAAAGAGACATAAATAATACAGCAATGAAGTTCACACAGCAATAAGAATGCACCTTACATGGATGTTCCATTATTCTGCATAACCAAAACCACATTGAAGGACTTTGAGAGGCATATTACCCACCAAAAACAATCAAAATATCATTTGAGAGACAGAGGCACGTGAACCTCTGAGTTCAATGCCAACTTGGTTTACAGTCCAAGATGTTCCAGAAAAGCTATGGCTACCCAGAAAAAATGCTCCCTTAAGAAGAAACAAAACTAAAAACAAACCGCAAACCAACAATCTAAAACTACCTCAAACAAAATGAAACTAAAACAGACAAGTCTCATGGACCTGTAGTGAAAAGATTTTAAAAAGGGACTGAAGCATAAAAACTTCTTTCTACTCAAAACTCCTGGCATTAGATGGGTGCATGGTAGAAAGTCTCCAAATCTTCAAAGAACAATTATGGTTTATAGTTAGTAATTGTGTGGGTTTGTTAGTGTGGGAATGAGTAGGTTTCTGATTCTTGTGTTTTCTCTTGGGTTTATTTTCTAGCCTGTTGGTATGTTTTGGCTCATGTTGATGTGATAATTTTATTATTATTATTATTATCATTATCACCATCATCATCAAAACAGGGTTATTTCAAGTATTTTACTGGGATTCTGTTCCTGTTAAAATTTATTTATTATTAACAAATTAACTAACTAATTTTCCCCAGCCTGATCACAGTTTTCCCTTCATTTTCTCCTCCCAGTTCCTTCCCAAGGCCCCGTCCGCATCCACCTCTTCTCCTTTCTTTTCAGAAAAGTACAGTTTCCAATGTATATCATCCAGCCATGGCATATCAAGTTGCAGTAAGATGAGGACTCCCCTATTAAGGATGGACAACACAACCCATCAGGAGGAAAGACTCCCCAAAACAGGTAACAGAGTCATAGACAGCACCTGATCCCTCTGATAAGAGTCCTACAAGAAGATCAAGCCACAAAACTAACAAATACAGTGGACCCATGTCAGTCCCAGGTAAGTTTTCGGGTTGGCAGTTCAGTGTCTCTGAGACCCAATAAGCCACGACTCTGTGGGTTTATTCTGCTATAATTATTAATCATTTCCTATCCCAATTTACACCAGACAGGCTTTACCCAGCAACTGGTAAAAACATATGCAGAGACCCACAGGCAAACATTAGGTGTACCTCTGCAAATTTGTGAAAGATGGGGAGGAAGAATTACGAGAGCCAGAGGGACCAAGGACATCACACAAAACCCCACAAAATATTATTTTTAATATTGTTATATTATTTTTAAAAATTAATGAATTAGTGAATGGAAAACTAGCCCTGAGGGTAAATGTTGACAGCTGAACTGTCACATATACCTACTGGGAGAGGGAAAATCAGTTTTCATCAATAGCATGACATTGGGTATATTAACCATTCCAGAACAGGCTTCACATTCAGGAGTAGTTGAACAACTTATAATGGAAATTGTTCTTGTACACTGGGAAGATATGTCACTAAATTTGGTTTAATAAAATGATGATTGGCCAGTAGTCAGTCAGAAAGTATAGGCAGAGCAACCATACTAGGATAATTCTGGAAAGAGGAAAGGCAAAGTGTCAGTCACCAGCCAGCCACAGAGGAAGCAAGATGAGAATGTTTTACTTAGAAAAGGTACCAGCCACATAGCTAAACATAGACAAAACTTAGGGTGCATTTAAGACATAGGAGCTAATTAGTAATAAACATAAGCAATAGGACAAACATTTATAATTAACAGAAGCCTATGTGTATTTATTTGGAACTGAAAGAATGTGAGACCAGGCAGGACAGAAACCTCTGCCTACAAATGGTGCCCAACATTCGACAACTATATCCATATAAAACCTAAGAGAGCTTGTAAGCAATGCAATTCTTTAAGTAAAAGAGACATTAAAAGAATAAACGTATATTCAAGTAGTTGTAGAAACAGAGGTTATGCTGAATAAGATGCTCTTTTAAATACAATGAAAACTGAAAGACTAGAATGAGATTTTTCTATCCCAGTAAGCTTTAGTAGAGACAAATACAGGTTTATTGCTTTTCTGATGTATTCTTCAATGTATTCATTACTAGCTCTATTTTGTGTTGTCTAAAACCTATGGAAAGCATGGGCAATAAACCTTACTGTTAGTCATATTTCTCCTAATATAACACACATAAATATACAAGAAAATTATGTGCTCAACAGTATTTCCAATGATTATTATTATAAATCTGTTTTCTCCAAGTACTAATCAGTTTTGTTTCCATAACCCAGGGACATTTACAGATCTTATTACCATCCATCTCAGCATGTTCCCACCTCTGTTTTAAGTAGACAACTTCAGATTGTTCTAGTAATTTAGCTGCAGTTTAGTGTAATAGTTCAGACATGGAATCAGAATTCGTTCAAGCAAGAAATACAATTCAAGATAAAGTTGGTCCATCAAAGTCTTGCAAGTAGAAGAGAGTCACATGCTACCTTTTACAAAGAAATCTTCTAATTACATCTTTTATCAGGTGGTCAGGACTCCTGTGAATACACAGCAGATGACAGTGGAAGATCTTCTTATCCTCCCAGTAGAATCACTAAAATATTTGAGAGTCTCACAAGAAGCTAGTTTCCCAATCTTTCTACTCATCTGTCTGCCCCCTCCCTCTTTTATTTATGTTTGAGGGGGGTCATCTTTAGTTCTTTATATTTCATCTTTTTCACACCAAATGTATGGTGATGAGTTCTTGAAAATGGTATGGACAGCTTAACTATCCTCTGTTTTTTCAGCCTCCTTTTTCCACACCTGAATGTATAGTTGCCAATCTAGGAAAAGTTGAAAATATTGCCTTCAAATAAACATTTTATATAAAGTAAAAATTAATAGCATTTACATTTTATTGAATTTAGTATATTTGCATTTTCAAAAATAATTCCAAAACTTATATCAATAATTACAGGCCTTACCTAGACCATGCCTATGTGTTGCCATCGGTGGTAAGACAGTCCAGGTCTTTGTTTTGGGGTTGTAACATTCAACAGTGTTAAGTGTTTTTAAACCATCTCGACCTCCAATTACAAAGAGCTTGTCATCAATAACAGCCACACCAAACTGAAGCCTCCTGCCATTCATCATTCCTGCCTGGATCCAGAGATTAGTTCTGAGGTCATACTTCTCTATGGTGGTAGCTCCTGACAGAAAATAAAATCAAATAGTCATCAATTCCAATAAATAAAAACATGCTTGTACAATGCATTGCAATTTATAATGTGAAAACACACTAGTCATATACATTTTTAAAAAGAAAAGCACCATAAAAACAAAGAGAATAATCAATAAATAACTATTTTTTCCTTATTTGTGGACACTAATGATCAAAACAGATACATATATTCAGTGCTGGATTTATTGAATGGGAACAATATTGGGGATGACATAGTTTTGTCAGACTTTAAATGTCTCTGCTTTATTATTTGTCCTCTGGCATATTTGAGAATCTCACCTTGAGAAAAAGTGAATGAATGTCCCTCTAAATGATGAAAGTATATGTGCTATCAGTACCACTTCTGAAAGTAATGATATGTTAACTGAATCAACATGACTGGGAAGGGAATAGCTCTCCATTTCTTTTTATATTTGTCTTATGCCTTGAATAAATAAATGAATAATAAAAGCCTACCAAACAAACAAAAACCATTAGTGCCTAAGAGAGTATCAATGTGCTTGCTGTCTAGTTTGATGACCTGGATATCAAGTGATAGCCAAAACTCGTACAGTGGAAGGAAACAAATGAACCCCACAAATTGTCCTTTTTTTACATGATAAATGTCGACCAACAAGCATACACCCCACACAGAAAACAAATAAATGTAATTTTAAATACCAATTGTAATATTTCGATAAGTATTCACCATGATACTTAAACTTGATAAAATTATCCAAGAAATACAATTAGAAAGCATTTAGAGAAATGAAAGGTCATTATAGGTTTAGTACTTATTATAGCTAAATAAAATGGATTTTTTGTCTGATATATATATATACACATACACATATACAAATTTGAGAGACACAGTAAAAGAAAATTTGAAAGGTCTAAGTTGATGTGATTCCTATGACTGGTAGTAGTAAATTTTGTTGCTTGATTTACATAAACTATAACTGCTCATAACACATTCACAAATGATTTATGTGACAGAAAACAACTAACAGCTTATAGTGTTGCTTCAGTGTTTGGCCTCATTGTTTAGCCTCACATTCACAAATATTTCATCTTCATAGATCTGCCATGAATTTTATGTATTTCCATTTGTACACTCTATTTTATTTGCAATGTAATAAAGTGACTTTGCTTAGGGAACATATTTCTCTGGGGGATTCATGAACTTCTTAGACTATAACTAGCAATAAATAAAACAAATATGAGCATATTGGCAGAAGTAATTTTGCCAGTTATGTTGTTATGATATAATTTACTCTCAATTTTTCTTCAGAAGTAAGATAATAATATGTAAAGTTAAATGATGGATTATCTGATAAAAGTAAAATATAAGTATTATAAAACTATTAATTTCATAAGAAATAAACATAATGTTTATGAAATTACTGGATAGTATTTTACCTGTGTTTTTAAAAATGAATGATTATTTGTAGATTTAGTTGCATTTTGCTCTATTTCACTCCACTATGCATAAATACATTTTTCTCAAGTGAATTGCATCATTGAATAATTTTAAAAATGTCTATTGTCAAGGCTATACTGCTTGCTCCCTAAAATGGCATTCAGGTTCTATTGCTGAATTCAGCACAACTCATGAAACATAGAGAAATTGATCTGGAGTCTACCTAGAGCTTGACCTACTGATGAGTTACTATTGTTGTGAAGAAACACCATGACCATGTCAACTCTTATAAAGGAAAGCATTTAACTGGGGCTTGCTTAGAATTCAACGGATTAGTCCATTATCACGATTTCAGGGAGTATGGTAGCATACAGGTAGACATAATGCTTGAGAGACAGCAGAGAGTCATACATTTGGATCTACAGGCACCAAGAAGAGAGTTTATACAAACCTGGATCCAATATCATAGCATCTCTGCTATTGTACACTATGATAACATTGGGCTTGCCTTTAGAATTCTGTCTTGCTAAAATAAATACATGTAACCTGTATGATTTCCTATCAATAGGCTAGCAATTCAACTCTTGATTTGATATTTATTTCATTTTTGATCCCATATATGTATGTGTGTCTTTGTACATGTTTGACTGCTGATGCCTATAGATGCTAGAGGACTGTGATGATATGGAAACCAAAACTGAGTGAACCATGAGAACAGTACACATTATTATTATTATATTGTAAAATAAAATATTTGATTTAGAACTTGCTCTAAGTTTTAGATGGTTATTCCAATACCATTATGGCAAGAGGCACATTGGCAGACTATTGAAGCAATAGTTGAGAGTATTACATCCTGATCTGTAAGGGAGGAGACACTTACAGATATTGGGCCTGACATGTGGTTTGGAAACCTCAAAGCTAACTCCAGTGATGAATCTCCTCTAATAAGACTATACATATTCCAACAAGGCCACCCCTCTCCACCATGCCAAACAGCTCCACTATATAAATGGAAAAAAATTAAACTGATATTTTAAGTTAACAACAATTAATTTTTAATACCAGATGAGTTGTTTATCACTTCTATTTTATTCAGGATCAATTGTTAAGGCAAGGAATCAAGCTCATAGAAGAGCACACAGGTCATCCAGACAAAAACTAAGCAAAGAAATACTAGATTTAAAAAATGCTATAAACCAAATTGGCCTAAAAATATCTACAGAACATTTCACCAATAGTCAGAAACAATATAAAATATTTTGAGGTAAAAAATATTCAAGCAAGTGAAAGAATTTCTTGAAAGAGTTATATGACAAAAACTTCAAGTCCTTGATGAAAGAATTTGAAGAAAAAAATCAGAAGATGGAAAGATCTACTATGCTCAAGGATTGAGGAAAAAAGGATGATCCAACCAAAAGCAATGTTCAGAGTCGATGCTTCACCATAAGAATTCCAACACAAGTCTTTACAGAATTTGAAAGGGCAATACTCATTTTCATAAAGAAAACAGGAAAAATTCTAAATAACAAAAACTGAACAATAAAAGAACTTCCAGAGATTGTACCATCACTGATTTCAAGATGGACTACAGAGTTGTAGTATTTTTTTTAAATAAAACATGATATCAGCATGAAAATTGTCATATTTGTCAGTGGAATCAAATTTAGGACTCAAGCATAAGTCTACAAACCTATGGTTGCTTGAATTTTGATAAAGAAGCCAAAAATATACAATGGAGAAAAATTAATTTTTAACAAATTGTGCTACCATGTTAATCATTTCTCTAAACAAATATTGAAAGTACAGTCATTAATATTGACAAAAATAGGAACTAATTAGAATGAAATTCTTCTGTAAGGATAACAACACTGTCAACAGGATAAATGGCAGGTTGCAGAATGGGAAAAGATTTTCACCAACTCCACATCTGACTGAGGGTTGATATCCAAAATAAGTAAAGAACATAAGAAAGTGGACATCAACAAACCAAAAACCCAAATAAAAATCTGGTACAGATGCACTGAAAAATTTCTCAATAATCTCAAATGTCACAGAAACACTTAAGTAAATGTTCAACATCTTTAGGCATCAGGGAAATGTAAATTATAACTATTTTAAGATTCCATTTTATATCTGTCAGAATGATTAAGATCTATAACAGAAATGACAGCTCTTGCTGGTAAGGATATGGAGCAAGGGGATCACTTCTCCATTTCTACTTGGACTGCTAACTCTACATCTACTATGGCATCAAAATGAAATTCCTCAGAAAATTGGGAATCAATCTGCCCCAAGAATACCATTTTTAGGCATATATTCCAAGCACATTCCATCCTACATAAAAGACGCTTACACAGTAATATTCTTAGTAGTTTTATTCATAATAGCCAGAAATTAGAAACAACCTACCCATTCCTCAACCAAAAAGTAGATAAAAATATGGGGCATTTATACAATGTAGTATTACTCAACTGTTAAAAACAATTCATGAAATTTGAAGGCAAATCAAAAGAAACAAACAAACAAAAATCATCCTAAAAGATGCAACCGGACCTAGAATAAAAATCATGTGATGTATTAGCTTAAAACTGGATAATTACTTAATGAAATGATTTTTAATTATATTCTGCTATACTCACAGATCAGTTCCATGTCATGGAGAGACTTCATCTATTAAGTTATATTAAGTTATAAGAACTCATGCAGAAACCCACAATCAAACATTAGGTAGAACTTGGGGAACCCCTTGAAGAGGTGGATATAGGGACTGAGAAAGAGGGGACATGGATACCAGGAGAGTATGGCCCATAAATCATATAAGCAGAGCTCATAGGGGCTCACAAAGACTGAAGGAACAATCACAGAGTCTGCATGGGTCTGCTCTGCTTAAATTTTGTGGTTATTTTACTTGGGTTTTGTTTGTTTGTTTGTTTTTGTTTGATTTTTTGCTTGTTTGATTGTTTTGTTTTGTCTCTTGGTTTCTTATGATAGGCTATCTCTTTGTAGCCATGACTGTCTTGGGACAATAGAAATTCACCTGCTTTTACCTGCCAAATGCTGGGATTAAAGGCATGCATCTTCATCCTTCTTAGTTTGTGTGTTTTGTGGGACTTCTAACAGTTTGAGTAGGAGTATCTCTAACATTTTTGCCTGTTCTTGGAACCCTTTTTCTCCTACTGGGAAGGGGGAATTCAACTTCATGTTAGGGTAGGTGCCTAGTTTTATTGCATCCTGTTATTCTGTGTTAAGTTGATATTCTTTGGAGACCTCCTGTTTTCTTTTTTTTTTTTCTGAAGGGAAAGGGAAGAGCAGTAGATATGGGGAAAAAGGAGTGAGGGGTGCTTGTCAGAGTAGAGGGAGAAGATGCTATGGTTTGGATGTATTGTATGAGGAGGAATAAATAAAAAACTGCAAGAAGAATAAATGTCATTTGTTTTTTAACAAACATTTTTGGTAAAATTTGAAAGTAGTAATAATATTTAATAAATATCCCTACCAATTTTATTTTTTAGTTATGTTTTATTATTGTTATTATCATTATTACTCTTACATTTTTCAATTTGGAAATTACTTGTGTTCTTCCTTTTGTTTGTACAAGTTATGCATTCCTTTTGGTGTTATTTTGCCAGAGAGAGAACAAATTCATCTGAGTTAACATCAGCTTTTGTTTTCTAACGAAAGACAGTATTTGTCATTACACACATTCATACATCAGTTTGAAAAGGACTACACCATTATTGCAGTAACTCATCATTATGTGAAAGATTCAAAAGGAAACATTTCTGTGAAGACAGAATAATTTGTGTCTATTTTGTTAATAAAAGCATTATCCATTTTCTCTAATGTCTCTGAAGTTATGTCACATCTTTGAAGTGTGTGTTATGAAACAGATCTAAGAACATCTTGACAAATTTCTTAATCTGCAGATTGTCTCCTTTATCGAAATGTACCAGATGCTTTTCTGATATTGTCACTAGTAAACTCTAAATCAGAATTTCCAACACACTTAAAAGTGATAGAAATACAGATCTATTTAATATCTGAAATCTTCCAAAAATAAATTATGCAACTAATCTAAAGTAGTATTTAGCAGCATACAAACATGGTGTGGAGTTCCTTCTGTCTATGTGTTGCTTTTATTGGTTAATGAACAAAGAAAATGGCTTGGCCTCATAGGATAGAACAGAGCTAGGCAGGGAAGACTAAACTGAATGCTGGGAGAAAGGAGGCAGAGTGAGAGAAAAGCTATGTAACACGAATAGGAAGAGATGGATGCTGAAACTTTAGCTGGTAAGCCACAGCCACATGTTGATACACAGAATAATAGAAATGGGTTAAATTAATATGTAAGAATTGGCTAATAAGAAGCTGGAGTTAATGGGCCAAGCAATGATTTAAATTAATATGTGTTCTGTGTGATTATGTAAAAGTTCAATTCAGGGTAGCTGGGATGAACAAGCAGCCCCCTCCAACACAAACAAGGAAATAGCTAGTCCAATCTAAAAGTTTATAGTTCAGAGGTAGTAGAAATACATTGTTTTATGTTGTAAGCTTTATATTGTTTTGATATGCTATATCATATCATATTTCTTATAGCATAGAATAATTTTTCTTTCATTCTGACCTTTATTCTTCTACAGTAATCTGTAAAGGTAGAGTATAATTTATTATAATCAAAAATATCTTAAATTAATATAGTGATTAAGTTTCATGAGATATCTCATTCCTAATATATAGGACATTGTTGACTGAGTTTTCTGTCCTGTCTAGTTCCCACAGTCATTAAGTCCCAAAAAATCACACAGAGGTCTGCATTAGTTATAAACTGATGGACGGCCCCTATCCTTCCTGGGCTCTCTGCAGGGCCTCTCCTCCCTGCATACCGCCTCTTTCTTCCTAGCCCACCCAGCTTCCATCCAGAACCCTCCCCACTTCGGCCCCACCGCCCTCTTTCAGCACATAACATCACCCAGCCCAACCTGCCTGGGCACTGGGTCCAAATCCTCAGGGTACCCAAGCGGGTGGGAGTTCCTTTGCTTCTATGGCCTGCCTGCACCAAGCAGGGTAGGTGCTTTGTTTGTGAGCTGCCCCATCAGCATGGAGGCCTGATCTCTCGGCACCAGGAGAGCCAGCCTTGGGGAGATCCAGCGTTGGGTAGGCAAGGAGACCTGATCCAGTAAAAGAAGATTCTTAAGGGAGCATTTGGAAGAAGAGATGGGCAGACGCCAAGGCAAGAATTCGCCCAACAAACTGAAAAGCAACATGAAGCCACCAGAAACCAGCGACCTCACAACGGGAGGACATGAACACCTTAATCAAGAAGAAGTAGAAAAGATTGACTTCATGAAAGAGATTGACGCCCTTAAACAGCATGTAAAAAATGCCCTTATAGAAATGGATGAGAAATATAACAGAAAGTTTGAAGAATTGAATAAATCAGTGAATGATACCCTAGAAAACCAAGGAAAAACAATCAAACAGATAATGGAAACAGTTCAAGACTTGAAAACTGAAATGGAGGCAAGGAATAAAACACAAACAGAGGGCCGGCTGGACATGGAAAATTTAAGTAAACCAACAAAGTCTACAGAAACAAGCATAACCAACAGAATACAAGAGTTAAAAGAAAGAATCTCAGATTCTGAAGCTACCATAGAGAAAATAAACACACTGATCAAAGAAAACAGCAAGTCCAACAAACTCTCATCACAAAATATTCAGGAAATATGGGACACAATAAAAAGACCAAACCTAAGAATAATAGGAATAGAAGAAGGAGAAGAAGTGCAGCTCAATGGTCCAGAAAATATATTTAATAAAATTATAGAAGAAAACTTTCCCAACCTAAAGAAAGATATACCTATGAAGGTTCAAGAAGCATACAGAACACCGAATAGGCTGGATCAAAAAAAAAAAAAAAAACATCCCCTCACCATATAATTATCAAAACACAAAGCATTCAGAATAAGGAAAAAATATTAAGAGCTGCAAAGGAAAAAGGCCAAATTACTTATAAAGGTAAACCTATCAGACTTACACCTGACTTCTCCATGGAAACCATGAAAGCCAGAAGGTCCTGGATAGATGTACTGCAGAACCTGAGAGACCATGGATGCAAGCCCAGATTACTATACCCAGCCAAGCTTTTGTTCACTATAAATGGAGAAAATAAAATTTTCCAGGATAAAAACAAATTTAAACAATACGCAGCCACAAATCAAGCTTTACAGAAAGTAATAGAAGGAAAATCACTAACCAAGCAGTCCAACAATGACCACAATAACTCAGACATCCAGAGGCCCTTCACCAACACAAATCAAAGAAGGGAAACACACAAACTCTACTACTAAAAAAGTGACCGGAGTTAACAACCACTCGTCATTAATATCACTTAATGTCAATGGACTCAACTCACCTATAAAAAGGCACAGGCTAAGAGATTGGATAAAAAAACAGGATCCAACATTCTGCTGTTTACAAGAAACACACCTCAACAACAAAGACAGGCACCTACTCAGAGTAAAGGGCTGGGAAAAGGCTTATCAAGCAAATGAACCTAAGAAACAAGCAGGTGTGGCCATACTAATCTCTAACAAAGTTGACTTCAAACTTAAATCAATCAGAAGAGATGGAGAGGGGCATTTTATAATCATAACAGGAACAGTTCATCAGGATGAAGTCTCAATCCTGAACATCTATGCCCCTAATATAAAAGCACCCATGTACATAAAAGAAACATTGCTAAAACTCAAGGCAGCCATCAAACTGCACACACTTATAGTAGGAGACTTCAACACTCCTCTCTCACCAATGAACAGGTCAATCAGACAGAAACCTAACAGAGAAATAAGAGAATTAATGGAGGTAATGAATCAAATGGACTTAACAGACATCTATAGAACATTCCACCCAAATAGGAAAGAATATACCTTCTTCTCTGCAGCTCATGGAACTTTCTCAAAAATCAACCACATAGTCGGTAACAAAGCAAACATCCACAGTTACAAAAAAATATTAGTAACCACCTGTGTCTTATCAGATCACCATGGATTAAAGTTAGAATTCAACAACAATGCTGACCTCTCTCTCTCTCTCTCTCTCTGAAATCTGTCTGCCTCTGCTGGACTTAAAGGCCTATGCCACCCCTACCTAGTTATTCTTGATTCTTCATAGTTTGTAATAGAGAATTTATACCAACCATTCCAGGCTCTTATACTAATGAAGTATGAACTAATACATAACAGTAATATAAACATGTGTGGCAATTTCTTGGACTAGCAAAACATTGTTTATTTGATACAAATTTTTATGATATACAGAATATTCAACCTCGGAGTTGAGTAGCATAACTGAAAGGTAGATTATAAAATAGAAATACAAAACCATTTTTCTAATGAGCTAAGAAGCGGCCTCTTTTCTCCAAACATAATAGTTGAGAAAATGGTCAAGATGTTACTGAAACACAATATGCATTCTCTGTAGATGAGTTCACTGATACAAGCAAATGTGACGATAGGAATTAGTGCATTTGGAGTCTGCTTTGGCATTACAGGTGGCAGGCTTTGTTTCAATATGTATAATTTAAATATTTATTAACCTCATTTATCTTGAACAGAGCACAAAATTAAGTGACACATTTTTTTTGAACTTGTAGTAATTAGGAGAGGCGGGCTGTGTCCCCGGCACCTGGCAGCCCCCACGGCTAGCTTTACCCGAAATAATTACACGGAAACTGTATTCTTTTAAACACTGCTTGGCCCTTTAACTCTAGCCCTTACTGGCTAATTCTGATATCCTGATCAACCCATCTCTAATAATCTGTTAGCACCGGTCTTACCAGGAAGATTCTAGCCTACGTCCATCCTGGGTCGTGCTTCTGCCTGGGAGCGGGGCATGGCGTCTCTCTGAGGCGTCTGCCCCAGAGAGGAGAGCTGTTGAGTCTCTGAGCTCACTTCCTCTTCCTCCCAGCATTCTGTTCTGTTTACTCCACCCACCTATGTTCTAAGCTATGAGGCCAAGCAGTTTGTTTATTACTTAACCAATGAAATCAACAGATTGATATATGACACTCCCACATCATGAACTGACAAAATAGATGTCACAAAAGACATCTATGCTGAAGACATATTTTTTTTTTTAGTTCACTAGAGAAGCCCTGAGATTAGTTTTTAAATGCCTCTTGACTATGATTTTAATGTAAGAGTAATACACTCAGTTATCAGACTTCTAAGGCGTTTTACAACCCCGATAATTAGAAATAACTAGGATAGCTTATAGTGAACACGGAGAGAGTCACCAGTGAATGCATGCATTGATTTACCACTGAGCAATCATTTATCGCTAGTAAGTGAAAAAAAATCAATTTATAAAATACTTAGAGAGACTCTTGGTCCAATACTGATGATGACCTTGATGTTATCAAATCATTATGAGATGATTACAATATCACATTTATTCTCCTTAGGAAAGCAGCTAATACTGAAAGTCATTTCAGAAAAAAAACTCTAAAATATAGAATTTTTTTGTAATACACAACCTTAGGGAGACCAACCTTAGAAGTGATTATGACAATAATCATTCTTTACTTATTTCTTGATTTTTTTATTGAATAAGCTGTTCATCAGCAGTCACTCATCCACATATTTATAAAAAAGAAAGCTATAGAACACATACTTTATATGAATGCAGATGACTTCATGGCTAGTAAAAAAAATGTTTCAACACAGAAGTATACTATTATTTTCTAACTATTTTATTATATAATGAAGATCTTATATATACCACAACCATCAAATTAATTTTGCATTTGCAGGTAACCAATCATGAATTTCATATTATTGGTGGCTGACAAAGGTGCCAGGAAATCAAATACGGACCCTCTGTAAGTTCTCTGAACTGCAAAGCCAACTGCCTAAAACCAAGGGAAGTTTCTTTATAAAAGTAAAAACATACTATGATTGTGAAAAGTAGAGACTATTTAAAATGAAACATCATTAATAACAATTATATAAGAATAAATTCATCAAGGAAAGAGCAGATGGTGTATAAAGAAAAATTAGAACTTTGTTGAGAGATGCCAGCTGAGTTGTAAATCTGTAAAGAATTTTGAATGATGATACATTGTGGATATTAATGTATTATATAATAATAATTACATCATAGTAATATTTCATCACTACTAATTTAAGAAATTCATTGCAATTTGATAGAAAATAAAAATTTAAAAGACAGTACAGTCTCTTATTGGGAGCAATACTGAGAAAAAATATACTAAATATACATATATTTCTTTTCCAATAGATATCTCTCATCTAAGGAAGGAAATAATAATATGAATCAAATTTAATTAAAAGTTATAGTCATTCATGGTACATTATTTCCCACGGATGACTAATAATATTAATGGCACATTGCCATAAAATAACAAGAACAATGGACTATCTCTATGTAAAATCTTTCAAACTGAGATAGAGTAAATCACTCATTCTCTTAAATTGCTGTCAGCATCTTTGACTCAATGATAAAGAGGATTCCTAACATTGAAAATTAAGAGCAGCCATATGAAGTCATTGCTGTGACTAACCCTGATAACATGATTCTTAAGATTTTGGGAAAGGATGATAGAAGGAAATTTTTAAAATATTGGGAGAAAAGTAGCCTTTGAACGAAGCTTGATGGGTGACTCTGAGCGCTTAGAAGAAGGAAGCACTGATGGGAGTAGAAAGAATATTGACTGGTTTTTTGAAGATTCAGATGCAGAAAAGGACTAAGTTGCAAATTGAAAAAAGGCCATTCACTCTATAGTCTGACAATAAAATTGTGTTCACTTTCTCAGTTCTCTGAGACTATACTGTAGTCCAATTGCAAAGGAGAAAAACCAAGAAGAGTATGTTTCAAGGCTTCAAAACACTTAGAGCATTGGGTTTGGTTGTTGTTATAGACATAGTTACAGTGAGACCTATGTGCAAAAAGAGAGTAGAAATAAGAGGGAAAGTTGCAAATTAACAAGAAAAATAGAGAATTTAATGTTGGCAGGTGAGATTGCTAGAGAGATGTGCACCATTAGAAGTGAGGCAAGAACTTTATACGAAGATAATTGGAAAGATGTATTGTGATTATCTTAGACACTGATTTGTTAAGACACAAGTGATAATAGGAACTCACCTGAAAGGCTTTGAAAGAAAGTTCTAGAAAATGATGATACCCTGCTCACACAAGGATAACTAGGAAGTGTTCCCTCTTTTAAGTCATCCAGTTGCACAAAGGCTGATACAGCCACGATCCAAGGGTACAGGAGATGCTACAACTCCTGCTAACAGCCAACCTTTGGTTATCCATATGGGATGGATTTTGCAAGAATGCATATTAGGGTCATGAACTTATATCCTCAGATTTCTAGTGGAAGCCTGTGACACAATAACTATAGGGATCAGAATTCATACAGGTATCTACTAACAGGTTCATGCACGAAACCATAAGCATGAGAATTAAGACACAGTGTCAAACTAGAAAATCACAAATGGCAAATAGGAACTGTTTGGTAATGATTAGTACCTACATGCAAGAGAGGCCACATGGGATGTAACTAACAAGGAAATGGGGATGGGTTGCCTAGACCATTATAAGTGCATCATATATTTTAGATGTCAGATTTAGAGCCCCAGGATATGGATCTAGTAATCTTTGGGATGGTGTAGCTCTGGTTCTTCCCCACTTTTTCATATGCCCATTCCTCCCCTGTGAATTGGGAATATGACATTTAGATTTTAAAAAACACATTGAACTAAAGGTTTGTCTCTTGTCTCACAGGAGACTTTCAATTGAATTTTTGACCAATATTGAACCTGTTGGGTTTATTTTGACTCTGGAGGATGGAGTAAATTTATTCTACAATATAACATAGCAATAAACCATTAGATGGTCAAGGCAAATTTCATGACTTGACTATTAGGTGTCCACTATAGGATTGTATATGGTGAGCCTTGGGTCATAGTTGGTTTAATTGTTTTTGGAGATATTAGAAACTTTAGTAGGCAGCATGGCCTGACTAGAGGATCTAGAGCACTGGGGTTAAACTTGTATTCTATTTCCAGTCTTCATCTTGTTTCTAGAGTTACAGGATATGATGGAGTTTTCTTTCTCACTGTCTCACTCTGTGATATTTCCAGCCAACCATAAACTGAAAGTAAGGAAGCTGAGGCTCTGAACTTCTATGCTGTTCTACCCCCCCTTTTTTGCTTTTACCATAAAAATATGAATAAAGCACCAGCCAGGCTGATTTTGAGTTCAGGCATTAAGAATGTGAACAAAAAAGTGCTCCTTTTATTTGTTAATAATGTTCTCAAACAGTAGGAAGTTGGTAAGAATAACATACAAACATCAAAAAAGTCTTAACTTTTTACTAATTAAATACACTAATTAGATTACTAGCAGACTTAAGATATATTATATTATTATTGTTGTTATTATTATTATTATCTAAGAATTTTATTCACATATATAGTGTATTTTAAGGAAATTCACCCCAATTCCTTTCCAGACAACTCAACTCTGAACAACTCCACCACTTTTCTTTTCCAAGTGCATATGCTGGTCTTGAAAAAAAAACTAAAAGAAAAACCAATAAAATATTACTTAGTATTGTCTCTATGTACATGACCATCCACTAAAGCATGGGTAGCCTCTCAGGGACCACAGATCTGGAGAAAACTTTATTTTTCACACTCCCAGGAATCATAAATTACCTCCTCAGACGGAGTGGTGGTGGAACATAACTTTAATCCCAGCACTTAAAGCAGAGACAGGTGCATCTCAGTGAGTTCAAGGCAAGCTCAGACTACAGTACAAATTCCAGGACAGGCGCCAAAGTTTTAAAGAAACCCTGTCTCAAAAACCAAAACCAAACAGTCATTCTTAATGGTCTTTGACATCCATGTTGAGATTTTGACCAAGATGATAGTGGTAATTAAAGAGATGGTCGATTTTAAATCAACACATATCATTGCTCTGCATATATGTGTTTGGGGCCGTATTTTAGAATATGTTGTGTAATGAGGATATATGGGATGTTTACATTTTTACAAGTCATTGTGCATAATATTTTAATATAAATATTATATTATCCTATAGCTAAAATTTTAACATGTCAATCACCGGGTACTGATATCAAAGGAAAGAGAGCTTTATGATCATAAGAAAAATTTAAATTTATTGCCTCTATGAGTGTTAACTAAGTATATTTTCACATCATAGAACTCCTAATCAAAACATCTTTTTGGTAAATGACCAAATAAATTAAAACATTTTTTGGGAATACATTTCCAGTTTTCATCCTCTTAATAAATATTCACCAGGTGCAATAAATTCATACAAGTTTACATTTTTACTTAAGTAGTGTGAGATAAGCAAATGAAGTTCTTTTCTTAAGTTCATTTACTGAGTCAAGTCCTTACTCTTTCTGTTATCCTTATGTTGCTTATGTCTCCATGATCACCTTCCACATATTATTGATTTTAATTTTTCCAGCCTTTGTTGAAAGCAAAGTTGCAAGTAAACAGAAGGAAAAACTGAATGCCCTGAAAGTAGGTTACTAGCAAATTCGAAAGTGTAACAAATATACACATTACATTAGAAGTGCTAGGAGGAACAAAATTCCCATTAATCTATATATTTGTATGCTAATATTTGAAAATTGAATTTTTTTTCTTTCCATAAATGATTATTTGCTCTAACAAATATAATACTTAAGGGTCTTTGTGAACTATTAAAATTTATTGATTTCGTGGTGATTCATATTCTCACATTTGATAGTAGCTTGGTGACTTCTACTTAACTCTTTATTATCCTTTCTCACTATTTTCTTTTTTTTTAATTTATTTATTTATTAAAGATTTCTGTCTCTTCCCCGCCACTGCCTCCCATTTCCCTCCCCCTCTCCCAATCAAGTTCCCCTCCCTTGTCAGCCCATAGAGCTATCAGGGTTCCCTGCCCTGTGGGAAGTCCAAGGAACCCCCACCTCCATCCAGGTCTAGTAAGGTGAGCATCCAAACTGCCTAGGCTCCCACAAAGCCAGTACGTGCAGTAGGATCAAAAACCCATTGCCATTGTTCTTGAGTTCTCAATAGTCCTCATTGACCAGACAGAAATCTCAAGGTCCAAATCAGGAGCAGAAGGAGAGAGAGCACGAGCAAGGAACCCAGGACCGCGAAGGGTGCACCCACACACTGAGACAATGGGGATGTTCTATTATGGAACTCACCAAGGCCAGTTGGCCTGGATCTGAAAAAGCCTGGGATAAAACCGGACTTGCTGAACATAGCGGACAATGAGGACTACTGAGAACTCACTATTTTCTTCATGGCAATTTAGTCCTGGTGAGTCTCTTTCTCTGCCAGAGAATAACCACACAGCGGAATCCTAAAGCATTTGTGAAACATACACAAAACTCATCCGAGATAGAGTCCCTGTGTAGTTCTATAAAAGACAAACTCGTATCTTAGCTTGCAAAAAATATTCATTTACAGTTACTATAGATTTGCAATAAGTCTGATCAAAATGGATATAGAGTGCTTATTGATTTATAATTACAGTGGATGTTTTATTATAAGGCAACCATCATTCATTCTTCATTTCTTGGGGGAAAAAGAATTAGAGCATATATAATAATGTGATCCAAATTCTCTACCACGAGGTAAATTACATTATCATTAGATGAAATTCCAATTAATTTGATCTGGGATGTCAACTGTCATTGGAACTACCAGGTAGACCTACAGATTCAATAGCCATGAAGATTTATCACTTTCCAGAGAAGATAAAGTTGTGAAAGGAAGTGGCATGGACACGCAATTCACTTTTCAGCGGACAGAGCTTCCTTCTGCTCCTCTTAAAATAACATGGCTTGAGGGCTTCAGTCCCTTGACTACAGACTCTCTGGGAAGGACATAAACACAAATTTCACTTAACAGATGAGCATTTTCTCCTGCTGTCATTGGGAAGAGAATCCCTGGAAAATACCACTTAACAAGCTGACTGGTGGACAGTGATTCCAGAAGACAGTTCGTGTGTGAAAAGCAAAGCCGGCTTAGGCTGCCAAGCTGTTATTCATGGTTTTGAGATGTTTCTATAGCTTTGTGAAAACTGGTGACCTTGAACTAGTAATCTGATAGTGTGCTTTAAGTTCAAAGAAAAAGAACTCAAGTGGAACTGAAGTGACTGAACGGGGTTATTGAGGCAGCACCTGGTAGGCCAGTACTCAAAAGGGCAAAACTGAAAAAAAAAATAGGGTTTTGCTTTTATTATGTCTTGCTTCTTCAGAAAAAAAAATCCAGGTTGCATCGTAGAGTTATTGCAACTCCATAATTGCATAGGCGTAGGTTTCTTGACATGTAATTATAAGTGAATCTTTTTCTCATAACCAAGTGAGCTTATGTTGATTTACATGCTTCAAAATATCCAATTGTAAAATTTCAGAAGGAAGAGATTTTTTTTAAAGTTTCTGACAGTATAGCCTATCTACTACTTCAAGCCAAGGAAGTAAAATAATCATATAAAACAGTGATTATCAGCTGATACATCACTTTCTATATTTTGTCTCCCCACAATGCTGATAATAATAGACAAATTCAGGATAAAATGTTATCATCAAGTCCTGTAATTGGAAAGAAAAAATTTTGCTGTTTACCGCTGAAGTAGACAAACTACTTGTGTAAACATGTGCAACTACGAGGCATAAAATGAATATGAATACACAATGGAGTTTAACTCACTATGAGATGATCAAAGGAGAGTCGAAGGGATTTTTAGTTATTAGATAGGAATTATAGTCCTCCATGCTCTTATAATTTTCAGCACCTTCCTTCCCCTTTTTATCTTAGTAATATTAAGAGCATTTCTTTACCATTCACATGAAATCTTTAGGGCTAGCTATAATAAGTTGTTTTTTTTTTTTTTCGCCCACCAGCTCCCAAATAATGACACAGAGACTTCTTACAAATTGTGAAAGTTCAGAGTATAGTTTAGGCTTGTTCCTGTTTAGATCTTATAGCAAAGCAATCCATAATTGTATTAATGTGGGTTAACACATGTTCTACCACATGATTTTTACCTCTATTCCATTATTTGTGTTTGACTCATTCCATAACCAGCTGGCTTCTCGGCTTCTCTTTTTGCCAGAGTCCTCTCTTGAAGTGCCTTCAATACCGAGCTTTTTATTAAAACACTCGGAAGGCACCTGGGCAAAGATATACTTTCAGAGGATACAGCCATATTTTACCACAATATTTCCCCCTTTTATCTAAATATAAGGGAAAGGGTTTAGCTCCAAAAAGTAAGACTATATACAGTTACATTGGACAAATCAAAACAAAGATATTTTTCAGAAACTTGAGAGTACCTACAAGCCCTACCATGATATACCCGTATTGTTTCCTCCAGCTAAAACAGTTAGCACAATTTAGACTCATGTCTTACATAAACAGCCCTCACTTCGAGGATTCTGAAAGAATGGTTTTCAAGGGCTACTATTAAAACACATAATACAAGACTCTGAGCAGCAAGACTCAAAATTGATAAAGCATAACTTTATCACTGTTTATAATTGCTCTAAGTATAAACTTTACTATTTGTTCCCCAGTTCATGAATCTCTCCTTTATAAATTCTCATCACAATTAATCTCATGGCATTTCTTCCAGTGTGTAAAGATGATTGATCTTGAGTCTTGGTTTCTATTTTGCTTCCTGTGGTAAAGCTACTGGGAATTTATTTATTTTTCTCTCCATAGAAAGTGTGTGTGTGTGTGTGTGTGTGTGTGTGTGTGTGTTTGAAAGAGTGAGTGTGTGTGTGTGTGTGTGAGAGAGAGAGAGAGAGAGAGAGAGAGAGAGAGAGAGAGAGAGAGAGAGTGTAGAGGAGTAATAAAACAGAAAAAGGGGAATTGCTAACAAATATTAGTAATGATTCAAAAAGGTAACAATGGATGAAGGACCAGAAAGGGCTTCTAAACCAGTTGTTTAAGAATAACCTTCAAGCATTTAACTTTGTTTAATTTAGCTCTTCAGCTTCCTATTTAAGGAATAATGACTGAAATCTTCATATTTTATCAAAACCTCAAAAATGCTCTTTGAGAGAGAACATTTTTTCCTAGAAGATATCTTTGTTCTGACATTATAAAATTGCTTAGAAACTGCATATTTAGTTGTTGGTACATCTTATTGGGGTCAAAGTAATGTGATATTTGGTATCACTGTTTTCTTAGAAATTCAAAATAAATTATTACTTTGTCAACATTTGTATACTTTATTCATTTATTATCTTTCTTTTATTTCTCTCTTCTTTACTCTCTTTTAAAGAGCCAGGAAACAAAAGCAAATGGCTTTATAGGGCACCTTGTGAGTTTTTTCTGCTGCAACCACATGACCAACACAGGAGCCCTATAAAAAAGCAAACAAATAAACAACACCTAATAAAACTTTATGGAGTCTGAAACGTACTTTTGAATAACACAAATAAAATTCAACCATGAATTTGTATCATTTAAATTTTTTCCACGCATTATAATCTGAAACACTGTCCATAAACCATGCAAAAATAACTAGCTACATTTGGCCTTTAGGCCGTAGAGTTTAACAACTTCTACCTTAAAAGTTCTCATCAAATTCAGGGAAAAAGGAAGAATGTAGCAAAGCCTGGCTAATGAAATAAAATGTAGACATGTTATGTGTAGAAAGAGGAAGATTCAGATAGCAATGTGCATATTCAACATCATTGACCAACCAACACACACACAGCAGCCAGAGTGCACACTCACCCCACCTCTCTAATAGCTTTCCTGTCTGCTTCCCTATGACTAATATTTCCATGTGCTATTGTATATTTTGTTTGTAGTTGACACTTTCTATTTAGTTTAAGGCACAAGAGAATGCTTTCATGGTTCTCACCAGAATCAGTAAGAGTGATTCTGATTGGTGTTCTGCATCCATTAGTAAGAGTGATTATGCCTGGTGGTGGTTGCCCATGCCTTTAATCCCAGCACCTGGGAAGGAGAGGCAGGCAGATCTCAGTGATTTTGAGGTCAATCTAGTCTACAAGAGCTAGTTCTAGGACAGGCTCCACAGCTACAGAGAAACCCTGTCTTGAAAAGAAAAAAACAAAAGTTATTCTGATTGGTCCTCAGCAACTATTTCAGCAAAATTTGTTGCTCAGAAAGCAACATGTTCTGAAAACTATAAAAATGTGGGAAGAATATGAACAATCAGAAGCAGAAAAAACGTCATTGTAAACTGAGTCAGGCAGATTCCCGTGAGTTAAAGTCCTAACTGGTCAACAGAGTGAGTTCCAAGACAGCCAGCACTGTTTCACAGAGAAACTCTGTCTTGAAATTCAAAAACACCCAACCAAACAAAATTTGCTATTTTCTATTTATTTGTTTATTTATTTGTTTGATTGTTTGCTGTGTGTATACGTATGCACATGCCAGTGTAAAAGAAAAGGTCCGTGGGGAAACGTGAGTGAATCAGGTTTCTTTCCAACATGTAACCTTTGATACTGAACAGAAGCTGCCAGCCTTGGAAGTAATTACCTTTGCCTGCTAAGACATCTAGTTGACTCAAGACTGTGTTCCTTAATTTGAAAGAAAAATTTTGGCAACATTATCAGAAATTCATATTTATTACTTAACACATAAGCATCTATAAAATAATTTTAATCAGAGAATGAAAATTTATTTGGAAATATTGAAGTCATGAGTTTATTAAAATATTTTAATATATCACCATTAACACAACACTTAATCAGCTTTTGTTTTTCTGGTGTCCTTAAGCTGACATTTCTTAAAGTATCTTAAAAAGATAGATGATAATATAATTCAAATTATATTAATGAGAAACACCAATATCTAGAAAATTATTTTGTTATAATGTTTTCAAGGATGAAATCACTCTAACGTTTCTGGAATATGTAAAATGTTAGGCACTCAGAGTATTAGAATTTGTTGATGAGAAGATGGATCTTAAAGTCAGTACATAGCTAGCAGTTAATAAAATTCTAATATGCTCAATTAGTGAAAAATCTTTATGTTTATAATAAGCATATTTGCATGCACTAGATAAATATCAACCTATAAATCTATGTATTTATTTTTCAAGTCCTCCATTTTTATGTTTGTGTGTATAGGAGTGTATGCATGTCCCATGCAATGCTGTGAGTGTCAGCAACTATTCTGTGGGAATCAGTTCTCACCTTCCTCCAGGTAGATTTTAGGAAATGAACTCAGGTCATCACCTTGGCAATAAATACCTTAATCTGCTAAAGAATCTCTCTAGTCCTGTAACTACATTTAAAGAGTTGTGCAGTGTAGTCTGTTTTTATTCATCATTTGTTGATGGTGCAAAATAAAATACATTTAAATAGTCCCCATTCTTTAGTCAAGGGAGGTGTTAGTGATTATGTCAAGAACCTTCAGCTTGCTAGGCAAGATTCTGTCACTGATTTGGATCTTCATCTTTATGCTCTGATTTAAATAACACATATAAAACAAAAGGATAGTGAAAGGTGCAATTACAGTTTTCACTGCATAGGTAATCGTGCTTTTTAGAACTTGAACATTTTCAATTCTTGTCTCATATGCTTACAATGGAGAAAAGTCAGTCAACCCAAGAAGACAATAAAGAAAGACTTCTCAAGAATTAAATGAATAGGTGAGGAAGACCTTACCAAGGACAGACGATATTTATACCGTGAATGACACATGGAGACTTCTTTGTCATGTGACCAGTGCAATGTAATAGAACATATCTGACACACTGGCACGTCCAGAGTGGGGAGCCAAAGAAGGCTGGCATGGCTCTAAATCTTCCAGCATCACCACATCTGAATAAAGATCTGTAATGTAAGCCTGCAAATGATCTACAGAGACTTAACTATTACTTCAAAATACCATTACTCTATGCACAAGTAACTGAACATAAACATGGACATACAGACACACGCACACACAGAGACAGACACACACAAATGAAAATCAGCAAGCAACAGGTTTACCCTACTATGCTCTTAGGTATTGCCAATACCAGTCATATTATATATATATTAAGTCGACTTGCAGATCTGTATTGTATCCTCCTGGATTCAACCAATTACAGATTTAACCTATTAAAACAACAACAACAATAGTCACAAGTATATTTAAGATGTATTAATGCTTTTCTTTTTTCTTTCGTAAATATCACATTTTAACTATAATTAACACAGCTTTTTACAAACAATTAAGCATCATAAGTAATCTAACTGCGATTTAAATTATGGAGGAGGAAGTGTGATGCTGATAGTCAATACTATGAAAATATATTGAAAGGACTGAGGTGTCTTTCAGTTTATTTTTGCAGAGGTCCATGATGAATCACTTACAAATACAGAGGAATAGCTACCATTAAATAGAAATAAACATCATGAATGAAATAAGAAAATAAGGTAAGATCCTGAAAATTTATTATATATCTGAAAATAAAACAAAGAGTTCCGGGTCGGAAGGAACTGTTGCCACAGAACTTTTGTCTCTAAGTAGGACTCAAATTATAGCATCAGCTATAGCAGGAGTGAATACAAGGCTTTGGGATAAATAATTGGTTAGGTTTATTGTTTTTTGATTTATTTTCTTTTTTCTTTCTTGTTTTCCAAATGCACACAAATAAAAGTGACTTTATACTGAAAAGGCCAAGTTTTCTATGAAACGAACCGTAGAAAAATAAACCCATGACTGTTTTCTGTTTTCCTTGGAGGAAAGGTCTATGCACAGAGGCCAAGCAATGAGGCCTCCCAGAACTCTGCCAGAGGCCTCTCAGCTGACTTCTGACCTGGGTGACCCAAGGGCCGTGCAGAGCTTACAGAGAAGTCAGGACCTAAGATTCAGATCCCCCAGGAAAGGGAAGAAGGGTGAGGCTGTTTGTGGACTCTACATATTTCTTATTTCTAAGTAATATGTTGAGACAGAAACCAAGGCAGAATCTGGGTGCAATGGTGCTAAATTTAGCTTTAGCTGTATTTCTAAGGCATGTTTCACTCTTAGAAGAGGACAGATCAGGCATATCCAGTTCCAGAGAAGAATTTAAAGAGCATTCAAATAATTATTGAATGCAAAGTCGGAGGACAGCTCTCATATGTAATAAATGTTTCTCTCAAAGTACCTGATTCTTGTTTAGAAGGTGATATTCAATTTAACAGTCTGCCAAAAGAAAATGAATTCTAGATGCAGAAACTTAATGTTTTCCCAAGCCTCAGCATATTTTCTTATATATTCATCTTTCTTTCAGAATTTGTCAGGCTTGCTACAAAACCAACTAGATTCTAACAACAAATCTCTAAGGCATTAAAAACTGTTTCTTTTCAAATAAAGAAAATTGCAGCATTGTCCTATATACCATTTCTGTTTATCTTGGTATTATATGGTATAGCAAGGGAAACAAAATACAAATGAATTAGAAAAGGAGGAACTCATATATGTGCACTCGATTAAATACATTAAATCTCTAAAACAGTCTAGACCTGATTGTGTATCCCTTTCTTTAGGCAGAGGCACTAAAACTCTCAGTGGATTGCTGAGAGTTTCAGGCCAGTCTGGTCTACACAGTGAAACTATAGCTCAAAAAGAACTTAAAAACAAAGTGTGTCCAATTACATCCTTCAAAGAGAAAATATATGAGTAAGGGGTCATGGGAACTAGAGATGCTGGCTTATCGGTTAAGGGCATTTATTGCTTCTTAGGAAAACCTAGGTTCAATTCACAGCAATCATATGGCATATCACACTGTCTGTAACTCCAGTGCTAGGTGATCCATTGCATCTTCTATAGCTACCTCAGGCAGTGTAAGTACACAGACACATTAAGGAAAACTTTCACACACACACACACACAAAAATAAATAAAATAAAAATAATTAAATAAGAATTAAAAATCCAAAAACTTAAATGCTTTATTATGTAATTATTTCTAACATATTAGATCATTTTCAGAATAAAATACTATTTAATTTATCGATATAAGTCTGCATATAGTTTCCAGAAGGAAATTATTCCATATGCTATAGAAGGAATATTTTCCCACACATTGAGTTTCCAAGTAGAATCTCCCAACAGTGATGGTGTTATACTTCACTCGAAGCACTTATTATTTTCCCTTTAAGTCAAACATTCAAAACTATTCTCACAATTTCTATATGATTTCTAATTGATGTTTTTCAAGACCATGATTGAGATACCCACTGAACCAGCTTACCTGAGTGAATGGGAGCCCACCAACTCTCATGGGAGCCTGGCAGCTGGGACAAGCATAGGACCAAACTAGGCCCTCTGAGTGTGTGTGACTAACTGTTTTGAATGCCTGGGGCTGACTATGGGACCACTGACAGTGTAACCATGACTTATCCCCAATGCTTGTTCTGGCTTTTGGAACCCATTTTCTTTGGAGGGATACCTTGCTGAGCCTAGATATATTGGAGAGGGCCTTGGTCCTTTCTCAAAGTAATGTGCTAGACTTTGGTGACTTCCCATGGAAAACCTTACCCTCTGTGGAGTGAATGGGGGTTGGGGGGAAGGTGGAGTGAGCATGAGGAGGGGAGGGAGTGAAAACTTTGACTGGTATGTAAAATGAGAAAAGATAATTAAAAAATAAGTTAATTAGTGAATTTAAAAAGAAAATATAAGAAGTTAACTCACAATTTACTGATAGATTTTAAAATTGTATTTGTTTTTGGTTGATGGTAAAAGAATTTAATTATTTCTGTATAACTATTTCCCTTTTAAAAACTGTTTAATGTTATAGTCATCTTATACTTTTCAGAATGGAGATAGGTGAATAAATATATTTATATTTAAGTAATTTAAAGCATGATAAAATTATTTGATGCTTAAAGATATACCTTTCAAGATTTTCAGTGACAACAATATAGTTACAAACGCTTTCTCCTTGCCATCTTTAAAGTTAAATATACATGAGTTAACCAAATCAAAAATCAAAGATTGTTTTATTATTTCATCATTTCAGACCAGCCTTGCTTGGCTCTGCTACATAAAAGATAAGGATAAAACAAACATAGTAGTCTCATAGAATCTGGAAGATGGAGCAAAAAAGGTCAGCACACCAAATGTATTCATCAAATATTTCCCTCAGTAACTTAACCATCTTACTTTATCTACATTACTAAACATTCTATCTGTTAATGAAAGCATCTTCTGGGAATCCATATTGAAACAAAAGATCTTCTGTGGAGACATCATATTCCAAACATAACACTTTACGGGGATGTATTTCAGTGGTAAGCCTTGCTCAGCATGAATAAATACTTCCATTTAGTCTTTAGCACAAGCAACAGAACACTTGTCTGGCATACTACAGACTTCATGCATTATTTTATTACTTTATTTTGGATTTTTATTCTTGAATGATATTTTAATTTGCTTTATAAGCTCTCAGGCATCTTCATGTGCATGTGAAAATCATTTTCATGAAAAGCTTATTGTATTTGACTCTTCCTGTATAAACTTAATTAATATTTTACAGAATCTTTATAAACTAGTAAGTTTATAAAGAGTCCAGAGTTACTAGTCAATCTGACTTAATCATATAATAAAAGAAAGGACATCCTGGTTACTGTTGAGGTACCTTCATCACTAGTAAATACACATATGCACATTTTGGAATGCTTTGTATTGTTAGTTTTTACATAATCCATTTCCTTTCACCATTCTCTTTTTACAGAATTACAATAACCTGTTGAGATATTAAGGCTTCTGTATTTTAAGTAACAACAAGGATTTGAAAAGGCATCTCTCTCTACTTTTAATGATGGTTTCTCTAGAAGAATATCACCTCCTTACAAATAAACACACACACACACACGAAGTTGTACCATAATAAAAGCAATATATAGCAAGCCAACAGCTAATATCAAATTAAATGGAGAGAAACTCAAAGCCATTCCACTAAAATCAGGAACAAGATAAGGCTGTCCACTCTCACCATATCTCTTCAACATAGTGCTTGAAGTTCTATCAATAGCAATAAGACAACATAAGGAGATCAAGGGGATTCAAATTGGAAAGAAAGAAGTCAAATTTTTGTTATTTGCAGATGATATGATAGTGTACATTAGTGACCCCCAAAACTCCACCAAAGAACTCCTACAGCTGATAAATACCTTCAGTGATGTGGCAGGATACAAGATCAACTCAAAAAAATCAGTAGCCCTCCTATACACAAAAGACAGAGAAGCAAAGATTGAAATCAGAGAAATTTCTCCTTTTATGATAGGCACAAATAGCATAAAGTATCTTGGGGTAATTCTAACCAAGGAAGTGAAAGATCTATTTGACAAGAACTTTTAGGCATTGAAGAAAGAAATTGAAGAGGACACCAGAAAATGGAAGGATCTCCCAGGCTCTTGGATGGGTAGGATCAACATAGTAAAAATGGCAATTCTACCAAAGGCAATCTATAAATTCGATGCAATCCTCATTAAAATCTCAACAAAATTCTTCACAGACATTGAGAAAACAATAATCAACTTTCCATGAGAAAACAAAAAACCCAGGCTAGCCAAAACAATCTTATACAATAAAGGAACTTCTGGAGGCATCACCATCCCTGATTTCAAACTATATTACAGAGCTACAGTAATGAAAACAGCTTGGAGGCGCTTTGTTTGCGAGCTGCCCACCAGCACAGAGGCCTGATCTCTCAGCCCCAGGAGAACCAGCATTGGGGTGAGTTTCTGGCCCGAGGCGCCAGCCTGGGACAGGGAGCTCAGGGGTTCCTCGGCCCCCTGTCCTTCTTGGTCTCTCTGCAGGACCTCTACTCCCTGGGTGCTGCCTCTTTCTTCCTGGCCCACACAGCTTCCGTCCAGAGCCCCCCCCCCACTTCGGCCCCACCGCCCTCTTTTGGCGCGTGGCATCGCCCAGCCGAGCCTGTCTGGGCGCTAGGTCCCAGTCCTCGGGGCACCCAGACGGGCTGCAGTTCCTTTGTTTCTGTGGCCTGCCTGCACCAAGCAGGGTAGGCGCTTTGTTTGCGAGCTGCCCAACCAGCACAGAGGCCTGATCTCTCCGTGCCAGAAGAGCCAGTGTTGGGCACGGAGACCTGATCCCTTGGTGCCAGGAGAGCCAACATTGGGGAGGCCGCGTTGGGTAGGCAAGGAGACCTGATCCGGTAAAAGAAGATGCATAAGGGAGCATTTGGAAGAAGAGATGGGCAGACGCCAAGGCAAGAATTCGCCCAACAAACTGAAAAGCAACATGAAGCCACCAGAAACCAGCAACCTCACAACAGAAGGACATGAACACCTTAATCAAGAAGGAGAAAAGACTGACTTCATGAAAGTGATTGACACCCTTAAACAGCATGTAAAAAACGCCCTTATGGAAATGGATGAGAAATATAACAGAAAGTTTGAAGAATTGAATAAATCAGTGAATGATACCCTAGAAAACCAAGGAAAAACAATCAAACAGATAATGGAAACAGTTCAAGACTTGAAAATTGAAATGGAGGCAAAGAAGAAAACACAAACAGAGGGCCTGCTGGACATGGAAAATCTAGGTAAACGAAAAGAGACTACAGAAACAAGCATAACCAGCAGAATACAAGAGATAGAAGAAAGAATCTCAGATTCTGAAGATACCATAGAGAAAATAAACACTATGATCAAAGAAAACAGCAAGTCCAACAAACTCTCATCACAAAACATTCAGGAAATATGGGACACAATAAAAAGACCAAACCTAAGAATAATAGGAGTAGAAAAAGGAGAAGAAGTGCAGCTCAATGGTCCAGAAAATATATTTAATAAAATTATAGAAGAAAACTTTCCAAACCTAAAGAAAGATATACCTATGAAGGTTCAAGAAGCATACAGAACACCGAATAGGCTGGATCAAAAAAAAAAATCCCCTCGCCAAATAATTATCAAAACACAAAGCATACAGAATAAGGAAAAAATATTAAGAGCTGCAAAGGAAAAAGGCCAAATTACTTACAAAGGTAAACCTATCAGACTTACACCTGACTTTTCCATGGAAACCATGAAAGCCAGAAGGTCCTGGATAGATGTACTGCAGAAACTGAGAGACCATGGATGCAAGCCCAGATTACTATACCCAGCCAAACTTTCGTTCACTATAAATGGAGAAAATAAAATTTTCCAGGATAAAAACAAATTCAAACAATATGCAGCCACAAATCCAGCCTTACAGAAAGTAATAGAAGGAAAATCACTAACCAAGGAGTCCAACAATGACCACAATAACTCAGACATCTAGAGACCCTTCATCAACACAAACCAAAGAAGGGAAACACACAAACTCTATGACTAAAAAAAAAAATGACCAGAGTTAACAACTACTGGTCATTAATATCACTTAATGTCAATGGACTCAACTCACCTATAAAAAGGCACAGGCTAAGAGATTGGATAAAAAAACAGGATCCAACATTCTGCTGTTTACAAGAAACACACCTCAACCACAAAGACAGGCACCTACTCAGAGTAAAGGGTTGGGAAAAGGCCTATCAAGCAAATGGACCTAAGAAACAAGCAGGTGTGGCCATACTAATCTCTAACAAAGTTGACTTCAAACTTAAATCAATCAGAAGAGATGGAGAGGGACATTTTATATTCATAACAGGAACAGTTCATCAGGATGAAGTCTCAATCCTGAACATCTATGCCCCTAATATAAAAGCACCCACGTACATAAAAGAAACATTGCTAAAATTCAAGGCAGCCATCAAACCGCACACACTAATAGTAGGAGACTTCAACACTCCTCTCTCACCAATGGACAGGTCAATCAGACAGAAACCTAACAGAGAAATAAGAGAATTAATGGAGGTAATGAAGCAAATGGACTTAACAGACATCTATAGAACATTCCACCCAAATAGGAAAGAATATACCTTCTTCTCTGCAGCTCATGGAACCTTCTCGAAAATCGACCACATAGTCGGTAACAAAGCAAACATCCACAGTTACAAAAAAATATTACTAACCACCTGTGTCTTATCAGATCATCATGGATTAAAGTTAGAATTCAACAACAGTGCTACCCCCGGAAAGCCTACAAAGTCATGGAAACTGAACAGCCAACTACTGAACCATATCTGGATTAAGGAAGAAATAAAGAAAGAAATTAAAGTCTTCCTGGAATTCAATGAAAATAAAGAAACAACATACTCAAACTTATGGGACACTATGAAATCAGTCCTAAGAGGAAAGTTCATAGCACTAAGTGCCCACTTAAAGAAAACAGAGAAAGCTCACATTGGAGACTTAACAGCCCACCTGAAAGCTCTAGAAAAAAAAGAAGCAGACTCACCTAGGAGGAGTAGGAGACTGGAAATAATCAAACTGAGGGCTGAAATCAATAAAATAGAAACACAGAGAACAATCCAAAGAATCAATGAATCAAAAAGCTGGTTCCTGGAGAAAATCAACAAGATTGACAAACCCCTATCCAAACTAATCAAACTGCAGAGAGAGAATTTACAAATTAATAAGATCAGAAATGAAAAGGGGGACATAACCAGAGACACAGAGGAAATTCAGAGAATCATTATATCTTACTACAAAAGCCTATATGCCACAAAACTGGAAAATGTAAAGGAAATGGATACTTTCTTAGATAAATATCATTTACCAAAGTTAAATCAGGACCAGGTGAACAATCTAAATAGTCCTGTTAGTCGCGAAGAATTAGAAGAGGTTATCAAAAACCTCCCTACCAAAAAAAGCCCAGGACCAGATGGTTTCAATGCGGAATTCTACCAGAACTTCCAAAAGACCTAATAAGGGGATCAAGGGGATTCGAATTGGAAAGGAAGAAGTTAAACTTTCGTTATTCGCAGATGATATGATAGTGTACATAAGCGACCCCCAAAACTCCACCAAAGAAATTTTACAGCTGATAAACAGCTTTAGTAATGTGGCAGGATACAAGATCAACTCCAAAAAATCAGTTGCACTCTTATACACAAAGGATATGGAAGCAGAGAGGGAATCAGAGAAGCTTCACCTTTCACGATAGCCACAAACAGAATAAAATATCTTGGGGTAACTCTAACCAAGGAAGTGAAAGATCTATTTGACAAGAACTTTAAGGCATTGAAGAAAGAAACTGAGGAGTATACCAGAAAATGGAAGGACCTCCCTTGCTCTTGGATTGGGAGGATCAACATAGTAAAAATGGCAATTCTACCAAAGGCAATTTATAGATTCAATGCAATCCCCATCAAGGTCCCATCAAAATTCTTCACAGATCTGGAGAGGACAATAATCAACTTTATATGGAAAAACAAAAAACCCAGGATAGCCAAAACAATCCTATACAATAAAGGATTGTCTGGAGGCATTACCATCCCTGACTTCAAACTCTATTACAGAGCTACAGTGATGAAAACAGGGTGGTACTGGCATAAAAACAGAGAAGTCGACCAATGGAATCGTATAGAAGACACGAATTTTAACCCACAAACCTATGAACACCTCATTTTCGATAAAGGAGCTAAAAGTATACAATGGAAGAAAGAAAACATCTTCAACAAATGGTGCTGGAATAACTGGACGTCAACCTGCAGAAGAATGAAAATAGATCCATATCTATCACCATGCACAAAACTCAAGTCCAAATGGATTAAAGACCTCACTATCAGTCAGAACACATTGAACCTGATAGAAGAGAAAGTGGGAAGTACCCTACATCAGATGGGCACAGGAGATCGCTTCCTACATATAACCCCAACAGCTCAGACATTAAGGGCAACATTGAATAAATGGGACCTACTAAAACTGAGAAGCTTCTGTAAAGCAAAGGACACTGTCACCAAGACAAAAAGGCAACCTACTGACTGGGAGAAGATCTTCACCAACCCCACAACAGACAAAGGTCTGATCTCCAAAATATATAGAGAACTCAGGAAACTAGACTTTAAAATGCTAAGTAACCCAATTAAAAAATGGGGCACTGAACTGAACAGAGAATTCTCAGCAGAGGAAGTTCAAATGGCCAAAAGACACTTAAGGTCATGCTCAACCTCCTTAGCGATCAGGGAAATGCAGATCAAAACAACTTTGAGATATCATCTTACACCTGTCAGAATGGCTAAAATAAAAAACTCCAATGATAGCCTTTGCTGGAGAGGCTGTGGAGGACGGGGTACCCTCATACATTGCTGGTGGGAATGCAATCTTGTGCAATCACTTTGAAAATCAGTGTGGTGGTTTCTCAGGAAATTTGGGATCAACCTACCCCTGGACCCAGCAATACCACTCCTGGGAATATACCCAAGAGATGCCCTATCATATGACAGGAGCATTTGTTCAACTATGTTCATAGCAGTATTATTCGTAATAGCCAGAACCTGGAAACAACCTAGATGCCCTTCAATGGAAGAATGGATGAAGAAAGTGTGGAATATCTACACATTAGAGTACTATGCTGCGGTAAAAAACAATGACTTCTCGAATTTTGCATGCAAATGGATGGAAATAGAAAACACTATCCTGAGTGAGGTAACCCAGACCCAAAAAGATGAAAATGGGATGTACTCTTTCATAATTGGTTTCTAGCCATAAATAAGGGACACGGAGCCTACAATTGGTGATCCTTAAGAAGCTACGTAAGAAGGTGAACCAAAGGAAAAACATATAGTTATCCTCTTGGCTATGGGAAGTAGACAAAGTTGCCGGGGAGAAAATTTGAGATCTTGGGTGTGGGGTGGGATGGGGGTAAGGGGAGATGGGGAGAGAAAAGGGAGAAGGGGAGGAAGGGGGGAACTTGGAGAAAAAGGAGGATTGGGATAAAGGAAGGTTGGATAGGGGAGCACGGAAGCACAATTCTTAGTTAAGGGAGCCACCTTAGGGTTGGCAAGAGATTTGAACCTAGAATGGCTCCCAGGTGCCCAAGCCGAAGTCCCCAGTTCATTCCTTAGGCAGCTGGGGATAGGGAACCTGAAATGACCCTATCCTAGAGCAATATTGACGAATATCTTGCATATCATCATAGAACCTTCATCTGGTGATGGATGGAGATAGAGACAGAGACCCACACTGGAGCACCGGACTGAGCTCCCAAGGTCCCAATGAGGAGCAGAAGGAGGGAGAACAAGAGCAAAGAAGTCGGGACCACGAGGGGTGCACCCACCCACTGAGACAGCGGAGCTGATGTATTGGGAGCTCACCAAGGCCAGCTGGACTGTGACTGAAAAAGCATGGGATAAAACTGGACTCTCTGAACGTGGCGAACAATGATAGCTGATGAGATGCCAAGGACAATGGCAAGGGGTTTTGGTCCTACTTAATGTGCTGGCTTTGTGGGAGCCTACTCAGTTTGGATGTTCACCATCCTAGATATGGACGGAGGGGGGAGGACCTAGGACTTACCACAGGGCAGGGAACCCTGACAGCTCTTTGGACTGGAGAGGGAGGGGAAAGCAGTGGGGGGAGGGGGAGAAGGGTGGAAGGAGGGGGAGGGAAATGGGAGGCTGGGAGGAGGTGGAAACTTGTTTTTTTTCTCATTTTCTCAATAAAAAAATATTAAAAAGAAAAAAGAAAACAGCTTGGTAGTTCCATAATAACAGAAAAGTTGACCAATGGAATCAAATAGAAGACCCGGATATTAACCCACAAACCTATGAACACCTGATTTTCGACAAAGGAGCTAAAAGTATACAATGGAAGAAAAAAAGAATTTTCAACAAATGGTGCTGGCATAACTGGATGTCAACCTGTAGAAGAATGAAAATAGATCCATATCTATCACCATGCACAAAAATCAAGTCCAAATGGATTAAAGACCTCAATATAAATCCAACCTCATTGAACCTGATAGAAGAGAAAGCGGGAAGTAGACTGCAACACATGAGCACAGGAGACCACTTCCTACATATAACCCCAGTAGCACAGACAATAAGAGCAACAGTGAATAAATCGGACCTCGTGAACCTGAGAACCTTCTGTAAAGCAAAGGATACTGTAAGTAAGACAGTAAGGCATCCTACTGAATGGGAGAATATCTTCACTAACCCCACATCAAACAAAGGTCTGATCTCCAAAATATATAAAGAACTCAAGAAAATAGACTTTAAAATGCTAATTAACCCAATTCAAAAATGGGGCACTGAACTGAACAGAGAATTCTCAACAGAAGTTCAAATGGCCAAGAGACACTTAAGGTCATGTTCAACTTCCTTAGTGATCAGGGAAATGCAAATCAAAACAACTCTGAGATACCATCTTATACCTGTCAGAATGGTTAAAATTGAAAACACCAATAATAGCCTTTGCTGGAGAGGATGTGGAGTAAGGGGAACACTCATCCACTGCTTGTGCAACCACTTTGGAAATCAGTGTGGCTGTTTCTCAGGAAATTCGCAACTAAACTACCCCAGGATTCAGCAATACCCTCTTGGGAATATACCCAGGAGATGCCCAATCATACTACAAAAGTATTTGTTCAACTATGTTCATAGCAGCATTATTTGTAATAGCCAGAACCTGGAAACAACCTAGATGTCCCTCAATGGAAGAATGGATAGAGAAAGTGTGGAATATATACACATTAGAGTACTTCTCAGCAGTAAAAAAACAATGACATCTTAAAGTTTGCATGCAAATGGATGGAAATAGAAAACACTATCTTGAGTGAGATAACCCAGACTGAAAAAGATTAATATGGTATGTACCCTAGCCATAAACAAAAGATACTAATCCTATAGCTCACAAGCCTAGAGAAGCCAAATAACAAGGTGAACCTAAAGAAAAACATATATAGATCCTCTTTTAAATTGGAAGCAAACAATATTGCAGGGCAAAAGTTATGAGCATCGGGATGGAGGTAGGGGTGGGGGTGAGGTTCAGGGAAAGGGGAGAGGGAAGGGATAAGGGAAAGACTGGCAACAGCTTGGAGGAATGGGAAGGTGGAGATGGAGGAAGGGCGGATATAGGAGCAGGGAAGAAGATACCTACATTAAGGGATCCATTTTAGTGTTGGGAAGAGACTTGGCTCTAGAGAGGATCCCAGGTGTCTACGGGGATGTCCCCACTTAGCTCCTTGGGCAGCAGAGCAGAGGGTGCCTGAATTGTCCTTGCCCCACTATCACACTGATGATTATCTCAAATATCACCATAGAATCTTCCTCCCGTGACAGATGGAGATAGAGATCAGAGAGAGGAATGGATTGAGTTCCCAAGGTACAGTTGAAGGGCAGAAGGAGGGAGAGGACGAGCAAGGAAGTCAAGAACGAGGGCTTAGGCCACCAACTGAGGTAGTATGCCTGTTCTAATGGAAGCTCACCAAATCCAGCTGGACCTGATCTGAATGAACATGTGATCAAACCATACTCTCTGATTGTGGCTGACAATGGGGGCTGACTGAGAAGCCATTGATAAAGGCACTGGGACTTGTTTTTATGGCATGTTCTGGCTTTTTGGGACACTAGTCTATTTGGATGCATAGCTCCCTAGGCCTGGGTGTAGGGGGGAGGGCCTTGGACTTCCCACAGGGCAGTTCCCTGCCCTCTCTCAAGCAGGGTGGGCGAGGGAGGAGGAGGTGTGGGGGAGCAGGAAGCAATTGAAAGGAGGGAAGGTAACTAACTAAATAAACTATGTATATACTAATAAAGCAAATATTTGAATTCCCTAAAAAACGAAAGAAAAATTTATATTCTTACAAGCAATCTATCTCACCATACTCGTTATTCTCATATATTTTATTCTCTAGCAACTACATTATGTCACAGTATCTGACAATTACAGTGCTAATGGCTGTATAGAAATCAGGAAATTAAAATAGAACACTATAACTTGTTTTAAAGTAAATATTTGCTTGAATTTTACGATTATATCAGTGTTGGACTGAATATCATAAAAATTCCAAAAAGAACATTGCACTGTTGTTCTACAGAAATTCATCAAATAGTACCATATATTAAACATGTAAATATTCAAACTAGCGTCTACATGTCCTTTTGAAAATATCATGATATTTTGGTAATATTGATTTATTATTTACTTTTAAAACATTTGTTTTAGGAAAAACAATGCCCTCTGCAGATTTACAGCTGCGACTCACCATACATTGGTATTTTACATGTGGAATAAAGCATTTTTAATGAAGTGGCATTCATTCAGAAGAGCATACATGATTCCTTGTATCCGTCTGTAGTATGTGTATGTGTGTGTGCGAGTGTGAATATTTTTGTGTGCGTCAGAGCATGAGTGAACACAAGTGTGCATGTGCATACATGCTTTGCGTGTAAGCTAAAGCAGTAAAGAGATCAGATAATCATATTTATCCATTATTTTCAAAACCTATAAACCAACTTCTTTACCTGCACCTATTGTTTTTTAAATCAAGAAATATGTAGACACAGAATTAAATTCATAATTTATGAATTCCAATGTCAATATACTAATTTTTCTTATGTGTCATTTTCTGTCTTCAGTGTGAGACTCTCAGATCCGCACAGGCAGAGCTGCTTCATTACTGCTCTCCCAGAACATCTATCCTCTCACGCTGTGTTTCTTTGTCATAAAATTGAAGTATCATTCCAATATATTCAGCACATAACTCCTATTTTCCAAGCAGATGTTTGAAATCCAGCTTTTATTTCATAAATGATAAACCAAAATGAATATAATATGTAAAGACTTATAAGCAGCAACTTCAGACTGCAAAAAGAGTTTAATGCTTCCCTTAATTTTTGTATTGTTTTTAACAAAGCTGTGTGTATATTGTTTATGCAAATTGCATTATTCAGATTCAGTCATGGTAAAAGAACAGTTGTGGGTAGATCTAGAAGCACATACCTTTGTTATTGTCCATTCCCCCTACTGCATAGAGAGTTCCAACTGTAGATTTTCTGGGCTTAGTTCTTGGGCTTTGCATTAAAGTTCTTCTTTCTGGCAATAGATGGTATTTCATTGCTTCCAGAATCAGCTTTTGGCATTCCAAATCATTCTTAAATAGTGCATGGTTTTCAAGGTCAGCAAGTATCTGTAAATAATGCACAGACACTGTTAATACTGCTTCCTAAATTGGTGAGTATAGGTTCTATGTGTTGACATTGAAGGGTGATTCCTTGTCATTTCTCTTACCTTTGGATCACAGCAAATTAGTGACTTACCAGGTATAAAAATTACAAACAAACATATATTTTTCCTTTTGTATTTTTCCTTGGAAATTTAGACACGTGATCTAAATAGTTAAATGTGGGCTTGCCTTATGTTAATGATTTGACTCATTATATAAATTCAGGAATCTTCCAATTTTGATATATGTGGAAAAAGTCATTTATAACTGAAATGGTTGGATCTAATACTCTTGTCATTAAAGTGACTTTTAAAAATTTTGATGGATTAATTTAAGTTTAACATAATTCTCTGTTCTTATTTTTATTGAAATGCAAAACTCCAGATGAAAATAGAGGAATAATTAACAACAACTTATTAGTAACTTCATTTTTAGCTTTAAAAATATTATCAAAGAAAAAAACAAAAAAAATATTATCCAAGTTGGTAATTGATATTCTTCTAATTTCCTTAGTTTTGCTCCCTTAAAATACATTAAAATGAATAGTGTATATGACATAGCTTATTATTCCTTAACTATTACAGTTTGTTAAGTGTAAACATATATTAATGTATGAATTGGACAAAGTTTTTGATAATATATTTGTTTGATTTTTTTGTTTTAGCATTGTTGACAATACTTACAATGATTATTTTTATTGCTTCACATTTGCAGATACCACTTTAGAATATTAAACTATTTTATATATTTTAATAATTTAACAAGATAAAATAGATTTTTTGTTTCTTATAATATAACATTTTTATAAAGTATACGTAATCTAATTAATAATAAAAGTAGGAAAATACAACACAAAAATTTGCATTACACAAAATCACACATAGTCTTTTTTAAAATATCATAAATTGGCATCAATATGGGAATCCAAATATTATTAACACACTACTAAACATAAGAAAATATATATTTCCAACCTCTTAATAAAAGAGGATTATTACTATAATGACATATGCCCTCAGTAACCCTAGATTATCTAGGATTTTTAATTTGAAGCAGTGTTTGTTGTATTTTCTGAGAATTTTTTTCTGCATCCAATGAGTAGATCATGTTATTCATGTCTTCAAAATCTGTTTATTTTGTGATCACACATGTATATCTATCTTTGTTGTACCCTTCTAGCATCTCTGCAATGAAGCAGACTTGATTTTGCTGAAGATCTTTTTGATATATTCTTTAATTAAACTTCCAAGAATTTTACTGAGGACTTTTTCATCTACATTTTATCACTGACATTAGCCTGCAATTTTCTTTTTCTCATGGGTCTTTTTCTTGTTTTAATATAAGGGTAATATTGGCTTCAAAAATGGAAATATTCATTCCTTTTCTTTTTACTAAGTAATGAAAAAAATTGTTAATTTCTCTTTAAATATTTGGTAGAATTCTGTGTCTTACTCATCTGTGTATTGGCACTTTTTATTTAGGAGACATTTTAATTAAAGCTCCCATCTTACTAAATGATATGGGTTTATTTAAGTTATGAAATGCACAGAAAAATTGATGAAGCTGCAAGCAGTCATCTTGCATGAGAGAACCCAGTTCCAGAGAGAAAACCCTCACGTCTTATTTTTCTTTTGGACATTTTATTTCCACAAATTAATGCATGTCATCACTCATCTGAGAAACATCTATTTGCAATAGATGCTGATTAACACAGAAACAATTAACATTAAGAAAGGACAGGTGCAGAGAATAAGATTCATTAAGCGTGCATCTCTACCACACCTTCCTTACCAAGGCTCAAGGATAATTGACTAATAATAATCTGGAATGAATAGTGGAGACACAGACAATGGAAGATTACAAGGAAATAGTGTTTTCTGAACACAGCAAGGAAACTGTACTTATGACCACAAACACACCCATATCAAACACTCACAACCACCACCACCACCAACAACAAAAACAAAATAGGAATCAACAAGGATTGGTCATTTGTATCTCTGAACATCAGTGGTCTCAATTCCCCAACAGAATAACAGAATGAGTGTATAATCAGGATCCGTCTTCTGATGCATCTAAGAAACATATGTCAACATCAAAAACAGACATCTTCTCCCTATAAAACCTTGGGAAAAGATATTCCAAGAAAATGGTCCTAAGAAGTAAGCTGGTTTAGCAATTTTAATATCTATCAAATAGTCCTCAAGCCAAAACAAATCAAAAGATACTAATCAAAGAAAAATTCACCAAGATGATACTCCAAGTCCTAATATTTATGCTGCAAATAAAACACAAGGGTACCCAAGTTTTCAAAGAACCTCTACTACAGTTTAACCACATGTTGATACTCCCACACTTATATTGGGAGACTTTATTACCCCACTCTCACCAATTGACAGATCATAGACAGATGATTTGGGCAAAATACTATTAAATGTTCAAAGATGAGTTATTGCAAATATTTGTCAAATTATTCCACAAAATCAAAATAGAAAGAACATAGCTTAATTACTTTCATGACAGCATTATCCCGATTCCTCAAGTATATAAAGTCCCAACAATGAAGGAAAATTACAAGCTAATTTCCCCTAATCTCACAGGTGCAAAAACAGTCAGTAAAATATTTGAACCAAATCCATGAACAAAACAAAAAGATCATAGTCGTTGATTTTGTTCCATCGGTCCTCCTGTCTGTTTTTATGCCAATACCAGGGTGTTTTCAGTATTGTAGCTCTGGAGAAGAATTTGCAGTCAGGGATTGTGATGCATCCAGTTCTTTTATTGTACAGGATTGTATTGGCTGTCCTGGGTTTTTTGCTTTTCCATATTAAGTTGAGTACTGTACTTTTGAGATCTGTGAAGAATTTTGCTGGCATTTTGATGGTCATTACATTGAATCTATAGATTGCTTTTGGTAGGATTGCCATTTTTACTACGTTAATTCTATCTACCCAAGAACATGGGAAATATTTCCACTTTCTGGTGTCTTCTTCAATTTCTTACTTCAAAGATTTAAAGTTCTTGTAATATAAGTCTTCCAGTTGTTTGGTTAGAGTAACTCTGAGATATTTCATGCTGTTTGTGGCTATTGTGAAAGGTGATGTTTTTCTAACTTCTTTCTCAGCCCATTTATCATCTGTGTATAGGAGGGCTACTGATATTTTTAGGTAATGTTGTATCCTGCTACATTACTGAAAGTGTTTATGAGTTGTAGAAGACTGAACTATCATTATATTAGCTTCCCCCTGCAGCTGATGGTAACAAATACAAAAGCTGACACACACACACACACACACACACACACACACACACACACACATACATGGAGAGAGGGAGGGAGAGAGAGACAGAACACAGAGAGAAAACAGAGATAGAGAGAGATAAAACACAGAGAGAAAACAGAAAAAGAAAAAGAGAAAGGAAGAGAGAAAGAGAGGAGAGAAAGAGAGAGAGAGAAAGAGAGAGAGAGAGAGAGAGAGAGAGAGAGAGAGAGAGAGAGAGAGAGAGAGAGAGAGAGAGAGAGAGGCAGACAGAAAAAAGACAGAAAGTCCAACAGAGATATAGAGACCTTGGAACACTCAGTCATCAATGGGATATTGCCAACAAATCCCTTCCCTCAGAGCTCAGGTAACCTCTTGGCAGAGGAGGCAGAAAGAGTATAAGACCGATAGTCAATAGACTATGTTCTATGTCAGCTGAGCAAATCTCATATGAACTCACAGAAACTGAAACAGCAATCGCAGGGCCTGCATGGGTCTGAGCATGTTGCTGTTTTTCAGTTTAGTGTTTCTGTGGTACTATTGCATATGCGAATGAGTTGATCTTTGATTGCTTTCTCTACTCTTGGGTCATGTTCCTTTTGTTGGTTGTCCTTGTCAAACTGTAATGTGATAGTTTCTGTTTTATCTTATAACACTTTATTTTTTGTTGTTTTGTTGTTTAGGATAGGTAAATTGAACCTGAACAGTTTAAGTCTTTTCATTTTTACAATACTTTGTTTAGTAATGCTGGGGATTAAACCTAGAATTTCATGTAGGCAAGGAAAACATGACACTAAATGAGCCAAATTACCTCTTTAACAGATAGGTTTTTTTTGTTGTATAAACAATAAAATTTTAAGTTTCTGGAATGCAAAAATAAACAGACAAAATCACTTTTTAAGTCTTATCTTGCTAAGTGTTCTCTTCATAATAATTTCTACTTCTGGATTTAGAATTTATAAAGTAAATTTCATTAATATTAGTGTAGCATTCCTTTGAGAACTTAAAATCATATAGAGGTTCTTAGATTTTCTATTTGAAATAAATGCATAGAACGTTTGATAAAATGTTGTTATAGTCCATAAACTGCAGTGAATGATTTCTGTTTTATTATACTAGAATAGGTATGATGGAAAGAAAGTATTTTAAAACTTTTATAGTGTGCAGTTTCCCAAGCATTCCCTAGAAAATTTGTGATATCATTTATTTTAAATATACCTTGGACCTGTTATTGTAAGATGATGGTTAGAGGATTTAGTCAGTGTTCACAAAACTAAGGACAACCCAGTAAGTATCACATAGGTATAGTTGCCACCTTTTTACAAGGGGAAAAAAAAACTCTTCCTTGTGTCTAGAATAATTTTCTCTATCAAAAAAAAAAAGCTCTATCTATGCTTCCAGACAAAGTGAAAAACAGACAGAAATACTGGAAGCTTCCAGTATTCCTTTGTTTACCAGTGCTACCTGTTCATCAAGGACTTTTCCAGGGTCTTCTGGACTGGCACAGCCTAGACTCCTATAGAAGAAACCAGCTTACCCATAGGAAGACTCTCTCTTTGCAGCCTGCTTGATACTCAGCTCCTCTAAGCAAGTAGATTCTCACATTACATTCTGAGTTCTATTAGTCTCCATGGAAAACAATCTAATGAAGCAAACAGTGTCTTGTCTAACTAACTTGGGGATCTTCCATATATGTTAAAATAAATGAAAAAAGCAGAAACATAAGAGGTTTCATTTTCCCTCAATTCAAACTGACTTGTAAAGCTTTTACAGAGACATCTGAAAAAGTCTACCTCCAGTATTTCAAGAAACAAGGAGACACTTTATATGAAAAAGAAGCGGGTTCATTAATTTTATTTCAAATATAGAAATATCTGATTCCCTTTAGATGATACATAATTGGAAAACTTGCAATCCCAATAAGAATAGTAATGACATAATCAAAGCAAGTAGTGTTCAGAAAATTAACCCAAATGAGAGTTTTTATTACTCACAATTGAATTGGATTTTATGCTGCTATAATTTATGATTAGCATTTATTTACTGATGCTGAATTTATTGTTTCACAGTGAGAAAGCTCAGAAATTCTAAAGCTGAAATAAATCAACCTGTGCTCTGTACGAACTTTACTCCACCTTGAACTCATTTATCCCAATAAATTATAGAACACTCATCCATTCATTCTGTAAATTTCGGTCAGCAGCTGTTTTGTCCTAGTGCCAACAAAGGTCCACAATTTCTGCATATTAATTTTACACCACCATGTTCAAGTGGACCATCCTTTCCCACTTGAATGTCTTTCTTAAACTGATCTATGTTTAGGCTACAATGGAAACATCACTATTTATTGATAGACATTGTTCAGTATCTTCAGGTTACCCTGCCAATCATTGTTGAATGGTATTTTCATCTGCTTATTTATCTACAGGCCCCCAATAATTTAATGCACATAAATTTGAGGGGAACAATTTACATCTTCTAATCAATTTCTATTAGAGTAAACTGTGCTATCTTCAATTAAAGCCTTTGCATCACTCTTACCTCCCCAATCTCTCTCCTTTCATTCTAACATGAACCTTTTCCTATTAGGCTTTAATAAACATTACAAAATTTTTGAAAAAAGTTTGGCTGTCTATAGTTTAATTAAATATTAATCTAATGATGCAAAAGATTAAAAAATGTTGACATCAATAATTACAGGCCTTCTTTATTGTGCATATCATCACTGGACAGTTTCAAGAACATTCTCTCATAAATATAGAGATATTAATTTAAAAAATTAAGTGTTTTGCTCACCATGTTTGAATTCAAAATAAAAGAGTAAGTAAAGTGAATGATAATTTATAAATTATTTACTCATTGGTTGTAGATAATTTATTTACAACTGAACTCTGAATATCTACTTTATCCAAAGTATTCGAAATCACTTCTCAAATTTGATACTAAATTATTATCAAAAATATTTCTAGACATTAAGAAAAATGTCTGTGATTAATCAATAAAATGTATAGTTCCAAATAGTTCATTTCAGAGTTATGTAATAGCAGGTTTACTTCTAGTCATAGTAAACTGCCAAAATTAGTCTTCGATTTAACTCGTCACTAGGAAATCTTCTACAGAATATTTTCCTGGCCTTTCCCAACACATACTTAAATCTGAACTCAATTTTCCCTTCACTATTTTTTCATTCTGTAGTAGACCTACTTTATCTTTATTTGTTATTTAAAATAAATTTTACATTGGCTTAGAAATTGTACATTAAAGTTTTTGTGAATAAATAAACATGCTCCAAACCTCATTTCTTCCTGTGAAACCATATTCAATGACAATATAACTTATCAAAGTTCTGTATCTCTATAATTAATCTCCCAGCTTAAAAGTTAACAAATGGAAATATTTTAGTATTAAAGCTATCATTTCCCACTATTGTATTTCCATTCCAAATTTACCTTCACTGGTCTATTATTAAATTATCCACTGTTTTGAGGAAGATTAGTTATTTAAATTCACCACTGTGAAATCATAAGAAACATGAGAGAATATTACTAAAGTCTATCAATAAATGTTTTGATTCAGTTTGCTATATTTGTTAATGTAATTTCAGATAATAATCTTGAAACATTTCTCTGTGTACCTCTATATCAGAATTGCCTGCCTCTGCCTCCTGGGTGCTAGGATTAAAGGCTTGCCCCACCAAGCCCAGTAGGTTTGGTGGTTTTAACTTGGTTGATAAACTAGACATACAAATTTGTTAACAGGAGAGGAGGAAGAAAGTCTTGAAGGTAGAATACACAGGGAGAAGGATAAAGAGAACTCTAGATAGGCAGAGGGTCTCTGTTGGTCTGGTGAGCACTGATTTTCACTTTTGTGAAATGGGATACTCAACCCATGGAAAGCCCAAGGCAGAGAAATCCAGGATCCCACACTGTGCTGAACATTCTTCTGCTCCCATTAAACAGAGAATGACCATCACTTCTTATGCCTTGGGAATGAGATAAAATCAGCTCCAATTAAAGACTGTGCTGCATCCTCCCTCTCAGAGCAGAAACAATTTTGGTGGTTGGTCACAAGACTTTTAACACTGTGTGCAAAAAAAATTTCTATTAACCAACTATTCAATTTATTACTCTGTACATGATAATTATATTGTATTTTTAATAGGACATTTTATTGTCTTTTGACATCTGTGACTGGCTTTTTATTATATTTGCGTGTGTTAAATAAAATTAAATAAGATTAAAACAAGAATAAACCTCAAAGTTCTTTATATATGTACACACACACACACACACACACACACACACACACACACACACATATATATATATATATCCCAGGCTCAATTCTCAACACCCACATCAAGTTTTTCACAATTGCTTGTGGTTCAAATTTTAGGGGATTTAATGTCCTTCGAATTATGTAGGCACCTGCATGTTCATGATATACATAACTCATATGGCACAAAAGCAGATAGATGATAGATAGATAGATAGATAGATAGAAAAGCACACTTTAAAAATATTTTATAGTAGACTTGTCTTATTATTAGCGTGTGATGGCTGTATAATTTTGTATTATTTACAGTGAATAGTAATCTGCAGAAATAAATAAGTTTGTGTGTTTCTTATATTTATATGTATCTTTCTCATTTATCGACTATTTGCATTAAAAGCAAAATTGAAGAGAACTTTTTAATATCACCTATTGTATGTATAAAATAGGTGATATCTTCAAATAGATAATTGGAAAAGAAATTATTGCAGGTGTGCAAATTCATCACGATTAACCAATGTGCTTATGCCTCCTTTGCTCTTGAATAAAAATGCTTCTGATCGAAAACACTGAACTTTTAATTCATTTTTATCACCTCCATGTGGAAAACACCACAAAATCAGAAAAACTGTAAATTTGTGCTCTGTGATACACTATGAAAGAGACATTAGTATGCAATAACACAAAACTGAGGATTCTTGTTTTGCATGAAGTAGCAAATGTTAGCATGTTAAATGCAGTGAGATGTTTAAGTCTCATTATTTCCTCAGAAATAGCCTACCTGAGAGCACTATCACAATACCACTGTTAAATATTTTGACACTTACTAAAACTGGTCTCATTATTATTATTTACAAGCATAAATTAGCAAATCTTTATATCAGAGTTGATGATTTTTGCTTCCGGTAGGACTACCTTCCGTTTTGTGAAGATCTGCATACACCACCATGTATCTGCCCACTATTGCTCTCCGTCTAACGCTAATCCCAATCCTCATCATCAACTTGGTCTTCCCCTGATTGAATACGAACCCTCCTCTGGCATGGAGATGAATAAATTTGTGAATGACCAATGCATTATATTTACAAGTAACCATGGTATTCCCGTCAAGTGCAAATGTTGTTAGAAAAAAAAGAGCAAAGGATTTCTTTCCCTTCCATCACATTTTATTTCAAGTAGTTCAATTAAATGATAGATGGATCCACGATATGCTGATATTAATATGAAGGGAGCATTTATAGATACTGCTTTCTCATTCACATTTGGAACACTTGATTCTTTCATTTCATTAACAATACGTGCTTTGTATTAAACATTATTTTTCTTCAGTCTTATCAATTTAAGCATACCCTTTTAATTTGACTCACACTAATTATAAGGTAGCCATGTATTTTGCTTTTTCTCATTTCACTGAGGGGAACTGGGTAAAGAATTTCAATCACTTCATATTTGCAGATTTCAGCTTTCTTTAGATTTATTCTGATCAAAGCCTTACATTTCTCTTTTGATCATCATCAGCGAAATCAGCTTCTGTGAAAACATCAAGGTGGATGCATCTTGCAAGTCAATAAGAGATTGAAATTATCCTCCCTCACAATGTTAACTTCACTAGGCATGAACTTTTTTGAAGTTTTAAAAGGTTGGATATGAAATCAGCTTTCCAAACATTTCTACTAGAAAGAAAAATTCAAGGGTATATTAGAATACAAGGTTATTCATCTTCATACTAGAGATTCTAATTAATTTGGAATGCATTAAATCCTATGCATACTGAGAACTTTATAACATAATAGAATGTGTGGGTTTTTTTATAATTGTTACATTTAAGTCAAAGTTTATCAGATTGTTTGAATGAATGTCAGTTTATTTCTTACTCTGATAGCACAGGTTTTGTTTACTGTTCTCACAATGAAATATAATTCAAACTACAAACACTTCCACTTTTTTATGCATTTCCTTCAATTCTTGCACGTCCAAGTGACTAAAAGTCTGAATACAACTATCTCGGTTTAATATGTATGACTTCCATAAAGATGATTGTTTACAGTGGACTTTACCACAGTACTGGAGAGCAGATTTTTTTTCCAAAGAAGAAAGGTTTATTTTGATTCTCAGATTTGGAGACCTCAAGCCACCATCACACATCTCGCTCTGAGCCCGAGTGGCAGGGCAGAGTGTCAGGGTGAGGAGTCTGTCCAGCAAAACGGTTCATTATGGCACACAAGGCAAGGAAGAAGGCGATGAGGAAGGGTTCCAGAGCAAGCCATAGGCATGAAGGATGGCCACCAGGGACATATTTCCTCCAACTGTGCCTACTTCTGAAAATTTCCACCACCTTTTATTAATGCCATCAGTTGTGAATCATCAAAGGATTACCTCACAGGTGAAGCCTGCCTGGAGAGCAGATTTGGTAAGCTCTTAACATGGAAAGAGTTCTCTCCCAGTATCTATTAATTTTCAGTAGTTTCTTGGGCAGTGATGGAACTTTGTGTTCACCTCTTCTACCTGTGCAGGATTTTGTCGGCTTTGATCTTGGGCAATTTTATTCACGTTTTCACCGATGTGTAGTCATCCAGCAACTTTGCAGTAGATGTTGTTTAAGCCAGAGACTCCCAGCTATGCAGAGAATAAGAGCAGGCTGAATGAAAAACCTTAAGTTGGACAGCTATATCACACTTTCTCTCTCAAGATGTAGGAGTCATTGTGGAGGAAATAGAGGGAAAAAAGAGTGTGTATCCAGAGTGAGTGGATGAATACAAGTAAGTATAGAGCAGCTTCTGGACAAAGCAGGGCAGTAGCATGCACGAACTCACAATGGCTATGACAAGACCTACACCAGCACAAATGAGACCAATTAAATTGCAGCATCGAGAGGGGAAACAAGCACAAAGCCCCACCCATAGAGGAGGAGGTTTAAAAAATTGGGATATGGAGAATCAGCTCTCTTTATGTGTGTAGCCTCTGGCAGTTTGACCACATTTCATAAAAGTAAAGCCCTCTTAAAAGGATTAAATATCTAACCAAAAGGAAACTGAAAGGGGAAGTAAGGAAACTGGGGGCTGGGGGGTGGTTGGGTATTGGGGATGTGAGGGACAGGTGAATATGATGAAAATACACTGGATATAATTCTCAAAAAAAAAACATTTAAAAGGATGCACACGAAAAGAGACAAACTCAGTACTCAGAGGGAAAAAAAAGATATTGAGATTTTCTTTAAAGAGAAAACACATCTTTGGATTTTTCTTCATAACAGAAGGTCATGAAAATCATTTGGTTCTCCAGAAAACCTTACGGTGCTATGAAATTTCTTTCTCATTTATTCTGCACATAGACTATTTGTCTGCCAGTATTTACCTATGTATTAGCATATATTTAAAATTTCAAAGAATAACACGAGGGCATATTAACATGAGATAAATCTAAAGGTCAGGCTTAGCTCGTATCTTTTATTTTTATCATGGAAAGTGTTACAAGTGACTGTTCACTGAAAGCTGATTTGGCTGCTCATTTGTGTTATTTACCATCCCCTAAATTCTCAACTCGTACTTGTCTCTCTGATTTCTCAACTGATTTGGAAAAGAGAATGGTACTTATGCAAAATGTAGTAAATTGGAAAGTTGTTTAATGGTTCAGAAACCTCTCATAGATGACTGGATTGAGAATAACACATTCATTATTATTTATGACTCTATTTCCAGGTCTGTATAAGTCAGTTTATTGAGTTCATTGAATGACCTGTTTTTTTTTTCATGTTTAGGAAACAAAATGGACATGTGAACTTGTGGAGGTAGACTCCTATAAATGAAAGAGAGCCAATGCTTTTAAATAAAAGATTGTATAAAACACATTTCATTTAGGATAATTTACTCTAATTGAAAATGTGTGTTTTCTATATCTGGAATTTAAAGAATTCTACAACTTTAAAACAACAATCTGGCCTTTTATGATGGTCATAATCTGCAATCTGTGTTTTTTTACCATAAATTTGTCGTATATAATAACAACGATCTTCAGAATACCAGGGAGTATAAGAGTTAGAATGCCAGAGTCAGAGATAGTTTTATATTTCTCCTGGTGAGTGTGTGTGTGTGTGTGTGTGTGTGTGTGTGTGTGTGTGTGTGTGTGTGTTATCTTGTTTCGTATTTGACATGTAGTTTGACTACTTAAGCTGTTCACCATCATTTCTACTCTGAATATCAAGATACTTTCAACATGGGCCAAATGTCAAGGTATAAATTCAAGGGATCAGTGGCTTGCTTTATTTATTTATTTATTTATTTATTTATTTATTTATTTATTTATTTATTTATTTATTTATTTATTTAGGATTTCTGCCTCCTCCCCGCCACCGCCTCCCATTTCCCTCCTCCTCCCCCATCAAGTCCCCCTCCCTAGTCAGCCCAAAGAGCAATCAGGGTTCCCTGCCCTGTGGGAAGTCCAAGGACCGCCCACCTCCATCCAGGTCTAGTAAGGTGAGCATCCAAACTGCCTAGGCTCCCCTAAAGGCAGTACGTGCAGTAGGATCAAAAACCCATTGCCATTATTCTTGAGTTCTCAGTAGTCCTCATTGTTCTCTATGTTCAGCGAGTCCGGATTTATCCCATGCTTTTTCAGACCCAGGCCAGCTGGCCTTGGTTAGCTCCCGATAGAACATCCCCATTGTCTCAGTGTGTGGTTGCACCCCTCCCGGTCCTGAGTTCCTTGCTCGTGGTCTCTCTCCGTCTGCTCCTGATTTGGACCTTGAGATTTCAGTCCAGTGCTCCAACGTGGGTCTCTGTCTCTGTCTCCTTTCATCGCCTGATGAAGGTTAATATTCAAGAGGATGCCTATATGTTTTTCTTTGGGTTCACCTTCTTATTTGGCTTCTCTAGGATCACAAATTATAGGCTCAATGTCCTTTATTTATGGCTAGAAACCAAATATGAAATTATTTTAAACTTTACTTGTATAGACTTTGAGATATTGTTTAAGAATTAATATTTCCACAGATCCAGAGCTGGTAGGTAACAAGGAGGGCTCAAAAGGGTATTAGAATCTACTCAGGAAGGAGTGTCTCATGCATGTCACGTACTTTTTGTTAGATATTTTTTATGTGACAACATTTATTAAGTACATTTTAAATGACAAAGATATAAATAAATATTTTAATTTTAGACTATTATTGAAACAACATCTTCTTTTTGGGCCACCTGTAAGCATTTTCCATTTAATTATGATAATACTATGCATTCTTATCTCTTCTGATAGTCATTAATATTCTTGCTCTATTTATAGCCAGTTAGGTTTATATAAATTGGACCACTGCTGTCATTAGGTTGTGTACAATAAATACAATAAATAAATAAATAAATATGTGCCTATATTGGAAGATATATGCTGAGGAAGGACTTTAGCAGACTTCAGACTGGGTGACTTAATGTTTTCCAGGCTAAGCTTTTAAAACATGGACTGACTAAAAAAGAAAGGGAATCTAACCCATTTAAACAGTTTCTTTTGCCAGTAGCTGCTATTAGAAGCTCTGCCAATGGGGAGCTACTGATCCAACCTTTAAGATTGTTACTTATTTAGGTGTTTCCTCTCTCTAAGACCCTGTCATGAATGAGGGTTTCTGTCACCTGTTATTTCCACTCTTTGGCTAGTGTCCCATACAAAGCAATAGCTGCTCTGGTTTCCAGGCAGTCTCGATATGAACCCTGGGGTTGTGAAGAGAGCAAATGTTGGTCATGTTGGTATAGAGCTACTGTGTTCTTTAGAGTTAACTTGCTATTTCTCAAACCTTCCTCATTTAAATTTGTTACAGATCATTTTCTTTTATTGTAAACATTCCCTGATGAAATTTAACTCTGCATGCATGCTTGTGCTTGAGTTTTATTTCCTACTGAAGATATAATGCTAAATTTGCCCCATGCAGAGACATTTTTTGGTCATTTATTTTTGTTAATTTTGGAGACTGCAGAAATGCTTGAGTCAGAAAGTTTTTGTAGCAGAACTTGAAGACCACATTTTGATATTCAAAACCCAATAAAAATGGTATGATCCTGTTCGTTTGGAACATTACAGTGTGAGAGGCACAGAAATCACATTCCCAGAACTCACAGATCATAAAGAGGCATGGGAGACCTCCAAATTCATTGAGATACCCTGTCCCAAAAAAGTAATGCAGAAAGAATTGGAGGTAAATAACCAAAGTCAGTGCCTGTACATCACACCTTTGCACATACACTTGTACTGATAAATGCACATATGTTACATCACACACACACACAATTGTTGTAAGAAACCATTCATCTTTCTAGAATCCTTATAGAACATTCTAAAAATTTTAATGGTTTTTCTTTCATAAAAATTCTTCACTATTCCTTTTAGATTTCTAAAATTATATTGCATCCTATTTTAATTTAATCATACCATGCACAATATATATGATTAAATATTAAATTCTCTTTAAAGTTTAATTGAGAAAAGTAATTGGTCTTGCACTGTGTGGCCTCTTGGTAAGTGCTATCTATAATTTTTTAATATACACAGAAATGCTTATTGTACAATTTAACTTTTAAGTAAATTTGCATTTCCTGAACTGAATTTTGTTTTGCTGATTTACTACACTAGAAAAAATGAATTTTTTTAAACATAGCTTTTAAAATTTATTGGTAGTGGTGCTAGAGATGAACTCTGGGTTTTTCACAAAATGGTGAGTACATGTTTTGTTCTAGATACTATCTGAGATATTAGGAATGCATTCATAAATCTGTATGCCTCATAAGTCGCATTAGTTACGATCATATTATCTCAAGAAATTCCTCAAAGTGAGCTGCTCTACTGCCACTACTTGCTTACTTTCAAACTCATGGCATCTTTTCCTCCTTAGTTTTCATTATAACAATATGTAGATATGAGCATAGCCTTTTTCATCTTGCCTTTATATTGACAGTTTACACAAGTGTGGCTTTTGCACATTGCCATTTGATTAGTGTAGCTGATATATATGAAATTTGGAAATAATACCTCTGTATCCTCCACGTAATCAAAAAGTTTAGTAGAGCTAGGGAAAATTGAGAATCGGAGAAAAATTAAATCAAATGAGTAAATTAGGGATACTTATGCAAAACTATGTAAAAATAGCTAGTTTTTAGGTTTTTTTTAGTTTATTTACATCCATCTTAAGTTCAAGATCAATTGATTTCCAGTAAAAACATTTTTTTAATATTTATATATGGAAAGTTTGGGTTGTTTAAGATGCAGTAGGACAATACATTAAAATGCAAAGTCTCTGTTTTGTATTGTGCAGAAAAGGTGCAAATGTACTCCATGAGAGGACAGTGGAGAAAGTAAAACAATTACATTAGAATATGCTGTAGAGTAGAGCCAGGCTTCTTAAGCGACTGAGAGCTCACTACCATGCCAGGATTTTAGGGAGGTTCTCACTTTTCTTCATGAGAAACTAGATAATTGGTCTGATCTTTGGTAAAATTGAAAATAAAAGTTTAGTAGACTGTAATACCCCATTTTGGGTATGTGAAATTCCAGAAGGTTAATAAAAGCAGAGTTGAAGTTTTAGTAGTTAAATGGACAAATAATGCTATCTTTTAGTAATCTTAGCACATAGATCACAATATAGAATTTATTGGTAGGTTAAATATAGCATCCAGAATCAGAAATATATGCTCTTCTCTATGGATAAAATCTGGGGGTCTGAGGAAATGCAACTTCAGTAAGGAGTGATCATTAACACAGGTTAACTATTGATTAATTAATTAATAATTAAACAATTATGAAAAACAAAACCTGCAAAAAATCCTAGAAAGATGTCAATGAAATTATTTTGGTCCCAATTTTGAAAATCATTTGTTTCATTTTCCTTTGTAAAACCATTAATATGATAGGCAGTGGCTGCGGATAATGATGTGCTTTATGAAGTTCTTTATGAAGGTAAAATTGAAATAACATATCAGCATTATATTTTTATAGAAAGTGAGTTTAAGTATTAAATGTAAAGAAGTGGACATAAACACATGACTAAATATCTCCCTTAAGAATCAATAAGCTTGCTTATTATGGAATGAGTGACAATTGTAAGGTCTTGAAATGAGAGTATTGCCACTTCTAATACATGAAGTAAAAACCTATCTGCAGATGCTTAGATTCTTAAAATCATTTTGTAATAAGATGTGATTTCTTTAATTGATTTTTAGGTAAATTCTGCATAAGAGTATACATTTTTTCTTTTTATATTTATGTTTGAGTGTCATCATATGAGTTTATATGCAGTATGTACATGGGGTGCTCTTTGGGGGTAGGAAGGGTTGACAGATCCTTCTGAGCTGAAGTTACAGTTGTTGTGAACCACATGATGTGGGTTCTAGAATTTGAAACTGAGGCCTCTGAAAGATTAATGACTTTTGATCACCAAGCTATCTGTCTATTCCTCAGAACCTCACTTTAAAGCCAGTAATCAAAGAAGTTCTCCCTAGGGCTGGAGAGATGGCTCAGAGGTTAAGAGCATTGCCTGCTCTTCCAAAGGTCCTGAGTTCAGTTCCCAGCAACCACATGGTGGCTCACAACCATCTGTAATGGGGTCTGGTGCCCTCTTCCTGACTGTAGGCATCCACATACTGAATATTGTATACATAATAAATAAATAAATATTTAAAAAAAGAAGTTCTCCCTAAAATTAACCTCTATATGTTTTTTAAATGCCCAAAGATACTGAGAGTCAAGCTAACGACCTTGAGCATGAAGCAGTTCTGTGCTGTGATCTGTGCTTCCAACACTATTTGAACTTTTAAATAAGAATAGCATAAATACACTTTTATGTGTGATTGTAATGCTGTAGTTTATGAAAGCAAATTAAAATCAGTGGAAAATTGTTACAGAATATCATAGTAAGTTTTTAATTGTATACCAAGCTGACCAATCATTTTAATTTAGAAGACATAATAATACAAAAATCAAAAGGGTCTATACTTTGTCTCATAATCATATATTCAGAAAAATTCCTTGAATTTTTATATTTTTGTATTTTGTTAAATTTTTAAACTTTAGTATATTCAAGAAAATTATAAATATAGCTATATGCAACTTTTACAATAATAGGATTTTTTTCTCAGAAGATAACTCAATTATGTGTTTCTATCACTCTGCTATTTATTATGGTCTTCCCTATTGTAAACTCAAATAATTTAATTCATTTCAATATAAACTATTATCTTTCAATATCACATAAAATAGACATTATTGTTTTGGAAACCTTCTATGCATTTTTTGGCTTCTGAAGCTTATTTTGTCTATTATTGTTCTTGTTTAAAAGCCATATTGTCTCCAGGAAGTTTGCATTCTCATTAAAGACTCCATGCCAAATAACCATAATATACTTTATAATGGCACGAGTTCATTCATAATTAATAAAGAATATCAGAATGGATTTTCTATTGTGCACATAAAAACTGACTAAACACAAAAGCATTCAATATACTTAGTAATATAAAAACTTGAAAGTATAGAAAACAGGAAAATATCTCCATTTTTTCGCCAATTTAGGATGGCTAATTGCCTTATGGATATAGAAGAATATTGTTGGTATAACTAAAAAAATCTTTGTCACTAATTAGTCTTCTATCACCTTTTGCCGCGCACTGCCCCCCCGTGTCTGCACTCTGTGCACTGGCACCCAGTTCATGAGCTTCGGGCAAGGGAGCTGGAGGTTAAAATACACAGACAGAGAGACAGCGACACGGGTCATCCTTGAATTCCCCAAGAATGCCCCCTTTATTGTGTTCAGGGGCAGATTATATGGAGATAGCCAGGCCCCAGCCAAACCCACCAGAAACCACTCTCCTGCCATCAGGAACTCCTGAAGGTCTCGTGCTCAGAGCAGCTGTAGGAACTCAGATCAGGGGATGACAAGAAATTCAGGATCTGGGGTCTCACTGTTCCCAACAACCTTTTCTTTATTTGTGAAATGTATGTAAATGTTTTTATTAGTGTGTCTGTCTGTGTGTATGTGTATGTGTTTTACTTTGATTTGAAACAGGGTCTACCCTTGTTGGTTTCAGTCTCATTTTCTGTGATTACAGATTATGACACCAAATATACTATATTATTGCCTTTTCATCCTAAAATTGTTTTATTATTTTTTAATTTATTCTATCATATATTATATCCTAACCACAATTTTCCCTCCCTCAATTCCTCTCATTTCCACTCAACCTTTCCCCCAAGATCTCCTCCTCCTCTGTAAATCTTCAGAAAATTGCTAGCCTTCAAGGGATATCAAACTAACATAGCATAGGTGTCTACCATAATGTCATCATAGAACCTTCAACCAGTAACTGATAAAAGCAGATGCAGAGATCCACAAAAAAGCATTAAGCTGAGTCCCAAGAGTCCTGTTGACTAGAGGGAGGAAGGATTGAACAGTCAAGGGCGTGTCAGGATAATGATGAGACAATTGACCTGAGCTTACAGACTCTAGACTGACAGCTGGGGAGCCCATATCAGACCAATCTGGAACCTCTATATGTGGGTGACATTCACATAGCTCAGTCTGTTTGTGAGACCCCTAGAAAAATGACCATCATCATTCCCTGACCCATGAGATGGCTTTTTGGAACCTATTTTCAATGGTAGAATGCCTTTCTCAGACTTGACTTGGGGGGAGGCTTGATCCTGCCTCAAGTTGATATGCCAATGCTTTGTTGACTCTCATGAGAGGCTTTATCCTTTTTGAATGGATATGGAGGAGGAGTGGATAGAGGGATATAGAAGGAAGATAGGGTGAGAGAACAGGAGGAGTGGAGGGAGGGAAAACTGGTTAATAGGTAAAAATAAATTTTAAAATGTAATAAAAAAGAAGCTAATATAAGATTAGGCCCAAACCCTCATGTCAAGGCTGTACAAGGCAACCCAGTAGGAGGAAAACAACCCCAAGTCAGGCAAAAGAGTCAGGGACACATCATTTCTATTGTTAGGTTTCCCACAAAAACACCAAGGTGCACAACTTTACCATATATGAAGAGGACTAAAGCTCAGACCCATACTGGGTCTGTAATTGTGAAACTTTATGAGCACTGTATAGAATATTAAGGCACTTGATAAAATTAAGCACTGAAGGCTGAGTAAAATAGCTTTCACTGAGCATGTTTTTTTCTACATATTTATTTGAATTTATAGGAAATAGCTATCTAAATATTCTCATTTTTTACTATTACCTTGATGTTTTCCCTTATGCCAAAACTGCAATTTATTAGTCTTTCAAATGCCATTCTGCTATTGACCCCCCCCATATATATATATAATAACTATGTCACAGTAACACCAAATTCTTCCCTATCTTCTTTTTATAAACATAGCCACTTAACCAAAGTACTTTAAAGTAATTCCTATTTAATTAGATAATACATGCTTTTTCATTTAATATTACCTTTTTATTATTTTTATTGAAGTATACATTTTTCTCTGTCCCCTTTTCTTTCTCTCCTCTCTTTTTCTATCCCATTATGTGACCCCCACACTTTCAATTTACTCAGGAGATATTGTATTTTTACCTTACCTATGTAGGTCTATGTATACCTCTCTTGTGGTCCTTTTTATTGTCTAGGTTCTCTGGGGTTGTGGAATGCAGCCTACAGATTGGGAAAAGATCTTCATCAACCCCCCAATGAATAGAAGACTAATCTTAAAAATATACAAAAAACACAAGAAACGACATTAAAAGAACAATAATCCAATAAAAAATGGGATATGGACATAGATAGAGAACTCTCAGCAGACAAATCTTAAATGGCTGAAAGACACCAAGAAAATGTTCAACATCCTCAGCTATCAGATAAATGCAAAATAAAACAATTCTGAGATTCAATCTTATAACCATCAGAATGGCCGGTATCAAAAACACTGATGATAGCTTATATTGGAGAGTATGTGGGGTAAGAGCAACGTTCATCCATTGCTAGTGAGAGTACAGCTGCTTTGGAAGTCAGTATGACAATTTCTCAGAAAACTAGGAAACAGTCTACCTCAAGACCCAGCAATATCACTGTGGGTATATACCCCAAGGATGCCCAATCATACCACAAGCACATGTTTTCACCTATGTCCATAATTCTTTTATGAAAATGCACCTCAAACAAAGAATGGATAAAGAAAATGTGGTCCATTTACACAATGCAGTACTACACAGTGGTTAAAACTAATGACATTTTGAAATCTGTCTGTTTGTTTATGGGTCAAAGGAACAAAACAAAGAGTTAAAAATTTAAAGGGGAAATTTGCTAATGAAATTACTGCTGTTTCGGTATTACTTAGTTTTTTGAGGCTAGTATTTTTCACATTTTTACTCAATATTGCTATGCAATCCAAAAAAAATTTCTGCTATGTTAACATTGTAACATTTTTTAATTATTTTGTCTAGTTTATCTCAATCATGTATTATTAGATATTTGAGATGTCTTTAAGTAGGCTTCATCCGATTTATTTATTATTTATTTTTAAAGATTTATTTATTTATTGTGTATACAGTGTTCTGTCTGTTGTATGCTTTATGGCCAGAAGAGGGCGCCAGATCTCATTACAGATGGCTGTAAGACATCATGTGGTTGCTGGGAATTGAACTCAGGACCTCGGGAAGAACAGTCAGTCCTCTTAACCTCTGAGCCATCTCTCCAGCCCCGATTTATTTTTTGAACAGATAAACAATACATGTTGTGTAGGAGCACTGCAGATATTAAGGGACTTAATACTCTCTAGAAGGATTGTCAGAATTTTTAGACTCAAAAAGTTGTTCTAGTCTTTCAGGGTAGAGAAGAAACGACTTGCTGACAGGTGAACAGTAGCTCTGTCTCTGAGTCCATATCTTGTCAGCTCCAATTTTGGGAGAAAGTGTATTCTATTCAGTGTGTGAACTCTAAAAACATCCTCTGAACGCATTTTTGTCCTTTCAACATATGCTTAAAATTAGTATCTGTATTTCCATTATTAGAAACACTTTATATAAACTATTTTAATGTCATGGTAGACATTTTTATATCAATAACAGAAGGCTAAGTTCTTTTTATATCTAGATAGTCCAATTTTATATTAAACATTTTTTGCTTGAAAGAATACTAGCATTATCAACATATTTCTCTCCTTTGAATGATGAGGAGTAGAGAATAGACACATGATTGTTTATGTCTATCAGCAATGAAAATAATTAATTCAGGCAATGGCATTAAACAAAATGAATCTTTATTTTCCATTATTAATAAATAAAGCCTTGTTAGATAGGAGACATTTGTGAACTAAAAATGACATAAGCTCACAATATGTATTACCTCAGGAAGTAAATGCATTTGTTACTAAGCATACAACCTGTTTGGTATGCCTGAACTCACAGTGTAGGGTGAAAGACCCAACTTTGGCATCTGCACGTGTTACAGGATATGAATGAACATGAACACATGCACTCATATATACATAAAAAACAAAAGAAAGTAAAAAAAATATAAAGTCATGTGTAATGTGCAATTCGGAAAACAAACAATCTGATTATAGATCCATTTATTCTCTATTCTATCAATTTAAATGAGACATCATGGAAGAAAAATTTATCCATTTCTGATGACAGTGAAATAGGCTAGAAAGCTAGGGAGAAGCAGATCAGGATAATACAGTGTCTGCCTTGGTCCCATTCTTATCTTATCTAGTACTTTTCCTCTCTTTCCCAATAAAGAAAATGACAATATAGAAGCGTGTAACTTAAACATTAAGTAGTAAGTCTCCCAGTAAACTTTTATTTGTTTTGTCTCTGCATTCTGTGTCCTGGGATTATAAATAAGAGGCAGAATTGCCAGTATATTGCTGATAAATTTTTAATAAAAATTTTAATAAAAGTATACCTTCAAGATCCTTACATTTCAACAAATAGTTAAAGTGGGTGTTTATCGATGACTAGAAAAAAATAAAAAAAGACAATTGCTCTGTCTATAATATGTCACTGGTTAATGTGCTTCAATTTATTTTTATTCAATCTTCATATTTATTTTTATTGACACTAATGGGGATACAGTCCTTGGGAATACCTAGTGTCAATATTAAAAGTGGATGGTTTGAAATATGCAGTACAGGGAATCATAATGTACTCATTGCCTACCTACATACAGGTTTCTTTTTCTTTAAAAATGCTTCGTGCCAATGCAAGTTTATAATTTATTGTGAGGAACCATCCATAAATCAATTGGTCCTGATTTTAATTTATAATTACTCTCAATAGCCAAATAAACGGCAAATACTAGTTCTCAAAACTTCAACTGATTTCTAGTTTTATCATAGGAATATTTTTAATTTTCTAATCTTAAAATCTAAGATAAATTTCCACTCACTCTTGTAAGTACATAGATCCCTATTTTCTCCTCATGCATTAGCTAGTTATATTGCACACTTCCTCATATAAAGGTTTGAGTCTAAATCAGTGTGATGAATGAATGTTAAAGCCTCCAGTATACTTTCATAATACATTTGCAAAATACTTTCATATATTTGAATAGTCTAGTCCATTTTGAATTTGCTCTTTGACAAGAAAAGAAATTATACACCATATGTTTATTAGGCTGTCTATAGATTAATTAGTCTTACACTGTTACAAAACTGTCAAGATGGCTCACATGGAGATTAGGTAGAACTTGTGATGTTTTTCCCAAAAAATCTAAATCAAAGGCTTGATATTCTTTCCGCTCCATGGCTTGGAGCTTTTAAATTACTGAGTTCCAAAAGTGATGTTGTAGTAAGAGAAAAGGTCAGTGGATATATCTATTATTTCAGAGAGAATTTTTTAGCCAAAAAAATGGTGAATTTGACTTTATCTCAAGGTTATACAAAGTTATAGAACTTCTTATTGTCTTCTGTCCTCTGCCCTCTGTCTTCGTCAATAGAATGGTGGTTTAATTTTTCTCATCTATTATCTGTTTTGAATAAAACTTCCATAATTATAATTGGTAAGTAGTTTTATAAGTCTCTACAATTTAAGAATATGTTGATTCCCACTACTAATTTTGAAATATCTTTAAATTGTTTTTTTTTAAATTGACAAGAATATGTCATATTTCCCTAAAGAATTATCACAAGGGGCTGGAGAGATGGCTCAGTGGTTAAGAGCATTGCCTGCTCTTCCAAAGGTCCTGAGTTCAATTCCCAGCAACCACATTGTGGCTCACAACCACCTGTAATGGGGTCTGGTGCCCTCTTCTGGTCTGCAGGCATATACACAGACAGAATATTGTATACATAATAAATAAATAAATAAATATTTAAAAAAAAGAATTATCACAAAATTGTATAAAACATCAAATTAAAACAGTACAAGAACAAATCCATAGATTGCAGTTAGGGCTTATGCTGGTTTAGTATAGTGGTGGTTGTAGGTTCTCCTCCAAGACCATGACCACACTAGAGTAGGTAGTTAGCTGAATAACAAGGTCCCTCTTGTTATTCAGGTCATAAGTTTTATAGAGACTACATATAAGTTGAGAATAAACAGAAAATAGACAATAGACACTGTGTGATACATGTATATTTAGTATCTCACTGATTTCACAAACCTCTTGTGTATCATACTTTATAATGTGAAAACTGTATCAACATAAATGATAGAGGCATGCATGAATCCATATGCAGTGAAGAAGAGATTTAGATCGATGATTTTTCACTCATAATTTTAGGCCCTCTTGTTTAATTTGATTATAGCTCCTCATTACATTCCTAGGATGTTTAAAAATAATTAAAACTGTGTTGTAATGTTTGCTTGTGATACAAGAATTTTTATTATACTGCACATATTGAAATAGCAATACCCAAAATTACCTGTGGTGGAAGCAGCGGTAGTCTTATGAAGGCAAGGAGCATACTTAGGTCGCTGCATCTCCGCTGAGTGTCGTACTTGACCCACATCATTAACGCGTGGAAGATGGTCTCTTCATCAGGAACATTTACATCATCACTAGCCAGGAGTTTATGAAGCTCTTCAGCTGGAAGGAGCAAAAACTCTTGATTTCTGATTACTTCCATTATGTTTTCCTGTGGGGAGAAAAGATCTTGGCATGAATTCTGTTTCACTCCTTTGTGGCTGGCAGAGCATCTCAGAGAAAAATGTGAAAAGCAGTCAATAACCTTTGTTCTCATTATACCATAATCCTGGAGAACCATCCTTCAGAAACAAGAAGCTGTTAAGAAGAAAGCATTGTAATTGTAATTGAAGTGTAAATGTATCTGAGACGGCAGAGAACTTGTAATAACTGGAGGATTATAATGCACTTCTTTGTTATGCGGGAAGAATGTACTCAGTGATTAGATGTTCAAGTTTCAAGTGTACTGCTATGTAAGAATTAGCAAATATGAAAAGAATAACATTTCACACCTTCAAAGACTCGAGTACACATTCACAAATCAAAAAATGGCAATACAATTACAGAGATGAATACAAAATAAGTCAGCTTGGTTGTTTATTTGGAAGAGAGAGACAGTTGAGAAAGCATCAAAGTTACAAAATCATATGAGCTCTTCCTACCTCATTCTTTCACAACTGCCTCCACTCATGACAATTTCTTTGGCTTAATTGATTCCCACAATCGTTTAGCTTTTGTAAATTGTTATTTATAATAAAATTTGTTCTTGATTTTATTCAAGTCACAAATATATTGAGCATCATAGTCAGATAAAAAGACTTGACCTAGGACTTAATATAGTAGTTTCAAAGGGCAGTCCCTAACCACTGGAACAAAACTGGGAAATATATAAATGATATTTTGGAGTTCTACTTCCATCTTCTCATTGAGAAGCCTACAATAGGGTCTTGGATGCTTTGTTTTAAACAACATCTTGGCAACTATATTGAAATCTATAAAATTAAAGAAATGCCTTGTACAGCTTAAATAAAACTTTTTAAAGTTAACAATATGAATTATCTGTTGTTGTTTGAGAAATTGCAAATGATCATATTTTTTTTATTAAATACACCTCTTTCTGCCCTGATTGTGAAGCATGGACAACCTTTCAAGATCCCCATCCCTGAAGGAAATTGGCATTCTTGGTCACAGTACCCATCAAATTTGACTTAGTTTTGATATAATTTTAATATCTACTTTTTTCATTTAGTTTGTCTGTTCTTCCAATTAATCTCCCCATGTCTACTTCAACTTCTGCCTTAATGTCTTATCAAGCCACAATGGTTCTATATGTGTGTGGTATCTTCAAGAATTTTATTTAAAGACACAGTAAGCTTTTAGTTTTACAGAGAGATGACTTCTGGTCATAATTAATTTCTTCTCTTGCATGCATTGCAGTTGATAAATTATCCCCTTTCCTTCTGTCATATTATTTAACATATCATCACTCTAGTATTCAAAATGATATCCATTAGTTTTGTTTCCTTTGTTCCTGCCATGAATCAAGATTTTAATTCAAGAAGTCAGGAGTTATTTTGCATATCTGCAATTCCAAAATTTAGTTAGTGAAACCTGGAAGATGAAGTCAGTACCAACCCCAGCTACATAGGAAGTGTGAGGCTTGGTTTCATGAGACATTATTACAATGAATAAGTAAGTAAGAAAGTAAAAAGAAAGAAAGTACATAAGTAATTAAATAAATAAGTTGTAACACTACCTGTTGCATTTAGTTCCTCAGGCCAAGTATTCAATCAGCTGTATATAGTTAACACCACCTAGAATCTCCTAACACTCGGTACCCTCAAAGCTCCCAAAGCAGTTGCCAAATTTTAGTCTGAACTTTGGTTTGCTTGTGCAATAGAAAATGAACATGGGGGATAGAGACCTGGAAACAGAGTCTGAGAACCCAGCCAAAATACATTTCTTATTTATACAACCTGTCAAGCTATTATAGAAACCCAAGTTAAGTCTTCAATGTAAAAGCTCAATATTACAAATAACCAAATAACTTACAAATATCCACTTGGAGACTTTGGTCAGTATCAAAAGTGAAGTGAGATATAAGGAGATCAAGGAAACGGAAACTGTAACTTAGCTGTTGTGTCTCTGCCAGTCAGAACGTATCTTTTTGATTAGCTGTCCTAGAGGCTACAGACAAGTTGTCCCCTCTACATCAAAAGCAAAGGCATTTGGGCATTTGCCCACACATAAGAACTAAAGCAATGCCTTCATTCATCCCCTTGTTAAGTTTTCTATATCATGGGAAGAATTAACCTAAAAGAGAGGTTTGATCCATCATGATCTCTAATGAGAAAGTGTTATCAAACAAAATAACTGCATAATCACTCCATGAGTGTAAATTAAAGCATTTTACAATCCTAACTAGAATCACTGTGCCATCCTGTCCACTCTTCTTTTTAAAGCTCTAAATATTCACTTTGGGTCAATTAATGTGCATTTTGCAAGGAGAGCTCTGGCTGTTGAAGTAAGTATATATCAGATGCAAGTGTCTCCAGTCGGAACAATAAGTCTTTAACCACTTCTTTCAGGTCCCATACAACTTACTTAAATAATTACACTAAAATACAAATTACCAATAAATTAATATATCTGTAATAGCCATCACACATAGTCTATTCAGTTTTATTCTATTGTTATATATTTGAATCCTGCATTTCCTTTTGGAGTATCTAGTATTTTATAGATAACTGTAATAATTTATTGAATTAATTAGATATTTTCCTTCTAATTGCTACCAGACTTCTCTTAAGAGATTAGGGAAGAAAATTACAATTTTTGAGGAATTTGAAAAGACTTTTTGTTCACTTTTATTTCTTTTACTCAAACATGCCTGCCATTATTAAACTATAGTCAAAATTGTATAGTTACACTGTAGGTAAAAAAAAATGCAATAAAAATCACTCTGTGAAACACTTAGTGCTGTCTGTCACAAAGATTTTGTTCAAGATATATTTCATTATATTTTATAGTGTTCTCTTTATGATGACCCTTGGGGAAATTTCTTATAGGTTTTAGTAGCAAGAATAATTGCACTTCTCTTGAGTAAATTGGTTTTCCTTTATCATGGATGTTGTAAATTATGAAATTGATCAGATTTCTCTTTTTATTTAGCCTCCAGAAAACTTAGAGTCAGATTGAAATCCATCTGGCAAGAAGGCTATAGCCTTTTATAGTTTGATTTCTTTTCAGACAGCTCTGGCAATAGTTTCAGTTAATATCACTATAGACACTGTTTTATCCTTCTTTCCCTCATAGACCTGCTCCTAATTCAGCTGAAATTCTTATGATTTTGTATCTTTTAAAATAATACTAGGTTCTTTGAAAACTCTTGGTACTGATGTTAAAAAATGTCATGAATCGTGTAAGCCTGTTATTAGTTATTGCATAATGTTCCATATACCTATTATCTAAGAATTACATATTGATGGGGTCTAACATTTTCTTTTTTCCACTCTCATCTCTACCTAGTCTCCTTTAAAGGCAGTTTTTTCCCTAAATGTTCTTGTGATAATTGCAATATGGTTTCTGGAATTTTTAAAAATATATGCTTGCTTTGTCATGATTTTTATGAAGTAAAATCTAGTTCCCTCATATTGAAAAGTTAATCAACGGCATGTTAATTTTGAAAATCATAAGACGTTTTTAATATCTTTGGTCCATTTACAACTTGTAGAAAATATTTTTAAGAGTCTTACATGTACTGCTGGATAACTATTACAAAAAGAAAAATGTATATTATAAGCAAAACATTCATCATTTTATATTCAAAGTTTGCTATCTAAAAGTGATCATAAACAAATGGGCTCAGACTCAGTAAGGTTTTAAACTAGAGCATGACAAATGGTATGATCTGATGAGCTGGTCAAGTGAACCTATGCAATAAAGATATAATAAGTTATGTATTAATTGATATGTCACATTGATTGACAACAGTCTCAGAAATATTGTCAAAATAACATCAAAATTGAACTGTAAGTTAGGTGTTTGAACATATTAATCCTAAATCTTTGACACTTTCTCAGTGTCAAACACAAGCAAACAAACAACACAAAACACAGAAACAGATGCATTTTAAATAAAAGTTTAAAATACTTAACACAGAGAACTATTTTAACATCAAATGTAAGATGTCACAGACCAAGGTGCAAAAATTGCAAATATGATTCAGAGTAGAGCTCTGGCTGAGAATATGCAAGATCCATCCCAGTGATTCAAGCAAAAATGAATAATCACATCTATTGAAGCATCCAGAAGTCTCCAAACAGAATTTTTGATTGTAGAGAAACATTTAATTCAGGGGCTATTAAGTTAAAGCAACATAAAGATACCTTGACTTCAAAATTTGGACCTAAGAATTGCTTTGGAGAAGAGGTTCTGCTTTTGTTTCCACAGAAGATGAGAACCTGTGGATTCCTTCCAGCCTAGTGTGATTTGATGGAACATGACATCCCAAAAGTTCTCTGTGAACTCCTAAAAATACTTCTCCCCCCCAAAAAAAACAGGGCAGTTTGAAGAAAACTATGGACACATTTCCAAAATAATTGCTTATAAATATTTGTTTTCACTTAAAGGGGGTTGATTATAAGTGATTAATGGTTACAGTCAATGTCTAAAAAAAGTAATAATAAAGAGGGATATGATATAAAGATGAATAGATTGCATTGATATGGTTCTTTGCCTATTGATACAAATTTAATGTTGATTTTGTTATACTGTATATATGTATTTCTGCTCTCCTTTAGGTATTGTGTTTGTGCAGCTCATTTAAAAATGTAATATTTAGTTAAGAAATATGGATTGAGTAATTTGTAATAGTGAAAATTCTAGTCATATTAGTTTGGTTTCATATATATATGATTCATATTATATATATATATAATATATAACATATATATAATATATATATATTAGTGAGATTGGATAATCTTTAGCACTTAAAGTAACTAGAGAATATAGTATTTAAAATGTTTTAAGAACTTAGAAGTTTCTCAACTGTAATACATATATGCTTCTGTCGGTACAATTACTTCAAGTGGATGAAGTGCATTGAAGGGGCTCCTTATGGATTTTGTTAGCCAGTTGGGCAAGAAACAGCTTTTGTCTAGACAGCTTGATGGTATGCTGTATGAACTAGACATGCAAGACCCACAGGAAAAGTAGGTGAGACAGTCTTTTAGGGCATATCCTTCATGTATGAGTCTGTCAGACATTCTGTAGCACACAGAAGAAAGCAACTGATGAACTTTGTCATTAGAAGGCAAAAAAAATCTTCAAATTTTCTGCTTCATGGAAAATTTTGCCAAATACTATGGGACTGTAGGCTGAAGATGGATGACCCAACATTACAGAAGAACTTTGGGTGACTGTCCAGGCAGTGAGGTGTCTCTGTCAGTCCTAGAGTTTTGGAAGTTGCTTATATTTCACTTCTTCTTTACTTCTTCTTTACTTAGGTAATATTATATCTTTCCCTGGACTTTGATCGAGTTGGAGACTAATAGTTATAATTTTTCTTAGCTATGATAAAAATAGATTAGCTATAAATATTACATAACTATAATTCTTGCTTGATAAATGTTTTGTTATATGTAATTGTACTATGTTAAAATTAAAACCTTTCTTTTTATTTAGACAGTAATACGGAGATGATGTGGAATTCCCCTCCATATGCTGTGAGTAGCATTGGTTAATAAAGAAACTGTTTCGGCCAATGGTTTAGCAGAATGAAACCAGGTAAGATATCCAAACAAAGATATATAAAGAGAGTAGGCAGAGACAAGGGGACATCATGCAGCTGCCAAAGGAGAAAGACACTAGCCAGAACCTTACTCGGTAATCCAATGGCTCATGGTGATACACAGATTAACAGAAATCAGTTAATTCAAGATATGAGAGCTAGCTAGAAATATGCCTAAGTTATTGTTGTAACTAATATAGTTTCTATGTGGTTATTCAGGTCTGAGCAGCTGGGAAATACATGAGCAGTGTCTGCCTACACAATAATAATGTGACCTTATGTTCTATATAGTCTCTGAAGAGGGAAGAACAAATTTAACAACAGCACTTTTTACTTAAGAAAGTATTTAAACTAATTATGTACTGGGTTGGATTAATTTGCTACATGCTAACAACCAGAATTTAAACTTTTAGCATAAGCTATATTCTTATATTTGACCTATATTTAAAAAAAATCACAACAGAAATAGCAATGCCTGTTAACAGATTTTGTTCATACTAAATCATGCAATAATGTTATAAAACAATGTTTATGGACTTTCTGACAACCTTTGAAAATAAATTTTGGTTATACACTCATACGCCTCTCCTCAGTCTACCCTCTTCTTTCATACTTACCTAACTTTGTTTCAATTTATAAGTCTAATTTCTTGAATATTTTGCACTCCACTGTGCTACTGTTTACCTTTCTATGGAAAAACCCTTAAACAAACTTGAATGCCCCTTTCCTAGGGATCAGTTGTAAGAATCTCCTCAGACAGATCTGAAACTCTGTGCTCATTTCTTTCCAAAATGGGATTTTATCTTATTAGAGTTTTTGTGTATCTTGTTTATATAGTTACAAACCCTTGAGTTCATTTGTGTAACTATTCTGCTTTATATAAGAAATGTCGTTTCTTCGGACTCTTCCAATAGATGGCAATTAACACAGGTAACCACATCTTGTCATTGTATATATAAAAATATAACTTAAAATGTTCAGGTCTAAATGGGGAAAGCTGTGTCATACCCTGCCTTGAAGATGCATGGATTATTGTACTTAGAGTGACAAGATTTTAAGAGCCAAAATTCATAAAATGATTTTAAAATCCACAAAATAGAAACTGAGGGAACACAATGCTTTTAGAAAAATAATTGAAATAAGAGAAATAAACTTCATAAAACTTAAATGATTCTATAATGAGTACTTCTCAACTTCGTCAAAAACTAATTTGCCACATGTCATTAGTTTAGCCATCAGAAACATGAAGAAAACTATCACTACATTAATATGCATAAAACATTAAAATAATATAAAATATAAAGTTTTTTTTTAAAAGGAAGTTGATGTGAAAAACAAATCCTCGATATATTGGGAAGATATCATTAATAATAGTAGTAGTAATATATATATATACACATATAGACCGTCTAGGTCAGTTCCATGCACGTTCCCTAATTGCTGGTCCAACATCCATAAGATCCCACAAACTAAGGTCAGTTGTCTTTCTAGATTTCCCTATCCTGGCCCCTACCTCATACAAACTCTTTTCCCTTTCTTCCACAAGACTCCTGAAGATCAGCACTCTTTTAGTGTTCTTAGACCTTCTCATAATAGAAACACAGACTGTATTTCTTCTTACATTCAGTAAAACATGAAAGGTGAACCCTCTGTGGATGTTATCTATCATGACCTTGCTTGATTCAGTAAGAAATTGTAAGAATTTCATATTAACTAGCAAAATGAATGTATGGTAGAAGGTGAAGGATAAATCCCACGATACTTTCAACTATAGGTGTTTCTTATTTTTATTTTATTTTATTTTATTTTACTTTCCAATAGAAATAGTATCTCTGTCCCCCATCCATTCCTTTCTTTGGCCCCTTCCAGATACCCTTTATCTAACCCCTTCTATATTTCCCCATTCTGAAGAGAATAGCCTTTTATTCTGTGACTATCACTGTTAAATGTATGTTGTATGTGTTTTGTACATATTTGAGTAATTTTTTATTACTTCTGTATCTTGTGGTTAGTGAGAAGATGGCTATTTGAAAAGAGTATATTATAATCACTTTTCTAGCACAACATAATTCCTTATTGTATTATAAATCCTGTAGTTACACACAGAGATAAGTGTAGAACAACCAAACCTTATCAAAGAAGTCTCTATTTATAGCAGATGGATATTGTCATAGAAAATCACAACTACTCACAGTGCAAAAAACTACAGATTTTAAGGATCCCACACACAAATTATATATGTACTACACTTTAATTAAAGGCTCCTGCCTTTAATGCTCAGGGGACTTCAAGGATGATTGGTTGGAGACATTATAATGTTATAATAAGAGGAAGTAATGTTATAATGAGGTTATAATAACAGAGAGTCTACTATTTAAAGAAGAGCAGTATTGGTAGACATGTTAATGTGATAGGAAAAGAATTTGAAGAGCCTGAGCACTAAGATAAAGCATCACAGGGAACTAATAACTTCTGCCTGAAGGAGAATTTGCATTTTTCACAAATGAGCCCTCTAATTGGCTGTCTGATGTGAAGTTGTGTGATCTGAATCGCTATTTATACATATTTATGCTTATGTATGTGTTTGTATGCATGCCTATATTACTGTGTGTGTATGTAGACATCTCAATATTCTCATGCTTTCAATTTTAGCAAGCTTCTTTAGAGAAACTGGTGATAAAAGAGCAAAAATCAGACACAAGGCAGGAATAACAAACAATCATAGACTTGTAGGAATTCTACCAATGGCAAGGTTACTCTGTTGTCAACAGATCTTTTGGGGGTTCTTCAAAGAGAGCCTTATCATGAATAGTATTAGGTATGAAGTAAAGTTAGCATTATGAATATTCTCATCTTTAAACAAAATTTCAATATTATAAAAAATATGTACATATTTCAATTATTATGAAAATCCCCCCCAATGTTCTTGTCCCCAGTTTTTCTATTCATTGCATCAAAAAGGTAACTTCTAGTAGATAAGGAAAATGTGGCCTACTATTAAAAATACTGTCAAGTAATTGAAAAGTTCATCTTACACATTTTTTATACTTTATTTCATTGGATATCATATCAATGAAGACACTGTTCCTCATCTTAACAGCTCATATATTATATTAGATTCTTGACAAGTGGTTTAGGAAATAAAAGGTTAAATGTCCACTCAACTTGTCCTTTGTGGAAACTCAGGCAGTGAGAGTTAAACAAACATTCTAATATTATTCTTGAACTATGGTTATTCTTGAACCATGAACTTCAATACTAAGCAGAAGAGTTCCACTTAAACATTAAGTTATATTGGCTCTTACTGTGTCAAATAAAATGATAATAAAGCATGAGTTTTGTATAAATGATCTGGATATGATTTTAAGGCAGAAATGGGCAACATAGAAAGATCTTGAGGGGTAAGTAAGTAAGAAGAAAAAGAGAGTGAGATAAAAGAGGAAGAGAATATTTAAAGTTATATATATATATATATATATATATATATATATATATAATTATAACCAAATCAAATTGTATTTCTATATTTAAACATTTTTAACCTTTTTAGAACACATATGAACACTAATCATGGTAGTTTGAAAGTTAGATTCTACCATTTCAGGGATGTTTTCAATCATAGATTCTATCTAATCAAATGGAAAGTGAAAATGATCTTAATGTTGAATTTTAATCATAAATAGGCCAAATGTTTCCAGGTTGCAAAAGACTGATAATGTGACACTCTTGGTTATCTTTCACATCATTGTTTATTATCTTTCACCATAAATATGGTGTTTAAAATCACAGGTGATTGAGTAGATACTGTCACTAATGACATATAATTTGTAGATACCAAAATTTAGTTTGGTAACTTACTCCTTTCATGTGGCATTTATGTTAAATGGGGACTAACAATAGAGAAAAGAGGCAAACATCAATTAGCCCCATCAATTAAAATGCCTTACATTTCTCCTAACTCAAAATATATGAGTGGTTACAACTATCAAAAACTTGTCATTTAATATCTTGTGTATAAATTTTCTTATCGTATTCAGTATCATACCTATATGAAGCTCTTAATGTGGTTATTTCTTTTCATAATGAAATTCAATAAAGTCTTATATGTCAAATAACTTTTCCAAATATTTTTATATTTAAAATCTGTATTTTTATATTTTAAAATCTGTAAAATCTCTTCAAACTCCATGTTCATAATCACATACCAGACTGTCTTCTTGACTACCATAATTACTGATAAATTAGGGGGAGTAAAACTCCTGAATAAATAAGTAAAAGTTTGATAAATTTCTTCTTAGAGACTCTTATACGCTATTACAGAAACCCAGGAGATCATTTAGCATGATGGCTGCACTAATCAATTGATGTTCTACATTAGCCCAGTTTGCCAAAATCTCCCAGGGACATAAAATAACTGGCATAAAAATGTTGATTAACCAAGTGGACTCACACTGAGAATTTTTAAGCAGGTAAATCCACAATGCACTTACTTAATGGGATGTCTTCTCGATATCCCCTGGGAACTGTGCACTTATTAAGCAATCAGTGAAGTTCTAAAAGATTCATCTAATAATGTCAGTTATGGCCACACATTTTAATTACAGAAGTGAGGCATTTCTGTTACTCAGGAATTTTAGGAGCATATTCATTAGATATAAGTTGTCAAAAATGTCAAAGTGTCTACGACTTCACTCATTGGATTACAAAATTAAGATAAAAGTGAAGGGTCATTAAAACACCATCATAGAGACGGTGGTGAGAATAATCTTTTTTTAAAAAACTAGATTTATAACACGTTTAATTAAGATTTGGGCCACAGACAAAGGCAGAAAAATATAGAGCAAAATTAATGGCTATTTTAAAGCATTATTTTCACTTACTGATTCATTTCTGCTTGACTGATTTTGGATTCGCTAGATATTGTGAATGAGTATATTTTAAACTATAAAACACATTATAATCTTATTAAGTTTAAATATGAGAGACTTGCAGTTTAAATATTCATTTTGTTAGGAATAAAATTAGAATGTTAATAAAGCAGACAAATGAAAAAAAGTCTATTGTAACTTTCCTTCTTAAAGTATGATGCAAATTTATGTGCGGAATCTATTGTACATAATTTAACATATGTGCCTTAGTGAGTATACAAAAAAGTAATTATGCAATGGAAGAAAAAAAGCATCTTTAACAAATGGTGATGACATAACTGGATGTCAAACTGTAGAAGAATGAAGATAGATCCATATCTAACACCATGCACAAAACTCAAGTCCAAATGGATTAAAGACCTCAATATAAATCCGACCACACTGAACCTGATAGAAGAGAAAGTGGGAAGTAGACTGCAACACTTGAGCACAGGAGACCACTTCCTACATATAACCCCAGTAGCACAGACAACAAGAGCAACAGTGAATAAATGGAACCTCCTGAAACTGAGAAGCTTCCATAAAGCAAAGGACATTGCCATTAAGACAAAAAGGCAACCTATTGAATGGGAGAAGATCTTCACCAACCCCGCATCAGACAAAGATCTGAGCTCCAAAATATATAAAGAACTCAGGAAACTAGACTTTAAAATGCTAATTAACCCAATTCAAAAATGGGGTACTGAACTGAAAAGAGAATTCTCAGCAGACGAAGTTTGAATGGCCAAAAGACACTTAAGTTCATGTTCAACCTCCTTAGCGATCAGGGAAATGCGAATCAAAACAACTTTGAGATACCATCTTACACCTGTCAGAATGGCTAAAATCAAAAACATCAATGATAGCCTATGCTGGAGAGGATGTGGAGCAACATGAACACTCATCCATTGCTGGTGGGAATGCAAACTTATGCAACCACTTTGGAAATTCGTGTGGTGGTTTCTCAGGAAATTAGGAATCAATCTACCTCAGAATCCAGTAATACCACTCTTGGGAATATACCCAAGAGATGCCCAATCATACTACAAAAGCATTTGTTCAACTATGTTCATAGCAGCATTATTTGTAATTGCCAGATCCTAGAAACAACCTAAATGCCATGCAATGGAAGAATGGATGAAGAAAGTGTGGAATATATACACATTAGAGTACTACTCAGCGGTAAAAAATAATGACATTTTGAATTTTGCATGCAAATAGATGGAAATACATTATCCTGAGTGAGATAACCCAGACCCCAAAAGATGAATATGGAATGTACTCACTCATTAGTGGACTCTAGCTATAAACAAAGAAAATTAAGCCTATAGTTGACAAGCCTAGAGAAGCCAAATAAATTTCTTTTTTTACTCTCCTGTTCCATCTTGTCTCCAACCCTTCTCTCTCCTGCACCCTCCCTTCTAGTTCCCAACCTTACAACACCTGCCCCCAGTTTACCCAGGAGACCTTTTTTGAAACTTCCCTTTCCCAGAGAAATCTATGCATCCCTCTTTGATCTTTCCTTGTTATCTAGTCTCTGGGGCTGTGAATTGTAGGTTGGTTATCCAATATGTTTATTCTTAACAACCGCCTAAGAGTGAGCACATACCATGTTTGTCTTTCTAGATCTTGGTTACCTAACTCAGAATAATAGTTTTTTTTTTGTTCTATCCATTTGTCTGAAAATTTCTTTATATAAACAAATAATAAATAAGAAATTCAGTCTTAATTTCAGTCAATCTGGAACAGTTGTCCATTTGCATGAAATATTGATTTAAACATTGAAAAACATAGGTATGAATGTAGCAAAAAATGCATTGAAAATGTATTAAAAAATACATTGAAGTGTGGATAGTGGAAATTCTGTGAGAAAATGGAAGGTGACATTTTCTTTGTTAATATTGTAAACTCCAACAGCTTCACACATTGACGACATAATCTATAGGTCCCAGGCTTTAAGGATAATTGGTAATATGACCACTAATTTCACTAGCAAGTAAACATATTAATCAGTTCATCACTTAGTAGCCGAAGAGACTCCCATAATAATATAGGTTATTTGCATTGTTCTTTATTGTCTCCCAGAAAACGAAGGGAAACAACCCTTTGCTATAGTTGCCTCCCACTGTGGAGACTAGAGCTCAAATTGACCTGGAAGTCCCCTCTATGGCAAAGTACTTGAAGGTGCTGAGAAAAATGCCTGTGAAGAGAAACCATCAGTAATGTTACCTATCTGTAGAGCCTATGAACCATTCTGGCCAGCACAGCAGAGTATAATTAAAACAGCAGTAGGGATGTATTATCTTTGGAGAAACAAAAGGAAGGGAATTCAATTTAAGGCCCAATCAAAACGAAGGAAATCATTCCTGATACCATAAACTTAGACAACTTGCCATAGCTGGTGAGGAAATGAATCTAAAGATCTACTCCCATCACTTTCCTAATTCAGTGTAACGCTTTGTTATAATAACTCTTGTGAAGTCACATAAATAGTATACCTTCTGATTATGTCTGCCCAGCTGCATTTCCATATCAGAAGCTGATTCTTCATATCATCCAGATACAAAATGGGCTCACATTCATTAGCCAAATGCCATGGATATTTTAGTATTTTTATCTTCAGAATTTATAGTTTTCAAGTAACGTAATTGTGTAATACAAGCATATATGAAGAAGACTCTTTTTCTATGATTCAAAGAATTACATGGGGCACATATGAAAACAATTTATTATTCCACAATTATGAAGGTGTGTTTTAATTTTTAAAATATCAGGGCAAAGAGCTAAACATGAATGAAAAATGCTCTGCTGGTCAGAGAGAAGCCATGCAGCCACCCAAAGAAGACAGTCACACTGAAACCTTGCCAGTAAACCACAGCCATGTGGAAATAAACAGATTAATAGAAATGGGTTAATTTAAGAGTTAGTAAGAAATACGCTTAAGCTATTTGCCAAGCAGTATTGCAATTAATACAGATTTCTGTGTGATTTTTTCTGGTCAGGGCAGCAAGAAAAGAATTAGTGGCCTTTGCTAACAGTCTGGTTCATTGGAATTTTTTTTTTTCAAATGTTAAGAAAAAAGAAAAAGGTCAGCAAAAATATTTTCACATATTAATCCTGCCACAAAATATCTCTTAAGCATTAATTCCCCTTGGTGTGCAGTAATAAAGACTGTACATGAAATACACAGGAACATTAACTATACAAATGCATAGGCGGTCATAAATGCTAAACACTGCCTGGTTTTAGCATATCTATAAAGCCTATTTCTGCATAACAATTAACTAAGTCATGCTGTTTCAGCACCAAATGGCCAGATAAAGTGTAGATGCTTCAGTATGTTAAATGTAAATCTTACTGACCAAGTAACAAGGGACATATATTTATTTTTCATAAGTAAATCTTGCTAATAAAGGAAGAAAGAAATACAAAATTGGCTTAAAAATTACAATAATATTTCTTTTGAAATAAATTGAAACTATCTTCCTTTAGTAAAAGGAAGCATTTCTACACCTTAAGAGAAATCAATAGGAAAAGGTTACACAGCAAAGAACATCACTCTTGTTGCCTGCACCATGATTTATAATGCAGGCTTTGTGTAGGAGATCTATTAATGCAGACATAATCCTGCCCTCCGTTGGGAATACAATAATTGGGTTCTCCCCAGCTGCCCTGTTGTCCACTATAATGATTCAGGTATTTCAAATTTGCATTTACTGCATAAATTGTGTAACATATAGACTGAAAACTGTCTTAACTTCATTAATCTGGGGTTGTCATTAGATCTTAAATACTTAATAATGTTCGGGCTAAAGGCAACGAATCTCTCCTAAACTGCTGTGCACTGCTTGATAAAATATTTCATGCCTAACTCAATGTGAAGACAATCCCCAAACTCCCTTGTTCTCTTCCACTGTGAACAATTTTGTTACTATTTTCAGCATACATGCAATGGTTCTTTCATTTGTTCAGTCCTTGAACAAAGCAGCATTTATTATTTTAAGTGACGTGGAGAAGGAGACTCCATCCTTTACCAAAGTTCTGTAAAAGAGACATTACTAATAGAAACACAGAGGAGAAAACACAAGAACACCCAAACCACCTTAGCAACAGATGTGTGGACAAAACTCATCTGTTTTAAAGAATTCATTATCTATGATATCATATTTTAGGCTTAAGCATTTAGAGAGATCTCAGGCTGAAAAGTTCTAGCAGTATCACTGCTACTATTGTTCGATCAAACTAATATAATATTATTCCTGAATAATTGAATAACTGTCTACTCAACGCAAATTAGGAACCTACAACAGGCCAGAGGATACCATATAAACCAAACGGTAAGTTTTATTGCTGTTAGCAACTGGAGTATAGTTGAGGAGTATATAGCAGAAATCACTCAAAGTTCATTAGCAAAGACCATGCCGGTATAAGGGATGACAGTGAAAATAAGAAATCTGGAGAACACTGTTCAACTAACAGACAATTCATAGGGTTATAGAGTGTCCTTCTCAGGTAGCTGTTGTTCTGAATCTCTTTTAGACAGCTCAGCTGGTTTATTTTCCAGGCAGGCCTATTGGTCGTTGCTTCTACTAGGTATCTCAGATGGTGTGATATAGCCTCTTTTTTTTTTTATTTTCAAGACAGGGTTTCTCTGTAGTTTTTGGTGCCTGTCCTGGAACTAGCTCTTGTACAACAGGCTGGCCTAAAACTCATGGAGATCCACCTGCCTCTGCCTCTGCCTCCCGAGTGCTGGGATTAAAGTTGTGTGCTACCACCACCCGGCCGTGTGATATAGCCTTAACAGCACTCCTTAATACATATACAAACTTGGAGAGAGTTTCAGGAACTTTCTGAGATTTGATTTGTTTGTTTCCCGAGAATTAAAGATGTTTCCCTTCAAATGAAATTTTCTCCTATGCCTAGAACACACTGAATCTTACTGAGCATCCAACAAAGTTGGAATGTTTTTCCCAGAGAAAATTTTTATATAATTATCAAACTCCCTTCAAAATTTTATACAAATTGCCATAGATCTGAGGAGCTCACAGACATCATTAGAGAAGTATCCTTGTACAGAGAGCAATAATTAACAGTAGGAATCTCACATGAAATGGAAGTTCAGAAAATAGGTGTTGGAATACTCAGCCACAAATGCGGACCCCTATGATATATGTAACATTACCAATGAAATTCTCTATTCAAAATATAGTGATATTTTGTTTGTGTTTTAACAAATGAAGTTTGCTTGAAGATCAAGAGAGGTAGAAGGATCTCTGTTAGTTCAAGGACATCAAGTGCTATACGACATTGAATCTAAAAGAGAAACAGCTCACAGAAAGCACTTGGGATTACTTGCCTTTAATCCCAACATTAGGGAGGTAGAGACAGGAATGGTATGACTGGGAAGAAAGAGGAATATAAGGCAGGAGAAGACAGGAGCTCAATGAAGTCTGAGGAGCAGTCTGAAGTGTACTCTAAAGCAGTCAGTATGGGGATGTAGTCTGAGGTGCAGTGTGAGGATTGGGAGAGACAGTATCGCCCTTTCAGTCTGAGGATTTGGTAGGGGTAAAAGGTCTCTATAGTGGCTGGTAACACTGCTTCTCTGATCTCTCAGCTTTCATCCCCTAATATTCGACTCCAAGTTTCTAATAAGAACAAATAAAATTTGTGTTTCATCACATCAAATAAATTACATATGAGACATGGTTGATGGGAGCTTATGGATCCCTTAGAAATAATATTGAGAAATACTGAGAAATAATGAGAAGTCAGACAGCAAAAGCAAGTCTTTATAAACTAAAGTTGCTGCCAAATTCAAGGTCAAAGGAGTGCTCCAATACAATATTCCATTCATGTTGAAAACATAGATTAGTGTAAAAGTACCACTGGATTCTTAAGATGTGTGTTCCCTGGTATATTTTTTCACTGACTTTCTGTGACTTGGCTGGAAATATTTCCATAAGCGAGTGGCTGCTTAATAATATCTACCTTAGAATTGGCTAGAAGTAATGTCTGACTTGGAGTGTGCCATCCAAGATGTTCCATTGTAGGGGAAGGACATTTTTAAATATATTTTAAAGTTTATAAAAAAATAATAAATTCAAAATCTATTTATTTTTAATACTATTTATGATTTATATGTGTGTTGTAGAATGCACATGAAATCAGGATAGTTTCTGTTTTAAACGTGTTTTATTTTCCACAGGAAGAATAATTATCAATATTTTGCAAATTAATATTCAATTTTAATAATAAAACACTCTGATCACTAGATAGAGTATATCTATGTATGTGTTCTATGTATGTATTTATGTATGTACATATATGCGGTGAAATTTTTTCTACCATCAAAAATAAACGAACTACTGTCATTCTTTCAATTGAATGAGTCTTCCTATATCATGAAATATGAAATAAGACATTTAAATGCCCATATGTTTTTGCATGATTTTATTTTTATGAAAATTTACCTTTAATAAAATCATTTAGGTATAGAGAAAATAAATTATCCATTTACTTTCATGTTGAAAAGCATGATAGAAAATGGTTCCTTTCTGAAGTGAAAGAAATTTTCTAAATTTTCAGCTGTGTGAAAATACTAAAAATGTTGATATTTTATCTTTTAAGTGGTGAATTTAATGGTTTTGGCTTGTATTTCCCTAATTCTTCATTGCTTTATGTATTTGTAAAAATGCTAGAAAACAAGGAAAAATATTCATAAGCATTAGCTGATCAACTATCATTATGAGATAGTCTACTCAGGACAATATATTTTTTATCACTTATTATTAACATAAGAGCTATTAGTTTGATCATGACATTCATTTGTACTTTATGGATTTAACAGATTTAAGAATTGAAGGTGGAAAAGCCATGAGAGCCCAAGTTTATTATCTGGACCAGACTCAAGTTTGTTCTCCAGGAACGTGTGGACTCTCAAGAGAATTGATCAAAGACACGTAGTTATAAATAATTAAATGGTGTTTTTAGGTTGCAATGCATTGCTTACTTTGAATTTACTTTTTTTTAATGTTGAAAGATGGTGCCCAAATCTCCACATCTGAGCTTCTTAGAAAGATATTAAAATTTGTAAAACAAAACAATGCTAAATATACTAAGGTCATTTAACATTATTTCATGCAACTATCTAGGGTTGACTGGTAAAGAATGAACTATGTAGCAGATAGTCTCTAAGGAAAAGTGGTTCTCTTTCTATTAGCAGTCATTAACCTAGCTATTCATCTAGGGGTGAAACTGTGTTGTATTTTTCCTACCCAAATTGGTGTATTAACTGGTAATACACAAATCAGTCTACTTTCCCACTTCATGTGATATTAAAATCTAGATGTATACTTAGCTGGAATACAGTTATGTATACTTCTTGACTTGATGCAATCTTAAAATCTAACTGTATGCTTAGCTGGAACACAATTAGCAAAGACTGGATTTTAAGGCAGATCGGATATTAACCATCTCTGTCTCCTTACTGTTGTGTGATAGATACTAAGTTTCTAAAAGGTTTCTTCAAAAAGCAGAGGTGTTGTTTCAACCCTGACCTCTGCTTAAGCAGTGGAATGATTTCCCCTTGGGCAAAAATTGATTTCTCTTGTTTCTTTTGTACTATAATCAATCCTTCTCCTTCTCTCCACATTAAAAATTACTATTAAAGATATTTAGAACAAGTATATTTCCTAACAGAGAAACAGAATTTTAATTAAAATATAATTGTGAAATGTCCAATTTACCAGAAAATCAAATAATTCCTAAACAGCTTTTTATGAGAAGTTTTACAAAATGAGTTTTTTAATTATATGAATAAAATTGGATTGCTTTTCTCATTCAGAAAGAAAATAAATTATTGTTCCAGTTTCCTGAAGTACCCTGGTGAAATAAAAGGAGCCTGAAGGCAAAAGATTCTAGCCTTTCTTCTTCCTGTCATAATTAATGAGAAAAGGATCCTTTTCAAGTGTTCCAAAATTAAAGAAATATTATTTAGTTTATATGTGAATCCTGCCAATGAAATTATTTGATATGATAGAAAGGCTATTAGAGATTTTTACAAAATGAATTTTAATGTTTGGAGGACATTTCAAAAGTGTTCTTGAAATTCTATTGACTCTGTTCCTGAGTAGCAATCTGAGGCATAAAACATCTATACAAACCATCAAATCTTTAGATAATAAAGAAAATGATTTTTTAATAGTGAGCTGTATGTATGTTGTATGATGTGTTGTTATATTTGGTGACAATTGATACTGGGGTTAGGAGAAATCATTTTTCTTTAGGATGTGGTCGCCAACAGGTACCCTCTGGCTTACCAGATGACATTTGAACACAGGGGTGGCACATATGGGTTTTAGTATGTTAAGAACATAATTAAATAAATTCCTATTTTAATATAAAATGAGTCATTACAGTTTAAGAATAAACTTCCCTTCCTGGAAGTACTAATTTAAATCGAAGTCTTCAGCAATATTTGGGAGTGAGCTATAGTGGGAGTGATCATGATTAAAGTTTGTTGTGTTCAATGAAGGGAATATGGAAAGAATAAATATATTTTATATAGAGTAAGTTATTGAATAAAATTAAAATGAAAGACATAAATTTAGAAGAAGACATAATGATGGGTCAAGGAGAATTTTGGAATGGAGAGTTGGGGGGTTTGGTCAAGATACAATCTGAGTATAGGAAGTCTCATAAGGTCCCACACCTTGATTAATAGCTGTTACGGAATGATAATCTGTGTTCTTAAGGGATGAGTCCTCTGAAGAGTTAGCCAATCACAAGTGATTGTCACTATAGACATAAACGTAACAACACTAAATGCACTCAGCAGACTCTATTCATCTTAACATGTGTGTACATGGGTGTATAACAGTAATAATACAAGAAAACAAGGTTATGGATTTGAGCTGAAATGGAGTATGTGAGATTGTTAAGAAGGAGTAAACACTTAGAGTTAAACAGTTGTAGCTGTTGTTTTTGTACTCTTTGGCAACCCATAAACCAGCTCACAAATAAATACATCAAATTTTGAAATCTAAATTTGAAAAAGCTAAGTAAAAGTAACAAAACATGAATATAAAAGTGTAAATAGAAAATAAATGTAATGAAATTAATATTATTATAATCATCATTATTTTGTCAAGCTACTAAAACATCTGGGGATTTTTTTTTTATCCTGATTCATGTGATGATCAACTCCAGGACCTTGTAAAACTGAAACTCTATTTCTGATCAGCCATCTCTACTCCTGGGCTTTTGGCTTTTTCTTAACACATTTCTAAGGATTGTGCTGAACTCACAGGATATCTTAGCCAGAGATTACAATCATAATCCACCTGACTCAACTTCCATATAGTTAGGATTGTAGCTTTGTATAAAAACTATAAACAGAGAAGATTTTTAATGGAATGTTCTTCACCATGTTAAAAAGTTTCAATATAATGAGATGGTTATGAAATATTATTTAAGATTCATTACATTTGTGTATAGTCCAGAATATGACTTTAACTGTTTAAATTTGTGTTACTTTTGTTATGCTGAATTTGTTTAGGAATGTAAGAATTTGTGATTTATTATGTAAATGTATTTTGTACCTATTTCACCTTGCCTTTCAAAGATATTTTGTACCTATTTTATTAGACCTGTTTGGTCTAATAAAAAGTTGAATGTCCATTAGCTAGGCATAAGAAAGAATCGGCAGGGCTGCCAGGGAAACAGAATAAATAAGAGGAAAAATAGATAGAAGAATGAGAGATGAAGGCAGAGAGAAAAATAGACACACCTAGGACAAGGAGAAAGCTAGACACCAGACAGACAGACATAGAGAAACAAGGAAAGTAGGAAATAAAGAAAAAAAGTAAAAAGCCTTGAGGCAAATGGTAGATGAAGAAAAACAGGTTAAGCCAAAGACCTAAATAGAAATGTGCATATGCTAGGCTGATCATCTGCAACTAATAATATTCTCCACATCATAATTTGGGAGCTGGTTGGTGGCCTAAAAGAAAATGTCTGGTACCTGAATCATGTCTGATTAAGAACTTGATTAAAAAAAAATGGGCGATGTCTTTTAGTAATTTTGGGAATAATAGATTTATTTTAACCTTTGTTACAACATATTAACTTGGTCTGTTTTATAGAAATTTAGGAATTTCAGTCAACCAGAAAGTTTGTAATTGTATTAATGAATAATTACTTATTTGTAATATTATTTGAATACAGCACAGTGAACAATAAAAGTCATTTTTAAAAATCACTGAAGTGTAGTTCTACCTTTAGTAAATAGAGTGTTGTGGTTTGAATTGGAAAAATCCCTATGGGATTTTGTTTTGAATGTCTGGTCTCCTTTACTTCCTCCCTTCAGAAGATGGACCTAGGTTTTAAGAAGTGGGTCACTGAGAATGAATCTTTGATATAGCATATCTGGTCTTTTCCAGGTGCTGGTCATACTCTCTGCTTTTTGGATTCTGAAAAATCTAGAAGTCTACACCAAAAGTTCCAACTTCCCCTTTTCTTCCCCATGTCAGGCTAACACCATTTGAAGCCATGAGATATAGCAAAACTTCTCTCAGTCACACAAAAGCAACGACTTCTAAATTTTTGCATATGTGGATATTTAATGATGTCTTTTGTATTAGTAAGTGTGCATGGCTGTGTGAGTGTGAATTTGTGTACAAGAGCCCATAGAGGACAGAGAGGGAATAAATCCCTCTCCAACAAAAGTATAGGCAGGTGTGAACCACCATATGTGGGAGCTGTGTACCAAATTCTGATTGATAGCTAGAGCAGTAAGTGCTAGTAGATGTTGAACTGATTCTGAAGAACCTAAGTTGTATTTTATATATTATTTAATATGAAAGATTATGTCTACTAAAATTCAAATGAAGAATGAAAAACACAAATCCTCTTGCTTTTGGTACAATTCCTTTGCATCAACTTCACAAAAACAGCTGCTTTCATTTTCTATTTTTATAAAACAAGAGAAATCATGTTGTTTGTTGATGTTATATTTTGGCTTTCAAAGTACTATCAGACCACATGAATATATTTCCATTCCTGTGATCCAAATGATTTTGTTATGTTGCATTTTACCAAATTTAAAATATGGCATTCATAATTACCCAATGTTTAATAATGAAAACCAACAGAGTATACAGTGAGACTTTCCTTCAATGATTTTGTTGCTGTCTCTGCATTCATAAGTCAATAATTAGTTACTCTTGGAGAATCTGTTTCACACTGCTGGCTAGTATTGGTGTGTCAGTCAAAATTTCTTACTGTTTTATACATAAAACAATTGTCCAGCCGTGTCACTCTGCATAAAAAAAAGTAACATCATTTACACATGATCAATTATTATCCAAAAATGAATGAGGAAGACAGATTGCAAAAGTAAAAGTGAATACGTTAAGGTCTGGATTGCAAAGATCATCTCTAAAGATTTTTGAAATAAATAATAACTACACTATACAGGTGTTAAGAAATTCAGTAAAAATTGAGAGTGTATATTAATGTCATTATACATATAGCATGAAAACTGGCAGTGTGAGTTACTAAATATATTTATAAAAAGGAAAAATAGAAAAATAGACAAATTTTCTTTCAAAGCATTCATTGTATAGTTTGGACCAGAATATACTCCTGAGTAGACAGGGATTAAGGGCATTTTTATGGATATTGTAACACCACATGCAAACTAATTTTCAAGTGTTAGATCCAGAGAAATAAGACTAAGAAAGACAAATGGGTAGCAATTTTTCTTCCCTTAAATATTAACTAAGAAAATCAGTAGAATACTTAGTATCATGTTTCTAATTATTTTGAAATAAAATAAGTTTCAAAAATATGCCACAACACGTAATTTATTCACGGTCTAAAAGATATACTTGCATAGAATAGCATCATGCCCTTCATTTTGCATACACTTTCATAAAGAATATACATTTAAAAACTATGAAATAGTGTTACTTTATCAAATAAACTAGAAACATCCTGGGCAGCTGCAAAGGAAACAATATTTATTACTAAATTAATAACTTCAAACCAGACCAGAAGGGACCATTACCCCTCTTGATATGGCAGTATATTGTTCTCTAGCTAAGCGAAGCCAGTTCTCTAAATTGGAATCAAATGTGCCCAATTAGCAGCAGTTGGACGTTGGTATTTTGGTTGATAAAGGACTTGTTTACACTGATTTTGAATGGTTCATATCATTGCAAATATAGGACTGTGACCCGTCATGGAATATTTCCAAAGAATTAAAAAACAGAAGAGCTATCAGGCTTCTTCTTTTATCTCTGAGTTTTCATCTAATGTGCAAACTCCTTAAAATTTTAAATTATAAACGTTAGACAATGCTGAAATTCTAAGATTAATAACAATAATAATTATAGGTGTTGATTTTCAAAAGTTACTTGAAAATTATTTATTTTTTGATACTTCAAAGAAGTATCAAGAAATCTTATTCTGCATACTATAGACAATTTCCCTTGAGTTGCTAATGAGATATTCTACATTTCATTTATTTGTATTAATACATTAAAGTTGTCAAAATAAAATGTATTGCTAACTAATATTGATATAGAGATTTCTCTTCATAGTTTGTATGACATAATAATTATATCTAGTAAATGAACTACCATAAGTATTGAGTTTTGTAAGGACTTATACTGTCTGAATTGGAAGTAATATGAAAAATAGTTCATGAATATAAAAGTTTCACCTTTAAAGTATACAACTCATGGCTATAGAGGTGGCCCAGTTGTTATGAGAATTGCTACTCTTTTTTTTTTTCGCGTTTATTTATTTATTAAAGATTTCTGTCTCTTCCCCGCCACCGCCTCCCATTTCCCTCCCCCTCCCTCAATCAAGTCCCCCTCCCTTGTCAGCCCTTAGAGCTATCAGGGTTCCTTGCCCTGTGGGAAGTCCAAGGACCACCCACCTCCATCCAGGTCTAGTAAGGTGAGCATCTAAACTGCCTAGGCTCCCACAAAGCCAGGTCGTGCAGTAGGATCAAAAACCCACTGCCATTGTTCTTGAGTTCTCAGTAATCCTCGTTGTTCTCTATGTTCAGCGAGTCCGGTTTTATCCCAGGTTTTTTCAGACCAAGGCAAGCTGGCCTTGGTGAGTTCCATAATAGAACATCCCCATTGTCTCAGTGTGTGGGTGCACCCCTCTTGGTCCTGAGTTCCTTGCTTGTGCTCTCTCTCCTTCTGCTCCTTATTTGGACCTACTCTTAAAGATGACCCAGACTCACTTCTTTTTCGTTTGTTTGTTTGTTTATTTGTTTATTTATTAAAGATTTTTGTCTCCTCCCCTCCACCGCCTTCCACATCCCTCCACCTCCCCGAATCAAGTCCCCCTCCCTCATCAGCCGGAAGGGCAGTCTGGGTTCCCTGCCTTGTAGGAAGTCCAAGGACCTCCCACCTCCTTCCAGGTCTAGTAAGGTGAGCATCCAAACTGCCTAGGCTCAACCGGACTCGCTGAACATAGTGGACAATGAGGACTGCTGAGAAGTCAAGATCAACGACACTGGGTTTTGACCAAGACTCACTTCCCAGCCATCCTGCAGAAGCTCACAGTCATCTGCAGTCACCATTCTAGAATCTGTAATGCCATTTGACCTCTGTCAACACTAGGAAAGCAATTGGTACACATACACAAGCAGGCCAACAGTCATATACATAAAATTAATAGCTAGTTAAGAAGTGAAAAATAGATAAAAATAAGATACACAATAAGAATGACTTTTAGAATCCTCATAATTCTCATAAAAGGATCATTATACTGTGAGAATTGTGACAATATAAAAAAAAATAAACTCGAACTATTTCAAGAATATTTGTTGATTGCCCTGCATGCCGCTTAAACTTTTGAGTTATAACAATATTTCAGAAAATTAACTTTATGAAGTGCATACTAAATGTTGTCTACTTAAAATTATTTTGTTTTAAAACAAAAAGTATCAATGAACTAATATTCATGACACAAATAGACATTTTGTACTTCCCATTATATCTACAAAATTATTAACCACAAATAATAGAGAGGTGCCGTGTGTGTGTGTGTGTGTAAAGGATTATATGATAGACTTATATAAGAAAAATGCAGAAAATGAGAAAAATTGTAGTTGAAGAATTGAACAGAAAAAGATTGAGAAAATAGGAATAATTTTTACTTAGTAAATCAACATTTAAAATCCCAACAGTCAACATTAATATCAATATTGACAATAAAGTGTAATAATGTCTTAAAATTAAAATAAGGACAAGATTATTAATTACCTTGAGTTTATCAAATATTATATTACATATCATAATGGTAAATATTGAGCATGTATCAATCACAGAAAACACCTTAAATATTAATTGTGGAAAGCCATCATAATTGTATCATTTGATATTTAGTATAATACTCCACTATTTAAATGTTAAATCTCCTTACCATGGTGTAGCTGTGGGCCACTTTCATTAATTCAATGCATCCTTGAGCATCTGCAAATGCTCGGATTCCCAGACAGTTTGATGGATGGAGAAGTTTCATGAGGAAATGACAACATACTTCTACTACTTGAGGAAGCTGAAGAAGGCACGCAGCTGAAAGCAGGTTTTCAATAGTATCTTCTTTCAGTTCCAAGCAACCTTCAGTACAAAAGAAGAAAACAACCAAATTCTGTTGTGAACATTTCTCACGTGGCTAATGTAGTAATTTATTTTGGAATTTTTAGCTGTCCTGATAAAGTATAGGTTTTATCTGATAACATAGTAGCTGGGAGTTGATATCTGCAGCTTTACATAAACAACCAAGGACAGACTACATTTCACTTAATATATAGAGGGCATTTCAAGTTCTTGTTGTTGGAAATCAGCAGAAGAGAAGATACAGGACATTTATCATGGTCTTTATCTATTCCTGATATCTTTTCAAAGCTGTTACCAGTAAGGTGTCAATCACACTATCTGCAAAATGCAAAACACATGACAGACCTTGTGTCTTGAATTAAAACGTGGAAAGTGGGGTAAAAACTGAAACCACTGATTTAATAAGTTATTAAAAAGGAGTAAATTAAAAAAGAAACATTGATATGCATATATGATGATTCATAAACTATATACCTGTATTTATAAAAATAATTTTAAAATTGAGAAAACAATACAGATATCTTGAAATTGATAATTAACTACTAATAATTAAGTACAAGTCAAATATTTTAGTTATATTCATGTTTTTAAAATACTGTCATCATATAACATATTTTCTAAATTATTTAATAAAATCATCAAGAAATTGAAAACATTTTCTAAACAAAGATATGAAAATCAAATAAAGGGAGATGTTATTTTTTTATAGCATAACTCTGATTTGAAGCAGCAGGGAGACAAACATGTTCAATTTTATGTTCTTTCAGTAGGATTTGCACACAAACTATTAGTATAGTAAGCTTGGCTGCTGTCAGAAGAACCACGTTCCAGGATTCCTCTTGGCTCAGGAGAATTCTTGCCATTCACCGATAGGAACTGTAGAACTTTTCACACTTAGTCTGAATAACCATTTCCTTCTAAGCGGCTAGAATATTCTTTCATTCTCATTAGAGGTTGCCTAGGTGATCAGCCTTTGGTATAAACTTCCAGCTACTGAGTCAGTAATGAGCCTTCTTGCCTATCAAGTGTTTACACATTTCATCACAAATGACTGTATGTTCCATGGACCTACACTAGATGAGGTCCTAAGGGAGAGTTTACCTCGTTTTCTCTGAATTCATCTGATGGGTCTTTGTTTCTTCCTCTGGGTGCTTTATATTTCTTTTGTAGTAAAGTATAGGCATTGGTACAACAACAACAACAAAAAAATAATGTCTGGCAAGTTATCTCATGAACCACTGTACTCAGATATAAGCTTTGGGAATTTCCACTTACAATATTACCCATAATTGGAGTTTTGAGCTTAAAAGATGCTTTAATGTTTCATTAATCCCAATATATCAACCTCAATCTTTATAATATTCAATACTACACAAACATGTTAATAGAAATGTAAGAAATGAACCTGTTTTTATTATGAAAATTCAGTAGACCTAGGCAGTCCAAAACATAAAAAAAAAAAATTTGGACTTAGTAAGCTAAAGCAACTAAATGAGTAAGATTGCTACTAATAAACATTGATAAATAAATGGAACTCATCAAAATGTTTGTGAATAAGAGAAATCCACATATATATGGATATATATGGATTTTTTCATATATATATATATGAATGATATATCTGCATATATGCAAAAGAAATGGCAAAGTAAGCTAAAAAAGATAATCATTTAACAAGTCAAATAATGGTGAGCAAATCATGTAATAAAATTTATAAACCTTATAATACATAAAACTTATTCAAGCAAGATTATAAGCATAAAAGTTAAAACTTGATTACAAATCCTGTATAAAAATAAAAGAAAATCCTGGTGACCTTAAGGCAATGAACTATTTTAGATAAATATCAAAGTATAATCCTATAAGGACAGAAGAAGTTGGACTACAATAATTTCATTTCAAGAGACATTATATGAGGAATAGAGTTGAGTCTTAAACTATAAAGGTACTTACAAACTATATACCTGATAAATGATTGCCCAGCATGTATTTGGAATTTGAAAAAAATAAGAAATTTTTAAAAAGGAAAGAAATATGTTATCAGAATGTTGTGTTTTTTTTTTCAGGATAGGTGTATGAGTGATATGTCATCACAATCACTGATGTTTGTGGAAATACTCAACACTTACATAATGAAATATCATGAAGCCTGGTTAGCAATGGAGCCGGGAGATAGTTCCATACTTTTCCCTCTTCCAACACTTATTCTACTAAGCTTCTGCTTAGGCTAAATGGAAGAACCTATTACCCAAGGCTTCCCATGTGTACTGAAAAGTCACTGGAACCATCTATTCAAAAAACTATGTCACCATAAGAAGAAAGAAGTCATTGCAATATGTAGAAACATGATTCTACTAACTGAAAAATGATGAGTACAAAGAAATATCCTTGAAAACTAGTACAAATTTTTAAATTTACTAAAACTCTTTTTAAAAAATCTGAAAACATGTACTTGCAATTACATTATATCAACTAAGCAAATTATATTTATACATTCAGAAATAATGTAATATACATAAATTTATTTGGGAATATAGATATATATCCAGTTTATACAATTTTTATTAATAACTATTAAAACCTCCATATAAATGAAGATGCTATAATTGTACAGTTTATATGGTTCCTAGTAATATCTTTATACATAAATTCATTGTATGCTATTGCAAATACGTTAAAATATCTATCTCCTTAAGCAATCAAGTAAATAATTTCTTTTAACATTTTGAGTTATTGTTTTATTATAATCTTTTCTAAAGTCCTGTATTGAATAATTTTAATATAAATTATTGTGAATTTTATTGATTGAATTAATGTATTACCATGATTTGTCTCAAAGAGTTAAAATGGTTTTTACATTTCAACTTAAAATGTATCCAGTGCTAAAGAATATTTTTAAAAGCCAGAAGGCACAAATGGAATAATAGCAAGTGTTAAGCTTGAATGCACACAAATTGAGCTAGCTAATGCATGATATATTTCTTTATACATGTATAACTTGACCATTTATTTAACATACTTAGATGCAAAAAAAAGGCAAAAATTAGCCAAGTATTTTAGTTCAATGTTGTCTAAAAATAAAGTGAATACTGTTAACAGGAAGGAAATTACTCTTCTACTTTCATTTAAAGTATAATTTGCAGGTATACTATTTTTGAGTATTTATTGTATGAGGGAAGTCTATGAGTTGGCACTTGGGTTCTATTATAGTTTGAATTGTGAATGTTCCCCACCAAGTCAGGTTTCCTAGTTGTCTCTTTCCTAGTTGTTGTATTACTTGGAAAGCCATAAAATCTTTAGAACGTGAGACTGCCTTGCAGAATTAAGTCACCCTAGTGATTCACTGATTGTTTCCTCAGCTTCCTGCTATAGCCTAATGAAAGGAAGTTAGAAACATGTTTCCAGCAACATGAACTCTGCTTTTTTTTCCTCCTGTGATGGACTGTAACTCTTAGAACGTATTGGGCGAAAAATTACCCATCTCCCTTCAGTTGTCCCAGAAATTTGTTCACAATAAAAAAAAAAACATTCAGTTTTACTGGGGAGATGACTCACTGACTGAAAGCACTGACTACTTCTAGAGAACTTAGATTCAATTCCGCGCGCCCCAAAGGCAGCTCACAAGTTTCTGTTATGCCAATTACAGGGCATCTGACAACCTTATATCGACATACATGCAGGCAAAACACCCAGTGCACATGCAACAAAACAAAACAAAAACACCAAAAAGATTCAGTTTTACATTTATTGCTGGGCTGGTAAACATACACACACAAATGCCAACATAAGTAAGGCTACTTTCTAACTGATTTTATTGATTAATTTATTTTTATGCTAAATAGGAAAATCATTCAAACTTTCTAGGATAATTAAATAGCTCAGTGTTTTTAAACAATGGACAATGATATAACATAAAACAAGTCTTTGAATACCCAATATCTTATATTGTATATATAGTTTACACCCTAGTAAAATCTCTAAGTCTAAAATTAATATTCAGTTATTGAGTTTGTATAATTCATGCCATTTGAATCAAAACATTCATAAAAATGAAGCTCTGATGTACCTGAAATTATAATATTGAAGTTGGGAGGGACTTTAGTGGATAAATCCACTAAAATTATAGACTGAATGTGTTGATACATACTTTTTAATTTTATAAGAACATCAAATACCTCAGTGCCTATGTATGGATATTTATTTCACTGAAATGTGGCAGTAATTATAAGTTTTCTTAACATTCCTTTTGTATGTACAAAGACTTCAGCTTTAGATGCCCCCGAGCATCTTTTACAAACATGTTTACTCTTCAGTATGATTAAAGTTTGCTGTTAGGCAGTTTAATTTCCTACCCTTCTTTTTTAAAACACCACTCTTAGTTGGACAGCTTCCTGTATTTGAACTTTGTCCTTATCAGTCTTCTCCAGGGCCTGACTCTGTATAAGTAACCTTGCATTTCCACCTCTCACATTTGTTAGAACTCTATTTCCTTAATCGTCAATGAACACAGTTTATTTTCAAGACGACAAGGATTATGTAAGAGATGAACCAATAGGAAATTTCTAGAAGTGCACATAAAGGCAACCTTTCAGTACAGTGAACCCAAGTTTATCCTTTACTAATATATGATTTGATCTAAAATGTCATCTGGGATTAAAATCTGAAAACTGAAATATAGGCTTGTATATACATGCAAAACCAATATCGTAGCCTCACTCTTCCAAAAGAACTAGTTTTATATATCAAAAATATGTTTATACCCAAAGATGATTACGTTTGGTGGTAAACTTCCAACTTGATTAAACATAAGTTCCTTGTGCAACTCAGCATATTGTTATTCTGGGCCTAGTAAATGATGCAAGGCAGTAAGCATATAATAAATTAAGGTCATTGTAAGCATATTTTCCGGAAATGGAGCATCACAGTTTAACCTGGTCAACCATCACCGCTGTGTATAAGCCAAGGTAGTTTGTCACTTATAGTCATGGGGATGATGAACAGCATCTAGGAAAAGTTACTAAATAGCAATCAGGGTGTCAATTTTAGTGACCTATATTATTTTGAGAGCATAAGAGTCATAAATCACTCTAATGAACTCCCGTCATAACTTGCTCTGAAAAACGTGCAGTGTGACAGAGAACAAAATATTCATTTTGTGCTCTGCCATTCATATTCCAGTAACAGGTTTATTGGCTTACTATTGATCTCTGCCAGATTGCACATCCCTACCTGGCTGGGCTGCATTTGAAGAACATTAGAGGCATTCCGTGTATGCCATAAAAATGTTGCAACGTAATAATTAAGGAGACAACTCAGATATTTCACAAGATGAGCTTATAAACACACTTTGAAATAACAAATTATTATTCCTAAAATGTTTTCAAAATTTGAGCTTTACACAATTTCAGGATGACAAATATTCATCTGTAAAATGTCTATTGCTCAGATTATGATATCTGAAGTTCTCATCACTCATCACCAACTAGGTTATTTAGAAGTGATTTGAAAGTGAAGTCATGCTATTTTTGTAGTCAAATTATTATCTCCCCCCCCCCCGACTCCATTTTCTGTAGCTGTTTCATGGAATATTTCCAGAACAGCTTTGCCACCATTATACATAATTAAACACTTTACTACACATAAAACAAATTCTATCAAAGTTCATGCCAATGTGTGGATAAAGCTAAAAAATGGATGGTCCTGTTGGGGGGGGGGGGGAGCATGGATGTGAGGTTGTTCCACCTTGACTAAAGGTCAGAGAATTTGAACTTCTTTGTGCTCTTGCAAAGTTGTTGACAACAGGTGTGATTACCAACAAGAGGTCCCAACTTAGGGTGTGGTTAATTAGTATCTGGATTTAGAGGTCTATCCACTCCACCTGGAAAAAGGTGAGAAAATACAAGCCTGTTCTTTATATCATCTTACTGAAGTCTGTTACCTCCTTTCTTCCCTTTTAAAGTAAAGTATATAAGTATGTGGAAAATAAATGCTGGTTGTTCAGTATTCACTGCCTTTCCCTTTCAATGTGGTTTTGTGTTTCTATTTTTTATTTCTTCCATATTTCTCTTTCTTTTGCTTAACAGTTCTAATCCTAATGTCCCTACACTGGAAGGTGTGAATTTGTCATGCTTGGATCCCAACGGATGTTGCCCCAGTGTGTGGCTTATGACATTCCTGTACAGTGAAAGGTTTACCAAAGTTTTAATCCATTCGACCCTATGCTACTAAGAATGTCAATAGTTATATAGTAATTCAGATAATTCCTGTCTGATTAATTGCCAAAAAGGGGCCCTATGGAAATGACTAAGTGATTCAGAATATTGCCAAAATTGTTGGTGTTTCTCCACAAACTGAAGGCAAGCCCCTATTATTTAATACAAATACTACCTAATATATTCAATATTGAGAAGGTGAACCAGTGGCTACCTGAAATCATTACACCTCTTGACTAGTCATCATTGTACTGAAAGCCATGTTTTATGCCATCAAAAGAGAAGGTAAACATTAATACAACTGCAAAATCTTTGGACAATATATATATTGTCCTGACTGCAAGATAACACTGTTGCATTAGTATCACAAAAGTTGTAGAAGTAACCATCCACTGTCTGATCAGGTTTAAGGTCTACTCTGTGAGATGTCTCCCACCCCTCACACAGACTGACTGGCCCTAACCTGATACTAGAAAAAGGGAAAGCAAATACTCCTGTTCTCCCAAATAAATGTAACAATAAAATAAGTCCCAGCCACATTTTGTTATTCTCATAGATCAGTGCTTTGCTGAGCCATCATCAGAGAAGCTTCCTGCTGCAATCGATGAGAACTGATACAGAGGGCAATGTACAGAGTGAGAGACTTTAGAACACTCAGTTCTAAATGAAATGTCTTCATCAAATAATTCCTATCAGAATTCAAGAAGCACTACAGCAGAGTCAGAAAGACTGTGAGAGCAGAATGGATGGATGGCACCGAAGAAGCAAGGTCTTTTAGACATAATAGGGCTGACACACATATGAATACACGAAGACTGTGTCAAACACAAGACCTGCACACGTTTAAGCCAGACAGGGTCAGTGCTGAGGGAAAGTAGAAAGAAACCCCAATCTCCAATATAAAATCTCTAATTGAAACAACATTCAAAGGGAAATTTTATTTTCCCGAATGGAGTTTCAGAAGGTATAAAAACCACTGTGAAGGACAGGGGCACATTCACAAGTAGAGAGCTAAAATAAAATCAACTAACTCAAATGCAATTGTAGGCTCTGTGTCTCTTAATATTTTCATGTTTTTTTCTTTGTTAATCTTTTGCTTGTTTATATCAGTTTTCTGTACCAGCATGTGTGTGCCCGAGTGACTTTATTTCTTTTTATATTTTTATATTATTTTAATATATTTTTATTATTTAATTTTCAGTTCTTTTTCCTTTTGTATGCTTTTCCTTTAACTCTTTTTGTTTATTTTGTTATATTCTAGTAGGTTTGTTCTTCATTACATGTTATTGTTTATTATAATTGTTAACATTTCCACATGACTATTAGTAATATAATGAAAAAAGGTGAGGGTGTTATTTTGATTAGATGGCAAAATAGAAATAATCTTGGAAGAGTCTAGTAAGGGATAACAAAATGAGAATAAATTTTATGAAAAAATGTTTTTAGTAAAAAAAATAAATGATTAAATGAAAGGAAAGGGAAAAGATGCTTATTCAAACTGGTATATACCTTTACTCACTAAAAATCTCCAATATCGCAAGCAGAATTTCTAGAAATTAACTGAAAATCAACTAAAATTTAAAAAATTTTAAGAAGATACTTTGAATATCCTCATCTGTCTAATCACCAGAGTATTACTAACTTGATAACTAACATCATTGCTATAATGAATATAAATTCTCTCTAAGCATCTCAAAGGTATTAGGCTTTGCGAGAAGAAGTGTATGGAGAAGTGTATGATGTTTTCTACTAATAAGAGAAACAGTTTAAATTTCAGATTTTAATTACTATCTCACATGCAACAAATACTTTAGTTTTACAGACACAAAAATAGTAACAAAGTTCATTTCTAATAATATGGTAGACTCCTGCCCAGACCACCGAAGCAGCAGGATGTGATCTGCCTCACTGAAAAAGGTACTGAGCCACATGGCTAACATAGATCAGAAAAATGAGTTAATCAAGATGGGAGAGTTAGTCAGTGAGAGGCTAGAGCTAATGGACCAATCAGCTTATAATTTACGGAGACTTATGTGTGGTTTTCTTTGGGGCTAAACAGTTGTGGGGTACCGGGGCTGGACAAAAACTTCAACAGCAAACAAGCCAGCCCGCTCATGTTACAATCGATGACGTAAGGGTGTGCAAAGAAACATAAGGTTGCTGTCAGTGCTAGATACTTCTTCTTCTTCTTCTTCTTCTTTTTTTTTTTTTTTTTTTTGGTTTTTTGAGACAGGGTTTCTCTGTGGCTTTGAAGCCTGTCCTGGAACTAGCTCTTGTAGACCAGGCTGGTCTCGAACTCAGAGATCAGCCTGCCTCTGCCTCCTGAGTGTTGGGATTAAAGGCGTGCGCCACCACTGCCTGGCTCGCTAGATACTTCTTGTTGCTTTCAGCAGTTTCTTCAATAAAGAAACTTGTAATATAGGCAACTTATATGAAATGCAAGCAGTGATGCTAAATAACCCACCCCAAGTTTGCTTTAGCCTTCATAAGAGGTAAATAACTAGAATCGAAGCTTTTTTAGAGGCCTTGCATTACTTTTTCCCTGTCAGAAAATGAGAGACAAGCTAGCATTAAAGATCAGTGCAAATATGTTTTCTTCCAATCCAAACATAATGTTTAAGGTACCTCAAGATTTGATCAAAAAATGAAATATATGAGAGGAAATAAAAATAGCTCTGATAGTATCAGTCTGCATAGAAAGGAAATGGGCTTTTGGACCTTCACAAGTATCATCAGGAACACCTTCTATTGCCCACATGGTAGATAGCCATGGAGAGACTTTGGAGGAAAGAGAACCACCACAAAGAGCTGGTAATGAGCCTGTGCAGAAGACGAACAGTGTCTTCTGAGAGAAGTGCTAGCAATAGACAATGTCATCAAGGGATATTGTACTGCCACACTCTAATAATATGGTAAACTGTAAAGATTTTTAGTTGTTTCTCTTTTTCATAAAGTTGCCACTCATTTTATTTTAGCTAGTAACACTACTGAACTTCTGGGTTCATAGCATCTAGAAAAAAATTCATATCACTGCTTTGTGTGTTTTTAACTTTTGCTGATTTTTTTCCAATGTCAGTTCAGTTCTTTCTTCTTTTCCAGCATGATTTAGGAAGGGAATACATAGAAAAGGTGGTTTCCAAGCTTTGTGATGCATCAGATTTATCACGTAAACACGGCCTTGTATGGTAGCTTCTACTTGTGGATACTTAAAGTTCTCAAGCACTCAATCATTGAAGACTACATTATTCAACTATTCATAATAGGCTTTCTTTCTTTCTTTCTTTTTTTTTTTTTTTGTATTTTTTCGACACAGGGTTTCTCTGTAGCTTTTGGTTCCTGTCCTGGAACTAGCTCTGCTAGAACAGGCTGGCCCCGAACTCACAGAGATATGCCTGCCTCCGCCTCCCTAGTGCTGGGATTATAGGCATGCGCCACCACTGCCCGGCTCCATAATAGGCTTTCTTAAAACATTTATTTCTATAGCTCAATGGTTTAATTATTTAGTTGTGTGGTTGATTCATATCTTGATTTTAATTGTAGACATTTGTGGACAACATAGAAAAGCTCATCCCCTGTTTCGTCTGTGCTGAATATGTTACTTCTACAAGTAACTGTGAAAACTTAATCTACACGATACTCTTGTCTCTCTGTAGGCTTGACAACTTGAAGCATTAAGAAAATAATCTCAGCTGGGGGGGGGGGTTGCAGAGTAAACAGGAGAAAACGATTTTATAGCCCAGCCCTTTCAAAGCAGGAGTGGGGAATTCCAGGGCATATAGGGAGAGGGGTCATGAATAGGTAACAAAGATGGTGAAGTTCCAAAATGGCTGGCTTATTTTTCATAATTTGAAGAGACAAAAGCCTGAAAGCTGAAATCAAAATTTTACGGTTTCTCTTTGGTTTGTTCTCAGTAAGGCCTTGGCTGATAGACAGACTCATCAAGTTCAAGGCCTGATTAGGACACGTTTATCTAACAGTTGTGGGGCAGGCTTTGTCTTCGTGAGTCCCCCTTCTGTTTTGTGGAGGATCTCGAGCTCTGTCTTGTGCTAAATGTGTTTCCTCGCCCTGAATAAAAGCATTTCTTTGACAGTTGATTCTCTCTGTTCCTGTTTACTGTTTTACCTCTGCTGTCTGTCAAGCTCTACATTAACAGGACTAGGGAGAGGAAAAAGTTAAAGAAAAGATTCTCAAATGAATGATGTTTGCTTTTCTAGTTGCTCATTAATTTTGGGGAATGCATTTAATTTTAAATATGTTCCAAATAGTATTCTGGATCATGGGGATGGCCTGCTTATTAGACAGATTCAGGAATCTCGTATTTTCCTATTTGCAAAAATGAACACATTACTTCTTCTGTTGTTATACATTTTAGATTGTATGTGACAAAGCCAAGTACATATTTGAGAACATTCCTACAATTTCTTTTGTATTACTACATAAACTCATATCTCATTTAGAAAATTGATGTAAACATATATTTGGAATTGGAAGTGTGTCAATCCCATGAAACAAGTATGCTCAGGAGCAAAGCCCATAGTAAAATGTGTCCGGGACCGGCCACAGCGTTAGTGCAGCTGTGAGGAAGGTTTATATCCTTACTTTCTTCGAAAAAAAAAAGAGACATATCTCAGTCATTACTCCCAGCAGGAAGCTTCAACACTTCATCTAACCTTGTGTAACCAGACAGTGAGTGTCCTTTGACCTAGTTTTGCTCTAGGCAAAGATAAATTTGCCAGGGAATAAAAATTGGATACAAGCATCGCGCTTTTCTGTTCCTGAAAGGAACCCTACATGGCCCCTCCCTCATTCTAGTAAATAAGAATATAAATTTAAAATATAACATTTATTTTTTTTCTTTGTTAGAAATTTTCATACATTTATATAATGCATTCTGGTTACCTCACACCTACCTTCTCATATTTTCTTTCCTTCAATATTAATTCTCCCTCTTCTTTTGAAGTCCCCTTCTCATATCCTTTCCTCTTTGTGACCCAGTGATTGTAATACGGGCCATCTTTGTGAGCTTAGTTCTCTGAAGTATCCCTAGAGCCTGGTGGGCTCTTCTGTCATTACAAAAGTGAAGAGATCCTCCCAGAGTGAACTAGTACCCAAAAGTTCATGGGGGTTAGGTATGGTATAGTCAGTAACTCCCCATTCATGCTTATCTGATATGATCGGAATCTATGACGGCCAGTTCAATGGTATAAACAAATTCTTATTAAATTGCAAAGCTCTGAATAGCCCCTCCATTTGGTCATACACCTTGGTCTCCCTAAGAGCATCTACTTCAGAAAATTTAGGAATGCGCATATTTTTCCTCACTTGCTTGGAGCTGGATTTTCGAAAGCTTTATGCCAATACTGCATTCAACTAGTATTTTTCTCAGTGACTTGAGACAAAAGCTTCAGGGTAGTTGGAATGTGTTGAGACTACCCTCTTTAAACAAAGATATACAAAGCTGACTTTCCTCCTGAGAAACCAAGTATACAGGAAAAGGTATCAAGATGTCAGTGCTCTCTTCTTCATCTTGGGGCTTAAATACCTACCCTCTTAGTTCAGTCAGTTTAACACAAATTGAATTAAAGTTTTCTCCAGTAACCCAGACCCAGAAAGACAATTATGTGCTCACTCATAAGTGGTTTTTAAACATAAAACAAAGAAAACCAGCCTACAAATCACAAATCCAGAGAACCTAGACAACAATGAGGACCCTAAGAGAGACATACATGGAACTAATTTACATATGAAGTAGAAAAAGATAAGATCTTCTGAGTAAATTGCTAGCATGGGGACCATGAGAAAGGGTAGAAGGGGAGGGTAGAGGCAGGGAGAGGAGCAGAGAAACATGTAGTGCTCAATAAAATCAATGAAAAATATATGTCATATAAGGTATTAGAAAAATATTACATGAAAAGGCAGAGTTCAAATTCATACAAGAGACTCAAAGGAAAAAAAAGAGCCTTCAAAATGTCTTAGATTTTTATAGTGAAAGTTTTGCTTTGTATAATCATATTTTAAGATTATTGAGACCACAAATGTCATATTTCACATTCTATCAATGAATCTGATTTCAAATTCTATTTTCAAGGTTCATAGATTTGTTTTTAGCATTTATTTTTATATATCCCTTGAGATATATCACTTTTTTTCTCTTAACTCATCTGTTTACTTAAATTGTAATCTTCTGGGAAGGAAAGAGCTGACTTATTTATTAAAGTTTTCTCCTTAATTACAGCTCCGAATTACACATTGAACAATATTCACCAAAAATGGAATTTACAACAGTGTCTAACTTGAAATAACATAACATCCAGCATAATATATATATAGTAAATTAAGCTATTCTACAAACTATAGAAACCATAATTTTCCCTTTCAGTTAAGCTGCTATGGCAAATAAAAATTAGCATTTAATTAGCACAAGAAAAATGTGAATTGTTTTAACACATATTGCTGGAAAGGAAAAAAAAATCTCTTTATAATTTTAATGTTCTGACCAACTATGGAGATAAGCAAATTTCTGTTTAATGATTAATTCTCTGATTATTTATTTCTAAACTTCTTTCAAAAATTTTAATTTTAAACATGTATTAATCCTGTGTAAATATGGTGTTGAATATCAAAAATGAATACCTTTATACATCTGTGATATCACTAAGTAGAAAATCTGATATTCTTTTCTTTTATATTGTCTGCAACTGAAAGTTTAAGGATAAAATGCCAGCTGAGTTTTAGTTTTGAAAGACTTAATGTCAATGTGAAAACAAGCATGTTATCGATATGATGTTATCTATATGATGTTATCGATATGATGCACGGTTCTTTTACTGTACCTGTGTATGCAAATTGCACAAGATCCCACAGTGCATTTGGGTCTATGCCTTCCATCTTGATCTCCTCTTGCTTGGCTTCACAAACATCACTTGTAAACATGGCAGCAAAATAGTCAGAGACAGAACTCAGAACAAGCCTGAAAGAGTCATAGGGTCTATTTTAGCCAATGGACATACAGCACAGAACAATGAGTTCACCAGACATAACACGGAGCAAAGAATCAGCACAATTGTTTTGTTGGTCATGGTTGCATCTCCTAGTTCCTGTAGACATATATGCAAGCGCATTTGTTGTATAGTATATTGACAGAATCCTTTGGCTATATATAAAGTAATTTTATAGATGACTCACAAATTAGTTTATTAAATTATGTGATACCTAACCCTGATTTCTTCAGTACATCCACAAAATTCATTTCCACTGGCATGGAAGCTCTCCTTTTATGCTTGTTTCTGTGTCTAATTTACAGCTTTGTTGGCACTGCATTTTTTTCTTTATTTTTATTATAATTCATTAATTTAAAATGACAGTATCCTTTTTTTACTTGAAATACTTTGAAAACATACAGTTCTTTTGACTCTGATACTCATTTCTTTAGTTGAATAATCATATAAAGTGCAAAATAGAATTTCTTTCAAGTGTTAAGAAAAATGAAATCATAATCCACAGGAAAGTAAATGGAACTACAAAATGTTGCACTGGGCCGGGTAACCTCGGCACAGAAAGGCAAGTGCCATATACTGTAACTCCTGTGTGCATCTTAGTTTCCAAGTAGTAGATCTCTCAAGCTGAAGTGAGATATGTCAGGAAGCAAGAAGATTAGAGACAGAGTGGGGTAGAAGAATATGTGGTGAATATAGTGCCAATGCATCACATATATTAATGAAATTTTTCAACAGAATTACATTTAAAAACAACTAAATAGGGGCTGGAGAAGAGATTGCTCAGTGATTAAGCACAGCCTCCCCGGCTCTTCTGGAGTGCCTAGTTTCAAGTCCCAGCAACCATGACAGCTAACAATTGTCTGTAATTTGATAAATTCAAGGAAATTATCCCTTCTCCTGCCTGCTTTAGACACTAGGCAAACATGTGGTACACACACAAAATGCAATGAATAAAATAAAATGAATTATTGAAAAAAGTAAATTAAATAATAGAAATTATACTTTCAAAAGTACAGTGTAAAGTGTACCCAATGACCCATTTAAAATTAAGCTATGCATTACCTTTCGCCAGCATAAGAGGTTATGATTTGCTTCGTTAGCCAACATTAATCTGTCCCCAGACACATTTGTGCTACATAATGACCACTATATGAAATTTTAACAAAATAACTTTGCTTGCTGCTCTCTGTTTCATCAAGAATTTAAAACTGTGATGTGCATTTGATAGTAAAATGTATTAATTTCAACTTTTTTCTTAATATTTGTCATTTGTTTTTGAAGCAGGCTCAATCCTGTCAGTCAAAGAATATGTTCTCTTTAGACCTTTTATAGTGTAGCTCTGAAGACACTCCATTATCCTAGCTTTCATTAATCAGAATTCTTTTTCTAGTTTCATCTGCAATAACTTATAACATTCTTTTAGTTAACGAAGGAGTCTAGATTTATTTCATTTATTTGGGAAGAGACTGTTTAATTTTGTTATCATCTAGACTCTATTGGTCTTTTAAAAATTAGATTTCAAATTTAGTGTTTTTCTGATGTAATATGTCATATATTTATATTTTTTCTATTTCTCTTATATTTTAATAGTTTTTACAGTGAAAAACATACATATTTTAACCCAACATACTTTTACTCTAATTTTCTTAACATAGGTAATAGTTAGGTTGACCACTTGCAACCAAAGATTAAAATTTATTTTCATATATTTGTCACCTTTTATACAATTCACTCACTGTGTCTAACAAAATTTGTGTTTTAGAAATTTAAAATATCTTATAGTGTAAGCTGTAATTTGTTTGATATTGAGCATTTATTGTTTACTATAGCTTACTTTACGTGATTTCAAGTTATTAAAAATAAATCATTTGCTATTTTTATATACCAATAACAAAATTACTTATTTTCTATTGTCACGTTTATATCATTTTTGATTATTTAAATCCAAATCTTCGCTACGGGGTAAGTTTGCATTGTATAAGACATATCACATCACCCTTCTCCTCAAGTGGAAACTACGGGAGAAACGTTATAACATTTTATTATTATTTTTTTGTTTAAAGTTTCTATCTTTCCCTTTTTTAGTTTAGTTTGTCAATATGTTTTTCTCTCTGGAAGGAAGGGAAGGGAAACTTTTAGAGAGAGAGCTTCTCTATATAACAGATCTGGTTTTCCTGGAACTTGCTTTGTCACCCAGCTATGCTTTCCTCACACTCACAGAGATCGACCTGACTCTTCCTCTCAAGTGTTGGGTTTAAAGGTGTGCAACAACACCCCCTGGCTGGTATGTATTCATTTTTTAAGTTAAAACTTAGGGCATGTTCAGTTTTGTGTAAGTATAGTAAATTTTAATAATATTTTACATTGTTTTTTTAATTATGATATCCTTAGGCAATTTTATTTATCTCTCCATCCCCTCTATGGGTACAGTTTTTTTTTTCTCAAATTTATTTTGAATAGTTTGGCATTTGCAATTAGAATCACAGTTTTATGAAGACTTTTAAACAAAACTGTAAATATTTTATTCTAATAGTTTGTTGTATATTTATTAATCTTAAGAGCATTCATTTACTTTCAACATCCCTTTTGAAAGCATAACTTTTAAAAATATATTTAGAAATAAATGTGACAGTATATTTTTATTTATAATATGAAAATAATAATGATAAAAGGAAAATAATATGAATCGTAGTTAAAAGGAAGTTTTCACAGCACAGAAGTAGCTCAAAGTTTGTGGTAATGTACTAGAAATCTATGCATTCTGAGGGTTATCAAGAAAAGTTTACTCACAGACTCAACATGGAATTACAATTTTAGCCAGCTAATTTTATTTTTTATTTTTATTATAATGACTTTTTATTGTTCTTATTTAGGTATATATTTTCCTCTGCTCCCCTCCTATTTTACTTTCTCTCATGATCACCATGCTCACAATTTACACAGGAGATCTTATAATTTTCTACTTTCCATGTAGATTAGCTCTATGTATGTCTCTCTCTGGGTCTTCTTTTGTGTATAGGTTCTCTGGGGGTTGTGAATTGTAGGCTGATGTAGGCTGTTTTTTTTTTTTTTCTTTTGTCTTATGTCTAAAAGCCATCAGTGTTTTTGATCTTGGCCATTTTCACAGGTGTAAGATGGAATCCCAGGGTTGTTTTGATTTGCATTTCTCTGATGGCTAAGGATGTTGAGCATTTCCTCAAGTGTCTGTCAGCCCTTTTAGATTTGTGTGCTGAGAGTTCTCTGTTTAGGGATCTCCATGCCATTGCGTAGGTAAAATTAACATAGCAAAATGGCAATCTTACCAAAAACAATCAACAAATTCAATGCAAAGCCCACCAAAATACAAGCAAAATTCGTCACAGAGCTTGAAAGAATGATACTCAGCTTTTTTAAGGAAAAGCAAAAAAAAGAACCCAGTATAGCCAAAACAATCCTGTACAATAAAGGAACTTCTGGAGGCATCACAATCCCAGATTTTAAACTCTACTACAGAGATAAAGTACTGAAAACATCCTGGTATTGGCATAAAAACAGACAGGAGGACCAATGTAACCAAATTGAAGACCCAGATATTAACCAACACACCTACAAACACCTGATTTTTGAGAAAGAAGCAATAAATAAACAATGAAAAAAGAAAGCATATTCAACAAATGGTGGTGGCATAACTGGATATCAACATGTAGAAGAATGAAAATAGATCCATATCTCTCACCATGTTCAAAACTCAAGTCCAATGGATCACAGACTCAACATAAACCCAAACACACTGAACCTCATAGAAAAAAAAAAAAAGCTAGGAAGGACACCTGAACACAGTGGCATACAGAACACTTCCTAAATATAACCTCAGCAGCAAAAACACTGAGAGTAATAATTAATAAATATGGCCTCCAGAACCTCCAGAAACTGAGAAGATTCTTTAAAGCACAGGACACAGTCAACAAAGACGAAATGTCAGCCTACAGAATGGGAAAAGATCTTCACCAACCCCACCTCAGACAGAGGGCTGATCTCCAAAATATACAAAGACCTCACAAAATTGGTGATCAAAAAAAAAAAAAAAAAAAACAAATAATACAATAGAAAGATAGGTTCCAGGCCTAAAGAGCTGGCTAGTTTTATGTCAACTTGACCTAGCTGTAAGCATCTGATAGGAGAGAACCTCAATTGAGAAAACACCTCCAAGAGATCAGGGGGTAACCAGACAAACCTCTAGGGCTTTTTAATTTAGTAGTTGTCAGTGGACTAGTGTTTAGCTCATTTTAGATGGGAATACACCTGGGCAGGTGGTCCTTGGTTTTGTGGGAAAGCAAACTGAGCAAGTCGTGAAGAGCAAGACAGTAATCAGTATTCCTCCATGGTCTCTGCATCAGCACCTTCTTCTATGTTCCTGCCTTGTTTGATTTTCTCTCCCGACTTACTTTCATGATTATGGTGGTGGTACTAGCTGTGGTGGTGGCAATGAATAGTGTAATGAAAGGGTAAGCTGAGTAAACCTTTTATTCCCCAAGTTGCCTTGGTCATGGTGTTTAATCACAGCAATAGTAACCCTAAGAAAAAAATAGGAAAAAGGGGACATAAAAAGCCATAACATTAGATAGGAATAAAATATACTTATACAGATTCTTAGTTCTTCACATAAAAATACTTATATGCTTTATGTTTGTGTTTGTGTGTGTAGATTAAGGAAACCTTGTAAAAAGAAAAGAAAAAGAGAAGTAAAACATAACAAATAAAAGATAAGACTTCATGCTTATGAATAAAAGGAAACACATAAAACTAACGGGCTTATCAACGGAATGCATTTTGGTGCTCACATGAATAGGTGAATTTTGGCATTTTTTTTAACCTCTAAGAAAGCTATGAGGAAAATGAATTACTCTAATGAAATTTTTTTCTGAAACTTTTATCATGTAGTTTCACCTGCTATGTTCTTTAAATTCTATTTAATATGACTCAGGGTCTGTTGTTAAACAACATGCACAGAAAGATACATTACCTGTTTAAAAAAATAAATATCTTAATAATGTGATTATATACTTAAGAAGCATCTTCTAGAATTTATAAAATTGGAAGTTTCGTTAGTTTCACATTAATGCTTAGGATACTAGCATATTAGAAGCAGTTAAATTTATCACATTTCGTGCATTTGGTTGGGCATTAGAAACTTGCAAATATTGATATTTTCAAACATTGACAAAATGGTTAAGATACAAAAAAACTAAATTCATGCCAACTGGTCATGCCTACTTTCTCACATTTTGAGATTTTTAAGGCAGGAGAATCACCAGATCTGGTTATGTAACATTAGCAGATAATAAATAGAGGTAGGCTAGAGAGTTGGCTCACTCAACAGTTAAGAGCCTGACTACTCTTTCACAGAAAATGACTTTGATTCCTAGTATCCACACGGCAGCTCACAGTCACCTACAGATCCAATTTTAGGGAATCTGATGTCCTCTTTTAACTTTTGAAGATCGTAGGCACATATGTAATGTAAAGACATACACGCAGGCAAAGCATTCTTCTGTTGTGGAATATAGCTTAAACTATGTAAAGATGCATTGCATTTGTTTATGCTGCATTTGTTTAATGACATAAAGATGTGTTGTTTTGATGTTCTAAGACACCCGGTTGGTTTAATAAAAAAATGAATGGGCAATAGTGAGGCAGTGGAGGAATAGGTGGCACTGGTGGGCAGAGAGAATAGATAGGAGAGGTAATCTAGGCTCAAGGAAGAAGAGAGGATAAGGGAGAAGTGTGGGAGACTCTGGGAGCCAGCCAGCCAGGAAGTCATGGAAGAAGCAGGAAAAATAGGACATACAGAGTCTGGAAAAGTAAATGGCCCAAGGCAAAATGTAGATGAAGAGAAACAGTTTGAATTAAGTAACAAGAGCTTGTGGGACAAACATAAGATAAGGCTGAGCATTCATAACTAATAAAAATTTCCATGTCATGATTTGGGGCTGATAGTCTGAGGAAACCTGATACATACTTACATATTAAAGTAATGTCAATAATATAATAACAATTAATTTTATTTAAAAAGCATAGCAATAAACAAATATTAAATCTAGCCAATTAAATAAATGTGTGATAATTGATCAGTTTTATCAAAGTGATATTGCTATCTCCATAAATATCTGAATACATCTCTATAAGCATGAGTATTTCAACATAAACCCAATCAGCTTGTATTTACACACAGGAAGGTCACATTTTGAAGAGCAAAATATTTTGTGACATACAGTGTGCAAGTTTAAATCATCAAATGAAATCTTCTCTATCAGCTCAAGGAAAATCTTTCCAGCTCCACAATAGACATATATTAAGATGAATCCTGCACTTAGACTTACTGACACAGAAGATTTGAATTAGAGTCTAGGATTTAATGTTTGGCAACAACCCAACATGTGTTTATTCAGCTGCAGTTACTCCAAGGGAATCTGGGGCAAAAATTGCATCAGTGAGAGAAAATCTCTTATTGGGTCACTAAATTCTTTGCAAACCTATTAAAGATTCCTATGTTCCACTTCAGTTTACTATGGTGTTTGAAACTGTCAAGCTCCCTCTTTTTAAAACCATCTTTTAGTTATAGAGCAGTGGTGAATTTCTTATCTCAGCTTTACCTCTTAGTCGGTGACTTCTCTTTCTTTTACTCCTGACCCTTTCTTTGTCAAATGCAGTGCACTTCTGTGCTTTTCCTTAATATTAGCTTTTGCAAAACCACTCTTTAGAACCGCTTTAATAATCTGTGCTATGATTCGAAATTTAACTGTTCTGCCACAGTGCAATTCAAAATATGGCCAAATGTCACACCAGCATTTAACTGTCTTCAGAATAAATTCACAGTGCTCTGCCTGGTAATTTTCTTAGATTCACTTATTCTTATGTCCGATTGTTATGGCATTAGGAATCTTCCAGGTGGTATGAATGAAGTTTTTAATCATGTTTCCCTGAACTCCTTTCCCTATTTTAAATACCATCATTCTGATTGTCTAGGTTTTCTATATCTTCTTTCTAAGGCAGAGACATTCTGGGTCAGTGTCAGCATTACCCATTTGCTTACTTTAAATACAACACAAACTCACCTTCTCTTTGTCTGTCTTTCCTATGTCCTATTTGTAAGGCAGAGACATTCTGGTTAGTCTTAACTTTACCCAAAGGAAGCAAGACATTTCTTCCAAAAGGCTCCATTGTCCCAGCAAGAGTGATCTGAATCCTTTGCCATTGAAAGCCTCATGCTCTGAGCACTTCATCCTTCAGCCTCCACACACTCCTCATCTCTAGGCAAGGAATGGATCAAGCACTAATACACCAGTGCCTAAAATTCACTCTGTGAAGCACACTGTATCTATCTGCACGAAGAAAATCCTCCATCTCTGTGGAAGACTGAAGGAGGCACAAGGTACTTGAAGTAGATAAAGGAATTTACTATCATTCACTACTGGGTTAAAACTGAGTATTATTGGTCAAACATATTGTGTTGTAAACATAGACTTTATATTATGTGGATATGACAATTCTACTTCTTTTCTTTTTTTTTTTTTCTGAGACAGGGGTTTTCATTAGTTATGGAGCCAGTTCTGGAACTTGCTCTGTAGACCAGGCTGGACTTGAACTCACAGAGATCCGCCTGCCTCTGCCTCCTGACAGCTGGGATTAAAGGCATGTACCAACCGCACCTGGGCATGACAATTATTTTTAATGGAAGAATATTGAATAAACTCTTACCATATGACTGATACAACCTACGGAATTTGGCTTTAGTGTTTTCTCAAGTGTTTAGAATTTTTGCATAATGATAAGATTATGTGAAATATTAATGAGTTTTATTTTTCAAATAATGAAATTATTAAATTATCTTCTAATTTAGACTTTAGAATGTAGTATCTAAACACCAATAATACTAAATCTAAGAACTATGCTTTTGTCAATTTTTTTTCTGTTTTATCTTTCTCATCCACTTCTTTTCTCTTCAACTCCCTCCTGCATTTCTCTCCTTTCTTCTTTACTTCACTTTCTAACCATAATCTTAGATGTTTGAGAATATGTTCTTTGAAGAAAAAGTATTTTTGTTAATTCATATGCCAATAATTAAAATATATATTTTTTGGATTGAGATTATCTTGATCTAAATTCTAACAGATCCCATACTCTGAAAACAGTTCAATTATTTAATATAAGCCATTTTCTTTCATTATAAGATGGAAGGAATCATAATTATTTATACTGCTTGCTTATGAAGGCACATATAGGTAATAAATATACTTTTGAAATTCAATAATTTGAATATTAGTTTTATCCAAAGATTGAAAGCACAGCATGATTTATATAGAAACCCAGAATTTCAAATCATAGAATTAGATTTTCTTGTCCCAGTCAAACATGAACATCTTATTATCATTTAAATTATCATTTCATCAATCTATAACTAGATAGATCAAATAAATACATTTTTCAAACAGATACATGACAACCTACCCTTCATTTCCCTCTTTAGACCCTATTATTATGAATAAGCTTGGAAGTTTATGGTATATGATCATCCATCATCTTACTAATAATAATCAAACTTATTGACTTCTTCTCTTTGTATAACAGATTACCCTAAACTACTGATGACAATATATGATTATCTTAGTATTTTTCATAGTATCAAACCATGAATAAAGTCAGTATTTTTAAAACAATACTTTGAAATTAAAATAAAATTGCATCATTTCCTCTTTCGCATTTATCCCTCCTAATTCTCCCATATATACATTCCTCGCTATCTTGCAAATTCATAGCCTTTTTAAAATTGTTATGTATATTTGTGTGTTTAAATATGGATATATGGTATAAATGCAAACTTCTCAGTATGTTTATTTATCACTAAGGTATTATTAGCCCTTTAGAGCTTTCCATTTAAAGAAACTTAGACTTGTATTAAATTACGTATGTGCAAAATCATGACACTTTAGAAGTCTAAGTAACTGTGGCCATATAGTTAGAAACTACCATAAGCTATAAAGAACATTATCCTTACTTGCTTCCCAGATTTTAAAGTTAAGTTCTTGTTGCCATAGACACCACACACTTCAGATACACAACTTAGAACAATCCATCTGAAACTTCCCTGGAAATCTGGTCTTTCAGATCTGCCTCTCAATTTGTTTTGCACATTAACATAAAAATGAAAATGTCTTGTGTTTTTAAACAAATATACATAAAATTATGAATTAATTATTAGAATGAAGCAAATTTATTCAGATAAAATAATAATAGAAATAAACCTGACAAATATAGCTAAAATTTTAAGTATATTCTATATAAATATAGATTAAGAATTATTTGCATTTTTCATACATATTGCATGATACATTTCTATCAATAATGGCAAACATTTCTTATTCTTAATTAGTTTCTAGTAAATGACATTTCAGTTTCATAGTAATATTTTGAAAATAATTGGACATAGTAAATTACTGTATTTCTCATCATGGGTAAAAATTTGTGTTGCATATTATTTGTGTGTGTGTATTTGTATGTATGTATATGAATGTGTCTGCATGTGATATGCATATCTGCCCTTCATAGATATTATACACACAATACTGATTAATTTTTAAGTGTATAGGAATACTATCGAAAAGATTTCACCATTTGGATATTTTTTTCTTTTTATTAACTTTATATTACATGAAATTGTCATGGAAATCTAAAATTAAAACTTCTTTTTCTCTTCTGACTTAATTTTCTGGAGAAAAAAAAGAAAAACACCTTTTTCTCTTGCTATCTACATGGAATTGGATTCAGTTTCCCCATTGATGCATAAATGCATTATTATGAAAATATTTACTAAATTCTAAGGGACTGGAAATTTTGCTGGACCTCACATCAATAGTTCATAATACACGGTAGAATAACATTAGGTGTAAGGGAGCTATCCTTCTGTCAACTCCAACTGTTTCTTTTATGTGCCTTTAAGAAAGCAAAGGAACAACCAGTATTATTACTTGCTTAGGATTTCCATGTTGTCAGTTTCTACACCATAGTTACAGTATTACTATGTACTCTTTCATGCCCTGACCCAATCAATTCATGTGTGTCATTCGTTGACTTAAGAAAATACAGAAGATAACGACAATTTTCTAAAACCTATTATTAAAAAAATGATACAATATTTATGAATATTGGTTGATAAAAATATTTGTTTTCTGGATCAGTTGGGATCAGTTGGAGACAGTGACTCAATCTCTCACAAAACTCTTTGAAAATATCTATAATATATATATATATATATATATATATATATATATATATATATATATATATCTTCCTTCCCTATGGGATTCTTTCTATGATCTTCAATACAGTTAGAGTGATGTTCTCTGTTAGGGAACAGCACACAGTCATAAGATGGACATATACAAAGACAGACAGGGACAAGGAAGAGACAGATTCACAAGACAACCTTCTTCAGGCAGTCACAAACTCAAACTGATGTAACAGATAGAGAATAGAAGACATGAGAGCATGAATAGAGAATTTAGATCCCGATTGGCTCTTCATTAAATCACCTTGAGTGAAAGTGCTTTTATTTATTTTCTTAATGCAACGGCAATGAATTATTAGTAATTCAGAGTTAACCACTAAGACATATAGTATACACAAGTATGCATATTATTATAGGAATATTTATTTTTAAGTCTTTAGATTTATTTTGTTTATGAATAGTTAAATAGTTAAATTATATTGTTAGTTCCCCTCAACGTGAAGTAACAGTACAACAACCCAAGTTCTCTGAAAACTTATGGTTCCTTCTTACTATAATGCTCCAAATTCTGAAGGCTAGACAACAACTCTTATAAATATGCACAATTCCAATACTGACATGCCCGTACCTATGAGCAGGTATTTTTCGATTCCCAACAATTAGGATGACATCACAGAGCTGTTGTTGCTTTAAATAATTCTCCATCTTTCTAAATGATTGCTCAGCATGATGAACAGCTTGATAGAATTCTTCAGAGCTACTGGAATCCAAATCACTTTGAGGTGTCAGTGAGTGACTAGTCGCTGTCAACCTATAAATCACACACAGAGACAGAAAGATGATGTTTATAAAGTGTCAGTAATGGTCTAGAGAGTTCTGTCCAGTTTTACAATTTAGGAAACTTTATTTAAAGATATGTTCATGGAAATCAGGTAAAAAAATCATAGAACTTTTAAATAAAATTATTTGTTTTAGGAAGCAGTAAATGAATTGAAAACAATGTATTTTCTTGGCTTAAAATGTGACTTAAAATAAATTTTCGTTATAAAAATATCAAGTAAGTGAATCTGAAAAGTGTCAAAAATAGTATATTGATTAAATATTTATTCAAAAATTTATTATTGTTGGACATTAAAATGTGTTTAAAAGTTTTGTGATCTACCAACGAGAATACTAAGCCACAATAAACCTAAGAAATCTTTCTATCTTACTGGGCAACACTAGTAAACCGGAAAGTCATTGCAATAAGAGAAGTATGCGAGCTCACAAAGACAGCTGTCGTAAATTCTTACTCATATGAAGATTCTAATAAAGAAAAACCTCATGCAATGTGAAAATAAAATGATTGTGATTAGAGGCTAGAGACATGAAAGGTAAAAAGTGGTGGTAAATGTTTGCCAGTAAGTACAAAATGACAGTAGTATAGAAAGCTGAAGTTGTGTGACTCGGGTACACAGGTAAAGGCTATAGTTGACGAATCACGTCATCAGGAGAAAATTTTGAATACTCTGCTACAAAATGATGAATGATTGACATAATGAATATACTTATTAGCTTTGTTCTATCAATTCATAAGTTATGCCTATTAAAAGTTCATAGTATGCCTCATAAACTTTTATGATAATGCTTCATTTAAATTTTCTTAGCATTATTATTGCACTTTAACTTCCATAATCAATACAAATAAAACTCTATTAAAAACTATGTTTCATAATAAATTCAATGCAAAACTACAAGTACTTTAAATTTTAGAAGTTGGTAAAAACAAACAAAGAACAACAACAAAAAGAAAGCTTGTGATATCCTTGTTTTAGAACATGACCAAAATTAACAAGGATATTGCAAGGAATTAGTTGTAAATATCTTCAACACACTAGCAAAACTCTTGAGCAAAATATTGGCAATGGAAATAAAAAGTCTTCAATAAGGAGGAGGGGCTTGGCGCTACCTTAACTTGGTACACCATACTTTGTTGACTCCCCAAAGGAGGACTTACCTGCTCTGAGGAGTGAATGGTGGGTGGGATTGAGGTAGACAGGAGGGAGGGAGAGAGGGAAAGAGGGAGGGAGGGAGGGAGGGAGGGAGGGAGGGAGGGAGGGAGGGAAAGAGGGAGGGAGGGAGGGAGGGAGGGAAAGAGGGAGGGAGGGAAAGAGGGAGGGAGGGAAAGAGGGAGGGAGGGAGGGAGGGAGAGGGAACGGGGGTAGGATGTAAAATTTTACAACTTTTACATATTTTCTTATTTAAAAAATAAAAATGTCATGTATCAGAATTAATACTGAGTTAATTGATTAACTCATTTTAATTATAGAAAGGCAGCTGGCCCATCATAATCAAATTTCCTATCGATTTAAACTTCTTTTCCATTGAGATTGAGAATGAGATTAATAGGTTCCTTGTTCAACCAGCTTTGGCAGTCCTGTAGAACACAACATGAAGCGAAGTAAAGCTGTTATTGATAGGGAAGGTGAATAGACGTTATCAACTAGAAAAGATGCTTCTGTGGGTCTAGAGGAGTCAAAAGAATTCACAGAATGTCTACTACACATGAATTCATTAAAATTATGGGTTATTTGTTATGGCATTATTCATCTTTCCACTAATATTATTTTTAGAGACTTTTCAAGTCTCCCTTTAAATATGTGAAACTAGAACAAGTTTTGCTCTGCCACATATTTCTTTTTTCAAATATTTACAATCCATAAGTGCCAGAGAAGCAGCATGATTCAGGACATGTTTTAAAAATCTGGTACAAGTAGGCATCATTACAGCACACTGCCACGCAAGAGCATGCCGTTTGGAGATTCACAAAACTCCTTGAAAGGAGCATTTTAAAACTAACAGTACCATAATTATAAAGTCACAGGAACCAAAGAAAACTGAAACAGAAATTCAACTTGGTAAATACATGGAGCATTTCTCTAAATTAATAAATAGAACCCCGAAGAATCGCCCCAGTTTTGTTTGAAGCTAAATGGGTAAAATGATTCCACCCGGATCCTTTTATCACGTTACCTATAAGTTTACTAAAGCACTTTAGTGTGAAAGTTTTATGATTACTGAAGATATTGTAATTTACTAAAAGTTATTAAGAAAGAACATAATAAGCTTCTTCAAGTCCCCTAAGTTGGGGGTGAATGTACTATTAAATAAATTGGTTAATACAAGTTTAATTCTTAATGAGATTCTAGAAGTATTTAAATTAAAGGGTAAAATAGGGGGTCAGGAACTGCATATTTTAAACTATCTTGTACAAAATCAAGCTGGAATTTTTGACATAGATTGGTTAGATGACATTTAGTTCCCATTCCATATGGATGAGCTACTTGCAGGTGACAGTTGGTGGTAGAGGGAATATCTTGCTTTTTTGTTTTTCATGTGGACAGTGGTGGGTGCTATGATGAATGGCTACAAACCAAGACACACAAGGACAGTTAAAAGTGGACTTAGTGGGTTAATTAAATAAAATACGGGAGGATATCAAAGGCTCTGCTGTGTGGTATGTGAGAATTTGGAGGAAAATATAGGGTATATATGATCATATTTAACTGTATATGTATGAAATTCACCAAATTAAAAACATTGAACAAAAAGAATAAACATAAGAACAGGTAAACAGAAATTGGATGTCAGGTTATTTTTTTCCTGAAATCATTTTCTCCTCCACTTTTATTTTTCTAAAAACTTTCACGTTTTGATTTCATCTATATCATGACCAGAAATAATTCAGTTTCTTCAAGGTCTTTTGATCTGTCAGATAAATGGTTATGTAGGTTCAACATGATTTTCTCTTGCACAATTCTCATAAATCATTTCTTAATCTCAAACTTTGGTAGTATTAATGCACCTCAACCTTCAATCTTGGATGAGATTTATAAATGAGTTTTCCACACCAGAACACCTGTTATTTACAAGATACATTTTTTCAATTGATAAATACTTCAGGAATTTAGAAAACACATATTATGTATTTAGGAGTATTTCCTCTGAATATTAAATAAAAATTTTGTTTTTACCATTATTTTATAATATACTCTAGTATTTCCTGTTTAAATATTTAAAATGTTTATGTTCAAATAACAAATTAAAGTGTCTTTAATAGAATGATTATATAGTATAACTTTATATTTATAATAAATAAGTAACAAAGTTTGAAAATATAATAAATAGAATTTTTAAAGTTCAATTATATACTCATATCGAAATTACCACATGATGTAATCATAATCAGCATGAGGTATTTAAACTTATAATGATTTTTGACCTCATGTACTATTCAAGCAATAAATATAACATTCTACTTTATTTTCCAACCATTTGTCCTGAAGGAGCTGCTTCATTCGTTAACATTAATGTCTGTTTTTGACCCATCCAGCAAACCTAAAACTATTGAAAGGTGAGTTTTCTGAATTTTATACCTGAGTGCTATATTTGTATTATTTTCTGAATCTCCTTTTCCCTATTTTAAGTCCCCCTGTAGCCACCTACACTTTGTCTCAAATCTTCTCCAGTAATTAATATTGTTACAACCTATATGTACATATATGTGTATGTATAGCTCTGGTCACATGTAAAGGTGTTGGGGCTGACTACTTGTGTTAAGATAATCTATCAGAGGACTCATCCCTGAAGAAAAGTGATTGTCAGAAATCAGCAGCTATGTACTATCTTTAGTTCTTAGCCAATGTGTATATAGAATCTATGAAATCCCCGCACCCATTTTGACATGTAAACTGGCATAATCATTATGTGTGTCTTCCTTAGTTGACGTCATTGCAAAGATCCATGTATGCTGTTTCTGAAGAGACACACTCATTTTACATATCAACACATCAGAAATCTTCCTTTTGCTACTCATGGTTAATGGAGTTACCTCTTTCTTGGCATGTTGAAGGTATGTTTTTACTACAGCTCTGGCAAGGAGAATGCATGAAGAGTCCAGCAACTATGTACTAGATGATGAATATATGACAAATATTTTTTGAAAGGTTAAAATTTTTAAATATTTCTTTTCTTTTAGAGATTATAATATAATATAAAATATAAAAATCATTTCTCACTTCCATTAACTCCTTCCAAATTCTCATACACTTCTTCTTGTTCTCTTTCAAATTCATGGCATTATTTTATTAAACGTTGTTCTATACATATATCATGATTTTAAATCATTCTGTTATATATATTTATATTCATATGTATATACACTTAAATTTCTGAATACATAAATAAAACCTAATATGTTGTATGGTGTTACTTATGTGTAAGTTTACAGTACTGACCATTTGGTATTTTAAAGGCAAACTGGTATAATTTTGATACATTATTTGCCATGTTTTGTTTGATTGATTACCTTTGTTTGTTTTATGAATTTCAGGGAACAACAATTAACTATTGAAAAATGTATATGTTCAACTATGTTCATGGCAGCATTGTTTGTAATAGCCAGAACCTGGAAACAACCTAGATGCCCTTCAACGGAAGAATGGATGAAGAAAGTATGGAATATATACATATTAGAGTATTACTCAGCAGTAAAAAACAAGGACTTCTTGAATTTTGCATACAAATGGATGGAAATAGAAAACACTATCCTGAGTGAGGTAAGCCAGACCCAAAAAGAGGAACATGGGATGTACTCACTCATATTTGGTTTCTAGCAATAAATAAAGGATAATGAGTTTATAATGCATGTTCCTAGAGAAGCTAAGTAAGAAGGTGAACCCAAAGACAAACACATAGTCATCCTCATGAATATTAACCTTCATCAGGTGATGAAAGGAGACAGAGACAGAGGAGCACGGGACAGAAATCTCAAGGTCCAAATCAGGAGCAGAAGGAGAGAGAGCACGAGCATGGAACTCAGGACCGCGAGGGGTGCACCCACACACTGAGACAATGGGGATGTTCTATCGGGAACTCACCAAGGCCAGCTGGCCTGGGTCTGAAAAAGCATGGGATAAATCCGGACTAGCGGAACATAGAGGACAATGAGGAATACTGAGAACTCAGGAACAATCGCAGTGGGTTTTTGATCCTACTGCACGTACTGGCTTTGGGGGAGCCTAGGCAGTTTGGATGCTCACCTTTGGAGACCTGGATAGAGGTGGGCGGTCCTTGGGCTTCCCACAGGTCAGGGAACCCTGATTGCTCTTCGAGCAGATGAGGGAGAGTGACTTGATCGGGGGAGGGGGAGGGAAATGGGAGGCGGTTGAGGGGAGGAGGCAGAAATCCTTAATAAATAAATAAATTAAAAAAAGAAAAATGTAATAGTATTATTAAATTTAAATCTTAATATCTAATCCACTGTCTAGTGTATAGAGAGTACCTTATAAATAAATGTATTATGAATTCCTATTGTTTTGCATCAAATGCAGAGTTTTTAAGTAATAGAGAATATGATAATGTAATTTTTACAAATTATATTTTTTGCATATTTATATTTACATATAACAGAGTAATTATATTGTGTATATTTTAAAAGTGACAAATTATCTCCTTATGTTCCATCATCACAAGAGCATAAATAATCCAAAATGACTAGAAAAAATGGACCTAGCGTATGCGTAGATCATAAAGTATTGCAATATTAAACAGTAAAAGTAGAATTCTGTTATTAATGAAATATAAGGAATTATTTAAAATATATGTTTATTCATTTTAAGCACACTGGCATTTCAACTCTCTATCAATTCCATAAGAAATGTTCAAATGCTGAAAAAAATATAATGGCTGAAGTTCATAGGGAGATAGATAGATATGATAGATAGGTAGATAATATATAGGTAATATTTAGATGATAGATGACAGACAGTTAAAAATAGAGAGATTGGCACATCTTCTAAACAGAACAGTAAAGCACAATATTATCTAGGGTGCCTTGGATTTGTAAGTTATTTTAGGTGCATTTATATGCACATGGTTATGTGCACATTAGTACAGGTGCCCATAAAACCTAGATCTATTGGATCCACATAACAAGAATTATGGAAGTTTGTGAGCTGCTATGTACAACTAGGAGCCAAATTTGAGTTGTCTTAAAGCAGAGCAAGACCTCCTAACTGCTCAGTCATTTCTCCAGTTAGGAACATTATATTCTTATTACAAACAAGGGCAGTAACAAAATTAGAATACATTAATGAGATAATAATGAATATCTTTAACCCTGGCGACTAAGATTTTTACAAAGATTGTTAAATTAACTTTCAAGGAGTTGTTTTATTTCAGTTTCTCTTCAGGTGTCAGGTTGAATACATTAAAGAAGTTTTTATACTATCAAATAATTGGGAAATAAGTAGTAAAACAATTCTTAGTCAGAGTCTGAATATAGTAAAAAAAAAACAGGAATTATTTGGTGAAAAATTCAATTCCATTAAGCCCAAACAAATTCAGCATATATTTTAGGAATGCATATATCTTCAGATATTTTTATTTATACTGCTGAGATAATGTATAATAGATATGCACATTTAAAACCATTAATCTGTAATCAAAAAAATATTAAAATTTATGAAGAAAAGGATAACAAAAATTGATTTTAAGTGACTAAGTAGACAACTCACCTAGCACTGTAATATGAAAGAGTGAAAACATAATTATCGCATCAGTACTGAAATGTGAGAAAATGTTAAAAATAAATACTTAGCCATGATAAGTACACTGATTTTCAAAGATCTTATTAAACCCCAAAAGAGAAATTAGAATCTCAGAACTATTATAATGAATAAAGTTTAAGCTTCAGGTGTAGATACTTAGATGAGAGAAAATGACTAGAGTCATTAATTGTGATTCTGGGTACAATTAATTTTATAAGATAATTGGGATGTAAATAAGGCTTTTTATCAGAAGAGCTAAGATATAAACAAATACACAGGTAGAGCAGAAATATTTTAGAAGAGATATTTTGTGTTGTTAAAAGTATTCATATAATTTGACTGCTTTAATAAGTTCTGCAGTCTAATTTGTAAGTCTGTAAAATAAACACACAGTTTTTAATTCTTTCTGTAATCCTCATGGAAACAACTTGAGCACATTTGGAATTAAAACTCAAACAGCTGGGTACACCTGTGAGGGATCTTTTTTTTTTAATTTATTTATTTATTAAGGATTTCTGCCTCCTCCCCACAACCGCTTCCCATTTCCCTCCCCCTCCCCCGATCAAGTCCTCCTCCCTCATCTGCTCGAAGAGCAGTCAGGGTTCCCTGACCTGTGGGAAGCCCAAGGACTGCCCACCTCTATCCTGGTCTCCTAAGGTGAGCATCCAAAATTAAATCATTTGAGGTGAGAAAGACTCACCTTTAAACCTGATGTTTTCTGGTAGGAAGATCCCACCTTTAATCTGGAACCCACCTTCTGGGCACAGACATCTAGTGTCAGAGTATATAAAGGACGTTCAAGAAGAATGCTTGCTCTCCCTTTACCTGAGTGCTCTCATTCTGACTGGCAAGTTCATTCCTTCTCTGAGATTAGAGACTACTTCTTACAAATTCTAACATATACTGAATACCAGGTGAGACATTGGACATCATTTGAAATATATAATCACTGTATATCCTTGAACCTTCCCTCAGTAGACAGCCATGGTTAGAGTAGTTGGAGTACACCTTCCAATCATTCTATAAAATTTCATAGGCAGTTAAAGTATATATAGATGACAGATGGATAGCTTGATCGCTAGACAGATAGATTCCTCCTGTAAGTTGCATTCCTCTGGAGAATCCTTACTAGCACAATGCATTTTGTTCACTACTGAGAAAAGTTCTGTAGCTGTTGAAAAAGCAGTTTTGTAAACAGATATCTGTCACCTTGAGGAGTAATCCTAGGACATGAGAGTATTAGTAGGTTAAGCTTATAAAAGTTTTAAGATAAATACTAAAACATATACTTATTATCCATCTAGAAAGCACTAAAATGTAGTGAGTTGTTCGTTGCTGTCCATAATAACATTACAGCTAAATAACCTCAGTTTACCTGTAAAGAGATGCAGACTGCATCTCCTAGTGCTTACTATCATCCCCAAGAAACATACTTGGCTGCAAATGAACCCACAGCCTATGAGTCACTCCATGGAAAACAACCTACCCAGTAAATGGAGGCAGACGATTTCCTGGCATGGCTATGCTAGGATCTTATAAAGCAACACAGCAAATCAAAGTAAGCAGAAGTGGTTGCTGCATAAAGCCGTCATGCTATCTTCAAGAAACCAACTTACTAATACGATTTCACAGTTATAAATACACCTGCAAATACTGGGGCCCGCATCGCATAAAACAAACACTACCGGGCATAAATTGTCTGATGTATCATGCTACATACTAGGTGATATCAATACTCTATGATTCTTTCAAAACAAAAATCAAGAAAACGTTCAATTTTATACTAAAGATCAAGTGGATTTGTTATTCATGCAAAGACAGTTTCATCCAACAGATAAAAGTTGTACATTTTTCTCAGTGTACCCAGATCCTTCTCTAAATTACACCACATTTGGTCCATTCTATGGAAACTGAAGCAGTATCACTTAGTATCCATCAGAGAGGTTAAAGGGAAAGAGAGAGGCAGGGAGGGGAGCAGAGAAAAATGAAGAGCTCAGTAAAAAACAAGATAAAGAAAAAGAAAGGAAAAACAGTTGAATCCCTTTAGTCAAGCTCGTTTAAATTCTTTTAATCTTAATGTTCGAAGAGGTGTTCACAGTATTCAGAAAGCATAACAGCTTAAATAAAGCTTTCGAAATAAGGTAAAGTTAGAATAAAATGTTTTTGTCAAGTAGCTTTAAGGAAAAAAAAAAACCAAAAAGATAATGTAAAGTTTTAGAAAGGCACATAGCAGAATGAGGAACTCGTTAACATTGGGGAACAAGAACAAAGCAACCAAATTAACATCAGCTGATGTGCCTTGTATGATTAATACTTTATATCCATTTCATCCCTCAATCTCATTATATGAGAAACTATTGAAGAATGGTTATACACCCTAAAGATTTAAAGTAGAATTGACTGATCATTTTTATATAAAAAATGTAGTTTTGTGATTCCCTTAAGAGTTTTATGAGCTTCCCTTTCAAGTCAGGCAGCAGTAGTGCACACACACCTTTAATCCCAGCAGGCAGGAGAAAGGTGGATCTCTCTGAGTTCAAGGTCAGCCTAGTCTAAGGAGCAAGTTCTAGGACTGTCTCTAAAGCTGCACAAAGGGAACCTGACTAAAAACAAACAAATAAAACAATTGCCTTTCAAGATAAATATAAAGTAATTGACCCTTTCTTTGTAACTGCAAAACAAGCCTGCCAGTAAAAGACCTGACTGAGAAGAATATCTTGCTTACTTACATTGTTAATCTGTAACAAGTTGCTTGAGTATGAGTGTATGTAAGCTCTTAGGAAAATTTGTTTTTTACCTATAATGCATAAAGTATTTAATCATGTAAGGGATTTGGAAACACGCTGTTTTTTTACTTATGTTCATATTCAAAAACAAAGAAAGACAATGAATTTATTTAACTCACAACTGTTTGTAATTAGGACAAAATAATCACGAGACAAAATTTAGCAATTGATGCTAGACAGTTTTCGAAAGAAAAGTGATAGAAACAAATCAAGTGAGTTAATGGATGTCAAGATACAAAATTCAGCAAGGGAGTTCAAGACCATGAGGGAGAAATCTACATATCTACAGATATAGCTGAGCCAAGCTCCTGGAAACTCAGAAACTAGACCAACAGCTGTGGAGACTCCCTGGAACTGAACACAGCCCTCAATATACGGGGGACAGGGGTAAAGCTGGACTATCTGTGAGGCAATTGGCAGTAGAACCAGGATCTATCCTTGGTTCATAAGCTAGCTTGTTGGGGCCCTTTCCCTATGGTGGGATGACATGCCCAGTCTTAATGCAGAGGAGAGGGCTTTGGTCCAACCCAACTCAATGTGCCCTACTTTATTAACTTTTTGTGGGAGCCCTGCCTGCTGGGAGGAATGGATAGGGGATGGTCTGGTAGGGGAGGGGGAGCGGGAAGAGAGGTGGGGAAAGAATCCTGAATTAAATGTAAAATGAAATTTAAAAAATACATTAAAAATAATGATTGTGAGAAAAGTAAAGAGTGATAGCAATGTGAAGAAAAACAGCTAGAATATTATCCTGTTACAAATTAAAGAAAAAATTGGATCACATGATTCTTTGATTTTTAAATATATATAAATATACTCTTATAAAGCGTAGACATATAAATTGTTAGTTATTAAGGGATCACAAAACTTATTATCTTCTATATGTGACTATTTCATTACTTTCATAAAATTTTAAGTGAACTGATAGTTTTTATGAGCATCTGTACACGTTAAACAGATTGGTGAAAAATTAAACAATATCAAAGGATATGCACCCTTTATCTGGTCCACAGAAAAATATCAGGGTTATTTAAGGTCATCAATGAAGCCCTAAAAGCATAATATATGAAGATCTCATTGTAAGGTAACGAAGACAGCCAAGTAACTATATCCAGAGAAATGTTATGAGCATCAAAGGTTAAAATATATGGTTGTGGTGGATGTGGTAGAGACTGTGGTTCTTCTCTGATTACTTTTGGAGTTATGTATGTCTCGTTCTCCAAGGTTGATCCAATAGCAGTGTAAGAGGCACCTATTATTCTTAGCACTGGGTAAATAACTGGTGTGTCAATAAAATACATGGTTCAAATTTTCTCCATCCCTATTTAAGATTCAACAAAGTAAGAACTCATTATTCTTAAAAAATGCTTCATTTAATTAAAACATACATGAGATTTCTCATATGAAACAGAAATTATACTTATTCTACCAGCTTACTAATTAATAAATTTTGGCTGAATTATCTTCTTCTAAATAACACTTTAAATAAGAATAATTCTTATATGAAGAAAACTCGTGAGAATCTAAAGGGGATAAAGATAAATAAGGACTGCACCCATATGTAATAACTCACAAACTATTCCCTGTGCTTAGTCTTGAGACTTCTCATTAAATACAGGCCTTTATATAAGTTTTTCTTTTGGAGTTTTGAATAGATGGGAAGATACATGTAGTAAATTCCAAGTCTCAGATATAATTCTGATTGTGAAGCTTCGGAATATCTGCTCTTATGTCTGAGAACTAAACACTTTAGACCCTGAAGCACCAAAACTCTTCCTTGGTTATTCTTTGTATAACTTAGACCAATTAAAAAGGTTAAAAGCTTTTCCCTCAATCTTCACTTAAGTTCACCTTACATATTTGTAAATACTGCAGCAAGTGGGGTGAGTTTCAGGTTGGAGTTGTTTTGATTTTGTTGATCATTTAAGTTATTCCTGCTTTATTTGTTTGTTTATTTTTGAAACAGTGTACCCCCGTATAGCTCAGGCAATTGATAACTCCTATCTAAGCTTTATAAATCCTGAAATTACACTTACATGTCAACTAGCTATACCAGTTAAGTTTTAAAGGTTTATAGTTCTTTTATATTTTAAATATTTTTCTTACAATATATATTTGCTCACTACTTCCCTTAAATTTGATAGATTATTGTTGTGTTGTTTTGTTTTTGTTTAGTGTTGGCAATCTATTATTCCATTTGAATATTTCTGTGTTTCATTCAAAATATCTTGCTGTAAATACACCATCATAATATTTATCTTTTTTATTTGTGTTTTATCAGCTATTTAAAATTTTAAATTATAAGTCTAATAACTATGCAATATACAACATATAACAATTATTTAATATTTTTGAACTACAAAATATCTTGGCAAAATTAAATTTGAATAACAGTATATATTTATAGAAAATTCTGGTACATTGTATCATAATGCTTTAAGGATCTGATTTTTGTATTTAATTCTCATCACATTCAACTAACAAAATAGAATTTGACATTTTGATCTCTTGCATGCTTTGTTGTTGTGTAGCCAACAATGGCCTCTAACTCACTGACGCATGCCTCTACCTCCCAAAGACTGGGAATATAGTTTATATACACAGATAGTTTGTAACATTTAATGCTTTCACAAATTTACTGATATTATTTATATGCCACTCCAGCATGGTTGCAGTTACTAATAAGTGAATTTATGACAATATGAGCAAGTTATCAAAGTCATTTAAAAGTGATAAGGGAAGAATTGGTATTCTTTAGAAAACATCCCCTCCCAGGTTATCCAATTCCACGTTATTATATGTAGTTAAAGAAGAGGTCAGGAATTTGAGAGGAAGTAGAGGGAACACAGAAGAAATTAAAGAGAAAATTTGGAGGATAAAAATGATGAAAATAGTATGGAATTCTCAGTGTATAAAAAACAGAGCTAAAAAGAAAATGGAAAAAGCAAAAATACAATGTTAGATTTATAATTCAATGCTGCAGTGTTCAGTTAGAAGCTGTAGAAGTGATTTTAGTCTCAGTACTGTGAGGAAGTGAGGGGTACAGATGGAAAGAAAGAGATGATATGATAGTGTACATAAGCGACCCCCAAAACTCCACCAAAGAACTTTTACAGCTGATAAACAGCTTTAGTAATGTGGCAGGATACAAGATCAACTCCAAAAAAATCAGTCGCCCTCTTATACACAAAGGATATGGAAGCAGAGAGGGAAATCAGAGAAGCTTCTCCATTCACGATAGCCACAAACAGCATAAAATATCTTGGCGTAAACCTAACCAAGGAAGTGAAAGATCTATTTGACAAGAACTTTAAGGCATTGAAGAAAGAAATTGAAGAGGATACCAAAAAATGGATGGACATCCCTTGCTCTTGGATTGGGAGGATCAACATAGTAAAAATAGCAATTCTACCAAAGGCAATTTATAGATTCAATGCAATCCCCATCAAGATCCCATCAAAATTCTTCACAGATCTGGAGAGGACAATAATCAACTTTATATGGAAAAACAAAAAACCCAGGATAGCCAAAACAATCCTATACAATAAAGGATCTTCTGGAGGCATTACCATCCCTGACTTTCAAACTCTATTACAGAGCTACAGTAATGAAAACAGGGTGGTACTGGCATAAAAACAGAGAAGTCGACCAATGGAATCGTATAGAAGACCCGGATTTTATCCCACAAACCTATGAACACCTCATTTTCGATAAAGGAGCTAAAAGTATACAATGGAAGAAAGAAAGCATCTTCAACAAATGGTGCTGGCACAACTGGATGTCAACCTGTAGAAGAATGAAAATAGACGCATATCTATCACCGTGCACAAAACTCAAGTCCAAATGGATTAAAGACCTCACTATCAGCCTGAAAACATTGAACCTGATAGAAGAGAAAGTGGGAAATACCCTACAACAGATGGGCACAGGTGATCGCTTCTTAGGTATAACCCCAGAAGCACAGACATTAAGGGCAACATTGAATAAATGGGACCTACTTAAACTGAGAAGCTTCTGTAAAGCAAAGGACACTGTCACTAAGACAAAAAGGCAACCTACTGACTGGGAGAAGATCTTCACCAACCCCGCAACAGACAAAGGTCTGATCTCCAAAATATATAGAGAACTCAAGAAACTAGACTTTAAAATGTTAATTAACCCAATTAAAAAATGGGGCACTGAACTGAACAGAGAATTCTCAACAGAAGAAGTTCAAATGGCCAAAAGACACTTAGGGTCGTGCTCAATTTCCTTAGCAATCAGGGAAATGCAGATCAAAACAACTTTGAGATATCATCTTACACCTGTCAGAATGGCTAAAGTCAAAAACACCAAGGATAGCCTTTGCTGGAGAGGCTGTGGAGGAAGGGGTACCCTCATCCATTGCTGGTGGGAATGCAATCTTGTGCAACCACTGTGGAAGTCAGTGTTTCAGTTTCTCAGGAAATTCGGGATCAACCTACCCCTGGACCCAGCAATACCACTCTTGGGAATATACCCAAGAGACGCTCTATCATATGACAAAAGCATTTGTTCAACTATGTTCATAGCAGTATTATTTGTAATAGCCAGAACCTGGAAACAACCTAGATGCCCTTCAATGGAAGAATGGATGAAGAAAGTATGGAATATATACACACTAGAGTGAGTATTTAATATAAATCATTATGCTGTTATATTTTCAAAGATCCTGGAATTATATTCCATAAACTAGCAAATTTCACATACACACACACACACACAGAGAGAGAGAGAGAGAGAGACAGACAGACAGACAGACAGACAGACACAGACACAGACACAGAGAGATAATATTAAGAGCTTAATGAAGGTTAAATATTTAATTTTATTGCTTTATTTGTGCTTAAGTTGTTTTTGTTCTGAAAGGGACATGTTTATCATAAAAAGCTGCCAAGTATAAGGTATTCTGAGGCTTAAATTACATGTTTTCTTTAAGGATGATCACAGAGTAAAAACTTTAGGAGACCATTTATGCTTATATGTAGTCAGTTTAAACATTTTCTATGGAAAAGGTGTATAAGCCTATGTGATATCTTACATAACTTTGCTTCTTATTAACTGTAGAAAAAAAGAAACTAAGATGAACAAATAATCTTTAGTCATTTTCCTGAAAAACTTATCAATATAAAAAATATTTAATATAGTCATGAGATATAAAGTATCAATTAAAGCTTAATTGCCTATTTTTACTTTATTTTTTAAATAAATCGATCAAAATTATCCACATTAACAATATGTAAGTTCTGAGTTTCTGAAATTTTTATTTTATTTCAGGTATATTACCACTATATTTAATTAAACATAATGATAATTGAAGATATGAGTTATAATAATGAAATGATTAGTCTTAAAAAGTATGTGTTAAGAAACAAATTTGATTTAAAATACAACATATAACAATCACTTAATATTTTTGAACTAATGAATATCTTGGCAAAATTAAAGTTTAATTACAGTCTAGATTTATTAATTTGCTAATATATATCCACCATTTCAGGGAAATTACAGTATCAGGCGCTTGAAATTGCTCATCTTACATCCAAATCAAGAGCGATGTCTTTGTTCAGGCCTACTAGTGCTTAGCCTACTTCCACCCTTACACAATCCTGGATCCCTTGCTAGAGAATTATGCCGCCCACAGTGGGTTAGTTTCCCCCTTGCAATCAATAAAGTTCACTACAGAGAGTCTCACAGACCAACCTAATCAAAAGAATTTCTCATTGAGAACCTTTCTTCATTGGATTCTATACTGTGTCAAATTGACAACTGCAAATAACCATCCCATTCTGTTTATTAAAAATATATTATCAGAAACTCATTTTTATATATGATAATATCTACCTCTCATGTTTCCAATCATACTTTCATGTATATTATCTAATAAATTGAAGCCTCCTAGAAAAAGAAAGCTTTAATATTTAACTAGAATTTTGTTTCACTTTACACGATTTTGGATGGTGTAAAAAAGTGGTAAAGATTAGTAAAACAGTATGCACTTATCTGAACAATTGCCCAAGCTATGTTTACTATTTATTTATATTCTCAAAGTGTAAAACTAGCATAATGTGGAATGTTTGTTTCAGTATCTCCCTATACTTTACCGTTAAAGCTTTAAGCTTAGATTATCTAATATTGTTATTTTATTATGAGGTTTAATGAACTATCTTTTTTTAATTATTATTATTGTTGTTGTTGTTGTTGCTGCTGCTGCTTTCTATACAGGGTTACTCTGTAGCTTTGGAGCCTGTCCTGAAACTCACACTGTGTGTAGATCAGGTTGACCTTGAATTTACAGAGATCTGCCTGCCTCTGCCTTCTGAGAGCTGGGATTAAAGTCTTGCACCACCACAGCCTGGCCATATTATATATTACTATCACCTATATTTTATTAGATTATATATATATTGGTTTTTCTAGACAGGGTTTCTCTGTGGTTTTGGAGCCTGTCCTGGAACTAGCTCTTATAGACCAGGCTGGTCTCGAACTCACAGAGATCCGCCTGCCTCTGCCTCCCGAGTGCTGGGATTAAAGGCGTGCACCACCACCGCCTGGCAAGATAATATTTTTCAAGCATGACAGTTTAACCTAGTTAAGGGTTGTGATCCCTTAGTAAGTCCAGGAGTATACAGTTTTTTTTTTGGTTTTTTTTTTTGTTGTTGTTTTTTTGTCTGTTTTTCTGAGAGGATTTTTCTGTAGTTTTGGAACCTGTCCTGGAACTAGCTCTTATAGACTAGGCTGGCCTCAAACTCACAGAGATCTGACTACCTCTGCCTCCCGAGTGCTGTGATTAAAGGCAGGTAGAAGTATCTATTTTTATTTACTAGACTTAAGACCCCAAGCCCTGGTGTATTAAACATTTATCCAAATGATTGACTGTTGGGGCAGGAGAGCTTGCTCAGCATTTTAGAGCACTGCCTGTTCTTCCAAATGTCCTGAGTTCAAATTCCAGCAATGGCACACAACATATCTCTAAGGAGATATGGTGCCCTCTTGATGAAGAAACCTGACAGTCATCCTCATTAACTTACACCATGAACTTACACGTTCAACAGAATCACTATATACAGGCTGCCTATGCATGCTTCATCATTGCCAGGGCAGAAATTTCATTTTTTAGAAAGAAATCATACTCAAATATGCATGTAATTAACCAAATAACATATACAAAATGTATTCAGTTACTCTAGTAATTTTCCAACTTATGGCTTTCCCGTTTATGACTGTGTAACACTCATTTAAGACTCAGGATTATTCTAGTCACCCCATTTCATTATTTCCCTTCACTTAGATTTTGATAGTCACAATTGATTATTTATTCTTTATACTGACTTGAAAACAACCTCCTTCAAGTTTGTGAGTTGCACTGAAAACATGTAACAAAAGAAAGAGATTTAATTATTCAACAGCACGCATCTGCCATTTTGATGTGATCAAAATAATTAATTTTCATTGATTCAGAAAATTGTTTAACTGGAATGGAAGGCAACTCAAAAGTGGATCAATATTATTCTGATCCTCCTCACAATACAATACTTTCAATGCATTGTTTCAACTGCATTTGCCATTGAAGTTCGTGAGTATGTGATATCTCAAAATTTAATTGATATTACAAAACTGTCTTCTGTAAATTGACTTTTCTATGAAGTTTTTGAAAAGTCTTATTTATTTGTAAAATGTATTGGAATTATTAGTTTTTAAAGTTAAACAAATAGAAAACACTTAAAAGTCACAGCATGTAATATTAGAGAATCTTATGGGAAGACATGCATAACCAGAGAGCACAAAGTTGCAGTGCTCTTAATAAAGAATACAAAGGGCCTGAGATCTCACTGGTGGAATTTAATTAAATTCAAATGTTGGAGGTGATGGGTGATGATACAAATGAAATTCAGATACAGAGCCTGCATTTTAAGAAATCATTAAGAATTTCTTAGGTAAAGGACATAAAAGGCTAACAAGAAATTATTCATACATACATATAAAGCTATACACGGAATAATGCCCCTCATGAAAGTCATACATTATCAAATAAAAAGCCCAGTATTTGCATACAATATCTGATACAAGAAGTCCATCTGTATATGTGTTGCTTCTAGTGGTTAATGAATAAAGAATCTGTATTGGTCTTTGGTAGGGTAGAGTAGAGTGAGGCAGGGAAAGCTAAACTGAATTCTGGGAGAAATAAAGTGTAGTAAAGAGATGCCATGTAGCCACTGCCAGGAACAGATGAACCAGAAGCTTCTCAGTAAGCCACAGCCACATGGCGATACACAGATTACTGGAGATAGGTTAATTTAAAATATAAGAGTTAGCCAGAAATACGCTTAAGCTATTGGTCAAAATATTGCAAATAATATAGTTTCTGTGTGGTTATTTCAGGGCTGAGAAGCTGGGAACAATCAATGGGCCTCCTACAGCACATTTCTCCCCTGGTGTAGTTACAAAGGTCCTAAAAGTACTATAAAAAATGTGCTATTGTCACTTCTGAGTTGCTCACACGTACTTGAGGATAAAACCTTATTATGGAAGCACTATGTACATTGCTCACATGACATGTTATAGTCAAGTTTTTACTAATTAGGAAAGTTACTCACTGTTGACTAGATTTCATAGTTCTGGGAGATGCTCTGTACATTTCATGAAGATGAGATTTCATTTCATCAATAATATGACCTAGAGTGAGTCCTGTGAACCTCAATACTTACTGATATGAAAAGATATGCCCACAGGGGAATCGGAGGAACAGATATTACAGGGGTATCCAGTTACTCCAGATTGTATTTAAGGCCCATTATATATGACAGAAGCATATATATGGCAAAGAACCCAAGGAATGACATATTGATATTATTCAAAATTAACATAATTGTCACTCTATTCCCAGAGAGTACTGCAGCTCTCATATTTTATCACATAAATCTTTGTTCAGTTTGCAGAGGTTAATACAAATTTATGACTAATCAAAATATACAAACTAAGTATCCTTTTTTCGCTCACAAATGGAAAATTTAAACCTTCTTCCGAGAATCAGCAGCCAACAAAAAAGAAGAGAGGGAAAAGAATTTAGAAGACAGAAAGAGGTAGTTTCAGAATATAACAAGCCTTCTTAATATGATGGGGACACTGTATACATGAGCTCACAAAATATGTGGTGGCCTACATAAGTCCTGAATTATTTAAATTGACATTTACAGTGTATGGGGAAAGATTTATGAGCTACTACCATTTATGATCAACTACTGATAATAAATAACTTTTCAGGATGGAAAGAAGAGTTTTCTTTAACAGTGTGTTCCCTTGCCTGTCAATCAAGCTACTGTTGATGGCCTCACAAGTGGAATACTGACTAGCACAAACTGAAAACTATGGGTTATTGATAAAATGTACATGATAAAACAGGGCGTTAGAAGGTTTGTAGCTCATATTTTGTATTACTGCTGCTCGCAGTTAATAGACACTCTCAGACAGGTTCTGTAATCAAACTTCTGAAACTATTTTGGAACATTTAAATAGTATGAATTGGGTCTTTCATGTTAAATTGAATACATTTTACATTTTGCAGTAGATATTATGAAGTCTAAGAGGTAAAGAGTGGATAGTATACATGATCAATTCAAAGTCTTCATTATGAGGATGACCTGAGATAGACTTGTGATGATAAATATTGTCAACTTGAAAGGGCATAACATCACCTAGGAGAAAACAAGCTATGGGTGTGTCTGTTGAGGAAATAGTAGATTTGATGAATTGGGAAGACCTAACCTAAACGTGGATGCACCGTTCCACAATCTGCATTTCTTGACAGGAAAAGAGTGAGTTGGATGGAACACTGAAACCCATATGTCTTTGCATTTTAAACCCAAACACGGTGTAAACAGTTGTATAATGCTCCAACAGCAATGACTTTGCCAGGACGAATTCCTTAATCTGATAGCAAAAGTAATCTCATCTTTTCTTAAACTGAGTTTTCCAGCTATTATATCACAGCAATGAGGAAAAGTAAGTAACACAGAAGGAAATGAGATAAATAATTAGAAAAGCAGAAGATTCTCTGGAAGGCATAAGCCCTATCGTTTTAGCAAATAATTCTCAAATTGATGGGTTACAAAGGAAATTTTAGAGCAACTTTTCACCTTAAACTAACATCAAATGTCTAAGGGAAATTTGTGACAGTCAGTACAATCATTTGTGCCTTGAGGCATAAGGTTAAGAACGAATTACAACGCTTAGTTGTATTATATCTCAAATACCCAATTTAAGTGTTGAGCCTCATAGAGCAGATTTTAATTATTGGATAAGTTAAAACTAACTGTAATGGTGTGTGATTTATTATTTTATGTTTGAGATCCCAGGAGAGAGAATGCAGTTTTCATAGTGTAGACTCAAATGAATATGATCTTCATAAAATGACAATTCCTTTTGAGGAAAATAGAATGATTATAAGGCTTTGGCATTTTGTTTCGTTTAGTGTTTACTGTTTTTTTCTACCCTGAAAGCTCCAATTTTTTCTTTATCAAGAGTAAATAGTTTTATGTTTTTGTCATTTTTCATTTTAATCAATTTATTCTTTTATTATTTCAAGTTGTATGACTTAATGATTTTTCAATTATATTATTTTGTGTAATATAATGAACATTTGTATTAAAATTTTAAAGTTTTATTTTTCATTCCACTTTCCATAAAATTTTTAATTTTACAAAACATGCCTTCAAATTAATTTCCCTGAGAAACTTTTTTCTTTCAATGAATTACAGAAATAACATTTAAAGGGGTTAACTGTTAATGCTTTGAAAGGAATAAAAGAAAATTTGTATCTCTTTACAAATGTTTGGACTTATTGTAAAACATTCTTGTGCCATTATATTCATCAAGGCTTTATCAAAATACAGGATCAAGGGAATGTCTATGTATATACGAGTGCATAAGTTAACAGGATAGCTTACATGGTTAAAAATGAGGAAGTTTCATATTCACTTAATGTAAGTGGGGTAGCCGCAATTCAAAAGAAGCTGGGAGCCTCAGAGCAAAGCAAATAAATAAGGTTGGAGAAGTAAAGGAAAAAGATGTATGCTCACTACCAATAACTATTGAATATATCGTTAAAGACTAAAAAATCTGCAGTCCCCTATCCCTGGATCACAGCAGAGTCAAAATCATTGCCACATGAGATGAATGATGTTGAAAAAACACACCCATTTTTTTCTGCCTTCTTTAGTTTAACGTTCCCAGTCTTCTAGACAAGACTTCTCACTTTCAAGATGTTTTTTACCCACCGATTTAATCTGATGCCCAACGTCAATCATCTCTAGAAACATTCTTAGTGCCACATCCAGCAGGATGTCTTATGAATTTTCTAGGCATCTGTGGATATAGTCAACTTGACAACTAAGATTGAAGCCATCAAAGCTAGACACTCACTGCACTTTAAAAATAGATGCTATAAAATAAGTTCTGCTATATGATTTAAATTGACTCATTTTTCTTCTCAATTTTAATACTATTGTCAAGAGAATCATTTCAAATCGCTTATATTTATCTTACATGCAAAACTATAGATTTGAAAAATACATTAAAAAGTACTTAAAAATAAAGATACATATAGCAAAATTAGGAAGTACCTTAATTTAAATGGAAATAAGCAGTAATTTGAAATATAGAAATTGCATACAATGAATATATATCTATATGGTACAAATATATGTATATATACAAATTAGTATAAATGGAAAGTATACTGCAAATCAAAACACTAAATATAATTCTAGACTTTAAAATTATGCATGAAAAATATTGCTGACAAAAATCAGAAAAAGAAATTGAGCCTTCCAATAAGTGACATTGGTAATTAAATTTCACATTGTCAACTTCTGAATGTAGGAAAAGTTTTTCAACAACTTTTTAAATTAAAGAGCTTCTATCTCTTCATACTGTTTGATCTATTTGTAATTTACTGAAAGGGCAATATGGTACATAACAGCAGCAAAGTATTTCTTTCCTAATATTGTTGGAGTATAAAATATCTAATAAAGTTGAAGCAATATAGCCTGAGAAATGTTTTGAAAAGTGATCCTTTGGGGGTACCTAATATTATGGGATTGCCTTTCACAGTTTGTGGACAAAATGAAATCAGTTATTTGACTTTCTTAAGAAATGTTCAGTATCAAGTCTCTTTTCAGGTACTTGAAAACAATTGAAATTACTAACAGAAGATTTTGGCTAAAATAGTGCATAAATTTGGATTGCGTTTGGATGTGATACAGTCCTAACATGATTAAAGACCAAATTTCATGCCCGTAAAAAACGAATATACTTCGTAGAATGGAGATATGATAAAGGAATCCTGCTTATTATTACTTGATACATACACTGAAAAAGTGTCTTCAGTTGTTTTTTTATTGTATATATCTTAACATTTATAATTGAAAATATATACACAGAGAATTCTCTGCAGAATATATTACATTTGGTTTTTTGGATAATATAAGCAGTGTTAAGAAATAAATGTGAAAAGAGAGAAAATATATTCAGTCTTATTTAGTCTCTTATGATACATATGGCAAAATACAATAGAAATAACATTTTCAGTATATGACATACAGTAATAAAATAGACCTTTAGTTCTAGACATTATTTAGATTTACAAACTAAATCAAAACAATGTAAAATGATTCTTGAATAAATGAAATGAAGTTAATTGACATTATATTGTTTTCTTGTTGAGAGCATTAGTTGTCTATTTAAATGATAGAGCCCAATCGCATAAGAAACCAGTTTTTAATAAACAGAGGGAAAAAGAACAGATTGAAAGTGCATTGCATATACATTTTATCATAAAGAATTACTCTATATGCCAATAAAATTCACCGTTGTTTGCCCAAACAATATCAGAATAAATTTGATGCATTTTGCAGCAAGAATTCTAATTGTATTTATTAGTCAATAGAATTTAGATAGGAAAGAAGGAAACGAAGTGTGATTTTTTTGAGTGAGACAGCAAAGAAAATCATCACAGTCTTTCAAGTTGAAAGCTGTAGAAGTAGGAAAGTACAAAAAAGACTCCAATGTTTCTTGCTCTTCTCCTATCATTTTCTATGCACAAATAATGTGAACGCTAATACTCAAAGGAAAATCCTATAGATCTGAGACCTGTGAATATATTAACACAGTCCTAATTCTTATATATCTTGGTGTAAAAAATGATTATGTTAGTTATTTTGAGTTTCTAGTTATCTGCAGCAAAAATATAGGTGGGGTAAAGAAAGGTAAACAGACTTCCAAATTATGGTAACTGTGTCAAGCACCTATGGTTGTGCAAATTGTGCTTGCTCCCTTAATTCCTTCAATCACAGAAAATTTTTAGAAACGTATTGGTTTTGTGTAATAATTTTTAGAATACATTTTGACTGCATATATAAATCATATCACATTACAAGCAGGTATAAAAATATACTTAAGTCAAAAATAAAATATACTTAAAAATACATGCAACATTATAACACACACCTCATTGCTCATCATAATACTTGAGTACAACGGGCCAAAGTGAAACAAAAATACAAAAAACATTAATTTGTATTGTAATGATGAGAAATAGATTACATATATAGATATAGATACATCATTGTTAATTATTTAGTTAAGAATAAAACATGATATAAAGTACAATATTAATATAATATATTTAATTATAATTTTATCTCATTGAAATTGATTTTTTCAATTGTTATATTTTTATGTCATTTTTGTATGGTAGAAATCTTAAGTTTCAGTCTATTTTGAAGTTACATAAAAAGATACGGAAATGTTATATGTATTTTGCAAATTTTAATGACAATGCTGGCTTCAGTACTCAAATTCATGACCATTTTAATTAATTATATTCATGCACACATTATGTAATATATATATATATATATATATATATATATATATATATATATATACACACACACACACACACACACACACACACACACACACACACACATCCAGTACTAAATATATAAATAGAACCTGGTGGTTTTCTCTATATGATTTCAAGGTTGCTCTCTTGATGGATATTCAATTTGGGACATCTTAATTGGGGAATGCTCACTATCCTACTCTGGACATTCCATACAAGTGCACAACTCTACATTGAGACCCCCAATGATGTTTCCCACTTTCATGGTGCCATGTTTAGTGATATCCTCTTTAGTCAGCTTACAACGCCATATTGATGAGACTTCGTGAGTATAGCTTTCCTGAGTTTTATAGCAAATGCAGTCTTACACCATAATCCCTCTTTCTCTAACTTTTTCAGTCTTTCTGTGTTGAAATAAGAGCAGCAGGGCTGCGTCCCCAGCACCCGGCCACCCACATGGCTAGCTCTACCCAAAATAATTACACGGAAACTGTATTCTTTTAAACACCACTTGGCCCATTTATATCTAGCCTTTTCTTGGCTAACTCTCGCACCTGGACTAACCCATTTCTTATAATCTGTGTAGCCCACGAACTGGCTTACCAGGAATGATCTTAACCTGCGTCTTCCTGGAATGGGAGAATCATGGCAACTCCCTGACTCAGCTTCTTTCTCCTAGCCTTCTGTTCTGTTTACTCCTCCCACCTATGTTTTAACCTATGAGGGCCAAGCAGTTTCTTTATTGCTTAACCAATGAAATCAACAGATAGAAAGATGACCCTCCTCCATCAACCCTCAGCCATCAAGGAAATGCAAATCAAAACAACTCTGAGATTCTATCTTACACCTGTAAAAATGGACAAGATCAAAATCAGAGATGATAACGTATGCTGGAGATGATGGGGGATAAAGGGAACATGTCTCCATTGATGGAGGGGGTGCAAACTGGTACAGCCCCTTTGTATATCAGTATTGCATTCTCAGAAAATTAGGAAACAACCTGCTGTGTTACAATGATCTTGTACCCTGCAAAGATATATCAGTTTGTATTTTAATAAAATGCTGATTGGCCAGTATCCTGGCAGGAAGTAAAGGTGGGGTAACCAGGCAGGATAAAGAGGCAGGGCAATGAGAACAGGAGAATTCGGGGAAGAGGAAAGCTCATTCTGCAGGTTTCACCCAGAAACAAAGGAATCAAAATAAGAATGCCACTATGATAAAGGTACCAAGCCATGTGGCTTACACAGATAAGAATTATGTGTTAATGTGTAAAATATAAGAGTTAATAAGAAGCCTGAGCTAATAGGCCAACCAGCTTATAATAAATGTAGAGCTCTGTGTGTTTCTTTGGGAATGAAAAGCTTTTGGAGAGAACGGGCAGGACAGAAACCTATGGCAACCACAAGCTACCTCAAGACCCAGTAATACTATTTTGGGGCATATATTCAAAGAGTGCTTAATCGTACCACAAGGACATGTGCTCAATTATGTTCATAGCATCATTGTTTGTTATAGCCAGAACCTGGAAACAATCAAAAAGCCACTTGACTGAAGAATGGATAAAAAAAATGTGGTACATTTGCACAGTGGAGTACTACATGGCAGAGAAAAATAATGACATTTTGAAATTTGCAGGCAAATAAATAGATCTAGAAATAAATAGATCTAGAAAAATAGATCTGAGGTAACCCAGACCCAGAAAGACAAACATCATATGTAAACACTCATAAAGTTGCTTTTAGACATAAAGCAAAGAAAAACCAACCTAAATTTACAATTCCAGAGGAACTAGACAATGAGGATCCTAAAAGAGACATACGTGGATCTAAACTACATGGGAAGTAGAAAAAAAAACCAAGATCTCCTGGGTAAATTGGGAGCATGGGGACTATGAGAGAGGGTAGAAGGGAAGGGAAGAGAGGAGGGAAGAAAAATATATAGCTCAATAAAAACAATTTTAGAAACTTGATGAATTATGGTCCACTAGGGAAGGAAGATGATTCCCTGGTACTCTAAACCTAGGCAAATTCCCATACATGGTGAGTCCATTATCTCTAGAGGAGAATCTATACTGCAGTTTCTATAAAATGATATCATAACTAATTATATTCTTAATATAACATCCCTAAACACACAGAAAATTATATCAAAGAAGCCTTTTGTGTAGCCGATGGAGACTTCAGTGAAATTCACTATTTGTCAAAATGCTGAACATTGGTTTCCTTGTGGTGCGATCCACACAGGACTGTGAATGTTTTTATACTTTTATAACACACAGACATTCTTTGATACTTGTACTATTACCCTCACTTCATAGAATATAAAGTTGATTTCTGGAAACTATTGACAGCCATAGTGAAAGTTTACTATATAAAGAACAAGACTAATGACTTTGCTCAGCTCAAATGCTTCTCATTCCAGGCCTGCTTTTGCCATGATGACACCCATGTTAGTTACTCACCAGGGTCTGAACTAACAGGCACGATACCCTGGATTTTTAGAATCCAACACTAGCAACTGAATAAACCTCTTTGTTTTACATAGCTACCTAATTCCTGGTATTTTGTTTAATAATGAATAGTAGAATGATACATTATTCAACTCTCATATAGCTATACAAGTGTAGAATCACCAACTGTGTTCAGGCCCAAGAAATATGTGCTTTTCTTCTTAACTCTCATGCTTTCTTAAGTCTCAGGGATGATTTAGTAGCTGTTCCAGGGATATAAACCATGACTAATAAGGACTCTATCTAGTCAGGTAGATAGATAAAATTTATGTGAATTAGTGCCTGATTTAAGGAGACAGATTTCCATTGATTTTAACAAAGGAGGTTGTCATTTTGTGAACCTAGGAGCTAAGGTTAAATGACTATGTTGGAAAAATGTACACTAAGTTTACTTCATAGAGAGTACAGTTGGAAATACATTGGTATAATCCAATCAGATATATGCAAGATCACTTTCCTTGGGTCACAGAAGAGGTTCAGCAGTTGCGGGTACTTGTTACAACTTGTTCCTTGTTACAACCAGGTTCGGTTACAACTACCCACATTATAGCTCTCCAGCCTGTTTCTTTCTTTGTGTATGCACATATTTGTTTCTAGATTTTCTACATTGTTATATCCTCCTGCATAGTTTCTCCTTATTCCCACAAGGATTAATGATACCCCTCCAGATATTGCAATGACATGAAAAAGAAGTGTTGAGAATGAAACACATAAATACGAAGTACTACTTTTTTTTGTAAATCAGCACTGCAGTTAAGAAATTAAGACAGTTTTTATTGTTAAAATATTTTGTAAATATACATGCTCTTTATAACAAACAAGTAAAATGAACTGGACAATTACCTTATAAATTTATCCTAAAGTGGCTATCCACATGATTTTAATCTAACTATAGATTATAAGCAAACCTCCTTACTTTTTATATATCCAAAATAGCAAGATGCTGTTTTAAATCAGATGCATTTAGCAATACACCATGCTGGCTATTTTATAGGCTGTCTGCTGTTGTTCACAGATGGGAAGCAATTCTCTAAGCGTATGCTAAAGCTTGAGTTCTGTTATGCCTTAATCTCATACCTGCTTTGATGCATATTTTATCAGATAAGCAATCTGCCAAATTTACTATACTAAGTGTTCAGAAAGAAGTCCATCTAAAACTGAACAAAATTACAACCGACAGCCTTGACCATTTTGCTTCCATATGAATAATGAACCTAGAAATTTGTAAAACATTCCTATAATTTAAATTTTCCTTCATGGCTTTAAGTTTAATATCTTTGGTTATTATGCCTATAAGACTTGTTTTGTTTGTTTGATTGCTTGCTTGTTTTTCTATTTTCATGAGAAGCTATGTATAACATTTTCTCCAGTCTCTCATTTCGCAAATTTTGAAAGCTATCAGCCTATCAAGCCCATTAAAATTTAAGTAAATTGCTATATTCAGCTATCTTTACCAGATTCACTGTTAAAAATCTTTTTGTTTGTAAGGCATGCATGCACATGAGGAGGCCATAACAAGGGTTCACATGTCTTCCTCTCTAGCTCTCGATCTAATTTCCTTGAAACAATCTTTCATGTTAGCTTGTTTGCTGGCCAAAATACATTCAGAAACCTAACATCTCTTTGAACTAATTCTAAGGTATGGGGACATGCATAATCATGTGCTTTATATACACTACTTTAGATTCACGCTCAGGTCTTCATGCATGCAGTGAAAGCACTCTTACCCACTGAGCCATCTTCTTAGCTTTCACTGTTAACATTTAGATTCTTTATGCCTTTATAATGCTCCATATATTTGGGGCACATGTATGTCTTCTACTTATTAGGTTCTTATTTCCTGGAAAGTTATGTACTACATTTAAACCAACATTTAACCCTATTATAAAATTTTTGGTATACATGTCTAAATAAAAACATCGTTAAGCTACATAAAGTCAATACTGTTTTGTTTTTAGGGAATCTCAGGGTTATATTCATATATTAACATATATTAGATGGCTCTAACTTTTTAATTAAACCTTCATTAATCTTAATTTGTCCTTCATTTAATTTTTGGTACTCCATTACATATTGCTAAATCAAAATTCTCAACATTTCAGTCCCTTTATTATGTCTTATAAACCAACTTGCACAATATGATATATTCTCCACTATAGGCAATAGTTATTTTGAGTCTTGATTCATACATTCCAGGATATCCTCTAACTTGCTGTGTAACAAATAATAAACTTGAAATCCTAATATCCCCACTTTTCCCTCAAAATTCAAGGAGTTACCGGGATGTATCAATACAGCCTGCTAATACAGTGTGAGGGATCAATTTTGAGGGCCTCGTGAATTCTAAATAAGCATTTACCAACTGAGACATATTCTCAGAGCATCAACTACTTATATTTCAATAACTTACTTAAGGGATGGTTACCAAATGCTTCCAATATGGATCATAAAATTTTCTTCTACACTTAGTCCCCTAAAATATGATACATTGATGTGAATTTCAGAAAGCATATTGAAACTTAAATAATTAAGAAAAAGACTGCCTTTAATTTATAAATAAAAAGTAGCAAATAATTTATAAAGGAGACTCTCCAATTAGCTAAGCTGCTAGGAGGTCGAGCAAGATGCACCCTTTGCTAAGATGTGGTTTTTCAGGATGCTGATGCCTTTGAGTCACCCATGCTCTTATAAAAATGCTTCCACCACATTCAGTATACCATAAGCTCCTGCCTTCCATAGGTTTGATTTGAGCGAAACTGATTCTTTATTCTATTGTCAGTGTGTCTATATGGTGTGAAGAGATTAATTTTACATCTCCTCAGAAAAATTCACTATATATAATATATATAATATTATATATATACATATATATATATATATATATTTCCTGAAAGCTGAAATTTATACTCACATAGATTTCAAGTCTCTCTGAAAAAAAAATCTAGCAAGCTCAATTATCTCTTTATTTGAAACTATCACATATCAGGCTAAGAGATGATACATTGGATTGACTTCCCTGAATAAGAAAGAGAATTTAAGCACTTAAGATGTTTATCACAGATACTTAAGTTATATTGAATACACTGTTTTGAGTATGTTTAAGGCCTCCATTTAGCGTTTTAATTATTGGTTGTATTTTTTCCTGTAGTTACATGCAGATGGCTATTGGACAGAAGTGTTTTAAGTTTTAACTTCTCTCACTGATAGTTTATTATGTTTTTATACTTAATTGCTCCAGAGTTATTTGTCTGATGTTCTTTAATTTTCTTTTGAATTTTTGTACACATTTTCTACTAAACAGAATATGTGGACAAATGAATTCATGAAATACTTAAGCACTGAATTCTATTGTGAATTTGTTTCTTGATAAGGACTTCCCATTCAGGCATTTGGGTACTGAGCTCTTTATCATGTATATGTGCATGCAGAGAAGGCAAACTAGAAGATGCTGTTTTACTTCAGAAAAATAAAAAAAATGTAAACATGTTATTTTCACAAACTATTTTATGTAAAATAGCAACAGACACATATTATCTCTATTATAAACAATCTACACATTTTCTTTTATTCAATTTAAAATCAAATTTGAGTGTATGTAAATCTCTTCTCAAAATGTTATTTTTCAGCACTGCTTGATTGCACTGCTGCTGAAAAAACAATGGCAAAACATTGCTCAGACAGGAAAGCAGCAAACCCCACAGAACTGACTTAGGTGAACTATGTGGAAGGCTCAGGAAAAGTGAGAGCTCAAGCTATAGCATTGACTTTCCCCTTAAGGAAAGCCCAAATTCCCTGCTCTTAGTAGGAATATCCTGAAGTTGGGGGCAAAGAGAATATCCTCTTGACTGCTGTCCCTTTTACTCCAGAAGAGAACTTTTGTTGAAACACAAAAAGCTAATAATAATAATAACAATAATAATAATAATCTAGTAATCTAAACAAACAAGTATTTATTAATGCTAAAGGAGATTCATAAAATATAAAAATTACAAATTTCCATTGTTTTTAATGTAATAAAGAGATAATACAAAGCTGAAACTAAATGACTAAAAATTAGACCTATCATGTCATTAAAACAGATTAAAATTTTGTCCATTAATTTTAAATAACTGTATTTCAATACTCAGAATTTATTTTCTCCAAATTTGGAAGTGTAACAGAATGCATCAAGACTTTCTAATTCCTAATTTGGGTGTACTGTATTTATTTATTACATATAAAACAGCACTATAAAAGACTGTAAAATATTTTAATTTTTATCCTAAAATTAATACTAGCAGATATGGCATTTGAAAAACTGCATAACCAATTTGTTACACTTTTCTCCACAAATATAGTAAATTAATATATATTGATAGTGTAGTCAACCATTTTCAATATTTATATGGTTGCAAGAAAATCTAAGTTGATTAAGAAACTGGGTAGGGTGTTTGAAAGAGGTAGTTCAGGAATTAATAATTCTTGTTGCTCCTTCAGAGGACATGGATTAGGTTTCTATCACCCATACAGTGGCTCAGAACCATCTATACTTGCAACTCCAATGTGTTCAATGCCCTCCTCTGATATATGGGGTCAACAGGAAATCAAATAGTGCACATATATACACATAGGCAAAGCACTCAAAGGAATAAAATAAAAATATGTAACAAAATAAATTTCAACAAAATAAAAAATATGCAATTGCATGTATCTATTTGGCTGATGTTTGTAAATTCCTGTGTATGCTAATATTTGTCTGTGATTAAACAAAGAAAGATATGGAGCTAAATGAAGAGACTCAAGTTTAATTGAACATTAGCAAAGATACTAAAGAGGGATTAGCGCAGTCTAAAATAAAGTTAAGAGATGAGTGATGTCACATATTTAATGAAACCTTGAGTAAGATTATCATTTTTTAACGATATTGTTCAATATGACAACCTTCTTATTTTGTAAATTCTGGAATAGCAAGCACTGATGACCTACTGATATGGCAATGCATCTTTCTGGTGCCTTACTATGCAAATAAGAAGGTGGTTGATTTAAAGATGTGTAAGATAAATTTCACAAATTACAAAAGCTAAAGCACAAAAGTAGAGAAAAAGGAAAATAATGATGCAGTTGTTAGTGTGTATTTTCAAGGATTGCTCTAGTGTTGTTTACTATTTTCAAAAGTATAACACACTTAAAGTTGGAATAGCATTACATAAATTGTATTCCTGAATATTGATCAAGAAAGGCACACACAATGTGTGAAGGTTGGGAGAGAGTGACTGCCTTGGTACAGAGAAAGCCTAAGGAGAGCCATAGGAACTCAAATCCCTTTTATAATTAGTTCAAAGAAAACTTTTTCCATGGCTTCCAACAAAGCCCAGCTTTCTTTAAGAATAGAAATGTGTAGTTGCAGAATCAGGACAAGATAAGAATACAAATATAATTTGTGTATTAGTGCAGACTCAAGTAATTGACTTTCATGGAGTCTATGGGTTGGTATATGAGAGTTACAAAAATTTCAATAGTTCTTTATGCTCATTGTCGAGAGACTATCACACAAATATGCATATACATACACAAATGCAGACACATTTTATTCACTGAACAAATCTTTGTTGTATTTTCAGATTTGAGTATAGCATCTTCATTCACCTCTTACCTTGTCAGAAATATTTATAGGTTTAAGCCCCTGAGATTTGATGCTTCTTGAAGTTTTATCACTGAAATAGCTTACTAAGTATAGCCTAAGATATTTATGATTGGCTTTGTAGCTATGTGTCACATAGAGAAGAAAACTTAGAAGATGGTTAAAAAAGAAAATATTATATAGGAGTAAAGCATTTGGAAAACTGAATATAAGAAAATCTGAAGCACAAAGGAGTTAGTTGGATTTTATTAACTGTTTATTAATTGGAGAACAGTTTATTAATTGTTACTAATTGGAAAAACTAGTAAAAATATGTATATATAGGTAAAGTGTGAAACAAAAGTGTCCTGTTAAAAGAAGCAAAATGAGATTCCATCTTATACCTTTAAGAATGGCAAAGCTCAAAAACACTGATGACAACTTATGCTGGAGAGGTTCTGGGGTAAAGGGAACACCTCTGCATTGCTGGTAGGAATGCAAGCTGGTACAGCTCCTTTCGATGTCAGTGTGGCAATTTCTCAGAAAATTAGGAAACAACCTTTCTCAAGACCTAGTAATACCACTTTTGGATATATATATATATTCAAAGTATATTCAATCGTGCCACAAGGACATGTGCTCAACTATGTTCATAGCAGCATTGTTTGTCATAGCCAGAACCTGGAAACAACCTAAATGCCCCTTGACCGAAGAATGGATAAGGAAAATGCGGTACATTTATACAATGGAGTACTACACAGCAGAAAAAAATAACAACAGCTTCAATTGGATGCCCCTGGGAAGAAGAAATAGATAAGATCTCCTGAGTAAATTGGGAGCATGGAGTGAGGGAAGAAGGACTGAGGGGGAGGGGGAGGATAATAAAAGGGAATGGGATGATGGAGTTAGGGGAGGGACAGAGAGGGAGAGCAAGGAAAGAGATATTTTGATAGAGGAAACCATTACTGGGTTATGGAGAAGAGGAAAGACCCAGCCACAGAGGAAGCAAGATAGCAAGATGTAACTGCTTCACCGAAAAAGGTACCAAGCCACGTGGTTAATACAGACAAGAATTATGGGCTAATATAAATTATAAGAGTGAATAAGAAGCCTGAGCTAATAAGCCAGTTTTTAGTTAATGTAGACCTCTGTGTGTTTTCTTTGGGACTGAAAACTGCAGGACTGGGTGGAACAGAAACCTCAGTCAACAAATGGTGCCCAATATGTATCCACAGAAAGTCTGAGAGAGCTTAGGAAGTAATTCTAGAGAGAAAAATAATAGAGTTCAGCATGGCTTATTGATAGCAGCATTTTCTCTGGTGGGGTCTGCATGCTAGAGGTAAGTGCTCTCATTTAAGAGAGGCTTCCTGACTCAGCTTCAGCTGCAAAACTTTGCAGCTCCTTTAAGAGGTTCTGCCACGAAATAATTAAATGGTGTTGATGAAAAGCTAAAAGCTCACTGCATACTTTTTGGTGGTGGCAAATAATGCCATAGAGTTATGGCAATAAACATGGCTCAGATTGCAAGCCTCTTCCCCACTATATACTCATGCGATTACATGGCGTATGAAGCAACAAAGTTAGATTAGTTGAAGTTACCTCAGTCCTACACAGAGAATTGTATTGATGAGCAAAGCATGGAGTAAAAAGATGATAAAAGAATGAAATGTAGGACCTCCATTTCTTGGAACTGTTAGTACAGGCAGAGCTACACTGTCATATGACAAGGAACAACAGAGTGCCTGGATTTGACATACAGATAAATTCTATAAAAATATAAAATAGAAACATTGTATTATACCAGAATTTAAATAATAACTGAAGAAGTTTTTGCCTGAGGATTTTTTGGACACTCTGACCATTAAGGGTTAATATTACACTGCTTGGGACACGGCACTATGACCCAGCTGGCTTGAAGATTTTGCTTTGGTCTAGTGTCTTTTTATAGCCAAAAATCTGAGAGCCTGAGAAAAGGCTGGCAAATGATTCTAAATTCTTAAAAGTTTTGTTTTATGAGATTAGTGAGGAACAATGATAACTGTTTATCAATGCTGTCAAAAATTAAGGGACAATGATTGGAAAGGACAACTCTGTTCTGTCATAATTTATTGATGGCTAAAGGATGAGTAAGAGGAAGTGAAACACATGTCCATAAACAAACATGTATGATCTAGTTCTAGAACAACTTGAAAGTGTCCCTGCTTGCTAAATTCTGTACAAATAAAGAAGCACTCTGTTAATCAGGCTGAAAGATTCTCCCTAACATCATGACCTGGCTCATTCTGTGTCTGACCTACTCCTTGTATCCTTTCAGGACCAGTTTTAGCTCCTGTCTTTCAGACCTGTGAGAGATAAAGGTTGTCAGAACAGGAAAAGTCATGCTGAGATGTGCTTTCTCTCTGCCCCTCTCTCCTAAAACACAACTCATAATGTACCATGTCTGGTTCCTCCTTTGCTGATCTTGCATCCAATCGTCCGTAGACCCTGCCCTAGCACCAAGGGATTCAACAGTTATTGTAACTAAGGACTTGCCTCAAGTTTGTGAAAGAGTTGCCATGGCAACTGCATTTCAGTGCATCCTTGTTTACATCAGATCAGGAACAGTACTGAAAAAAAGGTCTCTCCTCAGAAACAGCAAGTCCAGAAAAGTGAAAAATTTCTCATCTTTTTTAAAAGAAAATGTTAAAATTGTGTGTGTGTGTGTGTGTGTGTGTGTGTGTGTGCGTATGTGTGTGTGTGTGTGTTTATAATGTGAAAAGTGGGAAGGCAGTATTAATATTTCTCTTGAGATATATATTTGTATTTCACTAAACAGTTACATAAGCTTTAGATTGAGAAAAACTGCTTTATATCCTATTTGCATCATTGAAATCAAAGCAAGTTAATGGGTGGACAGTGAACCGAGTGTTCCATTAATACTTCCATTCTGCTTGAAAACAAACATTATAGTATAATCATAGGGTTATAATTAAAATAATTATAAAAAATCACTAAATTATCTATATTCAGAGTTAGGGATGGTCCTCAAGTGGCATAATATCTACATCAAATCATAATTCCAAATAACATAACTGTATGGCAAAATACATGGTAGATATCATTATTTCCAATTCAGTGTGAATAAAGTACTCTCAACCCTAATCAGAGTAGCTTCTTATAGTGATTTACATATATATATATATATATGTATAACCAATTATATAACATATACTGTCAAAAATATTATATATATATATATATATATATATATATATATATATATATATATATATATTATTACAAACTAGTTAAGGTACAGAGAATATGAAACTGGATTGCTCAGGCATGATGGGAAATCTACATCACATCTCTTCCTCCCGCATCTCAGGGGACAGAAGGCTTGTAAAACCCAGATATGGTAGATGACTTCAATGAAAAAATGAATTCAGACCAAAACAGGACAATTGTCCGTATGAACCCACAGCATTTGTGTTAGCATGCAAAACACTAGATCAAGATAAAGTCAGAATAAAATCAGTATTAAAGGAAGAGGTGGTCACAAATCACACAAATAAATAGTTTTTGATGAATCTAGAACTAGAGTCTGTTTTCTTAAAGGATCCAATATGTTACATCCATGATACATAGATGGATGTAAACACATACACATAGTAACTCACAAAACACAAAACAAAACACAAACACAAAGTTAGGAGGAAATAGTAGTGAGGGAGGAATTAGGACTGAAGAAAGTATTTTTTGTGGTTATCATTTATTTAATGGCTAATATCCACACATAAACAAATACATAGCATACTTATCTTTCTGAGTCTGGGTTACTCATTCAGAATGACTTTTTCTAGCTCCATCTATTTGCCAGCAATTTTCTCGATGTCATTTTTTTAGAAATTCTTTGAATGCACATAAAAATTTCAACCCATAAAAATTTCAAAGTTTCATGTAATCTCCTTAATTTGTAAGTACATTGTAAAATTATGGTAATACAGAACAAATGTTCTTTTATTCTTATGGAAGAATGTTTCTGCCTCTTGGACCTCAGGGCATTACAGCCAATCTGTCAGTTTTTAAGAACTCAGCTTTACCCAGAGTCACAGTGCTGAACTGGACTCCTGGGCTCTATTTTTAACTTTGATTACGACTCACTGAGTAACCTTGGGAAAGTTATTTAACCTTCTGTGAACAAGTTACCCCTTATGAAAGGGAAAGAAACATTTGACACTCTTGGGTGTTATGTCCAATAATTCATATTTGAACTCATTCTGAAAGACTTTTAGAAATACTTGCAGCACAATTCCTATTTGAACTATTGCACCAAAAGTCAACACAGCTCAGAATCTATGGATTTGATTCATATTCCAGTCATATCAAAGGTTCTTTCTGTATAGAGGTTTTTCCAAGGAAAACTCTAACTTCTTTCTAAAAGTCTGTCAGCCAAATTTAGCAATGAGTAATAAAATATAAAAGGCTCAGAACATGAAACATACAAATGACCTTTTGTTGTTCTACCTTTATTTACAAAATTCTAATGTCTATGACATAATCCCTTAAGGGCCAGCATCCTCGTAATCACATTGTACAAATTCGCTAAGTGTTTTAATTTCTCTTAAAGCTATTGCTCTACCACTGCATGTATGTAAAAGCCAGCATTTATCAGATAGATTACTAGGAAAAGAAAATGTGTATATGTGTTAATCATACTTTATCAAGCAGAAAAGGATGATAAATGTGAAGAAACTATTGCCATAATTTGAATTCTATTGAAATAAAATTTATTATGTTTTTGTGAAACATCTATCAAAATTTCACAAATAGAATACATTATCACTATACAAAATATTGTGTAAAATATTGTTCAAACAATGTGTTTGCCAATCTTTTCAATGAAGTAACCTATTATTGAGTTCATAGCTAAATGACGCGTTAGAAGGCAGGGTTTATTTGTGTTGTATATTTTGTGTATGTATAGTTTAAGAAGAAATAGGTGTCATTAATAGTTCATTTCTTTCCTCTTCCCCTCCGCTTCCTTTAGCACCTCCCCATTCTTTCTCCTCTTCTCTCTTCTCCTCTTCTTTGTTCTCCCCTCCCATTCCCTCCCCTCCCTCCTCTTTTCTTTTCTTCTCCTCTTCTCAAATCTACTCTTCTTCCTTCTCTTTCCTCCTTCTCCCTCTCCCCATGTCCTCTCTTACATCTTCCTGTTCCTCTCTTCCTCATCCTCTTACTGTCTTTTTCTCTCTTTTGCGAAATGAAACTTGGTTTCATTTTCAAATTTAAAAATATAATGCCACTGGAAAAAGCAATTTAGTAAAACATGTCTGAATTTGACGTTTTTTTAGAATATGTTTAAGTTTTGGAATCATTTGTTGTATTTTTTCCTTACATCTAATTGTAATTCAATTTCATGGACAATTTGAAAGCAAGACTATTTGACACAAATATACTTCAGCAATAAATATAGCTTTATTTTCTTCCCCAGAGTTACCTACCTATCTTGCTTTTAAAAAGTCACTATCCTAATATGTCTATCAGCAGAAAAAAAATCAATGCAGAAAGTGTGTTTTTTTCATAATTGAATTCTATTCGTCAGAAAAAGAAAAAAAATCATACTTGGAAGAAGATGGATGGCATGGGAAATGTTGGTCAATATTATAATCCAGACTCAGAAAAATCAAATGTCCCATATGTTGATGAGACATTTAAATTTGTATATACATGTAAGTGTGTATGTTGTTGTTCAAAGAGTAAATGTATGAAGTCTTTCCCTGCCATATTCCTCCTGACTATATTTTTCATCTCACTGTGCAATATTTTCCAGTTCATGTTTGGTCTTTCTCCACTCTAAGTCTATAATGTGTGACTGCCACTTATTTGGAAACATCCATCTTTCTGATCATTCTCTTCCCAAAAAGGATTCAACATATTTTCTTTGTACTTTGGTAAGAGTAGGGTAAAAAGAAATTAAAAATTAGCATCATAACTAAAATTTAATTTTATTTTTTATTTACCCTTCAAAGTAATGGATTTCATGAAGGTATGATCATATTCCATATACAGTGTCTTCATCTATTCATTCTTCACCAACAATATACAAAAATATGTCCCATTTATGGATAAAAATGGTGACATCATTGCTAAAGAAAATACTTCTAATATCCAACCAGTGTTCCAATTGTCATTGTAGCGATTTTCATTTAGCAAAATATAATATAAATAGAATTCTTAATATTATTACTATATATATATATATTAATATATAATATTATAAATTTAGAAAATCATATCGATACAAAATTAAATCCTGACTTCCACACATAACCAGTCCTCTGCCATAGATAGTCACAATTCTATAAACTCCTTGTTCTTCACTCTTTTTTTTTCAGATTCCATACCTGGAGAAGAGCAGTATTGAAAAGTAGAATAGAAAGGCTTTAAATACAGCTGAGAGCATGATTCCTATTGCCAACTGTGAAGCTTGAATAAACTAACCATGTGTCTGATTGACAGCACCACAAATCCCAGTGGAGACTTTCAAACGGGTGTTAAGATCTCTTCAAAATCAGAGACAACAACCCATTCTTTTCTTGAAGGAGAAGCTACTTCTTTACCACGGGCATGATTTTCCTCTAATTTGGCATGCTATGGTACCAAATGTCTTATAAAATAAGTGAAACTAATGTACAAATAACAGTTTGCAAGCAGTCATTCTGAGGGTCTATTGAGGTTGATGGGCATGACAAACTGAACAGTATTGAAACATTCAAAAGAAACTGACTGACTGTCCATCTCAGAAGCATGCTGAGGCCATAGAAAAAACTAGCTACATATACTGTGGGAATAATTCAAAATAAAATTAAATTTCATAACATTTATAGCTTGAATGGTAAAAGCCACTTACATGCTTTTTTTTTTTTTTTACATAGAAGATTTTTTAGGGTTAACTGTTAACTGACATGCTAAGGCCTAGGTAATAGAACAGTGGCCATCTTCATTCTAGAAAAGCAGAGAACCTGATGCCGCAACAGGGCCAGTCCAGCACTGAAGGCCTGGATGTTCCCTGGAGAGCTGCTGGCAGAAGGGCCAAAGGATCTGGAGTCTGTGTCCATGGAAGATAGAAAAACGCAGCATGGACTTTCATTCCCAGGAAGTGGTAAAGAAGGCAGGAGGCATGGCTTCCCCCTTGGACACCTTTCCTAAATCTAGGCTGTTGGGAAGGTGTCCCCCAACTCAGAGGATGGGTCTTCCCTTTGGTTAACCCTCTCTGGAAATACCCTCACAGAACCCAGAGGTGCATCTCCTAGTTTGTTCCTGAATCTCATCAAGCTGACAATTAAACGCTTACAAGCACTTGGCTGTTCTGGCAGAGGACAGGGTCCTCGACATCCACAAGCTGGCTCAAAATCACCTCTAACTCCAGTTTTAGGGGATCTGATGCCCCTTTTGGCCTCTGCAGGTACTGCATATAAGTGGTACACAGGCATACAGACAGACACACACACAAATACACAATAAAATTGAATGAATCTTAAAAAAAAATCAACCTTTGTAAAGTTACATTTTAATCTTATAGAGTTTAGTCTAGTAAAAGTGCTACTTGTTTTTGCCTAACAGAAGAGTCCAAAGGTTATAATTTATTGCTCTATAAAGCAGGTTAACAAGTTTCAAGTCTAACCTTGCAACTGAATATGTCCATGATGCACAGACATACAGGCAGGCAAAGCACTAATATTATAAACATATAAAATTAAAATAAATATTTAACCTAGAAACTACCTCCTAATGTTTGTTTTGAAATTATTTATTAATGTTAACATATCACTCTTTAAACCAGTCTCAACAGTCTCCTGTTTTAGACCTAAATTAATGAATGAATGTAATAATATCATGATTTATGTTCATTATTTGTTACTGTGAGTCATGATTTTGCCCTATTTTGAAACTGTCCCTTGGCAACCTGAAGTTTTGCCATCAGCATGGTTACCAGAGTGGTCAACAACAACTCAACTCCAATGAAACATCTTCAAACCAATACCATTAATTTAAACTGTTTTGAATTTCCGGCTCTATGTGCTTAAAGGAACCATAAAGGTTTACTAGACATAAACCATGATAGGTTTACTAGACTAATTTTATTAGAATGCTAGTTAGGTACCTATCAACATGGAACTCTGTATAAACGCCTCTGGTGACTGGATTTAAGTGTCAGCTCTATTCCTTTATTTTTATTTTATTTTATTTTTAATTTTTTATTGAGAAAAAGAAAAAAAAAGTTTTCGCCTCTTCCCAGCCTCCCATTTCCCTCCCCCTCCTCCCACCCTTTTCCCCCTCCCCCCACTCTTCTCCCCCTCCCTCTCCAGTCTAAACATGGTGAACAATGAGGGCTGAGGAGAAGCCAAGGACAATGGCACGGGGTTTTGATCCTACTTCATGTTCTGGCTTTGTGGGAGCCTAGCCAGTTTGGATGTTCACCTTCCTAGACATGGACGGAGAGGGGAGGACCTTGGACTTTCCACAGGGCAGGGAACCCTGACTGCTCTATGCCTTTATTTTTTAAACGATGTGTTTGCCAGTCTTTTCAATGGAGTGACCTACTGTACTCCATTGTGTTTGCCATAAGCAGAGTTACACCAACAGTTTGTAAGTTTGTGACTTACAAACAAAACTCTTATTTTGTCATTTGTTTTCTTTAAGACTCAGCTTAAGGGATGAAGTTAATATTTGTATAAATTGATTTTAATTTTTTTCAGCTCTTGTCATATTATAACTTAAAATATTTAGGCAACAATTGATCATATATCGAGATTATATTGTACACAGACTTTTGTCAGGTAACGAATAAAAACATCATTGTTCCTATAAATCAAGATACACACACACACACACACACACACACACAGGCTGCTATTTTCTAACTTGTGTTCCACGACTTGAAAAGGCTATAATTACTGTCACCATAAACCTATACATTTATGAGTTTTTTATGTGATAGCATATACCATTATCTGTGAACCTAAAATTTATACAGATAACAATGATTTTTACATATTGTTTTGTATTTTCAGTTATTTATTTTTAAATAGGCTAAAGAGAGTCTCATTGTGCTTGAGTTTGTTGTCAGAGTCCAGTTCTTTCCTTTCATCATATGAATTGTGGGGATGAAACTCATGTAATCAAGCTGGGTGGTAAGCATCTACCTGCTACAGATCCTGGGGAGCCAGACTGTGAAAGCTGATCCCTCTCTTTCACAGCAGGCCTACACCAGATATTGTTCCATAATGTGATTTCATGTAAAGTATATTATCTTTTTAGTAAATCATAGCAAGAAAATATAAATAAGCTACGTGTCCTATGGTTATTAGAAGCAATGCTACAATTTTGACATTTTACTTAATTTACCCTTATACAACCACAAAAATATTAATTTACAGACCTATGGCAGAACACTAACACTGATATTAATCGATCTCCTCAGATACATCTAGAGAAACAAAACATTATAACGGGAGAAAAAAATTAAGAATATAAAATGTAGAGCTCAATAAAGAAAGAATAAAGACAACCGTAAAAAAAAACAACTATAAGGTAACCGACATAATTTATTTGGAGTGGGTATTCATAAATAGTATCAAATGGTATTATATTAAAACAAGTAAGTTACTGCTTTAATATTTTACTTATGAAATGTTGTTACAATCTAGTCATCGTTTTAATGGATGAGACAACAAGGATGTCTCCTCAGGCTGCGGTTCTCATTTTCATGTAGTCAGCCCAAAGTTGGAAAGTCATGTTTTATCCTTTTTATGTTATCCAACATTTTGAATGAAACTGTCTTGTATTACCTGAAATATCCCCACATGATTTGATTCCTTCTTCTTTTTAATAAACCAGTTCTTAAGACTCTCCCAGAATCAGCAATGCCTCTGTATTAAACTTTTATCTGAAAAGTTAAAGATTTATAAGTTTTAAGATTATAAAATATTAACATGAAGGTTGAAGTTCTGAATGTTTACTGGAAAAAGAAAGTTGGGGCTCCCCTTTATTTTAAATTCCTACTTTGCTTCATAGGGAATATAAGAATTGTAAAACAGTACCAGTCAGAAACCCCTAAGGAAACATATGGTTGACTGAATCTCTTATATTTATCAGAATTGGCATCCAGGATTTGTTTAAGATAAATGTAATCTGGAAACATAATAGTCCTTTAGAGGACTAAGCTGTGGTTGGGATGTATTGTATAAAAAGAATAAGAAAATAATTAATATCTTACCTTAATTATGATAATTCTAACTTTTGCTCTTCCAGTAATGCACCATTATATAAATATTTTATTCATGGCTAAATAATAAAAAATAACCTAATTTTGAAATGTGTGCATGAAAAATATAGCCTGTTTGATGAGAGTATTTTCACAATATTTATCATAAAATTGTTAGAATATGGATGGTCAATATTTTGTTAAGTCTTTTTAAGTGTTCTTGTGGAAATAATGCCTAGGAAACAGAATCTCTAATTTCCACACTCAATCGTATCAAATAAGTAACTTTTTCTGCAGCATCAAAATTAAAATAGTAAAAAGAACACAAATTAGTAATAATTAATATCATATAATCAAGTTTGATTTCATTATCAAGCTTGATTAGAGTAAATAATATGTTAAAGGAAGAAAGTTAGAATTAACTAATTCACAGATTTTTAAAAAAATTATTATGTCAGCTGGGTATTAATGTGTACCATAAAAACTTTGTTGTTTCTTTATATAAAACTTTGCAGATGCTTGTTATTGCTGTATATCAATATCAGAGAGAAATTTTTGTTGTTTGTGTTTAGCTCAAGTTTAGGCAGGCTTATCATGAGTGTCGCATCTGATATTACATTGCTGACATCACACAATCTCTCCACAGATCCTCTATAATTTACCATCGTTCTGGCCCCTCTTCCCCAATTGTTCCCTGAGCCTTAGGTGTTTGGGTGTTTTATATATGCACTTCTCATGACTAGGATTCACAAATTAGTATTTTAATTGTTTGTGATTTTCTATAATGGTTTCAGTTGTTGCAGAGAAGTTGTCTTCAGAAAGGATGAAGATTGCCCTAATCTGTGGTCATAGGACAAATGTGTAGAATGTAGCCATGATTTATACTGGTTTATTAAAGAGTAAGGTATAGGTTCTCCCCCAAGATCCAACACTAGCCAAAGAAAGTGGGATAAGTTTCCATTTTCTGGCATGAGATCCCTCTCGTTGAGCAGGTCTTAACTCCAATTAGAATATTGTTGGTTATTTTTATATGTGTGGAATGGTTGATCTTGTCATATTCATAAACAAAAAATCTCTTCTGGGATCACAGGTAAAATTGGTTAAATATTCATGATTTTATTTTTAGGAATTTAGACATGACCATTTGTTTTTTTCCAAATTTTATGGCATTATTTTACTCAATAAAATCTTCTCATGTGATGTCTCTCACTTGTAAACTATCTGAAGAAGCTCAAGAAACAGGATGATTATCCTTTTATGTTTTAATTATTTTATGATAACTAGACGTTCCTTCTAATGAATTAAATTATTGAGATTTTTTATACTATGTTCTTAGATGTCATTGCATACATTGGGGAACAAAAAACCAAAAAAAAAACCCAAAGAATATTATAGTGCAATTTTCCCTACAATTCTAAGACTACGTGGGAAGGAGTGATACCCTGTCTCAAAAGGAAAATGACTTTTATAAATAAGAGTTTTTTCCTAAGACAAAAAAGTTCAAAGATTGTTGCAAAGAATTTTGCCACTGATAAATTTTAGCAGGAAAAAAAAACAGTTCAAATTGGGGATATTCATTATGTTCTTGTTCTGAGGGCTACTTAATACTTCTTGCTTAGGTTTCATGCACCCTTTCTATGATAAGTCATCCATCCCATTATTGCTGGTTTTTTATGAGCATGAGAAAGTAATACTCCAGTTCAAACAACCACAGACACTAACTTGCTTCTGTCTTTTTTTAAGTATCAATGGGGAATTCCACTCTCTCCTGCTCCCTGATTCTGTCTTGGCATGGTTGTTCTTAGTTTAGTTGCTGTGCTATGGCATTCATTTATTTGTGGGGAGACTTTGAACACGAAAAATAAATAAAATTTCTTTAAATGTCATTGTTCTCTTATTCTCCTCATTGAGTCACCTTTGCAGATTCAGCTAATAAGAAAATTTAGGTGTATTCTCTAAAATGATGGACACCAAAGTAAGTCAGCAGGTATTAGAGAGGTTCAGGTGGGAGAGTTGGAGAAAATGTCATTGGTTTGTATTAGGCCACTCACTATGCTGCTGACAGTGCACACATCATAGCATTGACTTTCAGGGAAAGCAGTATGTGAAAGCAATGAGATCAACAATATCTCAACCATATATGCTAAAATTATTACAGAACACATAACTAACTTATCACAACAGACAACATAAATAAACTGAATGTTTATAAATTATGTACAACAGTGATTTGAAAATTAATTTGTTATAAGTACATTGTAAGATTTTTCTGCATATTTTCCTCTAAAAGGAATATCTGCAATACTAATTAATTAGACAAAGATCTCTAAGCAACTCCAGGAAGTTGAATGCACTAGGGATAGTCTTCCCCATCGAAGGGCACATGGCTTGACTGCCCAATGACAAAAATTTATCCAGAAAAACATACATGCAAGTTACATTATACAAACTGAGCAGGTTATATTGATGAGGATGAAATAATAATGTGGTCAAATAAGATGCAATGAATTTTAAGGGGGGTGGTGAGAGTTTAATGGGAGAGTTTAGAAAGAAGGAAGGGGCTAAATAAAATCTCATGTCCAACTGTTGGGAGCAGTGAGACCCCAGATCCTGAATTTTTTGTAATCCCCTGATCTGAGTGCCTACAGCTGCTCTGAGCACAAGACCTTCAGGAGTTCCTGATGACAGGAGAATGGTTTCTGGTGGTTTGGCTGGGGCGTGGCTATCTCTATATACTCTGCCCCTGAACACAATAAATGCGAATTCTTGGGGGAATTCAAGGATGACCCGTTTCGCTGTCTCTCTGTCTGTGTGTGTTTGTGTATTTTAACCTCCTGCCCCCTTGCCCGAAACTCGCCAACCGGGTGCCAGTGCACAGAGTGCAGACACGGGGGCACGGTGCATGGCATCCAACACTGCCTGACAGCCAGTAATCAAGAGTTTGGGCAGTCCAAAGACCTATGTTAGATCTAAACATGACTGACCAAAGAAAAGAAAAGAAAAAGTAATAATTCCTAAATATATGCTGTTATATTCATTCATAGAAGAAATTTTAAAAAGTTATCTTTGATATGACCTGCATTTAAGTGCATAAATACACAAATAGTAAATGAATAAATAAAATTTGAAGGAGGAGAGGATGGGTTTACCTGGGCTCAAATATAACAATGTGGTAAAAGCACAGGTACATATGGCCCACATGGCACTCTGTCAGCTGTAATCACTCATCTGCGAAACTCTCTCTCTCTCTCTCTCTCTCTCTCTCTCTCTCTCTCTCTCTCTCTCTCTCTCACACACACACACACACACACACACAGAGAGAGAGAGAGAGAGAGAGAGAGAGAGAGAGATGAGCAGAAGAGGAAGCAGTTATAAATTTCAATGCCACCTCCAATGTGTTCAACCACCTCCCCAATGACATCATTGGTTGATCCTCATATTCAAACATTAGAAGTTGAGATTATTCACTTAAATTACTACTATAAATCATTATAATGAATTATATGTAAAGGTAAAGTAAAGGTTTTATAAGCATATTGATCTTTCACAAAACCTATTAAATATTTATGGTGCATAAATATCTATAGTGGGAAATCAATAAGCATCATCAATACATGATATACAACTTTTTCTAACAGTTTAACATAGATATTAATATTTAATTAGTATAAATACAATAGGTTGAGTATAAACACACTGATAAATTAATTACTATGGTTTCTATCTGTACTTTGTTTATACACAATTTATTATTTAGTTTATTAGTATAGCTCTTTGTTGATTAGAATTTGCCTCAATGAGCAAGCATAATAGTTTTAATCGTTTCATAAGTTATATTATGACTTTTGTTCATTTAAGCTAATCAAATACTAAACACATTGATGCTCAATATTTGTTAGAGAAAAAGCAAAACTTTAAAACACTGAATGCATCAAACATTTCAACTATATATTATTTTCCTGTTTTGGAAATGTGTTACTTTACCTCTTTTGTACAAGCCCCTTTTCGTTTGTTTGGTTTTGTGTTTTCCTTTTATTAAGATTGATCATTTACTCTTTATGTTCCTGCTTCAGTTTTCGGGCTTCAGCAGACACAGTAGTGCATTAACATGTTTAATTTATTCTCTACATTTTTGGTAAAAGTTTCATTCTAAAAATCTTTTTATTTAATTTACTAATCCTATTACAGTTACTTGTATTTACCTATTGATTTTAGCCTTTCAAAATTCTGAAATTCTTTTCCCTCACTTGTAGCCACATTAATTCAAGAGCAGTTTTGCGCTTTTGTCTACAAACTTAAATATCAAAATGCATCTCTAATTTTTAGATAGAATATTAAATGCTCTCCAGAGTTCCTGCACTTCTACAACAATCACCTTCTCCAATTGGTGACATCCCTTCAGGTAGCCAGTGCCCTGTGTGAATGATAGGTGTGTACTTTTTGTTAGCTGACTGATCATGTTCTTAAAAATTGCTGCTATAGCTCTTAAATATTTTATTATTGAAAACCATAGACATATCATCAAATACCACTGATTTGATCCCTATCACTACATATTTATGCTGTAGTGATTCCATTGTCACTTTCATAATCTCATTTTGTCACACCTCCTTATTATTGCAAACCACAGGCTGAGGAATGCAAAATAATTCTCAAATTCTACATCCACTTTAAGAGTGTTGTGGAAAGTTGAACACATAAAAATGAATGTTTTGGTTGCCCAATCAGTGAATATATAAATTATTTCACATCATATTTTAATACAGAGAAGTTCTAACAAGGGGAAATTCATCAGGGTATATTGAAATCCTTCTAATTTTAAAAGAAAGAAACTGTTTAGTCCCTCACTGAGTAATAATGCATTCTTGAGAGCTACTTCACACTGTGAAGGCTGCTTCACTGTATTTAATGCATGTTACCTTTGAGAATAGCTTGTGAAAATAACAAGCAAATTTCCACTCAAGTGATATTTAATGGAGGGGTTATAATACTAGATGGTTACTTTCCTTCCTGTGGTCTTAGACATTCTGAAACCCAGCAGGGCTTATTCAAAACAATGTTAAACATTAAAACTATGAATGCTGTGTTATTATGAAAATATACCTTAAATATTAGCCTAATATCACATATTATAAATAATATTCTGAGACTCTGAATTCAACTGTTAGGTAAACGACTGATTAGTGAATCTGGAGATAAGATGGAGAAAGCAACATCAATTTATAAACAGAGTAAACAAAGCTGCATGTATGTATTTTAACAAGTCTCAATTAACAGTTTACTGTATTTCTTAGATAAAATGATGGAAAAATAAGCATTTTCATGCTGGTTGTACAATGACTTTTTAGAATAACAACAAATTCTTTATTTCTTTTTCCTGCTAGAGAGTGAACATGGATCTCTGCATGCCAAGCATACATCTACTATACCACATAGTGACTTTCTCAGACAATACTCTGTGCTCTGTTCTAAAAAAAAATGAGCAACCAGGGAAGTAAATACAAGTGCGTATTTACTAATCTAGTTGTATATTGGCAACCCATGGTTAATGGAAGTGTAGAATATTTAATACTATAAAGTTTATAGTATGTTTACTCTTTCCTTCAACAAGTAAACAAAGATTAAATTTTACTATTTAAGGTCTATCCTACTGAATATCATTTTTTTTTTATTTTTGTTATATATGCTTGTAAGTGTTTGCCTGTGGCATGTATGTGAGGTCAGAGGACAAGTTGCAAGAAGTTAGTTGTTTCCTTTCTTTACTTGATTTCCCATGAGTAGACCTGAAGTTCTCAGCCTTTTTGAAAAGTACCTATACTCACTGAGTCGTCATAAAGGACTTAGATTATAAATTGTTAACATCAATAAGCACTAGATTTCATTGCTTATGGAAAAGCTTGTTTCAGATGTAGGGTGTATAAAATAATAGAAGGTTGACTGGGTGGTGGTGGCACATGCCTTTAATCCCAGCACGTGGGAGTCAGAGACAGGCAGATCTCTGTGAGTTCAAGGCCAGCCTGGCCTAAAAGAACTAGTTGCAGGACAATCTCCAAAGATATGAAGAAATCTTGTCTCAACAAACAAAAGCAAACAAAACAGTTAATAATTAATAATAATAATACACTATTGTTGAAGCTACAATGTTTGTGTCATCAAACATAAATAAATAGAGCTATTGCCCAGCTGGATGTTTCACCCTTATAGACTAATGTTCAACGTGTTTGGTGGTATTCCACATGCCACAAGAGAAGAAAAGTAAGAATCAATACCACCTAAGTATAAACTCTAACACCTACAATAGTAACATACCTGCAAGATATACCTGCTTCAATAGTGCTAAAAATGTTAGGAGAATAAACAGCCACTTTTAAAATTTGATTTAAAATTTTCTCCATGAGATGGAATTTATACATGGTACTGCTAAAGTAACCAAGAAAGAGAGGTTATGGGCCAAGGGGAAAGCCTACTACTATTATTCTGCTAAAGGAACATTAAAATAAATCCCAGTGACATATTGCTATTTCTATAGATCAAAGCATGACCAAGCTATCTCAGAGAAGCTTCTTAAAGTACATGGCAACTGACCCAGGGACCAACGAATGAGCTGTATTCAGACAATGAAAGCCTTTGGAGCACTGAATTTGAAGTGAGATGTGTTTATTAACAGTACTCCTGAATTTAAGCATAGAGGAGATGGATTGCAAGAGCCAAAGGAGGTGGATCACTTCAAGGAAAAAGAGTTTTCCAGATATAACAGGAAAAATATACATTTGAAATCACAGAGAATGAAAGGATTCATGAGTCATGCACAGGTTCAGATCATGGCACTGTCTTATTCTTAATGAAGAAACTGTTTGTAATTAATAACTGCTGAGAAAGGAAAAACCAGATTTCTTTTATTTTTGAAATTAGATCTTTTTCATATGTTATATTTGTTATGCCCAAGTTGAGACCTCCAGAGACCACCACCAGAATCCTGTCAAGTCCAGAACACAAAAGCAAGGTTTATTTCTGCACACAAAATTCAAACCAGCTAGCTGGGAGCTCAAAGGCTCCACTCATTACTCAGTGCATTGGGGAGAGCTCCCATTCCTCATTTGTGGTTGACATATGTAGGCAACCACAAGCCAGGTTTACTCAGGGTCCAGGGGGTTGGTTTTGCTAGATACAGGAGGTAGACCACTTCTGCACACACTCTTTCCCATGTAAGGAACTACTTTTGCTTTTGTTCATGCTTCCTGCCTTTCCCAAGCAGTCATGTCTGCATTTTCTAGACCACAAAGCTGGGTGTCCACAGGTGGCTAGCTACTAGGAGCATTTTGTGGTTTATACTTTTGTAGAGGTTCCTGTTTTCGACTAGCTCTTGATATTGCAAAGTGTAACCCAGAGCCTTAACCAGCTCCTGATCAAGCAAAGTTTCTTAAAATTTTCCATGTCCTTACAATATTCTGATAACAAATTACTCCAACAAATACTGTCAGATCCTTCCCATCCACACAAATGAATACCCATTTTTTTTTCCTTTTTCATTAAAATTAAACAGGCATCTATTCAAAAAATAGTAAGATAAAATAAAAACAAACAAACCATAATAGAATAAAGCAAGCAAATGTGGAAAAGCTCAAGTAAAACATTTAGAAACAGTCACAAACATTCACACACTCAGAAAAATCCTACAAAAACACAAAACCAGAATCAATAACATGAGGAAAAGATCTGCAAAGTAAAACAAACAAAGCATGATGAGAAAAAATATTCTTCACAAATAATATTAAGTTCATATTGTAATTATCCATCTACTGTTGGGAATGTGGGCTACCCTTAAATGAGGCTTGCATTTTTGAAACATTGGAGAAAAACACTTTTTCTTTTATAGACAGTTATCAAGTAGCAATTGTTCCTGGGCTAAGGGATGTCTTAGACCTATGTAGGTCTTCTGCATGTTACCATAATTTCTGTGAGTCTATATCAGCCTTGATAAGTGTAAAAGGACTTGATTCTTTGATGTCTACCATTCCCTCTGTCTCTAATACACTTCCACCTCTTCTTCCAGAGTTTCTTGAATCTTGATGGAGGGAGGGAAATATCCCACTTAAGACTGAGTGTGAAAAGGTCTCTCACTCTAGGGATATGGCCCAATTATGGGTCTCTGAATTTTTCAGACCTACTAAGTAAATAAACAAAAGAAGAAGCTTGTGAAAGTTTTGAAGACATCCTAGAAATAAGCAAGGGAAAAGTGTTTATTGTTTAAGAACTGAGCCCTGAGAAACAATGATCTTTACAAACAAACTCATCACTATTTCCTCCTTCCACAATTCCATTTTGTTTATAAGAAATATCATTTTAATGATAATTGTACATAATATTAAAACCTAAATTCGAAGTCAGCAAAGGTACTGAAACCTTGGAATACAGAATTGCCCTGTCCTTGTTTGTCTGCAGTCGTGAACCTTCCACACAGATGAGCCCAAGGTCAGCTTCAGTTCCATTTCCTTAGTCAGATCTTTCTAGAACAGAGCATGTGATCAGGGCCACCCTAATATAGAGCTCTATTAGGGGAAGTGGAAGAGATGGGGAACATCTGAATAAGAAGTGCTTGCCTATTCTTTTCAACAGCTGCTGGCAAGAAAGCAGCTATTCCTTTATTAAATGTATCTGTCATTGGCAATATAAAGTAATACACCCCAAAGAGAATGATTATCTTTTAAAGATAACATTTTAATGCCAGTAAAAAATACAGGGAAGAAACTATTGATCTTTGGGGTATACTTTTTAAATTATCTGAATAGGAACAATGTATAAGCAAGCCTGGTAAAAGCAGGCCTTTAACAGCATTGCTATAATATGAAAAGTGGAATCTTTGTTCAATGATACCTGAATATCAGAGGATGCAAGGGCTTAGCAGGTGGATAAACAGATGGTAGACAGAATTCCCAGGCTTAGCACTAACACTGATTGCTTCCTCAAAACAAAGATAAAGCAAAAAATATTTAAAAGAGAAGGCTAAGCATATATCAACTCCTATTATGGAGACTGGAGAGCTAAATCTTTCATTCCAAAGTGATTATCTGGGGGAAATTAAAGCATTAACTAAAGACATTGATAAATATTTCTATCAATTTGCTCAGACAAAAATGTTTTTTTTAAAGTACAAGCTATAGCATAATTATTCAAAATAAACAGTAATTAACCGAACTAAATCAAGCAGCATGAGAGTTTGCGCATTTACCCTGTGGTTTAACAGCTGTGCTTTTTAACTGTCTGCACTGTGAATTTATACTCATGCTTTGCGTTCTCAAGAGGTGGTGGAAAATTGAAGTGTGTTTGAGTAGCATATTAAATATGGATAAAATACCTAATTTAGTCACTCTAAATCATCTGGAAAGGAGAGATTTATTTTTCAGAATCATGAAACAAATTTAGCAAACCCTTACTGGGCACCTACTTAGGCTCAGAACTATGTGCAGCTTCGGTATGTGGATTTAAATAAGGCATTTAGAAAGGAAACAATAAAATATGGATACATGATAAACTGCTGGTGGATTAGCGAGATTCTTGCATTTGTCATACAATACTGGGCCATAGAGCAGAATTCGTATGCAGCGCTCCATTGAGCACAAGTTGGATAAGCAAAAACTCTATGTGCTGTCTCCACTTTGAACATGAACTGTTATCTTTCCCTTGATCGTGAGACGGGTTTGGATCAGGTTCTGACATTTATGATATTTCCTTTTGCTCAGTTGTTTGATACCTGGATTTTGAGACTTATCCCCAAAACTGTGTGGCAGGGTCAGTCTTCTCTGATAATAATGACCAAAATGACTCCTAACATAAAGAAAACAGTTATTTTTTTAAAGCTCTCAAGGATCAATTAGTTTACTACCAATCAATAGACATATTTTATCATTTTATAATGTTCCAAATCACATCACTGATAATTGAAAAATACAATTATCTTTACCAAGCACATACTACATAGAAAAAAATCCCACTAAGAGAATGGAGGCATAAATATAACAAAGACCTTCTCACCTCAATTGATATCGTCTAGTATTCCAAAGTTCCCAGTTATAAGCTTCTTCAGGGAATCCTGGAGTGGGTCTGGTCTATCCTCCTTGAGAGGTAAACATCATAGTATTTTTTGAGATTTGATCCTATGATTCCTGGGAGACTTGGTCTGTCATTCACTTCCTGAAAACCGGAGGCACCCCCTCAGGCAACAAAGCACAAAGGCTAGCTGTGTGACTTTGTTTTTCATAGAATTCAGCAAACCATGTAGAACTTGGCTGAACATTTACCGCTGGACATTAATCTTGGAAACTTTATAGTTTGCAAACTGCCATTATGTCATGTTATAATAACTGTATAAAATGTCTACCTGCCTGAAATGAATTTGTCTTAATCTTCCTGAGAACTTTCCAACCTAGCTTGGTTCATTTCCATCAGCCAAATCAAGAGACCTCAATTTGGTAAGAACTGACACTTCTGTACGCCATGGAGAGGATCACTGAATTACTCAGACTTAATACCTATGTTTATAAGTCATCTTCAGGTCAGGAAATACATCTCATGGTAGAAAGCTACCCTAGCATTTTTAAAGCACCAGGTTCTATTAAATTCCAGGTGGAAATTAAATGCAATAAAAACTCGTAGAATTAGAGAACCATTCTAAATATTTTCACATTATACTCTATAAAGAACAAGGCAATATTAAAAAGTATACCACACTATTATTTCATTAAGTAAAATATTGGCTAAATGGAATTATCTCCTTAAATTTTCACTGAACTGAAAAAGGGCACCATTACTCTTATGTCTGCATTTGTAAAATAATATTTTATTATGTAACTTATATAGAGAAGCTTAAGGCTACAAGAAAGTGGGAAGCTTGAAATGTCTAATGATACTGTTTACAAAGAGATTTGGCCTTGTCAGTGTAAATGTATGTGGAATGAAGACTCAGGCTAGAGTGTAGATTATCATATGACCAAAACATGTTCCAATTTCAGTCAGATCATCCAAGTGGCATCCCTTTATAAATATATCAAAAGGTGATCAGAGCTAGGGTGAAGGCTAAGTATGGTAGATTGCTTCACACAAAGAAAAAAATCAAAATTCTGAAAGAGTTTATAGCATTAAGACTTCTTAAGATGTGAGAGGAGAGACAAAGAAGGAAATCACTGTTTTCTAAAAGTATCTTCAGCATAACTATCATTGTTTTCTAAAGAGCTGACCAATACATGCAGCAATTTGATTCAAAACTATTAGGACAGACAGAAGCAGAAGGATGCTTAAGTTGTAGTAGCAAGAAATCTCAAAAGAAATGCGATGCAGAAATTACAGGCAAAAACAGAATGAACCAGTCCAAATAAACTCTTTCTTTTGATTATGTAGACCACCCCATATACAGAAATTTTCATCCTCATGGGGACGTGGAAGATATTCTTCATCATTCTGGTATCTCCAAAGTTCATATTTAATGTAAATAAAAATAATTAGGTTTTGTTTTCTTAAATATCTGGGTATTGCAAGTGAAGGTACCCAATCAGTATATAAAAGCAAACCTAATTTTAAATCAATCTTAAATGAATTGAAATTTTAATTGCTGTCATTTATAATTTCTTGTACTTTATTATGAGAAAAAAGTTTATAAGTATTTATTAAATGATATTATCTTAGTTAATATTAGAATGTGTTATAAAAGTAGAAAAAAATTATGAGTTATTCTAAAAGCTAATTAAGCCACATATACTCATTTTTTGGTATCCATGAAGCATTGAGTCTGGGAGTTTCTTACAGAAGTCAAATTCATTGATGTCAAATATCTTCCATGAAAACGGTAATGTGCTTTCACATGACTGTACAAACTTGTCATGAATATAAAATCATCTCTAGGTTACATATTATAATTAATGAAATATACGTAGTTAATTATGTCATTTGTGTATACTACAAAAGTTGTATTCAATACGTATATATTCATTTTCTGGATCATCTTAACTATGAATGATTGAGTTTTGACATGGAACAAGCTAACTATTATTTAGACCCATAAACTCTGACATCCAGATATACTATTCTTGGCATTAGCATTTTTCTTTAGTGATATATTTCTTCTAGGACAGGATTTATCCATCTACACAGGGAATCTCCGCTAAAACTAAAATGTGGAATTGGAGGAAACTGGAATGAGAAAGGCAAAGTATAATGTTTTAATAACATGTGGTACTGAGATTTAATGTGTACATATGTTTGCATGTGCGGTGTGCATGTATGATTTTATATGTGATGTGGGAGTGTCATATATCAATCTGTTGATTTCATTGGCTAAGCAATAAAGAAACTGCTAGGCCCATTGGATAGGCCCACCCTTAGGTGGGTGGAGTAAACAGAACAGAACGCTGGGAGGAAGAGGAAGTGAGGTCAGACTCCACAGCTCTCCTCTCCGGAGCAGACGCAGGAGAGACGCCATGCTACCTGCTCCAGGGAAGACACACGCTAAGAAGCTCCGACCCAGGATGGACTTAGGCTAGAATCTTCCCGGTAAGCGCACCTAGGGGCGCTACACAGATGATTAGAAATGGGCCAGAGCAGTGTTTAAAAGAATACAGTGTCTGTGTAATTATTTCGGGTAAAACTAGCCGGGCAGGGCAGGCGGCTGGGGTGTTTGGGGACGCAGCCCCGCCGCCGCTCCATATTACTACATATATGGATATATGAAAAGGAAGAAATATGAAGAGAAGAGGAGAGCCAAAAAAAGGGATGGCAGTACAGTGGATAAGTTAAAATATGAATATAAAATATGCATGGTGTTTGTGTGACAATAAAATAAAATCCTTGTGGCATACTAACTGAATAATGAAATTACTGCATACCTTATATGTACTAGGCATGCACTATACCACACTATGAAGAAATAAAGCGAGAGAGACTTTAGAAATCAGTATGGAGAGATTTTCAAGAACAATGGTGTTGTGGATCCCAGGATTTGAGAGCAGTGAATACTCTACAGTGTGTGATGAATTTTTGGTAATTTTTTTATTGTCTGTAATCAATTTACCACACATATACAAAATGTTAGTGATCTGTAAAATTGAGAATGGGAATATGGGATCTCAATGATTTTCTATTTAAATGTTCCATTAATTGTAAAACTGCTTTAATTGTGCATTAAATTGAATTTCGATAGAAAGCTAAAAATATTAGAGACTAAATTATTAACACAAGGAGTTGAAAACATATTTTAGAGGATAAAATAAAAGTCACATGAAACCTCTGGGTGTGTTCTATGACCTTTCTGTGATATTTACCTTGTTGGGTTTTGTATTTTTTCAGAAGACTTTCTTCTCATTAAGTAAAAGGTCAAATAGAATTCAATCCATATTTATTATTATTTTTAAAATTCTGTTGTGGAAAAAAATCTTATTAACCTGATTTGTGCAGGTGCCCTTCCAGATGGTCTTTTTGTGTTTTACTGGTGAGAATTTCTATGTTTGTTCTGTTATTGAGGTTGAGAAAACATGGGGTTTACAGAGTCAGCAAAGATCAAATCCCTATATCTGTATAGCATTCTTTAATGAAGAAAATTAAGTCAATCAGGAAAAAGAGGGAGAGGAAATCCCAGCAGACTTATAGACTATGTAAACAAACACCAAAACTCTTTTCATAATATTCACAGTATGAGCGTAGATCCAGTCCCTTCTGCTTACACTGAATAGCTCATACTAAGTAGGATCTTCGTTTACAAAACACAAGTATTCCACATTAGCATATTAATTATATTCAAGGATCTGCTTAAATACTCCAGTAAGTTTTACTAATAAATTTAAATATAGAAAAATGTACATTTTTATAACTTCCAATTTTGTTCTCTAAATATTAATAAAAGCCCAACAGTGAAACAAATGCAAACTGTGTTTTTCGGAGACCACAGAGCTTAGTGAAGGGTATTGACTTGGCAGCCGGCAAACGGTTTCCTAGAATCTGAAAAGGCACTAAGGAGATCTGAGGCACTGTAAAGGTCAATTAAGATTTAGAGTCTTAGCTCTTTGATATACAATAGACAACTGTGGATGCGGATGATGTCTGAGACCACTGCCAGCTCTGCTCTGGTTTTTAGTGCCATTGCTCTTGATGGAAAAGATTGTGGGCATTTTAATTTCAAAGATATTTCAACTAGATTCATTTCACAAAAGTAAGACAGATGCTGTTATTTAAATATCTAATACACCTTGAAATATGAATATATGTTTCTAATCAATATATGTCATCAATCATCTTAAATTATCTATCTCAGTAATGTCCACTGACTATCAAAATAGCATAAAACTACCAGCTTACTGATTTGACCAGCTAGACAACTTGATGTTTTCAAAGTGGTAGAATAAACAATTTTAAGATTTTTATTTATTATTCATTTTGTATATATGAGTGTTTTGTTTCCATGTATGCCTATATGCCTTATGTGGGCAGTGTCCATTTAGGCTAGAAGTAGATATCCATTGAATTTTCTACTGGAGTTAAAGTCATGTTGTTAGTCTCCATGTGCCTGAGAATGAAACCTATTTTATTGGGAATAAAAGCCCATTCTTTTAATTCTTTGGCCATCATTCCAATTTTAAAGGATAGAATAATTTTATGGCATTCAGTCTTTCAAAAGAAAATATAATACAATGTATTATTCAATTAAAATACAAACTACAAAAGTAATTAAAACATGTTTATATGATGATATTTAGTATAACTTCAAGAGATGTGTATCAGCAGTATTTAAAACTGGATGAATCTGAAAAGCATTAAGGAACTGTCATATTAATTCTATTCTAAGAATCCTCGCAAATGAACTTGTTCTGGAAAAAAAAATGAAGTTATTGATCAAAGGTTTCCCAGTCACAATGTGTGGTGCACTCAGTCACCCGTGGCACACGTGCTGCTAAGTAGCGAGGAAAGTATGATGAAACCTGCTTTTCCCTTCTCTACATCAAGTACACAATCTCTACTATTGCATTCTTAATTTAATAATGTTTCAAAATGCCCTGATTATTTTAAGTGTCTCTTCTCATCAAGGAGGTAGATCATATCTTTTCTTCCAGGTGAATCACTTTAACGGGCATAGAACAATGTGATTCTCCATTATTTTTGATTTTTATAACTTAAAATAAGCCATAATATAAAAATGTTAAATTGAATATGGTTAAGATAAATGGTCCCTAATTTTAAATTTTATAGTTACTTGTATCAGAGTGACAAAATCTGCTGTTGTATAATTCCAACTGAGCCTAAGATAACAATATTCCTTTGACCAAAATATCCGTGATTTTTGTTTATTCCTAATAGACAAATAATAGGCATTTGAGTTTTCAAATCAGTGGTCATGAGTAACTCATGTATATAGTAACACACACTTACTTTATTTACTGGAATGTCAAATTGTGTTGATAATAGTGATTTGAGAGTGGTGATTTTTTTCCTGGTGATTCATGCATACTAGGCAATCAATCTGTGTCTAAAATTTACCTATAACTTCATGCTAGCAATTTAAAAGGCAGACAGTTCTGTAAGTAAAAAGGAAAGAGTTCTCAAATTAATAAGAATGGAAATTATATGCTGAAATTGCTAACATATTTTGTAAGAAGTCTTAATAAATCAGAGAAAGATAAGAGAAATTTGTAGTAGTTTTGCTATTATACCTCAGGTTGGAAAAATTAGAGCCACTGTTAATGACATATAAAATAAAAGGACATCAAATGTTCAATATATGTATCGTAGAACAAAAATATATGAAAAGATCCGTACTTCTCATGATTTTAAGAATAAATTTGGTAGTCCTTCAAAATATTCTCATCTTTTTGCACATTCCAATGTCAAGATTTTTAAAAAGAAAATGATAAGAGGATTGAAAAATAATTTGATGATACTACTATCATGCATCTATTATGTCGGATTTGTAAATATGAATTAATTTTTTATGATAGCAACATTGAAGTGATTAACGCTATAATTTGCGCATGAGGTGATAGAGTTTTAGGATATTAATGCACATTGTATTGACATAGGAGTGCTGAGCTCTTTATGTGCTGACTGGTTATTTTAATTTAGTTTAGTATTTTTTAATGTTTCAAAATTAGTCCCAGTGAAAATGTTAAAGGCAGGTTTGCATTGGAAATGATGCTCCACCTCATTGCCATTGATTCTCACCCTGGCTCCACAAATTACAAAGTGATTTCTGTAGAGGTACAATCCCCCATCCACTGGTTTTTGGTTTTGTTTTTGGCTGTTACTTAAAAGTGGACAGCATGCTGTTTATTAATCAGCCTGCAGCCTGGTGGAAGAAACTGGCAGAGTGTGAAAGAATAAATGTTGGCATGGGTCTAAGAGTCTAGTGCAAAGTAGTCTGCGTGCCATCTGATTGGACAAGGAGGTGAATACACAAAGTCTGTCATTTTGCTTAGATCCTTTTTAGGCGAACTGCCAACATCTGGCAAAGGCTCAGGTAATGATATCGTTTAGAGGCCACAGTAACATTCATACTTACCTAAATAAAATCCTATTACAGAAAAAAAAAGGTAAATTCAGGCTGATCTTAACATTCAAGCCATTTGCAATTTTAAACAAATTTGTTGTTCTGAATCTATTTGAAAAATCCAGAGGCTAATATTAATATTTTTCTGTTTACTATGATACATCTTTTCTCTGCACAAAGTTCACTTTAATTTGGTATTCACAGAGACAGAATAATATATTACCCATTTAAAACCATGCTGCAGTTTGATCACTCAGTGTTTAAGCATTTAAAAAGATCATTAAGTCTGAATAATATTATTCCACATACTGTAACAAATTCTATTCCTTTATTCTTACCATTCCATTTAGTGATAATCATTCCAGAGAAAAGCATGTATCATGGGAATGAATCATCATATAAAATTCCATAAAAGTTTTTTTAATCTGCTTAGTGTTCATTAACATAAATAAACCAAGAAACAAATAAAGGAATTTTAAAACAAACAATTTAATCCAGTATGCTAGGACTTTACAGTATTTATACCTGGAATTTCCATGTCTTCACTTCAGTTCCTTGTAAACTTAATGAATTATTAATTATTGGTGTATATGTTTTTGCAAATTTAACAACCTGAGTTCATCAACTTGCATCTGTTTCCCTGATGTTCTTAGGGACAAATCCATAATATGTATCAGCTTCTACTAGCAACAAGAATGCCTAAGTCAGGATTCTGCCCTAGTTGCTGGATTAGAGAAGAATTATTAACTTGAAAAATAATATTTTTTCTAGGATATGAAAGAAGGTTTTGTTTCTTTTTAGGGTGTTCAGAAAATGGTTGTATTTTGTAAATGTTGTAGCAAGAAGGGTGCTGTGTGTATCTCAATAGAAGTCAATCCATATTTGGCAAGTTCATTTCTTATATTCTAACTATAAAAATCTTCTTTCAAAAAAAATCCCTTCAGTTGACAACGGGATATTGGATATTAGTATCTGGTTAATGTTCTTTTGGTTTTTAACTACTCAGACATTGAAACAGGTAATTACGTCAAACAGTCCAAAGAATGGTGTGATGAAATGGAAAAAATTCTAGAACACAAGAAATGAAAACTAAAATAAACAAAAGTATTATCACATAACACGAGAAGGTACCACAGTCAAATGGAGGAATATTGTATCTGTTACTGAAGAAAAGGAAGATTATTATTTTTCTTAATTTAACACTTTAGATCGATTCTATATGAATCCTAAAATTCTAAAGATAGCTCTTGAAAGGTCAAAAATTATGTAAATAATTTTGTAAACTAAGAGGAAATGGCTAAAAAATTATAAATTACAGAGAATAAGAAGTATTTGAAAATTATAATTTTAAATATGATATAATTTGACAGATATAAATTAATAACCACAATTATTGGTTGGCTATATCACTAACCAATGTATAAACATATGATGCATATAATATCTACATAAGCATATGTATTTGTATATTTGTGTATATATCAAAGAATATTATGTATCTCATTGAAAATTTAACCAAACAGTATTAAAAGCTCATTTCACAAAAACAAACAAAATTGTTGTAGGAAGAGATTATGAAATGGTATAGAGAAGTTTTTAATAAAAGAAATTGTTATGGCACGTTGTTAATTTAAAAGTTATTACAAATGATTTGAAAACATTATTGTAATAAATCACTTCATTATCCATTTCAATTTTAATCTAAATTAGTTAGAATGTAATAATAATTTCAGAAAATGTAAGTAAAATAACTGACATACACACACACACAATACACAATAATGATAATAATAATAACATGACTTGATAAACCTTTCCAAAGAAATACTTCTACAAACATAGCTAGAAGAGACTGAAGAAAGCATTTTAGGCCTATATTAGAAGATGCAAAATACATTCCATTTAATAGAATGGGAGAATTTTTTTTTGTATTACTAAGAGATGTAATTACAGTCATGTATTACCAAGAGATGGAACTACAGAAATGTATTACCAAGATGAAATTTACAGGTATGTATTACTACAAACGTGATGGAATTACAGACATGTATTACCACTCACTTAATGGAATTCCAAGCATGTATTATTATCAAGAGATGAAATTACAGGCATGTATTACCAAGAGATGGAACCACAGGCATGTATTTCTAAGATGGGATTATAAGCACGTATTCCTACCCACGAGATGGAATTAGAGGCCTGTATTACCAGCCACGAGATGGAATTCCAGGCAGGTATGACTAAGGGATGCAAGTACAGACATGTATTACCACCCTTGAGATGAAATTACAGTGATGTGTTACTACAGACGAGATGGAATTATGTTTTCCTCAGGGGGTCTTGATTACCCAGGGGGTGTTTATTAAGCATTTCTTTTTTTTCATTTTTTCCCTTTTTTTAACTGATATTTATTGAGTTCTACATTTTTCTCTGCTCCCCATCCTGCCTCTCCCGTTCCCCTCCAATCCTCCCCCATGTCCCCATGCTCCCAATTTACTCAGGAGATCTTGTCTTTTTCTACTTTCTACTTCCCATGTAGATTAGATCTATGTAAGTCTCTCTTAGTGTCCTCATTGTTGTCTAAATTCTCTGGGCTTGTGGTTTGTAGTCTAGCTTTCTTTGCTTTATGTTTAAAAACCACAAATTTTTTTATTCTCCTTTTATCAATAAAAAAAATAATATTAAAAAAAAGAAAATTAGGAAACAACATTTCTCAAGACCCAGTAATACCACTTTTGGGCATATATCCAAAGGATGCTCAATTGTGCCACAAGGACATATGTTCAACCATGTTCATAGCAACTTTGTTTGTCATAGCCAGAACCTGGAAACAACCTAAATGCCCCTCGATCGAACAATGGGTAAGGAAAATGTGGTACATTTACACAACGGAGTACTACACAGCAGAAAAAATAACGACAGCTTGAATTATGCAGGAAAATGGATGGAGCTAGAATGGGAGAATTTATATTGTACCAATGACCATTATATTAAAATCTATCTATAGATTAAATATGATCGCAATAAAATTTCCAACATCATCCTTAAAAGACATAAAAAGTCACCCCAATTAAATTAAAGGATAAACTATGTCAACCCCTTGCAATATGAATGTTACAATTTATTTTATAATCCAAAGTATTGTATTCATATATGACCACAGGTCTCATAATCAATAAATATGGTATGCACAAATCCACAACTACGATTTGTGCATATTTGCACATGTGTACCATGTAAACATACATACATTGGAGAAAAACTTTTTGAGTATTTAAGCTGCAAAGGAAATAAATTCAGAGTGAAAGAAGAGAGAATGAGAAAAGGAGAAAGAAGGAGAGAACAAATATAACATAAACAAAAGACTCAAACACGGTGTTAACCCTGGAAATATTAATTAGGAACATAATCAGTGTTCATTGAATTTTGAAAAGGAATTTAATCAGTGAAAGAGCAGGTGAGGCTCCAGATGTTCCTAAAGTCAGCCTATTAAAACATACATCAGAGATTTAATATGTCATAGAAAAGAAACATATAATGGAAATGAAAAGGACAAAGACTGCATAGGTCAGTACTTAGTCTAAACTTAAATTTTGTTAGTCCATTGGTAAAAGAATAGAACAAGTATCAGTGAGCAACATACTGGACAAAACAACTAACTCACAAGGAGAAAACGTCCAAATATTTCATAGTACCCTTCCTATAAATGGGACTTGGTCCTGACTCATGTCTTCACACTGCAGTAGTAGGATAGAGCACAGACAGGTATTTCCTGCGGATGATCACTCTCACAAGACCCAATATCTGAGTAGAAAAATGTCACAGACGCCTGATACATCCTTCGCACCTTGGATCCTGAAATTCTGCAACATTCACACATGAATAAATCTGGGGCCAGGCAGTAACAGCTACCCTTGCAACCCAAAACCTCAGCATTTTTATCAATCCCGGCAGATGGCAAACGGTTCGCTAGGCTCCGTAGGAGGTTTCTGTATGTGAGCAGTTTCAGGTTATAAACAATCCCGAGGAGAAAGCTTCACACAACGATCAATCCCTCATAAATATGACTATTTGGCCTCCCACTGGAAAGCTGTGGCATTTCCCTTGAGCCTGAACCATGTGGACAAAAGCTTTGCCCATTTCCCATGGGTCTGAGGCCTTCAAGTCTTGGCATGGCTGTGCCCATGTCAAAGTATAAATTTACTCAGAATTTCATTCACTCAGAGTTTCTGCTTGCTCCTACAGGTATTAAATCAGTAACATTCTAGTATGGAGTGGGGTCATACTCAAGAGACTCCACCCCTAACTGAGGATTATTGACTTCTGATGGTTTCTTGGGAAAAGAGAGTCCATTTTGTTTAAGGATGTGCCCCTTCCTTCATTGACTAACTTCCATTGGTTGGGTAATGTTGATTGGATTTGCTGGGTCAATAAAAAAGAGAAGACAATAAATTTTGGGGAGTTTGGTAGTGGGGTTTATATTTGGAAGCTGTTAGGGAGATGAATATGGCCAAAATACAGTGTGTGCATACATAAAAGTCTGAAATAACTAGTAATATATTTCAAAAGGCATACTCTGATTAGAACTGGAATCTATAGTGTGAATAACTGAGAAAAATTGGAATTATAACCTTTAAGAATAATATGCATATTGATTATGGAATAATACACTTCACCAGAGCATACTTAGGATTATGTTTGATTTCACCAATTATGAGAACGTATTCTGGTTTAAATTGCTGGAAATTCCTTTTTAAAATGAGATCATTGGAGTCTAGAAAGAGGAACATTAAGCAGAAATGAATGTTATCATCAAATGTATAGATGTAGTCACAGAGTGTGCACAAAAAAATGTCTAAAATGACTTAAAAACAAATTAAGGGGACTGGAGAGCTGGAGAGTTGATATGGCTGCTCTTTCAGTGGTTCTGACTTCCATTCCCAGCAGCCACATTGTGTTTCTCAGCCATCAATATAGGATGTGATACCCTCTTCTGGCATGCAGATATACATGTAGATACTCATGCATAAAATAAATTAAAATGTCTAATGCATTCTTAAAATCTCTTGTATAAGAATATTTGGAATCAATTAAAGCTGACTTGTATGAATTTGGTTTATGGAATATTTTTTTTCAAACTTGTGGGACATTTATAAAACAATCTTGGCTCTTACATGCAGAAACAGGAAATTACTTTTTCAAGTCAGTAAATCTTAGGAAAAGCTATCAGTAAAATTCTCAAAAGGCTATGATTAGGAGGACATGTAATTAAGTTACATTATAGTACACTCCAGTTCTCTAAAAAAAATAAGAGGGGCATTTGACTTTGTATATACTTTGATTTATGAGGAGAAATTTACAGAGCTGGAAGTTTTACAAGGCTGCTGAATGTAGATTTCTAAGCTATTGGAAAGAGGCTAGCAAACCACTTTTGATTTCCCCACAACACCTCTCTGATTATTCTTAATCATAAACATCACTGTGAGTCATTACCTTACACATCTAATTATTTTTCTTTTCATATCTCTTTAAATTGGAAAAGTACCCCCTCACACTTCAACTTTGAAAAAACTAACTAGTCAAGGGGATTAGAGACAGCAAAGTGGGAAAGAATCTAAAGGAGTAAATCTCGATGGCCATCCATCTCTGTTACACCGTCCTTCCTGTTACTAAAAATACTTTGTCCTTATGTTTCCATCAGGACATCCCTCCACAGCCACTGCTGAAACTCACTGACTGTGTTAATTAATGCAGCCCTAAGAGTGATTAAAACTTTAATGACTGCACCAAACACAGAATAACACTTCAGACAATGTCCTTCTTGACATAATCAATAATGTCAGTAACAGGTGAAATTTGGCAAAGTGATAGGACCTTGGGACACTTTATGGCACAACTTATCACAGCAACTTAGGAGTAGAAGTTTGACACTGTTTGGAATGAGTTATTCAAAGGAAAGTTGATGATATGGAAAAATCTAGGAGAAAGCAGGAATTGCTTCATTCAAACTAAAGACTATCAAGTACGAAGAATAAAACTGTGTAGTCCAAGGCAAAACCTAAGTGTAAGGAATCCTTCTTAAAAATAGTATGAATTTGGGGATGTAAAAGAAGATGTAAAAAATAAATCAAGTTGAAACCTTACTCACCGTGGAACAATGTAATTGGGCAAATTGCCGACTATTGGAACTACCACTATTATGAAAATATTAAAATTTGGTATCATTTTTATATATAAACTAAGTCATATCTCTTTCAAGATATCAATACTGCCATTAACTCTCATTTTTTTCTTTAGAAATTAATATCTCTTAAAATTGTATTGCAATTGTCTCACATCAGTCTTAAAGGAGACAATATTCACATTAGTTTGTCATTTCTTTTTAAGTATGGAGAAAACTTTCTCAGCAGATTACATTAGATGCATGAAAGGAAGGAACTAAGAAGCAGTGTGGTGCTCATTCCACAATCATAACTGACTGCGACATAGTTTTGAAGCAGTGGTAACTCCACTCCTTATGTTGTGCAAACTGAGATGCTCCATATCTAGCACCACACATTTTCCTGTGTGAAATGCAATCACTGAGTTTAACTCCTATAGATATTTGTAACATCAAAGTTTAGATCAAGAGTATCTATCAAATAATAATCTAAATTTTAATTTGTGTATTTGTGGTAGGGATATTTTTGTCTGTGTGAGAAAGAGATAGACAAGCAGAGAGAAAGACAGACAGAGACAGCTGCCCTGAATTTACGCTACAGCTTTCCTGTCGTTTCTGGAAGAAACTACTCTGAAGTTGTCCTCGGCACCCTTGAGTTCATATAAACTTATTACTCCTCTTGAAGGATGTTCTCTGAGTCTCTTATTTTTCGCTTCATTGAAAAAAGTTTTCTTAATATAATATGTCCAATTACTGTTCTGACTCACTCTATTTCTCCCAGTCCTTTCCCTCCTCCTCTCCTATCCAGATCCACTTTTTTCCTGCTTTCATAAGAAAACAAACATTTAGTGTGTAATAATAAAATAAAATATAAGACAACACAAAAACTAACACATCAGGATTGATAAAATAAAGAAATAGATGAAAAAAAGCCCATGTCTTGTGGTAACAATTGAGCATCCTTTGGAGTGGTATTGTGGGGTCTTGAAAAAGGTTGTTTCCTAATTTTCTGAGAAATCACCATACTGATATCCAAAGGGGTGTACCATTTTGCACTCCCAACAAAACAGGAATGTTCATTTTTACTCTTCATCCTCTTCAGCACAAGTTGTCATCAGTGTTTTTGATCTTGGCCATTTTTACTGATATCAGATGGAATCTCAGACTTGTTTGATGAGCTTTTCCTTAAGTGCCTTTTAGCCATTTTATAGTCTTCTGTTGAGAGTTCTCTGTTTAGGTCTATACCCCATTTTTTTTTACTGAAGTATTTTTTTCTTTTGATGACCAAATAATTGTTCATAAAAATATTGTTTGTCATAGCCAGAACCTGGAAACAATCTAAACGCAGCCTTGATGTAAGTTGATGGAGATCAACCTATAGTATTGGCACCAGACTAGTTTGTTGTGGGGATTCCCACAGGGTCTCTTTGGCCAGAAATTCAATTAGATGTAAACTAACCCCATTACTGGACATTTCATTTGGTTTTAAAAGATGACTAATTGGGGTTCCATCTCTCCAATAATTCAGAGATTTTACTTAAATAACTTTTAGATATGTATTTTAGGAATTTGTACTATAGTATGTTTCCATACAACCCTAAAAATGGTCCTTCCCTCTATCTGTGTCCTTCCCCATTCCCTCTCTTATCTCCTCTCACTTCTCCTCATCACTTGGTCCTCCCATTCCAGATCAACCCCTTCCATCTACAACTATCTATTTTTATTTTCCTTTCTGACCCTTTCTATACTCCCAACACTTTTTCAGGTGTTAATCTTTCAAGAGCCTTTGTGGTTCTAAGGACTGTAGCTGTTAATCATTGACAACAGCTAATATCCATACATAAGTGATTTCATATCACAGTTGCCTTTATGGGTCTGGGATACCTTATTCAGGATGATTATTTTCTAATTCTGTCACTTCTACCTGTGAATTTCATGACTCCATTCTTTTTAATGGCTGAGTAATGCTACATTGTGTAAATATATTTCAAAAGAATATATCCATTCTTTCATTGTGGGATAACCTTGGCTGCTTTCTACTTCTGGTTATTATGAATAAAGAAATGATGAACATGACTGTACAAGTGTTTCTGTGGTAGGATGAATCATCCTTCACTTTCATGTCCAAGATGTTAGAACTTGAGGTAAATCAATTGTCACCTTCATGAGTAACTGCAACATGTAGAAAGTTATCTCAAAAAAAAATAGAAGTGAAGAAAGAAATAGACTCGTGGTACAAATCAAAGAAATAGGAAGAGAGAGATAGAGGAACAAAAGACAGAAAGAGACAGAATCAAATAATCAATGAAATATAGAATTGGTTCAAGCTGGCAAACAGGAAAATGGTTGATTTTTTTAAATATATATGACCTATCAAAGTTAACTCAAGATGATACTTGTAATTTAAACAGACATATAACCCCTCATGAAATAGAAACAATAATTTAAAATTCTCCAACTAAAAGGACCTCAGGGTCAGTGAATGAAATGCAAAATTCTACTAGACTTTCAAAGAGCTAACTACAACATTCTTTAAATTATTCTGAAAAATGGAAACTTCAGGAATATGTCTGATTTCTTTTTACAAAGCCACTGTTACCATGATACCAAAACCACCCAGAGACTGAACAAAAGAAAGGAGAAAGAAAAGAATTCTCTAAACAAATATTCCTTAAGTAAATATATATATAAAATCTCAATAAAATACTTGCAAACCTTATACAAAAACACTTCACAAAAGATTATCAAATATAATCAACTAGGCTTAAGACCAGAGCTGCTGGAATGGTTCTGCAAACATAAATCAATAACCATATTCACCATAAAAGCACAGTAAAATTTGAAACTGCATGAATGATTTATTAGACACAGAAAAGACTTTTGACAAAGCCAAAAAAAAAATCAAACCCCTTCTTTATATAACTTGTGGGCAGAGTAGGATTATGAGGGTCACATCCCAACATCCATAAAGGGAGTCAATAGCATGGCCACGGCCAGCATAATGCCAAATAGAAGAAACTCAAAGCATTTCGAATAGAAGCATGTCTGTAATATGAAAATCCAATTTTTGCATACCGTTTGAATATAGTGCTTAAAATCTTAGGCAGAAAAATTTTTTAAAATGGAGTGAGTTCAAACGGATACATAGAGGAAAAGAAAAAGTCAAAATAACTTAATATACAGTTGATATGCTTTTATACATAAAAATCCCAAAAGACACCATTAGAAAAACTTCTATGGCTAATTTCTACTTTCAACAAAGTAACAGTATATAAAATTCACAGAAAAAAATCAATAATCTCTTACGTTCAAAGAGCAGACATCTTTACAAAGAAATCAAGGAAACAATATACTTCACAATATCCTCAAAAACAAAAGGCATAAAATTGATGAAACACGTGCAAAACTTACATAATAAAAGCTTTCATATAATGAACAAAACTTTGAAAAGGACATAAAAATAATACTCAATTATTTCTTCAAATATATTTAGTCTTTTCATTTTGGTATCTCATTTGAATAAATTACCTTTCTTTTTTGCTTTACCCTCTCCTCTTCTATTTTTTCTTTCTTCTTTGCTCATCTTACTTTACCTTCTTTCCTCTCTACTCTTCTTCCCCTCTTTTTTCTTCTATCCTTCCATCTTTTCTTCCTTCCTTTCTTCCTTCCTTTATCTTTTATTCCCTTGATTTTATCCTTTTTTCTATGTGTCTTAATTAAAGTTTCTGTTGTTGTGACCTCCGCAACACTTTTAAAGGAAAAATTTCACTCTGGTTGCTCACATTGTCAGAGGTTTAGTCCATTATCATCATGACATAGTAGCATCCCCACAAATATGATGCTATAAAAGTATCCTAGCATCCTACATCTTGTAAGCATCAGGAAGAAACACTGGGAATATATGACATATTTGTTTTTGTTTTTTCTTTGTTTTGCTTTGTTTTGTTTTTTCAAGACAGGATTTCTCAGTGTAACAGCCCTAGCTGTCCCAGAAACATCTCTGTAGACCAGGCTGGCCTTGAACCCACAGACATTTATCTACCTGCTTCTGCCTCCCAAGTGCTGGGAATAAAGGCATGTACCACCACTGCCTGGCTTGTTAATTTTTTTTAATCTTCAAAGATATTTTTATTCTAGCACATAAATATAGTTCTTTGTTTTTACAGGATATGAAGTTATCTTAAATTCTTTTTTATTTTTTATTCAAAAAAATTTCTGCCTCCTCCCAGCCTCCCATTTTTCTCCTCCTCCTCCTACCCCTCTCCCCCTCCCTCCACTCCTCTCCCCCTCCCTGTCCTGTCCGAAGAGCAGTCATGGTTCCCTGCCATGTGGAAGTCCAAGGTCCTCCCCCCTTCACCCAGGTCTAGGAAGGTGAACATCCAAACTGGCTCGGCTCCCACAAAGCCAGCACATTAATTAGGATCAAAACCCCGTGCCAAAGGCTGGAAAAAATGGAGCTTAGTATCTTGAGCAAAGAGGAGACATCAAAGTCTGCCTCCTCATGACACACATCCTCCAACAAGACCACATGTGTCACTCCTTTTAAAGGCTAATTGATTTCTAATTACCATGTTATGTATTTTCTTTCCTGTCTTAATAGAAACATAATGATGGATAAAGTGGATATAAATATTGTAACTGTAATTTTTACTTGATAACTGTTTTGTTATATGTAATTTTGCTATGTTAAAGTTAAAGCCTTCCTTTTTTTTTTGTTTAAACAGAAAAAGGGGAAATGATGGAGGAAGGTCATTGGTTAAAAAATAAAGAACTGCTTGGTCCTTATAGGTTAGAACATAGGTGGGTGGAGTAAACAGAACAGAATGCTGGGAGGAAGAGGAAGTGAGCTCAGATTCGATAGCTCTCCTCTTCTGGGCAGACGCGATGCAGCCAGACACCAGGTCAGACATGCTGAATCTTTCCCGATAAGCGCACCTTGTGGTGCTATGCAGATTATTAGAATTGGTTTAGGCAAAATATGAGAATTAGCCCGTAAGAGGATAGAGCTAGTGGGCCAAGCAGTGTTTAAATGAATACAGTTTGTGTGTGGTTATTTCTGGTGTAAAGCTAGCCGTGCAGGAGCCAGGCAGGACGAAAAGCAGGCCCGCAGCTCACACAACAACATAAAATATATTGGATACTTCTGTCACTCTGCCCCATCCTTCTTCTCTGACCTACATTTCTGCCCTCCATCTTTCCCACATTCCTCTTGTCTGCCTGGTCACTGTTCCAGACAGAGATAATTCCATTGAATTTTAAGCTATTTTAACTAAAAGTAGGGATTTAAGGGTTCTTAACTTAAAAATTAAAATAAAATAATTGAGTAATTGTTTTAGGACTTTTAAAGTTTTAATAACAACTTAAATGTTCCAAATTCTAGGTAGATATCAAGGAAGGATACACAATTTGGCATCATTTTTTAATATGAGGTAAATTAAGAAACACACAATAAAAATGGTATGTTTCTTTAGATAAAAATTACAAATATTTAAAAACAATCAATCATTTACAAAGTATCTCACTGTAAGTACTAAATGTTATAATTTTTTTTTGTAATTATACCAACAACATTGGTGAAGAAAGGGTTCAGAGACTAAGAGCAGTTGTTGCTCTTGTAGCGGATTCAGGTTGAGGTTACAGAAACTTCATGGTGGCCTAAAACCTTATGTAACTCAGTTCCAGGACATCAGATACTTCTCCAACCACCACAGAACTAGGCATATACACGGTATGCATACATACATACATACAGCCAAAACATTCATCAATGAAATAATATTTGATGACAGAGCTTTTAAATTTTTAAATAATTTACTTATATTTTGCCATAAAATAAATATAATCATAATAATATATTAATATTTTTATATTTAAAACAACAACACACTTGGTGTGGGACAATTCTGTATTCTGTCAATTATGTTTTAAATAAACACTGATTGGCCAGTAGCCAGGCAGGAAGTATAGGTGGGATAACCAGACAGAAAGTAGAGGAGGGTCAATGAGAACAGAAGAATTCTAGGAAGAGGAAGTCCATTGCTCCACAGTCCTGTCCAGACGCCGAAGATGCAGGATGTGACCTGTCCCACTGAAAAAGGTACTGAGCCATGTGGCTAACATATACTAGAATAATGGGTTAATATAAGATACAAGAGTTAATAAGAAGCCTGAGCTAGTGGACCAATCAGTTCATAACTTATGTAGACCTCTGTGTGATTTTCTTTGGGACTTGCTGGCAGGACAGAAACCCCAACAAGAAGGCCCTCATGGTATACACACTACATAAAGAGTAGATGATAGAATCATTCTTCAATTACAACATTTGAAAATGTTTCCACATTTATTTAAACATTAGTGACAAATTCACCCATGTAGACACCTGATTTCTGATACCAAAACCAGATCTAGACACTGGAAAAAAGACAGCATCTTCAACAAATGGTGCTGATCCAAATGGATGTCTTCCAGTAGAATACAAACACATCCATAGTCATTACATTGCACAAAACTCAAGTCCAAGTGGATCAAAGATCTTAACATTAAGCCAGATACATCGAATCTGGCTGCAGTTAAAATGTAGCATAGCTTTGAATATATTGGCACAGAGACAACTTTCTGAAAAGAACATCAATAGCTCAGGCACTAAGATTTACAATTAATAAATGGGACCTCATGGCACTGAAAACCTTTTGTAATGCAAAGGAAACTGTCAATAGGACAAAGCAACAGCATGAAGAAAATAAAACTATTTTTTGAACAACACATCTGGTAGAGAACTAATATATCTAGAAACTCAAGAACCTAGTTATAAAAATTCAACTAAAATGGCCAAGGATTCTCAATTGCACAATTTGAAATGGCTGAGAAACATTTAAGAAAATGTTCAACATCCTTATCCATTAGGGAAATTCAAATCATAACTACACTGAGATTTCCTCTTACACTTGTTAGAATGTCTCAGATCAATAACTCACGTGACAAGTTATGCTGGCAAAGATGTGGAACAAGGGGAACATTCCTCCAGTGCCGGGCAGGGATTGGGAGCACAGTTGTGTGGTGGGGTGGGGATAAGGGGAGATGGGGAGAGAGAAGGGAGAAGGAGAAGATGGGGAGAGCTTGAGAGAATGGGATAGTTGGAATGGAGGAGGGGTGGATGAGGGAGCAGAGAAGTAGTTATCTTAATTAAGGGAGCCATTTTAAGGTTGGCAAGAGACTTGATACTGGAGGGGTTCCCAGGTGTCCAGGAAGATGTCCCCAGCTTGTTCCTTGGGCAGTAGAGTAGAGGGTACCTAAACTGGCCCGATCCTATAGCCACACTGATGAATATCTTGCAAAGCACCATAGAACCTTCATCTGGCGATGGATGGAGATAGATACAGAGACCCACACTGGAGCACTGGACTGAGCTCCCAAGGTCTATATGAAGAGCAGAAGGAGGGAGAACATGAACAAGGAAGTCAGGACTGTGAGGGGTGCGTCCACCCAATGAGATGGCAGGACTGATCTAATGGGAGATCACCAAGACCAGTTGGACTGGAACTGATGGAGTATGTGATCAAACCGGACTCTCTGAATGTGACTTACGGTGAAGGCTGACAGAGAAGCCAAGGACAATGGCGCTGGGTTTTGATTCTACTGCATGGACAGGCTTTGTAGGAGCCTAGTCTGTTTGAATGCTCACCTTCCTGGACCTGGGGGGAGCAGGGAGGACCTTGGACTTCCCATAGGGTCGGAAAACCTGACTGCTCCTTGGACTGGAGAAGGAGAGGGATGGGGAGGGGAAGTGGGAAAAGGGGAGGAAGTGGAAATTTTCAATAAAAATAAATTTTAAAAAAAGAAAACAGAAGTCCGAGACAACATATCTCCTCCATAGATTACTAATCCCAGAATCATGCCTCATAATGAGAATGTGCTGGAAAATCTTATTGACAAAGAATAAAAACAATATCAGTAACTATATTCAGCCAGATCTGAGAAGACATGAATATGCTAATAAAAAACAACAACAATGACAAAAGAGCAGAATGGCATAAGGAAGACAATTCAAGGTATGAAAATTATGTTTGATTAAAAGACTAAGTTTCACACAAATCAAAAATTATGCTGAAAATGGAAATTTAAGTAAATCAAATAAAAACCTACTTGGAAAGTCTTTTTAATAAAATAGAGCATAGAGTAAAAAAGCATCATGCATGGAAATCCATGTACACTTAGGTTAAAAGGACTTCCATAACAGTTTGAAGGTCCCAGCAAGATTCCCCAAACATAAACTTAGGCAATGAGAGTATTGTGGACTCTTAAGAGCAGGTAAGACTGCAATAAAGACATGAGCACCCCGAAAGATTCTAATGTCCCCCAAAATCTTCTCTGACCAATCAATGCCAAGTGCTTCAGAGATACCCTAAAGCCACCACTCAAATGGAGCAGGAGAAAAGATAAATTGAAACAACTCCAGAAGTAAATTTTGTCTATAAGTGGTACCATCTGCTTAAGATACAAAGGAGAAGTCAGACAGAACAGTAAATCCTGAGCCCTAATTCTATGTAAGATATCACCAGACTTCCCTGGTCTATTCCGGTAAGTGTGGCCACCTCTATTTGTCTTTACTAGCGTTATGTTGTCTCCCTCTGTGTCTTTTTGTCTGTCTCTTTCCATGCTGATGGCTGGAGAAACCTAAATAAAATGTACAAGGGAGTGAACAGTAAGGAGACTCCACTCAAAACTGCCAACAAAGCTCACAGGCCCACACCTGCTTCTGAGACCTCTTCTGGTGGCACCTGTGACTGAATACTCACACTGGTGGTAGCTATTGCTATGGGTTCCCTCTGTAGCAGCACCCTAGCTACAGCAATAGCCACCAGTGTCCCTATAATATCAATGGCTTCTCTCGTATGAGAACCCTCGTATCCTAACTTGAAACCTGTACCCTCTTGTTGAAAACCTGAATTTTGTTGGCCCCACCAGATTGCCCAGAGAAACCCCTAATCGTCTATTCGTCCCTTCCATCTGACACAGGAGAAAGTCCTGACCGCTCTGTTCCCCATCTGCTCAGGAATGCTTACCTGCAGTTTGTTAAGTCTCGTTACTTACATTAATTTCCCCATGCCCTGAGTGCATACAGGGGGGAGAAAAAATTTCCCAAACCACAAGTCCTTTCTTTCTTCCCTGGCCTGCTCTAAGGGCCCAGGGGGAAAGGTAGTAATTTCTTCAGTCACACTGGGAAAAAGTGAAAGTTCCACTCCTTTCCCATTTGGGATTTATGTCCTTTTCTACCAATGACTTATATAATTAAAAGACTCAAAGCATTCCTTTCTCAGAGACGCTTCAGGCTTTTAGTAAGTGTTGGAAATAGTTTTTATACACACCAGCCACCTTGGGATCCTTGCCAATAGCTCCTAGATACCCTATTTATGTCCAAGAGCAAGAAAAATTTTTCTGCTGAAAATTGGAATATTTACTTTGGGGTCAGGCAGTGGGAAACTGCCTGATGCAGATGGCCAGATCAAATGGAGACTTAAAACATCTGACCAACTTATAATCACAATATCAATGAAGGTAATTGGACACTGGATTTTTTTCCTATCCTCACACATTATTTTGAGGATTAAAAATCATGGCAAGAAAACAGCTAATTTAAGGTAGGAAAGCTTATTCAAAGACCTAATGAATCACCTGCTATTTCTGGAAAGGCTCTGAGAAACATATCAGGTACTTACCCCATAGTTTTAGATGCCTCCCGAAAGCATAGAAACAATAAAATTTCTGTTGTCATGTAGTGAGCCCAAGGTATAAGTAGAAATCTTGAGAAATGTAAGGGATTTGGTGGAAAGAATAGTTCTCAACTTTTGGAAATTGCTCAGAAAGTTTACAACAGGTGACATTCATTTGATGAAAGACAAACTATCTCATGCCATGAATGATTGCTTGGGAAAGCAGATTAGAGAGGAAATAGTGGAAGTGTGTATGTGTGATTCCCTTCTGTTTGTCGTGAATACCATTGGTTAATAAAGAATCTGTTTTGGCCAGTGACTTAGCAGAATAGAGCTAGGCAGGAACACTAAACTGAATGCTGGGAGAAAGAAGTCAGAGTTAGAGAGACACCATGGAGCTGTCAATGGAGAAAGATGTAACCTGCCAGCTGGAACCTTGCCAGTAGGCAACGAGCCTTGTGGTAAGATATAAAATAATGAAAATTGGTTAATTCTAGATGTAAGAGCTAGCTAGCAATATGCTTAAGTGACTGGCCAAGCAGTGTTTTAATTAATAGTTTCTGTGTGATTATTTCAAAAGTCTGGGCAGCTGGGAAACAAAAAAGTGGCCTCCAACAACAAATTAGCAAGCCAATGTGGCCAACTAAAATCCACTTAAAATCTAAGAGAGTTTGGGAAGAATTCTAGGCAAGAAAGGAAGGAAGGAAGGAAGGAAGGAAGGAAGGAAGGAAGGAAGGAAGGAAGGAAGGAAAAGAAAGAAAGAAAGAGAAAGAAAGAAAGAAAGAAAGAAAGAAAGAAAGAAAGAAAGAAAGAAAGAAAGAAAGAAAACAGATATAAGGACAGCTCAATGCCATGGCTCCTTTAATAGAGGTTTTCCTTATTCAGCAGTAGGAGAAAAAAAAAAAGCCGCTCTGTTTCGAAACAAAGGCTTCCTGGGCTTTGGTGCCAGCATGAACTTGGCTCTTTCAGGAAATCTGGCTAAAAAGCAATTAAATGGGTTCTGTAATCAGAGTTCTACAACTTGCTTAATGGCAACATAAACCCACTGTATGCTGAAAACTGGGGCAATGTACATGGCTCTCAGAGCCAACCAACAGCTCCACCATGCTAGACTGGTGGAACAAGCAGGCAGGACGATGTTGGCCCTAGCCATGCCCACTTAGCATTAAAAAAAAAATGTGATTCTGGCCAGAAAAGGATTAAAGATATGCAATAAAGACAAGTTCAGATGGAAAATTCCTCTAAATGGGGGGGGGGGGGCAGTGTTGGATAAATGTACGTAGGCTTTGGAGAGAAGAGAAAATGAGTATAGAGAATTATAAAAATAAATAAAGGGTTTTTTTAAAACATAAAACAAAGTCTTTAAAGACAGAGAGTAAACTTGTAAAAAAGAACAGAGTAAGAAAAATAACCCACATAAAGATGGAATATACACAGAGAGTCTGGATTATATATATTATTGTGCTTTCTTTAAATTATTTTACTGTGAAGGAGCTGAGATATTTCATTGTATGGACTGCTAAGATATACCAACATACAGGTTTCTTGACATTAAATTTGAGTCTAAGGATATGTTGCTTTGGAAAGAGGTTGTTCTTTTGTTTCCACAGAGAATGAGAACCTGTTGAATCCTTCCAGACTATTGTGGCTTGATGGACCAAAATCCCCTGTAAGGTCACCATGAACACCCCCAAAATATTTTGCCCAACAACATGCAGGAAGCAATTTGGAGAGAACTATTCTCAAATTCCCAAAGATTGTTTATAAATTTTGTTTACATTTAAAAGGGAATATACTACAGAGATTTGCATTGGTATGGATCTTGATTTATTGATACAAATTTTAGGTCATTTTTTGTTATAGTTATCTATCTCTCTATCTCTCTATATATGGTATTGTATTTGTTCAGCTCATTTAAAAATATAATGTATAATTGAGAAATATAATAGATAATCATCTACAATAGTCAAGCTTGTAGTCATGTTAGTTAGATTTTCTACATGTACAGAGATGTATTTCAGATGGATAATCATTCTTCAGACCTTTCAAAGACTATAGGATATGGCATTTAAAATGTTTAAGAACTTAGAACTTTTCATGACATGAGACACATCTGCTCCTGGCAGCACCAATCTACTTCAAGAGGATGATGTTCCTTGAAGAGGCTCCTCATGGAGTTGGTTAACCATTTGGGCAAGAAACTGCTCTTGCCTAGACTGCTTGATGTTTATTCTATGTGAATGGACATGCAGAACCCACAGAGAAGTGACGGCTGAACTTTCCAAAAGGTAAGACCATCCTTCGGGGTGCCTGCTTCATAAAAAAGTCTGTAAGACATTCTGCAGGACACAGAAGAAAGTGACTGACAAACTGTCAATATAGGCGAAACTGTTTTTGAAATTTCCTGTGTCATGGTTTAAGTCTGTCATAGACTATGGGAGTGTAATAAAGATTGGATGCTCCAAAGTTACAGAAAAACTTTGGATGGCTGTCCAAACAGTGAGATACCTCTGTAATTTCTAGAGTTTTGGGAGTTAATTATAATGAAATTCCTGTTTAATTATGCAATATTATATTCTTCTAAGGATGGAGTTGAAGAATAGATAATTATTATTATAGTTTTCCTTAGTTATGATAAGAGATAAAGTAGACATAAATATTATAACTGTACTTCTTACTTGACACCTGTTTTGTTGTATGTAACTTTACTAAGTTAAAGTTAAAACCTTCCTTTTATTGAGACAGAAAAGAGGAGGTGACGTGGGATTCTCTTCTGTATACTGTGAATACCACTGGTTAATAGAGAATCTGTTTGGGCCAGTGGCTTAGCAGAGTAGAGATAGGCAAGAAAACTAAACTGAATGCCGGAAGAAAGAAGGCAGAGTCAGAGAGACGCCATGGAGCTGCCAGCGGAGAAAGATGCAAGCTGCCAGCCAGAACCTTGCAGGTCAGCCACAAGCCTCGGGGTTAAATATAAAATAATGGAAATGGGTTAATTATAGATGTAAGAGCTTGCTAGCAATATGCGTCAGTGATTGCCCAAGTAGTGATTTAATTACTATAGATTCTGTTTGAATATTTTGGGAGTCTGGGCAGCTGGGAAATGAACAAGCAGCCTTCAACAACAGAAGTGGACCAGAAGAAGGGCTTCAGGGACCCACCAGTATCATTTTATGAGGCCTAAGCGCAGATGTTAGAATTTTGATAAAAACATGCGCAAAGCAACCTGCTCTAACATAGATATCACCTCCTCATAGGATGAAGAGGATTGTGCCCAGGCACATAAGGAATTTTAGAGGCTCTTCAAGCCATAGATTATATCGTCATGGCTGTGCATTCCTCAGGTCATATACTTTGGCTACAAAGTAGAAGGAACACAAACATTTCCAAAATGATATTTCAGCTATACCACAAATTTCACTCTCAAATCAAAGACAAGGAAGTATAAGAATTCCTGGGCATATCGGGATACTGATGGCTATAGCTAATATGGCTTGCTGAGATAGCCAAGCCTCACTGTGCGTTTGAACCTTCAGAATAGACAGATACTGAGTAGAGAAATTCCAAAGCCTTAAAAATACCCTAATGTCTGCCTCAAGCCTGGTCTTCCCATATATTAGTATGGCATTCCATTTGTGTGTGGATGAGGCCACAGTTATTGCGTTGGCAGCCTCACACAAGCCCTTGAACTTTCAAAAGAATTGATGGTGTATCTGTACAAGAGACTTGACTTGGTTGCATCTGGCATAGCTGGAATGTATAAAGGCCATGGCTGCCACCACCAGGCTAGTAAAGAGAGCTGATAAATTAATTTTTAGTCGTGAACTGTTAGGACTAATTGAGTCTTGGCTTTCAGCTGCTCTTCCCTGTCTAGAGCCTTCTAATTGAAGTTGTGCCTAGCCTAGAGGATCAGAGGATAGGATTTTCACCTGTTGGCCATTGACTGTAGGGTAGTTAAGCCTCCATGGTGCTATTAAACGGGGGGCTTTGGGTACCAGTGTTTGGAAGGTCTGTGTGTCGGTCTGTCTCTTCGTGTGCATTCTCAATCTCCAGCCCCTTGCCCAAAGCTCGCAAACTGGGTTCTAGAGCATTGAGCGCAGACGGGGGCTGCGGTGCACTGCAAACTGTTGCTGAAATCCTCACACTCTATTGAAGTTCTTTTTAGTGGGGTACTTGAGACATGGATATCTAATGTCCTTATGATTCAAGACCAGCTCTGCTTATGAATCAACACTGTATATAGTTCTATAAGAATCAGCTCTCAACTCTGCCAGTCTCCTGTCACATAAAATTCCTATGAGGACCCTGAATGACTCTTATGGGTTCAATGACCTGTTACAGTGTGTTAGGTTTGATCTGACTGATTTTTCACCAGGGACCAGGACAGTGCACCCACCCACTGAGACGTCTGGGCTGATCTAATGGGAGCTCACCAAGGCCAGCTGAACTGGGACTGATGGAGCATGTGATCAAACCGGATTCTGAACATGGCGGACAACGAGGGCTGACTGAGAAGCCAAGGACAATGGCACTGGGTTTTGATCCTACTGCATGTACTGGCTTTGTGGGAGCCTAGTCTGTTTGGATGCTCACCTTCCTAGACCTGGATGGAGAGGGAGGACCTTGGACTTCTCACAGGGTAGGGAACCCTGACTGCTCTTTGGACTGGAGAGGGAGGAGAGGAGGAAGGGAGGGGAAGGGAAATGGGAGGAGAGGAGGAGGTGGAAATTTTTAATATTAATAATAATAATAGAAAAAAGAACCTTGGGTTATGAATACACACTGGTGTTTGTAAGTACCTTCTCAGGATGGGAGGAGGTCACTCTACCAGAAGAGAGACTGTAAGAATATTTACTAAGAAACTCTTTAGGAAATCATTCTTAGTTTGGACTGTTCTAGTTTTGGGTTGTGACATGGCATGGTTGTCTTTCTGGCAAAAGTGTCTCAAAATCTGGCAAATGTATTAAATAGTAATTAGAAATTAAATTGTGCATATAGTCCACAGAGCTCAGGTCAGTCAGAGAGGGTGAACAGAACTTTAATGGAGACTATCATCAATTGGTCCCAGAAACTGGCAATAAAAACAAAAATGGGTCAACTTTCTCCCCTATGCCCTGGTCAGAACCCAATATACTTCTTATCAAGAAGGATGTACACCTTTGAAATTATATTCCACTGTCCACCCCCTCCAAACTCTGAAATATTCCCCAGGTAAAAATGGCTAACCACTCCTCCCTCCTCAAGTCCTTGCAGGCTTTTCAGGAAGTTCCACATGCCTTTAACCAGACTATGAAGGGAATTCTGCCACTTCCCACCTTTGAATCTATGCAGTTCTACGCAGGATACTTGATTTGGGTAAAGATGACCCATGGCTGGACCCAGAGCCTGTTTTAATGGACCTCTACCCTGTCATCTTCCCCACCCAAATTGCTGTTAAGGTAGCTGGTATCATCCAGGGGGTGGGGTCGGGAGCAGGAAAGGACACCAAGGATGATGGCAGATAAGCAGTCACTTGGACCTTGAAGCCTTTTAAAAAAAATAGCGGGTTTACTAACCAAGGATACAGTTTCCATTAGATCCGAAGATAGACATAGAAATTGAGAATAAATCTAGGATGACAGTCTCTGTCTTTTTGGAGGACCTCTGCTATCCGATGCCCTTTCCAGGGACTGAACAATATGAATTTAGGAAAGGAATGCAGGTCAGTAACCTGGTTGTAGAGAAGATTGACTAGAAAATTGCCTTCAGTAATTACAGTTTTATATATGCCATGACAGTTGTGAAGTTGTCTTGCCAAAAACAAGGTACCTACATCAAGTACTCAAATCACGAAGTTTGCTGGCATTGACCATGTGTGTAAATTTGAATTATTTGACTCACTGAAAAGTCACATTTCCAGGTACCTGTATTGTCCAGCAGGTATATCCCACAAATGGAGAAATGGTGAGAAGTCATATTGGCCTTGACTCTATGTTAACAAATGTCAAAAATGCCCCAATTCTAGTCCTGTTTCTAGTGCAACTTCTGTTGATTGTTGGGGAGCCAAAACTTTAGGGAACTCAGTTCCAAGATATACTTACACCTAGGTAATTTGGAAAATTCTATTTTTGGGATGGAGAGTCAAATTGACTCTGTTACAGAAGCTGTACCATAGAATTGAAATAGGCAAGGCTTTGTTCTTATGAAATAAAATGTGTTTTGCATGACCTCCAAAGAAATTTGCTATTTGTTATTTTTTTCCCAACCAATCAGTAGTAACTAGGGAAAACCTTCCTATTGTTCTATAAAACTTCAGAGGAAGGAAAGAAAGAAGACACAGATCAAATAATTGATTTCAGTCTCCGTTTATTAGTCCCCTCATGGTTGGCTATCTTCCTGTCAGCATTAGCTGGACCATTGATTCTTACTCAGATCAGGCTAGTGATGGAATTCTCCATCCTCAACTGCATTGCCAACTACATAATACAAAAAATAAACTCAGTTAAGCTACTATTTCTTGGTACTAACTGTGCCCCTTAGAACAAGATGACTCAGTTTTGACTCATATCCATAGAATCGGTGGGGAATTTGACTGGGTGAGAAAGTACATAGATTCCTCCATCTTGTACTCTTGTTGAAAGCATTTCATGTTTAACTAGAATTTGATCTCCTTGGTGGATAATACCATAGAAAATTACCTAACCCTATTCTGAGAACTGCCAGTCAAGATTCTCTAGTTGACTTATTGTAGCTACTGATAAACTGCCTGCTTGAGAAGAGCTCCTTCAAGCTAATCACTTAACTTCACTTCTGTGAAATTGTTTACTTCTGCAAAGAACCACCCTCCAACCTTTAGGTGCAGATTGAGATGCCAAGACATGGTTTCTGCCTTCAAACATCAGTGCCCCTGACACTCAGTGCCGCACATAGTTTCAAATACCTGAGTGTATCTTCAGCAGGCTGAAATATTTTCACTTTGCTCTAAACTGTGTCTGAGTGGATATCTCTAGTGGGTTCTCCAGAACAATTCCTTCTACCACATCTTCACCCACTCCACTATCATGGACTCTAATCCTCTGAAAGCATAAGCCAAATTAAATGCTTTTTTTTTGTTTACCTTGGTCATGGTCTTCTGTAACAGAAATTGGAGTGCCCATACGAATCAAATTAGCTATTTCCTTTTCTCTTGCTTGTGTAGATATAAGTGGAAAATGTGATCCACTTTACATTTTATGAAGGCACCACCCAGTTTAATGGCAAGACATAGAGAAATCATTTTTTTAAGTTGGCCAGGAACTGCTTTCTAGATGGAGAAGGTAAGAACTATTCTTTCTGATGGCCAGCTTTCATAGTGCCAAAAAGTGCCATATAGGCTAAAGCAGAGAAAGACATCAATACTTTTATCCAGTTCTGAATGAAACATGCATATCACAATTCTGATCTTCCAGACAAGATGCATGTACTGGTACAAATGTTATGTATCACTTAACAACATCTTTCTGAATTGACTTGAAGTCTGCCCCAGAGGAAGGAGTTTATGTCAAACTTCTGTGGCTTAGGAGGTATCTTCAAGGGACAACCTACTATTATTATTTTACTAAACATTCATATTGTCAAATAGTCCTCTAAATATTTATGTTCATACCCATACCTCCATCAATAGTTATCAGAGAAGCTTCTTTATTCAATGAGTAAGAGTTAATATGGAGACTCATAACTCAGGAAAGTGCTGACAAAAAAAGTGACAGTCAGGAGTTAGTCCTAAATAAAATATCTGTTTCAAAGTTCCCTCTCTGGGGTTCAAAGAACACCTCAGAAGGGAGTTACAAAAGAATTTAAAACCTGGAAGACTGTGAGTAAAGTTTGTCATTTGAACACCACATTTGATCTGTGTCCTCATGAACCTATAGCAGCTTTCATTACGAGCACAAGAGCTGTAAATGGTTAACTAAATAAATACTCCAGCAGGATGAGGGATGTCTCAGCAGGGCTCATCTCTAGATGAGATTTTATTATCCTGTACTGGCAGCAGGGGAAGTGATCATCATTTTTCTTTGGGTTTGCGGTCACTGGTAGATGGTTCATGCTTCATTGAATGAACTATCAGCCATATGCATATTTAGGAAGCACTACTTTGAGATGATAAGATGATAGAACAAAATAAAAACGCCATGAAATTGAGATGTTCAGATCCAGAAGAGGGAATTTCTGGAGGGAAATTGGGGATTGATATGCTCAAAGTATATGCATATATAAAAGACTAAATTAAAAGGAGTTTTGAAATGTTTTAAAATTCAGAAGTAAATTTTATATGAAAGCTTTACCATCTAAAATTAGTATGTTTTTTATTTTTACTTTAGATTATACTTAAATGATATTTGATGTGGGATTCCCCTCTGGATGCTACGAATACCATTGGTTAATAAACGACTGCTTTGAGCCTATAGCAGAAGAGGGCAGAAAGAGCTAGGCGGGGAAAACTAAACTGAATGCTGGAAGAAAAAAGGGCACGGTCAGAGAGAAGCCATGTAGCCCCACCAGAGCCAAATGAAATTTTAACCAGTAAGCCACAGCCACGTTGCAATATACAGATTACTAGAAATGGGTTAAATTAAAATGTAAGAGCTAGCAAATAAGAAGCTAGAGCCAATGGGCCAAGTAGTGATTTAAGTAATATGGTTTCTGTGTGATTATTTCAGGGCTAAGTGGCTGATAACCAACAAGTGTTCTCCTCACAACAGATATTTTACAATAAAAAAGTAAAACACACTTAATAAACCATATATCAGCAAATAGTATGTTTTCGAATACCAATAAGAACAATAAGTAAACAGCATCATAGGATGCTACTATTTTAAATTTGACACTAAATTTCAGCAACTGTTCCTTCAATACCAATTCTTATTATCACTCAATATAATCATGAAAAATATTCATTATTCTACATTGTTTATAGACATGCTCTATAACAAAAGCAAAGTACTATGTCAAATATACACACTTTCTCCACTAGAAATTTCAAATAGAGACACATGATAATATCAACATAGATGTTAACGTACATTAATCTTCAATATAAATTGATGAGAAGGTAATGTATAGTTACTCTAAAACACAGAACAAAGGATCTTTTTTGTTGAGAAAATGAGGACATTTTTGGTAGAGGCAGAGGTGTTTTATTCAAACTAGCTCATCAATAAAAAAACACTAAATGTGGAAAAGACTGGCTGAGGATACACTACCACCAGCTAAGAGGAAATAAGTTTATGAGGCCAGTGTACCTATAACTTACACAGAAGGCCACTGAATGTGATAGAGTTCAAGGACAAAGGTCAGGAGTGCTATTCAGAAAGCAGATGGATGGACATCATTCACATCTGCATATCTATGGTAGATACTTCTATGAATCAGAATTCATAGAAGAAGTATATCTGCAAAGGCGGAAGATGGATTAAAACTTCAATTATGTGAATATCTCTAACTGTTGCAGGTCCAAAGCCTAATTACACTTTATCTAGGGCTATGCATATCCCTCTAAATAATCATTCTTTCCTCGTTCTTTAACATACCAAACATCTTGTGACTAACAGATGAAAGACTTGGAATTAATTAACTTAACTAACCCCTGATTTTCAAACTAAAGGCTGAGAGTCATGAGATGCATATAACTGAGATTTTTTCCCACTTTACTGTTGTTATCTACTTAATTTTTCCACCATTGAATTTTAAAGGTACCTTGATTCATTACCTTATTTTTAAGTTATTGTAAAAATTTCAAGAAAGTGCTTCCATGTTGAAACATCTTTTTTTCCCCCAGAAAACAATAACTCCTATTTGGCTCTAGAATAAGCTGTCTCTTTTCCTCTTTGATGTAAGAATTGAGTTGTTTTCCTTTTTTATAAATATTTTGATCAGTGAGCAATTTATGATGTATGTTATGATCAATAATTCTTTGAATTAGTAATCCTGGATCAGTAGAATTCTTAGAGATTAAAATAATAGATCAAGGAATATGGAAACATGATCATCTTTTAATTTTACAAGTTTCATTGATTTCAATGTTATAAGCGAGTGGACTATATGATGGATAACAGAGATTGAAAGTGAAGTAACACAGAAAACCTTTGAGTTGGAAGAAGATGTTAAGTTAGAAGATGAACAAACATTGGAGTTAGAAAATAGTGGAGAAAATAGAAAAATTTTTCAGGAAAAATGTTGGTGTTTGAGAAAAAAATTAAATAATAAAAATGCTGATGGGGATAAATATGATCCTTTTTTTATGTGCACACACTAATGCATGGAGAACTGTTCTAAGATAGAAAAAAATTCAGTAAAACAAAGGGAACTTAACTAAATTATTTAGCTATTGATTTAAATTGTCTTTGCTTCATTCACCAAAAGTCAGATGAAAAGGTGAATAAGAAGAAATTAGAGGTCATGGAATATTTAAGCTTAGAGATGGAAATACAGATTCCTTGTATATGGTTGATCACTGAAAACATAGGGTCAGAAGCCTACACTCCAAATACCTTGAAGCAGAAAGAGTAAACCAAAAAAAAAAAAAAAAAAGACCAAAAACAAAAAAACGTGGGTTCAATTTTTTTCTACTAGGATCAAAATAAGCTTTGATATATAAATATTTATGTGTACCATATTTTGTAATACATCATATAAGTGATACAAATATAAATTTGAGAATATATTAGTTTTTATTCTTTTTACAAAATTTATGAAATTTTTGAAATATATACAATGCATTTGGAATTGTATCTTAACTAAGTTTGGACACTGATATATGTAAATTAGTATATAAATTGATATATATATATATATAAATTAGTAAGAACATAGATTATCAACTTATTGTGTGAAAGTATTCTAAGGGATATGATAAAGAAAATAGAGAATTCAGCCTGGTCTACAAGAGCTAGTTCCAGGACCGGAACCAAAAGCTATGGAGAAACCCTGTCTCGAAAAATCAAAAAAAAATAGAGAATTGAGATTTATTTACAGTGGTGTATGATGGTAGGTACTCAACAGAGGAAGGACTATGGGGTGAGATGGCGGAATTCTGGCAGTAAGTTAGTTTATATCTTTCTGTTCATGGCATTTCTCTGTTTCAAGTCCATGAGAATTTGAGCCTTCCAGTATTTGAAAATCATGAGTAGCTTTTCTCTAAGTATTAAAAACAGATTTAATCAAATGAGAATTCACACTCATATAGAACAATGCTCCTATCTGGTGCCAGACCAAAAAAGGAGAAAAGAAAAACAGAATGGCTAAGGAAATAATAGAGAAGAGGCTCTCCTTTGTTTATGGTTGACATAAATTTTACACTGGACATTTGATGGAAAGTTTGACAAATATTAAATTTATATTAAAGTTCGTATATCTTAGTGATAAAACAAGAAAAATCAATATGTGGGGCACAGTTTGTATAGTCATTCACATTATGAATACTATACAGCTTTTCTTTATATTAAATCTACATTACAGATTAGTTAGAATAAAGTTCTAAGTTACAATAAAGTTTTCCTTAAGTATTTTACTTTGGAAGTCCAATATTTCCTGGGCAATGAGCCCTACTCTTACCAGATATTATAATATCATATATTAAGATTCAGTAATTGCTACATTTATTGTGCAATTCTTAATCAACCATGAACACTGATCCAATGCCCTGTAAAATCACAAAGAGATAAATAAAAGCATCCTCACAGTAGTGACTAAAGAGAATGTAATATTTACCTACATTCCTTAAGAATTTGGTATGAAATTTGAAAAGTAATTGAGTTATTTTCAAGAGATTCAACTCGCAAAATTTCATGATACTATGATTCCAACAGTAAAGGGGACATGGGGTGGTACTCGCATGTTTTCAGAGTTCTTAACACTTACAACTTATGGTGATTGTAAAAAGTGGGATATTTTCAAAAGTAAGCCTGACAGATTATTCCTCTCTTTTTGTTATTAGTTTTATATTTTAAACTTAACAAAATCTATTATCTCAGTTCTCCCTTTAGATTTGCCAATCTCAACTTTAATAAGCTCTTCATAAATTGTTGATATTCACCCAACTTCATTCACTAAAATATCATTAGATAAAGGTTTTTTTAATATAAAATATTGCTATTCTGAAAATATTAGCTATTTCTAGTTGATTTGAAAATTATGTTTGTGTATGTGTATATATGTACTTTGTTTACTATTTTCGGAGCTTTTTGCATGTCAAGAATATTTTAAACATGAATTTGGGTTTCTGCAGGTGCCTGGGAGGAGTTTTTGTAGGGAGTATGAGATATGTGTGTGTTCTAAATATTTTTATTTATGTGTGAAATTATTAAAGAATAAATAAAAATTAAAAGAACTTTTGCAATAAAGACCTCCCTTTAATACATAAGAGACGACAAGTAAATATTTATCCAAAGTTCTTCATCCCTTAAAGTTTTGAGTTTACTCAAAACTCCAGGAAAATTTGATCAGTTATGCATTCTAAGTATGTAATGAATAGATGAACTCTCAGAGTTCATGATTTATGACATCTAATTATTGTGATTTTAGTCAACTATTTTATTTTATTGGATAACAGAAAACTTAGATTTAGGTTTCATATGTGGGAAACTTCTAACATATTTGGACATTGAAAAATAATTTTCTTTAATAAACAATGATTTTGTATTATATGAATCATCTTAGCATATCATTAGAATATGTTCATCACGACTCATAAAATTCAAATTCAGGACTATATTTTTCAAAACATTCTTAAAGAGAGGGGTATCTTATAACATCCTGTTTGTCAAGGTAATGAACAATTATAGTTAGCATTTTATTTTATATATTTTCCCATCTTAATATGCTTCGTGAAAACCTGATTCAATTAAATTTAACCCATCTTCTCTTTCTAATTTGTTCTTAAGAAAAAAATTCAACATTTTTATCTTATCCATTATTATTTTCTGGAACTTATACTGTATTTCTTCTTCTGTAATGTATTCTGATATCATATGGATCTAAATGCAAATCCTTTCATATCCTCATCATATGCTCAAATGAAAATGATCTATTTAGAGTAATAATGACTCAGTACCCTAAAAAATGTAAAACTCAAGAGTTGTTCGTGTTCCAATGGTTTCCTGTATCTGTAGTGCAACAGAACTCCATGCAAAGTGTCATGCTTGAAATAAACTGGGAATAAATGTTACCTGAGTATTGTGAATGCACAGTTCTAATACTGAGCAGAAAGAAATCACGCCAAATGTCATCTGCCCCCAAATGTCATCTGTGGACTTTAATGGTAAGACTTGCATGGAGGGAGGCAAAGATGAGCAGAAAGTAGTACATGAGCAAGGATTGTTAGGATGGGGGTCACTCCAGGGGAGAGGAGAGGCGGAGCTATGTCAGTGCTGATCTTCTTTTACACACTTAGTTATTCCTCAAACACAGTCAAGCCACAAGGATTTGAAACTATCATGCCAAATCAGTCATGGGCCGAACACATGAAATGCGTTTTGATGGTGTTCAAAGCTGACTTCACCCGGAAGAGATCAGGGAAAGACATACTCTAATGACAAAGGGAGACAGAAGGACACTATAGTCTATGAAATATGAGACCCATCCAACTTGAAGGTTCACCCAAATGTCCAGATATTCACTTGATAGTGGTTAACTCTGAAAACTTGTTAAAAGAGCCCATGTATCAGCCGACAGAAATTAATAAGCAAAGTTTTAATGAGATTGCAACTTGGGTAATGAAAACCAGACTGGCATCTAGCTCAAATTTTTATCCTATAGCTTTCTAACCTTAGTTAACTAGGAGAGAACTGGAGGGGGGGGGGTGTGACCCTCAAACTGGAACTATTCTGACACCTGCCCGGTGGGAACTTACTGTACCTGTGTCCACATCCTTCACCTGTTGCCTGGATGGAGCTGGCAGACTCTGCTTGAAGCTCTTTCAGGGCCAATCCTTTGTCCTGTGGTCCAGGAAAGTCCATGCCTGTCACCACCTCCTCCTCTAGGGACTCCACGTAGAAAAGAGTCCTGGCGGGCTGCTGGGTGCCCTGCCCCGGAGCTCCTTGCTGCAGCCTCGTGGCAACTGGTAGCAAGGTGCCATTCAGCGGATTAAAGGGAGAGGATGAAGAGGACGATGAGGATGATGAGGAAGAGGAGGAAGAAGGTTTCTTCCAGAAAGCGCTCAAACTGCCTTTTTCCTGGCTTTTAAGCAGCCGACTCTGGCTAGGTCCCCAGTGCTCAAAGCTGCCTCCACTGTCCGGCGGCAGGCAGCTGCCCCCCGCTGGGTTGCCACCGGAGGCTGGCGAGGGATGGCTGAAGAGTTTCCAGCGGAGTCGCAGGATGTGCTTCACATCGAAGTCTTTTCGCCCGGAGCCGGACATGCTTTATGTACCGAGAGCCGAGGGACTGCAGCTCACACACCAGTAGCCTGACGAGCTTTCTGGGGAGGTCAGTGGCTTTTGGAGAAGAGCAGGAGGAATGGTGCTCCCCGCGTACACGGAGTGCCAAAGGTGGCCAAGCGGGCTGCGCGCCTTGCCAGGCGAACACACCAGCACCGTGAGCGCGCTGCAGAGCCGCGAGGCTCAGTCCAGGTCGCTTTCCCGGGACCTGAGCTTTGGGAAACCTCCGGTCTAGCACACAGGAAGAAGTCCTGGGACACCAGGGGTTTATAATCCAAGAGAAGCTTGCGGGGACCCCCGTGGTGACCACCCGGAGGGAAGAGAGGTTGATAATGCAAGAGGGAAAGAGGGAGGGAAGGAAGTCTGAGCTCTCCCCAGCTCCAGAGGTGGTGGCAGCTGGATCCACCTCACTGATACACACTCCGTGCAGAGCTGTATGTTGGAAGCTATTCACATCTCCTTTCTTCGCTGCTCAGAGTTCGGTGGTTGATGAGTGCTGAGAGAAAAAGAGCCTCAAATCGAGAAGTAGTGCAGCCCCCCGCTCCCCAAAAGGAGCCAGTTCTGTGCACCTGCTCCCCTGTCCCTGTCCTCTGGGAGAAAGTCCTGATAGCTTGCCAGGTGTCCAAAGGAAAGTCAAATGCTTTCTGAGATGGAAAAAAAAATGGTTTTATATAGTCAGTTTGTAAAACAGAAAAATAAATATCCCAGGAACAACACAGAGCAGCAAAAGAAAAGCCCGCCCGGGGAATCTGTCAAGGTCCTTACAGTATGATTTTCTCTCTGCCTCAGCGCCTCCTCCTCCTCCCCTGTAAGTGACGCAGATGTGCGCTGGGGCCTATACTGAGAGATGGAGGGAGGGAGGGAAGGCTTCAATCTTCTTTATGCAAGTGAGTCTGCTGCTCTTATTGTCCCCCTGCGTCAGTCCTGTCACCTTTTTCACCCTCCTTCCTCTCTACATTACTGTATAGCAATAAAAGTAAAGCAAACAGGCAAAATGCTTTAGCATCAGTAAACACCAAACATGAATCATGGCAGTGTAAACTTAATAGGCCACTGCGGTGTGCAGGTTGAAGGTTAATGGCTTGAATTATTTAATAAGCCACATCCTTTAACCTTTAGCCTCTTTTCCTCTGTAGTGAGGCACAGGAAAAAACCAGGGATGCTGTCATCAAAGTGTGATGATGCTATCCTCCTGGCACTCACGTTGTGATTCTGATTCTGATTCACACAGACAGTGCTTCCACCCCCTGGGACCAGAGACTCGGGTGAAATTTGAAGCACAGCTGAATATTAGCCACAGGCTTGACAAAATGAGTATATGGTGGGAGATTCAGTAGATAAACTGTTGTACAAGACAATAAAGGAAATGTAATGATAACGGAACATTTAAAAGAATAACTTCTCTTACACAATCATGGTATTAAATGCACAGAAGAGCGTGAACAATAAATAGCACAACCAAAGGCTTCTATCCCGCAAATAGATGCCTAGAAAGGGAAACTGTAATTTTCCTGCAGAATGGTGAGGACTGGGATTCCTTTCCATAAAAAATACTTTAAAATGTCTTATCTTTTTCTTAATGAGCCTTTAAAATGGGGCCCAGTATCTTGGATCAAGACTACAGGACAAGAAAAGCAATGTGTTCCTCACTCATTCAACCAAGAATAAAGTAGCGTCCCTTCTTGTAATTCACGGATTCCGTAACTTTCAACAAAGCATAGGAATCAAACACTAACCACAGTGCAGTTAGATTACTGTGCTGGTATCCCATTGTTGAACAACAAACTTATGAAGATATTGTATTAAAACTGGAAATCTTTCTTAGAATGAAATAAGAAAAGGTCACACTTTCAAAGAAAGAAAAAGTCTCCATTGTACATTTAAATATTGATTTATCCAGGGACAACTGTACTGAAATCCCTTTGATTGGATTTTTCTCTCACTATTCTGTGTTAAAAAAACAAAAATGCAAGGACCTCTGAAAGCAAACAATGGTAACAGATGATTTGTAGCCAAGAAAGGAATCAAGTATTTATATTAGTGAAAAACAAACAAACAAACAACAACAGAGAAAACAGGCGACCCAATATATGAAACTCCATTTTACAAACAGCCGAGAAACTTAACCTTACATCAGAGAAAATGCAGAAATCTGAATTTCCTCCAATAATTAATATAGGTATAAAGTGCTACTTTATGGATTTTCTAACTTGATTTTATTTTAAATAAATCATGTAGATAAGACTATCTTTGCTTCGTTAGATAGTACTTCATGCCATAATAAACTGGGATATAAAACTCAGTTATTGTTAATAAGAAACGCAATTTTATATTCTCAGTTTACTTTGAAATTCTGATACTGACCTTCATAATTTAAAATGTATCCCTTTATAAATAAGTATTTATACGACTTATATGATATGCAAGGTTGAATTTTGAAACTATGAAGACAAATTTAGAATGTTAAGCAGATGACTATTATAGCCATATTTTGGTTCAGTCACACCATTGTGGTAGACCTTTAGGAATCTTCACTATTTCTGGAACACTGTCCCTATCTTTTGTTTATATAACTACTTTTTCTGTTTATCATTCTAATCTGAATATATTATATATGTTTGATATATATATATATATATATATATATATATATATTTCTAGGAATATATATAACACCATTAATGTAATCATCAAATCCAAACATCAGAAATTATAAAATAAACTTTCCATAGAATTAAGTCAAACTTAGAGACAGAGACCCACATTGGAGCGCCGGACAGAAATCTCAAGGCCCAAATCAGGAGCAGAAGGAGAGGGAGCACAAGCAAGGAACTCAGGACCGCGAGGGGTGCACCCACACACTGACACAATGGGGATGTTCTATCGGGAATTCACCAAGGCCAGCTGGCCTGGGTCTGAAAAAGCATGGGATAAAACCGGACTTGCTGAACATAGTGGACAATGAGGACTACTAAAAACTCAAGAACAATGGCAGTGGGTTTTTGATCCTACTGCACGTACTGGCTTTGGGGGAGCCTAGGCAGTTTGGATGCTCACCTTACTAAACCTGGATGGAGGTGGGCAGTGCTTGGGCTTCCCACAGGACAGGGAACCCTGATTGCTCTTCAAGCAGATGAGGGAGGACTTGATAGGGGGAGGGGGAGGGAAATGGGAGGCGGTGGTGGGGAGGAGGCAGAAATCCTTAATAAATAAATAAATTAAAAAAAGAATTAAGTCAAACTGAAATGATTGACAAATGTCATGGTCTGCACAGTCATGGACATCACAGAAACATGGGAAAGAAGGTGATGGTAGACAGAAATGTAAGATTATGTCTTACAGAATAAACAGTTTTCATATATCATTAATCCAATTTACCAGATCCAAAGATTATGGTTTACAAAATGAAGGGCTTTATTATTTGAATGAGATAATATTAAAATAAAATATTTGGATTATATGAAAATTTCTCTTTAAGGACTTATGAGAAATAAAAAAGAAACAAAGGAAGAAAGGAAAGAAGGAAAGAAGGAAGAAGGGAAAGGGGGAGGGAGAAAAGAAGGGAAATGGGAAAAACAGAAGTGAGGAAAAAGGAAAAGCATGAGGAGAGGAAAGAAGGAGAAAGATTTAATTTGCTCAGATATTGTGATTAATTTAAAATGCCACAAAAACTATCAAAAATATCTTTTTAATATTTCTTTTTTATTTATCCACTATTTAAAATTTAATTGCCACGTACCAGATCCATTCACAGTAGTAATAATAATGAAAGAATTGGTCTCCTTGCAGCCTGTTGGGAATGCTCACACAGAAAAATTTGTTTAGTTTATTCTAATTTATAATTTGACTTATAAGTCAATTAAATTAAGATTTAAGATAAGCAATCTTGCAGAGAATGCTAATATAATGCAATCTTGTTTCAGATTGCTAATTATAACACTACAGATTTTTAAAGGCAAAAGGTATTCATATATTCCAGTACTATTGTTGACATAAGTTGAACTTCCATGCCGCTACCATGCCCCCGTGTCTGCGCTCTGTGCTCTGGCACCCAGTTCGCGAGCTTCGGGAAAGGGGGCTGGAGGTTAAAATACACAGACACACACAGAGAAACAGCGACACGGGTCATCCTTGAATTTTCCAAGAATGCCCCCTTTATTGTGTTCAGGGGCAGGTTATATAGAGATAGCCACGTCCCAGCCAAACCCACCAGAAACCACTCTTCTGACAACAGGAAATCATGAAGGTCTCTTGCTCAGAGCAGCTGTAGGCACTCAGATCAGGGGATTACAAGAAATTCAGGATCTGGGGTCTCACTGCTCCCAACACTTCCATCCAGTATCAAGGTATTTTAATGTGTATCCATATGGCTACCATAGGCATCACGCAATTCAAAACAAAAGACAGAGAACACATCACTAGTTACTACTGCATTCAGGCAAACTACTCTCACAATTAAATAAAACTCTGTTGTTAAAAGTAAGAATTGAAAAATCCCTCTATGTCAAATATTTGTTTATTAAGAAAACTTAGATTTGGATTCAAGAAATTTTTGACTAAAACTTCTTTCTTTTCCTAATTATTTTCTTTACTAAATCAATAAAATAGCATTCATTAGAGAATAGTGACTCTGTTTCTCTTAGAAATTTTTGACAGCATCTGTGAATTGTACAACGGCTGTGAAATTGTTCTTAAATAATACCATACAAACGCCCAAACTAGAAAGCAGGTTTTTTTTTTATGATGGTACACTTTCTTTTTGAATTAATGTTATTGATCCATGTGGATTGATAGACACAAATTATTTCAGTTAGTTAATACCATGTAAAGTAAGCATTTAAAATTCAAGATTTTTAAATTAAACCAAGATAATTTTGTAATATACATTCTCAAAAATACTTGAAATAATAGTACATAGTAGTAATCCTTAATTATTCTCTGTGTAATGTCAAGAACTTCTATCTATTAAAACCAATAAACAAAATATCAGAGCATAATCCAGGCCTATTAAACTTGATCATAGTATCAGTGTGTCATATAGTTAAGTAGCAATTTAGTAATATCTTAAGAAACACTTAGAGGTGTCAATTGCTCTTCAAGGGCCATTTTTAGTCACTCTTTCTCTGGTTACTTGACCTTTTGATTTATAGTTAATAATAAACGTGCATAAGTGAAGACTTGTCATGTAAATTAGCAAATGAATTGCCTAAATGTATGAAAACAAAATAACAAAAATCCTGTGGTTTGTCTCTACCTAGTTACCCTGACACTGTGCAGAAGTTTCAAGCAATTTCTAGAAATTCATTATTTTCAGTTTTTTATTGTCTTTTATCTTGTTGATCACATACTCAGGGAATATGATTCATGCAGATATTACATCTCATATGGATCTTGTTCTAGAAGAACAAACACAGACAGATATATTTAGCATAGATATGCAGATATTTAATAAAATGTTCCAATCTTATTCCATTTCTAAGAAAATTTTGCACTGTATGAAAAAGGTTTGTTTTACCAACTTTTTATTTCACACTACAGTCAAATAATTTACAAAACTTCAACTTTTGAAATGTATAAATGTTTCACATTATTCTAGTATCAGAAAATGATTTCATCATTTTGTGTGACATACTTAAATTTATGTATAGGGCTGACGTAAATCAGACATTCTCTGCAACCAAAATAATAATAATCAAATTATTATGGGGATTTTGCAGTATACAAAACTGTGATTTAAATAAATTTCAGATTTCTGTGTGTCTTTGAGTGTGTGAAGTAGCAGCCTGTCTCTGGCCTGATATATTTGAGAAACATGAAGTCACTTAACAAGAAGTTTGTCTTTTGGGCTAATTTGACTGGCTCAGAAACCCAGAAGACTTGCTTGTCTGTCTCCTCCCCCCGGATTTGTTGTAGTGCTACCTCTGGACTGATGATCTTAGGTGTTATAAGAAAGCAGGCTTACGAATCCATGGGAGACAAGTCAGTAAGCATCACACTTCCGTGATCTCTCTATGAGCCCCTGCCTCCAGATTCCTCCAGGCTCTGAGCTTCTGTCTTGCTCCCATCACTAGACTGTGTTTCACAATATGGAAACCCAACTATTTTCTCCTCAAGTTGCTTTTAGTTCTGGTGCTTCATCACAGCAATAGCAACACTTAGACAGTAAAGCCTTCTTCAGGGTTGGTATGAAAATATTGACAGTGTGTGCAGAAATCGTCTACCATATATTTTTCTAGCTAGATGTTTACATCCAAAAACTTCTCCCGATCAGAGATTTCTCTTACTGACATTAGTGACATTTACTTTTTTCAGTTGTATATAATAACCCTCCATTTTGTCAAGTTGTACATAATAACCCTGTACACAATAATCCTGCCTCCCTGCTCAACTTTATATATTGTACAGGTTGAGTTCCCTGGATCCTATGGATTCTCTATCAAAACGCCTAATTTATCTGATCCCTGTCTGTCTTTTCTTCATTTCCTCATGCCCATCATCTGAGTTTAGAGGCCTTATCTATGCAAGACAGATGCTAAAATTCTAGTTTACTTAAGTTTTAACATATATAATAAATTTAATATCTATATCAAAATTGTAAATGAAGATGGTAATAACAAAAAGATGAAATTCTTGACTGTATTATACATGTTCTGACTTCACATAAAATAATTTCACGGAATATACATAAAGGATTTTCTTCAGCAGTTAGACATAGAAAATTTTATAAATAATCATTTTTCATGAACACTCAGAAAATTATCATCTTGTGACTTTCTGCTCAGGTCAAGCTAAATCATTCATTCCTTATTTGTTAAAAAAAATACTTTTGCAAAATATAATTATGTAAGCATTATAATGGTTGTTAATCCCCAAGCACACAACTGGTCAAAGTTTCAAGAACAAATGACTGTGGAGGGAAGTAGTCAAACACAAATGAGAAATCTTTTTTTTTTTTTTTTTTTTTATATTTTTTTTTATTTATTTATTTATTTATTTATTTATTTATTTATTAAGGATTTCTTCCTCCTCCCCGCAACCGCCTCCCATTTCCCTCCCCCTCCCCGGATCAAGTCACCCTCCCTAATCTGCTCGAAGAGCAATCAGGGTTCCCTGACCTGTGGGAAGCCCAAGGACTGCCCACCTCTATCCAGGTCTCCTAAGGTGAGCATCCAAACAAGGACTTCTTGAATTTTGCATACAAATGGATGGAAATAGAAAACACTATCCTGAGTGAGGTAAGCCAGACCCAAAAAGAGGAACATGGGATGTACTCACTCATATTTGGTTTCTAGCCATAACTAAAGGACATTGGGCTTATAATGCATGTTCCTAGAGAAGCTAAGTAAGAAGGTGAACCCAAAGACAAACACATAGGCATCCTCATAAATATTAACCTTCATCAGGCGATGAAAGGAGACAGAGACAGAGGAGCACGGGACAGAAATCTCAAGGTCCAAATCAGGAGCAGAAGGAGACGGAGCACGAGCAAGGAACACAAATGAGAAATCTATCATTCCTCCTCCAGCTTTTCAGGGACCATTGAGAAAGAGGCGGTGGGATGTAGTAGGAGGAGGCCACTTGTTGGTTTCTTGTTGTAATAAGGGCGGCGGCCGGGTTGCGTCCCCAATACCCCAGCCGCCTGGCTCCGGCTAGCTTTACCCCCGAAATAATTACACGGAAACTGTATTCTTTTAAACACTGCTCTGGCCCATTTCTAATAATCTATGTAGCGCCCCTAGGTGCGCTTACCGGGAAGATTCTAGCCTAAGTCCATCCTGGGTCGGAGCTGGGGCATGGTGTGCGTCTTCCCTGGAGCAGGTAGCATGGTGTCTCTCCTGCGTCTGCTCCGGAGAAGAGAGCTGTGGAGTCTGACCTCACTTCCTCTTCCTCCCAGCCTTCCCTTCTGTTTACTCCACCCACCTAAGGGTGGGCCTATCAAATGGGCCTAGCAGTTTCTTTATTGCTTAAACAATGAAATCAACAGATTGATATATGACACTCCCACATCACTTCCACTTTTTCTGTTTAAACAAAAAAAAGGAAGGCTTTAACCTTAACATAGCAAAATTACATATAACAAAACAGTTATCAAGTAAAAGTTACATCAGAAACATTTATACATATAACAAAATTGACCTTAAATCTCTATCAATGCAAATTATTCATACCTATATCATTTCCCCCTTTAAATGTAAAAGAACATTTATAAACAATATTTTGGGAACATGGGCGCAGTTTTTTCTCTCCAAACTGCTTCCTGCTGAATGGGGGCGTCGTTAATGATTTTAGGGTGTAACCTGTGTGCCAGGTTTATCTCAGTTGGCAGTTGAGCAAGGCAATTTTCTGAAGATGTTCACAGCAACCCTTCAGGAGGACGTGGTCCATCATACCAAATCGGAATAGAAGAAATGAACAGGGTCTCATCCTCTGTGAAAACAAAAGAAGACTCTCTCCAAAGCATCATATCCTTAGGTCCAAATTTCGAAATCGTAATACCCTCATGATATCCGTTCTGGTTCCACTTGGCAGCCCATATAATGAAATGTCTCTCTGTACTTAGCTCCTTCACAGTCAAAAATTTTAAAGAAAACACAATGTACATAATCCAGACTCTCTGTGAATTTTCCATCTTTACGCGGCTTATTTTTATTTATATCTATAACTATCTGTACTCTGTCTCTTTAAAGACTTTACTTTTACTTTTTTCTTTTTAAACCATTAACTTTATTCTCTATATTCTTTTTCTTCTCCCTCCCAAGCCTACGTACATTCATCCAACAGTGTGACTCATTTAGTGGTCTGAATCTGTCCTATTGTGAATCTGCAATTTTTTACTATCCAGGAGCACTTTTGATTTGTGCCTTTAAATCACTAGGCGCTTAAGAATCTAAGCTGCGACATTTCTAGATTAACTTTTTGCTTTTTGAGTGTATATCTTTGACCTGTAGACCAGGCTGTCTTTGAACTCTCAGAGATCCGCCTGTCTCTGCCTCCCAGGCATTGGGATTAAAGGTGTTTGCTCCTACACCTTGAACTCAGAGATCTGTTTGTCTCTGCCTTCTAGGCACTGGGATTAAAGGCGTGTGCTACCATACCTTGAAGTCACAGAGGTCTATCTCCCTCTGCCTCCCAAGTGTTGGGATTAAAGGTGTGTACTAAGACACACAACAACTCTCTTCCTTTTTCTGTTTTTTGCTTTAAGAACTTCAACTTTCAGCTTGCATATATTTTTAACACACAGTAAACCATTTAGAAATTTTCTTTGTCTTTGAATCTCTATTTACTGTATATCTCTCTTTTTCTGACCACATGAGTCTTTAATTTACCAAGCAATATCAGTAGGACTAAAGGCGTGGCTTTGCCAGCTAGATCCAGTCCATTTCTTAGCTTTCCAGCCTCATGGCGGAAATACAGGCTGCAGCCATGTTTATAGCATTTCAAGGTCCCTGCCAGCCAGCAAGCTACAACAGACAACACTCAAGTCCTCTCTCGGTAGCCGGCCCTCCTGCCTCAAACAGTCAGAGTTTGCCCTGGCAGGATGGCCCAGAAAGCCGGCATTTTTAAACGGCACAGCTTTTTTCCTGCTACGGCTGAAAACCGAAAAGCATGTGTTCAGCTTTTCATCAACACCATTTAAGTGTTTCGGTGCAGGACCTCTTAATGAGCTGCAGGCTTTGCAGCTGAAGCTGAGTCAGGAAGCCTCTCTTAGATGAGGCGCTTGCTTGCCTCTAGCAAGCAAAGTAGACCAGAGAAATTGTCACAATCAAGAAAACATGCTTTACTCTTTCCCAAGCTTTCTCAGGCTTTCAGTGGGTTCAGTTAGCCACACGTCTGGGCGTCATTTGTTGTAATAAGGGCGGCGGCCGGGTTGCGTCCCCAATACCCCAGCCGCCTGGCTCCGGCTAGCTTTACCCCCGAAATAATTACACGGAAACTGTATTCTTTTAAACACTGCTCTGGCCCATTTCTAATAATCTATGTAGCGCCCCTAGGTGCGCTTACCGGGAAGATTCTAGCCTAAGTCCATCCTGGGTCGGAGCTGGGGCATGGTGTGCGTCTTCCCTGGAGCAGGTAGCATGGCGTCTCTCCTGCGTCTGCTCCGGAGAAGAGAGCTGTGGAGTCTGACCTCACTTCCTCTTCCTCCCAGCCTTCCCTTCTGTTTACTCCACCCACCTAAGGGTGGGCCTATCAAATGGGCCTAGCAGTTTCTTTATTGCTTAAACAATGAAATCAACAGATTGATATATGACACTCCCACATCAGTTTCTGACCGCTTAGCCAGAAAATAATCACATTGAAACTGTTAATTAAATCATTGCTTGGCCCATTAGCTCTAGCTTCTTATTGGCTAGCTCTTACATATTAATTTAACCTATTTCTATTCTTCAGTGTATTGACACATATACACTGGTATACCAGCAAGTTTCAGTATGGCTTCTGTCTTGGGCAGGGCTAAATGGCTTCTCTCTGACTCAGCCTCCTTTCTCCCAGCATTCCATTTAGTTTGCCCTGCCTAGCTCTGTTCTTCTATAGCTGTGCTATAGGTCCAAAGCAGTCCCTTTTTTAACCAATGATATTCACACCATACAGATGGGGAAATCCCACATCAATAGGATGATTGGAAGAACTGAAGATTTGGGATGACCAGAGCAAATCTGTCTTCTGTGTGTGCCAAGACTTCTGCACTCATGAATGCACAGCAGCTGCGGTTACACGCACAACATCTGTACAAGATCATGCCAGTCAACATTCTAGCATGGAGAGGAATGGGATTGACGAGCCTCTGCTCCTAACTCAGGACCTATAAACAGTCAGTGGCTGCAGACTGAGGGGTAATCAGTTTTAGATATAGGCATAACTTCAGGAAGATCAGCCAAGCTCCTGTTGATGCCATCATATTCAGAAGTATGTATATAAAGTGAACAAATCACATTCAGCGGATTATTAAATTAGAAAAATAAGGTACAAAATTGATACCATAGTGATGTGTTGGGGAAAGTAGGAAAAGAGACTGAGAAGAGCTTGGGAAAATGTATTCAAACCTAATAGCATGAAATAAAATTAAGAAAAATATTAATCAAAGACTTAAAAATTTTATTCTTCCAGTTTTTTATTAAAAAAAACTCTTTTCAATATTTACCAGATAGTTTTATTTGTCTCCTAGTTTAAGTCCATATTCACAAGTTTAAAAATGGAAATTTATTGTGAATAGAGATTACTAACATCTTGTGGAAGCTTGGTCTGTTAAAATAGAAGATAGGTTTCTGGCATTTAGAAATATAAATTTCCTTTTTTAAAAGTGATGCATATTTTATGTGTGCTCCTGTAATAGACTACTACAGATTGAAATATATACATGTATCAGAAATGTGTCCTCTAGCAGCTCTGGATATTACAAATCATGAGTAAAGATTTTGGAAAAATTTTCCTGATGAGGAAATCTTCCTAAACTCACCTCCCTCAAAAATACAGACATCTATTGTCTTGCTTATTTCTAAATTCATAGTTGCCTATCAAACCATTATATATAAATGCAAATACTTAAGTGTTGAATTTGTTGTAAAAGTCAATGTTAAATAAATAATTTCTTATGGTGTATATCAGAGAGCAAAAAGTTATCAATTCATAAATATATTTACAAAACTTGTATTTGTGGTTATTTTATGAGAAAAATAGAGCTACAAGGGTTGGTGGTTATTGACTATTTCTAAACTGTCATTTATAGTTCTTCAAGAAAGAAAAAAGGCAATACAATATAAATATATTTTGCAAGATTTTACTGAAGTTGTTACAAATTTATCTTAAAAATCTTTGCTCTCAAATTCTTAATCTCTGGTTTCAGGAGAGATAGTCTACATTCCTGTCCAACATCCTTCATTTATTCAAGTACATTTATGTGCATTAGTTTATCAGAACTAATATCAGAATGTGGTTAAAACTGGGGAGACAAGATTCTTCTTTCCTTATAGACCAAATTATGTGTCCTTACTAACTGACATTATCATGGGAAATAAAACCTGATAAGCAAAACCTACCAAGTAAGTATAGAAATCTAACAAGGCAAGTAAACAATAAAATAAATATAATGTTGTTTTCAGTTTCTTACAGTCCAACAAGTAGGACTTTTCTTCTAACTTTTACTTCGTTTATTCTCACAGTTTTGTTCGTTCCACAGATCCTATTGAGAGTAAATATGTTTGTCAACTAAAGTAAATATCATAATACTACTTTTCCTACATGAGATATTTGTGGGGTGTGCCTAATACACAGTCATCTATGTATATTAAATATTAATAAGATATATGCAAGACTAATTTTCATTTTTTTCCATTCACCTTTAAAGCTCCCCCTATTAAAAACAAGCTAGGAGAGACAGAAAGCCCTCCCTCACTGAAAGTATGGAAGTTCCAGGTATTTTTATTTTTTACCACATTTGAAACTGAAGGTTCCTGACTGGAAAACTAAGATTAGCTCTAATATACACTGAAACAAAAAAGTTTTGATTTGTAGTTTTGATTTGTGAGTACAAATCTATATTTTTATATGATTATTTCAAGCACTATGGTTTCTAAAATTTTTAAAAACTTTCTAATAAATGATATACCAAGCATTGAGTGTCAGCTATGGATTCACCTCTGAGAATTGAATAAATTATAAAAATATTTTTGTGCAAGAAAAATCATACAATGTAAAAATTTTTAACTTATGATTAAAAACACAGAAGAAAATATCTTTGAACCACCTCTGTTTTTTATAGTGTATATATGGATTTTGCAAAAGTTTTCACAATTATTTTAAACCATTTCTTCCTAAAATCACGAAAACAAATATTGTGACCTACACAGTAATCGCACATAGAGTTTGATGATTTTATACAAGTCTGCAGACTGTGTTGATTTTAAAGAGTAATGCTGTTTTGAAGAAAATACTTTGGTGACAATTTCAGATAGCAGTGATTGAGTAAGAGTGAAGCAAGACAGGATTTATATTATCAACACATTGGCTCCTCGTTCAGAGTTATCAGCAGGAATCTGGAAAGTGATTTTGGAGAACAGTCACTATCCCATTGAATTTTTATTTTTTTATTCTTCTTATTGATTATTATATTCTTATGTGTATTAATAATTAAAATTATTGTATGTTTTTTGAGACAGGTCTTCTATGTATAGCACTGATGATGGTCCTGGAACTCTCTCTGTTGTCCAGGCTGGCCTTGAACTCAGAGATGTTCCTGACACTGTCTCCTGAGTCCTGGGATTAAGGATGTGCCCTACCACCACCTGGCAATTCTTATATTCTGACAAACAGCTTTGTATCATATCACATGACCTGTGTATGAAAGTTACACTATAGGGACTGGAGGTGACCCAAAGGCTAAGAGCACTTAGAACTCGTGGAAGATTCAGGTTTGTTTCATTCCTAGAGCTCATATCAAATGGCCCATAAACTCCTGTTATTTCTGTTCTAGGAAATCTGACACTTCCTTCTCATCTCTATGGGCACTTGCTCATATGTGGTATACATACAGACACACACACACACAAGCTTGTTTGTAAAATTTGTATTGTGAAGGCACTGGAAATTTAGTGGAAAGTTGTGTACAAAAGATCCTTAGGAAAAATTTGAGTATATGAATAACCAATGACATTCTGGACGTCTGACAACAGGATACAATGATAACCATTTAGGAAGCAAAAATTACCCCAAATACATTATTTTAAGTTACTAAAAATTAATCATTAACTAATGAGTAATATACATAAAAAGAGAAGCCCAGGGAGAAAGAAATAATTTGCACAAAGAAAATCCTAACTCATAATAAATATTTAACTCAGTGCCTGCAGTTGTCACCACAAAACCCACTTCATTGAATTACAGTATTTATTTAAGATCAAAATATTAAAAAATGCACAATTTTTGTGTTGTTTGTAATTTGTAATTTAACCTCAGATACACAATTTTAGAACATAGTAAATATCAGACATGAGGTTTTTACAAATAAGATTTTTTTGATGAAATATAGTCATTATTGAATTGATTTTGTTAATGCAGTTCAACAATGCATTCACATGAGTAATATTAAATCCAAAGAAAATTATTTGCTACTGAATTGCACTTGTCATATTTGTTCATAGTTCTCACTTAGCATTCAAACAATATACAATATCATTTTTCCTGTAATTTTTTTGTGTTTGGGGAATTAGTAAATAAATACCACTCTTTACAGAAAGTATTGATAAGGAGCTTTAGCTCCTTTCTTACACAGGGCAGTGGAAAAAACACAAACAAAAAATAATAAGTAAGCAATGTTATATGGATATAATTGCTGTGTAGAAATATGAAGCAGAAAAATAAAAGAATTCTGTGGAGGCTTCAACAATATTTTAAACAATATGGTGAGAGAAACGTCTGCCTGCTAAAACAACATTTGAGAAGAAGCCTTAATAAGGTGAAGGCATGTACAGGAAGGTCTTTGGTTTCCAGGGCAATAGTCACCTCAGCATAAAGAGAGCCGGTAGAAAGGCTCCAAGGCATGTCTTTAGTGTGTGAGGGTTTCCAGGACTGGAAGGAAAAACAATTTGAATGCAGAGCTCATTAAATTGCAGTCCCCAATTGGGGACATCTTACGAGTACTCAGGGTGTTTATTTTATAGCTTGCTTATTTGTTTTCCTCCCTATCTTTTGATTTTATCATGAAATCTGTCATAACTCAAGACTTCTATTTAAAGTTTGCATTAATATCTCTGTTTGGCTGAAGGTTAAAGAGCTGTCCTCTGGATCCTAATTAGTGCTCTGGCTTCAAAATATTCAAAATACATCTTTAGGTAATTATTAGCATATGTTGAGTATCCAGGATATTTGATAATAAAACATGTATATTTCTCATTATATGTATAATTATCAGCATACAGCATATTATGTACAACTTTATGTTATTTTTCTTATCATTGTACTGAAATACCTAGAAGAAGAACCTTAAAAGTGAAAAGATCTATTGTGGCTTTCAACTTGAGAAAGGGATGTTATTTTACTTTTATCAAATGGAATAATTTGCAGAGAGAGTCGTCAGATCACTAAGGACGTAGCCATAAGCAATCCTGTGTAATAATGAAGTGCACTAGATGCTAAGTGGTGGTTTCATTTAAAATTAACCACACAGAGACCAAATTATCATCTAAGTAGCTATTAGTAAAGTTACTGACATGGAAGGATGTGTGCTAGATGAGTGAAATCATGGCTGCCATACCTTCTTGGTTTAAGACATGTGGATTTTTATGTAGTTACACTTTAAAATGTTCATTTGATTATTTTACATTTCTACCACAGTTACCCATCCCTAGTTCCTTCCCCATGCTCCCTCTGTTCCTAACCCCCAATGCTCTCAACTTCCAGTTTTGTTTATGAAAGGAAAGGCCTCCCGCCCTATATCAACAAAATGTAGCATATCAAGTTGCAGCAAGACTAAGCACTTCCCTTTGTTAAGACTGAGCAAGGCAACCCAGTGTGTGGAATAGGTTTTGAAGAGCCTGCAAAAGAGTTAAATATAGCCCCTGCTCCTACTGTTAGGAGTCCTTTAAGGCAAAGCTACACAACTGTCATATATATGCAGAGGGCTTATGTCAGTCCCATGTAGGCTCTCTGGTTGATGGTTTAATCTCTGTGAATTCTGAGTCCAGGTTAGGTGATATTATGTTTTTTTATTTCTTCGATGTCCTTGACCTCTCTGACTCGCACAGTCCTTCTGCCCATTCATCAACAAGATTCCCAGTGCTTGGCACAATATTTGGGTGTGGATCTGTGAATCTGTTTTCATCAATTACTGGATGAAGACTATCTTATGACAAATGGGTTAGGCGTCAATATTTGAGTATAGAACAGCTGATAAAATCAGGAGAAAACTTTCTTAAGTGAACACCAATAGCACAGATACTAAGGTGGAAAATTAATAAATGGGACCTCATGAAACTGAAAACCTTCTGTAAGGCAAAGGATACTGTTATTAGGACAAAAAGTCAGAATATGGGATGGGAAAATTCCTTCACCAGTCTCACATCTGACAAAGGACTGATTTCCAAAATAAATAAAGAACTCAAGAAACTAGACATCAAAACAACAAGTAATACAATTTTTTTAAAAAAATAGGGTACAAATCTGAGCAAAGAATTCCAAAGAGAAGAATCTCATTTGACCAAGTAACACTTAAAGAAATGTTTGCCATATTCAGCTATCATGGAAATGCAAGTCAAAACAACTCTGAGATTTCATCTTACATATTTTAGCAAGGCTAATATGAAAAACTCAAGTGATGGCTCATGCTGGAGAGAATATGGAGCAAGGGGGACACTCCTCATTACTGGTGAGAGTACAAACTTGTACAGCCTCTTTGGAAATCAATACGTAGTTCCATTTAAATTATAGTATTAAAACCATGTAAGCTATAGTAGTGCTTAATTAGTATTTAAAAGCTCTTAGAAATTTTGTGACATGGATCCGTGGTGTTTTGCTTTCTTAAGGAGTTGCAAAAGTCTCCTCTTCCGTTGGCATGTGTGGTAGTTTTAATAAAAGTGTGCCCTGTAGCCTCACAGGGAGTGGCACTATTGGGAGGTGTATTATTGTTGGAATAGGAGGATTGGTTTAGTTGGAGGAAATTGAAAACAGGCTTTGGTGTTTCAGAATATCAAACCAGGCCCACTGGCAGTCTCTCTTCCTGCTATCTCCCTATCTGGATGCAGAATTCTCAGCTATCTCTTCAGTACCATGTCTACCTTTATGCTATTATGCTTTTATGTTTCCAACTATAATAATGAATTTAACCTCTGAACTGTAAGCCAGCCCAAGATTAAATGTTTTCCTTTATAAGAGTTTCTGTTTCTTGGTATCGTTTCACAGCAAGAAAGCCCCAAGACAGAAAGTTTAGGCTTAAGAGGAGCTAGCTACTTCACAAACTGCTGTTTAAAACTTGGTTTACCTGACAACTTTCCTTTCTTTAGACTGATGCACTAATTGTTTTCCAGATAGCTCTAATTCTCCTTAGTGGGAAGTGGGAATCAGGGAAAAGCCATTTGCAATCCACTTTACCCAGATAATTTTCAGCAGTTGGAGGTTGTGCACAATGGTTACACACACTGTTTTCTCCATAGCTGCCTTTTATTCCACCCTTTATTTTTTTCTTCACTTAACTCCATTGACATATGGAAAGACCTAATTTTTATACATGGAAGGAAAGTGCATGAGGTCTGAAAAGAAAGAGAAATTCATTGCTATAGAAATAAAAGTTAGGCTGGCTGGTTGTGGTACATACCTTAAGTCCCAGGAGTCGGGAAGTATAGACAGGCAGATCTCTGTAAGTTTGAGGCCAGTCTGTACTACAGAGTGCATTCCAGGAGAGTTATAGGGATTTGAAAAACCAGAATAATAATAATAATAATAATAATAATAATAATAATAATAATAATAATAATAATAAGAAGAAGAAGAAGAAGAAGAAGAAGAAGAAGAAGAAGAAGAAGAAGAAGAAGAAGTAAAAGGAAGTGACCCTGCCCCCTTACTTAATGTTGAGGTTGAGTTAAAATGAAAGACTCCAAAACCTGAAAAATTTCAATAGTAAATTTAAAAGATCAGAGTTTTTATAGAGATATGAATGATTCAAAAGGATTATAATACACATACCATAACACAAACATATATATGTGTGTATATATATAATTATGCCTGCATAGGAAATATTGATATATGATATAAAACACATAAGAAGAACCATTCTTTACTGTGCTCCAGAAAAAATATCTGATATTGATTTGTTTTTTTAGACATTTACATAACATTGATAAGAAATTCATGTGAAATATTTCACCTTTACACTAGTCTGAAAATACTTATGAACCTAATAAATACAGATTGAGTTTTTATCTTTTAGAGTCCTGCTTATCCAGAAAGAAATGTAAAATAAGTTGGAAATGGAATAATTATGCTCTTACTCAAGTTAATATATGCTTATAATAATGAGTTTTCAATCCTAATACAAGAGGCGGAGCTTAGTCTTACCTCAATTTGATATACTCTACTTTGTTGATACTTATGAAAGGCCTGGCCCTTTCTGAACAGAAGCAGAAGAGGACAGGATAGGAGGGGCGTTGGAGGAGTGAGGGAATAGGCAAAGAGGATGGAGAAAAGACTTTGGATAGATTGTAAAATAAATAAATATTTTCAGATTATGAGACTGACATGCTTCCCACTGCATTAAAAGAGTTTCAGAATAAGTAAATGAACGGATGAATAAATAAAATACCAAAAAGAGAGAAAAAGAAAAAAAAAAGACTGTGTTAAAAAACGAATGATTTATAATGAATTAAGAATAGTCCTTATAATAAGATGGAGAGAGCATAATGAGAAGAAACGTGTGTTAAAGTATAGGAATACAGAGGAAAAATAGTCATCTGAAGATGGAAATAACACTGGAGATAAATCAGATTTGCAAGCAAGAATGATGGGGCCCCTAGTCGGTGGGCAGGAAAATGCTCCCCAAGTAGTCAAGAAAGAAACATGGTTCTGCCATACATTGGACTTCGGGCATGTGGCCTCTGTAACTGTGAAGTGATGATTTACATTGTTTGAAGTCACTCTGCAATGCTTCATCACGGCAGCTCCAGGGAAAGCTCAGATATTTGTTGTTAAATAGAAGAGAACAAAGTAGTATGTTAATCATATCAGCACACAGGTAAAACAATATGTGTTATGAAGTGAAGTCCCATTTTACCACTTTACTGTTCTCAATATTTACACACTAAATAACAGTTTTATCAGTTCTGTGACAAGAAGAAAAAGAAATGAGCTAAAATAAAATTATTGCTGTTTGGGGAATGCAATTTTAACACAAATTTATATATTTCTGTGTAGTTTTAGGTAAATACCATGTGCCCACAGGCCGTCTATGCAATCAAAATAAATAAAACAAGTTGCAAGATGCTAGTGGAATACTTAGAGGGATCAAAAAAGAAATTGTAGACTCATAGTCTTCTGCAAAATAAGAATTCTTCTATGGCTGCCTTCTCTATTCTACAATGTCAAAGAACTTTGCAGCTTACTTGCCATGTTTAGAAACTTTATCTTTTCTTTTGGTAAATTGTTATCTCTCAGTCTAGAATTTGCTTGCCTTCTATATACTCAAAATTTAATTAAATTTTCAAATTAAAAAAATATTATTTATTTGTTTATTTTACATCCCTACTACAGTTTCCCCTAACCCTTCTTCTCCCATTTCCTCCCCTTACCTCCCCCTCTGTCCCACCCCTACTCCTTCCTGTCCCCCACTTCCTCTTTGTTTCTATTCAGAAAATTCAGTCCTCCCATGGGTATCAACAAAGCATGGCTTAAATTGCAGTAACATGAGTTGCACCTCCCCTTGTATTAAGGCTGGGCAAGGCAATCCACTATGAGGAATAGGTTGCCAAGTGCCTCAACCAATTCTACTATGGTTATGGCTGTGGGATATTGTCTTTATTGCTGACCAAGGAGGAGGGCCCAGGGCCCATCCCACTCTGGTCCACGCTATCCCTGGAGAGTTGTCGTGAATGTTGTATAAAAATGATGTCTGAGCATGAACGAGAGAGAGCAAGGCAGTAAGCAGTGTTACTACAGACTCTCAGCTTCAGTACTCACTTCCAGGTTCCTAAGACAAACCTTATGCAATCTAACCCTTCAAATGTGAAAGAATTTAAATTACTTTTCATTTATTTTATTGTTTTTCTCATTTAACGCTTTCTGGTTTTCTGAAAATCTTTCAGCCTTTCTCCTTTTCTCCTGCTCTTGAATACCTCCTGCTAGAAAACTTCACTCAGTACAAGCTACCATTTGGCTTTCATATGCTCCTCTCAAATTCAAAATGAAAAACAAATAGGAGAAGACTTTGATTATTTAGGAAAAAAGTCACTAAAATAAATAAATAACTAAATGTATTCCACTTAGTTTACACTGTAATTTTATTTATCTCAACTTTGTTATTTCTTTATGCATAAAAGTAAAATGATTGTTAACATTGTATTTAAATGAGAATGTTAAACTTTCTGTTTCTTGGAAAACAATGCTTAATTTACAGCTATGAAGTATCTCTCCTCTCTTGTAATTACATTAAGAAACAAAGAATTTGGCTGAGTGTGGTATGTCTCTATTCTTTCTCAGGTCTGCTTTACACAAATATAGCCAACTGGTTTTCCCTGAACATGTTGCCTCTAATTTCTCTAATATAAATATGCTTGGGACTCTGATAATTGCTGTCTAGAAATGACTTTTAGTGTTTGATATTTCTAAAAAAAGAATTTCTATATTGGAGAACCTTCAATTCAATTCAGGAGTGCTGAGATACATTGCATAAAATGTGTTTACATGAATAGTAATGCATTAAAAGAATAAAAAATAATTCCAAAATGATTTGTTCTTTTTATATATACCCTTTTAATGTATATGAAAGAAGACCAAGAGGGAAGTGATCAGCTAGTCAGCTGAACTCCCCATTCTCTAGGCCTTGGGTACCTGAGTCAAAAGCCCAGCCCCTCTCCCACCTACCTCAGCCTCTCTAGCAGCCAGCAGGCAAACTTCATGCAGGTAGGCAGCTCTAACATTCTTCTCATGGATTGGACCTTGTAATCCATAAGACAAGGCCCACTCTGCCCCTAACCCAACCATCCCCTGCAATCTGAAAGGAACTCTGAATCACAGGCTGTAATAGCACACAGTGGACCAATACCCTGCAGCTGCACACAGATGACGTGAAATACAGGCAGTAACTGTCCAGAGTAGACTAAGAGCGGCTCGGTAAGACACAGACAGCAACTACAAAGATTGGAATCAGAGGCAAAAACACTGCTGGCACCAATTGGAGGAAGAGATGGGTAAGTGCCAATGCAAAAATTTATTCAACAACCTAAAAAGCAACATGATAACACCAGAAACCAGTAGTCATACAACAGTGATCATCCTAATTCAAAATAAGCAGAGGAAAACAATTTTAAATATAATTTTATGAAGCTGATTGATAGAGACCCTTATAGAGGTAATGAAAAATTCCTTAAAGAAATGGAGGTAAAGACAAACAAAATAATGGAAGAAATCAACAAATCTGAAAAAACTTTTTCAAACTAAAGAAAGATATGCCTATGATAATGCAAGAAGCTTACAGAACACCAAATAGACTGGATTAAAAAAAGAGGTCACCTCACCGCATAATAATTAAAGCACTAAACATACAGAATAGAGAATATTAAGAGCTGCAAAGGAAAAAGGCCAAGTAACAAATAAAGGCAGACCTATCAGAATTACACCTGACTTCTCAATAGAGACAATAACAGCCACAAGGTCCTGATCAAACATTATGCAAACATTAAAAAAACCACGAATGCCAGCCCAGACTACTATACCCACCAAAACTTTCGATCTCCATAGAAGGACAAATGCAAGCTGGTACAGCCCCTTTGGATGTCAGTGTGGCAGTTTCTCAGAAAATTAGGAAACAACCTTCCTCAAGTCCCTCAAGACCCAGTAATACCACTTTTAGGTATATATCCAAAGGAGGCTCAATCGTGCCACAAGGGCATGTGCTTCATTTCAAATGTTGCCCTTGGCTTATGAAAAGTCTAGTGTTATCTGTAAGGCTAGTTAGAATTGTTTGTGTGCCAAATTTCACTTTTTGAGTATAAAGTGTTCTGCCATCTAAAAAATAACATAGAAATAATGTGTCTAATGATACATTAATAATAGCAATGATACATAAATGATAGTAAATCATGTTGATTTTGAAAAACAATATTTTCAGTGCTCTTCTGATTAGTTCTATGTTGGATAGTGAATTCAGTTGAAACAATGAACACACACGTATATGTCAGACTAAAACAGTGATTGCACTAATACCTGATATTTAAGGGATTTCTGTACACAAAGAACATATTGTTCAGTATTTCACCTGTCCTGAACACAGTAATTGAACTACAAATGAGAGAACATCCTTTCAAAAACACTAGGCTTAAAGAAAACAACTCTGTGTTGAAATGAGTGTGACTACTTTGCATTAGCAATCTTTTTGCTATATCTATACTTGGATAAAGTGTGAAAGATCTTAAATTTGTTGAAACTTAAATTTGCCCCATTTCTGGTGTTTGGGGTTTATCATAAGAACATATGTTCATTTCCTCTCTTTCCTCACTACTAACTCTGCCTCAGAACCTATGGTTGATCAAAATTGAATGCAATTAATTCTTAACTACAAGGAAAGAGTTATATATATGATATTCAATTGCTTTCAATAAAATATAATTACCTACCCCTTTGTTCTTTTTTTGTTTAAAAATGAAATATTGTATTGGTACTGATTTTAAATATCAGAATTCTTTTTCAGTGCTACAGTGTTTCAGTGATATAAGCAATTAATTTTGTAGTTTCTTCTTTTATATTGAAATATGATATTCAATTGCTTATAATAAAATATAATTATCTACCCCTTTGTTCTTTTTTTGTTTAAAAGTGAAATATTGTATTGACTTTAAATATTAGAATTCATTGTCAGTGCTACAGTGTTTCAGTGATATAAGCAATTAATTTTGTAGTTTCTCTTTTTTATATTGAAATATGATAATTGCCTTAATTGGGTAAATTTTGCATGCCAAATTTAATATTAATAAAATATTGTAGACAATTTATATTGATTATTTATAGTTTTTATTGTTTATGAAGTATTTTAGAATATATTATTTTGAAAAGCTTCAACATATTATTTTATATCAGTAATAAAGAAAGCCATTAGAGAGTTTCTACGATGCCTATAAGAATAAGGAAATATTTTTAAGTAAATAATGTCTTGTATATTATTCTTAAGTAAATAATGCCTTATACATAAATATATTTATACATATGTTATTGTATATGTACATGATTGTACTCAATTGCATATAAAATGAATCACTTAAGTTAGAGTTCTTTATTACTGTATGCCTATTTAGAAGGCAGTAAAAACCTTTTTCATCTTTCAAATTTTGTACATACTGGACTTTAAAGTTGTTTTAGAACTTTCAATTAATAATTTACAATGAAAACAACCTTAACATTAACTATAATTGAATTTGTTGATTTCTGGTAGAATATACTCCTAGAATTTCTGTTCAAGGATTACTGAAAACTAGAATGCCTTCTTGGAATTATATTTTTAACATTCATTTAAAGTAATTCAGTTGAATTAAAACTGAACATCTTGTCAGAATGTGAGTAGCAGAGAAAAACTGCTCACTCCACCTAGCCAGGAAATACTAAAATAGAATGTTTTGATATTAATCTTTTTACATTTTTTTTCATTTAAATTAATATGTCATCTAGGCTTCAGCCTACAGGACACTGCTGCCAACCTTGGTACTTCCATCCATAATAAATCTCCTCTAGTAAGTAACTCACAAACATTACCAGAGGTTTGTTTAATAATGTTTGAAGTGTGCCTCAATCTAATCAAGCTGACAATTAAGATTAACCAAAAGAGTTGGCAGAGTTAGAGAAATGACACCTTGTGGCTGCCAGGAAGCAGCACGTATTTGTGAAGACACGCTCTCTCTTTTCTTCTTTCTCCTGCCTTCCATGAGAAGCTCTGGACTCTGGAATCGTGACACCCACACTCAGAGCTAACTTTTCCCCTTAGTTACCTCTCCTTTAGTTTAGGCAGCTCTCCACAGACCGGCTGCACAGGGCGCTTCACTGTCAGTTATGTGTTTTCCAATCAGATCCAGGTGAGTGTAAAGATGATTAATCTCATTGTGAATCCTTTGTGAAGTTATCTCTCAGTACCGCTAAAAGTATTTATCACTTGCCCATTAATTACACATAACATGTATCTTTACTTTGAAAGATATTAAATTATAATACTATGAAAGTATTCTGTCTTGAATGATGTACATTTCTTCCATATTTCTTTTAAAATTAGAAGTTTTCCAAATTAAAAGTTTTTACATGTATCTAAAGAAGTTTTTTTATGGCACAAGAAAGAGGAAGTGAAGAAATATATTGTTGAACACAGCAGAGATTTTATTACAAACAGACCTTAAGATATTATTTCTAAAATACTACTGTAGTTGTTAGGGGGGCTCTTAGTAGTTAAGAGACTATTCTAGCAAACACCCTGGGTTTGGTTCCCAGGAGCAATATGATAGTTTACATTTACCTGCAACTTGAGAAAATCAATTAGTACACATATATACAGGCAGAGAATATATATAGATATATACATACATACATATAATACAAATGCATCTTTGATGTGACATAATTAACATGTGACATCCACACATTTAATGTATAGTATACTGTGAAATAAACCTTTTGTCCATGATTAAATGTGTATTGCTCTCATTGGTTTAATAAATAACTAAATGAACAATAGCAAGGCAGGAAAAGTTTAGGTAGAGAGGCAGAATGAAAGAACACTGGAAATAAGGATGGTGGGGTGACCAGTCAGACACAGAGAAATTAGGAGATGAACATGCCCTGATGAAAAGGAAAAGGTACCTCCAATTAGAAAAGAATAGTTAAGAATCATGTGTTAATTTAAGTTGAAAGAACTAGTTAACAACAAACTTAAGCTATCGGTTGAGCATTTATAATTAATAATTAAGTGTCTGTATGGCAGGAATAAAGAAACCCTCCCACAGTAAAATGTGATGACCTCGGTCTTATGCATTGTATTAGTAATCTTACTGTCATCATCAATGCTATGGTTATAGCTGCTTTCTTCAGAATTTTCTGCATATTTTTCTTATTTTTTTTTATTTTGGTTGTTTTAATAACATTAACACAAATACTGTCTTAACAAAACTTTAAGTGTTCATTATAGTATATTCAACTATAGGTATGAAATGACACAATGATCTACAAAATATATTCATTTTGTGATCTGAAACTCCAAAAAAAAAATGAAGAAAATCACCTGTGTTCCATTATTCCATCACTGTGGTTTAAACTTCCAAGGGTCAAACAGTTTATAAAGCTGATTTATTGAAATTACGTATGGTTGCCTTTCTGTGACTTGTTCCTTATAATTTTGGTTGTGAGCCTAGCCTTTAATGGATGAACCATCTCTCCAGCCCCTGTGACTTGTTTTTCTATCATTTAGAATGTCTAATCATTTTCATATCAAATGTACTTATGTGTCTCCCATCAGCAGAATTAAAGGATAAAGATGTGGTAGAAATGCAGGAAATGATATGAGCAAAGAAAAGAGACAAGACAACTGGAATTATAGGTATGGAACTATGAAGAATTCAAGTTGGTTGCTCTATAAATTTAGAATATAAAATAGAATTTGAAAGTAGACAGTTTCATATATCAATCTAAAGAAAAGAATAGCTTCTATTTTAGCTGATAAGACAGACACTAAGTAGGAATCTATCAATGTACTTCAGAGGAGTTTAAACTTGATAGGTGTTTTGAAAGTCTGGTGTAATGAAGAGTTCATGTAAGGAATGACAACGGCGTAAATTAATGGATTTATTGGAACTGTGTGGATAATGGCTACAGTAACATAGAACACAGAATCACTTGGAGATGTAGTGGTAAGAAATGAAGAGTTAAAGTGACGTTGATGGATCATTTTGCTCACTAATTTGAAATCCTTCTATGGTTGTCACAATTTCACTTAACATAAATTTTAATATCTTAATTTTGACCTAAAATAGTCTGGCCTTTCTATATTTTAAAATACCTCCTACTATGTAATGCCATTTCTGGCCCCTTGTACACTTGCTCCATCTAAACAATTTCCTCATAGTTTTTAACCTTTCATTTTCTTTTCCATAAGTGCTTTTATCCAGACAATAAATTCACTCAAAATGTCCCTGCTTCTTATTCAACAACAATTTTCTCCATATCTGTGATGTTCCCAGTGAAATAACCTTTCTTGAGAAGGATGTCCTGATTTCCCCATTCTCTAGCTTATCATTGTTTTTTAGCATTAGTTACTTTGTTTATATATCAAGTAACAAGTCAGACTTGTTGCTTTGTATGTGTATAATGCATATAGGTAATTATGTTGAGGATCTCCTTTTCTCTATAGAACCTTTCCATCAAATTAATCTACTTAAAACATCATGCATCGATCCTCTCTGTATGGTGGAACCCTTGTCATTGAGAAGATATTAAATGTTGTAATACGAGCGGCGGGGCTGCATCCTCAGCACCCCAGCTGCCTGGCTAGCTTATACCCCCAAATAATTACACGGACATTGTATTCTTTTAAACACTGCTTGACCCATTATATCTAGCCTCTTCTTGGCTAACTCTCGCACCTGGACTAGCCCATTTCCAATCATATGTGTAGCACCCCAAGGTGCTCTTACTGGGGAGATTCTAGCCTACGTCCATCCTGGGTCGGAGCTTCATCACGTGTGTCTGCTCGGGAGAGGGGAGGATGGCGTCTCTCTGAGCTCACTTCCTCTTCCTCCCAGCATTCTGTTCTGTTTATTCCTCCCACCTATGTTTTAACCTATCAGGGCCAAGCAGTTTCTTTATTGCTTAACCAATGAAATCAACAGATTGATATATGACACTCCCACATCAATTAAAGATTTTTTTTGATAAATAAGAAGCAAAAGAACCTAGATGTGTCTTCACATTTAGTATAAGTAATTTTCTTGGAGTTAAAGACATGTTGTGGTGGATAAGTGCTTTTCCTACTCTTATATAGGATGTGTGTTCTAATCCCAAAACCCAAGATGGGTGTCTCACAAAAAAACTTGAACTTCATGGAATCTAACACTCTTTTGCCCTTCATGGTTACCTATAGGGTTGGGACGCACATACAAACACAAACACACACACACACAAATAGTATGTTAAAATAAATATTTAAAACAAAGAAATTCATGAGCTTTTAAGATCTTCAGTGGGTAAGTGTTCTTGATGTCAAAGCTGATGGCCAAAAAGCACACATGGTGAAAAAAAAAGAACCAACTTCTGATGATTGTACTGTGATTGTACCCCCACTCCATAAACACCATCATGCATGTATAAAATAACAATATGTACAAACAGAAATTGACTTGCTTCATGCTCAAATTTTGTTTTCAAAGAAAGAGAAAGAGACTGCTTGTTGCTTGGTTATCTTTTTCTACAAGCACAGTTGCTTTCTTTATACGTAGCTGAAATAAAGAAATTGTTAGATAACTACAAGATCCTGTAAAGGAATTTAAAATTAAAGACACCAATGCCACATATGTAAAATATTATCAAGGAGTTTAACCAGATTCCATAAAGTAGAAAAAGAGGGAATGACTAAGGTGAAAAAATGGATGGTTAGAATTTACTATGAAGGACAGTAAATGTGTGTGTGTGGGGGGATTACAGCACACCTCTAATTCTTCAAGACATTGCATAACTGAACACTTACATATTCCCTAAAACCTTCAAGCATGTGATGCAGTTTTTGGTTTAATTTGGGTAACAACAGAGATGTAATTTGAACTCATATCAAAGACTGTGTTCCTGAATTTGGTAGTAGCATCGTAATTTATTTGCCATTCATCACCCTTCTGTACACCCTCAGAAAGTTGCTAATGCTTTGGGCCCTCAACTGACACCTCATGTACTGAATTTTTGACTATGTTGAACAAGCCTCACATAGTTAAGGTGGATTACACAGCAGTTTTATTTTTGCATGAAACAATTCAGTTCTAGATTTTTTTTCTCCTTGCTCTTCAGTGAAATTTATGCAGGTTTCAGCTTTTCCAGTCACTGTCAATCACAAGTAGAATTCATTTCAATAATTCAATAAATCTTTTTTTACTAGTATGAAAACATTATATTTAATTTAGTTTAAAATTTCTTCCCAATTCCTACTCTAACCTCAAATCTAAGGAGACTGCAGATGGGAAAAAAATCTGTTCCTTTTTTTCTCTTTCCCTTCTCTTCATATCTAAATATCTCTTCATATCTCTTCATAACTATAACTACTGTTTTGAACTCCTCTTGACTAGAGTTGATGTGTTGCAAGTTGGAGGAATGATGATATGATGAATATTTCATACGACTGGAAGACTGTTTTGATGTTGCCACTTTTTCAGTAGGAAATGCAAAATAAATAGCTTTTTCTTGCCTCCTAATTTTGATCCAGTTGGAATATCCTTGGCATCAAATTTCTTATATGGTTTACAGGGCTTGTTTCTTTGTATGTTTTTGCTCTGTGTGTGTGTGTATGTGTGTGTGTATTCAATTATCAGGCATCCAGAAATATATCCTACAGATTTTAATCCTTTAGGTAACCCTTTAAAATAAAAATATTCTTTAGGATGAGCATAAATAGATAACTTTAATTTTTTTTCTCTTTGACCATTATTATACTTTAAATAAGAATGACCCCCCCTCCCCAAGGATGTAGATGTTAGGACACTAGATCAATACGTAGTGGCACTCTTTGGGGAAGATTAGTAGGTATTGCCCTGTTAGAGGAAGTATGTTGCCAGTGGTTAGCGGTGAGAGTTGTGGGAATATTTAACTAGACAAAGACGGGCTACATTTGTTTATGCTGCATTTGTTTAACTGTATAAAGACACATTTGTATTAATTAAATAAAATTAACCTGGGTTTTTAGAGGCGGGGTTAGCAACTAGTAGATGGCAAGTAGTAGGTACTAGCATAGCTTGGGTATTTTAGTTGGGTCAGTGTGAAAACAATGAGGTATCTGGGAATGTTAGCAAACTGCTTTTCTAACTCTGTGAGCTCACAGGTTTTCACCCTAGCCTTTACATCTCCAGTTTTATTAGAACTATAGATTTAACTACATATCACACACACACACACACACACATATACATAATTTGGATAATGTCACGTAAAAGTAAATACTTTCATTAATGACAAAAATTGGTATTTATTCTATAATTTTTCTTTCACATCTCCTTCAAGAATAAACATGTGTTAAGAGTAGTAGACATTTGTGTCTGTCTTATGTACATTTTAATTTCAGTTCAGTGTTTCAAAGTCTAGTAAGTCTCATTAGTTATTGGATAGTTATTTACAAAATTTATTAGAATTGACTACAAAATTATTTCATATATTCAGTCATTGATTTTTTATTCCATACAGTATAGGATTAACATCTTTCTAGAGATTAAAATGTAAAGAGAATATTGTTTTATGGCAAGGCGAACAATATCCCGTTTTGTTGAACTGTTTTCCTAAGTGGTGAATTTGCCAGTTTTCACAGCAGCATTGACTACGAGGACTCCTTCTCAGCCTTTGCTGGTCCAGCTTGGGGATGATTGACAGTGAAATGGACAGTCAGTATGCTGAAGGCCTGACACATGGATGGCGCCTCGCTTGTGTCCTGGGAGAAGCATGCGCTTCCATAAACTCTCCTGATAAGTAAGTCATTACTGAAGATAAGTCAGACCACACTATGGAATTAAGTCAAAATTTTTATTTCTGTAGTCTATGGCATCTTTTCATTTGGCTCAGTAATAGCCTAGCTCCGTGGTTTTCCTTTCAGCTATATGCTAAACGTACAAATGAATTTCTTCAGGACTCACGCAAGTAAAGAAATCGTGTTGCCAACAGCAGATAATTACGGCATGATTTCTGCGCTACATTCTAATTGCCAATCAATGTGGCACAGCCCTGAAGTGTATTTTCACATGAGGAAGTAAGTGATACTGAAAAGAAGCCATTTACAAACCGCCGGTTAACAAACCAACAGAAAACCTAAATGCAGTCCCATGGTTTGTTCCACTTCTCTCAATGATTTAGTGTTGAGTTCTGGTTCGAGTGTAAAATGAAAAAGATTTTATGTGTTTCATATTTGGTAGTGGAAGCAATAGTAGAAAAAAATATATAAACTATATCTACAAAAAATCAGTATGCTGCCCCTATAGTTTTGAGAAATTGGTAGGAGTTCCTTTGTTGTCATGAGAAAACATGGTATTTTTTTTCATATTCAGTGATATTTGACAAATATTCAGAAAATATAAATTTAAAAACCTATTTTATTTAACAATAATTAAAATGTTTACATGAATCAAAATCCAAACTAAGAACACATCACCTGAAGGGATAGAAAAGACTCGAAAGGAACAGAAGACTAAATATCCAATGTTGGCTCATTCTTGGCTCACTTCCTGCCAGGACCTATCACCATGGCATCGCTCACTATTCCCTGAATTTCAGTCCTTGCCTTTGAGGGTTGAGTCTCTCCTGTGGGGAATCTTTGTTCCTCGGGCTATTGTTTCAGACCTTATGATCCTACAAAGGAAAGAAAATATTTCGTTCTGCCCACATAATTCTGTGTTCCCTACTGGTGTAATCATCGATTATCTGTATGGGGTGGGAGAAGTATAGATTCCTCAGAAAAGCCTGCAGAAAAGTCTAGAGGTACATTGGTTCCACAATAGAAAAATTACCTGTTTTGCCCATGTCTAAAACTTGCCAATTAGTATAGTCCAGATTGAAATTTGCAAATGATATTAGAGCCATTAGAATCGCAAGCAGCAAACCCAGAAAGTGTGTTAATAGTAATCATTTGGTCAGGCTAGTGATAGAGTGCTTGTAGGTTTCAAACCTAGAACATTCAAAGCTTTTATTGCAAATGCATACTGGAGGCAGAATGTTAGGAGTCCGTGAATGTTCACACAATTTCATAATATCACCTATTTTGTAAAAAAATACGATGAAAACATTAATTTTTTATGAATTAATGAAAGAACTGAAAGTAAACTGAATTGTGTTCATGGTGGTTATATTCAATACACATTTTATTTCTGTCTTTTTACTACTTTTTTATTTTTTGAGATAGTATACATTTACATCATTCTTCCTTCCCTTCTCTCCCTCCAAACACTCCCACATCCCTCATCCTTGCTTTCTTTCAAATTCATGACTTCTTTTTCTCATTATTTTTTCTTAACATGCATGTACTTATGTACATATCTTTATACAAACATAAATCTTTCTAAATATGGAACTACAACTTGCTTAGTCTGTATAATATTACTTGTATGTTTTATGAGAGTACCTCTGTATGTTTTAGAAGGTAACTCTGAAAGAAATCCTTTGCATATTGACTTGTCTAAGGATTGATTTGCAGTTAATTTGACATTAAACCACATTTATATCCATAGGAATTATTTTATTTGATATAAATTTAGTTAACACTTAAAATTGTTATTGACAACATAGAAACATTTTAAAATTATATTTTTAATAGCATTGACAAATAGTTTTGCATTTTTATCTTCTCAATCAATGATTATTATAATAATAATCCAGTATTTGATCATGAAATATAAAGCAAAACTTGTTAAGATGCCACGGACTGGAGAGATATTATTAATTTAATTGAATTATAAAACTAAATAATTGAATTATAAAATTAATTGAACTACAATTTTATATTTTTCTCTAAAGTCTATCAGAGAAGAATAACTACTATATAAAATTAAATGAAAGTACACTCCAAGGAGGAGACATAATTTAGAACAATAAAATATTATTTCATCCAAAGACAACAGTGTATTTAAAAGTTCTAAATATATACTATCAATTTAGAAGGTATTTTTTGTTCTACATTAATGAATTTTAAGTATATTCAAATTGGAGTTTCTAAATTAGTCAGCAAATAAAATATTTCCGTAGGCCCCTCTTTCTCAACTGTGAGTCTGCAGTCATGAATACCATGGCAAAAGGAGCTTCCTTGGCAGAGGGAGCAACAAATGGAGATTTCTACATGGTTTCTGGCAACAGCCTGAACCTTAGACATCCACATGGTCTCTGGAGTCAGCACATGCACATGGACCTCAATATGATCTCCCACGGGCATCAACACGGCCATTTGCTTCTGCAGTCATCATGGAACCCATCATAGTCCTAAGTGGCGGCACAAGGCAAGGACATCAAGATTGTCTCAGGTGGCAATTCAGACCACTCATACCAACATGGCCTTCAGTGACAGTATAGCCCACAAGCATCGGTACCTTTCCACCAGTCAAAACAACTAACACCCTAGATAGAAAATCATCTAATAGAACTCTCACGACTATGATAATGGCGCTGAAGAGTAGCTCAACATGACTGATGGCTTTTGGCAGGGGTGTGGGTGAAGAAGGACTCAGTTTTCCTTAAGGGACTGTCCACTGGGAGTTTGAGCATGCTCCAGTAAGTATATGACCAGCACAAATGGACATCCCCCCCCCCCCTCTTTTTAATTGAGAAGGGTCTCAAGGTTCAGGGAGCAGGGCTGAGAAATGAGTGTGTTGAGTGTTCATGATATGAAATTCCCAAATAACCAATCAAAATATTATGAAGAAAACTTACCTAACAGGTCTAACATTAAACTATAAGAATATTTATGGTTAAATAAATACTTTGCTGAAGGAAACACTAAATATTTTAATATCTTGCTTTTTAAATTTGTCAGTCCATTGAACTTTCGGTTAATCATATTCATATCTAATTGTTCTAGTGCTGTTAGGAATCAGCATAACCACAGCAACTCTTATAAATGAAGCATTTAATTGGAGTTTGCTTACAGTTTCAGAGACTTAGTTCAGTGTCATAATGAGGTGGTGGGCAGAAAATGGTAGCATACAGACAGACATGGTAAAGGAGTAATCACTGGGAGTCCTACATCTAGAGCCTCAGGCAGTAGGGATAGAACACCTGAACCTGGCTGCCACTTCCTGATGACTAAGCTGACATGAACCTAAGGGGAGGGGGGGCAGCATCATTTAACCCACCACAGTGTTCTCTGTATAAAACAGATTTAGATGCTAGGAATGGTTTTCTAGTTCACTCTCGGCTAAGGTATTCTCTCTGGCAGTATAGCGGCTTCTCGAACAGCTTCACATTTTTGATTCTGTTCTTACAAGTCACAAAACCCAACTCCCCGACTCCAATTATTTTCTGAACAAGCACTCATGAGGTGCTGCAATTCCCTTGTTACTCTGTTTCATTCTCCTCTTAAAATATAAATAATTGCCCAACATGTAATGTGTTATGTGGTTTAATTTATGTCATCTTCTCTGTTTTAAGCTCTATGAGACCACCCTTTCTTGATTTACTACCTTTTTGCCAGCATTTAAAACACTACCTAGCCTCTGCTGATTTCTATACAATATTTTTGTATGAAAAATATAAGAAATATGAGAAAAAACACCCTATGGAATACATATCACATAGAATGTGTACACTATAGCATGCACCAATATTAATATATAATATTGACAAATCAGTCACAATAAATATGTCATACAATTAATTAGAATAAGTTGATTATATGAATGAGTGATGCATAAAGGAATTTCTGTATTTATTAATCTAATTTTTCCTTAAGCTTAATGCTGTTGCGAAATAATCATTACATGAAGAAAATAAAAGACAGAGGCAAAGAGGAACACAATAAGGGATGATGAGAGGCATTGAACACACTGAGTTGCCTTGCTGTGTATGTGTGAGGATAACATGGTAGAACTTTGAATCTCAGGTTGGTATTTGAATGTCCCAGGACCCAGCAAATGGGGCACTAAAGTAGCAGGTGAGGAGAGTAAAGGATTAATATACATTGTGCAAACAAACTGGGCTTGGAATACATTATTATAGCTGGTAATAGTGGCCTTGATCACAGAGCCCATGAGAAAAGCACAAGAAAAGATCCAAGCTAATACCAAAATGAGGCCTCGTGGTGGTTGGAACAAAAATGACCGCAATAGGCCCATGGAGAGTGGTTTTATTGACATAAGCCTGGCCTGTTTGAAGGAAATGTGTCGCTGGGGGTGGACTTTGAGATATCAGATTCTAATGTCAAGCCCAGTGGCTATTTCTCTTGCTTCTGCTTATGGATTTGTACCTATTGTTGTCTGTCTGTGTGCTCTCATGCTTCCCACCCTGAGGATAATTCACTAAACCTCTAAACCATAAGCCAGCCCCAATCCAATGGTTTCCTACATAAGAGCTGAATTATCACGGTGTCTCTACACAGCAATAGAAACCCTAGGTCAGGTCTTCCTTCAGTATTCTGGTGTTCCTCTCTTTATCAGCACCAATCAGAAACCCGTTAGAAGGGAGTGCTTTTGTAGGCTCCTACCTGAAGAATGGACACAACCTGGAAAAAAATAGAGCGCTGAGCTGGGCTGCTACTTTCACATTCAAGGGCTTTCTTTGCGAATCTGTGCTCTAGAATTATTTTCATTTACACATCATGGAAGCCTGGAATAAATGTTTGGCCACTTAACCTCATAGAATACTTTCCTCTATTCATTAAGAATAGTTTTAATTAATAATTTGTGGATTTTCTCCTGTCATTTCAACCCATATTTTGATCAACAGGTTGTTAAACGTCATTCTTTAATACACTCCAAATCATCCTAATTTTTTATGTCTGGAACTCTACATGCTTATTTAACTAGTCTTCATTATTCTATTTATCACAAAGCTCTGTCTTATAGAAATGTGAGCAGTTGAACAGCACAGTCCTAATTAGAATTTTTCATATTCCTTTCTTCCTTACTTGCCATAGTAGTTTGAATATAATTGACGCCCATAATCTTACAGGGAGTGGCACTATTAAGATTTAGCTTTGTTGGAGTGGGTATGGTTTTGTTGGAGAAAGTATGACTTTGTGGTGCCAGGCTTTGAAGTTTCCTATGCTCAGGAGATTGCCCAGTGAGTCAGTTGACTTCCTGTTGCCTGCAAGATTTTGGATTTCAAGCTGCTTCAGTACAAGGTATGTCTGCTTCCCATGATGATGATGATGTAGGCTGAACCTTGTAAACTCTAAATGAGCCTCACAAAATAATTGTTTTCATTACACATGTTACTGTGGTCATTGTGTTCCTTCACAGCTATAAAAAAACCTAACTAAGATACTGATATCACAACTTTACAATCTTCTGTTTTTCCTATCTCTTTATCATGTTCCTTTCTTTGGTGCAACTTATTTGCTTTTGTTACTATGAAAATATCAATGAAAAGTTAGGTGATGGTGGTGCATACCTCTAAACCCAGCACTTGGGAAGCAGAGCCAGGCAGATCACTATGAGTTTGAGTCCAGCCAGGACTACAGAACAAGTTCCAGGACAGCCAGGCCTACACAAAGAAACTCTGCCTCAAAAATCATATATAATTATCACAGTTATGGCTGTAAATAAGTAAGAACTCATATTTTAATAATTGTACAAACACTATGAAATAGATACATAAATTGTTGCTTATTCACAGCTAAGAAAATTGAAACACAGAAAAATTAAACACATATAAGTTTTCTTTGGAGTATTAAGGACTTCATATTTATAATTGACAATTAGTCCAGCATGTTATTCATTACTTGACTTGTCTCAATTATCAAAATACTTAAAATTGTGAAGGGAATTCTCATCTACCACTTAATGTTAGTATCAGCAAATCAGTCCGGCCATGAATGTGGTATATTTAGCTTGTCCATATTTTATTTCTTATGTATATTTCCCCTGTCATAGACACCAATTATTTTTAATTAATATCCTGGTCAATTGAAGACAATTAGAATTAATGAACAAGTATTTTACATGAGCTTGGAAAATGAAGGTGAGAGGTATCACTTTCCTTTTTTCTTTAGTATATGTTAAATAAATAAAAATAATAAAAATAAAACTCTAGAACAAGAATTGTAATGATATTTTGTGTCTGATCTAATAAAGTTTGCCTGAAAATCAGCATGCAGAGCGAAATCACTAGTTAGCCACAGAGGTCAGGCAGTGGTGTCACACATCTTTAATCCCAGCACTAGGGAGACAGAGGCAGGTGGAGCTCAATGATTTCAAGGCCACTCTGGGCTAAGCTAGATTGATCCAGTCTCAAAGAGAAACACAGCCACAGGATGGTGACTGACATCTTTAATCCCAGTACTTGGTAGTCACAGGCCTTTAATCCCAGCACTAGAGAAGTTGAGACAGGAATGATATGGCTGGGCAGAGAGATAAATGTAAGGTTGGAGAAGACAGGAGCTCATATGCAGTCTGAGCATGCAGTCTGAGGATTCAGTCTGAGCATACAGTCTGAGGATTCGTAAAGACAGGATCTCCCCTTGGGTCTGAGCATTGGTAGAGGTAAGAACTCACTAGTGGCTGGCTGCTCTGCTTCTCTGATCCTTCAGCTGTCACATCCTAATATCTGACTCTGAGATTTTATTATTAAGAACAATTAAAAATTGTGCTACCAAAGTCTCTTAAGTTCTACAATTCAAATAGATTATGGTGAGATAATTTTTTTCTAGAATACATAAAAGTTAGATTATTACAAACTTGCTGTGATAAAATTCCTCTATGCTTTGAAGGCTTTATTTGCAAATAATATCTTTTTAACCTTATCTTCAGGCTTTGTTGACCTTTGTTCTAGCACTTTGATATGACTCACTTCAATGACTTCAGTGGTAAGAAATACAAAGATGTGACACTGTAAAGTGGAAGGAACTATCTTGCAAACGATATTGAAAGCACAAATACATAAAATAAAACATCTGTGTTTCAAGACCTTGAAATCAACCTTTAGTAGTTCAAAGAACAAATGGGACACAGGAAATAATTCTGAGGCTTCCTGGACTTAGGAAAGAAGCTAAAACATAAATTTGTTAAGGAAATAACAACACATGCTAATGGAGAAAGAGAAAGAAAAGCCATGAAAGCCAAACATAAAATAAATGAAATCACATAACTCTTATGAATACTGCAAGACATTACCGTGGGAGATATAGTAAAGAGTGAAATAGAACACAGAAGACAAGAAAGAGAGAAAACATTAACAAGTGAGAAAAGGAGACAAGTTCTGCCTGCAAGTACATGCTTGAAGAAGAGAAAATAACCAAACTGTCTTTAAAACATTATTGTAATTTGAGCAGAGACCTAAATGCATACATCAAAAATGACTATGTTCATCAAAATCATAAATCAAATATATTGATTTTAATGCAGATTAAAAAATACTATTCTGGCACTGAGGAAGAGTGTGTTCCTTTCCAGTGCCATGACACACTGACCCAGATAGAGAGACCCACATGCAGGCCTGGGGTGGTGTACCTCAGGCTCTGAAGAGAAAACTCCATCCCACCCACAGTGCATTGCTGCACCGGGGAGATGGACTAAATTATGGTGAGCAAATGTGTAGCTATGAGAGAGAGAAAGACGAGAGAGAGAGAGAGAGAGAGAGAGAGAGAGAGAGAGAGAGAGAGAGAGAAGCAGAATGACTCATGTATTGTGGACAGGGGCATATCTGAAGAGGTAAAAGCGTTGAGGAGTGGGCTGAGGTGGATGGATTGATTCCGACTCAGGCCCATGGTGATGTCAACCCAGGCTGAGGCTGGGGCTCGTGTCTGCGTCATAGCCCTGATTTAGCCAAGGTCTGTGTTGATGTCCAAGGCCATACCAGCAAAGGCCGAGAGGATAGGACTCTACATAATTGGCCCTGCCCCCTCACTGGCAGCAAGACTAGAGAGACCTGGTCTTGCCCCTCATCCACTGAAGCACTCTGGAGAGAGTGCCCTTCACTTCACCTGGGCAGCACAATAGAATGGAAGAATGGACCCTGTTCACAGAGAAAACACAATCCTACCCAGGAGAACTTGCCCTAAAAGGATAAGAATGGGAGCGTAGTTTCGAGGACGTTTCATCTGCCTTGTGGTAGCGTAGGTAAGAAAGATGGCCTCCTATCCTTACACCTCAACACCTATAGCAGGTGGGGTACCTGACTCAGTCCTCACCAGCTGCAGCACTTGAGCAAAAGGGCCCTGTGCTTCACCTGGGCAACACAGCAGAGTGGACCCTGTAGATAGGGGGAGTGACTGAGCCAACTCTGAGGGCATGGATGTGAGAGGGAACAGCTGGTACCGCCTCCTTGTTTGTGGTGTGGGGGTGGGGGCGGGGAAAAGATGACCCCTCCCTAGCCCCTACTGCTTCCAGTTGGTCAAGAAGCTGACCCTCCCCCTTTACCAACAGCAATGCTCCAGAAAGTGGGTCTTTCAGCTATCTAAGCAGCACAGCAGAGCTGATCCCGTTAACGGAGGGACAGGTGGACCAGTCCCAGAACATGAGCATGATATCCCTGTCTCTGCCCCTCTTCCACATGGTGGCATGGTTTGAGGAGTGATGACCCAGCCCAGGTTCTGTCTACTCCTGAGGCAGGTGTGACTAAACTTCAGGGTATGAGATCGGAATAGCTAGCCACACCGCCCCATCTGCCAGATGGTGGTGGTAGTGAGGGTGAGGGAAAGATGCCCTCCCCACTGCCCCTGCCTCCTGTGACGATTGAGGGAGTTGATCCTCCCCTTACCAGCTGCAGTACTGAAGAAAACGGCCCCTGCATTTTGCCTAGGCAGCCCCGTAGAGGTGATCTTGTTGATCCTCCCCAAGAACATGAGCATGAGAGATCTGGTCCGGCTCCTCATCTGCCATAGGGTGATGTGGGTGGGACAAGGATGCACCATCTTCATCCCTCACTGTCTGTGACAGTTGTGAGAGCTGGCCCTGAGATCATAGAAGCTAGAGATTGTCCCTGCCCCTTATCAGCTTCAGCACTCAGGAAAGGGTCCCTAGACCTCCCCTGGGTAACATAATAGAACTCACCCCGAGGGTGTGAAAGCAGGAGAACTGGACACACACCTTCCCCACAGGTGCAAGAGGTGAACTAGCCAGGGAAAGGCTGGAGAGCTCACCCTGGCTGTGATGACGTGAGGGAGTTGGTGGGTTAACCAACCCTGCAACTACCCAGGCCCAAAGTAAAGGTTATGACTTGGCCCACGCCAACATCCACTGTGATCTGCTGGAGCACGAGAAGGGGCTCTTCCTGCAGACACAAAACTACAGGATCTGCATGATGCAGGGCAACAACGGGATACTCAAGAGGAGTTCCAGAGAGGATCCAGCATTGATAGTGCAGCCGAAACCAGAGGTCTTGAAACAGACCAAAGTGTCTTTGCAATGAACACTTGCACATAAAGATATATAGATAAAAGCCTTTATATGTGACTCGTATCTCACACTGCAGCTTCCATGACAAGATTTTTTCTTTGTTTTTTGATCTTTTAAATTTTATTGTGTGTCTGTGGGGGGAGGAGGTTGAAAGGACAGAGAATAGATATGAAAGGATAGGAAATAAATGGGATTGATATATAGAACTGGGATTGAAAGATACAAATAATAAATAAAAAGGAAGCTTGATTTTAAAAATGTTTCTAAGATTCACCAATCAAGATTACTTTGAGAACAAAAATGAAGAAAACACATATGTAGAGAATATCTAAATATGAAAAAAAAAGCTTGATTAACAATTATTCATTTATCTATATAAGAAAAGCTTTTAGTCTCCTCATGATTGATCGATCTCTGTTTGTGTGCAGTGGGGGTTTTCTGAGTAGATTCATTATACATATAGACATTTTTATAACTAAATTTACAGTATGTTGATGCTATACCTAATGATAACATTTGGCTGTGAGGTCCTAATGTTAACAAAACTAAACAGTGACAGAATCAACATTTTGCAAACAGGGACTGTTTATTCGTTTCCCGACTGCCCAGACCTAAAACTATATTAACTACAAAACTGTCAATAGCTTAGGTGTATTCCTAACTAGTCTGTACATCTTAAATTAACCCATTTCTATTATTCTGTGTATAATTACGAGGCTGTGGCCTACCAGTTAGGTTCTGGCATCTTTCTTCTTCAGTAGCTATAAGGCATACATCCCTTTAATTCTGCCTGTTCTCACTACATATTTTCGTTTGGATTTTCTCCTTGAGTTTTTTCTACCCTGCCATAGGTCAAAGCAGTTTCTTTATTAACCAATGGTAATAAAACATATTCACAGCATACCAAGGAAAATCCTTCATCAACAATTATTTGTTGTGTTATTAATGGAAAATACAAATAGTTATTCTAAGTTGGAATATTTTAGAAACATTGTGGAAAATCATATTAACAAATGCTGCAAAAGTTTTTGGTATTTTATATATTTATTTGTGTGTGTGTATTTGAATGAATGTCTATATATGTGGTATGGATCAGTCCACTTAAATATTAAATATAAACTTAAGAAAAATCTGGAAAATGTTTAGCTTCAGAAATTCTATTTTCATGAAAACAGTGATGAGTTCTCGCCAGGCACTTCCCAAGGATGTGAATCTCATTTCTTGGCTCTAAAACAGAATGTACCATCAGATGAGTGCATAAATGTATATCTCACTAGACCTACCTTTGTCCACAGGGAAAAGTACCTTATGGTTAAATTGTTTCCCTAAACTGATGTGAACCTGTAAACACCTACATTTACGATAAATATCTGGAACCATTCCAGGAACTTAATGCTTAATAGAATTGGCAACATCTCTGCTTAACAATGAGCAACTTCTGTGAGATTCTGTCTAATTGTTGCGTTGCTCCGAGATGTGCTTGAGAAGGCAATCCTTTGTACTCTGGCATTGAAGCAGATATGTGAACACTCTGAGAAAACAACAGCTTCACTCAAGATGTTTTTTGAAGATACTCTGTCATGACTCCCCCATCACAGTGCTGAAATCACGGTTGTCCAGTATCTGCATGCATGCTCAGATCAGTGGACTGTTTTCCTCTTCGGCCTTTGTCCTTTCAATAGCAACAACCAAGTATTGAGATACGGTAATCCAGGTGCCATCATGAACAAACCTACATGATGACAACAAGTTTAGCTTTCTTGCTGCAAAAGGCCAAATAAAATGACTTCCACATGAGTTTAAAATGACTAAGAAAATGTTGACATGGGAAACATTTTTAATGCAGAATAATGAATTTTGCTGCTGGGCAAAGAAGAGATGGCAGTACAGTTTGCTGTGGGAGTAAGAAATCACAAAAGACAATGTGCAAATTACATTCTGTAGAAATGAAGAATAATCAAAGTTTTACATTGACATTTAGACTTAGAAAGCCTTGCCATTTCCAGTATTAAAGCACATTTGCTTTTAATTCCAGAAAAGTATACATTTTTTTTGTATGTGAAATGATGTAATCTAGGTATGGGGGAAAAGTCTAAAACTCATCTTCTAAAATTCATTCATGATTAAAATTAATGATATATGTGGTGGATTGAAGGAAAATTGCTCCAAAGGGAGTGGCACGATTAGAAGGTGTGGTCTCCTCAGAGGAAGTAGGTCACTTTGTAGGTGGGCTTTGAGGTCACATACACGCCCAATATACCTCCCCCCATCACAGTTAACATACTGTTGCCTACGTGTTATAGCTCTCCAACACCATGCCAACCAGTATATCACATGATTAACTATGAGGATAATGGACTGAACCCCTGATACTCTAAGCCACAGCATCAATTAAAGAATTCCTTTATAAGTGTTGCTGTGAACATGGTATTTCTTCACAGGAATAAAAAGTCTAATTAAGACAGAAGTTGGTACCAGATACTGGGCTATTGCTGTGGTAGGCAGGACTTTATTTGGAGGCATTTAGACCTTGGTACTTTGAGCTAGGAAAGCAGTGGCATGCTTTAATTACTACTTGATGGGCCATAGAAGTAGTTGCATGGAAACAACAGTGTTGATAATGATTTAATCTATCCAGGGCTTCACAAGAGGTTTCAATAGGAGAAAAGTTTAGTATATTGCTTAGAGATTGTTGTGGTGGTATTTTGGTGAAGATTGTGGCAGCTCTTTGCCTATGTCTGAAGAGCCTGCCTGAGGCTAAATTGAAGAGTTTGGATTAATTCCTGTGACAGAGGAATTCTTGAAACATCCTAGTACAGACTGTTGTATGGTTCTTAGCGGTAGCTCTAATGAAGATTTATAACGAAAAGTAGCAAGTGGAGCAAACAAAAATACAAAATGTCCAGACTGAGAAAAGAGGCACCAGGAAGTGGAAGAGAACTAAATCCTTTGTTCAACAAAATGAACAGATTAAAAATTGCAGTAAAAAAAAAGTGGTGACCTTAGGGCAAAATCCCAAACAGCTAAATTTCCAATTTGTGAAAAAAAACTAAGGAACAACACATAGCCTGGTGTCAGGAGTGTCCTTGAATGGAGGTCTAAAGAGGACATTTCATAAAGCTAAAACCTGTGAAGTTAAAACCTGGATTGCCTTGGGGACCCTAAGATGTTAGAGATGCCAGAGCTGTGGGATCCCTGTCGAGAAAAGATGCTAACAGGGAGTGGAAACATTCCAAGAGAGAGAAGCGTGTTTCAGTCAACACCGCTGAAAAGAATTGGATAGCTGAAGAGCACTTTGGCATCAGACATGGAGACGCAGAGTTTGGAGTTTGTCAGCTGGTTTTCTGTCTTGCTTTGGCCCAGTATGTCCTTATATTGTATGGTCTTGTTGGAGAAGGTGGGTCACTGTAGAGGCAGCTTTTGAGATCTCATATATGCTCAAGATATTGCCCAAAGTCTTAGTCTACTTCCTGTTGCCTGACAGTCAAACTGTAAAAACTCTCAGTTCATTGCTCAGCACCATATCTTCCTGCATACCACCATGTCACATCATGATGACTGTGGACTAAACCTCTGAAATTTTAAATCACTACAATTAAATGTTTTTCCTTCATAATTGTTTCCGTGGTCATGGTGTCTCTTCACAGTAATAAGAACCTTATGACAATATGTCAATAAAATGATATTTATAAATTTTCATTTAGTTTTCATAAATATAAAATATGCAAGTTTTTTAGAATTTATCACTAATCAATAGATAGTGGCGCCCAGACGTGTGGCTAACTGAACCCACTGAAAGCCTGAGAAAGCTTGGGAAAGAGTAAAGCATGTTTTCTTGATTGTGACAATTTCTCTGGTCTACTCTGCTTGCCAGAGGCAAGCAAGCGCCTCATCTAAGAGAGGCTTCCTGACTCAGCTTTAGCTGCAAAGCCTGCAGCTCATTAAGAGGTCCTGCCACGAAACACTTAAACGGTGTTGGCGAAAAGCTGAACACATGCTTTTCGGTTTTCAGCCGTAGCAGGAAAAAAGCTGCGCGTTTAAAAATGCCGGCTTTCTGGGCTTTCCTGCCATGGCAAACTCTGACTGTTTGAGGTAGGAGGGCCGGCTACCGAGAGAGGACTTGAGTGTTGTCTGTTGTAGCTTGCTGGCTGGCCGGGACCTTGAAATGCTATAAACGTGGCTACAGCCAGTACCTCCGCCATGAGGCTGGAAAGCTAAGGAATGGACTGGATCTAGCCCGCAAAGCCACGGCTTTAATTCTACTGATATTGCTTGCTAAATTAAGGACTCATGTGGTCAGAAAAAGAGAGATACACAGTAAAGAGAGATTCAAAGACAAAGAAAAATTTCAAATGGTTTACTGTGTGTTAAAAATATATGCAGACTAAAAGTTAAAATTCTTAAAGCAAACCTCTGTGACTTCAAGGTGTGGTAGCACACACCTTTAATCCCAGTGCTTAGAAGGCAGAGACAAACAGATCTCTGTGAGTTCAAGGTGTAGTAGTGTACGCCTTTAATCCCAATGCCTGGGAGGCAGAGATGGGCGGATCTCCGAGAGTTCAAAGACAGCCTGGTCTACAGCTGTACGCTCAAAAAGCAAAAAGTTAAAGTAGGAATGTCACAGCTTAGATTCTTAAGTGCCTAGTGATTTAAAGGCGCAAATCAAAAGTGCTCCTGGATAGTAAAAAATTGTAGATTCACAATAGGACAGATTCAGACCACTAAATGAGTCACACTGTTGGATGAATGTACGTAGGCTTGGGAGAGAGAAGAAAAAGAATACAGAGAATAAAGTTAATGGTTTAAAAAGAAAAAAGTAAAAGTAAAGTCTTTAAAGAGACAGAGTACAGATAGTTATAGATATAAATAAAAATAAGCCGCGTAAAAATGAAAAATTCACAGAGTCTGGATTATGTACATTGTGTTTTCTTTAAATTTTTTGACTGTGAAGGAGCTAAGTACAGAGAGATATTTCATTATATGGGCTGCCAAGCTAAACCAGAATGGATATAAGGGTATTACGATTTCGAAATTTGGATCTAAGGACATGATGCTTTGGAAAGGAGTTTCTTGTTTTGTTTTCACAGAGGATGAGACCCTGTTCATTTCTTCAATCCTGATTTGGTATGATGGACCACGTCCTCCTGAAGGGTTGCTGTGAACATCTTCAGAAAATTGCTTTGCTCAACTGCCAACTGAGATGAAACTAGCACACAGGTTATACCATGAAAGACCTAATTAACGACGCCCCCATTCAGCAGGAAGCAGTTTGGAGAGAAAAAACTGCGCCCATGTTCCCAAATATGGTTTATAAGTTCTTTTACATTTAAAGGGGGAAATGATATAGGTATGAATAATTTGCATTAGTATAGATTTTGCTTTATTGATAGAGATTTACGGTCAATTTTGTTATATTTATAAATGTTTCTGATGTAACTTTTACTTGATAACTGTTTTGTTATATGTAATTTTGCTATGTTAAGGTTAAAGCCTTCCTTTTTTTGTTTAAACAGAAAAAGGGGAAGTGATGTGGGAGTGTCATATATCAATCTGTTGATTTCATTGGCTAAGCAATAAAGGAACTGCCTCGGCCCATTTCATTGGTTAGAAGATAGGTGGGAGGAGTAGACAGAACAAAATGCTGGGAGGAAGAGGAAGTGAAGTCAGACTCGACAGCTCTCCTCTCCAGAGCAGACGCAGGAGAGACGCCATGCTACCTGCTCCAGGGAAGACGCACGCTATGAAGCTCCGACCCAGGATGGACTTAGGCTAGAATCTTCCCGGTAAGCGCACCTAGGGGCGCTACACAGATGATTAGAAATGGGCCAGAGCAGTGTTTAAAAGAATACAGTGTCCGTGTAATTATTTGGGGCATAAGCTAGCCGAGCCAGGCGGCTGGGGATTTGGGGATGCAGCCCCGCCGTCGCCCCTATTACTACAAGATAGGAAGCAAATGTAGGAAAAATACTTAAGAATATGTAGTCATATGAAAATTTAAGATATTGTAAAGTCAGTAATTAAAAACAATAAATATTTATTAGGGGATCAATTTCCCGAGGATCAATGTTCTATTTTTTTCTTTTGCTACATGGTTATTTGGTATCATACCATGGACTGAATTGAATAGAATTACCACTACAGAGATATGTGCTGTTATACTAAAATTTATACCTATATTTAATATAAAATTGCTAATTTAAGACCTAAAATATCAATGCAATATAATATATATGTACAAATTATATGATGTTGTATTTCATACATTTTATGAAAATATTCAATTAGAATCCATTTGGCATTTTTTTTAAATCAAGCATTATTATTTATTATTATGCATATATCATATGCATATATATGGGCTAGTCCTTTACACTGTTTTTTTTTTTGGTTGGTTGGTTTAATAAAGTAGCTGACTGGCCTATAGCTAGGCAGAATAATATTAGGCAGGAGACCCAGACTAAGGGGACATTGGGAAGAAGAAAAGCACAATGGAGGATTGCCAGGAGATGAAGAGGAAGCAGGAGATGAACGTGTCATTCTGAGAAAAGTTACCTAGTGATGGAGCAGAGCACAGATACAATTTATGGGTTAATTTAACTCTTAAGAGCTAGCCATTGACAAGTTTAAGCTATGGCCAAGCAGTGGTACAGACATAAAAACACCATCTATACACACATACACACACACACACATATACATATATATATATATATATATATATATATATATATATATATATATATATATGCAGAGAGAGACATACTGTATAAATACACACACACAGACACACACACATATTCACACACAGAGATAAACACATACTGTATAAATACACACACACACACACACACACACACACACATACACACATACACCAACAGGTTGTAAATCACTGCCTTAGCCACTTCCTGCATTTCTTTGCGTTTGTTCCTATCGGAGGTGGTGACTTATTACAAGTGTTAAAATGGACGCTAGTCTGAGAAACATTGCATGATTGAAAGCACCAGATCCCCCAGCAAAATGTTCTCTCATTCTTTCTCATAAAAATGCAGAAACTTAAAAAAAGATCAGGCTTTATAATCAACCTTAAATCCTTCATGTCAAATTTACATCCCGTAATTAGGCATTTTTAAAAATTCTCTTCTGTCTTGTGAAGGCAGATTTTCATAATGAATATATTCTGTGCATGAGAAGTAGAAACTTAGAAATAAACTTCAACACTTTTGACTCACTGGATGTGGTGGTTTGTTAAAAAAGAGATAAAAGAAAACAAAGAAAAGAAGAAAATATTGCTAAAAAAAGTGGCACATTTAGAAGGTACTATTGAAGTGCGGTCTTGTTGGAAGAAGTATGTTACTATAAAGCTGGATTTTGAGGTCTCATATATGCTCAAGTCATGCCAAGTGAGATAGACCACTTCCTGTTGTGGACCACCCAAATTAAATGTTTTTCCTGTGTAAGCTTACTGTAGTCATGGAGTCTCCTTACATCAATAGAGACCCTAACTAAGATACTAGGATTTTGTAAAGACACACATAAAAGACATACATAAAAGTCACACACACACACACACACACACACACACACACACACACACACACACACATCCAGTTTCTAAGAAATCTTTTGTATTCTTCATAATCTAAATTCAGTTATGTGCAATCTTGTCATCCGTATACCAGTATATTGGCCTCCTACAACTGCCCTCTTCCATCAGAGCAGTAAACATTACCCATAAATACCATTTCTATTAATCATTTATTTCCCCTTTCCAAATTATATTTTAATTAGTTTTTAAGTCCTACTAATATTATAGCTAAAATATTTGATGGCCTTTAAATTCTCCTGTGTTATATATTTGGATCACATTATATTAGGTTGTAGAAATTTGCAGGCTGTTTTTCATGATGATTAAAACAAGTTTGTGAACTTTATAATGCACCTGAAAATGAATATGACAATTATGGTAAAATTGTAAATATTTCTGCATATCAATTTATATTTTTCTGTATTCCTCACAAGTCAGAAAAGTGGTATTAGCAGTTTTCTATAATATGCATTAGATATAAAATACATAATTTTTTATTTACATTACCAACGTATGTAAGCAATAATGAAATGGAAAACAACAGGTTGTAGAACTGGATAAATGTTGTTGATGATATTCCTACATACTTATAAAGCTGTTAAGAGAAATAATTGAAATATTAGAAAAGCAAGTTATTGGTAAATCCAAATAAAAACTTAGGACTTCAAAGGCAGTTAAGCAGTCACACAAACCAATAAAGATTATATTCCCAGAAAGAACCAAATAAAAGGACAGAATATGTGACTACTCAATGTTTTAAGTAAAAATGTTTTAATAGTTGACTGTGACTTAGTGGTTATTAATGTGCATAAAGTACAAAGATGTTAGGTTCCAAAAGCACATATCTGCAATACCTTTGGTTTAGTTTACTTTTAAAATAAAGTCATGTGCTAAGAGTTTGCACCTAGTATACTTAGATGCAGTATTCATATTGAGTACAATGTACAAACAATGTTTAGATATTTGCTAGAATTTGATAATTAGTTGTTTGACCTGAAGACAATTTGTTGATTCTATAGAAGTGAAATCTCAGAATATGGCTGAAGTCGGTCTCTTTGTTTTGCACCTGGGAATATCTGTCTGGCAGACAAAAGGAAACTAAGCATAGAACAAAGAGAATGCTTAAATAACTGGATACAGTGACTGAAAAGTAGCTTGGTGTTATTACAGAATACAGTGTACTGGGAAAAATGTATTTCAGAAGATAAGTAGATAATAATAGAAATAATGAGAAATTATTGAAGGATAAAGAAATGAGGATAATAATCACAATATGAGTTTAAGACAAAAGAGAAATTATGCTATTAACTGCAGTCTAGGGTAAAACAAATGTAAAAAGAAACCAGTTAAGAAATTGAAATACACAATCATGGCAAAACCATGCCATGAAATAACAAGACATAATATAGTGTCTCTACTTATTGGTTAGGAAACCACCAAAGGACTCCAGAACACCATTCAGTTTGATACGGCTATTGCCTTTGGTTATCAACAATATCTACATAAGATCCCATTGCTAAAGACAGTAGAAACTTTGGCTGTTAGACATAGAAACATCAATCTTGAACCAAGCAAGTCAAGCTCTGACTATGGGCTATAAAAGACGTGATTTTTACAGTGTAACTAACTGCTTGATGGTTGGATTTGAGACCTCCTCCACAAGGGTGTTTCATAAATGGTACTTGGTACTTAATTTTGTGTTTATAAAGGTCAGAGGTCCTAACTAGAAAAATGTGTTATTTTGTTCGTTTGCTTTTTTAAATGGGTATGCTGGCAAAGTTCCTTCTTTATATTTATGTTTATACAAATAGAGATAGGCTGCTTGTTCAGGGTAATTTCTTTTTGCAGTAGACATACCTCGTCAGAATGCTAAGAATGAGTACTTGTAATAGATGGGCCATCTTTACTATCCTGTTCAACATCATGAAGGCTCAGGAAGAATCACAGAAGATAAGGCAGGTAAAATATGAAAGCTATAGTATGGGACAACCATCTGTGAAATTCAGTCTTGTAGATATAACATGGTTATTGTAAATACAACTTCAAAGTACCTGTAATTATTAGCAGTAAATATACCCAAGCTCAAACTACTTAATTCCTCTCTGGATTGGGTAGATGGTTTGCAGGACCCACCTCATCTGATAAGCTATTGTCAGTGGCAGTACTGAAGGAAAGAGAATCATTCTTTATTGAGAATATGGCAATGGATACTTCCCTATGCTCCAGTGAAAGGCCTATGAACAATGCACATATCGCTTGCCAACACAAAATGTATTAAATGATATTTTCTAGAACTTTTGTGTAGCATTACTTTGCTTGGGCTCATTTTTTTCTTACTGGCTTTTTTCCTTGTATATTATTAGTTTCTGATTTGTGCTCTTATGAGGTGTGTGTGTGTGTGTGTGTGTGTGTTTGTGTATGACTGTATGTGTGCATTTTTCCTTTTTTATTATTTTTATTGTTATTGTTTGCTTTCAACAGAAAAAGAGAAAGGCAGAGTGTGGAGTTTGGTGGTTTGAGGAGGGGGCAAACATAGAACAATGTAGGAGAGGCTGAGGAGGGAAGAATTTGATCAGAATATATTGTATGAATTTTTCAATAAATACTGGAAATTGTTCAAAATGTGAAAGAAAAATGCAAATTACATACAGATGTACTTGTGAAACATAAGCACCCTCTTTGACAAAGATTTAAATTTATGAAGCCCAAGTTATATGACTTTTTTTTTTACCTTAAAGTTCCACAGTTAAAAAAAAAATACAACTGTTGGTTTACCTCCTGAATGATCTTCATGGTATGTTTTTTATTATTATTTTAAAAATCTTGAACATTTTTGCTTTTTAATTACATTGTTTTGACCACATAATTAATGTGTGGATATACATAATTAATTTTAAAGAACAATGAACAGTGAGGGAAAAGACTTTATAAAGTATTTATGATTATGAACTCTGGTATCACTAGAGAAAAGTGTCTGAAGATTTAACATCATGTGTCTTCATTTTCATTCTGTATTCATGTCATTGCACGTGCATAGCATCTAACAATGAATTTTAATGAATAATTGGAAATATGGATTCACATTCATTAAAAATTCATGGCTATGTTTGAATGGTATTAAAATCATCAAGCACCCAGCTTAGCAGCACATTGTTTATCAGATTTTCATCCATCGATCTCTTTAAAAATACCTTATTAACATAACTGGAAAAATTGTTAAGCCTATGATTAAGTTTCTTTTAGATGGATTTAAACATTACTACACTAAATGCAAAGCTTTCACAAAAAAATTAACATGACCAAGATCTACTTCCTAAGAAACTATTTTAATTAAAATAGGAAAACATAAATACTTGTATAATCATCATCATTTATAAAACAGAATAAAAATCTGCAATACTGATTAGAAGTCTGTGGGAACCTTGAGGAGTTTAAGTGTAGTTTCTGTTAATCCCAAAGAGGGGAGGAGAAAGACCACCCACTGACCCGAGTAATCATAGGCAAATCAAAGCAAGTTTTTTGTTCCTGTATATGAGCTCTCTCTTCCTAAGGTGGGGGTTTGAGAGGTCACATTGGATGTGAAGAAGTCAAGGCTTTTATAGCACAGGAGGAGGGGGCTTCCAAAAAGGAGATTTAGTTGGCAAAATATGCAAGATCACAGGAGCAGAACATAAGTATAGCAAGTTGGGCATAATGACCTCCTGAAGCAGACAACGAAACAAATAAGTTAGACTGTTAAAGGAGTTGCTTTCAATTAAAGAGGGTTGACTCTATCTTATGTGGCCACTAATTTGGTATTGATATTAATGGCATAGGTATAAATAACATAAATAACATATTCTAGTTGATAAATCCTCTGCATTTTCTACTGGACAATGATGAAGATTTGATAAAGCAAGGTGAGCTTGAACAAGAATGTACTTCATATTATCCACATACAAGAGTTAGTAGATTTTATAGTTACTGTTCTTCCTAGCATATTATAAGAATATCAATTTTATAAAAAACCACTTGGCAGAATAGTTATTTTAGAGTATGATATCTTTTTTTAAATATTTATTTATTATGTATATAATATTCTGTCTGTGTGTATGACTGCAGGCCAGAAGAGGGTACCAGTCCTCATTACAGATGGTTGTGAGCCACCATGTGGTTGCTGGGAATTGAACTCAGGACCTTTGGAAGAGCAGGCAATGCTCTTAACCTCTGATCCATCTCTCCAGCCCTAGAGTATGATATCTTAATAGCAATGAAAAATAATGCTACTCTTTCAGGAAAGAGCATTTTTTAATTTAATATCCAAATACCTACCTTTAAAAATGAAAGATATAATGTGTCTTATGAAAGATATGCATACTATATATTTTTAATTGCTGTAATTAATTTATCATCATCCATTTACTTACTTTTTATAAGCTTTTTTAAAATATAGAGAGGTAAGTAGGTTGATGTAATGGTAACTGCTCATTTTAACAAATTAAGCCATTTGAATTTGACTTTCTATTTAAATCATTCTTGGTCCACACATAAACTCCAAGATAAATTCAGAAAATTAACTACAATTCAAAGATGGATGCCACTTATATAAACATGAAAAGGTTTTGAAGGTCAAAAGTCTATGATATAAAGGCAAACTTTGGTTCAACTAATACTCAAAATTCCAGAAAACCTAGATATAATCTTCTAGAATGATATGGCCATTAGAGTCTGTAGAATACTTATATATAATAAAGTTTCAATTGTTAAATGAATTTCATACTGTGTTCAAGGAAGCCCATTTTAGAAAGCATCTACTTGAAAAAGATATGTCTGAGAGGTTATTCCAGAGTGAAGATGATGTCATATTCATCTATTTTAATCTATCAGTCTCACACAGTTATAGAAGATTTGATGAGTTTTCAACATTCCTAATATATTCATCCCTAGTCACACATGAGCATCTGTTTCTTATTTGGGATTTGATTCTTATATTTTAAGTTAGTTAAGCTGCTGAACATGCACTTCTTTGGAGTCTCATTAATTTTAACTACCATTTGTTGACTTAAGGAAGATTGTCATAGTTCAGAGGTTACAAGTAGAAACAATCATCAAATCAAATGCAGTGGTGCAAGCCTCATGTGTCTAGGGCTTTGCTAGACTTGTTACTCTCTAGTTGGAATCAATTACCTGTCTGTCTTAAAAAAAAAAACTGTTTAGAAGGACTTCTGTGTTCCACTTGAATAAATAACTTCATAATAAATAGACCAAAAAATAAGCCTGCCATATGTGTTTTAAACTCATCTCCTATAATACCCTCTTAGGAAACTAAGGTTTATACAAAGATACATAGAATTATGTTGATGTTACTAATCCTCTTAATGTGTTTATTTAATATTAAAATATTGTTTTCACAGTAAAATCAGCTGTGGAGTGACCACAACAAAATCTTCTGTGACTTTATCCATGGATTAACCTGTGCTATCATGTAGAAAGAGAGTCAGAAGACAATTTAATTATAATTTATCTTTCTCCACTAGTTGCACCTTGATAGATTTCTCAATATTTCACATTAATTCAAATATGTTTTTCCAAGGATAGTAATGTTTTTGATCTGGAGATCATCATGTTATTTCAAAATTTAAATAATTTTCTATCAACCTGGAATAAGCTTTTCCTGTAACTTTTACAGACATCTTAGTAGTGTTCATAATTAAATCCATAGATAGATAGATAGATAGATGGATAGATAGATAGATAGATAGATAGATAGATAGATAGATAGATAGATAGATCTTATGCTTATAAACATAATTGGAAGTTATAAAACTAGTTTTAAAAATAAACTTCTAAACTTTTTAACTCCTGAATTTTTTTTTTTTTTTTTAGCAATGGTCCACAGCAACATGATCGATGTGAGCTATTACTCAGCATTTTTATATACTGTTTTGCATATTTTAAACTGTTGCTTTTAGCAATTTCTCTGACTACAGGATCAATTTTATATTTACTTCTTGATAGATTATATAATCAAAAACTAGTATGGAGGTATTATCTATATTTAGCTTCAAGTCCAAAAAATAAGAAGTGTGCAAATTTTCAATATCATATACATTGGTTTGGTAAAAAGTAAAATCATTTTTGCCTGTCTAATTTGTAGGTATAAATTCCTAAAAAAAATGTTATGCTTATGTCTTTTAAGAAAAAATTTTTCCATAATGATGGAGACATTAGTATTGGTTAAGTTTCCAAGGAGATGTTAAATTATATGTAAAAAGTGAGTGAGTTTCTTAGACAGTTGGTGGCTTTCTGCACATCATTTGCTCCTTTTAGCTCTCTATAATTTTGTGATTATTCAAAGGCTAAAATATTTAGTTTTATCGTTTCTTCTTTTCTCTGTCTAAAATTTTCTTTTCTTTCTATATTACTATAAATAATCAGGGTTGCACTTGGACCACTTCTTTGTCCATTGTATTAAATAATATTCTTTATAGAATTTATTGTTTGTTTGTTGTGTGTGTGTGTATGTGTGTTATAAAGTAACCATAAAAGAGGGAAACAGAGAGAGACACAGAAACTAGGAACCTAATTCACATTGCAAGGGTTCTAAAATCGCCAAAGTAGTAGTTCAGGAAGAAGTTTTAGGCTTTGTAAGGGGAGTTTTTGTAAGCATTATTTCTTGCTTGGAAAGCTCATCATTAATCATAAAGCACTTGGTTAATTCCCACCCATATTGTAGAGTGTAATATTCATAAAACAATTTCTAATAATTGTTAATATTTAAAAATAAAATACCTCAGAAACATTCACAATAACATTTGATGAGATATCTGGGCACTCACTGTGGAATCATATAATTAATCATCTCCACTGAGTTTACAGTTATTTAAGTGAAATGTGATGATATTTAAATAATCATGGTGTTGAACATTCATAGAGAGAATGAGCTAAGGATTTAATTGCTGATTTTAGTTAACTGAGTTATAATTATTATTAGATGGCTTAAAGCTATTATTGTGCTTATAAGAATATTAACGGCCCCACCTTAAAATTTTTATCTTGAGTAATGATAACTAATATATTAAATTAATGACTGAAAATGCATTCAAAATAGGAAGCAAATATTTTGCTATAAGGTGTAATCATTGTTGACTGACCACATGTATAGTAGGAAGGCTGTTAGTTCATTCTTGCCTGCCCAGCCTCCCGAAAAATCACTCAGAAACTATATTATTTGCAATACTGTTTGGCCAATAGCTTAAATGTATTTCTGGCTTACTCTTATATCCTAAACTAACCCATCTCCATTAATTCGTGTATTGCTATGTGACTGCTGTTACCGGGTAAAATTCCTTCCAATATTTTTCTCTGGTAGGGCTAGATGGCTTCTCTCTGATTCTGCCTCCTTTCTCCCAGCATTAAGTTTAATATTCCCTGCCTAACTCTATTCTGCTCTATCACAAGCCAAAGCAGCTTGTTTATTCATTAACCAATAAAAGCAATGCATATTCAGAAGGACTTGCCACATCATCTCTTTTCTGTATAAATAAAAAGGAAGGCTTTAACTTTAAAATGGTAAAATCACATAAAAGAGTTATCAAACAATAATTATAGTTACAATATTTAATATACTTTATCTTAATCATAACTAAGGAAAACAATAATTATATATCTATTCTTCAACTCTATCAAAGACACCAGAAGAATATAATATGCTTATAGTTTTTACATTTTCCTCATATTGAGTATAAATAAAGTCAGTAAATCAAAATACCTTTTCCTTTTTCTCTTCTCTGTTCTTCCTCCATCTCGACTATCCCACTCTCTAAGGTTCTAGACAATCATCCCCATCTGCCCTCCTCTTTTCCTTCTAAGGTCCCTTCTCCTTCCACCTCTATGTTACCTCTTTTGATAGGTGATCTTGTCTGTTTTGACTTTCCAGGTGGATTGAAACATGTTTTCCTTAGGGTTCACTTTATTAATTACCTTCCCTAGGATCATGAATTATAGGCTCAATATCCTTTGTTTATAGCTAGTATCCATTTATGAGTGAATACATACCATTTTTATCTTTTTGGGTGTGGGTTACCTGAATCAGGATGGTATTTTCTAGTTCCATCCATTTACATGCAATATTCCAGATGTCATTGTTTTTTACCACTGAGTAGTGCTCTAATGTGTAAAATGTGTAAATGTGCCCCTTATCCATTCTTTGGTTGATGGGCAACTAGGTTGTTTTCAGGTTCTGATTATTACAAATAATGCTGCTATGAACATAGTTGAACATAGTCAAGATGGAGGGCAGAAATGAGAGGAAGGAACATGATTCAGGAACCAATAAAGAGGACTGAGTCATATATTAGGGTTAAACAGGGCCAGAGAGAACCCTTTACTGTTTTCTTACAAAGATTAACTAAGGCTATACAATTAGGAGTGATAGACCCTGAAGCTAGACATGTACTAATTAAATCCATGGCTTTTGAAAATGCCAGCTTAGAGTATAAGAAGATCCTTGGGCCCTTACAGATTAGATCAGCTTCCATAGATGAATGGATCTTACATACAATGAATGTTGAAACATTTGACTATAGCCTAAAGCTTGGGTAGGAGAAGCAGTAAGTTATACTGGAAGGGAAACAATCTACTTTACAGGTTGTACTTGCAAAAGTACTTCCACCTTCAGGATGCTGAAATTAGATCCATAACTTTCACTGTGTTTAAAACCAATTAGATGTGAATCAAAGACCTTAATTTAAAACCTGAACCAGTAAAAATGCTTTTATTCTCACTTCTTGACACCATTCTTCTAGCAAAAAAACTTCATCAGAAGTACATTTGCTTGCATTTTCTATCTCTGGGTGATGTGGGAGTGTCATATATCAATCTGTTGATTTCATTTGTTAAGCAATAAAGAAACTGCTTAGCCCTGATAGGTTAAAACATAGGTGGGAGGAGTAAACAGAACAGAATGCTGGGAGGAAGAGGAAGTGAGCTCAGAGACACCATCCTCCCCTCTCCAGGGCAGATGCACGCTATGAAGCAAGCTGCCAGGTCAGACATGCTAAATCTTTCCTGGTAAGACTGATGCTACACAGATTATTAGAGATAGGTTGATCGGGATATGAGAATTAGCATGTAAGGGCTAGAGTTAATGGGCCAAGCAGTGTTTAAAAGAATACAGTGTCCGTGTAATTATTTTGAGGCATAAACTAGCAGGCGGCCGGGGTGCTGGGGACGGAGCCCGGCCGCTCCTATTACAACATCTGGGTGGCCGGAATAGCCAAATCAGTCCATATTTAAATAAAGACAGAGGAATATGTTGGTCTTATGTCGTATTTCCTTTTTTACTAAAATCTTAAAACTGAGACATTATCAAACGTTTGTCATCTTTATTGGAATATAAAAGATGTTTTATTAATTAATATTGTTGCTACAAATATTTTTTTGTTCTTTTATGATTTATTTATCTTTTATTTTATGTGCATTGTGTGAAGGTGTCAGATCCCCTGGAACTGGGTTTTCAGACAGTTGTGAGCTGCCTTGTGGGTGCTGGGAATTGAACCCGGGTCCTCTGGAAGAGCAGTCAGTGCTCTTAACCACTGAGCCATTTCTCCAGCCCCCAAATATTTTCTTTTTAATTCCCAGTGTTCCTCAACTGATAGTTATCTATACTCTTAATTGTTTTTACAATGAGTTTGACTTTAAATGATACAAATCTTAATGATAAGGGAGTAAAGGTATAAACAAAATGAGGTGTGTGTGTGTGTGTGTGTGTGTGTGTGTGTGTGTATGTGTTAGTGATACTCTCTTTTATCTTTGGATGCTGAGGTCTTGTGGACCTTGATAATCTTTTTTCTATTCTTTGGCTGTCGAAATGCTAAAATTTACATCTGTGGTTAATTCTGACAGAAAAACGGCAGCCTGAAGGAGTGCTCTCTAGAATGTGACTTGAAATTTATTGCATCTAGGAGAGAAAGTTTTATACAACTGGATAGCAGTAATTGTCATGAATAGCTTAAATACAATATGATTATTTTTGATAATCCTAATACTTCAGGAGAGGAAGATGATGAAATAACATGAGCTCACCTTCTCCCAATATGACTAAGTGCTAAACAGTGTATAGTTCTAATTACTCAACATTTTTAAATCTTTTCTTTTCTTTTCTTTTTTTTTTTTTGAATTTTCAAGACAGAGTTCTTCATAGCTTTTGGTTTCTGTCCTGGAACTAGCTCTTGTAGACCAGGCTGGTGTTGCAGGAGCTGCGGGGCTACATTCTGCCACCCAGCTCTTGCCAACGGCTTGCTTTACCGGAAATAACAACACAAAAATTGTACTCATTTAAACACTGCTTGGCCCAGTAGCTCTAGTCCTTACTGGCTATTTCTGATATCCCAATCAACCCATCTCTAATAAACCATGTAGCACCGGTCTTACCAGGAAAGATTCAGCATGTCTGACCTGGTGACTTGCTTCATTGCATGCGTCTGCCTGGGAGAGGGGAGCATGGCTCTGAGCTCACTTCCTCTTCCCCCCAGCATTCTGTTCTGTTTACTCCTCCTACCTATGTTTTAACCTATGAGGGCCAAGCAGTTTTTTATTATAATTAACCAATGAAATCAACAGATTGATATATGACACTCCCACATCATTTCCCCTTTTTTTCTGTTTAAACAAAAAGGAAAGGCTTTAACTTTAACATAGTAAAATTACACATAACAAAACAGTTATCAAGTAAAAATTACAATATTTACATCTATTTTATCTTTTTTCATAACTAAGGAAAACCATAACTATCTATATATTCTTTAACTCCATCAAAGACTCCAGAAAGATACAATATTACCTAAGCAAACAAGAAATAAGCAACTTCCAAACTCTAGAAATGGACAGAGACATCTAGCTGCCTGGACAGTCACCCAAAGTTCTTTTGTACCACTGGGGCATCCATCTTCGGCCTTCAGGCCCATAGTATCCAGAGACATTTCCATGAAGCAGGAAATTTCAAAGGCAGTTCAGTCACTATCTGCTGTGTCCTGCAGAATGTCTCGCAGACTCTTTCATGAATCAGGAACCCCGAAAGATCATCTTACCTTTAGGCAAGTTCAGCAGTCCTCTCTCTGCGGGTTCTCTGTGTCCAGTTTATGCAATAGTCCAGGCAAGAGCAGTTTCTTACCCAAATGGCTATCAAACTCCATAAGGATCCTCTTCGATGCCCATCTTACTCTTGAAGTAGATTGGTACTGCCAGGAGCAGAGTGTTTCATTGTCATGAAAATCCCTAAGTTATTAAAATATTTAAAATGCCATATTCTATAATCTTTGAAAGATATGAAGAATGCCTATCTAAAATATATCTATGTACATCTAGAAAATCTTAACTAATATGACTACAAACTTGACTATTATGATTATCCATTAACAACCTATATACATTACATTTTAAGTGAACTACACAATCACAATACCTTAATCAAGATCAGAAATACATATACATATAACAAAATTGACCTTAAATTTAAATCACTAAAGCAAAATCCATATCAATGCAAATTATTCATATCTATATCAGGCTGGCCTCGAACTCACAGAGATCCACCTGCCTCTGCCTCTCGAGTGCTGGGATTAAAGGCGTGCGCCACCACTGCCCAGCTTTAAATCTTTTTTTAATGGTAACTCAGAAAGAATAAATACTCTGTCCATTTATCCACTGAAGGCCTATAAGTATATAAAAGTACATTAGATGTGTTTAGTAAATGATGGTATAGAACCAGACAGTGTAAGAACATTTTTTTTGCCAGTAAATATAGGGCCTGTAAGGCAATAGTGATTAGCGTTTACTGTTTCATGTAAACCAACCAGACTGGGACGGGGGGCACAGCGCCCAATGACAAACTTTGAGTCATAGGTGTATTGTCAGCACACCTGGCAAGAAAAGAATTGGCATGCTTTTTTTAGGTGTTGTGTGCATCAACTTTGATAGGACATCTGTGACCCTAACCTTGTGCATAGCTTTAAAGTCTTAAGCTTATCATCTATTTACAAAAAGTGCTTATTCTAATTTGAACTTTCTCTGAGGTAAAAGTCAGCTAATTGTGCAAGGTTAGTATGAGCAAAAAAAAAGTGTTTGCCGTCCTCTTGGGACAAAAGATCTAGTTATGAAGCATGTCCCAGTCACTTCTATATATCAAAATTATACAGATTATTGGAAAGTCATCTTTCTGACCATTCACAGATATATGTGTACCCAGTAGATGGAATATTTTCACGAGATAAAGACACAAGCAATGAGAAAACATCCAATTCTATTCTAAGGGAAGAAACTAGAGATATAGACAACTGGTTTCCAGAATATTGTAAGCCTTGCGAGACAGGAATATCTCCATCAGAATCTGGTTGGTTAATACCCGAATTACTAAATATCATATGCTGTATACTACCATACTCCTCAACAATCTTCAGTTCTGTGGTTCATTTCTCTTTGATACAATGTATTTATAAGGAGCAGATTTTCAGTGTATTGTAAACAGTCAAAATGTGAACTACACCTGAGGGAATAAAACTACCAATACATATCTAGGGCTAAAAGGGGTGACCTCTCTGTCTTTTCTAATGCCAGTTTAACCCCAGATCAGGCTTACCCTTTCTAATACAAAGAAAACTAAAAATAAAGCCCTCCTCTGGACAATACTCAATCACTTCTAAGCCCCACAACCCTGAACAGACTCTGAAATAGACACCATTAACTTTATACCTGTAATATCTCATTTTTACAACACATTTACTGAGAAACCCCATAGTAAATGTTCTTGCTGGGCATCACACTAAGTTGTCAAATCACATAAGAAGCCCTGCTTTCCTTCTCTGGAGCAACTATTGTTCATGGGGTGTTATCAGTTCATAGTGGTGTTGGATACTGAAGGGAATTTGATTGATTACTCAGAAAAGAAGGGGAAAGTTAATAAAAACAAGAGATGGAAAAAAGAAGAATGGTGGGGAAAAAGGAAAGAAAGGTGTCAGGGAGAGAGAGAGATTGAGTATTCACAGACTTTGAAGTACAGATAAATCACTTTTCAGATTATTCAGACATTAACATCCATTGATTCTTTAATATTCATTATTACACATCATAGACTGTAACTTTTGGTATAATGTAGTTCCATAGACAAACCTTGAAACATTTCTTCCTCATTTATAGCAAAGAATGTTCTGCAAGCCAGCCAACAGAGGCTTATTTTATTTTCAGAGATCTATTCTAACACCAATGAAATCTTATACTAAGACAAATAATTCTAAGAATCATATGAATTTGTGAAACACACATTGATCAGAAACAATAAAATGCAAAAAGACATAATATCCAAATATATGCAATGCATTTTTATGGATTATGTAAGAAATTATCATTTAGGAAATTGTCTTATATGACAAAATATTAACACCCTTACCTTAAATTTATATGTATATGTGTGTGTGTTATTATTTCTCAGTAAATCATTTTAGAAATATAGGTTGCTAAATCATGATAATGTTTGCATAAACCACCCCACTATTATTTTTGCCTTGGAGACAAGTGAAGATAGAAAGTCTTGTTTGAAATGTTCACAGTTTCCATTTTTACTTCCTAAGAAATCTGAGTCAGCGTGTGAATTTTAGTGAAGATGAAGGACCTTGAGATCCTTCTGTCTCCTTGCTTTGTCCGGTGATGAGATCATGAGGTCAGATCCCTGCCACCTCAGATAAAAGTTGATGTAAATCCCTAATGAAATTATATCACCTGTGATTTTCATCAAGGATAGTCTAGTGAATCAGCCCTTTTCATATTTATATTAAAAGGTGAAAGGTACAATGTGTTTCTCTTTGGAAGACCAGCATATATTTTTAGAGAAAGTACCTGGTCTCCCTGTTAACTCATACATAACTTGTTGGGGCTAGCAAAGTTAAGAGACAGGAATGCCAGTTGAATTTCTCTGTTCTTCTTGTAAAAGGTGAACATTGTGTGGGTGCATTTGTGAATTTCATGATTTTTAAGATGCATCTTATTCTTAAGATAACCACAAAGAGCCGAATGGTGGTGGTGTATGCCTTTAATCCCAGCACTTGGGAGGCAGAGTCATACTCAGGCCTATTTCTGTGAGTATGTGGTCAGGCTGGTCTACCAGAGCTAGTTCCAGGACAGGCTCCAAAACTACACAGAGAAACCGTATCTTAAACAAACAAACAAAACAGCCCAAAAGAAACAAACACAAAAAGACAAACATAAAGGGCTGCAGAGCTAGCAAGTCACTTGCTGCTCTTGCAGAGAACCTTTGTTCTATTCTAGACACCTACATACTGCATCACAAACTTCCTGGAACTTTAGTTGCCATAAATATGGCATTTTCTCTGACCATCATAGACATTTTTTTTATAAATTTATTTATTTATTAAAGATTTCTGTCTCTTCCCCGCCACCGCCTCCCATTTCCCTCCCCCTCCCCCAATTAAGTCCCCCCCCCCAGCCCGAAAAGCAATCAGGGTTCCCTGTCCTGTGGGAGGTCCAAGGAACCCCCACCTTCATCCAGGTCTAGTAAGTTGAGCATCCAAACTGTCTAGGCTCCCACAAAGCCAGTGCATGCAGTAGGATCAGAAACCCATTGCCACTGTTCTTGAGTTCTCATTAGTCCTCATTGTCCGCTATGTTCAGAGAGTCCGGTTTTATCCCAGGCTTTTCCAAACCCAGGCCAGCTGGCCTTGGTGAGTTCCCAGTAGAACATCCCCATTGTCTCAGTGTGTGGGTGCACCCCTTGCGGTCCTGAGTTCCTTGCTCATGCTCTCTCTCCTTCTGCTCCTGATTTGGACCTTGAGATTTCAGTCCTGTGCTCCAATGTGGGTCTCTGTCTCTGTCTCCTTTCATCACCTGCTGAAGGTTAATATTCAGGAGGATGCCTATATGTTTTTCTTTGGGTTCTCCTTATTTAGCTTCTCTAGTATCACTAAATATAGGCTCAATGTCCTTGGTTTATGGCTAGAAACCAAATATGAGTGAGTACATCCCATGTTGCTCTTTTTGGGTCTAGCTTACCTCACTCAGGATAGTGTTTTCTATTTCCATCCATTTGCATGCAAAATTCAAGAAGTCCTTGTTTTTTATTGCTGAGTAGTACTCTAATATGTATATATTCCATACTTTCTTCATCCATTCTTCCATTGAAGGGCATCTAGGTTGTTTCCAGGTTCTGGCTATCACAAACAATGCTGCTATGAACATCGTAGAGCATATACTTTTGTTGTATGATAGGACCTCTCTTGGGTATATTCCCAAGAGTGGTATTGCTGGATCCATTAAATGGAGAAAAACTCAAAGCCATCCCACTAAAATCAGGAACACGACAAGGATGTCCATCATAGACATCTTAATGTGTGTGGTACACAAAACTTCATGAGAACACGCATAGAATCATATGAATTATAATGTATATTATTTTTTAAGTTTTAAGATTATAATATAGTTAGTTCACAAAATATTCTTTTTAAAGAAGAAAACAACAGCAGAAATATGTTTCTAACAACATCTATGTGTTTCTACTAATCTGCTATCAGTTTCTGCATCGGTAATGCATTTCATTATAAAGGAGTTGAATCTATACAGAATTCAAATATGAAAGCATAAGACTTGAGCTTATGCCTTGTAATCAATCAAGAACATGAGGGTAAGTGTGAATTACTAAAAGAGAAGACATATAGTTAAACATTAAGTAAAATAATATTTATTTATTAGACATTTTTGGGCTATCTTGACATTTTCTAGATTTCACCATTTTTGTATCATTTTCCAATCTTTCATTTCTTTTTACTACGTATTAATAAGGGTTCACATGTTTTTGCTATGTTTTAAAAGGTCTTAAGCCAATCGTGAGGATGCATGCCTTTAATCCCAGCAAAACAGGGGCAGAAGGAGGGAGATATCGATAAGTTTTTAGCGAGTCTGGTCTACATGGTGAGTTCTAGGACAACCAGGGTCACAGAGAGAGACTGTCTAAAAATACCAGAAAGAGAATTTATATCTTTAGTAAAGCACCTTAACCATTAATCAAAAAAAAAAAAAAAACAGTACAGCTAACTGTTGTTTATCTCTGTGAACTTTGGGAAGTAAAATGAGATAATGTGGTAGATCTAGTTTGTTCATTAATGAATAACTCGATACTATATAGCATTATTAAACAGATTAAAAACTGAACATCTATCATCAGCTATGTTTTGGAGAACATAAAAGTGCATACTGATGTTTGAGACTATGTATTCCTTGAAAATTTAAAACACATTAGGCACATGAGAGGTTTGCAAGAGTGATGTTGATTTAGTGGTCATTGACTAGGCTCCTTTATATGTCCACTTACCTTGAATTAGGCTCACCTGAGAGAAGGGAACCTAATTGAGAAAAGCCTATAGCACATTTTTTTTTAAAATGAATGATTATTGGAGGAAGGCCCAGCTTATTTTGGGCACATAAGCATCTGAGCTTTTTGTCCTGGCTTATGTAAGAAAACAAGCTGAGCAAATCACGAGGAGTAAGCTAAAAAGAAATGCTGGTCCATGGTTTCTGTATCATCTCCTGCTCCCTGGTTCCTTCCCTGTTTGGGTTCCTGCCCTCATTGTCTTTGATGATGAGCTTTGATATGGAAATGTAAATTTAATAAACTCTTTCCTCCCCATGTTGATTTTGATCAACAAGGAAAACCCTGACTTAGATGCCATATATGGCGTTCACAAAGCCACATAACACAATTCAGAGAAAGAGAGTAACATAACAACAGATAATGCAATAAGTGACGACACTTGCTGAATTTTTTTACTTATGTATAAATATATTATAGTTCTTCCTTTTACTTTTTATTTAGGCCTAGTTATAAAAGGATATCTTATTTTGCAAACAATTTTATAACTTAATAATTTAATTCCATTAAATTAATAAAAGATAAATTCCAAAAATTAAGTAAATATATATTCTTTCTTATATATCTAATCTATTTAACTTTAGAATTTTAATTTATATAGAAGACTAATAAAATTGGATTATATAAGCTATGTATGTTTGAATCCTTTATCACATACTATCCAAACACAGAATTTAGTAGTCTTTCTATGTATAGAAATGCAATTTATATTTAATATGTGTGTTGTTGTTATAAGTGTATGTCATGTGTATGTGGGTGCCATGTAAGACAGAAGAGGATATCAGATCCTCTAGTGTTATAAGCGGTTGTAGCTGTCAGATGTGGGTACAGACAATTGAAATCATGTTTTCTGGGAAAGGTAAGTATTTTTTCATACTAAGCCGTTACTCTAGTTCTGACAAAAATTTCTTTAATTGCAATGTTTTTTTCAAAGTGTTATGCCACATAATTTTCTTTTGATACATTCTAGAAATGTAAAAGTATATGCATAGTACATATCATTATACTTGATATGATGATCCTTAATGACAATATATTATTATATTATATATGAAAGTTATAGAACAATACTTAGTGTCCTCAAAATGATAAGTTGTGAATAGACATTTTACTTAGATAATGTTTATAAATGTCTAATTAAGATTATACATACATGAATTGTTTAAAAGGCTAACAATAATTTCTTTTGAAAGAGTTGACATTGTAAAGTTACCTTCATTTTAGGAAGACTAGAGGAAGACGTGTACATATTAAAATATGGGAAAGGTTAGATTAAATTGTTTTTTTAGGAGGAATTTTCTATACAGTTATGTACTTTTTTATTACAAGTTTGATTCTCTAGGCACATTTTCCAAGGTTTATATTATTTCCAATTAAAACTCAGGCAAAACAAGTAATAATTTCAAGTCCATATGGAATGCTAAACAGTCTGTAAATTATTAAGTCTGAATCAAGAGTGTATTACACTGCATAAACTAAACATAATAAGGTAGATAATTTAGAAAAAATATTTTTAATATTTTTATGAACATATGAAACAAAAGTTTCCTAATAATTTCATAGCAAAAACTACCTAGTGAAGACATAAAACACTAATTACTGTTGCAGAACATAGAAATAAAACAATATTTGTTAGAAAATTTTATTAAGAACCTACTGTCAACAATTCATTTCTTTTTCCTTTTTATCTATGGCAGCAATCTTCCCAGGGGTTTTCCTGTCTGTGCAGTGTAAGCTGATGACAGGAGGACGAACATGTTCTAATTAGAAGATTTTCTTTCTATGACTGTCCTTCAAGTGTCTTTCAATATTTATAACCAGCCCCAATTTTCTCCCAACAGTTATATGCATGTATCTGTCCATGGTTTCATTATGTCTTAATGTATATCACTATGCATGAAAGGAACTCAAGTACACATGTTTATTGCTTATTTTTTTTAATACAGATAAATGGCAAGTTTGAAAAGAGTTGTAAAAATATTCGCCAGTCAATCACAAATTAACTCTATCTTTTTCACTTTATAATTTCATACAAATTGCGCTTATCACTTAGAACTAAATTCATAGCTTAGATGTTTATTGACCATTCTGGGCAGAGATATGCACCAGGCTTTGTCTTTTGGGCCACCAATCAGCTCCTAAATTATGACCTCTTAAAAATTTTGAATGCTTGGCCTTAGCTTAGCTCTTTTCTGACTAGCTCTTTTAACTTGAATTAGCCTGCTTCTCTTTATCTACCATTTGCCTCAGGGATTTTTAATTTCTTTTCTTATGTATATCTTACTTATGTTCACTGTTTCTCCTGGCAGGCTGCCTCCTGTTGTCTGGTTTCCAGCCCCAGGTGTTCCCCTTGTTCTTTCCTTCATCTCCTTCTCTTGTTCCTCTTCTTAAATGTTTCCTTCTATTTATACTCTCTGCCTGCCAGCCTTGCCTATCTCTCTTTTGGCTATTTGTTGACCACTTATCTTTTTAATAAGACTAATCAGGTATCCTAGGCAGATAGGTCAAAGGACTTTTCATTATTAAACAAATTCAATGCTAACAAATGCAACACATCTTTACACAACTAAGCTAATATTCCACAGTATAAACAAATGCAACACATTTTTACATAATTAAACTATCATTCCGCAACATAGATATCATTCCTTTATTAAATTCTTAATGTGGACCAGAAACAGTGCTATATAATCTACTATGTCAGACATAAACTAAATACCTTCTACAAATCAAGTAGAAACAAGCACACACATCATATAAGTAACAAATGATGGAACTGGAACTTAAACTTAAGGGTCTTCATATTTTAATCTTTACTAAATCCCCAAACCTGGGTTTGTGCAAGCTTAGGTGGAAATGAATGTTCTCAAGGAAGATACTGTCTTCGGGCTGTGATTGTGGATATTAATTTCATTCAATGTTTCTAAGTCAGGAAATCTTTAAATCTAGAAAGCTAATGAGAAACGGAAAGAAACTCTGACATATTTTTACTTTTTCTTATGATGCTGAAAGGAGTCTAACATCATGCATAGGTTATTACTAATGCAAAAATATTCTATTATACAGAAATCAGAAATAGCTTGGCTTCCACAGATTACTATGTTAAGAAAAAGGTCAAATACATGTTTAAGGTAATGTAAGATTAAACGCTGGATTCCACACTAAATTAAGAGGACAAGACTTTTAATAGATTGGTTGGCCCACTGACCACATCCAAGTATTTGAAATATGTGATGTCTGGTGGGTTTTTTTTGTCTGTTTCATATAATATATGATAAGGAAGACTTAGATTATATTTACATTGCTTTATTGATGTTCAGTGCCACATAACCAAGAATTATGAGTCATTGTGGACAGGAGTCAGAATTAACATCTGATATTGGGATTAGAAAAGGGAAAGATACCCTGAATTAAAAAAAATCAACAAAGAATTCAAAAATACAGATATGTGATAAAACTTGAAAACAATATATAATACTTACATAGCTGCATATGTACATAGATAAGCAACCTTAATAGGCTTCCTTCCACAACGTAGGAACATTGTTATGTGTATTTGGGGACTGGGCATAAGTATATGATCAAGTGTACATTGTAGGCTAATTTATACAATAAGTTAAAAGTAGACTATTATTATGCAATAAATTAAAGAAAATTCAATACCCAAGAGATGCTCTATCATATGACAAAAGCATTTGTTCAACTATGTTCATAGCAGTATTATTTGTAATAGCCAGAACCTGGAAACAACCTAGATGCCCTTCAATGGAAGAATGGATGAAGAAAGTATGGAATATATACACATTAGAGTACTACGCTGCGGTAAAAAACAATGACTTCTCGAATTTTGCATGCAAATGGATGGAAAATAGAAAACACTATCCTGAGTGAGGTATCCCAGACCCAAAAAGATGAACATGGGATGTACTCACTCATAATTGGTTTCTAGCCATAAATAAGGGTCACAGAGTTTACAATAGGTGAATCTAAAGAAGCTAAGTAAGAAGGTGAACCCAAGGAAAAACATATAGTTATCCTCTTGGCTATGGGAAGTAGACAAAATTGCCGGGGAGAAAATTGGGATGTTGGGGGTGGGGTGGGATGGGGGTAAGGGGAGATGGGGAGAGAAAAGTTAGAAGGGAAGGAGGGGGGGACTTGGGGAAACAAGAGGATTGGGATAAGGGAAGGTTGGACAGGGGAGCACGGAACCACAATTCTTAGTTAAGGGAGCCACTTTAGGGTTGGCAAGAGACTTGACCCTAGAGTGGCTCCCAGGAACCCATGGTGATGTCCCCTGTTAGTCCCTTGGGCAGCTGAGGATAGGCAACCTGAAATGACCCTATCCTATAGCTATACTGACGAATATCTTGCATACCACCATAGAACCTTCATCTGGTGATGGATGGAGATAGAGACAGAGACCCACACTGGAGCACTGGTCTGAGCTCCCAAGGTCCCAATGAGGAGCGGAAGGAGGGAGAAGATGAGCAAGGAAGTCAGGACCACGAGGGGCGCACCCACCCACGGAGACAGTGGGGCTGATCTAGTGGGAGCTCACCAAGGCCAGCTGGACTGTGACTGAAAAAGCATGGGATAAAACCGGACTCTCTGAACATGGCGAACAATGAGGGATGATGAGAAGCCAAGGACATTGGCACGGGGTTTTGACCCTACTTCATGTTCTGGATTTGTGGGAGCCTAGCCAGTTTCGATGTTCACCTTCCTAGACATGGACGGAAGGGGGAAGACCTTGGACTTTCCACAGGGCAGGGCACCCTGACTGCTCTATGGACTGGAGAGGGAGGAGGAGAGGAGTTTGGGGAAAGGGGAGAAGGGTGGGAGGAGGGGGAGGGAAAGGGGAGGCTGGGAGAAAGCGGATACTTTTTTTTCGTTTTCTCAATAAAAAAAAAAGAAAGAAAATTTAGAATCTGAAACAAATATGACACATGCAGGATGTAAAAATACTGCTGGGCAGTGATGGCACACGCCTTTAATACCAACACTTGGGAGCCAGAGTCAGGCGGATCTCTGTGAGTTTGAAGCCAGCCTGATCTACAAGAGCTAGTTCTAGGACAGGCTCCACAGCTACAGAGAAACCCAGTCTCAAAAAGCAGAAACAAACAAACAAAAAAAGGAAATAAAAACATCACTGCTCCTGCAGTCAGAGACCATCACAGCAACAGGTTATAAGTGGGGATCATGATAAACAGAACTAGCCATGTCCATGTAATATTGCATAAAATGAAATGTGATAAATGCAGGTGCTTAGTTCCTTAAAAAAATGTTCTCTAAACTCTTAAATAAAAGGGCTCTCCTCATTTAAAAAGATCAAACTAGCTAGTCTGGCAAAGATTAATGGACTGAAGAGAAAAGTTTCAAATGATTAAAAACATACAAAACTAAAGAAAACCTAAAAGTCGTAAGGTTTGAAAAATTAAGTAATAAATTGAAATAAACATTTATTTCATAATAGGTTTATTAGGAGGGAAGAAAGTGGTCACCCCCACCACAACTTAGCAGAAACCATACATACTAGACTAGTAAAAGACATTCACCAGGGCTGAAGAAGGGCCGAAATCAGCAGGTTCAATATGCTTGTCTAACCCAAGAATGGTCTGTGAAATATAACAGAAATCTAGATACATCATGGAAAAAATTGAATCATTTTTTAGTGAACATATTGCCTACTCTTAAAGTTAGATGAAAGTAAGCTCATCACTGTAATCTTGGTAGAAAGGTGGATACTTTTGTCATTTCTGGAAAATAGCCATGTCAACATCATTTACTGAGATAAATATGAGTATATATTTATATAAATCTATTTCTAGATGGAGAAGGCAGAGAAAATTTTAGATTCCAATTTGTTGGCTTTTAAGAAATTCTACAGTAGGTGATAAAAACAGACGGTATGTGTGATATCTTTATTTCAGCAAAATGAGTAACAAACAAAAACACATGTCTAGCGTGTGAGAATGATGATTACATAGAAAGTCATTCACACAGATATGCTTAACATCATAAATATGAGTTACATTTAGCCTAAAATAAGGAATGTTGTGGATGAATGCTTGCCTAACTTCGACATTAGTCTTTTTTTAACTTGATTTTATGTATTCAAATACTAAAACAATTTATCTACATATCAAAAATTTGTACATGAGGTAATCAGATATCCTACAAAGTTTTGTGTTTTCTATTTTGATTTTGGGTTTTTATTGCAATTTTTCAGCCTAAATATCATCAATTTCAAATTTAGAAAAAAAGAATTTTTATTTAATTGGATAAAAACAAACTGTTCATAATATTCTTTTCTAGCTACATCTACCAAGACACCTGATATAGGAGTATTGCATGAGCCCAGGAATTCAAGGAAAACATATTGAGTAGTAAAGTACAATATAAATATATGTAATTTGACAAAAAAAAAGCATTTAACTAGGCTTACAGTTTAAGATGCTTAGTTCATTGTTATCATGGCAGGGGACATTGCAGCAGGCAGGAAAGCATGGTTCTGGAGGAGAATCTAAGGATTCTACCCCTGGATCCACAGGCAATAGGAAGAGACAGACTCTAGTACTGGTACTGTTTGGGCTTTTGAAAGCTCAAAGCTCATTGCCGATGATGCACTTTCTCCAACAAGGCCACTCTTCTTAATCCTTACAAGTGCTACCACATCCTAAGCAGTCAAATATATGACCTTATGCAGCCATTCTTATCCAAACTACAACAGTTATTGTAATTAAGAAGGAAATATCTACACCCAGAATAAGCTAACTCTGTGCATATTTTATGCGTGCTACGAGGCTTAAAATATTCCTGAATATTGAATGCTAAAGCAACAATTGATTTTATTTCTTTTCTTTGTCTCCAATTAATATGATAAAATAATATTTTTTGAAATTGCTTCAACTTCAGCCTTAATGGGGGAAAAACACTTTTTACATCCTAGTTATACTTGCTATTTATTCTAATTTTCTAATTAGTCAAAAACATATCTGAATATTCTATAAGTGCTTAAGAAATATTTTAATAAAATGGGGTTAACATAAAGACAGAGATTCTAGTATGCCCCACTTTCAGAAATAGTAGGCCACAAAACAGATTTATTTTTAGACTTACAATTAAGTACTATGGACTTTGGGGATATGTTACAATTTTCTATTAGTTTCCCAGATAGTAGCAAGTATTTTATTTAGAGAACAATTCTTTGCCACTTTATTCCCCTTCTTTCCCTATTTTAATCACCCTGGCATAATTAGATAATAAAATGTTCAAGAGGAACAGGTAGTGATGCCATTGAACCTACTGCTACCAAATTGTATAAAACATGTTTTATAGATACTTATTCCAAATACTTTTTTTATACTCACAGAGAAGTGTAAGTTTAACCTATCCTCAAATAAGCTGTTTCCACCAGCAAATGGAGATCCTTACAAATAATTACCACTGGTAAATGCCAAAAACAATGGCCTGTGTTATATCTATATCCTTTTAATAAATTTACAGCATAACCCTTTTTATAATGCCCAGGACGATGGGGCATGGTAAAGAAATGTGATAAAAGATAGGACCAAGACATCTAGTTTTCTGGGAGATAGTAATTTCTAAGAAAAGAAAAGAAAAAATAATTTTTAAAAGAGATATGAACTGGAGGGAGGGCTAAAAGAAGGGAGTGGATGTAGGAGGAGTTGGGAGAAGGGATGGGAGTGAATGTGATCAGAGACCAATATTGGTTACATAAAATTTTCAAAGATAATAAAGATTCCATATTTTTTAAAGAAAGATCAGATAGCCATTTGATACTGCCTACATAATGAGTATCTAGTAGAAACTGTGATATATATGTATATATATATATATATATGTATATATATACAGCTTATCCATAGGCTTTGTTGAACAATGCCATGCATGCAGAAACACGAAGCACATGCAATCTGGATTCCGTATTCCATGTTTGTAACTTTTGTTTTGTCACACTCTAATTGAGAAGAGTTAAGTAGCGCTGCTTCATTTTGTTATATTGCATATTAGACTGGAAATAAGTAAACTCACTGAATTTCAAATTACCAAAGGCTCTCTTTCCACATAATTTATGGCTATGGGTCTCTGCCCATGGGTCTTTGTTAGAAATGTAAAATTAATTAATAAAAAGGCATAATATGAAGATTCTGGAATATTAGTTTAACTCAATCCAAATTATACATGCTGTATTTATAGAGTGGTAGATGATAGGCAGAGATGTAGATATACTGAGATAAACAATATATCTGTATTATACATACAATTAGTGGATTATAAAACATTACATTTTAGTCTAAAATTAATAATATTATTATTTATTCTCTTGTAGGGTTACTTATGAAGTGTTCTCCACAAAGGCACATGTGTTAGAAGTGTGGTCAAAGTTGGTTGATCCAATATTCAAATGTGAGTGGCTTATGAGGTCTTTGTCCTAATGAGTAGATTTATAGATTAATAACTAAATGGAATTTCAGGAAGTGGTAGAAAGTAAGGGGTTGTGTATAGTTGGAGAAATATGCATAGTCATTTGAACAATAAACTAATATTTTTGTGCTGGTTACACTCTTTCTCTCTGCTTCACTGTTACCAAGAGGTGGGTTCATTTTCTATGTTATAATATTTGTCTTGTGTCAGACTCAAAAGCAATGAAGAAAGTCATGGACTGATATCTAAACCAAAACCCAGTTTCTTCCTTCACTTAAGGACTTTGCATAATTTGTTACAATAGGCGAAGTTATTAACTCAGTTACACTCATGAACAATAATACTTATGCAACAATATAAATATATAACAATATAGCATATAACATACACATAAAATATGTATATCTCTCTATGTTTTTGTTCTAAAATGTATTTGTTCCTTATCTGATGATAGGAATCTAAATTATTTTAACATAATAGAAGATACATTTGATCCGTTTAGTTTTTCACACGAACTGATTTACAAAAAAAAGTATTTTGCAATATCAATCACATATTCTTTCTTAATTCTACCTGCTAGCTCACATGGCATCTTAGTTGAGTGCTAAGCTTCTTATTTTTATTGTGAGCATCTGAATATATTACCCAGTTAAATGTGGGCTCAGATCTATTTACTGTCAAAATCTGTAATATTTGTTCAGTAACTTTTACTACTATCATTGTTATCACCACCATTAATGTTAACTCTATAATGTCTGAAGTACATTACGTAATATTGATTTAATGGACCTTCATAGTTTTAAAATAAATAAGGATATGGAAATATATGAATAACAATATAATTTTCAATAATGTGTTATATACAGATATATATATATATATATATATATATATATATATATATTTTCAAATATATATATATTTTTTCAAAATTTTCAGAAGATATATATATATATATATATATCTTCTGAAAATTTTGTATATGGTAAATGAACATTTGTCTATTATATTGCATTTAGAGTATTCCTCAAGTATGAATTGTTTCCATTGCCACATCATGAATTATTCCTTTTCCAATCACATTGTGGTCATGCATTTTATTCATCAGGCCTGAATTTAACAATTCTGAATTTTATACCTGCTTACCTTTAACCAGTATCCAGGGAGATATTTTGACTGAATGTCTTAAAATATATGAACTTTATGTATCATTTCTTCTCTCTATTGGGCACTATATTTCCTTATTTACTCTTTCATGCTTTAGCACATGAAAACTTCTGCTGGTCAATTAAAAGATGACAGGAAGGCATTTTTGTTCTGTCTTTGAAATGCAGACAGAAAAAAAAAGGATTCATTAAAATCGAGAGTCCACTTATTTTCTAAATGCATCACATGTGTCTTTAACTACTAATGCTGCCAGAGATTTCCCAGGCTTTGTTTCTCCAGAGACTACACTGGACAGTGCAAAGAAGCTAATTAGAAGGTACATGTTCAAGCCTGTGTTCTTTTGTGAGCTGTGATTTGAGCCTCTTGCAAAGCTTAAGCCTGAGCTTTTAAATTAGAAAGCATAGTAGCCTAAGATAGATATTTTAACAAAGGGTTATGGTAATGTATTGTTGTGCTTTTTTCTGCTTGCCTCTAAAATATTAGTAGGGACACTTATTCTCTAAAATTGAAATAAGGAAATCCACAGAGCACAGCCTGTAATATGATGCATCTTATAAAGAAAATCAGTAATTTAATTAAAAATAATTACAGGTGTGTTATGCCATCTGCATATTAAATAAATAAAATTTATTTAGTTGACATCACATATTTTTTGCTTAAACAGATTTTGTTTTAAATTAAGAGACCAAAAACCATTCTCGAATTTGGGCTCGCTTGGCACTCAGGATGTTTTACAGGCTCAAATGCTCACACTCCCAACAATCATCCCTCCTTAGCCTGACACAGGGTGCATTAAAGGATGAGTTGAATACATTGCTGATACCTTTATGTTTCTAACATGATCTGTGTTCCTATAGAACATTTGCTTTATCTATGTAAGTAAATAATAGTAGAATGACTCCCACAGAGTCCCATTCTGGGGATACCATGTAAAACAAATTTATACAAAAGTATAAGTATTCCAGATATTATACATTTTAATATTGGCCTGTAAAACTTTGAGGGAAAGAAAGGATGATTTTCAAATTGCTTGTCTAGAGTTTTCCAGGCTGTAAATGTTTGAAGTACTCTTAAGGATAGCCTCATCCAGAAAGATCTATGAGCTATACTAATTATAATATTCTGATAATCTTGGTTTTGTGCATAATATTTTCGAGAGACAATTAAAACTCAATTACATCTTGACTGTGATGGTAAAAATAAAAATGCTGTGGATCCCCAAGTGGCTCAGCAGGCCATGGGACCATGCCACAGGTCCCTGAGTAGGGGCAGGCAGTAGGCAGTGGGTGCCGAGAGTAGTCATTCCCAGGCAGAGGCAGTGCATGGGACCGTGCCACAGGTCTCTGAAGGCAGTTGGTTCCAGACAGCAAGAGACAGATGGATAGGCACACCATGCAAAGTGAGGTTAGATATTTATTTAGTGGTTTATGGAGGGGGAAGGGAGAAGGGGAGAAGAACATAGAATCAGGGAAAAAGAGAAAGTGAGAGAGAAGGGAGAGACAGAAGCTGCCTCTTTGAGAGGGAGACAGAAAGAGGAAGAGAATCAGGCTACAAGCAGGAAGAAAGACCTGTCTGCCTTGGAGTTGTGGGAGGGAGTGGGCATGACTTGTCTCTTAAAAAGACAGAACAGTGTCGGGCAGTGGTGGCGCACGCCTTTAATCCCAGCACTTGGGAGGCAGAGGCAGGCGGATCTCTGAGTTCGAGATCAGCCTGGTCTACAAGAGCTAGTTCCAGGACAGGCTCCAAAACCACAGAGAAACCCTGTCTTGAAAAAAAAAAAAAACAGAACAGACCATTATATTCCTATCTCTTTTTTTATAATATAAAGGCAAAAGGTTAGGCAACACAGGTTAAAAAAAAATTGGGGCAGTGGATTCTCAAGATTGCTTCCTGCTTATTTATGGGTGTCATCTTTGGGGAGGAACCTGAGAAAACTGGGTAATGGTGACATCCTGGTATATCTGTTCTGTTTGTTTCTGTGCAGTGTTTGTGGTATGGAAATGTCTGGTGTCTCCTATTTAAAGTATTGGCAGAACAGAGGACAAGGAAAAGACTTTTTAGGACCAGAGGGTTGAGAGGGGTATATCTGACCTGTTTAAAGTGGATCCTTCAATTCAACTTCCTGGAACACACAAGAATTCTTTGGGTTTGTGAAAACAAGTTTTAGACATATAAATGAGAGTGATTATGGTAGATAAAATGCTGAGAGAAACATGGATAGAAAAGGGAAGGCTCAGAGAAAGGCAAAAACCCTGTGGGAATTAGTTTGTCCAAGGATATGGATACTTTGTGACAGTTTCTTGATAACCTAAGAAATTTGAATTTAAAGATTAAGACTGCTGAGGGTGGTAGCACACCTTTAATCCCAATACTTTGTTCTAAGTACTTCAGAGTTCCAGAAGAGTAAGGGATAAACAGATACCCAGTAAAAAGAAAGAAAGAGAGAGATGGAGAGAAAGAGAGAGAGAGAGAGAGAGAGAGAGAGAGAGAGAGAGAGAGAGTTAGGGGGAAGAAATGAGGAAAGACTGATATTTTATATTGAGAAAATTTTAAGGCAGCACAGTATACAGATCACTGTTAAAGAATCAGAAGGACGGATAACATGAGCAAGAATGTCGGGACCACGAGGGGTGTGCCCACCCACTGAGACGGTGTGACTGATCTAATGGGAGCTCACCAAGGCCAGCTGAACTGGGATGGATGGAGTATATAATCAAACTGGACTCTCTGAATGTGGCTGACAGTGAAGGCTGACTGAGAAGCCAAGGACAATGGCACTGAGTTCTGATTCTACTGCATGGACTTGCCTTGTGGGAGACTAGTCTGTTTGGATGCTCCCCTTCCTAGACCTGGATGGAGGGGGGAGGACCTTGGACTTCCCACAGGGCAGGAAACTCTGACTGCTCTTAGGACTGGAGATGGAGGGGGAGAGGGAGGGGGGAGTGGGAGGGAAATAGGAGGAGGGGAGGAGGTGGAAATTTTAATAAATAAATTAATAAAAAAAAGAATCAGTAGAAATAGACAGAGATGGATACTAATGTAGAGAAGTCAACTGTGCTGCACAAAGACAATAGAAAGTGTCACTTTAGGATCAGCACACTGGAGTTGATACAGTTGTGGTCCAAGGCTGCCTCTACTGTCTTTCATGCTGACAGCAGAACTTGGCTATGCCATAAGCACCATCTATATGGTACTTCTTTTGAAGTATTAATGATATAAGATTATAGGTGTGTAGTTCAGAAAGCCAAAAATTAAGAGAACCTGCAGGTGCTTTCAGATTCAAAACCTAGGAGCTTCAAGATTTGTTTTCTTTCTTTCTTCTGTTTTTTTATTTCATAGTACTCATATTTATGTTTTCCTCCTTTTTAAATAAAAATGTTTGCCATGTGGCATAATATGTTAGAAACATGTAGCCTGTTTCTGCTTTTTATAAAGGTCAGAATATAAAACTTTTAAAATGTTGGCACTTTTAAAGAATTTGAAGATTTTCACAATGAGACAATATTTACATTATGAGATAAACATGACACTTCAGAGAGAAGTGGTGGAAATTTATGATTAAAATTACTGTTTCTTTTAACAAGGGTGATGGATCTGGGATTTCTAGTTTTGTTTGTTTGTCACAATGTATCACTGGGATAAGAGTCCTAGTGAAGAACCCTCCAAGTCTGGTTGGCTTGTGCATATGTCTTCAGGAGCTATTTTTCATTGTGTTAATTAATATGGGGATATCTGGTTCTTTGTGGGTGGAACAAGCTGTGTTTCAGAGTTCCAGCGAGGTTGCAGGAGGAGAGGTGGGTTTGGGGGCTAGATGGAGCTAGTAGTTTGTAGGCTGGGTTGCTGGCTGGGCTTGGGTTTTCATGGAGCCTACATGCATGAACTTTGTTGGGCTTTTAATATAGATTTTTATGTTGTGATGATCCTCTCATTACAAATATTTTCCCATTGTTCTTTTACAATTTTGCTTATGTTGAGAATCTCAATCCAAACATCTTACATGCAGATTCTAGACTACCCCTGTACAAACCCCGCAAAATTGAGAATCATAGGCTTGGACACTGTTCAAAGCCCTCTATGAAACTGCTTAGGTCAATGTCTTCTGCATTACAAGGAATGAACATTTCTGTTTCTGGTTTGCTTTTGGTTCTTATGGCTCTGACCCTAATTTTCAGCCTTTCATAAAATCCAAACATTAATATGGATTAATATGAAACATTTTATAAGCACACATATCCCATAGTTTTAACTGTTCTTAAAAATTGAAAATATCTTAAATGTCTTTCTGCAGTATCAAAAAAGTACCCCTTTGCCCTACCCTCAACAGCATATGCACAGCCTTTCTTTTAGAACTCAGCCTGCCCCATTTCACTGTAGTTCGTGCTTTTGGTGACTTCACCTAGCCCTGGAATTTCAAAAACTATTAAGGTCCATCCTTGTAACAAACATTCTTTGGGACTCTAGTTCTGCCATACATTTGTTAACCTCAGCTGTTTCCTATGATCCCTTTATGTCTGTATAACCATTATCACCTGGGTAAGTGTTAAATTAACAAATTCTAGCAAGCAGAGCTAGGCATACTTTGAGTATAAAAACACTGAGATGTGGCTTTAATAATCTAAAAACAAGGTGTGTGCCCGTGTGTATATATACCTTGTTTTTAGATTAGGACATGAGTAGCCATGCAAAATACATCCCAAATCAAACTGTCTTGAAGATTTGTTAAAAATACTCCATGTGGTCACCTTTATACAAGATGGTGGTGAAATAATTTGGCATTCACTTTTTTCTATTAAAATGGCAAGTCAAAATCCAAAATGGAGTTATGCCTTATCGTTTCTTTAAAATTACCCATGCATAGATTTTAAGTTATCAATTTTCAGTGTTACTAATTAAACTTTAACTAGTTTTATTTTTAACAGATTTTGACCATTTCTAACAAAATAAACTTAAATCTGAAGCTATAGAATATTCACATGAACCAAGTCCAATTTCTTTCTTTCTTTCTTTCTTTCTTTCTTTCTTTCTTTCTTTCTTTCTTTCTATCTTTCTTTCTTTTTCACTCTTTTGCTTTATTTTCTTCTAGCCATTGTCAAACTGACAGAGTGACAGGAAACTTTTAAATAGATTTATTCTAGTTGCCATCTATTTCTGAACTTAAAGGTGTTTCTTATCAGGCCAAAGGCATCTCTGTCCAATTCCTAGATGTTTGGTGGACAGCAAATGAATATTATTGCTTCTAACAAAAGTCTGTAGTTTTTGCTAGAAATCAAAGATATGAGTCTATGCTTTTTATTTCTACATACTCATTATCTGCTTTTCTCTGCAATATGGATTTCAATATGGGCCCAAAATGTTTCACATTTACTCTTTTTCTTTAATTACACAAACTTTAACTTCTGTTCCTAGTTTATACTTATCTCAATAAGTTTCCACTTGTGTGGCAGACACATCTAAGCATCACTTGCTGAGTATAATATGCTCTGAATGACTGCAAGCCCTGGACTTCCTGAAAGCAGATGTGGACTAGTCCAGCTGCTATGAATTCTCCCTGTCTCTTCAACAGAGTCTGTGAACCAGATGCTTCTGATTAGTGCCCCATTGCTTAATTCCATCCTAACTTTTGGCTAACTTTTCGGCTTACTTGGGCATTGATGACAATTCCCCAATATCAGCTTGAAGGAGTTGCAGAAAGGAACAGAGCGTTTCATGCACCCTGCCCAAAAAAGGTTGAAATGCTGAGACAAGGGGGAACTCCCTGGCATGGGGGGGACAAAATGATTACCTGTAGTTCTCATTGATATACCAGAAAATTAGGCCTAGAGTTGACAAATAATGCATTTATTAACTAAAATGGGCCTACAATAAAAAGACACATTTTAAAAATATTTATTTATTTATTTTATGTATACAATATTCTGTCTGCGTGTATCCCTGCAGGTCAGAAGAGAGCACCAGATCTCATTACAGATGGTTGTGAGCCACCATGTGGTTGCTGGGAATTGAACTCAGGACCTTTGGAAGAGCAGGCAATGATCTCAACCACTGAGCCATCTCTCCAGCCCCCAAAAAGACATTTTGGTTCTTTATGAAGAACCGTAGAATCCAAGAGGACGTTCAGGATTTTAATTATAATTTGGTTGTACTCAAAAGTTCAGAGACACAGGACCTGGTAGGATGGCCACTGCCCTGGAAAAATCTGTTAGCTAATGGTTCCTAATGATTTTGTTCTGTCATTGGTACTTTTGAAGGGGGAAATATAGGACCCATCCATGACAAGTTCAATAGAGGCCCGAGTCCCAGTAGTTTTAACTAAGGCAATACCTGGTTACAAGAAAAACTATAAACAGAGAATATCCAGGCACAACCCAGGAATAGACCATTCAAAGGAAATTCAAATGTTCCAACCATTGAATCACCTGCCAGCACACACCCTGCTAATGTAACTTTTCTGATTTTTGCTTTTAAATAATGTCCTCTAGGAGGGTGGGGCACCTCCTCTCACTGCTTCACTGATGAGGTCCCTGCCAGGTTGTAATGGTTCGCTCAATAAAACTTGCTTTTGCATTTCAGTAAGTCAGTCTCCCTGGTGGTCTTTTGGAGGCCCCATGGACTGGGTATAATATGCTGAGTAATGATTTAATCTAAATACTTCCAATATAGTATTCCTTAAAATAGTTTGCAATGATTTTATTCTTCTGAGTTGTAGAATAGAATGTATCTTAATTGAACATATTTCCTGATACAATGCGGAAAAAGAATGTTTACAAAACTAGAGAGAAAAGCAACACAAGACTCAGACCAGAAACTATATCCCTGGAGTATTTTTCTCTTTACAATCTTAAATTTTATAGAAAAATACTCAAGCTGACCTTAGAAGAAAAGGGAAATATGTTATAATACCTAACCTTGCTATCTGATTTACAAGTGTGAAAATACAATACTGCCACTGTTTATTGCAAAGAAACCAAAACTGTATGTTTTGGATGGGAGAACTTTTTTCCCAGGAGCAGCAAATGTAGAATAAATGAGTATACACAGGACAGTAAGTATTGCCAACATTGATATTGGTATGTTTGAGGAGTTGGCCTTGATGTAAGCATTAATGTAAAACTGAGAATAGGCAAAAAAACAATCTATCACACATGTAACTCTTATGAAGTAAAAGTCAAAATCATACTGAAAACATATGGAAAATGCAGAATGTTCTCTAGTCTGCTAGTATATTTTATATGTTCTTTCCCATTTTATTTGTGCATTTTACTTCCCATTACTTCTTTCTTTTATGCCCTCTTAACATAAGAAAGCATGTGTGTATACATATTCAATCTCTACTAAGAGAAAGAGAGTAGAAAAAATGTGTCTATTCAGTTATCTAAAAGCACATTCATGAATGACTGAATACATTTTTGTAGTTCTTATAATTGTGGTATTAAAATCCCTTTTGGTGTAAGGAACTTGTATAACTAATATTATTGAAGATCCTGTTCATATTTCTGCTAAGATGTAGGGAGTTGCTTCTCTACTGGAAACAGTTTTAATTTCCTTATTACTGTTATCCTGGGTGTAACATACTAAAAAGAAGTCTGAGTGGATAGCTTGAAATATGTACTAAGTGCCAACTCTAAAATAAGCACTGTTCTTGACCCACAATGTCCAACAAAATTTTCTGCTGTGATAAAATGTCTCATGTGACTGTTATTTATACAACAAATGTAATTAAGTATTTAAAATATGTATTGCCAGAAATTGAATGTTTGTTTTATTTATTTTTGATAAATTAAAGAATCATGGCATATCCATTTTTATATATTTTTTAAATTGAATTAGTGACAATATCATACATATTCCTGTCTTAAAATATCCTTTATTCTGTAGGGACCAATCTTGCAGTAAGTGTTTGATCAAAAGTAAGACCCCAGCCCTCTAAGAGGATATATATATCTTATATCCAAAGAGTCCGGAATGTAATATTGAGTTGGAAGCGTCACCCCAGCCCCTTCCTCTGGGAGTTGCCTTGGCCTGGACTCCACCTCCAGGAAACCCATCAAGCAGTGACAACTACCCAGGGAGGGCCAAAAAGCCCTCCAAGCACTGACCCCTTCCCAGGGAGGTTCAGAACCACTCCCACAGGCTATTTAGGCTCACACTGGAAAAGGAACATGTGGTTTCCTTTTTGTATGTCTCCCCACCATGTTCCCATGCCATCTGAGAGTGAGCGTGGCCTTCATTAAGTATGAAAATTTTTGATTTGATCGAATCTGTTCTAATGGGAGATATTTTGCATCGAGAAGAGGCCAGTCTTAAGATTTTTTTTCTAACAGTAAGGATAAAATCAATACATTTGCAAAAGGAATTGGAATGAAGGTACGGTTTTAATATGACATAGTATACATAATGTTAGAAAAACATGAAGGATTTGAATTTTTAATAGTGATAAATTAGAAAACAGTTTTAGATGGAAATAGTGACCATTTTGGATTTGTAGTTCAGGGCTGTCTAAGTTCTTTTATATCTAGAATTAATAGAACCAAGACTTCTTAGCTCCACCAACATCTTATAGACTTAACAGTATTGTTTTGTATTTTGACTTATGTGACATTCTAAACATAAAGAAAAAAACTGACTCTGATTGTTTCTCTTGTGATACAGATCACTTTTGACACCTGATGAAAAAGTATTTCTCTCCATCCTGACATATATAATGAGTGGTTGGCAGCAGACATCTCTGGGTAATCTTGAATCAAATTGGTTCCTACACTATTTATCTGGAAAACTCACAAGACGAAGGATTGATCCATCCTCAAGAACACCTCTCCATATATTTCAGATGCCTTTAGCAAGGCTCCATTGAGCCCAGGGGTGTGTTTCTGCCTTACATCTGCTTTAAGTGCGGACTCTGAGAGCATATTCACTCAGTAAAATTCATTGCCTCTTTCATCTAGCACAGCAAAAAAACACTTGGATTTGCCAGTTTACAATAAAGGGAATTATGAAAGAAGTAAACAAAGAGGTACAGGCACAAAGTGTTCCAATGTTCACACCAATTTCTAGTGTGATTCAAGTACTTCCACAACCATCCATATGTTCTGCTATTTAAGTGTTCCTTGGACTCTGTCTTTTGTTTTTCATGCATGATGTCACTAATGTTTGATAAGATGGCAAAGACTACATCAATTGCCTTGCCAAAGTGAATGGAGAGGGTCTACCAGACATCAGTCATATACAAAGAACTATATGTTGATTTACATATTTTAAAAACTAAATATGTACTTTACTATTAAACCTGGTATTGTGATTCAGGCATGAATTCTCATCTACTCAAGAAGCAAAAGTGACATTTAGTCTGAATAAGGTAGAAACTTGAGGGTTTTTGCTCAGTGAGCTTACTTAGCATGGACTAATCTTTTGTGTAAACCTGTAATCATTTCAGAATGCTTGTACATCTTCAAGATGAGTTGGGTCATAAACTGTAAAAGCATATATTTAGTACACCATTTCTAAAAACTAAAAAGTTCTATGGATACAATAATACAATATTGAACTAGATAAAACCAACACCACACATACTTTCAACACCATGCTGCTTTTTTTTCTAGCCTGGTTTCTATTTTATTTCAAGAATGTAAAACCATGACCTTGTTTAAACAAGCTAATTGGATAACACAAAATTTTTCAAATTTTGTTAATATAGAAATGTTTTTAAATGGCAATTGTATTAAGTTCCACCTACCAATTTCACTTGTAATACATTATACATTCAAGAAGTATATATCATTACAATGTTTCTAAAGCAGAATTGGGGGAAAAGTCTAGGTATGCAAGGAAGAGAGGCTGACAAAAGTCACAACTTGTGTAACTCCAGACAAAGAATACCTTGGGAAGTGAGCAAGCAGAAGGCTTTGCTTGTAGAGATTAGGAAAGGAATGAATTATGAAGTAAACTGTAATACAGATGTACATCTGTTTCAGGGCAATTTTGCAAAGATGAGAAATATTCCTTCTCACACTCAATGTGAGTTCATCATGGAGCTTGGCACCTATGACAAAACAGAAGAATAGGTTTTATTGTTTGTGATTCTTGTAGGGAAAGGGATCGTAGTCATTAGGCTGGATCAGAACTTGCTGAAAGGAAAGAAATACAGAGATGGGCTTGGCTTCTATTGCATGAAATTAATCTGTTTGAGTTGGGTGAGTTGAGGCACATCTGAGTTTCCTTAGCAAAAAAGGAGCAGAAGTTGTTTCATAGGTGATCTGTGTTTATCGCAGAAAAGGAAGAGGGGCTTGAAAGCGTCATATTCACACGTGAAACCAACTGAAGCTGTTGATGCTCTATATCATGAACTACTAGAATATAATATGGAGAGATGAGCTGGTGAATGATTTTGATTTTGTTTTTTGTCATTGTTGTTGTTTTGTTTTTCAATAATTGGTATTTTGCCAAGTCTTTTACTGTAGAGTTCTTTCTAGAACAAACTGCTTAATTGTCTTATATCTCCCTGTCTTTAAAGATCATGCAATGTTCAAAGAACAAATTTCTGTGGTTGAACACAGGTTAAAAAGCACAGAAAAAAAAAGAACAATTGTTGTTTCACAACAACATCTGGTACTTACACTGTGTGATTAGAGGCTGTTTTAGCTATTTGTTTGTTTGAGTAAAAATAAATGACTAATTATTTGAAGCATCCTTTGTAAACAGATGTCGGATATTGCATATGTAGCTGAAAAGCTACTTTTGTTTCATTTGATAGCAGTTTAACTCTAAAAGAGAAAATGATGCTTTGGAATTACAAGAATGATTATTTCAGTAGGAATTTAAAATATAGCAAATATATATATATATATATATATATATATATATATATATATAGAGAGAGAGAGAGAGAGAGAGACTGTTATGTCACGGCTAAAAATTTAAATTGCCAACAGAAACTAACAAAATATTGAAACGCTGTATCAGTTACACAACAAACACAGACATTCTAAAACTTTCTCCATAAACACCCTGCTGTTTGCAGGTGGATGCATGATAAATATCATCTAATTGAAACATTTTACAACCATTTTTATGCTTTAATTTATGGTTGAAAATGTGCATTCCCTCAGCAAGCCACTTGACATTTACAAGTGGAGAGAGAACCTGCCTCCCTTATTGCTGCTGATATAAAATGACAATAATCAAGAGTGCCTAGGAGCTTTGCAATGAAATGGTGACCTCCAAACTGACAATGAAAAGGGGGTTGAAATTATTTCCTATAATAAATCATTGCAATGAATATTCTAAAGTGTGTTAAACAAACAAAAGAGAAACTTCATTAAAGGACAAAGTGTGCTCAATCTAAAGTATTTTCCACTTTCTATTCTTGTCTCAATACCAAATCAAATCAAAACAAAACAATAACAACATCAAAAAAATAACCCTAGTCTCAGTCACTCATTTTGCTCTACCTTTTTGCTTTAAGTTAGCATGTAATTGAATAATAGCGATGTCATTTCATTGAGCACACTTTGTGATTAATATTTCTTTTTTATTTTTTCAAGCAAGCAAAACATGACTGTGGTATAAATAGATGTTACACATTTTAATTCTCAATGAAGTCAGTGCCAAGTTTATTACCTGAATAATAAAGCACATGTGAGATACTTCATATATCTCAGATTCCTCACTAAAGCCTACCTTGAAAAATAAGAAATCATATTAATTTCATAATCTATATAATTACATCTAGGTTTTGAAAACAATATAGTATAATATTAACACATATTGAAGCTATAAAATATTTTAAAGGTCATACAAAGAAAACTATTTTAAAAATAAGCATTTTTTTTCTGTTTCAATTTTTTTTTTCAGTTTAACCACAGTTCTTATCAATCTATACATATTCCTACCATTGCCTCTGCTGTTATATCCTGCTGGGGTCAAAAAGGCCAAATGGTCAATGTATTACAAAGCAGTACAGAATGGTTTACCAGCTACAGTTGTTCAAGGAAACCATAGGAAACAGTTATGTAATGAGTGATGACTCTATTACTCTTACTTAGAGATGATGTATTTCTAAGACAAGACAACATTACAAATTGATACAAGAGCCTCTGTCTTAAACCTTCATAGTCAAACTCATTGTCAGTTCAGTTTGCAACAGTCATCTCAATGCTTCAAAAAATTTATGAAGAAACTGATATTGCATAAGGCAAAAATATATTAATAAAAGATAAACGAACGTTCTATTTCAGAGAGAGTGCTATGTGACTGGAATGTACCAGAAGGTAGGTGGAGTTCTGGAAGCATTCCACTATAATTTGCTGCATGAATATTTATCACATCATATTCTTTACAAGCCATTGGCTTTATAACTGTTGCAGCAATAATAAGGTTATATGGGACTATTGTTACAACCTGTTAAAAGATATAGTAGTGGTAGTTATCTGTCATTCTGCATCTCAATTTAGACAAATAAGGAATACCAGTATTTTGCAAGTGACCTTTGGGAATATTTTATTAGTTTAAAAGATTTCAATTTAAGCTGAGAAATACATTTTGCCCCTTCTTATTTTCTTCATTTTAATCTACATGTCTAGTGAAGGCAATTCTGGTGCCAAAAATTAATAGAAAGAACTTAATTTCAAAGAAAATTTGGTTTTATAGAGAAAATAAAATTCATTATGTTAAGTTGTAGCTTGTGAACTATGTAATTAAATAACAGTAAACCATATCAAACTCAGCATACTTTGCTTCAACAATGTTTTCATAAGCACCATGGTCAAAGGCAACTCAGTCAAGAATGGATTTCTTTGCCTGTGACTTCCAGGTAGCAGGGTTACGTGATGAAAATTAGGGCAAGGACTCATGCCAGATACTCGGAGGCAGGTACTGAAGTAGAAACATTGAAAAACACTGATTACTTACTTGCTTCCTACTTTTGCTAATCAAGCATCCTACAATCACCTACAAAGGTATGGCTCCACTCTCAGTGGTCTGGCATAAGATCCATCAGCAATCAAGAAAATGCCCTTCCACATGCCCATAGGCCAATCTGATGAAATCAATTTCTCAAATGAAATTCCCTTTTCCCAGGGATGTCAAGTTGATCACAAAGAACAGCCATCATCATGTGGTACATTGATAGTCATAGAGTCAGTAAATGCTGTCTGTCTACAGTCACCAATCCCTCAGGTATACCTCTCAAGCATTGTTAATTCATCAGAGCATTTTTGATAATTCCAGGTTTCACCTATGCTTTAACAGAATTCTAAATGTTGTGTAAAAATGACAAGGTATTTGCCAGAAAATTAGTTAGGCTTTAAATAACACTAGTTCAATAAAATGGTACTTGTAGGTTCCCCTCCAAAATTCTTGACTTTAGAAGCCCTGGGTAGTTGCCCAGGTTTCCAGTTCCAGGTATAATTTCCCTCTTTTTGAACTGGTCTTCAGAACTGTTGGTTACTGCAACAAGGGAGTTGTGCTATCATGCTACACTCTTAGGCTTATTGCGCTGTCCTGGTCATTGTTGGGGTCCATAGCATAATAGCTGGTTTGGACTATTAGAGAATTCCTTCCCTAGAAGCTTGCCTGTTGCCTTCTGGTACCAAGAAATAGAGTCCTCCAGAAGAAGGTTTTCAAATCAGTTCCCACTTAGAGGCTTCTTGGCCTTGTGTCTGCAGTGTGTAACGTCCTTAGCAAGAGAAACTTATTTTGACTTCTGGAGGCTATCCAGAGAAATAGTCTGTAATGTTTTGGAAGTCTGTGGATAATGCTAATAACAAACAACTAAAAAGAGGAATTCTTACTTATGTCTGAGTGCAAAGAATGTTTTTTGTAGAATCCTTCAGACAGAGAGTTTGAAATGAAAAAAAAAAGAATATTGGTGTTTCTTGAAGAGAAATGGAGGAGTTAAAAAAATTAAAATTAAATATGTAAATTTTATTTTAATAAAGTTAAAAATAATCATATTGTTTCATGACTGATAATGATCTTTTTTCTTACAAGCTATGGCTGTTATTTATTGAAAAATTTCAATTAAAATACAGTCATGTTTGTTTATAAAAATGATTTATTTTGTACATTGTTTTAGAAAAATATAATTTTATATGATTTTGTATAGTCAAAACAATGTTCATAAATTTTATGTTTATTTGCATGGTTAAATAATCTAAGGTTGAGGATCGATCTGACAAATAAAGACTAGAATAGTCAAAAGGCAGATGGGAATTATTAAATACAAATATTATCTTCAGTCACAATGCTTCAGTCTCTGTGGATCGTCATATGTGACAGGTGACTGTGAGTGTCTTGCTCAGAGAAAAAAGCTATTACATACATTTTACTGAACAGCTGGAAGAGCAATTCTTAGAAGAGGTATCAATAATAGAATACACTGTTGGAAGCAATTCAGAATCTTATGCATATAGATAATCTTTCCTAGAATTCTGTAGCCTATTTTCTTGAATTTTCATAAAGAAGGGTGACATATTGTAATCTTAAAATGCATAGGAGAGGGGAATTGGAGCTGGAACTGAGAGGAGTGGAGGGAGGGGAGACTGTGGTTGGAATGTAAGAGGATTGTATGACCGAAGAATAAATACAAAGAAAAATAATATGTACTTCACTAAAACAAACAAAATAAACAAAAGCAAAATCAACAACAAAAGGCACTTTATCTGTAAGATAGCCTTTGAAATAAAGTAAGGTTTAACACTCTTGATAGTAATAACGTTTGAGGCATCGAGTCATGCTTTAAAAAGGTCATTTCCTTAACACACACACTATATTTCACAGGATGATAGGTGAAACTTCATGCAGCGAAATGAATATTGCAAGAGGCTCTGACACAGCACACCAGAAACTACGTGACTGTGGAAAATGACCTCCCACTGAACAAGCAAGCACACAAATACAAGTAATTGTTCTGTCTATTGAGCCTTACCAATTTAAAATTAACTTCTGACTGACCTCTGACTACTAAATGAAGCAAATGTGATACATTTTTCGCTTTGTTCTTTCCATCTGTCACAATGGAATACACTCAACAAAATGACGAAATCTCTAAAGAGGGGCAATAGGTAAATAATACTGGAGGAAAAAAAGTAGTTGTCTCTGCTTCCAGGGCTCTGACCAAGCTTCAAGTGCTGGAGAAGTGATCTATCATTCAGCATTTACACCTAAATGTAGACTGAAGTAAGAGCAAGAATGAAAATACCCAAAGGGTCTGTCTGTATATAGATGATTAAAATATTAGTGTGCACTGGGGAAAGGGAAGAATTGAACACTGCTCTGTTGTAGAGTTTCCTATGGGGAAAGAAAGAACTGAGCGACTCTGGTGGAATGGGCTTTGAAATGCCACTGTCATGAGCACAACTAATAATGTTTCCTGAAACCTGACTCATAAATTCTCTTGTGTTGTTTTCTTCCTCTTTTGTTGAACAGTGACTTACCACGTACACCCCAAATTAATGCAAAGCCACAAAATCAGAATTTTCTTGAGCAACTAACTCTACTGTAAATGACCTGCTGTCTACTATGACCGAGAAGACACAATTAGTATCATCTGGCTGTAGACAAGAACCATTGTGGGGTTTAGGAGAAAATCTAATGCCAGATAAAATATCTACATTTTTTTTAAAGTGCAAGATGCTCTTTGAGACTCTCATAATCTCTGCTGGAGAGACCGAGAGAAAGTTCTAGCGCAGACTGAATTGCATAGCAAAAGCTTATTTGAAAAGTAAGGAAAAAAGAAAATAGAAAAAAATCAATTAAAATTTGTCTTAGAAATTGAATATTTAAAGTCTAGCAACTAGGGGGGAGGAGGCAGATAGAGAGACTCAGATAAACCTGAACAACTCCTTCAACAGAACAAATATAATAATTTATTTTTATTTATTCTCACATACTTAGGTGCACACACAAACATAAAGAGTATATGAAACAGATAAAAAGAATTATGAGTTAAACTTCCATTTCATAATATTGTATAGTTTACTTTAACTTCAGAATTTTACTGAAAATGTTTAAGTTCTTCATATATCTATATTAAACACTGTGAAGACGCATTGACTGATCTATACATGTTTTGATTATTGAATACTTCAAATATATAATAATTATTAATATTTAAAAACTGAAATATCAAGAGTTATTCTTCAATATAATTTACTCACAGCTACATGCTATTCATATATATATATTATTACTACAATCAAAATGTCCAATGTATTTTAAAAATATCAATATTTGTATGTATTTTCTTTCAATTTTAGTGAAATCCAAACTGGAAATGTATTTTAATATATACTATTATATCGTTCATGTAGATGTTACTGCTTCAATTTTTTCTTCTCTTTGTTACAATAATATCATAAAAAATATCTTTGTACTTTAAAGATGTGACATGTATTTTATTGCATAGTGCTGACTGACTTTCATATTTAAAATATAGAAGATTGTAATAAAAGAGTCTATAGATCAACAAAACAACAATAGGAATAAAAATTGAATTTTCTAGGGACAGGATATTAATAAAAAATGGTGGCTATTTAATTCGTGACAAAACATATTGGTAATATTCCTGGGTAAAGACTGATCTGCTGTGAATAGTAATCAAAGGGATAAGCGCATAGAGTCCTTAATTCTCTTTGGATTAAAATAATAAGAATATGTTAGTGTTACTTTATAAAAAGATTATAGATATAATGCAGCCATATTTTATATTAGTTTATATTAGTAACTTTAATGTGAAATTTGTAAAGAAATTTTGGTATACAAGAAATTATTTCTACAAAAATAATGGTATTAATAAATAATGTACATTGTTATTTATTATTTTATTATGTTCTTAGACAAGTGGTAAAATAAAGCTTGCAAGAAAAATAATGAGGATCCTTTGTAAATTTTGCTACCTATCATCAAAGGTTATACATCCTTTATAGTGTCAAATGATAAATTTGGTGACTTTATGCTCTGATACATTAATGATTTCATGCGTAACTTTATATTGTCTTTAAAATAATATTTGACAAAAACATACACCTTTATTATTATAGTTTTTAGTGTGAAATAATATATATATATATATATAAAACTCATTTTAACAATTTTAAGTCATTATATTTTAAAAAGGAATTTATTCATGATAACAAAGAAAACTTGAATTTTCTAGAAATGTTTTTAAACAACAAATTAGAGTATCACTAAATTATAGTAATATTTGCAAAGCAAATTGCTACTTTAATTTATTTTAATGTATTTAAAATAAAAAAAAATATACGTGGTTAATTTTGATATTCTGTGGAAGCAAAAGATCATATTTTTCCAGTGAATTATAATTGGGTGTATCAACCATGCTTCAAGATGGCACAAGAAGGAAAAAGTGTCCACATTATGTATTCTGTCAAGAAGCAGAGAAAGATGGATGCAGATTTGCTACTGAGTCCCTTTCTCCATTAATATAATCCTGGGCCTTATGTCTGTACTTTTTGATATAACTTATTGCAGGCAACTTTTTATAAACAACTAGAACTAATGTCAAATGGTCCAGAATCCCCTGCTGACCAAGTTCCCTACCTAATTCAATACATCTTACTTTTATTTTTAAATTTTATTGACAATAGATTTTTCTTTTATCCCACACAAGTCTGCATATAGGTTATGACCGTGAGCTTGGTGTTTCAGTGGGAATCTTAACAATGGGAACAGGTATATCTCTGACTCTGACTTTTAACTGATCTTGGAACTCTTCCTCTGGTACCTAACATGACTACAAGTTTGACTATTATAGATGATTATATATTAACCAATATTTCTTATATATCTTAATATATAATAAACACAATATCTTAATCAAGAGCATATATATATATATATATATATATATATATATATATATATATATATATAACAAAATTGACCTTAAATTTGTATTAATAAACCAAAATCTATACCAGTGCAAATTATCCATCTCTATAGCATATTTCTCTTTTTTGTCTAACAGACCTGTTCAGTGGTGAGATTGGGGTGTTAAAGTCTCCCATTATTAGTGTGTAGGTTTGACTTCTATTTTGTTAGATATTAGGATAGAAATAACAGCTTGTTTCTTAGGTCCATTTGATTGGGAAACTTTTCCCAAGCCTTTACTTTGAGGTGGTGTCTATCTTTGAGATTGATGTTTGTTTCTTCTATGTAAGAGAAGGATGGATTCTGTTTTTGAATCTAATTTGTTAGCCTATGTCTTTTTATAGATGAATTTGTCTTTTCCTCCTTTTCTTTATGGATTTTTTTATTTCCTCAGACATTCTCCTAAAGTTATTGTTTAGGCTATTTTCTTCTGCTTCGTCTATATTTGTTTGCTCAAATCTTGCTGTTGTAGGGTCACTAGATTTTACTTGTGTCATGTTGCTCTTTGTTGTGTTGTGTGTGTTCTTACCTTTTCTTCCCATATTTTCCTCTGATTGATGCAGTTGGTGCTGTCTGTGATTCTGGTGATCAATCTTCAAGGTGCCAGTGGATCCAAAGCTCAAATGGTTGCTCCTCTTAGTGCAGTCAAGGTCACAATTCCAGTTACCCCTTTTGTCACTCCATGTTCCTGGAGGTCCCTTGTTTGTTTAGGTAAGATTGTATCTTTCTGGAGGGTTTTGCTCTGCTCCTATGGAGTTCGCTGTCTCAGGCCTGCCTCAGTCTAGGTCACTGACTCAGTCCTGTTTCCATAAATGTCCCTGGTCTGGGTCCACTCCTGTGGAGGCTCGGACTAGCAGAGATCCTGGATCAGGCCTAGTTCTTTGGAGCTTCCAGATTCATGCCCGGAACTGCAGAGATCCTGGAACAGTACTATTCCGTCAAAGGTCCCAAACTCACTCTCAGACCCACAGAGATCTCTCCGCTATAGATACTTAGATACTGATACAAATTCAAATTATATTTGCTGTACTGAATATGCTCCTATTTCTGTTTACAATATTTGTACTTCAGTGTAATTGTTTTGTCATATTGCATGCATGCATGTTTCTACCTATGATTAAGACATTTTGTATATTGGTACAATTTTAGGATATAATTATCATATTGTACTAAACATTTCTACCTCTGAGAAAGATACTCATATATTGTTTACATTTTAAGGTCATTGTCCGTATTTGTTGCACAGTTGTTTAAAGACTGCTTAATATTCTAATATGAAGTCTTAGTCTTTAAGTTATACAAGTACTAAGTATTATAGGTCAATCATCATCTGTGTTTGTCATACTTACATTTAGATTAATCAAGTTCTCTGAAACATTTTGGAAGCTGCTTGATTGCACTTCCTGCCTAATCAAGTAATATTATCTCCTTTCTCAGGTCTTCATTGGGATTGAAGATGAGATAGTCATTGTTTCTTTGCTCTTATGACTTAGCCAAGCCATTTCTGATAGAAGACTTAGACTCCTTAGGAAAGAATAATGATCGAAACATTTAACATATATTTCTTGCTTATTATTGTTTATGCTGGTTCAAATTCTATATTTTATAACTGATATCTGTTCTAATTGTATATAGTTTTGTATTTGGTTTCAAACTCTCTTATTTAGAGAATGGGGAAAATTCTGGGGAACCTCCTTCAGCCACTAGACTGGAGAGGCTGGACCAGGTTGGGCATAGCCTTGAATAACAAAAAGGTTCAAGTTCGTCACCATTTTCTCTCTCCTTTCTCACCTGGCTGCTGGATTGGGTTCCTGTTCCCCATTTTTTCTGAGGACTGTGATCTGTGAACCACCGCTAAATAATGAACTCTTTATTATATTCAATTCTGAGCTAGTGTGGGACTATTTTATTTGCATTCTTCTACAGTCACAACTCTGAATTTTTAAGCATTCTCTACACTTTACAGTAATTTTACTGCCTAGTATCATTGAATTCTAAGTCAGTCAGTTTGAGGCTATGATACAGCAGAGCTACAATAGGAAGTGACTCATCCATGGTCAATTAAATGGTAGTCTTTGATTATGAAATAGCTAATTTATATAATGTAAGGGTTTCTTTTCCCATGGAAATGTTGCATAGAAATATTTGTATCATGAAAGCTAATGTAAAAGCCAAATAAAATAAAGTTTTGACACAGACAAGTACTGCACAAGTACTAGATAGATTATTCATATAGGATATAGAATTGTCTTTTTTTAAAAAATCCTCATTGGGAAATATTAGAAGTATTGTGATTAAACAAATAAAAACATTATTTCCCACCTGATGGAAATGGATACTTAAAGCTGCTCATGTATAATTCGTCAAGAATACCTTCAATTTCATCACAATATATTTATTAGATATCTGAAATAATAATAAAAATTTAGACAGATTATAGCATTTCCCTGTGCATATATGTTAAAGAAAATCTACATCGTTAATTAAAAACAAGTTTAGCCTGTGAATATGTTGAAATCCTATGGCTGGATATCTATGGAAAGATTTGGTGAATGGATAGAATATTATCTGTGACTTACATACCCAAATACATTTATTTGTTCATTTAAAAACAATGTTGTTAAAATATACAAGTATGCTTATCTGGAGTTTTCTTTGAATTTGAAAAATTGCTGAGATATCACTGAGTCTCTTCCAATTTGAAACCTTAAAATTAGGTGACACAAATGTAAATGAGATTTGCTTATTCTTTAATGAGAATCCTCAGTTCTACATTTGTTGGTTCAAAAGCTAATGTGGGGAAATAACAGACCTGAGTCTTTAATGTGGCAGGAAATGCAAAATAAATTACCTGATTGTGTAACAATGGAGATTCTGACAGTTGAGCAGAGAAGTAATGAGAATTTATCTTGTTTTTTTTATATGTCTGTGTGTGTGTGCTTTGCTTCAATTGGAGTATTTCAGCTCCCTTTTCTTTTTAGAGTTTGCTGCCCATATTTCTGCTTTTTTATTTTATTTAAGTAACATCTTTTAGATACTGATCATCCATTTTCCCCTCCCTCCTCTACTTCGATCTAACTTCTTGTCTAACTCCTTCCCCATTGACTCTTCCTTCATTCCATTCAGAAAGGGGCAGGTGTCCCATGGGCCTCAAATTGAGGCAGAACCTATGTCCTCCCCTTGTATGAAGGGTGGGAGAAGTAATCCAGCAAGGGGAACAGGTCCCCAACAGCTAGCTAAGTGCCATGGACTGGTCTTGTTCACACTGCTAGATGCCTTAGCAAGAGAACAAGTTACAAAATTTTCGCACACTTTCAGAAGGCCTAGGTTGGTCCCATGCAGGCTCCCTAACTATTGTCCATATTTCTAAACATTATCTTCCATTTCTGAGTGCGCCCTACCTACTTCATATTTTCATGGATTTCATGAGACTTATAGCACTTATGTTAAGAATGTCTAAGCAGGTATTTTAAGTTTTCTTGATTTCCAACAACAGGACATAATTTATATATCATGTATAGAGTCTAGTTAACCAGTATGGTCATTAAAAATAACTCTAAGCTCTTAAAATATTTAATATTATACAAATGATCATTTATGTTGGGAACCGTGCAGCCTAGTCTCAGATAAGCATTTGACTACCTGTCTAATGAATTACCACAAGCAAGGCACCTGTGGTAATGGACTCTCACTTGGTAAGGAGCATTAAGACACAGGACAGTGTAGGAATTGACAAAATTTATGCAGCTTGCAGGCTCTTTTGCCTCTTGTTATCTTGATAATTCTTTGGGTGGTTTTTAGTTTTATTTTGTCAGTCTCATATGCAATAGCTGTAATTTTCCCTGGAAAATTGTACCTTTTGAATTATTTTTCCCTAAGATTCAAAAGGGGGCTAATGTTTTTCACATCTGTAATCTTGAATTATTTACTACAGCTCCTAATCCTGGGAGAGATAGTTAGGTACATATGAGAATACAACACTTGGGGCCTTAACCGTGTCTCACAGTTCTGGAAGGTAGTGTAGGGTGTGCATAATCAGAATAGGGAAAAGGCCTCAGGAAATCACAAAACAAAGCAACAAACAAACAAAAAACCCAAAGATGGCCTGAGCTATTCAGGACCGCTGGAATGCGGTACACTTGGTGATCAGAAGTTATTCTTCTTGCCTCAGGACCTGAGCACAAGCCGAGGATGCAAATGTGTTGTGCATTTATGCATATACAAAATAGTTTGATAAAATTTTGGTGGAGGTATAAATATATGATAAACTTCATTAAATAGTATTGTAGAAGTTTTGTGTTCTCTCAATGAAAATTTATTAAGTGATTACCAGTTATAAAAATCTGTTCATTTCTCTTTTTTATCTAAAGATTGTTCTGTACAACCCACAAATATTAGAAGAAAAAGCATATATGAATATCTAAAACTGTTACATTTATATAGACAGTCAATTTTAGATGTATGAGAAAAAACATTTCTAAAAGTATTTTTTTTTTCAGTGCTTTGCAGGACAAAGCCCAGTTAACGTACATTCATGACAGTCTAAGTAGGACTTCCTCTAGCGGTTTTGGAATCTTAACTGGGAACTAACAGATTCATGGCATCCAAGCAGGACAGAAATCGAGGACCCACCCATGTTAAGCAGAGCCATGGGTGATAAAGATATTTAAGTACTGGCATAGATGTGATGGTTAACAGACACAGAAGTTTTTAAAAGGAAATACCAGAAACACTTAGGTATCATTGTGGGTGCTTAGAACAATTGCCCTTTGTGGTCTTTTAACAGAAATATGTTTTCATGGGTTTTGAAGTTATTATCTTCAACTGGTTGCTAAGCAATCTCCTTGAGAACTCCATCTAGTTCCTGAGGGACACCTACCAGGATTTCAAGTAATAAAGAGAAAAAACATAGCTCAGAATGAATTAGGGAAGTAGGATATCTTTCTCATGAACCAATCTTGTCTGATAGTCTCAGGAAATATCTGGAGAAAATAATGAAATCCAATCCGAGGCCATATACATTCAGACCTTAAGTTTGGGACTTTGTCACTTTGCCTGTTGAGAGTGATGGGGTGGGGAGAGGTGTGTTTTTGTCAACTAAAATTTTGACAGAATCAATTTTTAAAATATTGATTGTTTTTATATACATATTAAATAAATATTTATATAATATAGCAATCATGCATATTTATATATTTTCTAATTTCACATGTATGTTGTGAATATGTAAAAGTCATCAATCTTGCAAAACATGGTATATAGAATGTTGTTATTGGCAAATTCAATATTTTATATGATGAAGCTAAAATTTCTCATTACAAAATGTGCTTCTAAACATTGCGTGATTGCTACTACTTTGACATCAGACATGATGGACATTGCTTGACAGTCTTTTTCTCTTTAATTTAAAATAGATTTTGAATACATTCTATTCTGGTTATGGTTCCCCCCCCCTACTCGCTCCAGATCTTCTCAACCTCATCACCCACCCTATTCAAAACCTATTCTTTTTTCTCTCTTAATAGAATACAAATGAGTATTAGAGAATTAAATAGTAGTAGTAATAGTAGCAGTAATATAATAAAAAACAAACAAGAAAGGATAACAAATTAAAAAGTATAAGAGGCACCAAATAAAAAGCACAAAAATACATATATTTTTCAGAGATGCATACATTTGCATGCACAGATATCCTATGAACTGAAATTAATTATAATATCTGCAAAAAGGACCTGTAAGGTATAAAAACATTCTGATAAAACATCATGAGCTATGTGAGATACGGAATCTCCAGAACTGTCACTGACTTATTTTGTTTTGGACATTTACAGTTGAACATGGGGCTGGCCACTTAGAGTGGTTTGTGTACCCAGTGACAATCCATTGGAAAAAGCTTTTTTTTTTAATTGTCAGTAGTTATCACCTAGATAGCTTCAGGGTTAGATGGAGGCATGTGTGCACTTCCTTTTCAGTGTTGGCCCTTAACAATAAGTGTTTAATTTAAATATAAGAAAAGGTATGGCAACGGTGAGGACATGTGGGGGGAAGAAAGATATTGTCCCCATTTCTCAGCCATTCTTTTAAGATTTAGCATTGCTTATTAAACATTAGATTAATTTATATGAAATTTGAAAAATTTGAACATGTCATTAGTATTCTTTACCTTGTATTTTACAACTTCCTACTGAAAAAATATTCCCATTGATATTAATTATTTCGGATTAATTTGAATAATTAACATGACCTCTATCTTAAATTGCCTATTAAAAAATAATTTGTGAAACTATTAAAATGTGGTCTTAAGCTAGACATGTCTATTATTTAGTCATTAGGCAATCAAACAAATCAATTAAGCTCATATTCTGCATATATTATAGGGTGATAACATAATATACATGAAATAACAAACAACAATGAAATTAATACACTCATATAACTATTTCTTAATTATCCCCATGCTTATTCAATCTTATTTGTATGAACCAAAGAATATTGGGACAATAATTTTTTACATTAAATTTTTTAATTGATTTTATTGAGCTATACATTTTTATCTGCTCCCCTCAATCCTCTCTCCTCCCCCTTCAGCCCTCTCTCATGGTGTTCATACTCCCAATTTACTCAAGAGATCCTATATTTTTCTACTACCCATGCACATTAGATCCATATATGTCTCTCTTAGGATCCTCATTGTTGTATATGTTATTTTTTTCTGCTGTGTAGTACTCCATTGTATAAATGTACCACATTTTCCTTATACATTCTTTGGTTGAGGGATATTTAGGTTGTTTCTAGATTCTGGCTATGACAAACAATACTGCTATGAGCATAGTTGAGTGTTCGTCCTTGTAGTATATACACAAGTTTCCTTTGAGTTATATACCCAAAAGTGGTATTGCTGGGTCTTGAGGAAGACTGTTTCCTAATTTTCTGAGAAATCACCATACTAATATCTAAAGGGGCTATACTAGCTTGCACTCCCACCAACAATGCAGGAGTGTTTCCTTTACCCCACAACCTCTCCAGCATAAGTTGTCATCAGTGTTTTTGATCTTGGCCATTCTTACATGTGTAAGATGGAATCTCAGAGTTGTTTTGATTTGCCTATCTCTGATAGCTAAGGATGTTGAGCATTTCCTTAAGTGACTTTCAGTCATTTTAGATTCTACTGTTAAGAGTTCTCTATTTAGGTCTGTACTCCATTTTTTTAATTGGATCATTTGTTCTTTTGATGGCCAACTTCTTGAGTTCTTTGTATATTTTGGAGATCAGATCTCTGTCTGATGTAGGGTTTGTAAAGATCTTTTCCCCTTCTGCCGTTCTGTCTTATTGACTGAGTCCTTTGCTTTACAGAAACTTTCTAAGTTTCAGGAGATGGGACAATAATCTTAAATAACACATTATTTCTAAATATTCTGCTTGTACCATCAAAAGCTTTCAAATGTGTATACTCATATATTTAATCAAGTTCAATTTTCAGTGTTACATTTGGGAAATTTCTATTGAAAAAATTATAAAAATTGAAGCTTCTTTGTTTAGATTTTGTAGATCAATTGTTCTTAATTTTTAGACTTGTTTTTTTGTTCAATACAGATTCTTTCAAAATTTATTTATTTCAGGTGCAAAAGAAAAACATCAGAAGGAACTTGGCAGCAATACAACAATCACTATAAGTGATAAAACATGAACATCATGAGAGATACATTTAAAATTGTGTCTAAATCAGATTCAAAAGAACTTATTGTTTTTTTCTAAGTAGTAACAGTTTCTTTTCTTCTAATAGACAAAAAGCATTGCAGAAAAGGAAGATGGAATCAAGCTTCATGGCAATGACTCCAGTTTCACTCATGCTATTACTATTTGCCTTGAGTTTCTATTGCCGAATTTAATGATGATATCTTTTTAAAGGCTTGGAAATGACTTGTTGAAGAACCTCATCTTTCAAGCTGCCTGACACTTGTACTGACTCTTTAGAGATGACTAAAAGTAATTATTTTAACCAGAAAGAAATGCCTCTAAGCTTGCTGAATGAGTTTGGTCCAGGGAATCATATGGTATAGATAAAGACTCTGTATACATTAAGACCAATCTTCAAAACCTGGAAAAATTCTTTGATTATATAATGCAAATTATTTTTCTTTACAGTATCTAAACTATTCTATTATAAATTTGCATTCTGATTCATTTTCCTAAGAACAAAATGAGAGAACAAAAATTACACAGTAATGAACTCCAAAACAAAACATTTTGCACCAAGAACTTGATTGGTTTATATTTAAACAGCCTGCTCCAATGTATGGAGTCAAATTATTATGAAACTTTAAACTAATTTTCTTACTTGTGCTCTTTTTAAAATTTCTCTGTAAAGTACATGAAAATGACAAATGTTTAGTCACGCACACACACACACACACACACACACACAAGAAAGAGAACAGACTACTCCAAATTATCCTCTTATCTTCCTACATGTAAAATAGTACAAGTCATACAGTTACATACACATGAATAAACAAATTTTAAAAGATAATGGAGAATGAATCTGAAAAAAATGGAAAGATTTCATTGTAAAACGGTAGTGATCATAAGACTTTGGGTTAAGGTTTAATTAGGAAACATTAGACTTCAGAAAGAATTATATGTTTTAGAAGATGATAAATTTTGTAAACTTACAGGCATTGAAATTCATGATTCTAATATAACCTTTTTGGAAATAAGGAATAATAACTATAAACTGTGTTGTACATAATGACATTATAATATTTGAAAGTAGAAGTGACATGCTGACCTCTTTGCTCATATTCTCACTCCTCCCACTCTTCGACTGGACTTTCGGAGCTCACCACAGTGCTCTGCTATGGGTCTCTGCCTCTGTTTCCATCAGTTGCTGGGTGAAGTTTCTATGGAGACATTTAAGACAGTCATCACTTTGACTTACAAGGCAAGGCCATTTGGGGCACCCTATGTACTATTGCTTAGAATCTTAACTGGGTTCATCGCTGTGGATTTCTAGGAATTTTTCTAATGCCAGGCTGCTTGTTAGCCCCATAATGGTAACTTCAATCAAGATATCTCTTTTCTTGCTCTCCTTCTCAGCCTTTTCCACACCTCAACTATCCTATTCCCTCAAGTTCTCCTCCCCCTCCTCCATGATTCCAGTTTTGTCAGGAGATCTTGTCTCTTTTCTCTTCTATAGGAGACCTATACATCATGTTTCTGCTCTTCGGACTGGAGAGGGAGGGGAAGGGGGATGGGGGAAGGGAAGAGAAATGGGAGGAGGTGAAAAAATGTAATAATAATAATAATAGAATACAGGAAGGGGAAAAAAAAGAATTCACCTTGTTATTTAGTTCCTCTAGGATGGTGGACTAGAGGTCAAGACCGTGATGGGGACACTCACTGAAATAACTTACCTGAGCTAATGAGATCTCACCAACTCTGATCAGACAGGAAAGAAACCAGCATAGGACCACACTTTACCCTCTGTATGTGGGTAACAGTTGTATGATTGGTGCATACTCCAGGGCCATTGGCAGAGGCATCAGGATTTATCCCTACTAATAGTACTGACTTGTTGGAATCCCTTCTCTTTGGATGGATAACTTGCTCAGCCTAGATAAAGGGGGAGAGCTTTGGTTCTTCCTCAAAGCATTCTGCCTTATCCTCTCTGAGGGGTGGAAAGGGTGTAGGGTGGTGGCAATGGGATGAGGAGAGGGAGTGGGAACTGAAATTATCTTGTAAAATGAAAAAAGATAGTTGTTTTCTTTTTATTATATATATATAATATATATAATATCACATTTTAAAAAGTGACATCCTGAAACAGTGTCCAATATAGCCATAAAATAAATGTTAGCTCTGGGACTCTCCTCTCAAATTGAAGTGAACAATTTTCAAATTTATATAAACAAAATGGATTAAACAAAATAAATTAGCTTCACATCATCAAGGATTTTAAAGACATGCCTACTTAGATTTATACTGACATTTAAATATTAATGTTAATGTTGTTTAATTTGTTTAATGCTGATAGTTATCATTAGTAATTACCATGCCTACTGCTTTTAAATTCAATTCAAATAAAATTTGCAAATTAAATTATTATTTTGAACTTGAAAAAATATGAAAGTCAAAATTATATTTTATATACATTTATAACCTGAAGGAAGTACATTTTACTGATATGAAATGCATTCGAATGTCTGAAGTAGTATTAAATATGTCTGACTTCAGATAAATTTTCAATCTATAACAATATACAAGAAAAAATTGTCTAAAAGTTTAATGGATTATGTGAGTAATCAAATAGATCGTTTTCCGGTCAATCATTATTTTCTCATTATTTCCCTGCCGCATCCCCTGTTTGATCTGTATTACATGCCTTTAAAATTTTGGTCATTGATGTTGTCTACATCACGGACTGATAGGGGTTTTAGAAAAAAAGAAAAGAAAACAACCAAACAAGAAACTTGCCACAGAGTGGGATCCCAGGCTTTTGTTTTGTTTTATTTCTCTATTTTTTTCACAGAAACTGTTGTCGCAGTATCAGATGGCCAGTAGCAGTCAGGCACGCTAGAACAGCATCATCAGAGCACTTTGTGGCTGGGAGCAAGAGTCCAGTAATTCCTTGCTAACCAAGGGTGTCTGGTGCCAGCCAGAGCATCATGAGAGACGTTTGTAAAAATAACATTAGCAAAATAATAAATCATGAAGAACTATTTAAAGAGTATGGAAAGTAATAGAGCAGTAAGGAGAATTTTGACAGCATCCTAGTATGTGGATTACTGCCTTAATTCACTGCAGAAGCATCGTCTACTTTCAGGTGAAAGAATTCAAATTAAATTAATCTAAATTGTAGTACACAAACTAGGTGAGAGCTATGTATCAAATTTTCTCATTAACAAATATGCTTATAATTAATCCCCAGACTTCTTGAGGTATAGTTGTTGAATGAACATCATATAGATTCAAGTTGTGTGCAGTATGAGTGTTTTATATAAATACATACCAGGAATAATTACTCTCATAAACTTATTTTTAACACTGCAGTCTTATTAACTCATTTTTAAAAAATGTTTAAAGATGATTTACAAAATATGCTTTTTGTGGAAGAGTAAATACATATATTTCTAAATGTTAAATCATAAAAATAATTGTTACTTTACTTTTCTCCAAGATAAATGGATTTTTTTTGAAACATGCTGACATGGGAAATTATACCTTTGATTAAAATAACAATGATACAAAATATCAAAGTATTCATATATTCTAAATATAAAACCGGTGTCAGTAGTAATTATGAAAAGATGATTAAATTGCAGTGCACCATATGTGGTGACTTTTATAGCTGCATTTATATTGATTACATGTAATTTTTATAGTCAGTCTCTTTTTAACTTTATGAGAATATACCAATTAAATACTTTTATTTTACTACATTATATATGAAGCAATGCAATTACTGTAGAAAACTGTAATGAAAATTTGCATTTTTTACTTTATTTAACATTGTTCTTGTTGGCATTTTTGAGAACTACAGACTAAGCATTATCTTTAGTTTTATGCTTATGTGTTTGTAAAAAGACCTGAAGCATATCTTTTAAAGATATAAGCATGAAGAAATACTATTCATTTTAACCTAGGAAATTAATATTTGCATCAGTCAAGACTGTCACTTAAAACTATCTTAATTAAAGAGAATATTTGCACAGTAACTCATTAGATTTGATTTTGTTTAGTGTCTAGTCTCTTGATATTTTACAATATGATGATTACAGATATCCTGCAACAGCCTAATTAAAAATATGTTACCTCAAAATTTACAGGAATTTTTGAAAAAGTACTAAAGTTCTACTTCTGTTGAATGTTACAGATAAATTTATGCAAAATACCATTATTGATATTTTTTAATTTCAATCTATATTAAAGCAAGTTATTTTCTTTTTAAAAGTTATTTTCACAAACAAATGAAGCATCCTTTCTGATTTGCAAATCGAGAATAAAATAATTGTTATTATCATTGTTCATTTAGCCAACACAGTTCCGAAGAAATGTATTTCCTACCAATTAAGAAGTACATTCTGAATTTGTGTTTTTAACTACACATGCTATAATATAATTCTACATTTAATGTGCTTCCTACTTACTGCTTGTTAATGTTTTTCACAGTTTTTTCTTTAAAATAGAAGCACACTTTAAACAGAATTTTCTTGAAAAATTAAAATGTTCTTCCAGAAGGGGATTTTGAATGCCTCATAATGATATCAACGTGAAGAAAAAACCCAAATACATTTCCATGAACTATGGAAAGACATGTGGATAATTGGGCCACATGAGTATCAAATATTTGATGTTGGACACAGCAGCACAAAAACAAAGACTGCCAATTCCCTCCGAGCTTTGAACTTAGGGCATATGAGGCTAAGCTCTAGGGATGGAATAACCCCTCAGGGCAGCACAATGCTATTGATCTTGCAGTTTCCATTTAGGACATTGCTTTGCTATGTAGAAACATGCAAACTTTTTTTTTCTTGTATTGGAAGCCCTCTAAAGTTAGGGAGGGGTAACCGGGATGTGGTGGAGCACACCTTTAATCCCTCCATTTGGGAGGCACAGACAGGTATAGCTCTCTAAGTTTGAGGCCAGCCTGATCTACAGAGAGATTTATAGGACAGGCTTCAAGGATGCAGGGAAATCCTGTCTCAAAACAACCAAAACTATAATAAATAAACAAGAAGATAGTGACGACTTCTGACTGCCACAGACAAACACAGAAACATGCAGAATGAAGACATGCTAAGGAAGATAGTGACTGTAGATTTACAGAATGAATAATTGCTTGCACATCCCCTTGTACCTCTGTCTGACTATCTGACTGTATAATTTATGGTTTTAATTATTTTCTAAAGAAAGTGTGTTCACATAATCAATAATCTGCCCATCCAAGATTTCTCATTGTTTCCTCCTAATGAAAACAAATCATGTGTTAATTTCTCATCTTATATATCTACATAAAATAATTTCCTTTTAGAAACATATGCATGTATTTATTGAGAATTATTGGAAAAGAATAAAATTGTCTGAGCAAAAAATGAGGTCACAAATTTCATAAATTATTGGTATTCATAAACGGATATTCACAAAATAAACATTGCTTAGTGAATACAAAAGAGATGGTGTAATCTGTACTGTAAGATTCACTGTGAAAGTCACATTATCTGATATAAATGATACAGACTGAACACACTGAAATAATGTCTAATAATCGTATGAGACAAAATGTTGGTTAATTTTATTGAAATAGAAAATTTAATTTATATGTATGTTACCCATGTAAAAATGTAAAGGAATTTTTCCAAACTGTAATTCTGCTCATTTCTAAATTCCTGGTGCCAGTAAATAACACACAGATACAGAGACAATAGTAACAAATAATTGTAAGAATAAATAAATTATCTAAATTATATTTCATGATTTGAATGTCTTCCTCCATGTTAATTAATTCACTAGTCAAATGTTTCATCTGTTTGGTGATAGCTTCAGGTAGAACAGAAAAGAGAGGATTGAGATTTTACTTCACCCTAGAAATGTGGGTCAAGGTAAAGAGATGGAAATTTTTTTAAATTTATTTATTTATTAAAGATTTCTGCCACCTCCCCCTTACCGCCTCCCATTTCCCTCCCCCTCCCCCGATCAAGTCCCCCTCCCTCATCAGCACGAAGAGCAATCAGGGTTCCCTGACCTGTGGGAAGTCCAAGGACAACCCACCTCCATCCAGGTCTAGTAAGGTGAGCATCCAAACTGCCTAGGCTCCCACAAAGCCAGTACGTGCAGTAGGATCAAAAACCCTTTGCCATTGTTCTTGAGTTCTCAGTAGTCCTCATTGTCCGCTATGTTCAGCAAGTCCGGTTTTATCCCAGGCTTTTTCAGATCTAGGCCAGCTGGCCTTGGTGAGTTCCCAGTAGAACATCCCCATTGTCTCAGTGTGTGGGTGCACCCCTCGCGGTCCTGAGTTCCTTGCTCGTGCTCCGTCTCCTTCTGTTCCTGATTTGGACCTTGAGATTTCTGTCTGGTGCTCCAATGTGGGTCTCTGTCTCTGTCTCCTTTCATCGCCTGATGAAGGTTGATATTCAGAAGGATGCCTATATGTTTGTCTTTGGATTTACCTTCTTAATTAGCTTCTCTAGGATCGTGAATTATAGGCTCAATGTCCTTTATTTATGGCTAGAAACCAAATATGAGTGAGTACATCCCATGTTCCTCTTTTTGGGTCTGGCTTACCTCACTCAGGATAATGTTTTCTATTTCCATCCATTTGTATGCAAAATTCAAGAAGTCCTTGTTTTTTACTGCTGAGTAGTACTCTAATATGTATATATTTCATACTTTCTTCATCCATTCTTCCATTGAGGGGCATCTAGGTTGTTTCCAGGTTCTGTCTATTACAAACAATGCTGCTATGAACATAGTTGAGCATATACTTTTGTTGTATGATAGGGCATCTCTTGGGTATATTACCAAGAGTGGTATTGCTGGGTACAGGGGTAGGTTGATCCCGAATTTCCTGAGAAACCGCCACACTGCTTTCCAGAGTGGTTGCACAAGTTTGCATTCCCACCAGCAATGGATGAGTGTACCCCTTTCTCCACAACCTCTCCAGCAAAGGCTATCATTGGTGTTTTTTATTTTAGCCATTCTCGCGGGATGGTCCAAGCAAGAGATGGAAATTTGATGCGAGATATCCTTCTGTATGCTCTGAATATGTTTTGTTACCATTAGTTAATAAAGAAGTTTTTTTGTCCTATGGCAGGGCAAAATATCACTAGGCAGGAAAGCTAAACTGAAGACAGGAAGAAAGAAAGCAAAGTCCTTCGACTTTGTTGCCAGAGAAGCAAAATGTGAGATAGCAAGACCATGAGCATCATGGTAAAATATAAACTAGTAGAAATGAGTTCCTTTAAATTGTAAGAACTAATTAGTAACAAACCTGAACTAACAGGCCAAACAATATGTAATTAATATCAAGCTTCTGAGTGATTATTTTAAAAGTAGCTCGGAAACCAGGCTAGACAAGAAATCTCCAGGCACATAAATCAAATAAGTTATTGTAATAATGAAGGTTCCAGAAAGGAAAACTAGCCCTAATACAAAATGATGCAAATATATTCTGGCCATACACTGACAGTTATCGTATGTGCTCATGTCAAGAAATGCTTTCTATAATGCTTGTCTGTGAGTTCAGAGCTTCAAATTGAAGACCTTTATTACAGATTTGAAATGAGGATGACAGAAAAAAAATTCTAGAAGAAACCCAGGCAAATTTATTTCATTATCTAGAAAAATATTTCAGGAGAATTCTCCAACAGTTCCAGAGTTAGAATTACTCTAAGATATACTATACATGCATATCTGATTCATAAGCTTTAGTAGTAGATGAAGAGAACTCTGCACAAATAATTATATGCTGATATCCTAGAATATTTGATACAGTCTAGCAGGCACAAGATAGACTGGTTGGATTATAAATGGCAATTTCTTTTTTTTTCCACAGTAAAAATTTAACCACAGTATAACTCAACACCGTAAATTTCAGGGTGTTGGCAGCTTTGTGTTTTGATGAGTGTCAGTTCCATGTTTTAAAATGGTACCTGCAAGGCTATATTCCTGAGTGAGGAAGAATTAAATGCCCTCACAAAGCATGGCATAGAAAAACATGTCCACCAAGTCTGTTATGAGCTCAGGCTTTCCTGCCAGCAGCCTTCTGGGAAGACTCCCTTTGCCTTTGGATAAAGATCACATTCCACAGTGTCTTGTTGAGGAAACAATGCTGCTCCACTGCCTCATTTAAGAGTGCAGCCACTTTTATTAACTATGCTGCAAGAAATATTTCAGTCCAGATGAAAGACGTCATCCCAGAAGAGTAAAGGGCACTGAGTAAGTGGAAGCCAAACTATCATCTTTCCTATTGACTCAGGAGTTTGCACAATTAAAAGGAATTCAAGGCTACTGCAGAGAACTGAACATTTACAGAAATTTTGGTACATTTACACTATAATTTGAAAAGAATATTTAAGCAATTGTTCATCCTGCCCATTCATGATTTGGAAGTACAATGGTGAGGTTCATCTACATTTTGACAGTGCATCTCCTCAAGAGTGGCAAAATTTCCAAGGCACTGTTCTAATAAGTTTGCCAAGGTCATCTAGCAATCTCTTCAATCTATTGCCTTTGAACCCAGTTCAGGCCTAGACCTTCATAGTTTTAATTATGTGGTTTTCTTTCTACCTGTTTCGTAGGTTAATTTGAAGTCATTAATTGAACATTTGTAGAAAATGATATTCAATAAAGAAAATTGAGCAGAAATTATCAAGCTATTGAATTACATTAGGTTTCCTGATGATTTAAATTCTAACAAATTAAACAATTAAAAGAAAGTTTCTTATAATTCTAAATCAAATGGCAACTTTTCATTTAACAAAAGGATTTAATGCAACTCAATTTAATGAAAGTAGCTACAATCATGCATCAATTTATCATTATAAAAATATTAAAATATGCATAGAATATAAAAGTCATTTTTTTACTTCTATAAAATCAATTAACTTTTCACTGATAAAGCTCACCTTGCAGCTGTGAAAATATTAAAGGCGCTTTTAGTGTTACCATACACTATGTACCTATCTCCCAGAATAATTTTGATAATTATCTGACTTCCCCTGTACTATGGATAAATGTTGAGCATATTACTTCTCACTTTAAAATTGGTTAGTATGTAATGCTAAAGTTAGGGTAGAACAAATCAATTCATTTTACTATGGACCTAATTATGCATCTTTAAAATGATCATGCTAGGTAAACTGCTCATAATATTGTTTTGCTTAAATAATGAGTATGAAAAAAATGAAAACAGATCTTCAAAGTGTTGATTGTAGACCCACTATAGGGGTAACATACATTGGTAAGCTATCTAAGATTTTATAAAGCCTGTATTAGTCAGTTTTCATCCCACTTAACTGTGAATTCTTTTCATGTTTGTTTCATTTTTAGTCGTAAATTGAAAATGACACTTTCATATTAGGTATTTTATTCTGTGCAAATGCCCTTTTCATTATGCAGATATAAGACGAATATGAAAGTTGAACTTTGAAATCATTCCATCACTTGCTTGTATTCAAAATTTTACCCCTTCCCCTTATTTTACAGTGAGTCATTTATGCAGAAAAGAAAACAAATCAAATATTAAAATGTACTTATGAAGGAACCCTACTCCAGTTATATTAGATCATTGGTGAAATTTTAAATATCATCTGAAATGTTATTATTCTGTGCTTCCAAGCTCCTATAGCATATCATCCTGATGATATTTTGCTGTGAATAGTTCTGAAAGCTAAAAATAGTTTTCATCTGATTAAATTTTAAGATTCATCAGTGAAGCAAATCAGCTCTCCAAATTGCTCACAGACTGCAGTCTTCAGAATTACTGCTCTGCCCATACTGAATACATGAGAGCAAGACCTTGCCAGTAAGGCTGTATAGCCATTTCATAACTGATATCCATTGTCACTGTTTTCTATTTAGTAATTAGTACTACCTGTAAAATACAGTTAGTATGATCATAAATTATCTACAATGAAAGTGATTAAATTGAATATAGCTAAATATTTATGTACTTAGCCACTGAAATAATGAGTAAAATGCTCAGTGATCAAATAATGGTCTAATTTTATGTGATTTTAAATACTATTCAAATCTCTTTGGAATGATGGGTTTTGTTGCTTCAAATAAAATATTGAATCAACTTTGTGCAGTTTTCCTCTGCACAAAGAATCTGCATGCACCTCTCTTGGTTTGTCAAATATGGTTATTATTCTTTCCAACCAACTAGTGGGTAAAAGTCTTTTCTAGCAAACTGACAACCTGAGGTCAATCCCGGGACCTACATGGTGGCATGACAGGATCACCTTTTACAAGTTGTTCTCTGTTGGAAGGAGGCTGCTTGTTGGTTCCCAGCTGCCCAGACCCAAAATAATCACACACACACAAAAACTGTGCTAATTAAATCACTGCTTGGCCCATTAGGTCTAACTTCTTTTTTGCTAACTCTTACATGTTAATTTAACCCATTTCTATTAATCTGTGTGTCACCACGAGGCTGTGGCTTACTGACTCAAGTTCCACATCTGTCTCTGGCAGGGCTACATGGCTTCTAACTCCTCCTATTTCCTCCCGGCATTCAGTTTAGTTTTCCCTGCCTATCTAGGTTCTGCCCTATCAAAAGAACAAGGCAGCTTTCTTTATTCATTAACCAATCGTATTCACAGCATACAGAGGAGAATCCCACATCAGTTTCTCTGCCCTGCACTGAAGTACCATGGTACACATTACACCTCCTCCCAAATAAATTTGCTTTGCTTACAAAGAAGAAGAGTTCAGTCTCCAACAATCAAGTTGACTAAAACTCCAGAGGATCTGACACCCTCTTTTTCATGTGTGGGAATACACACATATGCATATACATAAATTAAAATAGATCTTTAAAAAGGTACATATAGAATGCTAATGTTGAATTTGAATTACATGCAGCAAAGCTGCAGGGAACCCTAAATTTGGCCTGGCCTAGCTAACTTAAAAGGTATGAATCATAGGTTTTTCAGGTTAGAATCCATGGTTCTTGGGATACAATGCACCTTCATGTTTTTTTAGAGACAGAAGTAGCCCATCAAGCAGTGAAGCATTCAGGCTGCTTTGTGTTTCTCTGCATGCTCCCTTGAAATTTAGGGAAACATGGAAGCTTGACCGGACAATTGGTCTTAGAAATTAATCATGGATGGCTTATGAACTTCATTATATCCTGACAAATACAACTGTATTGATCCTGGCAATTGTCACCATATTCTGTTTCTGATAAAATTATAAAATTATTCTTGTTTTTATTAAAACTGTCTCAGCATCAGTTCTTCTTGGCCTCTCCAAGTGTTATTTATTTTCTCATGGCCGTATTGGGTGACCTTTGTCCAGTAGGTAAGCATGAGTACTTGCACAAAACAAAATCCTTACAAATACTAATCATGTCCTTAGGTATATGGCTCAGATGAGACTTGCTCTTTAACTGTAGTCTGCCAACTCTTAACCTTGTCATTTTAATTTTTTATCTCTCTCAATCTTTTTTTCTTGGTGGCATCAAGGTACTTATTAATAAAAGATGAAAATCAAAGTGTTTGACTTTATACATTCTGGGTAGATTTTTAGGTATTATCCCTCTGATGGCTTTTTCATAACCAAACTGTGAAATATTTCCAAAAATCCCCATTGCCAGACTTTATCCACAGATCTTAGGAAGGTAATTAAATATATCATCAAACCTGCAATCATCTTCTTTGTGCCATAACCTGGTAAATTCTGTGGTGAGAAATCCTTACAAATTTAGGAATAAGATGAAGATGAATCTTTCCATTTATTGGCAATTTTATTCCAACCTAGCTGAGACTTTGAGTGTCTTCATAGGTAAAGGGTGGCCTCAGTGACTCAAAGGTGATTCTGGATCAACTGTCTAGGTCTTTGTTAACAGCATTTTGTTGTCAAGGATACCTTGTAACATTGTGAGGAATTTATCCCTGTTAACTAACATGATAATTTATTCATTAGAGAAGGTCAAAAGAGACTTTCATGTAAAAGAAAATCACCATCTCATCATGTAAACCAGATAATGACAGAGGTTTCTCTAAAATCAGGTCATCCTTGATTACTCATCGGAACTTAATGAAGGAATAATTGCATAATTATACCTATATGTATTATGAAAATTAATTCTTATAACGGAGACCTTAAAAATCAGAAATCAAGTCCAGAATCTGTTATATTGTTCCTAATCTGTCTTGAAGTCAGTAAGGTTTCTAATCACTCAAGAATAGCTACAGAGATTGGAACTGGCAGTGATCTTTTCTCTTGGAAGCCAAACCTTGATATCTCCAATGGCTAAGTCTTACTTATTTAACCAGACTCCAAATTGAAGCAGACAAAATCTCAATTTTATATATTATTCATGTACATTCAATATATATGACAATTTTTAAGAACAAATGTAACATATATACAAATGTTAACACTATTTTTTTTGTTTTCTATTCCTATTACCTTCTGTTCTTCCACCAGCCTAACTTTCCTTTCATGATATTATGTATCACATATTTTATGGTTTTATGTATTTATGCACATACCAGAAACCACAAATGAAAGAACTCCATCAATATTTTTCTTTCTGTGTCTTATTTCACTTACTATAAAATTCTGAAACTGTATCAGTTTTCTAGAAAAAAGCAAATGCAGGATAGGGAAAACAATCCTGACTAAAGAAATCCTAAATATGAAATCTCAAGGTCCAAATCAGGAGCAGAAGGAGAGAGAGCACGAGCATGGAACTCAGGACCGCGAGGGGTGCACCCACACACTGAGACAATGGGGATGTTCTATTGGGAACTCACCAAGGCCAGCTGGCCTGGGTCTGGAAAAGCCTGGGATAAAACCGGACTCTCTGAACATAGCGGACAATGAGGACTACTGAGAACTCAAGAACAATGGCAATGGGTTTCTGATCCTACTGCACGCACTGGCTTTGTGGGAGCCTAGGCAGGTTGGATGCTCAACTTACTAGACCTGGATGGAGGTGGGGGTTCCTTGGACTTCCCACAGGACAGGGAACCCTGATTGCTTTTCGGGCTGGGGGGAGACTTAATTGGGGGAGGGGGAGGGAAATGGGAGGCGGTGGCAGGGAAGAGACAGAAATCTTTAATAAATAAATAAATTTAAAAAAAAAGAAAAAAAAAGAAATTCTGGACATCCCATCATTCTTGACTTCAACCTGTATGACATAACTATAGTAATAAAAACCACAAGATCTTGTCATAAAAATAGACATGCTGATCAATGGATTTAAATTGAAGACCAAGACATAAATCCAGATACTGATGGGCACCTGAATTTTAATAAAGAAAGCATAAATGCATACAGGAATAAAGAAAACATCTTCAGCAAATGGTGCTGGTCTACCTGGATATCAGGATGTAGAAGAATGCAAATAGATGCCTATTTATGACCCGACATAAAGACTCAAGCAAGTGGATCAGATACCTCAACATAAAAGTCTATACACCGAACCTGATAAAAGCGAAAGTGTAAGAATAGTTTTGGAATGCATTGGTATAGGGAAAGACTTTGTGACTTGGAAACTTCATGGAAACTATAAAGATAATCCAAATGAGGAGTCCTAGTAATGTAGTATATGGAGATTCAACTTGCCATCTCTTAACGACAGGCAAGCCTTCTAGTACGGGCCTGGGTTTAATTAAATTGAGTTGTTGGTAACAGATGTCCTATTGAAATTCCCAAACAACACAGGCTAATAGTAAGACAAAAATGTTACTTTCTAAACACTGATGGTGGGTACCATTGCTGAAAGGACCCCTCACGCAACTCACTGAATATAGAGAAGTCCTGCTGGGTGACTTCATGGCGTCTTCGCTCCTATTTTGTAGTGTCTTTGGTGCGGGAAGGTACCCTGAAAGCTACAGAAAGGGAAGTGAGGATGTCAACCTAGCCACAAAGCTTTTGAGCTACAATTTGCCCTTCCTGTAATATACGCTAGGGTAATGGGAGCAGAGAAGTTGGGGGAGTAATCAAACAATGTATGATTTGATTTAAGACCCACTCCATGAACCCATACTGGAACATGCTTGCGTAACCAAAAACCGGAGAATAAAGTCAATAGACCTAGTAAAGTCAAACACTGGTGTGGGGGGAAAAAACCTAAAACTAAAACAAACAAACCAAAACCAAATCAAACAAAACCAGGGGGAAAACAAAACTAAACAAGCAAAAAAACAAAACAAAACCTTACAACAGAGTGAAATGATTTCTAAGGATATTCCGGTATAGTTAGAGATCAGTGCCTTATCCATTCATCATCAGAGAGCTTCCTCAGCAGCAGACGGGAACAGATGCAGAGACCCACAGCCAGACATTTTGTGAAAGCAGAGTCTAAATTGGAAGTCTCCATCAAATCCCTCCCCTCTGAGCTCTGGGAATCCGAAAGAAAAGGAGTCAGAAAAATTGTAAAAGCCACAGTAGGTAGAGGATGCCAAGATTCCAAGATGTTCTGAATTAACAAAGCATGGTGAAAGTGAACTCACAGAGACTGAAGCGCAATCACAGGACCTACAAAATAAAGAAATCAGTAAATAATAAAATAAGGGATAGACTTCTTGACCCCAACCACAGGATAACTTTTTCTTTGATTCAAAGCTGACAGTTTTGGAATTCAAATAAAATTATTGTGAAATGCCAAAGAGACCATATGCTAACTTCAGAAGTCAGATATTAGAGCTAAAGGCAGTTGTGCTTATGGACCATGAAAAATAATTAATTTCCCTGCATTTAGATCTCCTTTATTTTAACTGAAATATGTATAACAATGTCCCCTGGCAGTTTTTGCTTCTACCACTGAAATTTAGAGAAATATCCATAAACTCTGGTTGGCAATTTTAAGTTTTCTGTTTAACAGGCCTCTGACCTTTAATAAGTACATTTCAGGTCTTCAGCCAATATCCATAAAATGGGAACAAGAGAATGCCATCAATTGCCAAGGCAGTTAAAATTTCATATTTTAAAATTATTAATAGTAAATGAATATCAGAGAATTATTTTCGGTATTGATGAATAGTGCTTTGTCTCTGTTGAAATTAGCATTCCCTATTCAAAGTTTATTGTTTGCTTTTTATAGTATTTTGGCCAAATCTTGCCATTAATGGATTAAGAAATTGTTTTTATATTTATTTATTTTGTATTTATTATTTTTATTTTATATTTATTTATTTTATATTTGTTATTGTTTTTATTTTTAGAATTGTCTCTCTGTCTTCAGAGTGGTAGGGATTAAAATGAGGCATTACCAAGCCATCTTTCAAATTTAAATTATTAAATTTCTAGATATCCAATAAATACTTTTAACTAAATGCATTTTGCTTGAGTCGTATTCCTTTGACTTATCTGTTATTTAGTTATTAAAGAATATTGATATAAATGACAAAATGTCATATACCCTTATTATTTTGTCTATTTGCAGGTATGGTAGTATTTTTCTGGAGATAAAATTTGACTTCCTAGCATAACTTACAAGTATTTATTTACTAAAATGTGATATAAAGCTATATACATACACATATAGTAACTTATGATGCTATCTCAATCACCTGTTTATTCCTATATCTAACATTTAGCTCAATATTTGGATCAATGTACAAAAGCCTTGGGAAATTTAGTTTTCCATTAAAATATGAAAAGGTTATGACATACTTAGCTGGGCTTTTACTACTATACAATAATCACATTGATGCATGACAGATTACATGGTAAAATTCTTGGTACTAAAGAAGCTTATGAAAACCTTTGTATTCATACATGGCATCTAACTCTATTTTCTAAATAAAAATTCTAACAAGTTCTATGTGAACTAAATAAATTTTACAAATGAAAATTACTTAGATATATATACTACCTCAGTATCAGTTGTATTCTAGTCTTTGTGCCCTGTTGTAATATATCAGGTATGATACCATGAATACAATTCTCAAACCAAATCTAAATTTTATTTTACTCTAATTTCTATAAAAATATTTCTAATAGATAAAAGACAACAATAGCTTGATATCTATCTATCTATCTATCTATCTATCTATCTATCTATCTATCTCTATATATATATATACCTTGCTTTTAAATTTCTGTGTATTTTCATGGAATTGTGATCATAGTATTAAATATTTTATTACTTCTAGTAAATTAATATTTTATATTTAATATTGCTGAGTATAAACTACAAACATTTGTGCCTCTGTGGATTATTCAATAAAATTCTTGAAAAATTGCAGTGATACTTCCTATTTTAGATTGCATATTGAAGCGTTTACTAATTATTTCATTATCATTAGCAAATATACAGTACACTAAGCAACATTAATTACTGCATTAAATATTAATGATATAAAGCCATTGCAGAAAACAGCAATAATGTTAATATAACATGATCCTCCTTTTTATATTTTGGCTAAAGAAAGATGAAGGAGTTGAATGTGCTGTCAAATGATTTCTTTAATTTCAAATATTCAATTTAATTTGTTAAATGAGTAAAACAATTTTCTCATCTCTACTTTTGTTTCTTTCTTTCTTCCTTTCTCCCTTCACCCCTTACTTCCTTGCTTGCTTGTTTGCTTCAATTCTGTCTCTGTCTCTCTGTCTTTCTCTCTCTCTCTTCTTTATTTATTTTTCAGGGTCTTATTCTTTAGCTCAGGTTGGACCAATACTGCTCTGCTTCCAAAATGTCAGAATCACAATTGTGTGTTCCATACTTGACTTACTCTTCATAATTTATCTACTGTAGAAAAGATAGCATTCATGGCAATTCAGATCAAATAAAAAAATTTAAACAATTAAAATATTTTTAATGAATAGAGTATATCTCAGGAAGTCCCACCATTATAGAAAGTCTCTGCAATGATTACAGAGTTCCCGTGTGCTCTGTTAGACTCATCAGTCTGTGAGTAGAGAGCCACAGGCAGATAGCCTGCATAGAATCTAGATTGGAGTTCTCCATAGGGTCCCTGCCTTGGGAGATCAGAGAACCCTGCTGAAGAGGGGGGGGGAGGAGTGTAGGCAGAGACTACTTGTTCATTTTCCAAAATAATCACCCAAAACTGTGATATTTACACACTGCTTGGCCAATAGTTTGGGTGTATTTCTAGCTAGTTCTTGCATCTTAAATTAACCAACTGTTGAAATAACCAAGTTAACTAAGGATAAAACAATTATATAATTATATTTTATTTATTATAAGGGGTAAACTCACAAAACAGGAAATGAGAAATCCAAGCACAACAATGTCCCGAGGGAAAAGGTGCACACAAAGAGAGCAAGAGTACCTGGAGGTGCATGTTTTACCCTGGGTCGCAGCAAAACCATGCCTTAACTAAGACCCACCTCTTAAAGATGATTGGCTAATAAGGTTCCTCATCATCTCAGCCTTTTGTCTAAACAAGAGTCCTCCAAACCCAATACAAAACTATATACAATAGGATCAGATATCAACTAAAAATTTACAAACAACATAAGCAATATTAAGCAAGGAACACATGCCAAATGTTTTAATAAGCATTTTATTTTAAGGATTCTAAATCTTTCATCACAAATAAGTTCAGCTAAATCATAAGAAGAAGGTAACTACAACAATCTAATCTTCAACTCCCTCTAAGACCTCAGAAGAAAAATAATATTACTGGAGTGGACAGGAAGTACAATCAAGCAGCTTCCAAAGCAAGCAGTAATTGATGAAGACAGCTACCTGAGCAGACACCCAAAGTCTCATTTGCAATGTTGGAGAAACCAACTTTGGCTAAGGCCTAGCATAAATGACAGATCATTTTTAGGGGCAGAAAAAATTTTCAAAACCATCTTGGCAAGATTTGACAGTCTTCTTATTTGTGTCCTATGTGTCCATTTCCAGATACCATGTACTTTGTCAGTGGTTGAGGCATGGGCAGTTTCTTGCCCAAAGACCAATTGTGCCAAGAAGAAAACAAACTCCGAGTTAAGTGTATTGGGTGCTCAACATTCTCTTGGGAATAGATTGGTGCTGTCAGAAACAATCATGTCTCATGTTAACAGAACCCTAAGTTATTTAAATGCCATATTCTACAGATCCTTGAAGTAGTTGAAGATTACCTATCTAGGCAGTATACAATCTCTATGCATCTAAAGAACCTAATTAATCTGACTGTATGAATAACAAACATGAACAACTATTAACCTATAACATTTAATACCTGTATAACTTAAAGACTAAGGCTTCATGTCAGGATTTTAAATAATCTGTAAACAATTGTGCAACAAATGAGGAAAATGACCTCAAAATGTAAACAATGTATAAGTATCTTGTTCAGAGGTAAGAATAGTATAAATACAATATGAAAATATACCTCTAAAAATATACAAAATATTTTAAACAGAGCTAGAAACATGCATGTATATAATCTGACAAAATAACTTTGTATAGGTGCACAAATACTGTGAACAGAAATAAAAAATATAATTTGAACTTGTATCAATATACAAAAACTATACTGCTGTAGGAAAATTTTATAGCCAGTAGCCTTTAAGTTACCCACCAACTGGGGAGTGGCCTCTTACACTATTTATGTCAATGTAAAGCATACATCTGCTCTCTTTTCTGGCTGCAGGATTTGGTTTCTATTCTCAGTACCAGCAGAATATTCTGATTTGTGAGTCTGCCCCTAAATAAATAACTGTCTATTATTCTCAATTCTGAGCTAGTGTGGGATTTCTTTTAAGTGTTCTTCTTCATTACACCAATGTAAATTATCCACAAATAATAGCTCGCAAATATTTACTTTGTTACAAATTATTATTATTCCTTTTTTTGAATAAACATAGTTTCTACCCCAGCCTTCTATCTGATAAAAGAAACAATCAACAACCCCTAAATGGTGTTCCCAAACCTGAGGACAAACTTTTTTAGGAGAGGGAGCATCATCCTTTAGAATTGCTTCCTGCTGTCATAGAGGCAAAGTTCTCTTTATGGGATCCCACAAGAGTAAAGTAGTGGTTAAGTTTCAAGATTACTGTCTAGTATAGTTGTAAATGATTTCTGAGCATTTGATGGTTTTTTTCCCAAACTTCTTATCTGGAGTTCTGGCCAGAACATCATGAGAAGGTGTACCATTTCAGCAGCTGGTACCCCAAAAGCAGTCTTATAGTAGTGCTATCAGCCTCATGATGTCATCTCAACCAGGTGGAGTCTAAATAAAATGAAAAATTTTAACTCTAACATAGTAAAATTACATATAACAAAACAGCTATCAAGCAAGAATTTTAGTTACAATATTTAGTCCACTTACATTGGATAACTGAAGGAAAATATTATCCATCCTATCTTTGTGAGTCTAAAGTTTTATATCTAATCCACATTTTATAAGTATCTTTCTTCAACTCCATCAAATATTCCAGAAAGATATAATATTATCTAAGTAAACAGGAAATACATTGTAAGAAACTTTCACAATTCTAGAATTGACAGAGACATCTTACTGCCTGGACAATCACCCAAATTTCTTCTGTAAATTTTTGGCTTGTTTATGTCCTAGAAATTCTTTCTTGAGTGCTTAATGTAATAAAGTCACTCCATTCTGAAATACAAGTGCTTTATTAACCTAAAAGTTTATAAACCTAGGATAAGAATTTATTAAAAGTACAAAACAATGTGAAGAGAGGCCACAATTAGAACATTTTTTCTTTTTTTATTAAAAAAAAAATTTCTGCCTCCTCCCAGCCTCCCATTTCCCTCCCCCTCCTTCCCCTCCCTCCCCCTCCCCCCGCTGCTCTCCCCCTCCCTCTCCAGTCTGAAGAGCAGTCAGGGTTCCCTGCCCTGTGGAAAGTCCGAAGTCCTCCCCCCTCCATCCTAGTCTAGGAAGGTGAACATCCAAACTGGCTAGGCTCCCACAAAGCCAGAACCTGAAGTAGGATCAAAACCCAGTGTCATTTTCCTTGGCTTCTCAGCAGCCCTCATTGTCCGCCATATTCAGAGAGTCCAGTTTTATCCCATGCTTTTTCAGTCACAGTCCAGCTGGCCTTGGTGAGCTCCCAATAGATCAGCCCCACTGTCTCCCTTGGAAATAGAAAACACTATCCTGAGTGAGGTAACCCAGACCCAAAAAGATGAACATGGGATGTACTCACTCATATTTGGTTTCTAGCCATAAATAAAGAACCTTCATCTGGCGATGGATGGAGATAGAGACAGAGACCCACACTGGAGCACCAGACTGAGCTCCCAATGTCCCAATGAGGAGCAGAAGAAGGGAGAACATGAACAAAAAAGTCAGGACCACAATTAGAACATTATGTGGGGTGGAGTACTATGTTCAGGAGAGACTGATCTTCAAATCAGAAGAAATGTTTGCTTTTGAAAACTGATTGATATGAATAAATTGCATCCCTTTAAACACTTCCATGTGCAATTGCATACTATATATGGATGCCTTTAAAGAATGCTCTTTTTTGGGTGTTCATTTAAAATATATTTATTGATATACCTAGAATAGTATACACTAAATGGAATTTAAAGATTTAAAATGATAAAATTCAGCCTCTGAAAAGAAACAAGAATTGCCTTAAGAAACATAACAGGGTTACCTACTTCAAATTTCACAAAAATCCCATTCTTCTTGGATATCTACCACCTAAAGTATCTCTTTATTTCTGTCACAAAATAACAACATATGCTTCCCAGGAATGAAATGCTCAACAATAATGTTCATGAGCACAAAATGAATTCATTTTAAATTTATTTTGCATATCATCCACAGTTCCCTCCCCTTCTCCTCCCTTTCTATCTCCACACAATCTTTCTATCCACACCCTCACAATCCAGTCCTCCTCTGTCTCCATTCAGAAGGGGTAAGGCCTCCCACGGAAGTCAGCAAAGCATGGCATATCAAGTTGAGGCAGGACCAAATTCCTACTCCTTGCGTCAAGGCTGTGCAAGGCATCCCACAATGGGAAATTGGTTCCAAAGAGCCAGCTTATATGTCAGGTCAGGGATAGGTCCTGATCCTACTGCAAGGGGGCCCCACAAAAGAACAAGTTACACAACTGTCACCCACATGCAGAGGGCCTATGTTGGTCCCATGCTATTTCCCTAGCTGTCTTTCCAGGGTTTGTGAGCTAAATCTCTGTAAAAATCATTTGCTTTTGCATAATCCCCAAACTGGCTTTAGTGGAATTTTTTTCCTCCTAAATATGTATTGAAACAAAGAAAAGTAATCTTATGTTTATATCCCAGCTGACTCAATGAAGAGAAAAATGTTCCTTATGAAACATTTATTTTCAATTGGAAGACATAAAGATTCCATTGTGCTTTAGAACTAATATAACATGAATTTTAATAGCAGGTGTAGATAGATGAATGAAGCTGCAAGGCCACTAGAAAAGTTATGGTGACAGATTAATACCAAAGTATCGTATGTTCTATGTGACAAATGTGCTGTGAAATACTCTTTTAGAATAGACGTTATTTCTAATCTATGATCTATCCAAATGTGATAATGAAAGATCATACTCAATGTTGGTGGATAAATGGCATATGTGAAAGATGTGCTGAAGGAAAAAAAATCATGTGAAAAGAGATATAAATTTTCTATGCGTAGTGGCATGTGTGTGAAATTGAGTGTTACTTAAACACAAGCTACTCTACAATCTATTCATCCATCTGTTCCCTTAGAAAAAATAAGGACACATGCAAATGTATTTATATTTACATTTCTTTCAAGTCTGTAGGATTTAATCCAATAAATATCAACTGCCACTCAACTTTTGGAATAGGAACTGGATTATGAACAGACAAAGAAGAGAAGACAGACTGCTAGGCAAAGGAAAAGATTATTTTCTTGTTAAAGTTAGTAATGATTAAATAAATAAATAAAGACCAAGACAATAATTATTTTGACTAACATATTACTTTTGATAGTATCACACCCAACTTATTCAACTTGCAAACAACTCAATATCAAACGATTTTTTATAAAAGTATGTAACAGATCATTTTAATGTAAACATTTTATTTGCATGCCAGGGTAGTAAGCGCAACAATAAAGAAGTCTAACTAAGATTGTAATCAGGATCCCATACGACCTGAGATAGTATTGATAGTTTCTCAGTGCCAGAGATCTGTAAGTTAGTTTCAGACATGAATAAAGACAGTACCTTAGAAACAGTATCTTAGTTATAAACCAAAGAGAACTGTGGAACATATATTATAGCAATGCTCTCAGGGACTTTTGTTAGGCTGTAGATTGCAATACAGCAAGTAAGAATGAAAATATGAGACAGAAACTAGAAAATATTAATGCAGAATGACATATCAGATTGTGGAGGACATTGTCTTCTAGTTTAAATACTTTAACTTAATCAGTAATGCACCCAAAAGCAGTCTTTCAAATACATAATTCAAGTGAATCTGTTTTCTTATTTCCCTAAAGAGATGCTCATGAAAATTCAGAGTTTTTGATGAGTATAATAAGAACTTATAAAATTCTAAGTAAATACAAGATATATTGCATACAAAATTATTAAGAATACTTGTGTTATTTAATATAATTGTAATTTTTTTATAAAATTATATTGATTATGATGAGGAAACTCATAGGGGCATCTGTGGAATATAAGATGGAATGAGATAGTTTTAAATGCAAAGTTATTATATTACAAGCTGTGAAAAATGAGACAATATTCAGGAAATTAAAACTCTGTTGAACAGTAGAAGCCCAGTGATGAATACCTGAGTATGGATATAATGATCATGGCACGCTCACAAAGGAAAAGGACTGACAAAGCATTTGGGAATGACTTTTCTACAAAGCTGATGATTTAATATAAAATTATACTAATATTATTGGAGTCAACATTCTCATTATATGAAATTGGGCTTGTAAATTGGAGAGTGAGAAAGCTTGAAAGAATTTGTGGCTGCACACACAACATGAAGTCATTCCTCTAATTTTACAGTTTTTGTCCTATAGAGTCAGATAAATACAGATTTAAATTGTGTGTCCCATTTTACCCCCTTTACTTAAAAAGACTAGTAGTCACAACAATGCAAGAAAAATGAAAATAATGAAAATCATACCACTTACATATATTTTTAAATATTACCTTTGATTAGAAATATCACATTATCTTCAAGAAATAGCTGATTTCAAGACAGGAACAAGGAAATTATGTTTATAAATTTGTACGATACAAATAAGAAATATAATGAAGCTCTAATAATACCTGGGAAATTTACAAGTGCAGATGTATTGTAAAGAGAATCTTATTGAAAAAAATGTGGTGACAGCCACAAAACCTTTGGCGTACAATTTATCTTGCTTGCAATATGTGCTGGGGTAAATGCGGCACAGATCACAAGAGAGTGGCCAACTCTTGGCTGTTCCAACGTCAGACTCATCCATGAGAAGGAGTTCATGCCTGGTACTGCCAGGAACCTGATATCCTGCAGGGATAGGAACCAGAGACTGAATAGCCCATAAAATAAAATTGGATAGAAACAAGCAGAGACAGAAAAAAAAATAGCAATGATATAACCCCTAATGATACTCTGCTATACTTGTAGACCAGAGCCTACCATAACTGTCATGGGAGAGGGTTCCCTTAGCGACTGATGGCAGCAAATAAAAGAACCCATAGCCAAACATTAGGCAGAGCTTGGGAATCCTGACTGAGGAGGTTAAGAAAGAATTTTACAAACTAGAGGTCTCAAGGCACCACAAGAACATGGCTCAAAGAATCAACTAACAGGAACTTAGAAGAAAAAAAAAAGAACTCAGAACACCAGGCTCACAGAAATTTCACTATCAAAGACCCTGTATGGGTCTTACCTAGGTCATCTGCATATACCTTTTGATTGTTTAGCTTGGTCGTCTTGTCGGACTACTAAAAGTGGAAGCAGGAACTTTCTGGCTCTTTCCCCTGCTTTTGGGACACTTTTCCTGCTACTGGGCTGCTTTGTACAACCTTAATGTGAGGGCATGTACATAATGTTTTTATTACTTGATATGTAATATTTGGTTGATAACTCTGGTAAGTCTGCTCTTTTTCTGAAGTGAAAAGATGAGAAATAGATCTAGAGAAGAGGAAAGGTGGCTGGGGGAGGAACTGGACAGAGATGAGGGAGGAGAAACTTCTGTCATGATGTAATATATGAAAGAAAAATAAAAGAGTGAGTGATATCAAATAATTACGAAGAATGATTGCAAAGGACCTCTGATTAATAGAATATAATAACAGTATATGGATGAATGCTAATTACTCAATGAACTGAAATGGATATATTATCTTGAAAGCTTTTCTGAAAAGAGCTAAGATTAAGAAAATGTCAAAAGCATTCACATAGCATAGATAAGGAATAGAAGGCACCAGCTCATCAAATGTTCAAAGTAAAATCATAATTTATAGAACAATATTAAATCATTTTTCATTTAATAGGATGGCATGAGAAGGAAATGGCAACAATTTGAACATTCTCCCCCTTTATACAGCCCATGAATCTTATAGTGAAGAGCCATCAGAAAACTCATATAGAGGGACCTCCTACAAATTAAACTGACCTGCATCCTTCAAAGTGTCATTGTTCTGAAGATCAAGAGAAGATAGAATTGCTTCTATAGCAAAAGAAACTAGATACATGACAACAAAAAAACAGTATGTAATTTTAGCTGAATGGTTTCGCAGAACTAATGAAAAGAATACCTGGTTAATTGTACTAAAATCTCCCTCTGTCTCTCTGAACACACACACACACACACCACACACACACACCACACACACACAGAGAGAGAGAGAGAGAGAGAGAGAGAGAGAGAGAGAGAGAGAGAGAGAGAGAGAGAGAGCCTATTTGATCTTGTATAAGAGAAAATAAATGTACAAGCTAAGATGTCCTATAAATAAACAAATAGTACTTCCAAGACAATACAGGCAAATCTTTACAATGAACAATCCTATTAACAATAAAAGTAGAGCAGCAGTAGATATTTGTTGACTTCATTTTACTGAAAGACAATTGTCAATTGTTTTCATTAATAATACTCAAATCCTAGAAAATAATCAGAGCTTAATTCTTGGAAATTAGACACTACTTAGGGGAATAAGTAAAATCTGAAGTCATAATAAATACAATCGTGATAATGAAATGAGATGAGTGATTATGTGAGGCCAGTCTTTGCATATTCAGACAGAGTTTGTGAACTCTGGACCTCCTGCTGTGTAGCACTTGACTAATGGAATGAACCATCCAGAAAACATGCTGCCATTGATCTACCACACACACTTTTGGTCTTAAAGGCACGTAAACTCATCACAGGAAGATTAGTATTGACTTCTGCTATTGGCTGATAAACATCATCATTTTCATTTTTCCACTATGAGAAGCCTAAAATTCCTTTAGCAAGGAAGAATCAAAAGTCGCTGTTCTCTGTTGATGTTTCTGAGCTATTAGCTGAGATTATTGATGGTTGTTTGCTCTGGCACTTTAAAGCATTTTGTTGTTGCTGTTGTTCAGACACAGTTTCCCTATACATCTTAGGCTTACCTTGAACTCACTGCCAGATCCTTGATGGCTGAGATTCCAAGTATGTGTCAGCACATCTTTCTTTTGTGTGTTATTACATGTATGTTATTAAATGATTGAGCAACAGCAATATTTAACAAATAAAACTTTAAGATAGCAGTGACAGATGGCTCTGACATATTTTTGAAGAGTAGGCATTTTCTCCACTTGACTATGGCTAAATCAAATTCTGAAAATTAAGAGAGACCACATTTCACAGAGAAAAGTATAGAAATGAAAACAGAAATCAGGAAAGAGAAGTTAGGAAAGATAACAGGCACGAAGGTACAAATGACGGAGAGAAAAGTGAAAACAGTATGAAAATAAATACAATCCTGGTTCTTCTAGTGTAGAAAAACCCAAACTATAGCATCAGAGTAAAATGCATGATAAAACACTGTAAGGCCTAACCCCAGGAGAAGTGAAGAATTCTCCTGAACCTAAAACAACCCAATGCAGGTTTTTCATCTATAAATGACTCCTCTTGCGTGGCACGCTACTTTTGAGAAAAATAATCGACACCACCTACCCCACTTCTCCCCATAACTCAAATTGCTGCATTAAATAAGATGCAAGGGAAGGAGAGAGAGAGAGAGAGAGAGAGAGAGAGAGAGAGAGGGAGGGAGGGAGGGAGGGAGGGAGGGAGGGAGGGAGGGAGGGAGAGAGAGAGAGAGAGAGAGAGAGAGAGAGAGAGAGAGAGAGAGAGAGAGACTGACTCTTGCTTGAAATAGAGTTATATTAGGGGTGAAAAATTGAGACGGAATTTCAAGAAACCACAAGTTTGCCTCAGGACACACTGTCACAATTTCTGGGTGAGAGATACATTGCGGAGAGAAGTTGCAAACTTACCTGCTGGGAAGTTTAAGCAGTGGAGTTCTCAGGGTTTCACAAGCTTTGCACTATGAACAGGTGTGTCCTCATCACTTCTGAACTCCAGCAGAAACTTTAAGGTTCAAGTTTATCACATACTTATTGCTAAACACCTAGAGTTGCTTCACTGCCATATATGGTTTGTTGCTAAGCGGAACAAATGACATTAAGTCTATTTAATAAAAAAAAACAATAAACAAAACAAAACCTTAATTTCTAATCCTCCCTCCACAGAGTAGTTTTTTTTGGTTTTTTTGCCAAGTGTGTTATGAAATTTCTGAGATCAGTGAACAATGTGATACTGGGTTCCCTTGGGTATTCTTATCCAATATAGACATCAGTAAATCAGTGTCTTCCCCTATTCCCTGAAGCATATACACCGTCATAGTCTTTGGCATAAATGTTTGATACTGTGCTTGTACAGCATGGGTGGACTGGTGTCATAAATAAGAAGTGGCTTAAGGACTACAAAGATCAGTGAAGTCAGAACAAGAGAAATAATAAAAATCAAGGCAAAATAACACCCCAGAAAATCTTAAATGCTCTTTAAAAAATATCTAAAGATATTCAAAATATAGAAATGAAAAAATAAAAACAAACCAAATTGAAGCTTATTGTTATTAACAATCAAATAGATTTAAAAGATGGAAATACAGAAGCTACTTCAAGACTTGGAAAATAAATTCAGCAATGCAGACTAAATTCAACCAAATGCAATCCAAACTTCTTAAAAAATAAATCTGTGCAGATATGAAAATTCAATCCTCAGATAAATAGAATCCAGTGGAGATCTTAAACAGCAGGCTAAAACGGTAGGAGAAAGATGACAAGAGACCAAAGGCTGCTGTAGAATTATAGTATTTGGAAAACAGTAAAAATGACAAATCATGAGCTCCACCATTTAGGCCTTAGACTCACAATAAGATACTAAATCTCTGATATTTGGTATAGAATAGAGAACTAAGATGCAGAAGAAGGCAGAAGAACCCTATTTAGTAAAATTATAACATAACGTGCTCCACATCTAGGGAAAGATATTGCTAACCAAGAGATATTAAGAATACCAGGTAGATGTACATAAAAGGAAATGATCATGTTTCACAGATATTAAAATGTCTAGATTATGAAATAAGGGAATTATACTAAAATCTTTCAGAAAATGTACTATAATTTATAACCATAAGCCTATTAAAACAATAACACATCTAATCAATACTAAAAAATAAATCAATGAAATGATTCCTACATAGGTTCCTTGTCCAGTCATCATCAGAGTCTTCCTCCAGGGTAGATGGGAGAGAGTGCAGAGACTCACAGTCAGACAATATGCAGAGAGAGTCTAAATTTGAGGTCACCAGAGGGTCCTTCCCCTCAGGGATGGCACACACAGCTGAAGAGGTGATGGAAAGACTATGGGAGTGAGAGGGGATGAAGGAAACCAGGATAACATGGCCCAAATATGAATTAAGCAGGGCTCACAAGCCCTCACTGAGCCTGAAATGGCAAGTACAGGGTCTGAATGGGTCAGTATCAGCTCCTCTTTATATGACTCTTAGCTTGCTTGCAGGACTCCTAACACTGAGAGCAGGTTATGTCTGAGTGTTCTGTCTGCTCTTGGTCCTCTTTTTCTTCGATTGTGTTGCTTTGTTCAGTCTTTATATGAACTTTCTCTTATTATTGTAGCTTGTTTTTTTTCTATTTGGTTGTTGTCTCTTGAAGGTCTGACCTTTACAAAAAGGCAAAAGAAGGGAAGTGGATCTGAGTAAAATAAGGTGTGTTATTACTGCCTGGTCTGTAAGGCTGACCAGTGGAGCTGTTTTACTCTCTGAATTTCAGGCAAGCTTTATTTATTGAAACAGCACTACAAGTGTGTTTTTAAAAGATTGCTATGTATTAATTAAATGAACAATTAATCAAAATATATAAACATTTTAAGTATATGTGAAAAATATTGACACATACAATTACATGAGAAAATAAATAATGGATTATAAATAGACAGACATGTTCATATCTAATAACATTAAGTTACTTAAATACTTTACTTTCAGCAACAGATACATAATTCATACTTCAAATAAAGAAACAAAAGAAAAAAGAAAGAGAGAAAACAGACAGACAGACCAGAGAGAATCTGCACCAACTATAATCAAACTAAACAGTAAACTTCAGCATATTCTGTTCAATAACTGAAGAACAGTCCCCTCTATGCCCTATGGAACTTTCTCCAAAATATATAGCATTACCATTTAGGTCAATTAAAAATATTCTCAAATGCAAATCGATATAAAATGGTTTCTTCTAGCATGCCATCTTACAATGAAACGGTTCAATTTCTATACTGAAATTTTAACAAAAAGACAAGAAACCGCTTTAGCAGATCAAGAATTAATGAGATTGAAGCAGCAATAAAGTCTTCAACAAACAAAATCCAAAACTGAAATAATCCACTGATAAATTTTAACATGCCCATAAAAAAAGAGAACCATCAATATTCCTCATGATAGTTGATAAAATTAAAATGGTAGGAAAACATTCAAACTCATAGCTGGGCGGTGGTAGCACACGCCTTTAATCCCAGCACTCTGGAGGCAGAGGCAGGTGGATCTCTGTGAGTTCGAGACCAGCCTGGTCTACAAGAGCTAGTTCCAGGACAGGCTCCAAAGCCACAGAGAAAACCTGACTCCAAAAACAAAAAAAAAAAAAAATCAAACTCATTTTGTAAAGCCATTATTATCCAGCTAATTAAACTCAACATGGGGAGAATAAAAATGCCTACAAATGGAAATTTTCTTTAACATATATGTAAAAAATTCTCAAGAAAATATTTGTACACCAAATTTGACAACATATTTATAAAATGATATATCTTCATTAAGTTGATTTTATTCTAACCACGTGAAGTGTTTTGATATATGCAAATTAATACATGTAACATAGTATACAAATGCAATCAAAGATAAAAAAATCACAGAAAAATTTCTAAAGACACAGAAAACCCTTTCACAAAATCAAGCAACCCTTCAAAGTAAAAGTGTTAATAGAAACTAGAAAAAGAAAAATGGAGCATTGAAATAATAAAGGCTGAATATATCAAAAATATGAACTTTATATGACTGGGTATGATCTGAAAGTATTTCATATAAAACCAGGGATCATGTAAAGCAATTTTAGTTGTAATGTATTTTTAGTTAGAGCAATGTATCTAGAAAAAATTAAAATGAATAAAATTGGAATTTGAGCACAGTGTTTATAAATAATATGATCCTATGAATTAAAATTTCTAAACACTGCTATTAAACTTTTTTAATCTGATAAACACTTTCAGTCAAGAAATAGGATATAACATCATCATCATACAAAAGTAATACACATTCCATGATTATTAATAATCAATCATAAAATCAGCATGAAATAAATTGGAAAACAAATCAACTCAGTAGTCATAAATAAAATTAAATGCTCAGAAATAAAGTTGATAAATGTGAGAAAGATCACTAAATTAAAATTATATATATTTAAATTTGAAAGTTAAGGAACCATTAACATATAGTACATTAGACTTAAGCTAAGAGGTCTTGAAAGTGTGGAAGAAGCTTCAAGCTTCTGCAATGAAATTAAAATAGAGCACAGAACACTACTGGTGAAGCTGCCAAGACACAGGGTATTGCTTCTTACAAGAAGTTAGTCGTCCAAAACTGCCTGTGTCAGTGATCTGTCTGAGCAGACCACTGAAGATACCTGTGAGTCATGTGAGGGTTAGGGTGAGTGCGAGAATAGTCACTGACTTGAAATTGGGTCCTGCAAAGAATTTGCTTTAGTACCCTTCAGTAATAAAGAAAAACAAACTGCCAAGGTAACCATGATAGATGGACGAAAGAATAAATATAAAGCTGGTGTGGACTGGGCCAAGACTACAAATTAAAGTAGCTTCAGCTCAGCATTGAAGACAGAGGAGACCTTTCAGGCACAGGGAAAAGAGGAAGCAAAAGAAGAGGTGGAGACTTCAAGTCACAAGCAAAGAAGATGCTGTTACTATAGTTTCTTTCCTTCTCTTTCCCTTTTCTATCTAAAAGACAGTACTCTGGGGTTTTGCCAAGTTTCTTCTTCAATAACAGAGTCTTCTGAGGACATTCAACATGGCATACAGTCCTGTGACCTAATTTTTATCCATATAGATAATACTTCAAAAGAGATATACTGTTGAGTTTAACTGAATGAACCAATAAACTTCAGTTGCGCAAATTTATAAATGTTGGTGATAGACTAGAAGTTTCTTTCTTCTCAATACATTGCATATGCATATATATATATTATATATATATTCAAACCTATGTATACAAACCTTCTCAATACATGGCATTGCATATTCAAACCTATGTATATAATATTATTCTCTTCAATCCACAACAGTCTTCACACTAGGGCACGTACAAATGAACAGACACACATAGGATATGCAATAATTGTTTTAAATAACAGGTAATTTGATTTTTGAAAAACAACCACATTTAGATTGTTCATGTTTTAATAAAAACATATCAAAAGATCATTAAATATGATCTTAGGATGTCTGTAACATCTTCTATCCTTATTCGTTACAGAAAATTGTCATTATCTGGTTTAAAACTAAGCAAGGCTTCAACTTTAATTTGTTTTCTTTTCCTTGCATTCTTTCAAGAACTAAATCTAAAATTATTTGTGTGTGTGTGTGTGTGTGTGTGTGTGTGTGTGTGTGTGTGTGTGTGTGTTCATGTGGAAACTTTAGTTAGCCAGGTAGTACTTATCCTGGACCCTCTGTATGCTGTGTGCTCAGATCATGCTACATGAGAAGAGAGGAGAGGAATTTCACAGTCCTGTACTGCGTTGCTAGTAAGTCTAGGAAAACTGTTTTAAGTGCCTTCTGGGAGATTCCTGATTCAGAATTGATAATGTAGGCACCGAGTCTTAGTGGACAGGGCTCAGACAGGGCAGTGAGGAGGTGATCATAACTCCTGCAGAACTCATTGAGGGGCTGGCACAGGCCTGAGTGGATGAAAATTTGCCCCTGAGATGCTGGAAAGCAAATCTAAAATTGTTGGGCGTGTCATCTCACAGCTTGGACACACAGCAGGAAATAACAGAAGAGATAAAAGTCCTAACCTGAAGGTCAGTATCCATCGAATGGAGAAGGAGAGTCCCCCTTATGTTCCTAGCAGCTACTTGGGGTGTTGACTCATGAGGATAGAAACGTTTTTCCTGCATATCCTACAGAAGAAAAAATTCACTCTGTGGGAGAGCATTCCAGCCTTCTTCCAGGGAAGTTTATCTTTACCATGAAGTATATGAACATGCAGAGACCCGTGTTTAAAAGATTGCGGCAAAGCCCATGCCTCCCAGTCTACAGAACGCGGTCCTCCTGAAGGCGATTCCCACACAAGCTCCAGGTGACTCTGTTTGTGAGAGTAAACGAGTGATAAACAGGAGAGCAATTGGGCAGAGACGTGAGCTCGAACTCCTCTTCCTCCTGCATTGTGTCTGTCTGCTTGCTGCCATGCTCGCCATCATGATGGTCATGGAGTCTAATACTCTCCAAAACAGTAAGCAAGTTCCAATTAGATGTTTTCCTTTTTAAAAAAAAAATGAGCAAGAATCTTCACAGAGACTTGCATTATATATTTGCATTATATATTTGTAGATCCAATAATGACAGTTAACCTCCATTATAGAAAAAAATTCAATGAACTTGTCAGGTTGATGAAAATGAATTGATTATTATAGTGGATGTATCTATTATCTATTAAAGAAAATTCTTTTCAAAATTGAAACAATGAAATGTCTCTATCCCAATACAATCAATCCTTGCTTTTATAAAATGTTACAGATAAAACACAATATGTAATATGACTATTCTAAAAATTACAACATATTAATAACATATATTTTCAGAAATTGACGTACCAGACACAATATTTTAATATTGCATGGTATTTTTACCTATTTTTCAATGTATAACTAAGTTTCTAAATAATTCTGAATGTTCTTGAACTTTATTTTTGCCCTATGTCTGCTGTATCTATAAAGAAATCAAATACTTTTGTTGGTATGATAAAATTATGCATATACATGTATAGTATATACATAAATATATACATACACATACTTCTAAAGCACAAACTTGATTTAAGCACTTTACAACAGTTTTTACTAGCAGTTGTACTAATATATTATTACTGTCAGTTATAGGTGAGAAAACGTATTAGCTAAATGCAGTTCACACCATGAGAAATAACTAAATGATGAAACCAGGTGGTCACAGCTAGCATCTTTCCTCCTTTGAGAAAGGACAATTTATCTCTGAATGAGTCACAATTCCCCAATTTCACACAGTACAACATTAAACAGTTCCTTAAATAGATTAAAATTTAAAAAAAAATTAAATACTTTTCTATAACAATCATAACTGTCATTACAAAAATAAACTATCAGTTTATCTACAGAAATCCTCATAGCTGTATCCTTTTCATTAATATCACTTTAATTGTAGGTTATTGTCTTAAAGTTTCTATTCCTGTGATGAAACACCTTGACTTACACATCAGTATTGCTGTTCATAATAAAAGGAAGTCAGGCTAGGAACTCAAACAGGGTAGGAACTTAGAGGTCGGGACTGATACAGAGGTCGTGGAGGGGCATTGCTTATTAGCATGGTCATCATGGGTTGCTCTGTCTGCTTTTATAAAGAAGGCAGGACCACCAGCCCAGGCTTGGCACCACCCAATATGGGCTATGTACTCCCGTGTCAATCACTAACTAAGAAAACACCTTACAGCTGAATCTTATAGAGGCCTCTTCTCAATTGCCGTTCCCATTTTTCAGATTATTATAGTTTGTCAAGTTGACATCAAAACTATACTCTATCATCCATGCATTGTTCATGATTTTCTATGTATGTGAAATATAAGTAATAAAATGTACACAGCCATTTTTGTGATGATAGATTCATAGTTCATATGTAATAGATTTGATTTTAGTTGAACTGTATAGACACTTTTTAACTTTAGTTTTGATCTTTAGAAGTGTGTGTTTGTGTGTGTGTATATGTGTGTGTGTCTTCATAAAATACTGATGGTAAGGTATAAATGTCTTAGCAACCCTTACATTTAGAAGTTTCTTCCATTAGACTTACTTTCATTTAGGTAGATTATGATTCCAAAAGAAAATATCTCTGAACAGTAATAATAAATGATTCTAAGATCAGAAAAATATAGATGATTTTGAATACTATGGAAATCTTCATAAAACACATCACAATATTTTAGAAAGAAATGTTGAAAGAAATTTCTTATAGAGAATTCACTAGTTATATGAACAAAGAGTTCAGATGTGTAGTTAAATGATATCACCATTACTGCCCACTACAATCCACAAAGTAAAGAAATTTTATAATAAAATACTAATCGTATTTAATATACTGAAAACAAGCAAGAAAAAAACCTAAGGATGAAAAGAAAAAAGGAGAAAGGTGGAAGAGAGGATTGAAGTGTTAAGAATACCATGACAAAGGACTGTAAGATGCAGGTCTGCACAGTTGAGATTTGTTTTCTTAATTCTGGATTATAGAACTTCACTATAATGAAGTGATTTTCATCCTCAAGAAGTCCTCTCACTTGGTAGACAGGCCTTTCCTCTTTGTGCAAATCTTCTCTGTCTAACCTCATCTTTTAGATAATACCAGTATGACCTCAGTAGAGGCTCTCTACATGACCTTGTTTTATCTTAGAGATCTCTAGAAACGCTATCTCCAAACGGAGTTTCATTGTGAGTAAGTATAGAATTGTGGAATGCCAGTGGGGCCAGAGGAGCTACAGTCAGCAATGGTGTTTATGAAGTTCATAATAAAGCCAAATCCTGGAGGGTCAAAACCTCCCCCACCCAGGGGGGATCGTCTCCAAAATGACCTTTTCTTCTGTTGTGCTTCCTCCAAGTTCCTGTGATATAGGGATCACACTATCTAGAATAATGTGATTGTTTCTTAGAAAATCCCACTCCTTAGAGGGCAATTTACTTGCAGATAATTTTCTTATAGGATTAATGATGATTAGTTAGATCTATGCTTTAATTGGGCTTTCCGAGTTAGCATGAAAGATACAGGTGTTTAAGAGAGTTAGTGATAATTAGGGACACAATTCAGGTTATTCTTCCAATTTCTTAAATAAGAGACACAAAAAAGGTATGCTAAAACTAGTCTTTCTCTTCATCAGATATAAGAATTGCGGAGGATGAGAAATAAGATGAAGGAAGATTCATGCATCATAGATCCATGATTTCTGCCTATGAAGAAAAATGCTGTGGACTAAAGGGAACAATTATGTCCATACACCCAAGATTAGTCCTGAGTTCCTTGGTCACGTAGCTTACAGCATTAGTCACAGGCCCTGGTATGTATCTAAAAAACAGTTGTGAGAGGAAAGTAAATGACTCTTTCATATGTAATGGAAAATAGACAGCTGACCTTCATTTAATGTTTTTCTAGAGCAGAAAATAGAAACCTGATACACTAAAACTACAAACAGCTGCCTACCAGGACAAAAGGGCCTGGCTGAAATCAACTTGGCTTGATTAAAACTTTGTTAATCAATTATAAAAAGATCATTGCTTTAGGGTGGAAAAATGTTTAAGCACTTGATAGTTTCTATGGAAAACATGCAACTTGTGATCTTACTTTTTTTTTTTTACATAAGATTCTTCTTATGCAAAGATTTTAATTTTTTGGAAAATGTAAGACTCATGTGTTGTAAAATAATCTTTTCTTACATAGAAATAAATATATTAGGCAGTATAAAATGGGTAAGAAAAAATAAGAGATAGGAGAAATAAAAAGGAGAACAAACGATAAAAAGAAAAACACCAGAAAAGAAGTAGAAGACTTTGATCAGCAAATACGAAGAAAAAGAAACAACCGGAAAGAAAAAAAAAAGGTGAGCAATGTGGTAAAAGAAGAGACCAAAAGAACTGAATAGGAACAACCAGTAGAGAGAAAAAATGAAGTATTAAGCTTTGGACGTTACATAAAGTTCCCGTGTGTACCAGCTCATCTGTTCCAGTAGATTCCTTAACCACATCTCTTCTCCAGTTTCTCTGAACTCCTGAGAGCTGGCCTGTACAGCAGCAAATGAGGCTACAGCTTGCTTTATAACAAAAAAAATGTGAATTTAAATGAATTTAAGCTACAAATGATCCCATCACAAAGTACAAGACTAGAGTAAACAAAAACCAACAGAGGGAATAAAATTTACTTTGTTTTTGAGCATTATTTCCCAACCATAGTCAGGGGCTTGTGCGTCAATTAATCATCTTCAGAGTGTTTAAGAGGATGACAGTTTTTCCTAAAAATCCAAAAACAGCTTGGTATTTTATCTCTGTTTGGTGTTTATATTGCAGAAATAGCAAAGCTGGTTAAAAGGTTAGCATCATTCAGCGTTATGAATATTAATCAATAGAAAAGAAGCTTTATTTGGACACTAGTGATTTCTGCAAATATAATGAAGTTTCGTCTTCAGTTAGAAAATCTCAAAAAAGGTTGTAGAGAGTTTAATAATCTTGTTGATAGTAGCCTGTGATGGTCGGGAAAAATGGTGCTTACCAGATATCTTTGACCAAAGAATAACAAGATGTAACCCATTTCAACTTCTTGAGATATTACCTAGTGTCATAGTATGACTAGTTGGGCCATTGTTTTCCCCATTGTATGGAGAATATGTATATATTTTAGGAAGTTTCTAGAGCTGTAAATTTTCATATGATTTTACAAAATATCTTTAATGTTAATTGCTCCTCCCATTTGTCTTCTTCACCCTGTCATCCATACTCCCCCATTTATTCTACTTATTCTTTTATGATTATAGCATTATATTCTATTTCCCCCCTTTTGGGAAGATCTTCTCCTTCCCCCGGTTCTTTACTGGATACCAAACTTCTGTGAGACATTGTTGGAGGTAAAACATTATCAAAGTATGTTGATGCAAAATATCTTTAAATAAATTGCTTTTTAAGGATGGAGGGATCCTCTGAGGCTGTCAAAGCTAGAATGTATTATGATGGAATGGCAAGTAAACATGATATATCATTTTAGATGGAAAATAACCAACAGATGAAAATTATGGTGATCAGAAAACCTTTTGATCCAAGTTAATAACAAACTGTTAAAATCAGTTCCTTAATTCTAAAAAAAGTATCATAAGGTTCTATTATGTTAATAGTGGAAGCTAGACTTAAGCTATGAAGAACTCCTATTAATTGTCAACATAGCTGAAATTCTAATCATGTTTTAATTATAGTCACAGCATAATTTTATCTAATAAACATTTAACTGTTGATGGAGGCTGCTCATTCATTTCCCGAACACCCAAAATAATCACTTAGAAATGATACTAGTTACAACACTACTTGGCCTATTAGCTTATGCATATTTCTAGCTCACTCTAGATATTTTATATTTTTACCATGGCCTATTGGCAAGGTTCCAGCTACTGCCTAGTGTCTTTCTCCTCTGGGCATCTCCATGGCTTCTCCCTGACTCCACCTTCTTTCTCCCACCATTCAATTTAGTTTCCCTGTCTAGCTCTGTTCTGCCCTATCACAGGCCAAGGATTTTATTTATTTATTAACTAATAAAAGCAACACATATACAGAAGGACTTCCCACACTATTTTCCCTTTTCTGTTCAAATAAAAAGAAAGGTTTTAACTTTAACATATCAAGATTACATATAACAAAACAGTTGTCAAGCAAAAAATTATAGTTACAATATTGGGTGATGTAACTGTAAATATGTTTTATTGTCATTGATTAATAAAGAAGCTGCTTTCAGCCAATGTCTTAAAAGAATAAAGGTAGGCCAAAAGAGATATATGGGGTCAAGAGAAGCCATGGAGCAGCCAGAGGAGAAAGATGCAAGCTGTCAGTCAGAACCTTGCAGGTAGATAAAATATGAAATAATAGAAAAGGTTTAATTTAATACATAAGAGTTAGCCAGAAATATTCTTAAGCTACTGGCCAAACAGTAATACAAATAATATGGTTTCTGAATGATTACTTCAGGTCTGGGTAGCTGGGACCATCATTTAACATATCAGATGAAAATTTAAAAAAAAACATATTATATGCAAATACATAAAGATGAGTAAATTCCCCAAATTTTCATCACTAAGTAGGATTAATACACACACACACACACACACACACACACACACACACACACACACACACACATATATATATATATATATATATATATATATATATATATATATATAGTGGCCGAATATCAAGCATATAAAAATAAAGATCATCTGGATAAGTCTTACCATCTTGTAAAGACAAAACATTTTTTGATTCAAAAGAAATGCTAATGAATTATGCTGATTCATTTTCAGACTTTTGCTCTTTCTTTAAAAATTATCACGATTTTTCCAAAGAAAGATACTGTATAACATTTGTTCCCAGTGATTACATTTGAGATTCTGGGAATAAAATGAGTCTGGCATCACCATCTTCAACCTGACATCATATCAATATTTAATTACTTGTAGGTTCATTAACAGTACTAACACATGCTGCTGGTTAATATTATTCAGTGAAATTCATGAATTTCGAAGGCATCTAATTCAACAATAAAATATTTCAAAAATAATTGTTTCGAATGGTATAAAAGGAAGAGGTAGCAAAAGCTTTATTCAATTGATTTTAATTTCGAGAAGCAAAGAATTATGTCACTGACATGGTTGAAAACTCACATGCAAAATTTTGATAAGTTCTCAGATTAGTCACTGTAGAATTTCTCTCAATAAAACAAGAAAATGATAAAAAAAAAAACCCTAACTTACAGAATTGGGTAGTAGAATCCTGGTACTATGATGAGCGAAATCGAAAAAACGTGGTGTCATCAACCAACTAGAATCATCAGAGGATGATATTCTGGGTAACAGAGAGAAGAAAAAGAAATAACACTAAAAATGAGTGGAAAACATATTGTTTTATATTTACTTTAAAATACACTCATACATATGGGCGTGCATGTACACATATAAGTAAATTAAGGATTATAATATTAGGAGTGATAATGCTCCACGTAAGAGCTAGATATTATCTAACTAAAACCTTAGATAGTGACTTGGAATACCTCCCTTAACATCATTGCTCAGACGAATCCAAGCAAATTACAAAATAATACAGGCTATTGCAATTTTCTTTGGTTGCCTCACAGAATTTGCTCATAAGATCCTATGGTTAAAGATATCACAAACTCTGGGCCCAGGGCTTTAGAAATCTACCTGTAATAGTTCTCTCATAGCATCTTAAGTTGCTAATGCAATTAAAAGTTCTACCCAGTTTCAAAGCTAGGAACTACAACAATGACCAGCCTAGCAAGGTAGTGGAACTTTTATATCAGAATTAAAGAACAGTTACTATTGTACTTAAGGCCCACACAATACTGAAGAATTCATAACTGGTACTGCAAACTTAGAAAGCTAGGTTATTTATGGAATTAACGATGCCATGGACTTTCTGAGGATTTCCTAAACCAGTATACTTGTCTTATTTGGGCATTGCATTAACGAATAAAATTCACAACTATTTGCAAACACTGTTAATACATTTTAGCTGTTTAAGTGTAGAAGGACAAAATATTTTCATGTACTTTTGTCCAAACAATGTACAGCAACATCTTGCATGCAGAATTAAATTTCATATCTAACAGTGCAGTGTTTTATGCAAATTAAACATTACACTAGGGGTTTGTAAAAACATAGGATCAAAACACACAATACTGAGGTAGAACAAATGTGCTTTTATTTTAAGATGAAGTATTTGTATTAAAATGGACTCAATTTCAATAAATACTTTAATATTAATATTCTTTATATTGTAAAACAAATGTATTACAGATTATTTATAATTATAATTAATTAGATTAACATATGTCATATTCAAGACAAAAAGTGTTGAAAAACTTCAACAAACTTAAAAATTTAAAGATTTTCTAAATCAAGATGTGTGAGAGATAGAATATTCAGTAGATAAAATGGCTTAAAATATTTAATATTTATGGATAATCAATTTATGTCATAATTTTTTCAAAAAGTAGTTATTGTGAATTTTATCTTTTGAAATTCAGTAAATTACAGGAACATATTGATAAACCAGAGGCAATGAGTTGCTCTCAGGGATTGGAATGAAAATAGAAGAAAGGAATATATTATTTCATAGATAATACAAAGATAAACTAATGTTGTTTGAAGTTTTCAAAATATTGAACAATAAAATTTGGAATCTTATTATAGCATTACTTTTGTATGACAATATTGTTTTGATATCTAAACAGCACACTTTTGAATTTCTGATTGTGTCTGCCTTGTATCTTCTACTAAGAGCTTGTATTGATTTATCTTCCTTATAATGTGCTTTATTAAACACACTTCCTACATGTACTCAAGATGTGTCAACTGAAGATGAACAAATAGGAGAGTTCCTCTCTTCTGAATTGATGTTTGTATGTCTTTCTTTTATCTAATTGTTTCAAATGTCTACTCTTCATTTGTTTCTCTAGCTAAAAATCTCAAAGAAAATGATGAATGGTTTCTTGAAATTTAGAAAATGGTTTACTCCTTTGGAGTACTTTTAATTTGATGCCGTATGAGCTAATATAAGTTCTCTTCTAATAAGCTGATGACATTTAGGCTAATTAGCTGGTAGCCATGGGGGCAAAATGACTCATTTGTTTCAATGTCTCAGAAGTAAACTTCTATTATTTACTGTAAAAGCATACTCATGCTATCTGACAACTTTTTTAGTAGTATTCTTTAGACTGATTCGTGGTTTACAAAAGGAAAGATAGACAAATTCATTGTCAAGACCAAATGCTATTCTTTCTCAAAAGTTGACACCAGCTCGATAGTATGGGTATTGTTGACTAACAGCATAAATGGACAGAGAGCTACTTATAAGACATAAAAGGGACTAGGTGTGTCTATGGGGACTTTTGCTGGGAAGAGTAAGTAAATGAGAAGACCCAGTTTGAATAATGACAATCATTTCATAGCCTAGGAAAGGAGAAGGAATAGAGGGTAGATTTAGGAAAGCCCATTTAGCATGATATCTGCTTTCTATAATCCATGGAGTAAAACTCTTCTTCTGCAATGCCCTTCTTTCCTAATACTTGAAACTTTCCATGGTCATAAAGCAATGCAATAAAAACCAGGGACTGAAATATCTAAAATTATTACCCAAAAAGAGACATTTCTTTCTTTAAAATGTTTCTATAGGGCATTTATCTCAGAAACAACAAAAAATGAATAATACCTTCAGTTAATTTTAACAATACTTCTGTATTATGAAACTGAAGGTTGACTACAATATAAAGACCCCCTAGAAAGAAATTAATGAAATCCAGGTTAACAAACAAATATCTGGTTTTTAGTTATTTTTTGAAGACAGATTTGATGAAGAAAAGTAAAATGTTAACAGTGTCCTGGAGAATTATAAACATTATAAAAATATAGAAGGAATCTTGAGATAAAGCTGGTAGTAGAACAGACACATATGCTAACTTAGCACAAATTGCATTTCTAAAAATAGACAATAGAAATTTTTAAATATTATCTTTAATGCCATACAGCTGAAGTAGATGTGCTCCTCAGTGTATTGTTCATCCTAGCTAGACACCATTGTTTTCTGTTAAAATTTATTTTTATTCTACACAATCCCTTAAGAAAAATAAATATTACGGTCTCACTGACTGTGAGACCATCATTCATAGCTCCCTTGGACAAATAGTTTCATCATTTATGAAGAGCTGTGCTATCTCATATGCTTCATATTTTGTATTGTCATCAACACTGAGTACGTCATTCATCTTCCTATCTTTTGTCTCTTTTGTGTAAAGCTGTCTGTAAAATTGTTGAATGCAAAGAACTTTCCTTATTCACCTATGATGAAGAGTGAAGTGATTCTTTTTAGTGTAGGCGTGAACATTGTGGAATGTACTTTAGCTATTACTTTCCATCTATGATTTTGGATACTTCTGTTTGGTGAATATAAATTGGCTATATATTAAATTGTAAAATGATGGTTATGCTATTTATAAAGTTCTGTTACACAACTTTTATTGGGGAGATGTGAATATATATTTAACTCAGGAAACATATGACAGAAGAAAGAATATATTCTACTTAAGTCTAGTTTAGTGAGCAAATGACATTATTAGGGTTATGTGGGCGAGGAGTCATTAAGATAGCTAATAGGCATCTGTGTTAAATTTTTATATAGATTCTGTATAGACTTTAGTTTTATGCTCTCCACAATCATCTATTTTGGTAGCAATATGTACTTTTTAAAAAGTACTCTTATGTCTAAGGATGGTGGTACATGTTTTTAATCCCAGTAGGAGGCAGATGTAAGTGAACTTATTCTTCCCAGTTGATTTTGTTAGTTGCTCTCTACTTAATAATTCATATACTACTATAAATTATTTTGATTACTCATAGCCATTTCTACATCAAAAATATTATGATACAACGTGAAAATCCATAAACCCACTAATGGCCCACAACAGTCTAAAGGTCCTTACTGAGTTTAATTATTTCTTAACTCTTCCTATATAAAGCCAAACAAATTTGGTCTCAAACACTGGCTCTATTATTTCCATTTATCTCAATAATGCTCATCTCAACATATTTTTCAGACCCTGATATTCATCAGTACATCAGAAAAGGAAGAGTCAAGAATCTCACCTGCCTCATATGAACACATTCTGAGAGAATGATCACAAGAGTATTGCTTCAGTTATATAGCTTTATTTCAAGAAATATGGGAAGTGTGGTCATTTGAAATAAAGTGCCCCTGTCAGAGATAGTATTACTATTAGAAGTTGTGGCCTTGTTGGAATGGGTGTCACCTTGTTGAAGAAAATGTGTCACTGTGAATGTGGACTTTAAAGTCTCATATAACCTAAAGCCATGTCCAAAGACTGACCACTTCCTGTTGTCTATGAGTCAAGATATAAGAACTCTCAGCTTCTACCCAGCACGATCTCTGCATATTGTACAAGGCTGCTTGTTCATCCCGGCTACCCTGGAATGAAATAACTGCACAGAAACTGTATTAATTAAATCACTGCTTGGCCCATTTGCTCTAGCATCTTATTGGCTAGCTCTTACATATAAATTTAACTCATTATATTAATCTATGTATCACCACATGGCTGTGGCTTACCAGATAAAACTCTGGCGTCTGTCTCTGGTAGGGCTACATGGTTCTCCGTAACTCTGTCCTTCTTTCTCCCAGCATTCAGTTTAGTCTTCCCCACCTGGCTCTGTTCTACCCTATCAGGTCAAGCCAGTTTCTTTATTAACCAATGGTATTCACAGCATACAGAGGAGAATCCCACATCATGTGCCTGCATATCTCCATGTCACTCCATGATGAAAATTGACTAAATCTCTGATAATGGATGCGGTCTCATTAAATATTTTTTGAAAGAGTTGCAATGGTCATGTTCTTTCTTCATAGCCGAAGAAACCCAAAGATAGTTAATTATCTTATTAAGTCTCTACTTCCACAGAACTCAGACTCATGCTATCTGTCTCCATGTTCAAAAGTTGCACAAACTGTGATAGGTATTTCATTGCTGACTTACAAGTCATTCTAAATTCATGTAGTCCAAAGAGAGTATCCCCTGGATATCATAATTTCTTTTTATGAAGTCTCATATCGTCATATTTAATTATGGATTCCCTTTTTATTTGTATTAAAGATTGGACCTGAGTATTACAATTACTTTGACCATATTTTCTACCTCCTCTCTATTTTTTTCTTCCCACAGGATACAACATTTTGTGATGTTGAATGTGATTCGGTATACAGGTTTCTTTTACTGGTTAATGAATAAAGCAGTTTTGTCTATAGCAGGGAAAAATATAGCCAGACTGAAATAGATATGTGTATATATAGAAAGAGAGAGAGAGAGAGAGAGAGAGAGAGAGAGAGAGAGTAGGCAGAGTCAAAGAGACACTATATAGCCACTGAAGGAGACAGACACACGTAAACCTTACACGTAAATAAATATGAGCCTTGTTGTAAAATACAAAATAACAGGAATGGATTAAATTAAGATCTAAGAGTTAGTTCATGATAGACTTTAGCTAATGGGCTGAGCAGTGTTGTAATTAATATAGTTTCTGTGTGATTATTTTGGGCCTCGGCAGCAGGGAATGAACAAGCAGCCTCTGACTATAATTTTGGATTTCAAGGAAGCCTTCTTAAGGCAGATCTAATATTTAACTTCCATCATTTACACCCTGTCAAAGTAATAAACAGAAACTCCACACTTCAATCTCCCCCTTCCTTAATCTACTTTTCAGGCCAAACCAAAAAGTAATTATGAGATAACATCAGTTTCTCTCATTCCATTATAAATCCTCACTTTTATGTGCATGGTATTTCAGGCAAGACAATTGGGTCTCTATTACATGTTCGTAGCTCTTCTTCCTCAGTGCCATAAAACTGATGACACAACTGTTTATCACATGATATTATGCATAGAATTTTGAGAAGTTATAATATATTCTTTAGCAAATTAGTAATTTCTTTGGATGCATCTTCATATTTTCTTAGTAGATTCTATTCAACAAAGCAGTATTGAATCCTATACGACATAGAACAAGAAAGATACCCTGGAATTCCCATCAAGACCTGTCAATTTTATGAGGTTCGGGTTTGGTTTCAAAGCCAATCACATTCCAGGAACCAGACAATGACCATCATCACAAAGAGCATGTATATAAACATCATATATCACGTGTGAAAAGTTAGCTATGTTGATTTTGTCCCCACAAATGCCCCACATGACATGGGCCACCTTTACTTGTGTGTGTTACATATTGGATTGGGCACTCAATTGCTTCTACTTAACACTTCTGTAGTTCTCATATTTCCTGTTGGAGTATGAATGCCTGGGGGGTTATGAATAGATATCTATTCACATCAGAAAGACAGTAATGACATACCCAGATGTATGTTTCACTGGAACATCCTATTCCTTTATATGGAGAGTGTTTCTCTGTTGTTGTTACTCCTTGTGTTATTTTCAAGAAGAGCCTTGATATACTGTATCTTTTATAATACTCCTATGCCTTGTAAATTTCCCTTACTCCTCAGTCCTAAGAGTCTCTCTCCTCTACCCAGAAGCACATAATTTAATTCAAGTAATACATTTAAACAACAGGATGTTGTAAATATCATTACATATGTTATTATATACAACTAAACTTCATGTTTAAGTCTGTATATTAGAAGATAAAACACAGTTTGTCTTTGGTGACTTTGTGACAAATGTCTCTTCCTGTGCTGATGCATGGTTGTTTACCTTGTCCTTGAGTAGCTATTAGTTAAAATTTTGGTACTTTATATTCAGATTTCCTCTTCTATGACTGTTAGTAAGAATGAAATATGAACCAATCAGATTCTTTGTTTCATAGAACTCTTCAGTAACCTAATCTGCAAATCAATAACATTCTAACATCCTTAGTACTGTTTTGAAGGCGTCACTGGAACACCCAAAACATTTTTAGGTGTCGAGGAGATAGAACAAAGTCCATAATATGCCAAACACCACAGATAAACCTGATAGTTTTAGAAAGATCTTGTATGCTCCCTGGTGCTTACTTTCTAATTAGGTTAGATATTTAATGTGAAGGTCATCAACTAAAATTATTTTTATGAATATTATTAAATACAAAAAACAAAATGTTATGTCTTTGAGCCAAATTTTTCTTCAAATTGGTAATGTTTGTTCATCAGTTGACCCTGATTAGGATAAAAGAAACTATCTACGTGACAAATAGATCAAACTCTACAGGAAAACACAGATTTTTTTTTGCTAGCAAATACATTTTCATCACATGGCATGTTTACGGAAGGGAAGAACCATCTTCTATTCCAGAACACCACTGTGTGTTAATGTTGCTGCAGGACCGTAAGGAGAAAACAAAGATACACATCCCTGGAAAGTCTTGGAATCAGTGATAGTGGAGAAAGAAAACTATGGCCAAAGCTAACAGTATTGGAAGAACAGAAAATCAGAACATAGTCACTAACAAAGGTTAAGAAACAATAATACTGCATTATTGAGTACAAACAGTCCAAAAAATGATTATATATGAAAATTTCAATAGTATTTAGAGATGAACTAGAGAATTAAAATTAGAAGTAGTTACAAAGAAGAAAATAATAAATGGGATGAAAGGCTTCTGGAGAAAGATGTTTTCTTGAAGTTCAACCATTGGATCAATGTGAAAAACTGAAAGGTCTAAGTTTTTTTCTTTTTTTCTTATTTCCTGACCTGGATATGGAAGACTAGTCTTTCATTGCTTTGCTGATGCTATAAAAGAAATAGGATCCTAACTATGTTGTTATATCCAATGTTTCTTGTGGCTAGAATAGTCATCATTTTCCCCTAAGCCCCTGCCTCTGGATTCTTATAGTTGACATGAAGACTCTGAGGGAGCATTTGAGCAGGCACTGATGCGTAATAGTGGAGACCACTTATGAGCTTTGAGAACACATCATTTTGTCCACTGTCAGTTACATATGTGTTTTCTTTGTTGTGGAAAGAGACAGCTTGAGCATTTTCACACATGGTACAAAGCCTAGCCTTTTTTCCATGGAGGAATGATTTTCTTTTTCTCGGAAGGCTATGTATAAGATGAAGATGCTTTAGAAAGAGGGACCAGAACTGAAGGCAGGTGACACTACTGCTAAGAGGAGAAGAGATGGGAGTTGTGTAAGGAGACGATTCTACCAACCATTTCTGACCCTTCTGTGTAGAATTTCTTGGACTCTTGCTAATTCTCTTGTGTTCTCACTTCCCCATTAACCACTTTGATTAATTTGGTTGACATACTGCAGCCAAATCTGTCCAATCTGTCTCATACAGCATGTAATTAGGGATTCTATCAATTGGATTCCATACAGCAGGGTGAGGCCAATCTGTAAGATGTACTTCAACCATGACACAAGGGGCTTCTACTCCAAAAGCAAGTCAATGAAAGAAAAAGATTTATTTTTCTAAATAAAGTTTATTTCTTTCCTTTTTAAATTAAATGATAACTGCATTTTCCTTAAGCATTAATTAAGTTTCAGACCCCTAATGGCTTAGGAAGAAGCCAACACTGATGTCTCTGTCACTTGTCAACTGTGAGTCAAGGCTGACGTATCTAGCTTGTCTTTGCTGGTATATCACTGACACTCTAAAACCCATTAACTTTCTAATGAAAACATTTTTATTTTAGGAATAAAAACTTTGAAGATACTGCAAAGGAGGAGGATTTCTATCCACACATGTAATACTATAGAAGGTCACAATACATTGTCTATGTGTGTTTATGGTGATTTTGGTATTTTACTAACATTCTATTTCTCTAGTTATGGAAGCAATTTAATACTCGAACTTTCATTCAAGAAGTGACACCAAGACAGGACATATTTTAATTTCCATTATGATAGAAGTACCCTGAATTCTGAACATATCTTTAGCATGGTTAAATAAGCCTAGTTCTATGTTTTGGAGGAAATGGTCCACACTGTATTTTACTTCTCTGCTATTCAGACCACGGGTTGGTGGAACTGTACACCCAAGTATTTATACAAATAGGATACTGAAACAGCACAAAATGTGAATACCTAGACATATTCAAAGATCTTAGAAAATATTACGGAAAGTGGTAGTAAAATAGTGGCCAGAGGCTTCTAAAGCTAGAAGACCAACACAAAAAATAGTTACATTTATAGAGAATTTTAAAGAAAATATTAATTTATTTTCAGTCCTAGCACTTCCTATGGATTTTAAAACCCATTACCGAAAGATTCTTCTCTAATGAGATTGAGAACTGTACAAATCTACCTGTGAAGACAGGTATTTTCAAGACAATTTATGCTTATATCAAATTATAAAAATATTAACATTTGATTTATTCTCCTCCATGTTTATGATATCAATAAATATGATGCTCAGGTCAGATTTATAGTGCCTGAATTTTATTATTAATTCACTTAGTTTTATGTGTATTGGTGTATGGTTTGCATATGTGTTTGTATACCACATGCATTCAATGTCCTTAGAGACATCATATACCCTGGGGCTGGAATGACAAATATGGGAAACCATGTGGGTGTTAAAGATTTATACCCAGACACAAAGGAAGAGAATCACTGCTCTTACCCTCTAAGCCATTTATCTAGCTCCTGTTCTGAGATTTTTAAAAATATATCTTTAATCTATTATTCTTTCATCTTAGCCTGTATGTGGCATTTCAGGAGATTGAGAGGGTAAGCCATTCTATCAAGCAGAAATTAAAATCAGTAAGTAAACAGCATTAATACAAGGAGAGAATCTAGATTGCCAAAGCTGATTTATTGTTAAATTCCCTGAATTCCTTTAGAAAAGGAACACCTGAAAGTGTAATAAACCGGGTGATTATAGGCTCGCTCTTAGAAGTAAGAATTACCAGGCCTAGAAAAAGTCTAAGAAAAATCTCAAACTTCAAAAATAACATTTTATCACTTTCATTTTGAGCATGACTCAGGAGGTCACTGTGAGTAGATATCTCTCACTGGGAAAAGATTTAGTCGGCATGCTCCTTTTTGTGACTGCCACCGAAGCAATAGCAGAAATGACCCCTACAGAAATTGCTTTACTACTGAGGAATAAAGTCAGACAAATGGGCATTTATAAGTCAGAAATTAATTCCACTTCACAATAATAAATCATGTTCACTATATTCATGAGATAGGTCATATAACCAGAGGGAAGGATGTTGAATGACCTCATATCATTTTCAAGTCAGGAGAAAAGAGAAGGAGGTCATTGAGATGTCTTATAAAAATAACCTGTGTTAGCATATGAACTATAATCCCACAGCTAAAAGTATCTTTGTTTAAGTATACAATGCACTATCTACCCATTAATAAAACAGCAATGTATGGTTCTTTTACTTTTGAAACATATGCTGTGCAAAGAATAAATACATATTAACATTGAAGATGCATTTAAAAAGGACAAATACTAACATGTGTATTATTTATCATTGAAACTGTGACTTTTGAGTGAGATCAATTAATTCTGAGTATTCTGCATAGTGAAACATTTGGTAAAATTTAATTTCAGAAGTAATAGAGTTATTTAAAGTGAAATAATGGATATTGAATTAGTATGTTTCAGTTACTAAGCTATCTAGTAAATGATTATTTTCTGGGTAATAAAATAAATTTTACTTCATTAAATTTTACTTTATTTACATTTTTATGCGCAAATAAATGTCTATTGGGTATTGTCCTTGAATATAGTGTATATTTCTCTTTCTTTCTCGGAATTACTGGCCACTGGTCCTCAAGGGTGGAGAGGGCAGAAGTTGTGAGCAGAGTTCAGATGGCAGGGAGCGTGATAGAAATAGCTCTCTGGGAAATGACTTCTGTTAGACCACTTAATTTTATTACAGAATATAGGAAATATATAAGATTGGGAAGCCTTGGGGCAAACCCTGATTTATGTTAAATGATACAGTCCTATTATAAGGCTTCATGTGTGGAAGTAGAACCCTATAGCCAAGCTCTTAGTACAAGTCTTAGTTGCAATATGGGCAACAGAAGGAAAGTTTCGAGCAGGGAACGGTGCCAAGGATCAGGTATTCAGACATACGGACAGTTTTCATATAAAGTCAGTCCTACAGGTCTAGAGACATTCTCCAGATGAGGGTAGGTAGAGTGCACAAGAAGTCTTGCTGGGAAGGGAGTTTCTCATGATGCCAAGCTTGGAAAGAGCTTACAGGCCATGAAAGACTCCGACATCTGAGCAGCAAGCCCTAGCAACAATAGGGTATACCTCATGACAAAATGCTGGTGAGTAACAGGAATCCTTGACCATTCTTTTTGTCATCTCATATGAATATGGCTGTTGTATTTTCAATATATGAATCTTATTTGACACTCACAGTGCTGCAGAAATGGACTAGATTTTTAGGTTAAATCTTATTTCAGCACTGTTGGACTTGATAAATCTTAAACAATAAGTAATTAAGTATATGACAGGCTCCAGTTAAGAAGATGTGGACAACACAATAGAAATTACTGATTTCTGTAAACATTGTTATTTGCCTTATTTCCAACATCATTTTCATGAGATCAAATCATGACAGAATACTCCAAGGGTGCTTTTAATCAAGAAGAGGCAAATCACATCTTTTCCCAAAGCTGCCAGTCATAAGAAAAGAAGCCAAGGAAAGAGAAATTAAAGGAAATAAAGAGTAAGATACTAAAACTGAAGATTGTACAGCTTGGTTTAAGTTTAAGAAAAGTGATTGCCTATAAAACTTGTTACATATGTGAGTAAGAAAGAAAAAGGCAGTGTTGACAGAAAAACATCTTCAGGGATTCTTAACACACAATAGAGGTGTCATGGAGATCTGTGAGGTTACTGTGCACGAAGCAGGTCCTAGTCAGTAGATAACAAATAAAGTAAAACAAATAAGTACTGAAACAATCGGTTTTTCAGGCTATTGTTTTCCTTTGCAATAAATGGAGTCATCTGAAGCTTTTAATTAAAAACAATTACTATGCTAGTAACAGAAGCACAGGATCTCTAGTTAATCTGTAATGCTATCCACACAATAACTGGCTTGAGTAATGGAAATGTATTCTAACCTGTCTTGTACCTAATAGTTTCTTTCTGTCAAAATCCTATCCCTTTTGTTTTCAGGAAATTTCTAATTCACCCACAAAATTAAACCTTGGAAAATTTCTTGAATCCATTCAAGCCGTATTATATTTTTTTCCCATTTGTAAAATCTCCTTGAGCTCTGTTATTGAACTAGGCATATGGTACCAGAGTTTGCATTTTTCCTTAGCATCTCACAGAAAACTTCTTTCAGGTCTGAGCTCATAAGTATTGAATATTTCCATTTGTTGCCCAGTGATTACTTCCTTGCATAGAATTGCTAACAATTAACTTTCAAATCAAATAAGTCTTTACTTGGATTGCTTCATGTAAGACAAAACAAATGAGCAGATTATGAGGCAGAGTATGGTGTTGAGAGACAAACATGTTTGTAACAGAAAGCATGACTGAATCACAGTTTTATATTACTACATGGAGGTCTATGAGGAGGAAGAGCAGTCTCTTAGCTCTGTATATTTACTAGTTGTGCTATAGAGCAGTTAGGTTTATAAACTAATCTATGGGCATTTCAGAATGAGTGTAGTTACTCCCTGCTGTATTTCTCTTTTTCTTTGATCGCTGCCTTTCTATAAATTATACACCTTCTGATATTTAATTTATGACTGCAGGTTCTTAGGGATTTTTAGTTCATGAATTCCCAATCAATTATCTACTTCTTTGATCTCTACAAATGTCTCAACGTGTTCCTATAGATGATGGCACATGCTTGGAATGTAGAAATTATATTACTGGAGATTCGATGTGAGCTTGAGTTCTTTAGAAAAGTTCACTTGCAAGTGTTTTCAATATTTTTAAGCCTATTTTGTTTTAAACTTTGACAGCTTCTCTTCTCTTAAGGAGGTCTACTAAGACATGCTTCAATATCCCACTTCCTGTCAGTGTATTTGAAGTGCTATTGGACTTGTTGGCAAACGTAAGAGAGGATTCTGTATCCTCACAATTTCCATCCACTTAAATAGACATAAATCATGATCTATAGAAGGAAGTTGGTTGTTTGTTTCCCAGTTACCCAATATCCCAAAATAACCCCACAGAAAAGTGTATAAATTAAATCACTTCGTGCCCATTAGCGCTAACTTTTTATTGCCATGTGGCTGTGCCTTACCGGCAATGTTCCAGCATGTCTGTTCCCAGCAGCGGCTACATAGTGTCTCCTCTACTATGCCTTTTTTCTCCCAGCATTTAGTTTAGTTTTTCCCACCTAGCACTACTTTACCTTATCACAGGCCAAGGCAGATTCTTTTTTCATTAACCAATAAAAGCAACACATATACAGAAGGAGTTCCTAAATCAATGATCAAAATACATGCTAAATAAATCAGTATTATATAAAGTTGTCAAAAATTTGGCTTGTTTTCTTTTTATTTTATCAGACCTATATCATCAACAAATATTGAATGAAGCATAGTTACTTTGTGTGTGGTATTATGCATTTCTTTAACATTGTCAAAAAACTTGAAGATTAAAATGAAGTTAATAGTCCCCTAAGAAGTTGAGTGACTTTTTGTTTTCAGTAATTCTCCTCTTATTCATGTAGGTATAAACATTATGTTTACCATGGGAATATGATTAGATATTAAAGAATCTGGAATATTAGTTTGCCACACCTTAGGTAGTGAATTAAATAACCATAACAACATATTTTATTCTCTTTTCCATCTTCCTCTCAGAGAGGCAGCTTCGCTTCTGCCTCTCTCCCCACTTCTCTGCTTCCCCCCTTCTCTGTCTCTTTCTCCTCTTCTCTCTCTCTCTCTCTCTCTCTCTCTCTCTCTCTCTCTCTCTCTCTTCCCCCTTCACCCTTCCTCCTCCATAACCCCCTGAATAAACATTCAACCTCACCCTGCAAAAAAACAAAAAAACAACATATTTTATTGAGATTACTTCCTTAAGCAGTCCCATGAATTTCAACAGAAGATGTGCATTGGCAAAATGAAAGGTTCTATATTATCATTAGATTATATTCATTCTTTATAAAACCTACTACCAGAAATTAATATTATGCATATTCAAATATATTTGTTTTACCCAACTGATTTGATGATGCTAATGGGAAATTAAACAAAAATATTAATGAAATAACACTTATACAATACATAAAAGTGGTACAATTTGAGAAACTTAAGTTTTCATTAGAAAACTTGCTGACTGAGTACTTTGCCTTACAGAAGGTCCTCAAGTTTCAGAAATTCCCATTTATTGATTGTAGATCTCAGTGTCTGTGTTACTGGTGTTATATTTAGGAAGTGGTCTCCTGTGCCAATGTGATCTAGACAACTTCCTACTTTCTCTTCTATTCGGTTCAGTGTAGCTGGATTTATGTTGTGGTCTGTCATTCAATAGATTTGAGTTTTGTGCATGGGGATAGATACGAATCTATTTGCATTCTTCTACATGTTAACATCCAGTTATGTCAGTATCATTTGTTGAAGATGCTTTCTTTTTTCCATTATATAATTTTTGTTTCTTTCTCAAAAAAAAATTCAGGTGTTAATAGGTGTGTTCATTAAATCAGGGTCTTCAATTAATTTGTTTGGTCCACCTATCTATTTTTATGCCAATACCAAGCTGTTTTCATTACTATAGTTCTATAATAGAGCTTGAAGGCAGGGTTAGTGATGCCTGCACAAGTTCTTTTGTTTTTACAGGATTGTTTTGGGTATTCCAGGCTTCCATATGATGTCAAGTATTGTTCTTTCAAGGTCCGTGAAGAATTATGTTGGGATTTTGAGCATTGAGTCTGTAGACTGCTTTTAATAAGATTGCCATTTTTATTATTCTGATTTTACTTATCAAAGAGCATGGGAGATCTTTCTATTTTCTGGCATCATCTTCACATTCTTTCTTCAAAGGCTTAAAGTTTTTGTCATACAGGTCTTTCAGTTGTTTAGCCAGAGTTACTCCATCGTATTTTATGTTACCTGTGGCTATTATAAAGAGTGATGTTTCTCTGATTTCTTTCTTAGCCCTGTTTTTCATTTGTATATAAGAAGGCTACTAATTTTTTAAAGGTGATCTTGTATCCTACCACATTACTAAAATTTTTATCAGCTGTAGTTCCCTGGTAAAGTTTTTGGGGACAGTTATGTATACTATCATATCATTTGCAAATAGCAAATGTCTGACTTGTTTTTTTCCTGTCTGTATCCCCTTAATCTTCCTAGCACATGAACTGGCTTTTTAGGGCTCATTTTCTCTGGAGGGATACCTTGCTAAGACTAGATACAAGGGGGAGAGCCTCAGTACTGTGTCAAAGTGGTGTGCCAAATTTTTTGACTCTCCATGGGAAGCCTTACCCTCTTTGGATGTGGATGGAGAAGGAGGTGGGGTGGAAGGTGGAGGGAGCTGAAGAAGGGGGTAATTTGGAACTGGATTTGTATGCAAAATATAAAAAGATTATGTTAAAAATAAAAAAAATGTAAAAATGCTGGATGAAATAGAAGCATACAACTGAAAAGGTTGAAAGCAAGCATTCAAAAAGCAAGTAATCAACCATTTATGTATAAAACCTAGTGAAGTGGGCTTCAGGTGCCTTTGTTATTTTTCTGTGAGTATAAAGGATTTTAGTGCATAACTTTATTCTTCTCTGAACTACTTTTACCATTTTATTGTGTTAACACTTAATGGCTTCATGCTTCTTTTTCCAGAAAATTGCCAAGAGTAGTTAACATATTTTCTTCATGGAAGCTGACACTTCTCGAGTTTGTTTCTATCCCTAAAACAAATTTCATAGCCTTTATATTTATTCAAAATTTATGCTGTAATGATGTGCATTAAAAAATTTCAATGGAAAATGGGGTGATGCTAGGTAGACATAAAATTCATTATCATTTTTGGTCTCTAAAACATTTTTCCTAACAATGGGACTAGGTTTGTTCTGAGTTTTGCCTGCTCTTGAGACTATTTCCCTTATATTAGGTTGCCTTCTCCACCTTCAATACGAGAGCATTTGCCTTGTCTTACTGTATCTTATTTTGTCCTTTTTGCCCGCTGTCTCTTGGAGGTATGCTCTTTTCTGAAGAGGAAACAGGGGAGTGATTCTAGGCAAATGGGGAGGTATGAGGAACTATATTTGGAATGTATGGTGTGGGAGAGGTATCTGTTTTCAAAAGAAAAATATATGTAGTCTGATGGTTAATTGCCATTTTAACCCTCCACTTTGCACTATCTTAACTCAAGAAAAGTTTAATTACCTAGTAGTATGGTTTCTCAATTCAAACCCAGCACATATGTTACACACACACACACACACACACACACACACACACACACACTCACGCATACACGTTCACACACACACACACACACACACACACACACACACACACACTCACACACGCACACATTGTATATGCATAGAAGTGTAAGCCGAGACTGCTCATTTGTTTCCCGGCTGTCCATACCCCAAATAATCACACAGAAATTATATTATTTGCAATACTGTTTGCTCAATAGCTGAGGTGTATTCCTAGCCGGGGATGTAAATTAAAAAAGGCTAATTTCTATCCACTGGAAGTCATTGAAAAGCCAAACAAACCCCAAACCTCAAAACTCATCTAAACCATACCTTAATTTTTATTTTAACTTTTAAGAGCAGTCTTTCTAAAGTCTTGCAGTAATGAGCCATCCTGTGATATAAGATCTCTGCTCTCTACAGAGTTCTTTCTCGTCCTACTTGTCCTTAAAACTTTCATTTCTATCTACCATTTCCTCAATGCCCTTATAATAAATAATACACACCACCTCTGTGTCCTAATGAGTGCCTACATTTATGATATTGATTGAGTTAATAATTAATTTACATATTTGGGCATTAGAATGATTAATCATCTAATTATGTGTGTATTAATGAACAGTTGAAGGCAGTAAGTACAATTAAACACATCTGTTTATATGAACTTTGCAAATGGCTTGAGTTATTGGTAATAACTTCTTTGTTCTGTTGTAGTTTTGAATCTGAGCATGAAATAAATGAAAAAAATTATTAATTCATACAAATGTCTTGCACAAGAGACAAAAGCTACCTACAAATTATCTTGTGAGCTAAGGTTGTGTTTTTCATGGACTTGTCACTCTCACTAATATCCAATTAACTGTGTTTCTCATACACCTGATCTGTAATGTATGCTGTGTTTTGTGCACACGCAGCATGAAGGAATATTTACCATCAAGTTAATAGAGATCATTTAGCTAGCCATGGAGCAGAAGGCTTTCCCATTTGTTATCAACACACACGGAAACACATCAGGTGTAAAATCCATAATTTAAAGCTCAAGAGTAATTTCAGATAGATATCCATCAAACACATTTAATTGTCAGTTTAATATTACATTTCCATAAAGATGTATTATTTATGTGAGTAGAGAAAACAAATAGCAACACTAGAAAACTTCCATACTATTAGTCAGAAACATTAATGCCGAACTCTTAATTTTTCAAAGATGAACAATGAACTCTGTTAAATAAAATAATCCGCAATATTATATATAAATATATATATATATATATATATGTTCAAAGGAATACTTGAAAGATATGTAAAATTATATTTCTGATGGCAATTTGGTTTTATCAATACACTTGAAATACTTTAGTTGATAAATTTGTTAAATTCTCAATCATATATCCCCTATCCAACTTCCATAGTACTTAAAATTTATATAATTGTGGTAAATTTATCATAATGATCAAACCAATATTGTTGAATATTATTATCAACAAAAGCCTGAAATTTATGGGTTCTCCTTAATTTTACTTAATTTTATTTAATTACTCTCTTTTCTGAATGAAGAAGTAGTGACAATTTCTGTAATAATATTTCCTTTTGTTGCCTTGGTAATTTTCATGAGTAGAAAGGATAGGTCTTATAAAATATTTTTCAATTAGAATCTTTCATATAAATAGAATTAGAAATTTTCTTACAAACATTCTGGCATATAGGGTTGGAGAGGGAGGTCACAAAGGCTGTCTGTGGGTGATAAAATGTCATGCAAATGTACTATTAGTATAATTATGGATGTTGACTTTGCCCACTTGGCTGAAAAAATAGTTGTAAATTTTGTCATAATTGATTCACAACTCTTCAATTGTCATAGTGTAGCCTTTGGAAGGAAGCCACAGTCATAATCCACATTTAAGACTATGGAGATTTATTTCCTCCTCTCCAAAAGAACTAATAAATCATTTTAAATTCCTCAGAACAAATAATGTGCATGATTCTTTTTATCACTTTGTTAAGAACTGGATTATATGGTTTTGTCTACTGATATGTATTTTATGATTTCTAGAAAAACATATTGCTTATTTTCCATAAATTGTTCCACATGGAAATAGTGGAAATATCTTGGTTATCTCCTATATCTATTTAATCATCATTGTTGTGTTGTGTCTGGGTATTTTTTTATTTTCTGTTACTGACATCTGTTTCGAGACCCCAATGTCACTGAGCTCCTAAACTTTTTTCCAAACAAGGTTGCAACATTTACCTTTACTTGCCAGGCTTCACAAATACAAGAGATTTTATTTTGTTCTTCTCAGCTTCCTAATGAATAATATTTTTAGTATTAGATATTGGTCTTTAAAAACAGGTACTTATATGTTATTTCACCCTAAATTTGGGAACAAAAATAGCAAGATTGGGGGCATATTTTCATACATATGTTATTCTTAATATATTCTCTGTGTTTTCTACATAGAACCATATTTTATAGTCCTCTGGGTAGTATTAAGTACTTGACTTAATGACAGTGAAGAAAGTCAATCTAGCAAGCACATGGAGAGGAAAATACTCAGTGATCCCTAAAAAGAATTCTAACTTTTTTCTGAAGGTATCTAATTACCTATCCCTGTTTTATATTTCTTTATATTATTGCTAGGATTAGGGGGCTTTTTAATATTCTGTATGCTAGGTTTATCATATGTATATTTTCCAGCAAGTCTCATCCTCTCATTTGTTTGTATCTTTGTTGACTAAAACTGAATATTGTATAGAATTGCTAACTCTAGCTTCTTTTATGGTGGTGGTGGTTGGGTATCATTTTAAGGTTGTATCTTACACGATCAAAATCACAAAAGATTCCTTGAATGCTTATTTGATTTTTCTTTTAATTTATATATCTGGCTGTATGTGTGTGTGTGTGTGTGTGTTGTGTGTGTGTTCATTTCTGTTTGTCTATATATGTGTATGCAGCAGGTAAAAATATAACACAATCTGCTATTTTGCACAGAAATGTTCACCTGTTTCAATCTCTATTTTCAGAAGTTCATTATTTGCCCCTGAAAACCATCTGAACTCTTTTATCTAAGTGCTGTTTGCTATGTTCCTGAATCCTGAATTTTGTGTTCTATTTCATCATTATATACTTTCCTGGACCATTGAAAAGGGAACCTTTAATCTACCATAATTCTCATTTAACAAAGCTAGTCTACTTTGCAATTTAATATAAACTTAAGAATCAAGCCATTCCCTAAGAAATTATGTCATGTTATTTCCATTGCCATGTTGAAACTAAAGAAGACAGAAAAGATATTATATCTTAATTTAATTACTTCCATGAATGCATTTATTATTGATTTAATCAGATACTTACATTTTTGTTTATATTAGATAGCAACTTTGTACTTTATTGGAAGTGTCACCCTAGCCCCTAGCATCCATACAATCAAAGTCTGAAATATTTGGGTTAGGGCCACATTACAGTTTCTGGCATCCATATATCCAAAGAGTCTGGAATGCTCAGTTGGAAGCTCCATCCTAAGCTTCCTCCCCTGTGAGTTGCCTCAGTCCAGACTTCATTTCTGAGAAAGGCCTCCAAATGATGACTCCTCTCCAGAGATGGTCAAGACCACTCCCACTTGGTATTTAAGAGAGAAAACACTTGGTTTTTTGGTCTTCCTTCTCCAGCTGCTCTCTGGAGGGCTGGGGAGTCAGCAGGAAGCACTGGCATCCATTAATCCTGGGCTTTTTCCAATTCAGTTTTGTTTGGTCTCATTCGGTTTATTGCACTGACAAAAAGGTTTATCAGGACACAAAAACTTTTCATCTGGATGTTCCACAGAGGGGCTGTTTTTTTTTCGCTGGCTCAGGGTCACAAGGTGAGCAAACTCACTGCCTCGCAACTGCTCTGCCAGGCTAATATTGACTTCATCTGGCTAAGTTTTGAATTCCAAGACATTGCCTTAGAGGCCCAGTAAGCTGTCCCGCAAAAGACGCGTTCACAGTAGTCCCCCAGACCTGTTACCAGGACAAGGACCTGCCTGTTTTTTTTTTTTTTTCTGTTTGTTTGTTTTTTGTTTTTTGTTTTTTTGACCCAAAGTCTACCACAGTGGACACATTATGCTAGGGTATTACCCCAGCATAGACTTGTGAAAGTGCTACCTACAATTCAAGGCCTAATCCCCAAATGTCCTTGGACTACCTTTTACAAAATAATGTAAGTTGATGCTATCTAACACCATTTGTCCCTTAATGCCTAAAAAGTTTTGCTGGCTTGGGAATAAATAAACAAGCGCCCCAAATGTCCACGGTTTTGCGATACTGAGCTCCTGCTCTCCCTCTCCACTCTCTTCCCTGATTCTCTGGCTGTTTGCTGTTAGTCCGCATTCCTGACATGTGATCTGGTCACACTGGGATTCTCCCAGCCAGAGATCTGTTTCACTTTTCCTTCCGCTGTAAACTGCATAGGTGATCTGTCCTTATGCTTCTCTTCTCTTTTACAGCCTCTGCTGATCTGGCCCTCAATGGAATCACCTGTGTGCTCGCCTGGCTCTTGCAGCCGCCTCCAGGATTTTGAAGTTGCTCATGTGCCACAGTTCCTTAAAAAATATTTTCCTCACTTGTCCGTTGATATATATGTCAAAATAAAGTGGCCACAGTATGCTTGCTTTATGTCTCTGTGTATGTGTGCTTGTTTTAAGATCCGTAAAACTTATAACTCCAGATTACAGTAGCTCTGAACAAGTACAAACATGTGGACGGCCGCCAATTTTGGTTGTGGACAAAACAGAATCCTCAATGCCAACTTTGGGAAGAGATAGTCCACCTTCATTATATTTTGGCTTACTAACATATTCTTTCTAATCTTTTTGCCTCTACTAACATTGGTAAGCTTTAACTGATTTGGTAAACTATACATCTAAATTTAACTTATATATTTAACTCAGATATACCTAACAGGTAACACTACCCAAATTCTCAAGTGCCTTTACAGATCTACAAGTATTGCATTTAACAAGAGCTTCTTATGACAGAGACATGCCAGCTCTAGTAGCATCCTATAGCTTGTCAAAGAAGATGGATGGTTACAGAAGACGTTCTGCCTAGAGGCTTGCCTTTGGACATGGAAAAGCCCCACACACAGCAAAAAATAAACAAACAAACAAACCAGCAATAAATAAATAAATATGCCTTCTGCCTTATATCTGCTCCCCGGACACTACACCGCGGGATCCATAGTCTCATCCTGCAAAGACAGGGAGACTGAACCCTATCCCCACAGTAAAATCCATTCAAGCCTCCTGGGCTCAACAGCTAAAAAGCGAGTACTGCATCTAAGACTAGCATTTGCCAAAGACTATGGAGAGATTAGGATTGCACGCATAGCTGAAAAAGCTGTGTCACATCCGCTCATGTACTTCTCCCTCTTAGATCTGTCTAATGGCATTTTATGACTTAAGGTACCAGTAGCTCATTTCTTCATGTGTTAAATTTCCTGCTAAAAATAAAGATAAGCGTGCTTCTTTTACAGGTTTCATAGTCCAGGAATAACAGGTTTCCAATGTATCTTCAGAGGCTCAGAGTTTCCAGTTTCTTTTACTTGCCTTCTAAAATGTTTATGCCTTTTAACCTAAAGCCATAGCCTTTTGCTATGGCACTAAGATGTAAATCTGCTTCAGCTGTCTTACAGATACCTGCAGGTTCCTGGGAGAAGTTCTGCTGCTGTATCAAGAAATCTGTTCTGGTGAAAACTAACAGTCTCCAGAGCCTATTTTGACCCCTCCACATTTTCAAGCATATTTTACAGGTCACGCCTGCTGTCTGAGCCAAACAAACTTATATAGGGCTCTCCAGATAATGCCTGGACCTGCACCAGCTCATGGATATCATGAACAGAGAAGCAATGAACATGTTAAGACTGCTTCTCTGTGGTTTTATGAAGTATCCTTTCGATTTATGCCCAACAGTGCTATAGCTGCATTTTGAGGTAGACTGATTCCCTTCTGCCCAATGAACTTCCACATTGATTTCCATAATGACTCTATAAATTTTATTCACGCCAGCATGGGATCATTATTTCTTTTACCTCATACCATCACCATAATGACCTGTGTTTCTTTTGTTGATCTTGTCTATTCTGACAGGTGAAATAAGACATCTCAAAGTAGTTTGACATCAAGCCATTAATTTCTGAGTAAAATTATTTGATATCCAGGACAGTGAAAAAAAAACCTTAGACCAAGTACCCTGCAGGTAGCTATTCATGAAGCCAAACCTCCTATTTCAAAAGAAGGAAAATACATGTGCTTGAATTCTCTGATCAGGATAGAATGGATTTACCTCTATGAGACATCTTAAGGTCAAAAACATCAAGAGTCTATACCCTAAGTCAGGATATCTTGTTTTGTAGACACACCTGTTGTCAACACATGGAAAGAACCCAACTAAATCTGATATTTAGACAAGTTGGAATAGGCTTACATTTTTGGTTCTCCGCAATAAAAATATTATTTCATTTTTTTTCAATTTATTTAATAGATTCAGACCTATTAAGTCTGTTTACTACTATCCTATGATATTTGGTAGTTTCAATGAAGCACATACCATCCATGGCATCAATTTGTAGGGATAGAATGATACATAGTAGGCTTATTATCTTTTAATAACAGTAAGATGAGGAGTGAGACCTTCATCAATAGTTCTATTTCTTGACTATACTTCCTGCACAATTATCAACTTAAGTGATCATGACAAGGAATTTTTGCCTTTCCTAATTTTCTACATGTTGTTTGTCCTTTAAATTGTGACTTTTTGGTATTTATTATTATCATTATTGCATTACTTTATGCACAAAATATTACTCTCTTTAATATTTTCCTCCTTTTAAATCTTTTGAGTTTTCTGTCTTCCTTTTACTTATATGATGTATTCATAGTGACAAATATCTCAATAAATAATTCTTAGTGAAGGATGACTTTCCTTGTAATTTTAAATTCTGTCTACACATGTGCTAAGAAATAACTATATGCATTGTCCCTCTTTTTTATAAACTCATACTATAGAAGTCTAAATACAAGAAGAAAATTGAGGAGTTACTGAAAGATCTGTAAGTCTAGAAAGAAAATAAGTATCTTCTTATACGTCTCTCTTCAAAGACTTAGTCATCTTTAATGAGGTAACCTAAGCCAAGAAATATAAATGTTGGCGAGTGGTCGATAGAATTAACCAGATAGCTTTAATATAAAATATTCAGCTTTAATAAGGGGAAGAAAGGGGAACTTACAAAGCCAGAGTTCCAGCGAAGCACAGGAAAACAAAGAGAGAAAACAAGCGCACATTGATGATTTTATAGGCTATTTGGGGCCTTGGGGGAACACACCCCACAAACAAGGTGATTGGTTGAGATTCCCCATCAGATAAATATGATATGTATCCACATATAGGTAGATAATAGCCATCAAATATCAAATAAATGATAAACATAGACCTGAAACAATATTTTTGAAGTTTAAATTTTATCTTAAGAAGCATTTATTGTTGAACATGGTGGTATATAGACTTCATCCCAGAAACAAGAATACAGTTTCATCTTCTTGAATTTGAGGCCAGCCTTTTCTATATGGTGAATTTCTGGCTACTCGGGGTACATAGTGAAATATAATAGAATAAGAATAAGAATAAGAAGAATAAGAAGAATAAGAAGAATAAGAAGAATAAGAAGAATAAGAATAAGAAGAAGAAGAAGAAGAAGAAGAAGAAGAAGAAGAAGAAGAAGAAGAAGAAGAAGAAGAAGAAGAAGAAGTAGAAGAAGAAAAGGAAAAGGAAGGAAGAAGGCATGGGTGTCATTGTTATATTTTCTACCTACAGGATTGCAGAAATGTTGTAAGACAAATAGGGTAATAGGAGATATGATTATAAATTAACAATGATTTATTGCAGATTCAAAACCTTGTTTGCTTGTAGTGAGGATTGATAAATGATATTCAAATAAGAAAATATCAGTTAGTTTTACAGAAAAAGGTAATCAGAACACTTGAATGGAAGAGGAATTACATTCATCTCAGTAAATTCAAAGGGCAGACTGCTAAAACAGGTTGCACATGTTTATATAACCAAAACAATCTCAAAAGATAGAGCAAAAACAGTTTAACACATAAATGACGTGTACATAAAACACATAAGAGATACTTACAATGTGGAGTATGTGCTCTTATTATCAGCATATCCTCCTGGGTGGATAAATTCCAGTGTAAAATCTTTGTCCTTTCTACATTGTGCTGCTTATGAAAATTGCCTCCTTTTGAGGCAAGTAGTTTCTCAATTACTGCCATATTCTCCACTCTGATTCCACTTGTTTTCCAACATTACACCATCTCCTAGTTAACCTATCAGATATTTCTGCTTTGAATATTTTAGACTATAATATATACTTGGAAATTTTGCTCATAAGATCAGAAAATGAGAATTTGATGAATATTTAATAATTTTTGAAGCTACTATTATTCTAGATGGTGACATTATCTTGAGAGAACTTTACATACATGCAGGAGAAAACAACATTACACAGAAAATAAAATAAAACTGAAAATATGAAAGAAAGAGACCCGTGTAATAGGTTTTCTGCTCCATGACTCTAGGTTTCTCTGCTGATGCAATAAGCCAGATCAAGGAGAATTGAGAAAGTGTAACAGTAGATTTATTGGGAGCACAGAAACTCCTGGGCAGGTTCACTAGTCTCAGAAAATGAGGCCAGAAAAGTCATGCACCTGGGCCAGGGCAGCAAAGTTTTATAATCTGTAGGAGAGGGGCAATGATGTGTCAACCACAAGTTGGGTTTTTGCCCAAGTATCTTCAAAAGTGGCTAGGTGGGAAATTAGGTAGCTGGAAACTTCAGGGAAAAAAACTGCAATAGCTGCCAAGAATGCAGAACTGGGCTTTTGGTACTCTGAGAAGGCATGGAGAGAGAGAGAGAGAAAGAGAGAGAGAGAGAGAGAGAGAGAGAGAGAGAGAGAGAGAGAGAGAGAGAGAGAGAGAGAGAGAGAGAGAGAGAGAGAGAGAGAGAGAGAGAGAAGAGAGAGAGAGAGAGAGAGAGAGAGAGAGAGAGAGAGAGAGAGAGAGAGAATCCAGGGATGAATCAGAAGCTACAGCTGAACACCTTGCCTCAAACAAGCTAGTCAAGTGTTGTTCTGAATAGGCATTCCCTAAGCCTTTATTTCTTTCACTCTCAATTTCAATATTGTTCTATATTTAAAAATAGAGAAGTCCGTTAAGTGAGAAGTGGAGACATTTCTAAGTAGTGAAGGAGTCAAAAAATTTACAAGTTGAGTTTACTATTCCAACATGGATACAGCTTTTGCCCCAAAATGAACCACAATATCAACATAAAAATAACTGGTTACATATCCCAGTAAAAGATATAACAATAACAATAGTGAAATCTTCAAGTGCTATGAAAATCACAATATGACTCGAGATAGGAAGTGAGCACGAGTTCTTAAAATTTGGAGCCGCTATCCTTCCATACTTAATACAATGTTGCCCCACACATTCAATTAATAAAAAATGTAGCATTTATATTGCACAATAAATTAAAGCTCAACAACATGGTTTATGTTGGTGTAATATTTTACATTTATAGGACAGTTTCTTCTTTACTAGATTTCACTGACTATGATAATACCAAATTAATATCAAGAGATACATAGTTTATCTGTATCTTTTATTTGAGTTCTTCTTTCATGAATTCCCATATTAATTTAAACAGATAGCTTTTTATTTTTTCTTCATTTTTCAGCTATTCAAACAGATATAATAAAATTTATAGAAATTATGATGATTAAGTAGTTAAAAGTAACAGAAAATAATACATAGTTTAGAATTTATCTGTATGTATGTTAGTATTTATGTAAAGATTAATTATTAAGGATTTATTTTATGTTTAATTATATGTATATATGTATGCATAGATGTTTGTCTATGTGTGGATAAATGCACATGTGTGAAGCTACCTGAAAAGGCCAAGACCAGAGGTCAGAAGCCCTGTTGCCACAGTTACAGATAATTTGAGCCACCAGATGTGGGTTCTAAGAACCCAATTTGAGTCCCCTGCAAGACCATTGCGCTTACTCCTTAAACCACCTTTCTGGCTCCTCAATAGTGTCTTTTGCCTGTAGAATTGAACAGAATTCTCATTCTAAAATGTCTGAAATTCCTTTACAGTCCAAGTGTTCTATACTCTAGCTAGCTTTTATTTCATCCTAAGAGCCATGATAAAATACCTCTTTTTCTGAATATTTTGAATATATGTCCTCATCATAATGTACATTTATTTTCTATTCATTTTAATTTTATTGGTGGTGTTTCAACTTTTGGCCAATCTTTTACATTACCCTACTTTGCATTATTACAAAGAACATTGTTCATTTTGCTTTTCATTATTGCTAGGCAGTTTTTAAACTCTTCCTTTAGCAAGTAGCCAATTGGAAGTTCAGGGAGTCCTATCAAGGGTTGAACACTCACAGAATACATGGCCAGTTTTTGCAGTGGGCTCTGACAACTGAGTTTCTTTACATCTGATTCTGGCCAGTTTTGTGTTTGAGAAGACACATGCAAATTTTTTTTCGAATATTTTTGTTTTTTTGATACCTGCTACCTTGAATAAACATGCCCTTCTCATAGTCTCAGGCATTTGGTCCTTAATTGATGGTACTATTTGGGAAGTTTAGGAACTATGTATTTTTTTTAATTGTAATATCCAATGTGATGAACTTCAGATTCAAATTATTGTTTAGTTTGTTTACATATTCTTTGTAGGTAGGAAGGAGAGTTTTCATGGGAGTCATATTGCTTAATACAACATTGAAAGAGATTGATATGCACATTAAGTTATCAACTACTCAATAACTGTCATTTTATTCATTTAATTTTTTTCATCTTTATGAGAAAATAAAAATCCATTTGTTTAAACATTTTTTATTTAATCATATGGTTAGGTGAATACTAAGAATTATTTTTTCATTCCATACTACATAATTTTACATGAGACAAGTCTTTTTGCATTATGATCTTTGTTTAATTTGAAATATAATTGGCATATTATTCTGACAATTTCTCAGTAGAGGAAACTTAGTGAATATTTCAAATGTTAAATTTTCACTGAGTTGTGAATAAATATGACTTGCTCATTGACTGTCAGTTTATTTTTCTCAACCCAATAATTTTATAACATGATAAAAACACAGAATATAAAATAGCAGTAAATTATATTCATGGATTCAAGAGATGGCTAAACAGAAACATTTGCTTAATGGAGCATTAATATAAAATTTATAATAATATACAGCTCCCAATATATTAGCTTCTATAAGTTTTTTTTTAAGCTAAACATTCCCAAGAGCTTACTTTTTGTTCATCAGTACTAGTAATGAAGAACCGGAAACATCTTTCCTATACCCCACTCTTCATTTGTCTATAAAATCATGAGACAGAAAAATCCAAAAATGTTAACCAAAGTAATTGCATTTCTCATATATAAACAGCCTGAGAAAACTTAAGTCAAATCTTCATGGTGAACTAGTCCTCGACAGCTCAGGATGACTGCCCAGGGTGGACAGATCTCATATGAGCATGCTTCCTACCACACGGCAAGGGTAGAACCCGAAAGCCAGTGCATACCAGGTTTACCCCCAGAGGCAGAAAGAATGATAGAGATAAAGTGTTTTCAGGACATCCTATTTTAAAGGAGAGAAACAGAGCCTAGACTATTCCACACAGGTTTCTTACCAGGAAACAATAAACACGCTTCACATTCTGTAGTTATAGTTGGTAATAAGTGAGAAGTCTGGGAGATTGGTGGATGATACAGTTCCATTCACGATATCAACTCATAGCACGGATGTTAGTAAAAGATAGACTAGCCAAGAGAAAGGGAAGATGAAGTTTGGGACCACAAAATTAGAGCATGTTTTCCCTATTTCTGTCTTTATCACAGAATTCCTAATATAGAGCTTGTTCTGATGATATTGATTATAGCTAAACTAGAATTCATTGTGCCTGGGATTTACTCTTGTCACTAGGAGGATAGGTGAGTAGTCTGATATGGAGCTTATATCAGAGTAGTTTACAATTCCAGATATTAGGTGATGTGAATGAGAATAACCCCGATAAACTCATAGATTTGTGTGCTTGTCCACCACAGGATGACACTGTTTTAAAGGATTAAAAGGTGTGACCTTGTTGGAGGGATATGTCATTGGGGTGGACTTTCAAGTTTCAAAAACACATGCCAAGCCCAGAGTCTCTCTTTCTGCTTCTGGATCGAAAAGTATTGCTCAACTACTGTTTGAGTGCCATGTGTTTAAGGGGTTAAGCCTCTCAAACAGTAAGAAAACTAAAAATTACTTGATTTTTGTTATAAGAGATGCCTTGGTTATGGGTGCCTTTTTTATAGCAATAGAAAAGTGACTAAGAAAATTTATGATTCATTGATTAATTGCAGCATGTACTGTTACTAGAAGAAAAGCAACAAAACATATTTGTGTGTGGACATAAACCTGTGTGTATGTGTGCGTGTGTGTGTGTGTGAGTGTGTGTGTGTGTGCATAACACGTTTTTCATGGACAAACTTAGAAAACAAAGATCATACTTTCCCTATAATTAAATTCAAGCTTTTTTTAAGTGGGAAATTGTTAATTTATATTCAAGGCATTGAATGTTAAACATGTTCATCAGTATGTATGATGCTTTATAATCATAATCAACAGGATAGAATTTAGAATCACTGGGGATATAGACTTGTCACTGTTTCTGTGTGGGAGCTTTCAGAGAGATTTTATTGAGGAAGAAAGACTTAAACCTAAATGTGGGTGTTCTTTTTCGTTGCTTATTATACTGGATGGAATAAAAAAGGGGGAAAGATAAGCAATGGACCCCCTGCATGTATTGTCTGATGCTTTCTGATTGTGGCAACAATGTGATTATTTCCCTCACGTGTCTGTCACCCCAGCCAGAGCCATCCCCCTTGTTGACAAACTATGTTGGACCGTATACTAACTCTTAAGGCAAGATAAGCTCTTCCTTTTTAAAGTTTCTTCTGAAAGATGTTTTATCACATTAACAAGAAAACTAGCTAATCCAGCAAGAACACTGTAGCAGAAACCACCTCTTATGTCCTGAGAGTGCAACCTTTGCCTAAAGTAGCATACATAATGGTCCATAGTCCATGTTTTATAAGGAAAATGGATACTTTCAATTTTTCAATAAAATTTCACATATACCAAAAAACAGATATACAATAATTGTGGAGAAATATAAAAGTAAGTATATTAAAAACTTCTGTTACCTTTAGAAGATTGTTGTTTCAGTTTATGCATATTTTATTTAGCATAACTGTAGTAAGACAGAAGATGGCACCATGTAGGCAGATGTCTTGCTGAAGCTAAATATCTTTACTCAGAGAAAACAGGACGTTGAGTGACTGTCACTCCGAGGGAAACAGACGATAAATTCACCCCACAATAACACACTTCCTCCAACAAGACCACAGCTCCTAATAGTGCCACTTCCTTTGTAGACCATTTTCTTTCAGACCATCACACATATACATGCCTAAATAAATAATAAATCCATAAAGAAAAAAATTCATGATGTCTAATATATGAAAGGAGAAACAGCATGAGAATGAGTTACTAAGTTACATTTTGCTTAGATTACCAGAACAATCTTTCTTCACCAAAATTCTCTTTTAACTATCATTGCCTTTAAACCAACTTGATTTTATAAGCCTCGAGAACATTTTTTTGTTCTTGCATTACGAATTGTAAATCGTCAATCTGGCATAAAGTCTCAAATTTGTAATTCCAGATTTCAGCATTCTGAGGCAGGAGGATTGCTGTGAATTCAAGACCAGCCTATTTACAATCTGTGACTTTAAAAAATGAATGAATTAAAAAACGCTACGCAGAAACCCTGTTTCAAATATCCAAAACAAAATGAATTAATTAAAACTGCTAACATCTTCTATTTTAACCTGTGTTTGAGTTTCTAAAATGGTGTTTTAAAAGAGTATGATTTCTAACAATAGGAAAAGAATGAAAAGTAAGTCATGTCATATTATTGAAGAGTCTTCCAGTCAAAATTTTATGAAGGTATGTGCTCACAAGCTTGACATCGAAAGCATGTGAAAAATGAAAGAAGAGTTTACCTTCCTGGATTGCTGGAAAATATAATGAAATATATTTCAGCCTCAGAATACTGAAATCTGGAATTACACATTTGAGACTTTATGCCAGTTTGACAATTTACAATTTCTAATGCAAGTATATTATTTTTATTTTATGTATATAAATGTTTGCTTGATGTACCAAGAATGCGCCCACTGAGACCAAAAGATGCTTTCTTATATGTTGGAACTGAACTTACACACAATTCTAAGCTCAAGGTGGGTGTAAGGAATTGAACACTCCTCTCCTGGAAGAGAATCCAGTCCATTTAATTGTGGAACCATTTCTCCAGCCACAAATTGATATTTAATTGCAGAGATTTTCTAATATCTATCTACCAAAGGTTTATATTTCTAGTATTTTAAATTTTGAGAAAGTATGAAGACAAAAGCAAATTAAAACATGAACTTTAGAATATAAACATTGGTTAAAAATGTTTTAGCATAACTTTTAAGTTAAATAAAGTGTCCAGTGAAAAGTCATAACGTATGATCTTATAAAAACATAAACAGTTAATTTTATATTGGATTGATTAATTACTTAGATTAAAAAGTTCCCTGACTCAGCCAGGCGGTGGTGGTGTACGCCTTTAATCTCAGCAATTGGGAGGCAGAGGCAGGTGGATCTCTGTGAGTTCAAGGCCAGCCTGGTCTACAGAGCAAGTGCCGGGACAGGCTCCAAAGCTACAGAAAAACCCTGTCTCGAAAAAACAAAAACAAAAGAAAATCCCACAACAACAACAACAAAAGTTTCCTGACTCAGTATATTAATTACCTTAGTACTACAGTGATAAAACAATGGAAGTTTTAGAAAGAAGAGTTTATTTAAGACAGTTATCACAGAGAACTTAGGAGTCCATGAACACAGCAAGTAGCAGGGATGTGTTGTGTAACAGCTTATTCTGGGTTTGAAAATTTTCTTGGACCAATTCTGTTTGATTTTGTAGGTTTATGGGCAATCTCATTTCTGGTTCTTGGTTATCCAAGCACTGTTGAATATGGGTTCCTTTTCATGGAGTGGTCTTAAGTCAAATCAGACATTGGTTGGCTCCTCCCACAACCTCTGTGCCACTATTGCACTGGCTTGTTTTACAGGCAGGATAGACTGTGGGTCACAGATCTTGTGCCTAGGTTGGTGTGCTGTACCAAAGAAACTAGGGCTTAGGGGTGAATTCTCCATTCAAGCACAAGCTTGAGTTCTTTATGTTCTGTGAGATGTACAGATGTTGCCCTTGGCAATGGGTTTTGAGGAAGGTTGTTTCCCAATTTTCTGAGAAACAGGCATATTGAGTGGAATATTGGGTGAATGAATCTGTGTGGTGTTCCATCTGTTTTCTCTGGAGATCTTGAAGATTGTTGATAGTAAAGGGTCTATATGTATTGTAGTAAGATTTTATTGGATATTTTAAATGCCATGGTAAGTAGATCTCTGAGGAGTTAGAAGACCAAGAATTTATTAAGTATACCTGTTGTTAGGCTGAAACCTGAAAACACATGCAGGGAGCTAAATAAAGCTTATTTCTGTAATTCATAAACATAGCAAGCTTTTGTCATTCCAAAAAGCTGCAGTTTGTTTTGTATAACTTAGTTTTAGCTGTAGGCAATGTCAGTACAAAAAAGGGCTAATAAGTTGGGAAAGTGGCCAAAGCCTTGACAGAGGACGAAATAAGATAACAAGGGCCATAACTTCTATTGAGTTTTCATGATTATCAACAGTTGAGAATTTTACTTGAAGAAAATATGGGAAGCAGACCTCGAGGCTAAAAGGATGGCGCTAATTGGACTGACAGCAGTGGGGAGGAGGAAGGCAGGATTGTTGTAGTGGCACACCTAGAACCAGTCTGGGGCAGGAGCAAGCTGCAGGGGAAGGGGGAGGATCATAGTAGTCCTAAATGGTCCTTAGGAAGCTGCAGAACTTCCAGAAAGAGCCTGACATATGGAAAGGACATCCCAGAGGCACAGAAAAACCTAAGGAGGTTTCTGTGACACAGACATAGGTCTAAAGAAGGTGCAGTTCCTAAAGGGACTGGAGAGAAGATGTGGGGTTGCAAAGGAGTGGGTGACCAATGGGGAGGGAGAAGGAAAGGAATGTAAGAGGAACTCAGGCAGCATAAAAGGTAAGGAGATGCTCATGCAGCTGCAGGCAATGAGGACTAAAGCAGCAGCAGCTGCAGTAGCTGAGGCCCGAGGCATATGGCTTGTAGCATTCATGCAAGGCTGAAACTGTGTGCTCAGGCAGGCTCTGCAGCACAGCTGACTGTGCTTTGTGCTGGCGGGGGGCACACAGCTAGCTGCTTGGGCAGCACAACTGTTGGTCAGCACAGAGTATATGGCAGTCAGTATTCCTCCAGCATGCAGAGGGTTATAGGACATGAAATGGCACAGAAGGTTACAATGGACTTTGAAAAGTGAAGAAAATTCAAGAGTCACACAGAGGGCTTGGAGCAGACAGAATAGAAAAGAACTCTGGATTCTGGCAGTGCACTCATCAAAAGTGGAAGGAAAGCTTTCCAACCACACCATACTAAATGGAATATACTATTCAGAAGTGTAGGGATGTAGTGAGTTTCAAGGAAAATCTCACCAATTATCTGCTTTTGGATGGAGAAGGCTGTCACCTGAAGGTCCAAATACATAAGAATTGAGTTAAGGCCAGGTTCCGTAGGTCTATATCCAAGTTGTGACACCAACATTAAGAGATAGGTATTGACTCAGGACCCCAAAAAACAAAATTCTCAACCGGGGGGAGGTTTATTTGCTCCAAAGGGACAGAGGTCAGGGAATAAGAGACAAATACAGGAAATAGAGGATGAGAGAGAATAAGAGACAAATACAGGAAATAGAGGATGAGGGAGAAGTGGACAGCGAACAAGAGAGAGGGGGAGAGAGTATCTGATCCAGAGTGGAGCAAAGACTGCATCTGGAGAGAAAGGAGACATGTGAGGCCCAAGGGAAAATGGGGGGTTATAACGGTAAAAGGGAAACACCTCTGTTATGATGAGATGTATTTTAATTGGGCATGTTAATTACATGAGCCAAACTTTTGATTACTGGAAGTGGCTAAAAATGAAACAAACAAACAACAACAAAAAAAACAGCCTCTACCAACACAGTCCTTTAATACTTTGATAGGTAGACGTTGGTAGTCGTCTCAGGATGAGGAAGCATCTTCAAATAAGGGAAACCTAATGTTTCAGTAATATCCAGAGCATTTCAAAAAAATCTTAACACATTTTCTTTCATAACAAATGGTTGTAACCAGCTACCAGAAACTTTTTCTCCCCACTGTAGGAAGGAAAGGGTCAGTTGTCTTATTATAATATCAACTTTTATATTCTGAAATTATGGGTTATTTTGTAATTGTATAAGAAATCCAGAAAATGTAGGTCACCATATGTTTTCTTGGTGACCTATCAAGTTGTCTTGACCTCACTATTTCAGAAAGAATTTCAGAATATAAAAGTTGATATTATAATAAGACAACTGACCTTTTCTTTCTGACAGTGGGAAAAAGAAAAAAGAGGATCAGGAAAGAAAAAGGAAGAATAGGAGGCTTTGGAAATAGAAAGAATGAAGAAAAGAATAAATGAAAAAAGAAAATCTATATATATATATTGCACATCTGGAATGAACATCTGGATCATACATCTGGAAATGAACATCTGGACAGTAAGTAGGCATATCTGGAAATGAACATCCGGATTTTGCGCATCCAGAAATGAATATCTAGATTTGCCCATCTGGAAATAAATATCCGGATTTCACTTTTGGAACGAACATCTGGATCGCACAGCTGGAATGCACATCTTGATCTACACATCTGGAACACAATCTGTAAATGAACATCCAGATTTCACATCTGGAAAGAACATCTGGATCACACAGATGGAATGCACATCTGGATTTCACATCTGGAACGCAATCTGTAAGCAAAAATCCAGATTACACAGCTAAAATGCACATCTGGATTTCACATCTGGAATGACATCTGGATTCGAACATCAGGAACGACTTCTGGAAATGAACATCTGGATTGCACATCTGGAACGCAATCTGTAAGCAAACATCCAGATTACACAGCTAAAATGCACATCTGGATTTCACATCTGGAATGACATCTGGATTCGAACATCAGGAACGACTTCTGGAAATGAACATCTGGATTGCACATCTGGAAATGAACATCTGGATTGCACATCTGGAAATGAACATCTGGATTTGCACATCTGGAAATGAACATCTGGATTTGCACATCTGGAAATGAACATCTGGATTCGCACATCTGGAAATGAACATCTGGATTTGCACATCTGGATTTGCACATCTGGATTCGCACATCTGGAAATGAACATCTGGATTTGCACATCTGGATTTGCACATCTGGAAATGAACATCTGGAAATGAACATCTGGATTCGCACATCTGGAAATGAACATCTGGATTTGCACATCTGGATTTGCACATCTGGATTCGCACATCTGGAAATGAACATCTGGATTTGCACATCTGGATTTGCAGATCTGGAAATGAACATCTGGATTTGCAGATCTGGAAATGAACATCTGGATTTGCACATCTGGAAATGAACATCTGGATTTGCGCATCTGGATTTATACATCTGGATTTGCCCATCTGGATATGAACATCTGGATTTGCACATCTGGAAATGAACATCTGGATTTGCACATCTGGAAATGAACATCTGGATTTGCACATCTGAATTGCGCATCTGGGTCGTGCATCTGGAAATGAACGTCTGGATTTGCACATCTGGAAATGAACATCTGGATTGCCCATCTGAATTGCGCATCTGGGTCGTGCATCTGGGTCGCACATCTGAAAATTAAAGATCATCATTAGAGTCAGAAGTTTTAGTAAGAGAAAGCATAGCAGAGACTTCTCTAATGGTACAGTTTCCTTTCTCTTCTCTAAGTAGACAGAGCTGATCCCTGGGATTGCCATTACAATGGCATGGTGAAGTACTAATTGTAATGGCAATCCCAGGGACCAGTCATGTCCATTGTGACTAGAGTTACTGATACACGGGGAGAAGGCAATAATGACTCTGTCTCACAAACCTAAATCCTCAGAACAGGTGTGGATTGAAGGCTGGAGGCTCCCTGAAAGATTATTTATATGATTCTTGCATGGTCAGTCAGAGTTTGTGAAAAGTCTGTTGGTTTTAGATTATTCCCCCACAATATGAAGACCAAGTAACCCAAGAGTCTAATAAAATATAGTTCATATTAATTCTCTCAAAAAGAAACTGCTTTGGACCTATAGCAGGGCAGAATTTAGCTAGGCAGGGAAAACTAAATGATGGGAGAAAGGAGGTGGAGTCAGAGCGAAGCCAAGTAGTCCAGCTGGAGACAGAGGCTGGCACATTAGCTGGTAAGCCACAGCCATATGACGATACACAGATTAGTAGAAATAGGTTAACTTGATATGTGAGAGTTAGCCAATAAGAAGCTAGAGCTAATGGGCCAAGTAGTGATTTAATTAATACAGTTTCTGTGTGATTATTTCGGGGCTAAGCGGCCAGGGACAAACAAGCAGAGTGCTGCTACAGAGAAGCATCATTTTTAAAAGGTAAGCTAACTAATAATATCCACAATGACTACTGTTGCTAATGTCAACATGTTGGGCTTGACATGTAAAGCTCAGAGAAAGCCAAATTTGAGGCTAGTAAGTCCTCTTCTGCCTGCTTCAGCTTGGCACTTTAGAAAGTCATTATTTACAGGTGAAAAAAGAAAACTGTGTTTGGAACTTCTCTAAAATGAAGGAGTGAAAATTAAGTTTAATATCAGGTATGTTTGTGGCAGAACATAATTTTCAAACAATAGAGTAAAGAGAAGTCAGGAAAGCACAACAGCAAAATCATAACTAGTGTGCTCCCCATTCATGGTTGTTTAAAATATAAAGCTAACGCAGTGAGCTTCCAGAATGTAGCACAGCCGCTCCTTCTTTATCTGCATGGGAAAATATCCCTGCCAAGATCACAAAGTATCTATCATGAAATAAATGATAAGCTGTACTCAAACTATTGTACTATGAGGAGTATAAAGAACAAGCAACAGATTGCTTGGAATTTTTTTTTGCAATATACTGACATACGGTTGAGCAGAAGACGGGGAATATGTAAACAAAAGAAAAAAACATTAAGTGGGTCACGAGTCATCAGAATATCGGTTAAAACTTCAAAACACAAAGGTCACTAAACTAAAACAAAACAACCACAGAAGAAAAACACGCCAATGATTTCACACAGCTGTATATTTTGCATGTTACTATTATGAGGTGGTAACTAATTACTACAACTAAATTTAAGGCTAGCTCCACAAGTAAGAATTCATGCCATACATAATAAACCTAGTCCAAGAAGCCAGGTGGTGGTGGCATATGACTTCAATCCCAGTACAGCAAGCAGAGGCAGGTGGGTGTCTGTAAATGTGAGGCCAGAGTGGTATAGGAAGGAAGTTCCAGAACTAACAGTGCTGTTACACAGAGAAAGCCTGTCTTGAAAAACAAACAAACAAACAAAAAAGCAACAACAAGAAACCTGGTCAAATAAATGTGACTCAGGAGGTCATTGGTAAAAGTGGGTAATTTACTAATTTTGTTTTTTGCTGTTTTTGCTTTGCTTTTCCCTTTGACTAAATGGCCACTGTATCAAATGCCTTTCTAAAGAGGTTACGTTTTTACTGGGATGCAAACTTTATCTTCCACTTTGATGAGGGAAGCTTTTCTGTGTACTTAACCATGGTTAATGGGCAGCGCCATGGCTTCTCAAAGTCCTGCAAATGAGTGGCTATAGCGGTCAGCCCTACAGAGGGTTAGCTGTCTGTGATGGAAGAGCATGGGGAGCAAACACCAAAAACCTGGAGCAGCAGCTATGAGTTCATATCATATACTGAAAATGAATAATTCTTCTGAATTCAAAGCACTCCCCAATGGCATACCTTTTCCAGAAAGACTACACCTTCTTATTCTCTGCAAACAGCAACCAACTGAAGGCAAATTTAGTTTTCTTTTCTTTTCTTTCTTTATTTATTTTGAGACGGATTTTCTGTGTAGCTTTAGACCCTACCGTGGAACTCACTCTGTAGATCAGGCTGGCCTCAAACTTACTGAGATCCTCATGCCTCTGCCTCCTGAGTGCTGGGATTAAAGGCCTGCACCACCACCGAATGGCTTTTATTTTAATTTTTTAAATTCATTTTACATTCCAACCACAGTTCCTTCCACCTACCTCCCACCCTCCCACTCCACTCCCACCTTGCCCCCACCGTACTCCCATCCACTCCTCAGGATAAGGCCTCCCATAGGGAGTCAACAAAGCCTCGCATATCAAGTTGAGGCAAAATAAAGCCCTCTCTGCAACATCAAGGCTGGGCAAGGAATCCCACCATATGGAATGGGTTCCAAATTGTCAGTTCATGCACCAGGGATAGATCCTTGTCACACTTCCAGGGCACCTTCAAACAGATCAAGCCCCACAACTCTCTGCTGCATGCATCAAGGCCTGGTTTGATCCCATGCAGGCTCCCTAGCTGTCTGTCTAAAGTTTGTGAGCTCCAAAGAGCTAAGGGCAGCAGTCTCTGTGAGTTTCCCCATTACTAAACCTCCTTGTTCATACAAACCCTCCTCCCTGTTTTCAACTGGACCCCTGGAGTTCAGCCTGAGACTTGGCTCTGAATCTGATTCTATCGGTTAATGGATGAAGTTTCTATGTTGACAATTAGGGTAGTCACCAATCTGATTACAACAGAAGACCAGGTCAGGCACCCTCTCTACTCTTTTTAGGAGTCTTTCTATTGCTCAGATCGTCTTTATAGGTTCCTGGGAATTTTCCTAGCACCAGCTTTCTTCCTAACCCCATAATGGCTCCCTTTATCAAGATATCTCTTTCATTGTTCTCCCTTTCCGAGCCTTCCCTTACTTGACCGTCCTGTTCCCTCATGTTCTCATCCTCTTTCCTATTCCCTCTATGCAATTTACCCAGGAGAGCTCATCTATTTCCCCTTCTCATGGAGATTCATGTGTCCTTCTTAGGGTCCTCTTTGTTACCTAGCTTCTCTGGGGCTGTGGATTAGAGCATGGTTAGCCTTCCTTTTAAATCTAGTATCCACTTCTGAGTGAGTACATTCTGTGTTTGTCTTTCTGGGTCTGAGTTACTTCTCTCAGCATGATCTTTTCTAGTACCATCCATTTGCATGCAAATTTAAACCTGAGTCATGCTCCATTGTGTAAATGTACCTCATTTCTCTATCCATTTTTCGCTTGAGAGGCTGTTGTGAATAATGCAATAATCATAACTGAGCAAGTGTCCTTGTGGTATGATTGAGCATCCTTTGGATAAATGTCCAAGAACGGTAATGCTGGGTTTTGAGGTAAATTGATTACTAACTTTATGGGGAACTGCCATGCTGATTTCCAAAGTGATTGTACAAGTTTGCACTCCCACCAGCAGTGGAGGAGTGTTCCCTTACTCTACTTCCTCTCCAGTATAACCTATCATCAGTGTTTTTCATATTAACCATTCTGCGAGGTAAATGATGGTATCTCAGAGACATTTTAGTTTGCATTTCCCTGATGACTAAGGATGTTGAACATTTTCTTAAGTGTCTTTTGGCCATTTATGATTCTTCTGTTTAGATCTGTACCTCATTTTAAAATTGGATTATTTGGTATTTTGATCTTTACTTTCTTGAGTTGTTTGTATATTTGGAGATCAGCCCTCTGTCCAATGTGGGGTTGGTGAAAATTTTTTTCTCATTTTTTATCTTGCCATTTTGCCTTAATTACTATGTGCTTTGCCTTACAGAAGTTTTTCAGTTTCAGGAGGTCTCATTTATTGATTGTTGCTCTCAGTGCCTGGGCTACTGGTGTTATATTTAGGAAGTGGTCTCCTGTGCCAATACATTTAAGGCTGCTTCCTACTTTCTCTTCTATCAGGTTAAGTATAACTAGGTTTATGCTGATGTCTTTGATCTACTTCTGCTTAAGTTTTGTGCATAGTGATAGCTATGGATGTTTGCATTCTTCCTCATTTTGACATCTAGTTATGCTAGCATCATTTGATTAAGATGCTTCTTTTGGATTGAACAGTTTTGACTTCTTTGTAAATTAAAATCAGGTGTTCATTGGTATGTGGATTAATTTCAGAGTATTCAATTCCATTGGTCCCCATGTCTGTTTTTATGCCAATATTAGACTGTGTTTATTATTATAGCTCTATAGTAGAGTTTGATGTCAGAGATGATGAGACCTCCTGAAGCTCCTTTATTGTACAGGATTGTCTTTAGCTATCTTTGTTGTTTTGTTTTTCCATATGAAGTTGAGTATTGTTCTTACAAGGTCTGTGAAGAATTGTGTTGGGATTTTGATGGGGATTGCACTGAATCTGTAGATTGTTTTTGGTGAGACCGCCTTTTTATTTTGTTAATCTTACCTATCCAAGAGCATTAGAGATCTTTCAATTTTCTGGTATTTTAAATTTCTTTCCTCAAAGACTTAAAGTTCTTGTCATACAGGTCTTTCACTTGTTTAATTAAAGTTACCCCTAGGGATATCTATGTCTATCTATCTATCTATCTATATCTATATATATATATATATATATATATATATATATCAGCTATAGCATTTATTTTGGAGAGTTTTTGGGTAATTTATGTATACTACCATATCATCTGCAAATATTAAAAGCTTAAATTCTTCCTTTTCATTTTTTTTCTGCTAAATATAACTAGAACTTTAGATACTATGTTGTATAGATGTGAAGATATTGGACAACTTTGTCTTGTTCCTTATTTTAGTGGAATTGATTTGAGTTTCTCTCTATTTAATTTGATGTTGGCTCTTGACCTTTTGTAAATTGAATTTATTGTGTCTAGGCATGTTGAGGCCAATTTTCAAATTCCTGAGACTTCATTTAATACAGCAAAATAACTTTAGAAATAAAAATATTTAATGAATAAGTACACATATACACATGCATATAAATTATGATTCATTAAAAATAACATTTATCACAAGACATCTCTGTTCCTAGAAGACAGGGCAGGGTCTATCATTCAGAAAAAAATGGGAATTCCATATAAGTTTGAAGGAGGGAAAGTCTCAAATACCTATATTGAATGACATAATTTTATTGCAAATAAAGTAGCTTTTTTATTTGAAATAAAAATATTAATAAAATCTTTTGGTTGCAATGCAGTATTACTTCATGTGGAATTATTCAACAAAAAGAGGTTGAGGAAAATGATGAGATTTAAAAAAAAAGACTATTGGAATAGACATTAACAAAATTAGGCACACTATCCATAAGTTACATTTGTTCGGTTAATAATACAAACTTTCTCAACATCCAGAAATGAAAATACAACACTTTTAGGGGGAAAGGATAATTAAGGAAGGTGGAAATTTGATAACTTATGTGTTGATTTGGCAGATTCACATTTATCACTATACACAAAAAGATGGCACTGTAAAAAATAGCAAACTAACAAGCAAAAGAGAATAGATATCAAAATGAGAAATCCTAAAAAGAAAGTGGAATGCAAATTCTAACTAATGAAATAAAACATTTGCTGACTTGGACCTTGAAACAAAAGAAATGAAATGAAAAGCGTGAATTACTAAGCATCTTAATACACCAATAAAAGTTTGAAAAAAAATAACTTCTGAAAAACTGAGATATAAATATTTTCATCCATGCACTAATGCATGTGTATTTATCATATATTTGCATTTGTGCATGAATTTGAGCACACACACACACACCAAATTAGATGTAGAGAAAAAGCTACATTGAACCTTCACAGAAGACCCAAGAAGAAAAAAAATGTTTATATATTTCTGATTTTTTTCATTTCTTCTAAAAATATAAATACACAAAAATTTAAGTTCAGTGACTTATTAGTCATATCAACACAGAGAAAGTCGTACCCAGGACATCAAGGAGAAACTGACAAAAATTCAAAAATAAAAACATTTTTTAGAAATGGAACAAAAGAGTCAGGTGGTAGTGTCATGTGTCTTTAATCTGAGCACTGGGGTTGGGGAAACTGAGTCAGGTGGATCTCTGTGAGTTCGAGGCCAGCCTGGTCTACAAGAGCTAGTTCCAGGACAGGCCCCAAAACTACAGAGAAACCCTGTCTTAAAAAACAAAAAAGAAAAAATGATAAAGGAAAAAGGAAAAAAAAAGAAATGGAACAGAAGCAAGACTGAAGAGTAACAGTGAACCACAGATTTCAAATCAGAAAAGTTGAAGTTCTAAATAATTGTGGTACAACTATATAGGCAAAGGAAAAGTAAACCAAAACTAAGTTAGTTCAGAATATTTTATCCAGCTAAAATATAGTGTCTTCATGTATGAAAACCTCAAAAATAAAAGAATGAAAATAAGACATATAATTTTAATTTAAAGAAAAAACAATTTACTACTATATGTAATTCACTAAAAGAAATACAAGAAATTCTTTTAAATAAAGGAAAAATGAGCAGAACATAGTAAATATTGGGATAATATAAAACTATATTGCTAAGTTAAATGTTTAGTTAAAACTTATTATTTTCCATCAATACTTAAGTTTAATGAAAAAAGGGAATATTTTTCATTTTCCGTTTGCTCTTCTAAAATATTGTATAGTGTCTGCTACATAGTTTCCACTTCAAAATTACATTTTAAAATTTTGATGTAATGTGTTACCTAATAATATTAGAAAACAAAACCAGTAAAAAGCCTTCTACTCCAGAATTCATGACTATACATTATAAGTGTGCATGTGTGTGTGTATTTTATGGAAGTAAGTATTGACAATTTCATAAAAGTCTGTGTCATGAAGAATTTGTCCACTTTCAGTTTTTTTTATACCTACCAAACATATGCAACTGGACCTTGCTATGTTGTTTTCTCATATGCATTTTCGCTTGTATTTTTCTTAACAAATAGCAAAATGTATCCTAAATATAATCAATCCTAAATAAAGTTTCTTATTAAGTTCTTTATGCTATATAGAATATTTAAGTGTCACTTTATCCCTGGTTCATTTTGTGGGAACTTAAATTTTACCTGTCTTTCTGCTGCAAATTCAAGTTCATGTTTCTTAAAACTAGGAAAAAGAACAGATCTATTTAATCAAGTTATTAGCCATAATTCACCAACCTCTGTCAACAGTGAACACCTGTTTCACGGATTAAAATGCATTTGTGAATAACACAGAAGCCACAGAAATCTCTTATTTTTATTTCACAGCTGTTGAAAGGCATGTTTCAAATGACATCTGATATTTCCCAATAATCATTTGCATAACCCAGAGTACTGACAGTATTCAATAGCATGATTATCACATATTGATGCCATGAGACAAGTCTAATTGTAGAAAATTTAACAGAAAGTACCAGGACAATGATATGTGACTGACAATTAATAGCTGTTTTGTCTAATTCTATTTAATGTGAATTAAAATTCAATGTGCCTTTGCTTCCCATGAATGTGTTTGCTCACCAGGGAAATAGTTGAGTACTGATTATAGCCTTCACAGATGAATGACCTTTATATTATACAGTTTATTTTACCTGCCAAAAGAAAACAAAACAAAATAAACATGACAGAAAATGCATTAACGTTGACCCTCAGTTCAAGCTTAGTCTCACTTTTCTTTTTTTGGTTTTATCCTTTACAAACATGTTTAATGTTTTAAGGAGAATAAAATTATAAATGTTTATAGTAGGAAAAATGGAACAGTAGTACATAATTTAAAAATTAACAAGATCTTTGAGCATATAGCAATAACTTTATTATTTTGTTTTCAATAAACTAACCCAGTGTCTACATTTTCATTTATATCACATTTTAGTAGTAGACAAAATTAAAACAAAATAAACTTGTTTATCCTATTTCCCAGCCCCCAAAAGGCATATAGTGTTATTCCCAAAGTCAGAAAGAAAAGAGTAGTTTATCCACACATATAAAAGAATGCACTATGGTAATAGCTAAATATCAAATGTGACACCAGAAATTCCTATTTTAGGAAAAAGTGGCATTATAATAAATATATGCATTAAGGTAAAATAATTGTTGCTGCTAGCAAAATAACTATGTATGGGATTGAGGCAGGCATGCCATGAACTATGCTAATAAACAAATTTGCCTGTGATGTGTGCACAGTCACTACACAGGATTTACTTCATAGCTTTGAGGTAGAGAAAATATGGATCCTCTATATACTGAATAGAACATATTTTGGGAGAGTTATAGGACAGCTGGCGTCTAAAAATGAGAGTTCAGTCTTTTCATATTTCATATCAGTTTATTTTGACAGCCACAGTAACAAAGCCAAAAGTTCCATCAACAATATGTGGGCTGCATCCTCATCAAATCCATAGTTTCTATTTCCCAGAGGATTAATGTCATTTCTATCAGAGCATCGCCTCTAGACAAATACAGTAATAAGTTGGAGATATCATCTTTACCCGGTGAAACCCAGAAAATGAGAACGCAGAAATCATAACAAACGAGGTGACACTGAAGCATCTACCCAGTGTAGAAACAAAAAAAAAAAAAAATGAATGATTAGTAGCATTTTTAAAATGAAAAACTAATTTATGGGCCTTAACAAATTGTGTATTTGAAGACAGCTGGAAGAAAGAATTGCAAACATTATTACCATGAAATGGCTTGTGTTTGAGAAAATGGATGGCGTAATTACCCTTGTTTGGTCATTACATAATGTGAACTTAATTGAAACCGTCACACCTTACTACATAAATCAGTGCAACTAATATGTAAAAGTTTAATAAAACTCACATAATTAACTTATGACAAGTGTTTATACATTGGATAGAGTCAATGTTATACCTACTGAATGGTTTGAATAGGTATCGACTTGTGTTTGAATGCTTGTCTCATAGAAGATGACCCTACTAGGAGGTATGTCCTTGTTAGAGTAGGTATTACCTTGATGGAGGAAGTTTGTTACTGTGGAGGGGAGCTTTGAAATTTCACTAGGCTGAAGCTAAACCTAGTAGGCATTTGCTTCTGCTGCCTAGGGATCAAGATGTAGAACTCTCAGCCCCTACTCCAACACCATGCCTTCCTGCAGTCTGCCATGAAGACAATGGGTTAAACCTCTGAGGCTGTTAGCCTGCCCCAGTGAAATGTTTTCTAAAACAGACATAATGTAAACATTTGACTAAAAAATGCAAATGTGGTTCATTTCCATAGATAAAAGAAAAGTTGCTTGTCTGAAGTCAGCTGTGGTATAAAATATTTGTGATTTGGGAAATTGTTGACAGCTATGTAGTCTAGTTGTAGATCAGCATATGAATGCTTGTTCAAAGGCTCTCTGTGAGGCAAAATCCCTGGAGGCCTTCACTCACTCAGCAAAGACCAGTGGACCACAGAACAGCACAGAATAATGTTGAGACCTCACATCCAGCATGCTCTCTTCTCTTTCATAATACTGATGATTCTCTTGGCAATTTTCAGTTTTACTTCATCAGTCAGGCATGGGACAGATATGACCATTACTGAAAACCCCATTTTTTTTTTTATCAAATGTTTTCCCCTAAAATTCTTTAGGAAATGATGCTCCTTGGGTTTCTTATAACAAACATCAGGTATCAGCCCAGACCCTGAGAACTTTGCTAATTCAGTGCTGACAGGATCAGAGGCAATAAAAGTTACTGGGCATGTAGAAGAAGCAGCAAGGACATTAACTATATCTCCTAATTCTGGAGGAATAAAACATTAAGCTGCAAAGACGCATTATCAAAATTCACCCTTTATAAAGAGGTTTAGGCATGCAGAATCATTTTTTTAGGACAAAGAAACAATTGGAAAAATACAAGGTAACTATATACATGCTGTTTATGGCAAATAAGCAAAAGAGGAAATAAACTCATGAACAGGCAAAGAAACAGCTCTAAACACAGAGACTCACTTGATCATAAAACCAGGAATCACATTAAAATATACAGAAGCAAGGAAGCCATAATGGCCCACACAGGAGACAATGCTTTATAGATACCATTTGAGTTTGTTCTGAAGGCCTGTATCCACTTCTACTATAGGACCTATCTGATAAAGACACATGATAATACTGCCTCTGTCTCTGGGCCATATGTTTGTCAGCCTGCTTTTAGTTCTTCTTTCCTTGGTGTCCTTATTCTTTGTGACTCTTCCACTCTTTCTCCATCCTCTTCTGAAGGGTTCTCTGATCCCTGAAGGGAGGGATTTGATGCTGACATCCTTTTTAGACCTTAGTGTTCCAAGGTATCTATCTCTGCATATTGTCTGGCTATGGCTCTCTGAATTTGTTCCTGTCTGCTGCATGAGGAAGCTTCTGGGATAATGACTTAGTAAGGCACTGATCTATGAATTTAGCAGAATGCCATTAGAAGTCATTTTATTGCTACATTCCTTCCTAAGTCAGCACTACTGGTATCTGATTTTTAGATTAAATTGTATGGAACAGACTAATAGTTTTTTTGTGAAAATAGTTTTTCTAAGAAAGTCTATTTGAAGTTTGTCTTTGTGAATTAAAATTTCATAAATTAATTTAATTTAATTATTCAGAATTCAGAATTAACTGACATCTTCATAAAGCATTATAATCAATTTGACTACACTTTCAGGACTTTAAATATATTTAAATCCTACAAGCTTAGCTAAATGCACAACCTCAATCCTAACGTATTGTCTATTTTTCCTTTGTGATCCAATCACATTCCCAAATGAGAAAAATGTGTGTGTGTGTTTGTGTGTGTGTGTGTGTGATGGTGACCAGACCTTAGTCCAATAGAAACAACAAGAGTTTGAAAATAATGCCCTATTATCCCCAAGTATGAGGAACAATATTTGGGTATAGAATATCAATATCTGGTTTTGTCTGTTTTTTTTTTCTGAGTCAGTAAGTCCTTAAAATATTTTTTTTTATTGTGAGACTGCAGTAAGTGATTAAGAAAAACATTTCTCAGCATGTGTTCTTATCACATCTTCTGAAGTATGAAATATGTAAAAAGAATGACCTTTTGTTTTTAAGATTAGCCTACTTCTTCATAGATGAGACTATTTTAAAGATTACATTTCTATCAGATAAACCCAGGAGAAATGCCACTCTTCTGAATGCAGCATTTTTATGGTTGGGCACCACTAACCAGGAATTTGTCTTATTCTTCTTCTATGTTGTGTTACCACAGTTTTTGAAGAGCATTATGTAGCTGGGTTTTTTGTCCATCCAAAAATCCAGACTTGCTTTGAGAACTAACCACAAAGATGGTCTTAGATGCTGCCAGCTCTTCTCTGATGTGCAAAGCTGCTTAGTTGAGAAGTCACTGATGTGTTCCTCACATTCACACATTTTACCCATACATGTGGATATTTATATGTGGGTATTCCCATAATTTCAACAATCACATAGACATAGGATCTCCTCTATCTTCACAGTATAGTTATTTTAAATAATTCTTTTCTTATGTCATAATTATTTTAGCGGTTGGGATTTGGAGGAGGTGTCTTGACGTGCTTTGTGGTTGTCTTCTGTAATATCCCCTTTTCTTTAGGACCCTTGCAACATTAATAGCTAAACATATATTCATTCCCCTTACCCATGAATAAGTTACATTGGCCTGCCACTTAATGACATTGCTAAAGTAAGTTTAGTTTAAACATATCAACACCTCACTAGTTTATTTAAATATTGTATATTAAGATTTATTTACTTATTTTTAATTTGATATTTATAATTATACTGAAGATATAATATTAAAGAATATTAATTTTATTTTAACTATTTCATAAAAATAAATGAAGCTTTTACATGTTTTTAACATGGTATCTTGAAATGTATGAAACATTACCCATTTAATATTATAGATTTGAACAATTTAGTACAACATACTGAAGCAAAAATGTATCTATGCTGTATCTTATATGAATGTAATTTATAAGATAAAATTAGTTCACAAAAAAAGAATGCACCTTTTCTCTTATATTTGTTAGCTATAGATTATGAAGATGAGAAAGAGAATTTGTTTATAGCCCTTAAGTGTATAAACGCATATTTTTCCTTAAGAAAAATCACAAAGAGAAGTCTGTCTGCCTGAAATACATGCTACATAAAATTAAATAATGTCAAAATAATCTTAAAGGACAAAGTTAGATAATTACAGAAGAAATAACAATATCAGGTATTTGCCTTTCTTTAATTCTATAAGGGCACAAAATAAAGCATTGTCATTGCACATGAATGGGTGTTTCTTTCACACTATGATTCTCAGTGTCTCTCTAGGTATATATTTTATCCATAGCAAATCTGTATCCAGAGCTAAGAGAACAGATTTACACCAGCCTGTCAGTTTGAAACATTGCTTGTCTATTTCACCATTCCTCACCTACTAAAACTCAATAAGTTTCCAGCTTGTTACCCTCACTCTTCTCTTGGGTCATGTGAATCCATTGAACTCTGAACAGCTGCTGAAGCTATAAGATTTTCAGTTGATAAGAAAATTTAGACTCTTGTAATCCTGGATCGTTTTTGAAAAGGATCAATTGTCAGTTTGTAAAATAAGTTGTGATATGGGGTTATTATGCATGTGTATGCATATATTTTATTTCATAGGCATAGAGTTAGATGAATAAATATATTTTATCTTCCCAATTTTTGGAATTTTCTATATATTCACTTGCTTTCTTATTTCTCATAGTAAAAAAAAAAAAAAACAGCTTTGTTTAATAAACCTTTTACAACATTGGCTCTCAACCTCCTAATGCTGTGATGCTTTATTACAGGTCTTCATGTTCTCGTGACCCCCAACATAATTATATTTTTTTTGCTACTTAATAAATTTTTCTACTGTTATGAAATATATTATAAATATCTGACATGCAGGATATTTGACATGTAAACAATGAATGGATTGTGTTCCATAGATTGAGAACTGTTACTCTAAATATTCTTGGATTTCTTGTATTGTTGTCAAAGGCTGTTTGTTTGTTTCCTGGCCTCCCAGACTCCCAAAATAACCACACAGAAGCTATATTAATTAATTCACTGCTTGGCCTATTGGCTCTAGCTTCTTATTGGCTAGCTCTTACGTCTTCAATTTACCCATTTCTATTATTTTATATTTTACCTTGAGGCTTGTGGCCTACCAGCAGTTTTCCAGCTAGTGTCTTGTGTCTTTCTCCTCTGGTGGCTTCATGGCTTCTCACTGACTCTTCCTTCTATCTCCCAGCCCTTAGTTTAGTTTTTCCACCTAGCTCTACTCTACCCTATCACAGGCCAAAGAAGTTTCTTTATTCATAAAGTAATAAAAGCAACACATTTGCAAAAGGACTTCACATATCATTTTCCCTTTTCTGTCTAAATACAAAATGTTAACATAATTAAATTATATACAACAAAACAGGTATTGAGCAATAATTACAGTTATAACATTTATATCTATTTTATCTTTTATCATAACTAAGGAAAACCATAACTATCTATTCCTCAACTCCATCAAAGACTCCAGAAGGATATAATATTACTAAGTAAGCAGGAAGTGCATTGTAAGCAACTTCCAGAGCTCAAGAATTGGCAGAGACATCTCACTGTCTTGACAGTCACCCAAAGTTCTTCTGTAATATTTGGGCAATTGAATTGCCAATGTGGGATTGACTAAAACCATATAAAACATGAGAAAGCTTGGAAAGAAATTCTAGACAATAGCAAAAAGAAAAAAAAACAGAGCTTAACCCAGTTTCTTGCATTGGTTGCTTGCTGTGTGTCACAGTTCCTTTAACCGAGTTCTTTGGGAAGTCTGACTATGGAGCATTTAAAGGAGTCTGTGAGAAGCATGCTACAAATTCCTTAATGGTGACACAGACCCTCTGTGCCCTGGATATAATGAGGAGAGAATGTCTCTCTGAGGCAGTGAACATGCCACCACCATGTTGGAATGGGCAGAGCCAACAGGCAGGACAGCAGAGTTTGAATTGTGCAGATATCATGAATATAGTTTTGATGATGTCACTCACATTCCTAATTTGAAAATATATGTCTCATAATCACTATGCAGTTTGTGATGACATAAAAATTCTAATTGCTTTCTGTGGTGATTTTTTTTAAGCTTTAACAATTAAAATTTGGTTGAAGATCAGAATATAAAGCTAGCCACACGAGATAGCCTCAGAGATTAGGCAGTGGTGACACACACCTTTAAGCCCAACACTTGGGAGACAGAAGCAAATGTATCTCTGTGTATTCAAAGCCATTGTGGACTCCAGGAGATTGTCTCAGTCTTAAAGAGAAACAGAGCCAAGCAGTGATAGCTCACACCTTTAATCCTAGTACTAGGGAGATGGAGACGGGAAATGACATGGCTGGACAGAGAGAGGAGAATAAGGTCAGAAAACACAGTAGCTCAGAATTCAGTCTGAGGAGTCATGGAGACAGGCTCTTGCCCAATTTATTCTAAGAATTTGTTAGAGGTAAGAGCTAGTGGCCAGTTGTTCTGCTTCTCTTTTCTTTCAGCTTTGATCCCTAGATCTGACTCTGACTATTTTTTTTTATTAAGACCAATTAGAATTTGCTCAATAGCTCTCCTTTATTTCATAAACATAATTACAGGCATGCAACAACACCTCCATTATATGCAGTGATAAGGGTCAAACTGAAGGTGCCATTCTGCTAGATAAGTACTCTGCCATTTGAACTACAACATCTCCTTGTTTGATTCTTTAGCATTGTGTCAAAAAATAAACACAGATAATTATGTTACTTAGTGCTCCAAAGAACTATTAATTATTTTAAATTATTTTCAAATGTTTATTTTAGGATCTCATTTGTATTACATTTTTCTTTACTAAAAATAATCTTAAATTCTATTCATATTCAAAAAGAATGGATTCTATGTTTCCTTTCTTTTTTCTGGTATCTTAGACAGAACTATGAATACGTTCTGTCTACGTCAATTAAAAGTTGCTGATTCATTATTCTACAATAAACAACTTGAAATACATAAATCTTGCAAAATTATTACATAATCATTGCAAAATGTATTCTGCAGTCACATTTGTATCACTTTTTCTTAATTAACATATTTTTTTAACTTGAGACTTTTTGGGAAATACCTATTCTGGAATCTGTGACAGATTCCATGCCAGATATTCTGTCCATTTTTTTCTCACAAAGATCATTTTTTCCAATTGTTCTTGTTTTGTTTGTGCTTAATCTTTTTAATTACAGATATTCCCTCAGTTACTTTGAGATAATTCCAATTTGCCATTTAAATGCCATAAATTCTGTCGTGTAAAACATAATAATGCACTCTGTAAATAAATGTGCTGTTTCACACTTGGGACTAGGGTCCCAAAAAGAGGGGTTGGTCCACCCACTGAGACAGTGTGCCTGTTCTAATGGGAGCTCACTAAATCCAGCTGGACCGGGACTGAATGAGCATGTGATCAAACCGGACTCTCTAAATGTGGCTGAAAATGGGGGCTGACTGAGAAGCCATTGATAAAGGCACTGGGACTCCTTTCTACTGTGTGTACTGGCTTTTTGGGACCCTAGTCTATTTGTCTATTTGGATGCAAAGCTTCCTAGGACTGAATGGGGGGGGTGGTTGGACTTCCCACAGGGCAGGGTTTCCTGCCCTCTCTTAAGGAGGGAGGGGGAGTGGGGGGGTGAGAGGGGAATGGGAGGAGGGGAGAATGTAAATTTTTTGAATGGAAAAATAAAAACATAAAAAAATAAATGTGTTGTTGTTATGTTTAGTGTAATTGTATACTGTAACTTAAAATTCTAGGAAAAATTTAAAAAAAAACACAAAAGCAAATGGTAACAAACTTAGTGATGTCTAAATGATTGTCTTTTTCTGAATTTTAAAAATCAACCCCATACATGCAAAAGGAGAGATTTTTAAAGGCTTTGAGTTATTTTTCACTCCATGCTTGCTCTGACACTTCATAGCCAATCCATCAACAAAACCCTTGGCTTTTGAAATATATCCAGGGGCAGCTGAAATTGCTCTAGATATCTGCAATTCCACGTCTCAACTCTGAGCATGTGTCTGTTTCAATATGACTTTCTTCATGATGTTTACCTGAGTAACAGACATAAAACCAACTTGTGTCTCATCCCAGAGGGCTCAACTGAAATAAAGTAAAATAAGGGCTCTCTACTGTGGATGAAACTTTACAGGCTAAGCAGTGTGAATTGAGATTAAAATGAGCCAGCAGGACGATGCTTTGATTTCATCACTCTTCTCTGGAGGGAGAAATGAAGAGAAGCTGTTATGAAAATAAGACAGCCATCCTTACTACCCTGCTGAGAGGTTCTACATCTGTGTATAATGAGAATGTATATGTAGAAGCATCGGAAATGAAGTGTCCATGGACAGGAGGGCAAAATGAGCCAGAAAACTTTAGATGAATAATACTAACTTTGCAAGATGTATAAAAAATTGAAAAGAATATTGCTGTTATTATTATTATTACCTTGATTAATTGGCACTTGTTTGGCAACTGGGTCTTCTTATCCATGATCACCTAATGAGAAGTACTAAATGTCTGTGTATTATAGAGAGGAAAATACACATGCATTCACCCCACAATATAGCCCACATTTTACCCATGGGTAAAAAACACTAAGTGGCATTTTCTTCTTTCAAATGGATCTGTCATTGCAAAAATTAATGCCTTACCATCATACTTCTGTATTCTTTGGTAGTTCATAATATATCTTATTATGGGCTGTTGTATAGCTAAGGCGAACTTTGTACTTTCTAATGTGATTCAACAAAAACCAATACAGAATTCTAAAAGGTAAATACAAAGTTACTGTTCATTTTGAGAAATTAAAGGCTAATGAATTGTATATTTCCTGTATAATACATACCTGGCTGAGGTAAATTAACCATTAGCAGTGAGTAACACTATCAACCCAAATCCATTTTTCCATCCCGTGATAACAGAAAAAAGTCACTACCTCTTCATGGGCATTGACTACTGGAACTTTACTAAACTCTTCCCGGCTTAACCTTACAGTAAACTTCTATATGTATATATAATCAGATAGCAACAATCATGGTTAAAGTATTCAACTTTTAAACCAAGGTAAGACACTAACCTAGTTGTTCATGTCACTAATAAGAACTAAACGTTCCTTTCATTTCTCCAACTAATATAATTAATTATTGATAGGATGATATAATTATACAGATTCTTAAATATGTGCTTTGGGCAGCCTGACGGCTCGACTGTATTAAAGAGTACACACTAGTAGATTAAACGAGCTACTTTCACTTCACAGTCTCTTATGTAAAATGAAGCTGCTGAGAAGACAGTCTGAGCTCTTCTATAGATGAGCAGTCTCATTTTCTGATGTCAGTCACAAAAATCAAGGTGCTTAGCTGTCAACCATGAAACATGGATCCACACATATTCTGTCTCACCACTAAAGGCCTGTGACTCTTTAAGCCAGTCCATTCTCTTGAATATATCCAAGAATATAAATTAAGTAACCACAGACCCTTTCCAGGATCCAGAACCCAAAATGTATAACATGAGACAAGAGAAAAATTATTGAGTTTGTTTTGATTTTGGTTTCAAAATTCAGTCACCATAACAGGAAAGGCATGGTACAATAAGAACAGTTTATGTTATGGTGATCCAAGAAGCAGAGACTGGAGTGTTTGTCACACTTCTGCCTTTTGAGTGTCTGTCACCAGCCCATGAAATAGTGCTACACACATTCATGTTGGGACTCCCATCAGCTAATTCTCTTGGATACATTCTCATAAATGCATTCCCAAGAGTATGATTTACCAAACTTTGTTGCATGAAGAAATCCCAACACAGTTATTAAAGTCATAAGGCTATCACGGAAGAAGAATTGATGTGATAGACAATTCCTCTAGGCTACATCTCACTCATGACCTTTGCCATTCTAAGACAGGGATCTCATATATGTTCTTTCAGAAAATTCTTCAGTTTGCTACTGCAAAATTTCTTTTTTTGTATTTTATTAAACTTTATCAATATCTCAAAACAATAAAGAAAAGATTAAGGGAGGAAGTCATATATTCGACATATTACCCTGATCTAGGCATACTTAGGTGTACACTCTTAGATAACCAGATGCATTCACCACAGGTATGCACATGCTCTATGCATAGGGAACACAGACCACACACTGCATTAAAAAAATAAATTCTGTGATAGCTTATTAGTATTCTTTTGCCTCTAAATAAACATTTACTTCTCTATTCAATTTGCCTGATATATCTATTGTGCTTTTTTTCAGGCAGAAAAGTGGTTAAAAGGTGATGTAGTTTATGGGGTGTTCTTTTCACAGTTTCTTGAACATCATTTGTAAAATATCTATTGCAAGTTTTATTCTCTGTCACTAAAGATCACTATGCTTATTCATAAAATAATGTTGATAGACAAAAGACATTTTTCGAATTATATTTTATGACAGTCTTTTCACAATGTTCTCCTTGTTCAAAGCATAGCCCATGTCTATTTATATTTCAGAAGGACATTTTCTGACCCTTCAAAAGTGTTTACATACAGAACACAATTATTATTTACTCTTTCTATTCATAGCACTCACTATTTTCTACAATAATTTTATGGTGGAATACAATGATCTTTATACACACAGCTCAGCTATTTATCTATGCTACACATTCAATTTCTGGAAAATTACATCAACAAAAATGTAAAAGCACTGAAGACTTTTATTGATTTTTCATTGGCTTTTGACTCTGTGGGCAGAAACTAGTTACAATCTAATCTATACTAACTCGGTATAAAATGCCAGCTAATAAACAATGCCTGGGTAGAATTTTAATAACACATTGAAATTCATGGATGGTGGAGTAACTGTTCTTCAACTTTGATTCCCCAACACCTCAGACATTTCAGTGGTGATTGGAAGAGGCTATTCACCAGTACTCTGTCTCTCTATATTTACATTGCTTTTAAAATCATTTATGATTTGATGAGCAATTAGAATTTAAGTCATGAAAATTTAAAATTTTGAGTTACAATAGTATCAAAAATGGAATTATAGAACCAATTCTATAATAAAAGCAAGACAGATACTCCAGACCACAATTCTGATATAATTACAAGGTGAAGCAAAGTTTGCAAATGTGTGCATTTTCTTATAGCATTTAAATTTTATAGTTAAATTTTGAGATGAATACAATTTGCTTAGACATCCTTTTCCTTAAAATTTCCACTACAAAACTTTGGCTACTAATAATCTTTCAAAATAAAGGAAGGGAGATAATAGTAAATTGCATGAAAACATATTCAGAATAAAACTCTTTTGTCTAGATAGTCATGTAACTTAGACAAATATGAGTGTCTTGATTTGTGTGCACATATACTATGCTTTTTCTCTTTCTTTAACAGATCTTTTTGATCAATTGTATTTATTGGCTATCAATTGGATATAAGGAATTATTTGTGAATATATATTCATGAGCAAGTATGGAAATTAACAATGTATAAGAATATTGGTAGAGCCGAGCAGTGGTGGTGCACACCTTTAAGCCCAGCACTTGGGAGGCAGAGGCAGGCGGATCTCTGTGAGTTCGAGACCAGCCTGGTCTACAATAGCTAGTTCCAGGACAGGCTCCAAAACCACAGAGAAACCCTGTCTCGAAAAACGAAAAAACAAAAACAAAAGAATATTGGTAGAAATGTTAAACTTGAGAATACACAATCACATGGTATTTCCACATACAACTTTGTATAATAAATGATTCTAAATGGCACATACCCATAATTGGTGATTAGTAAAAAATATCTGGCTCTCAAAATATTTGGGGATTCTGTATTTAAAGCATCTGATGAGAAATTGCTTTCCAAATGCTACTGAGAAAGAAAATATTTTTGAATGATAAGAAAAAATTAAGCAACAGGTCCAAATGTAGACCATTATGTATAAAATTATATTAACTTAGATGATCTCAGAACTGAGAACTACAGTATTGCATCTATGCACTAGCTCTTTGGTGTGTATGAAAATGAATTTCATGCTGGGCAGTGGTGGCACACGCCTATAATCCCAGCACTCCAGAGGCAGAGGCAGGCAGATCTCTGTTAGTTTGAGGCCAGCCTGGTCTACAAAAGTTAGTTCCAGGATAGGCTTCAAAGTTACAGAAAAAAACTTTTCTTGAAAAAACAAACAAAAAATGAATTTTACAAATGTGACATGAGGAAATTATGTAGTTATTGGCATATGGATACTATCTTCTTAGTAAATATGTGCAAAATTGCTTCTATAAGCAAGCACAAATTAAGGACAGAAACATAGTATTCAATAGCCTCAAAATATTATGTGGTTTGAAAAGTAAAGATCATTAACAATTAGTATATAATAAATATGTACAACGTAAATATATGTGCATAATTTAATAACTCTATAAGACTCACAACCATTCTTAGGGCTGAGAGCTAAATTTTAATTGTAAAGATTGCAAAATTTAAATTTTTACTTATGTTTTTAACAGAAAAGACTGAAAGAAAAACTAAACTATAGGAAACACCTTAACACTAGCTCTATTATAAAAAAAGCAGCACAGTGTTTTCATTATATGATAAACACTATATCAACATCTTAGTATTTATGAATAATTTAATTTTACTGAGAAAAAGAAATCAGCTGCTAAACTTGTCTGTACCCATGTCACACGGATATCCACACTTAGAGTTCCTGTTGTCTGTACCATTTCACACAGATATCCACTCTGATGTTCCTGTTGTCTGTACACATTTCACACAGATATCCACTCTAATGTTCCTGTTGTCTGTATCATTTCACACAGATATCCACTCTAATGTTCCTGTTGTCTGTACACATTTCACACAGATATCCACTCTTAGAGTTCCTGTTGTCTGTACCATTTCACACAGATATCCACTCTGATGTTACTGTTGTCTGTACTCATTTCACACAGATATCCACTCTGATGTTACTGTTGTCTGTACTCATTTCACACAGATGTCCACTCTAATGTTCCTGTTGTCTGTACCATTTCACACAGATATCCACTCTAATGTTCCTGTTGTCTGTACCATTTCACACAGATATCCACTCTTAGAGTTCCTGTTGTCTGTACCCATTTCACACAGATATCCACTCTTAGAGTTCCTGTTGTCTGTACCCATTTCACACAGATATCCACTCTTAGAGTTCCTGTTAAACCAAGGCTATCAGTTGTGCCATTCCTCTAAACTCCAAGCACAGTTCCTGTGTTCTTTTTCATATTTTCTATCAGATACATATATTTTAATTATTGATATAGTATTGTTATAAATTTTTTATGTAAGTGTGCCTACATATATTTTTATAAAGTTTGATTACTGTGTATAGTAAAATATCTCACATAATGTGGAAGTAGAGCTGATAGGATGAATATATAACTAAATATATAAATGCCCATAAAACAGTGCACTGTTTTAAAATCCACACAGTCTTTTTATGTCTGGTACAAATATATATCTTTTAAGTTTTATTTTTCTTTACTTTTTCACAGCAGGGTTTCTCCATGTAGCTCTGGTTGTCCCGGAACTCATTTTGTAGATCAGGTTGGCTTTGAACTCAGAAATTTGCCTGCCTTTGCCTCTACAGTGCTGTGATTAAAAGCATATGTCCCTACTATTATGTTCAAGTGTATTTTTTATATATTATTGAGAGTATACATTCTGTATATTTATAAAACATCATTCATTTGTATTATATGTGTAAATATATCAACTTAATATAATTAGTGATCTAGCAAAAAGTACATTCATAATTGATATTATGTTAATAAAACTGTTTATGAAGCTGTTTCACAATTATAAGAAATGTTTTTTCATAGTTTGCAGATTTTACTTCTGAAAATTTTGCCTACATAAAACTTGGGGTTGGCTAGATATTACCTATGGAATCAATCTTGATCTCAAACTTCATTGTACTAAGAATAATTTATAAGATTAAATACCTGGATTTATCTGTAAGGGTATCTCCAGGGACGTTTAGGTCACAAATTTCTGTACCAGTGAATGGATTTAATCTTCATAGGATGCCATTATTGACAGTGAGACAAGGTAAAAAGCAGCAGTTCAGTGAAGGAATGATATCAGGGTTATATCTTACACTGTTTGTTTTTCTCTCCCTTTCTAAGAATTCCGTTTTCCAAAAATAACTTCACTTCCATTAAGAATAACTTCACTGCCATATTTACTACTCCTATGTTGTGTTGCCTGGGTATATGGCTGAAGCCACCATGTGTTTAGCTCTATTACAGTACAACTAAAATCCTTTTTTTCCTTTGGTTCCTTATGTAAGCTATTTTGTCACAATTATGGTAAAAATAATTAATATATTATCCATATTCACTTTTACATCAAACATCATTCACATAAGTATTTTGTTAGTGAAATCTGTTCTTTTATAATTTCAAACATATATATATATATATATATATATATATATATATATATATGATGCAATCTGACTGGATTATTCTCACTGCCCCCATTTGTTATCTCCCTCTGACTCCTGTCATTGTCTCCCTCCTCCCTATATTCTTTCCTCATATTTATGTCTTCTTTTTTTCTGTTTTTTGAACAACTTTCTTTAACCAGGATTGTCTATAAAACTATGGGTAATGAAATATTTACTGAATTCATATGGGTTTGCCAAGTAGTGGAAGATATTAATTTAAGATTTGAAGATATTAATACTTGCTCTCCCAGAATCCATCAGTATCCAGTAGTTTCACAGAGATGGGTAAAAACCTGTGAACCTTTTCTCCATCCATGACTATTGACAGGGTAAGTCTTGTGCATGTCCAGTACGCAGAATTGAATCACAGCTTCTATGAGACCATATTGAAAAAACAGTATCATGACCACCCTATATTTTTGACATTCTTTTTCACCCTTTTTCCATGATAATAGCTGAGTATACAGGAAGTGAAATACATGTTCTCTTAGGTGGTCATCTGTCTCTAATTTGCAGGAAAACTTTTGAAGAAGGGCAGAGTCCAAAGAGGCTAAAGAAATAACTTTTCCAAAGGTATTATCAGAGGGACCTCTAACAAATTGAAATCAGTTTAAATGTAGTCATTTGTAAAATTAAGAGACTCATTCTGCCAGACCTTAGGAGAGTTAAAAGTAGGAAGTAATTATAGATAAAGGAATTGTCTCTTGAAGAGAGTCAGTTATCTCTTTGCCTTAGTAACCTCGATTGGAAGCCCTGATTCAGTTTAATAGTCTCTTTAACCTTGGATCAACAAAGAACAGATAACCAGCTAAGCATTTCTCATCTCCTTTCATACGATCCAGTTTTCTTATAGCATTATCTGACTCTTGCCTCCCAATATGGACTAATTTGAGCAAATGTTCTCATGGAAAAAATAATATGGTGAAATGAAGTTAGAAACATACGATAACTTAGAATTTAGAAAGTATTAATTTAGTACTGTCTGGATAGTGGGTTAGAACAAGAAAGATGCATTTTAACTTTTAGAGTTTAAAATTCAAGTAGCATTTGTTATGCTGCTGAAAAAAAATGGAAAAGCAGCATTGGTTGCTGTTGTTTAAGTTCATATCCTTGTATATTGTTGTTGCTTTAATTCTCACCAAATTAAAAGAATTTAAATTTCGAAAATATTGTCAACTTCAATGATATGATAAACATTGCAAATATTATCATGAAATTTGTTCTAACAGTCCTTACATATATGCCACGTTCAGTTTGTTATTGTGGGCTGTTATAGGACTTGAACAAGGTAGTTATCATTGTGTAATTTCCCTTGTTGCTATCTTAATTTCCACAAAATTTCTACATGGGCATTATTACGCCAAAAATGCTATATTGAGACCAAAGGGCTTTGGTAAGTGAATAGTTCCTTAGCACTGAGCCCTCAGGAGTAGAAATGGCCTCATTTGGAAGGCTTTAGAAAACTATTTGCAACATCCCCATGTAGAGATAAACCCAGAGACATTGTCTATATGGGAGAGGAAAATCAGTGGGATTTGCTTCTCATTTTAATCAGCTATCTAATTCATGGTGCTTCATATAGTCTACCAATCAGATGATAAGATTATCTTTTCATTTATATAGTACTGGTTATATTTTTATTGTCATATGAAAATGAAAGCAAAGTGTGATGAACGCAGTAAGGCATAATACTTCATACAAATAAAACATGAAGCAACTGTGAGCATGTAGAGGATAAAATTATTTTTCTTTCTCATCAAACTTGTGAGCTGATTTACCTACCTATAATACATAAGCAATGGTCTTTATTTACTTTGCTTTGGAAAGGAGTACACCTTTAAGTGTGTTTGCACAACAACATTTAGTGCCTAATTTATTTAAGAGATTTAATACATTTTATTTTTGCATTCTTTAGGAACATTTCTTCATCATTGGCCATAATAGCCTCAAAATAGATGCTCTAAATTATAGATATAATATAGGTTGTGACACGTGGCATTTACAAAATGCTGTTATTTAACCAATTATATGAATTATTCATGAAAACATCAATGCAGCTTATGTATATTTATGGTGAGTTTATTAAGGCCATTGTGATTAATATGTTATGAGAAGCTATGAGAGGACTACTATGGTAATGACATTAAAAACTTAATCAGGTTCAAATACATTTACTTCTACTTACTTTGTAGTGCTGAATATTAAATGCTGGTCTTTTTACACTATAAACAAAAACCCTACCACTGAACTACCTCTCCATCCATCAAATTCATTTTTGTTATTTTTTGTGGTGCCACACAACTTTAATCCAAATAGTCTATGGGCATGTTTGAGAAGATGCTGAGTTCAAAGGCAGCTTAGACTATATGATGTCAAGGCCAGATTTAGGATTTTGTCTGAGAAACAAACAAACAAACAGAGAATCATTGTTATTTTATTTCATCTTTACATGAGAAAAATATTTTATATTAGAAATATGTACAAATAATGTTAAAAATTTCAGCATATATTACAGAACAAGTAATCTACATAATCACACATATTACCCTTACTTGAGTAAGGAAATAAACAAAATGAAATAGCTATTGATATGAACCAATGCTTGTGAAAATACAAACATTTAGAAACATTTGTCTCTGAAAATAGAACTAAGGTATGTTATGTAATACAGCATGCATATTTAAATATTAATTTTATTTATACTAATCTTAAATATGTTCCATGAGTTGTGTGACATTATTCCTTGGGAGACTTGAGAAAATGTCTACTAATCCAAGATAGAGCACCTACAACAGACCAAAGTAAAGCTACCAACAATGTCTAAGTTGTCAAACCAATGAGTTATATTGGGGTTACTTACAGGAATAAGGATGTGGGATTATTGATAGGAGCAGAAATAATTCAAAAAAAGATTTGTTACAAAAGCTCTCTACAGCATGAGTGACAACATACACATTTGGAAACCTGCACACTGAACATTTTATAGGCAACTGAACAGTTTGGGGACCATCTCTTTTGCATGACTCCCCTGTTTAGTCCACATAAGACCACTAGCCTCTGCTTTTCCCTTGCAACTTAATTGGTCACTGTTTCTTCAAGGATTTTATTGCTGAGTTTAATCTAAGCAGCATGGTTTATCTATCTCTGAGTATCCTTACTGCTTATGTATGCATAGGGAAGAAGGTTTGTAGAGTATCTGGTCAGAAAAGAAGATTCCTAATGCATTTGCTCCGTTTCAGAAATTTCTCAATTTCTGTTGGTGTTTATTTCATGGGGTTTAGGAACTTCCCTTCTAAACTTTTTTCCATTTTTGATAAAGGATCCATAATCAGATACTGACAAAAAAGATAACATCTTCAAGAAATGCTCCAGGCCAAACTGGGCGGCTACATGTAGAAGAATCCAAGCAGATCCATATTTCTCCCTGAACAAAATTCAAATTAAAGTGAATCAAAGACTGCAACATAAATCCAGATGTATTGAACCTGGTAGAATAGAAAGTAGGTAATATCTCTGAACACTTTGTCACAGGAGATGACTTTCTGAACAGAAACTGATAGTGAAGGCATGAAATTCAACAATTAAAATACAGAAACATAACGAACCTGAAAAGTTTCAGTAGGGTCAAAGACACTTTTCACTTGGAATAAGTGTAAGGTGACAAAATTGTAAACTATATTTAGCAACTATACATCTAAAAAATATAAAAATATAATATATATATAATATAAAATATAATATAATGTAATATAAGACATAAATTAAACTAAGTATCATGAAATCAAATATCCTAATCAAATGGGGAATAGATCTCAAGGGAGTAATCTCAAATATAGAAAATAAACTGGTTGAGAAATACTTAAAGAAATACATCCTTAGTCATCAGGGAAATGCAAACCAAAACTACTTTGAGATTTTGTCACATGTACGTCAACATGACTAAGATCACTAAAACAAGTGACAGCTCATGCTGGGGAGGATGTGGCAAAGGGGGAAAACGTGCCAGTTGTTGGATTGAATGCAAAGTTGTACAGTCAGTATGAAAATCAGTGTGGCAGTACCTCAAGAAGATGGGAATTTATTTACCTCAAGATCCAGATACAACACTTTTGGACATATACCCAAAGGACACTTTTTCCTAACATGGAGACATTGGTTCAACCATGTTCATTGCTGTTGTATTCATAATAACTTGAAGTTATAAACAGCCTATATGTACCTTAACAGAATATGGATAAAGAAAATGTGGTACATTACTCTGATGTTTTTTTTTTTTTAAAAAAAAAAGAAAAACACAGGTCAATGGTTGGAATCAAGTATACAATGTGTGCAGTATCCTAAACCCAGAAAGAAAAATAGGGTATATAATCTCTTCTATGAGGATAGTAGCTGCTAAGTCAATAAAAACTAAGCTACGTTCCCTAGAGCTACATTGGTTAGGTATACAATAAGGGACTCAGAGTGGCAAATGAATTTAGTTAGCAAGGGAAATAGAACAAAGAGTTATAAATGCATTGGGTGTGGAAAGGTAAGGGTTGAGTTGGGAGCAGAAGATAAAATGGAAACAAGGGAGGAAATAAAGTAAGAGACAGCTAAAATCAAGGGCCATTTGAGTGATATTATGGAAACCATACTGTAGAATCTTCCTAATTTATGCATAAATCAAGGGAATCCAAATGAAATCTCAGAAAATGGGGAGAAAGAGTTACAACTAGCTATATCTTGTTACTGGATGAATCTTCTTGTACCAGGATTGGACTACATCTACTTGATTTGCTGCCAAAGGGATATCATTGGAAACTCTGAACAACCCAGTTTATTCCTGTCCATCAGTGGCTCACAACAAACTGATTGCAAGGTCCCATTCCTGAAGACGACACACAAATCACAGAATGTGGAATATCAAATTGTTGCCTATATAAACCTTCCCCTCATGTCCTGTCATCTTTGTTACAGGAAGATATTCTATATATACTACCAAGCTAGAGAAAAACCTTTGTCATTTCAGTGGCGTTTTGCCTGCAAGATATGTAAAGCCAACGGTGGCACAAAGCTTGTGGGAGTACCTAACCAATCAATATCATATTTGACCTAAGGTCCCCTTCCTGTGACATTCTGCTGTAAGACACTGCTCAGTGATCATCGAAGAGTTTCCTCCTGCAGTAGATGGGAACAAATATAGAGACCCACAGCCAGACAATAAGTAGAGAGTGAGAACTTTGGAGAAACCAACACTAAGTGGGATATCTCCATCAAATAACTCACTTTTAGGCACAGGGATCTGTAACGAATGGGACAAAGAAAGAATGTAAAAGATGTAGGACATGGAGTAGACCAAGAAAACAAGGTCTTTTAAACCAACATGATTAAAGCACATATGAACATACAGCTACTAAGACAGGATACTCAAAGCCTTCATGGATGAGTGTCACGTCCTCTGAATATATATTATGACGTCCACTTTAGTGTTTCTGTGGAATTCCTTTGTGTGCAATTGAGTGGGTCTCTGATTCTTGTTCCTTCTCATGGGATCTTTTCATTCTGCTACTATGTTTTGTCCAATTCTGATGTTAGTTTTTATTTTATCTTACTATATTAATTTCCTTAGAACATGGTTTGTTTTCTAATGACAGTAACAAAAGGAATGCAAAGGGTAAGGAAACCATACCCAAGATATAATGTGAAAAATCTATACACAATATAAATTTATCTTTTTCTACTCTTTGAATTTATGTTTAAGGTTTAAAAACATATTTCTAACAGGTTTCTTCTATCAAATCATCATTCTTCTTGAAATAAACACCATATTGTTTACATTTAAATCTGTATCTCCTTGATAGGGTAAAATTATTTTTACCTATTTTATCTATATAATCACAGATTTTGGAATCAAGGTATTTATGAGGTTTCAATTTAAATAAAAGCATATGAAAATCATGAGCTCAATGTTATTTAAAATTACTGATTTTCTATTACTAATGTTTACTTCTCAGATATTTTGTGACACTACTCATCCAAGAAATCATATACCTTAAAATTTATTCATGCATATTTTCAGCTCTACAGTTTACTGAAGCAAGATGTTAAATTATGCTATTTCCATCTTAAGTGTTACTCTATGAAATGAACATGGTGCATAATTATGAAAATGACATTAGTAATTAGTTCAGGGTAGAGGTGTAGCCTACATAAGCTCATTTTTAGTACACAGTTCAATTTAAAGTGTGTTTTAGCAAACTTGAAAATGTTTCCTTATTCTTGATATTTAAGTGGGCAAATATATTTTCTAATTGCTAAATGATAGATATAGTCAATCTTGATCATGAGAATTGGTAAACACTGTTGAGGAACTTACTTTAAATTTTACATTTACCATTTTCTGAAATATTACATTTCTCAGACAAGTACTCAAAGCCTACTTGTATTCTTAATTAGATTTATTAAGGTAGTACACATCTGTTTGGTGCTTAATATGAATAAGATAAAATTGAATTCAGGCAAATGTTATCAAAATATCATAATCTAATAATTCATTCCTTTCTCTAAGGGTACATTTTTTTTCTAACAAGAGTTTACTGCTCTTTTGTTCTTTCATTTTTTTGTTCTTTCCTGTCTCAGTATAATTTATTTGCTAATTAGAACAAATAAAGTATAATCAGTCTAATTATATATATCATTGCAAAGGAAAGTGTTTTATCCTGATCCTATCATTCATTACTATAAGAATAATTCATTAAAATGATAATTCAAGGTTACTCACTATATTACAAAGTTCTTTATTTCATTTATACTGCACACAACACATTAAAGGGAACTGATTGAGACTATAAATGCCCACATTCTAGATATTGTTTAAATTTTTCTTGAAAGAGTTGATTTAGAATGAAATGTTAAATGCCATTTTAAAAACATAAATCATTATAATAGGTTTTACAAATTTTGTTTACAAATTTTGTTGTATCAGTTATATTAAAAAGTATTGAAATTCTTGGATTACAACTTGCTCAATAGTCTCAGTAAGATATTTTTGTTTGTTCACAGTGCTTTGACAGATAGAAAAACAAGACACAGAAATAATACTGACTCCAAAGATTTGATAGAGTCAAGGTTAAGTTGTAAAATAGTGCTGTACAATGTCCAAGTAGCTGATTCTCAGAACAGGTTGTGTTACAATGATTATTAGAAAAATTATTCCAAGTAAAGGTGAAATATAAAGGAAAGGGAAAAACAAAGGAGAGGAAAGAAAAAGTAAAGGAAAATGAATCTATATTTTATTTTCTTGTGTGTCTATGTGAAAGTGTGTGTGCATGAAATAGACAAAGCACATTGTAAAATTTACATGACAGCTTGCAGAAGTTGGTTCTCCCTATTCTCTATTTAGGCCTGGTGTATAGAACACACAACATCAGACTTAACAACAGGTATCTTTACCAGATGGACCATATTATTGGACGAATAATGTTATATTGAAATCTAATTGCTAACAAAGGAAATAATTTAGTTTATATACACAGTGTATTTTTTTTCTTGTATTTGTACTCCACAATATCTGTATCCACAATATCCCCTCTGTATACTGTGAATACCATTGGTTAATAAAGAAGCTGTTTTGGGCCTATGATAGGATAGAGCAGAGCTAGGCAGGGAAAAATAAACTGAATGCTGGGAGAAAGGAAGCAGAGTTGGAAGAAGCCATGGAGCCACTGCCAGAGACAAACAGGCTGGAAACTTGTGGTTAGGCCACGAGCCTTGTGGTAAAATATAAAATAATGAGAAAAGGTTAAAATTAAGATGTTAAAGCTAACCAATAAGAAGTTAGAGATAATAGTCCAAGCAGTGATTTAATTAAATCAGTTTCTGTGTGGTTATTTGGGGAGTCTTGGCAGCCAGGAAACGAACAAGCAGCCTCCCACAACAGATTGCCACTCCAAAGTGGACAACTATATCCACACAAAACCTGAAAGGGCTTGGAAAGGAATCTACACACTAAATGGGCTTTGCTTGCTGGCAGCATGCTGTGGCTTCTTTAAGTTAGGTCTTTCTGATTCAGCAGTAGCAGAAAAAACAGCCCATAGTTTTGAAAATGTGGCTTCCCTGTTATGGGCCATGCTGTTAGTACAAACTCTGACTCTATCAGGAGGCTTAACATTTAAATGGTGTTTGTGAGCAGAGTGCTAAACTTGCTTAATGGAAGCATAGCCCCACTGTATGCCTGAAAATGGGGTTATGAGTATGGTTCTCGCTAAGCAGACCTCTGCCCTGCCGTCTTAGACTGGGCAAAGCAAGTAGGCAGGGCCTTGTTTGCCCTAGTAATGCTACTGCTTAGGTTTTTAAAAATCACTTAGTATTTTAAGAAGCATTCCTGGTCAGAAAATGATTACACGTATGCAATAAAGACAAATTCAGATATAAAAGCCCTCAAATGTGTCACCGTGTTTAATAAATGTAAGCATGCTTGGGAGAGAGAAGAAAAAGACTATAGAGAATTATAAAGAGAAGTAATTTGTTTTTAAAAAAATAAAACAAGGTCTTTAAAGAGACAAAGTAGAGAGTCATAAATTAAAAGGAGTAAAATAAATATGCTACATAAAGATGAAAAATACACAGAGAGTCTGGATTATGTATATTATTGTGTTTTCTTTCAATTTTTTGACTTCAGAGAGACATTTGATTTGCTGGGCTGCTAAGCTGAGCAAACATATATACTTTAAAGTTATTTTGATGCCAAAATTTGGGTCTAAAAATATGTTGTTTTGGAAAAGAGGCTTTTCTTTTTTTTTTTCTATAGAGGATGTGAACCTGTGGAATCCTTCCAGATGAATGTGGTTTGATGGACCAAAACATTCTGAAGGGTCACCGTGAACACCCCAAAAATTACTTCACCCAACAAAAAGCAGGAAGCAGTTTGGAGAGAACTATGCCCATATTCCCAAATAATGTTTATATATATTTGTTTACATTTAAAAGGGGATATGATATAGAAATGGATACTTTGTATCAGTATGAATCTTGGTTTATTGGTGGTCATGTTACTTAGGTTTTCTAGATTACAGAGGTGTATTTCAGATGGATAGCCATTCTTCAAACCTGTCAAAGACTACAGAATATGCCATTTATAATGTTTTAAGAGCTTAACATTTTATGAAAGCTCCTGTTAGCTCAAATCTACTTCAAGAGGTAGATGGGCATCAAAGAGGCTCCTTACGGCATTGGTTAGCCATTTGGACAAGAAACTGCTCTTGCTTGGAATACTTGGAAGTATGCTGTATGAACTGGACATGCAGGACCAGCAGAGAAATGACTGCTGAACTTCTGCAAAGGTGAAATGATCTTTCAGGCTTCCTGCTTCATGAAAGAGTCTGCCAGACATTCTGCAGGACACAGATGAAAATAACTGATACACTGCTAATATTGGTGGAACTATCTTTGAAATTTACTGCTTCATGGAAAAGTCTGTTGGATATTATGAGCTTGTACACTAAATATGGATTTCCCAGCCATACAGAAAAACTTTAGGAAATCCATATTCAGTTAAATTAAGATGTAAAAGATAGCCAATAAGAAGTTATATCTAATAGGCCAAACAGTAATTTAATTAATACAGTTTCTGTGTGGTTATTTCAGGAGTCTGGGCAGCCAGGAAATGAACAAGCAGCATCCTACAACAATTATTCATGCAGTAAATTAAATAAACTGATGTAATCTTGAATTAAAAGTTAGACACAGAGTTTTTCTTTGTCTTTTTATATCATAAACAATTCATTTTAATTTTTTGTGTTTGGGAAGAAATGATTAATAGCACCAATTTCTCATACTATTACCTATGAAGACATTATAACACATTGTTATCATTTTATTCTTGTCATTGGGATAAAAGAATCTGATAGACGCAACTTAGGGGAAGAAAGGGTTTATTTCAGCTGACTTTTCCAGGTTACCATTCATGATTCTGGGGAAGTCAAGACAAGAACTCCAGCAGCTAAGTCATATTCCATCCCCAGTCAAGGGCATAGAGAGTTGAATGTATGCGTGCTCACCAGATTGTCTGTTTTCTATTAGCTATTTCTCCACTTTTACAAAGTTAGGCTGACTAGAGAATGGTTCCAATCACAGTGGCAGAATCTTTACAGGAGTTGACTTTGGACAAACCACCCACCCACATATTGCCACAGACTAGGCAGTATAGTTATTTCTTCATTGAAATTCTCTTCGCAAGATACTGTAGGTTGTATGCAGTTGAAAACAAGCTGTCACTCTCAGCCCTGTTTCTGATAGGCATACAATCACACTGATTTTTAAATCATAATCTTCCTCCCCTTGGTTTCACAAGTCTCATTTTTTAAATATAAAAGACACAACAGTATTATAATGCTAAAGTCTCTTTTAACGTCCAGGATAGCTTTCAAGAATGTGTACCCTCTTATAAAATAAAACAGTTCATATAACTTAGGACAGCATAGAGCAGCAGTATTTTTCCAAAAGTGAAGAATGAGAGCACCTCAAAAGTCATTTGGATCAAATCAAAATCAAATCCATCAGGCTGAATGTTCTATCCTCCAGCTCAAAGTCTACCATCTGCTTCTCATCCAGGCTCCAAGGAGCTTGTGAAGTTCCACCTCTTCTGGTCTGTTACTTACAACGCATAGAGCTTCTACACTAACAGCTCACCTTGGCAGATTTCCCATAGTCTGGCTATTTCCAATATCCTAGAGTATCTGATGCAACTGAAATTTCACCTTCACAGTTCCATGCATGTATCTTGAGGCCACTCCATGAGGTCTCTGAACATGCCACATAGTGCCAGTCAACCTCTCTCTATGAATCCCCCAATCTTTCATTTTTCATGACCTCATTAAAAACACCATGTTTTAATACTTAGATTTCCAAACTCTGCTTCCAGTCTAATAAGTAACCTGGACCTTTGGATCACAGCAGTGTTGGCTTCTATGTGCAGACCCCAAGAAACAGCTTCCAGTTGTCCTAAGGAACCACGTCAGCTGTCACTTTAGAGATGATATAGTCTTACACAATAACAACTGTTTCTTTAGCATTGGCCAGATCAGCACAGACTCAAGTTTGATCTCTAGCACCCACATGGCAGACCAGAGCCATTTGTAACTCCAGTTGCAGGGGTTGTGGCTCTGTATTCTGGCCTGTGGTCCCTCTGTTTGTACACATTACATAAATATGCATGCAGGTAAAACCCTCAATCGTGAAAAAATGATAAAATTTTAAAAAGAATAAAGAAAAATTATTTAATAAATTTTTCAAAAAATGAATATACCTTCATAGTATACTAATTGAAATGATTTAAACTGAGAAAGAATATAAGCCACATCTTCTTCATATGCGACCCTAACCTGTAATATTTTCACATTTACAACCAAAAATTTGTAAGTGCAAACATTTTCTAAAATTTAGAAAGGAGAGCATATTTATATAATATGCATATTTATATAATAGAGAAATATTGAACCACATCGTAGTATGAAATGTAAGCTAAAGATGAAGAGTCCAGGAAGAGAATATACAGACATTTTTATCTAGTTTCAACTCTGAGTAATAATTGTTTATTGCATTATGTAGTAAGACCTGTGTATAAGCATGTTTTATAAGCAGTGGATATAGGGACACAGGAAAGGGAACACTATTTTTATTTTTCCTTTAATGTTCAGAAGTTTTTCTTTTTTGAAAATATATGAGAAGTTGATACATGAGGACTATGTCTAGGTCCCTCCCACCCCTACCTCTCCATCACTCTTCCTTTCTTTGCCTTCTCTAACTCATATCCCTTTAGCGCTAATACTTTTTATACTACAAGTATACTGTCATCATCATGATAGAATTCTATAAATCAAGACCATACTTTCTAATATAATATTTTTGTATTAACTGTATTTCCTCTATTAAACACAGAAGGGGACTGAAAAAGTAAAGAAATCTAGATTTAATATATCCCCGAAGGAAATAAAACAGGGTTTTTAAAGAAAACATTGCACCCATGCCTGCATCTTTCCTTGGCAATCATCGACATCCCTGCCATTTCCAGCTTCCTAGAAACCTCACTGTAATGTCTGCTTTGATTTCACAGTGCCCCATTAAATAATTTCTTTGAGCCTCTTTGAAGGACATCAGACCTTGGTATACATTACCTGAGTTCTGCAAATTACCGAACACTTGGAAGCTATCTTTGTGATATTACAAATATTACATTTCACAAACCTGAAATCCATGTCTATGATGTTGCCATGTCTGCTGTCAGGTGGAAAGGAACCCTGGTTCCATTCTCCCACTTCTGCAGTAGCTTCTGTTCACCTTACTATCTTACCTTGGCTGTGTCCTTTGCTTTATAGAAGCTTCTCAGTTTCAGAAGTTCCATTTATTTATTGTTACTCTCAGTGTCCATGCTACAGGTTTTATGTTTAAGAAGTGTGCCCTTTCATTGAAAACAACTTCCCACTTTCTCTTCTCTCAGGTTCAGTGTGGTCGGATTTATATTGAGGTCTTTAATTCATATGGACTTGAGTTTTGTGCGTGGGGATAGATATGGATCTATTTGCATTCTTATACATGTTGACATCCTGTTATATCAGCATCATTTGTTGAAGATGATTTCTGTTTACTATTGTATAATTTTAGCTTTTTTGTTAAAAATAGGTGATGATTCACTATCATAAACTATTAGCACATTAAATAGAGTTCCAGTTAAAGAAGAGAAAAACAGTTTACATGTGTTTTAAAATGATTACTTCATAAAATCACAGAATAATTAAATGCATTTAAGTATGTTTAATAGCTGATGAAGAATTTTAATGACACTTTTTATTGGTTAAAATAGAACTGGTTAAAATGCAGTAAAATATTTTCATGTCAAATTAACTTTTCTGAGTTACTAAAATATAAACAATGATATCAGAAATAGTCTGGGTTATGCTGATGAGAGAACCAAAAGAGCTAATTTCTCAGTTATACATGAATAGGTATTTTAGGATTAGGTCACCATTTTAATGTATAAATAAGCAAATATAATAATCAAAATATGTAATACATATGTTTGTTTTGTTGTTTTACAAAGTGAAGAGGACCTTGTGCAGATGGGATGAGGTGTTCTGTCATAAATCAGTGCACACTGCATCTGAAACATTACACAAGGTAAGTTCAAAAGCTAATGATGTGTACTGCTTGCACGTTCTTTATACTGACACAGAAAGGCAAAACAGATCAAACACAATTCTGCCTACTGGCAAATATAATTGGATGGCGTAAGGGCATTTGAGGAAATGTGACATGTTTGGAAGAAGATAATTGAGGGCATGTTGATATTAATTTGAGTAGCTGAAAGTAAAACTACAAATTTTATGAAAATGGATTTAAAATTCTAATTACAGTCTAAGTCATTACTTGCAAGAAAAAAGAAATTGTATTGCTCTTAGCTAGAATTCTGACAACTAGCAAACAGAAGGGGCAAACATGATCACTGAGCATTTTATATATAACTATGTATGTCATAAAAGTTATCCTCAGTACATTTTATATTAATAAGATTTAAAAAGATAAAGGTTTTGTGAGTTAGAACACACAAAAAAAGGAGACAACATATACTGAACATACTTTCTAAACATTTATAAAAGTATCATACCATTGTCACCTGTCCATCATTTTAGAACACAGTGCTGAAAGACCTTTAAAGTAAGGCTAGTAAGAAGCATTACTGACAGAATCATTGCCTCTACAAATGAGGAAAAGGGTGTGTTCACACTGTAACGTGTATACAGAATGATCTGGCAGCAGTGATTTGAATCACAACCAGATTCAAACCTATTGTACACTTAATAATGCACCCAAATAATAAATGTTTGATCATTAATATCTTTTCATCTTTATTTCATGGAAAAGAGAAACTGTGGTTCAGAAAAAGCAGATGTAGAAAATTCAAGGAGCAATTTTTGACTGGAAGACAGTTTGGAAAATTTCTGGCATAAACTATAAGATGTATCCAAATTCTTTTATAGTGTTATGTGAGTCCTCATGTATGGAGATGAAACTTGAAAAATGTGCAGATTAACTCCAAAAATAATTACAAGGAAAATCTTTAAATGTTTTGAGTAAGTTTATGTGTTTGATTTTGGTCAACTTCACAACATTCTGGGGGTGGCACATGTGTCCCATTGATTTAAGATTGGTCAAGCCCACAGGGATGATGGCTCACATTAGTTAGCGTGAATCACAGTCATGAAAAACATGGAAATTTATTTCTCAAACTAAGCTGAATCAAATATGCTGTTTAAAGGAACTCATTTTAGAGACCATGACATAAGCAACAGCCTATGCTTGCAGATACACATCATAGTACTAACCATCTTTTTTCATTTTAAAACTTTTTAAATAATCAAGATTTGTGTGATATGTTATTAATCAGACAATAAAACCTTCAATTATTTTTAAATTGCAAAATGTTCAGATTAAACATAGAGTCCCTAAATCATCATTTAAGCATTTTCTTGGATTTTGAAGATACTTACTATAAAATATATACTACCAGCACCAGAAAAAACAAACATGTGGATTAATGATTTTATACATTTTAAATTTCCACTGCATTTATAAAACAATAGTGGATTGGACTGATTAACAAAAGGTTTTTATGTTGTTAAAAGAAAATATTTCACTAATTATAGATACTCACAAACTAAACTCTGAACAGGAAGTTATGAAAATTAACTTACTTAGTAAGCATGTTTTTTTTCAGTATATTTTAGTTTTTCTTTGAACATTTCATCATTGGGTACCTTGTATATTCACCCCCTACTCCAATCAAGGCACCTCTCATCATGTTTCTCTCTTCATGCCCTCTCTTTCTTAAAAACTACATCAATTATTTATGTGTTCAAGAGTATACAGATAATATATACAATAGGAGCATGGGCAACCTACCAGGGTCAAAATTCTGAATAAAACTACTTCTTCCTCATCTGGCAGTCAACCATTTTTTGTACATCCAGAGCTAGGCAGTGACTTCATGGGTCCTTGTCCCACCCATTCTGAAATTTTGGTTGGTTTGATCTTGTGAATGTCTCCTGCATGTAACCACAGCTGATGTGAGTCTGTGGGGTTAATGCTCCATCACCAGAACATTGTTCTGTAAAAGCCCTCACCAATCACACCAATCACTGGCTTTGACTTTTTTTTAATTTATGTATTTAACAGAATTGTTTTTCTTAAGAAGAAAAAAGTCCAGGGCCAGGTGGAGGATACCTCCTTTCTAGTTTATAGCAATACAGGAAAATTATATTTCTTTTGCAAAAGCTCTAGGACCTGATGGCAAAGTAATTTTGTTGAAGACAACATGCACGTTTGTAAGCGAATATGTAGTAGACAAATTGGGACCAACAGGAAAGTTTCCTCCCTTTTGGATAGTAATGCTAGAAAGTGCTATATATGCCTCAGTGGAGAAAATAATCAACTTTCTTTTCCAACTATGAACTCCTGTGGTACAGTCATGATCAGCTCTCCCAGATATGTCCGTTGTGAAATACTCTTATGGACATTACGGATAACCAACCAATATTTGAGTGGATTTAAAGTCTAATCGACAGGATTTAACTCATATCTGTTTCTGTAAATCTGGCCAAAGACCTCTAGTCTCCTAAGGAAGAGCCTACTACTACTATTTTACTAATGGGCATGGTATCGAATACCTGCTAAGACCTATCTCTAGATCCACTATATTGCTGCATTTGTAGCACAATTAATAAAAACCCAGACAGACATTGAGATTCAACCTGAAGGTCAGGAAAAAAAAAAAAAAAACAGCCAGCCACTGACTCTTACCTTTACCTCAATTGGAAATGGTGATCCTGCCTCCAGGAATCCTCAAATGAAATTGACAGAGCTGTCTCCTGTCGTTTTACAGTCTTCTCTAGTGCAGGGATTAAAGACATGCACCACTACCACCTGCTTTCTATGGCAAACTAGTGTGGCTACTAGGATAAAAGGTGTGTGCTAACATTGCCTGGTTTGTAAGGCTGACCAGTGCAGCTGTTTTACACTGTGATTTTCAGGCAAGCTTTATTTATTAAAATGCAAGCGAAGTATCACCACAATACATCTCTCAGCTCTCATCTAACATGGCATTCTTGCTTTTTAAGACTGTATCTTTAAGTAGTTTTACACATCAAATACTAAATTGCTTTACATATCAAATAATACTGGTTATTTGTAAAATTAGTGGTCTTCTGTATAATCAAATTCTTTCAAAAATAATTTTAATAGTATTGAGTGACTATTCAAAATGACTAGTTGTCTACAGAAATATACTTTTAAATTTTACATATTTTGCATATATGATATACTTTATATATAAATTCATGATTTAAAATAAAGCAATGTTATTGTTTAGAATTATCTGTCCATGTTTAAATATTTTTGTATTAGATATACTATTCTGTAAGAAAACAAGATATACATAACTTCAGTAATATTTTTTATGATTTTCTAAATGAATGATTTAATGGTTAAATGTATTAATGTTTAAAGGCTTGGGAATCTCAAACTGGAAAATGTAATTCTGGATGCCAAGTTCACGTACTGAAGTCTTCTGCTTTAAATGTCAAGGCTGCTCACCTGTATTGAGTCTAGACTGATGAAGGCAACTCATGAGATGGGAACCAGCAATGAAGTCAAACATGACATATAGAACAATGAACAAATCAATCTTAAAAACTATATACTTCATTCAAAAAGACCTGTTGGAGGTCAATTTCTAAAAATAGATAAATTCATTCTGAATTTATATTCATCAAGGTGCAATATGGAAATAGTAAAATATATACTTATATGGACATATTTTAGCACTATAAATCAGAATAATTTTTCCTCAAAGTACAATTTAAAGCTACAACTTTCCCTCTCTTCTCTCTTTTACAGGAATAGAACATACAATAAAAGTTCTTTTGTCTTAAATTGAAATCTAGTTTCCCCTTTTCTTCTTTGAACATAAGACGCTTTATTATTTTATATCAAGGTGTGGAAAAATTTGCTAGCATAATAATAAATAGCATAAGCTTCAAGCTGCATACAGTCATCAAGGTATATATTCCCATTAAGTACTATTCCTTCACACAGGCGCAAGTATAAAGTGTTGTAAACTGAAATATATTAATCCAATTAGTGTTCAGTTAGGGTCTCAATGAAACACCATGACCAAAAAGCAAGTTAGGGAGGAAATTGTTTATTTGACTTATATTTCCATATTGCTGTTCATCGTTGGAGGAAGTCAGGATGGGAATCCAAACAGGGCAGGAACCTGTCTTATTACACTCAGGCTCATCAAATCAGTGATGGAACCACACAAATAGGCTGAACTCTCCCCCAACAATTACTAATTAAGAAAAATGTCTTAAAGATAACTCTTACGGAGACATTTTCTCAATTAAGTTTCCTCCAGTGTGTGTGTCGATTGACATGAGACTAGCTAGCACCAATGAGTCCTTGTCAACTTGACACACAATCATATCATTATTAAGGCAAACCTTTCTTTTCTTATTCATCCCCAAAATTTCACCTGAAAATCAGAAGTAACTTTGAAAGTCCCACAGTCTTTCCCAATTCAAACACGTTAAAATTCCAGTCACTTTAAAATATCCTCTCTCTCCAAAAATTTAAAATGTCTTTTAAAAGTTCAAAGTCTTTCAGCTGTGGGTGCATGCAAAACTCAAATTTAAATTGAATACCTTCTTCATGAATGAATAACCAGGGCACAGTATAATTCGAAGCAGCAAAATCAAAATCCAACAGTATAAATAACTCATGTCCAATCTCTGGGAATCAGTCACAAACGTCTGGGCTCCTCCAAGGAGCTTTGGATCACCTCTCCAGCTCTGCCCTCTGCAGCACACACAGTTTGTCTTCTAGGCTGTGACTGGTTCCATCCAGTCCACTGTTTCTGCTGTTGTTGGTGGTCATCCATGGTACTGACTTCTCCCAAACACTTTAGACTTTTGCAACTAGGTTGTACTTTAACCAACAGCCACGCATACACCCCATTTGTGGTTCCAAACCTTAACTTCTTTTCATGACGCTCAGTCCGGGGTCTTCAACTTCCACTGTTTCTTCACCTTCACCAATGGTCTCCCTGGCATCTCAGTACCAAGCCTCAACACCTTTCTGTGACCCCTTCATGCCTTCAAAATCAGTATTACCTGGGTACTCCTACATTACCAAGTTCGGCTATCAGCCTGAGGTACAATCTTTACTATCTCTGGGACAAAGATTCTGTGTTCTTAGATTTCACCTCAGTAATGCTGGTCTCTTCTTAACCACCAGTAATTTCTCAGCTCCAGCTAAGCAGCATCAGCTGCCCCAGTGGTGCTAACCTTTTGTTAATCATGGCTGACTCTTCAGCCATAGCTGACCAAAAAGACAATATCTTAAATCAAAATAGTAATCAGCCATGAAAGAGGAATCTTTAATTTTTCTTCCAAAACTTCACAAACCAGACCTACATCTTTTGCACTGCTCTTAATTTTCTTATCTTCTATGTTCCAGCAGAACAACCAACTGAGCTCTCAATGCTCAATTTCATTTCTAGTCCAAAGTTCCTAAGTCCTTTTAAAATCCACCCCAAACATGGTTGGGTATGCCAATGCAGTACTCCACTATGCTGGTACCAACTTTTCTTAGTTAGGATCTCTATTTCTGAAATGAAACATCATGACCAAAAAACAAGTTGGGAATGAAAGGGTTTCTTTCAGTTTCATTTCCTTATCGCTGTATATCATTTAATGAAGTCAGGACAGGAGCTCAAACAAGGCAGGGTTTTAGAAGCAGGAGCTGGTGCCATGAAGGGGTGCTGTAACTGGTCTCAGTGGCTTGCTCAGCCTATTCTCTTACAGAACCCAGGACCGCCAGCCCAAGATGAAACCACGTACAAAGGTCTGGGCCTTCCCCCACCGAATACTAAGAAAATGCCTTAGAGTCGAGTTACTTTCTTTTTATTTAAACTTGTGCCTTACACATCATGAATCTTGATCCCATTCGTTTCCCGTCACTGTGTACCCATCCTCTGACCTTGAAGCCCCACTGCTGATAAAATTTAAGAGAAAAAAGGGGGGGGGAATCTCATGATGGATAGCCGACTCTTTTGGAGTATGTTCTCAGTAAAGGTTTCCTCCTTTCAAATAACTCTAGTTGATGTGGCAAGTAGACCTAAGACTAGCCGGCACACCTATCAACTAGATTTTAGGTGTTGAATAACATGTGTCTGATATTTAAGATTTGTTTTGGCTGTGATGAGTATGCCATGGAAAGAATGCCTAAGTAGTTAGAAGTAGGTATGCTGATGTTTATAAAGTGGTAGATATTGCTGAAAGTAAGTTAATGAAGTTAGAAATTAAGACTACCTTTTCCAGTCCTTCATAGTCTCTTCACATTGCTTTCTTTGGTGATATTTTATTTGCAACTGCTTTTAAATGCTTTTCATTTTGCAATTATCATCAGCATACCAATTATTATTCTCAGGCATGTATTTAAGATTTATGGTTATTCTTTGAATTCATATAATGATGAATATTTAGCCAATTTGTATTACTTGTTCTTTCCAAACTTAAATAATGGTATTAAGTACTTTACTGTTTACATTTTCATGATATGTTGGAAGCATATTTATTCTTCCCTTGAACAGAGGTATAGTTACTGTTGGAATTACTCATCTGTTGTTTTACCATTCATGCAATAGTAACTTGTTCTATAATCAGTAATTTTTTCTTCTCCTTTGGAGTCTTTTTTCTAGTCCTTAGCATATACAATGCTCTTTCTGGTACTCGGAAATGAAAACCTATTATTAAGATGTGTTCATTATAGATACACTAGAAAAGTCTCAAATATCTGACCAGAATACTCAGCTGTAGCTTGTTGGCTAAAGGCCCAGTTACACTTTAAATAAAAAGAATGAGCTTACATATTACATACATACATCTCAATTTATAGCACCCTAATACAGTACTCAACACAGATCTCGGAAGCATTCTGTCCATGCATCTTTTTATTAATAATTACTACACACAACTTTATTCTAGCACCAATATCTATATCGCTGAATCAATCAAAATTCTCTTAGAACATATGAGAGCTCTAATTCTGGAGGAATTCTGTAATAATTGCATTGTATCGCTTAATGATTTCCATGTGAATATCTAGCTAATATAAAACCAGCCCCTATTACTTTAAGAAAATATACTGTTTTATTTTGACAGTCTGTCATTTAAATTATAGCATGAGCTAAAAGTCACTGTTATTTACAATATTCTTTTTCTAAATTAGGGAAATGTCTCACTATCCTCAAAATAAGAAATATTTTGTTTGTCCAATATCTCAGCAAATTCTGTCACAATTTATTCTATTCCTTGTGATAATTTCAGGGATTTCATTGTTGCTGTTTTCTCTGTGTTTGCTTATTTTCATATTGTTTTTTAAGAATTTTAAACCAATTAGTCTTTTAAATATTTGTTTTGTTCAAAGTTTAGTCCTTACGTCAGCATCCCTACTACTAGCTGTTAGTTAACTGAAGCATACAGTAGTAGCATATTGAATATTCATATTTCTGACTCTGTCTCAGACCAGACAAGTCGGTGTACAAAGGAAGCTGTGTTATTCATAAATTAAGGCACTATGATAGTATGGGTACACGGAGTGTTTTAAGAAATCCAATAAACACAATCATACAAAATATTTCCCCATATGTCTAAAATAGCAAGGATAGTAAATTCATATTGAATAAATTTTGAGTCTTCCATTGTACTCATGAGCCAGATTCAGGCTATAAGTCAACAGCAACATGTTTTCCTTTCATAATGTTAGTTTATTCTGTCATTTACTGCTACTTACTGTCAGGTTGTGTTAGAATTCTCAGAGCACACATGAACCAGCTCAAGAAAACAATGCTCATTGTTTGGAAGTAATTGACAGAATAATAAACGTTTTATTACTCTATTTTGCAGGATGTTAAGGCACATATATAGTTTTGTCATTTCCTTTGCAGTCCTCCTGAAAATTTTATGGTATGTAATAAATGGATTGGTGCTTTATTGCATCCATTGATGATAAAACAAAACATGTTTTTAAAGTAAATGCAAATTGGTTATTTATTATTGAAGTATGTTATTCAGTTTATGCAAGTTATATATTCATTCAACTCAACAGATTAAATATATCATAAGAACATTATGGGATTGACGATAATGTGCTAGTTAATGTTTTGCCAACTGAACATACCTAGAATTATCAAGAAAGAGGGGACATCAATTAAAATATAACCTATTCAGATTTTCTATAGACAAGTTTATAGTGCATTTTCTTGATTAACAATAGGTGTTTCAGGGCCTACACCACAAGGGGAGTTGGCAAACTAGAACTGGTAGTCACAGGGACCCTAAGAGAGACATACATGGATCTAATCTACATGGGAAATAGTAAAAGACAAAATCTCCTGAGTAAATTGGGATCATTGGAAACATAGGAGAAGGTTTAAGAGGAGTGGAGAGGAAAAGAGGGGAGCAGAGAAAAATGTATAGCTTAATAAAATCATTTTTAAAAGACAACAGAAAATAAAAGAATGCAGACTGTGCAAGCCTTGGGGAATCCAGCCAAACACAGAATGACACAGGTTAAAATTTGGTATACATAAGAGAAAGTTCACTGTAACATAGAAAAAGGTAAGTGTTAAATCTGTGTGGATATACAGAGGTATAAGTATTCAAATAGTTTGAAATCTAATAAAAATTAATGGATGAAAATAGAATATGGCAGATAGCAATTCCTCATCGAGAATAAACCTTCAGGAAATAATGGATATCAATCAGAAAACTTCTGGGTGTTTCCCTATATGGTCAGACATGACCTATTGTAGAGAAAGGCCTTTTAACTCGGGTAAACAAATAGGAGCAAGGAACATTTATGTGCAATGCAATTGTAATATTTTTAACTGGGTGAATAAATTAGCTAATTGCCTTATATACTATAGCATTGCACAGCATGAGTTAAGAAAAATAAGTTAATGATACCTTTGTAATTGTCTTTTTAAGAGAGTTTTGGGGATGAAAATTAGGTATAATATAAAAGCTGATATAGAGGGAGACACAACTCAAATTTGAAAAAAAATGATCAAACAGGGAAACCCACAAAGTATGAAATATTTTCCAAAAGAGTGTGTCTAGGTTTTCTAGAGAGTTAGCTCCCTTTCAACTGTACTAAAGAGAAGAAATTCATAATGAAAGTGGCTGATGTGTAGCCTAAACTAATCAGGCTTATCAAATATGCAAGAAAATGTTGAGAAAGCCAATAAATGCTTGTCAGTATTCAATACTGAAAATTAGAAGTGCATCAATTTAATTTGGATTCTATTAACTTTGTAGTGTACATAGTATCTAAATTATGTAATAAAGGATCAAAGTTGAATGAAATCAGAAGAAAGAATATCCATTAGATTGGCAATGAGCAAATTAAATATCTCATATGTGGAGTACAATATGATAAAATAATTTAAAAGTATAATATTACAAACAGGTAAGAGAGCAAATAAATGAAACGTTAAAAGAGAGCAAATTTTATTAGTTTTAATTACTTAAAAGAGATAAAATTAAAATAAAAGTAGTTATTGCTAACAAAAAATTAAGAGTAATCCATGGTTTTAGACCTTATAGATAGTTTGAGGATGAGTTAACATAATAACTCTTTTTAAAGTCAGCCAGTCTATTTACTCCTCTTAAATCAGTTCAAGGTATCTTCTCAGCAATATGTAGAAGGAAACTGCTCATTTGTTTCCCAGTCATGCAGACTCAAATAATCACATAGAAACTACATTAATTACAATGTTGTTTGGCCGATGTCTCAAGCATATTTCTAGCTAGCTCCTACATCTTAAATTAACCCATTTCTATTATGCAATATTCTACCACGATTGGGTAGCTACATGGCATCTGCATCTTTCAGCAGCTATATTTTGTCTTCTTGACACCGCCTACTCTCTCTCTTTATCTCTGTTTGAATTTCCTATCTGGCTTTCTCTGCTAAGCCATTGGCCAAAAATAAAGCTCAATTTGTTAACCAAAGAAAATAAAACATATTCATAGCTTACAGAGGGAAATCCCACATTATGTCTCCTTTCTGTCTAAATAAATCAACTTTAATATGGTAAACTATAATAAGGTCAAATTGCATATACAAACATTTAATAAGCAAGAATTATCATTACAATATTTAGTTTATTTACATTTGGAAAATTAAGGAAAATACTCTATTATCTACCCTATCCTTGTGAGTCTAAAAATTTGTATCTAATTTATCTTTTATTTTTTATAGTTTTAATTAATTTATTTATTTAAAGATTTCTGCCTGAGAACTCAAGAACAATTTACCTTTTATTATAACTAAGGAAAACCATAACTGTAACTATCTGTCTTCAACTCTTCAAAGACCACAGAAGGATACAACATTACCTAAGTAAATAGGAAGTGCATTGTGAGCAACTTCCAAAACTCTAGAATTGACAGAGACATCTCACTGTCTGGTCAGTCACCCAGAGTTCTTCTGTAGTATTGGGGCATCCATCTTCAGCCTACAGGCCATAGTATCCAGCAGACTTTTCCATAAAGCCGCAAATTTGAAGATCTGTTCTGCTTTGTATTAGCAAAGTTTATCAGCTGCTTTCTTTGGTGTTCTGCAGAATGTTTGGCAATTTCTTCTGTGAAGCAGGAACCCTGAAGAAACATCCAATCTTTTTGAAAGTTCAGCGGTCACTTTTTTTCTGTGTGTCCTGCATGTCCAGTTCATACAGCATACCATCAAACAGTCAAAGCAAGATCAGTTTCTTGCCCATATTGCTATGAAACTCCATAAAGATCCATCCTCTTTGATGCCATCATCCTCTGAATTAGATTGGTGCTTCCAGGAGATATGTTTCTTTGTCATGGAAAGTCTACATTCTTAAACCATTTAAATGCCATATTCTGTAGTTTTTGAAGTGTTGAAGATTATCTAATTAAGTGAAATATATCTTTATCTAGAAAACCTAACTAACATGACTACAGTTTGACTATTTATAAATGACTATTAATCTGTATTTCTTAACTATACATTACATTTTAATGAGCTGCATAAACATTAATATCTTAAACAAAAGTAGAAATATTCAAATAACAAAATTGGCCTTAAACTAGTATCAATAAATCTACATCCTTACCAAGGCAAAATATTTATTTCTATGGCAAATTTCTACCTCTTGTTTTGAAGAAATTGACTGTTACTATTAAAATTTATAAGTAACCCTATTAAAATAAAAACAGACATGTATAAAGAAACATTTTGGATATTTGGCCATCGTTTTTTTTCCAAGCTACTTCACACTGTTTTTCTGGCAAAATATTTTTATGATTCACAGAGAACTTTACAGAGGAGTCTTGTTTCATTAAAACACATTAGCTTGATAGGAATTTATAGGTTCTCATGTTCTATAGAAACAAAAGCAGAACTTTTTTTTCCAAAGCAACATAGGCTTTGACCCAAATTTTGAAGACATAATAACTTTATGTTGTTTTAATTTAGCAGCCCACAGAATCAAATATCTATCTGCAGGCAAAACATTCAAAGAAAACACAATAATATACATAATTCAGACTTTGTTTATATTCCATCTTTACATGGTTTATTTTTCTTTATTCTTTTAATCTATACCTGTCTGTACTCTTTTATATTACTGTTACCATCTCTTTAAAGACTTTGTTTTATTTTTTAAAACTATTTCTTTTTATAACTATCTATATTTTTTCTTATCTCTACCAAACCGACACACATTTTTAAACACACTGTGACCTGTTCAGAGGTTTATTTATGTCTGAATTTGTCTTTATTGCATGTATTTTATTATTTCCTGACCAACAGCACTCTTTTTAGAAAATATTATAACCAGGCATGACTAGAAAAAACTCTGTGACCCTGTGTGTTTGCTCCTAAAAGCCCAACATGGCAGAGGTATGTTCACTGCCTCTACTAGCCATGCCCTCCATCCCAGTTCCTGTATGAGCCAGCTCCTACAAGGTCAGTGAGGATTCCTGGACAGGGGATCCTCGAGGCCAAGGAAAAGCCAGAAGACAGGATAGAATCGGGGGTTCTGTCTGTTCATGCTGAAGCAGGCAAACAGCTCAGAGTTTATTTCAGAACTTGCTTATATACAATAGCAGAACAAAGCACAGCACAGTTAGTCAGTATCTAACCACAAGACTATTCCTGTCCTTGAGTGAGCAGCCTTCTCTTCAACATGTGCTTACTGCTTGTAAGTAGCCTTACTTTCTATCTTGATGTTCCTGAGGTTTGTTGTCAGCCGCATATTGTCTACTAGATAGAATGTTCTTTTCTCATGAGCTAAACCAGAAGTCCCTCATAGCCCTCAAGGTCATAAAAAAATTTAGAGCAGGCAAGCTTGAACTCAAATGACTTCTTTAAGTCAGAAATGACTCAAGACAGATACTGAATCATATGTGGACTCCCACAAGTTCCAAGGACACAGCAGATAAATAAGCAACTTGTAGCACTCTGCTGACAAAATTCATTTAAGTGCAGGACCTCTGAAAAATCCAGATTTCATTCTGCCAGCACAAACAAGAAAAGTGTTTTTTAAAGAAGCTGTGCAGTTTTTGCTGATATGAAGGAAGCTTTTTCTTAGTGGAGCCGTGCTTCTTCTTGTTTTCAGCATACAAAACATATCTGAAAAAAATGTGTCTAGCAAGAAGTTGTGCTCAACATTGTTGTTTTGTGCCTAGAATTCCATCCCAATTTCTATAAGTTTTTATGTGGATGTCGTTATCCCATGTTGGGTACCATTTTGTAGAAGGAGACTACCAGCAGCCCAGACCCAAATAATCACACAGAAACTATTTTAATAACAACACGGTTCAGCCAAAGAATTACACATATTTCTAACTTGCTCTAACATCCTGAATTAACCCATTTCTATCAATCTATGTATTGGCACAAGGTTGTGGCTTACTGGTATCTGTAATGATCTGGCTTCTGTCTCCTTCAGTAGCTACATGGTGTCTCTTTGAGTTCACCTTCTCTCTCTGTCTCTGTTCTGATTTCCTGCCTGGATTTACTCTGCTAAGTCTTTGGGCCAATAACTTTATTTATCAACCAATAAAAACAATACATATTAAAAGGACATCTCACATCAGCAATATAAATATGTTTATATTTCATTACAAAATCATGGGTCTGGAATTACAAGATTGGCCTTCCTAGAAAAAATACAATAATTCTTTCAATAACCAGATATTGTTTGAGATCTATGAAAACATTTCTGATTATTTTTGGTCTTACATTCTTTGTCAGACATTAAATAGTCAGTATGTTGATGCTCTTTATTTCGAGGCAACATTTTCTTATAAAACAGTTTTGCAATTAATTAAACTAAAATAAAAATTATATGTCAATAAATGTATAAAATGTTTTGTCCTTTACAGGTATGACTCAGAGTAAAATTCACTTATGAGATAGAGCCTTCTTAAACTTCAGCTTTCTGTTTTATGTAAGTCCATGCCGGGCGGTGGTGGGGCACGCCTTTAATCCCAGCACTTGGGAGGCAGAAGCAGGCGGATCTTTGTGAGTTCGAGACCAGCCTGGTCTACAAGAGCTAGTTCCAGGACAGGCTCCAAAACAACAGAGAAACCCTGTCTCGAAAACAACAACAACAAAAAAAAAACCCAAAAACATAAGTCTATGATTCTAGGATGGTTTGCAGTAGAAAAATGTTCCTTTAACTTCAACAGCTTAATCTTATTCAGACATATATCAGTAAGTTTTGTATCTCTAGTGCCATTCTTTCTATGGAAAATGTCACCCATTGCATAATTTCCTGCTATATTATTTTAAACATTAAAGTCCTTGGCATATGAAGACAAAACAGTTTACCTTATGAGTTATGTACTCTTCCATACAATAGGCAGGGATTTTTGTTACTCTAAATATGTCCTTGTGATTTAAGTCTATCTAGCCTAAAGAAAGAAATCTAGTCTCACAAAATTATCACTATTGTTATTATATTACATATGGTATCCTTTCACATTCCCAATTTCTCATCTAAAGGAGTTTCAGAGGGGAAATGAGTATTACTGACTGATATCATGCTGCAAAAAAATATTATTTAAATTATTATGCTAAGAAAACCAAAAGAAATGGGGTCATGATGATATTGTAATCACAAATTAGGGGATATTCCCTGGGATAGAAAAATAAAACAATCTAGATTCCTATATTGATCAGTACTAAGGAACTTCTAGTTATCCTGAAAATTATTGAAAGGAGTATGCTTCTAATAGAAATTATACCCTCCAAGTAGTCTGAAGCTTTTGCTGTATAGGAAATTATTCATTCATCACTCCTTTTACCCAAATTTGGTATATCTTTTAAAAATACATTTAATTAGGTAGTGTGAATGTGTGTGTGTGTGTGTGTTTTGTGTGTGTACAAGCATATTGAAATAAAGGAAACACTTGTAGGACTTAGTTCTCTCTTTCTACCATGTGAATCTCAATAACAAGCTTGGAAGTTCAGGATTATGGATGGACAGGAGCCCTTACCCACAGAGCCTTCTCTTCGCCTATCAAATTGGATGCTTTAGATTTTAGTTTTTAAGTACAAATTTATAAAAACAAAAAGAAATAAGTAACATAACCTAAAAATGCCACTGATAAACTCTACTGAATCAAGGGGCATTTATTTTATCTAGTACTCATGTACTTTATAATTTAACATGTTGTTGTTTTGTCTACCTATCAGGACAATCACAGCTATTTGAAACCTAATAATGTCACCTTTGGTAATGATGAGAAGATATGGTATTTCTGCTTTATTTCCTTCCATAGTGACTGTAAATGATGGGACTGGCCACATTTTTAATCTATAGAAAACTGATGTATTAAAGGACACACAATGAAAAATGATGGATAATACTCATTTTAAAAGTTTATATTATTTTACCTGATATCTCTAGCCTACAATGTGGTGGAGGAGATAGACATGCATATTTGCAAAGGATGTTCAATAAATAAATGGATGTCATGTTACTCATACTATCTAAACACTGTGGTAAAAAACTAAGAACAAAGAAAAGTATACTTCTACATTCACTGCCTAGAATCTACTTGTTGATCAATACAATTAAATTATGAATAACTAAAGAATGATTTAAAAAGTAGAAAAGTGTCCATTATTAAAATCAAAGACAATTCCCACTATGTTTCTAAAAATGAGCCATTGAAGGCACCTCTAAAGTTCCAACATTGTTTCTGGTAAGCTTGCTTTAGTGAGACTTTGTATAAGTTAGAAAAAAAAGCAGATATACAAATGTATAAAGCAACACTACCAATATGCACAAAAAAAGGCAGAGAATTAAAATGAGGTGCTCAAATGAAAGCTGACAAAGATATATTTCTCTTTCAAAAACTGTTTCAATTTTCTCTCATTTCCAAATACAAAAACAGTTTCCAATATAGATCACTGGTCTGTTTTGAAAAACAAAAATTTAAAAATGCAAAATTATGTCCAAATATATTTTAAAGGCACCTCTAGTAGTGAAACTTGAAGATTTTAAAAATCAACTGTAAATTGGCAAACTTACCACAGAGTATTAATTATACATTAAGCAAAGCAGCAGTGACAGGGCTCTGCCACAGCCACTCTTGGAATTGGTCATGATGATTAATGTAATTTTATTCTTCATATATTTATGATTCATAGCCAACATCCTTTAAAAATTATCAGATGCCGTTGATTGATGTAATTAGACCAGTAAAACGAATGGATTTTTCTGACATATTAGGCAGTAACTCATTTAAACGAGGTGACTAATTTGTAAGCTTCCAGTGTGAGATCAATTTTAGATAAGTAATTTATATCACTGAATTAGATTCCAATTTATGAGGACAAAATATTAAGTACTTTACAGTCTGCTGAGGTGCTGCCAAAGAGCCATAGATTTTAGTGGTGAGAAAGTTAAATGTGTAAATGTTTAATGACCTAAACCAACAAGCCAATATTTTAATGCTGTAAAAATAAATGATTGAGCTCAAAGCAGTGACAATTGCTAATTTATGAACTATTAAACTTTACCAGTATGGCTAGGTATGGCCAGAAATACTCTTCTAATGAAGAAAATATCTTTGAACCAAATAATACAGCTGGAATTTACTTCTAATAGACTTTGAATCAAGATTTGAAATGTCATTTTTATTGTTACTTAACACAGTGGAATGTATAGTTGAACTAGAGAAGTGTATTTATATCTATTTAATAACACGGTAAGATGTGAATGATTAGTAATACTACATGTATGTAGATATTTATGTGAAAGTATATATCTGCATGTGTATGTGTTTGTGTGGTATGTGTATGTGCATATAATAAAAATAACTCAAGGGAGACTTATTTATTACATAATCAAGATAATATTTCAAGTTGTAATCTCTTTCTTTCTTTTTCTCTTACTTATTTATTTATTTTCTTTAGAAAAAGTGTTTCTCTGTAGCTTTGTAGCCTGTCCTGAGACTAACTTTTAAGCCAGGCTAGACTTGAACTCACAGAGATTTGCCTTTCTCTGCCTCCTGAGAGCTGATATTGAAGGCAGGCACCACTGCTGCCTGGCTTCATTCTTGATGAAAGAAGTTAGCAACTATTTTTGTACACAAGTACATTTCTTATTTAGAATAATTAATGTGCCTCTTTGAGAACAATCTAGTAATTATCTAGTTATAAACCATATGTACTAGCTGATTTTGTGTATCAACTAGACATAGCAATAGAGTCAACAGAAGATGAAGCCGCACCTGGAGAAACATCATCTTAAAATCCAGCTGCGAGGCATTTCCTCATTTGGTGATCAGTGGGGAAGGACCTAGCCCATGGTGGGTGGTGCTAACCCTGGGCTGTTGGTCCTAGGTTCTGTAAGATCATTGCTGCTCCTTTCACAACCAAACTTTGGACAATTATATGTTACATTTTTAAGGTCTGATCCTTTTCATAAGACAAGATAAGTCACTTGGATTCTCTTTGGCTAAGGGTGTCACATGGACTGGCCAGGGAGCAATGCTTGGCCATGCATGTAACTCTATGTTGATAAGGGTTCCCAGACAGAAAAAGTAAATGGCATTCAAGACTTAACAATAACAACTAGATAACTGAATTTTTAGTCTGAAGGAATAGATACAGAAAGTCCTTTACTACATGAGCTTTATGTCTACCAATGTGACCTCATGTCTAACCTTGAATCAGCAGCAATCTCCAGAGAAATTGACCTCATGTATTTATTTTTCTTTAGCAGCGACCAAATATTTTTCTCCAAGGGCAACAAGTCTGATCTGAACTCACAGTAGCTGAACTTACGTGCACAAAACATGTATGATCCCAAGCTCATTCACAATTGAGGCTGATTGAAAAGCCAATGATAATGGCACTGGGATTTGTCTTCCTAAGCCTGGATGGAGGATGGAGGGCCTTGGACTTCCCACATGGCAGGGTACCCTGCCCTCTCTTAGGACTGGAGGGGGATGGGGGAAGGGTGAGTGGGAGAACAGGAGGGAAGTGGGAGGAGGGAGGCAGTGGAAATTTTGATTCCTATTATTTATAAAGTAATAAAAAATTTTAAAAAACATGTATAAGATAAAGTCATTTATGATTACAGCATGGATGGACAAGGGACTCCAAAAGCTCCATCCATAGCTGAGATGTTATTGACAGTTAATGTCAACTCAGGCAAAAAAAGAGTTATTTTTCCTAATGGCTGTGGCTTCCAGTAGGTTGTTGTGTCCCAGTGCTTAGTTCCATACCTGTTTTCATATGAGCAGTATATGAGGAGTAATTAAACCCCTTGGGCATATGGTTCCAAGTTATGTTCTATCCATATATGAAATATTGAAAGCACAAATAAATATATAAATATGAGGAAAATAAGCATCTTCCACCTCACCAACTACGATAGAGACCGTGTCCTCAATTGAAATTCTCATCCAGTCTATTGGGAGTGTAATAAAAAAGCAGAAGACAATGTTTTCATTTTTAAATTTAAGCATAAACCTTGAGTAATGACTTTGCATTCCACAAGAGAAAGTGTGTGTGCAGGGTGAGGCTAGTACAGGGATGTTCCCAGCACATTTGTTTCCAGGTGTTTAAATCCCTATAGCAATCCAAATAGCCACAAGAAAGGTAATGCTGAATAAATTGTGTATTCATACAATAAATTATAACCTTAAAAAAGAGTGACTATTTGATGCATACATGAAAAACTTTAAATAATTACATTGATATAAACTATTATGTGTTTGAGTGTAAGAGCGTATGTGTGTGTGTGTAAGCTGTGCCCTTATTTAAATAAAGATTTAGAATATGTAAGGTAATCCATGCGTTATTTAGCAAAGTGTACAGGGTAGGTGAGGAAAGAAGGGATGCCGATATATTTTTCATTGAAGAAGGAAGTGTTGGGTGTGAAGGATATTCCCATTGCTCTGATCATAAGTTTTTCTTGATGCCTGAACTGCAAAAATTCATTAAACTGTCCGTATTTTTTTATAAGATAATGCAGAAAAACTGCAAACAAACCCCAAAGCACACATTTGGCAGCAATGAGAGAATCTCTCGAAAAACAAAGTAACTTATCAGCATAATTAGTTAAAAAGTATTAGTGTATTTGGTCTAAAATGCTGTTAAAATCTTATACACTTTGCTACCCTTCTATTTACTTGTTTGATCAATTACTGAGAAGTACATTAAAACTCTCTTGTTGTGAGTACACATTTCCCTGTTTTTACTTCAGTTATATTATAGTTTTTTATCCAACTGTTTTACTGCACTATAATCACCACACGAATCTTGTGGATGGCTTTGCTGTCCTTATGAGAAGCACTGATGCTCCATGGATTATATGGTTTTTGCTTTGGGCTCATGGCAAGGCAGATTTTACAAATCTTCCCTGAGCCTAGGGCAATTTTTCCTTTGTTGCTTGTAGCAACTCCTCCTTTAGCACCTGGTGTCTTCACACTTATGTGTAGATCAATGGCTATATGAATTATACACAAAATTATACACAAGAGTTCTCTGAATGTATGTGGTTCACACTCTTAGATACATTATCAGGGGAATTCTAGCTACGAAGCACATCTAGTACTCCTTTTCCAGGATGCAGGCATGTTTAAGAAGGAGAATTCTTTCATTTCTATTTATTTGTTTGTTTTAAGTGTATGCACTTTTGCCTTGCTGTGTATCTGTGTACCACTTGCATGTCTGGTGTCTGCAGAGGACAGGAGAGAACATGCAATCCCTGGGAATGAGAGTTACAGATGGTTGTGATCTACCATACGTGTGGTGAGAATCAAACCTGAATACCCTGGGACAGTACCCAGGGCTCAGAACTGCTGAGCCATCTCTTCAGCCCTTTTCATTTTAAAATCTTTTTTTTATTGTTGTTACTGATATGTGTAAGTTTGTATGCATGCTCTTGTTGGTTTATGTATAGTACATACATGTAGCAGCACCAGAAAGCCAAAAGAGGAAGATGCCCTAGAATTAGAGTTAGACGCACCCGTTCATTTCGACACAAATGCTAGGAATAGAACATGGATGTTGAGAACTAAAGTAGGATCTTCTAAGATCTCGTAACTCTGCAGCCATCACTCCAGCCCAAGGAAGTAAAATGTTCATCGGTGAAATGTGGTCAGCCTTCTTTCTTTTCTTCAGTACTGCTTTTCTGTGAAATTCTACTCAGTGTTCAAAAAACATTCACACACACATAGTGTTTCTTGCTGTAACTTTTATAGAATTCTAATATATCTTAACTATTTGCTATGGTGTGAGCCTTTCTGAGTTCTGTGTAGATCTTGAATCTTCACATTTGACATGAATTAAATATATAACCACTATAAAATTAAGCCTGTTACATCACTAATTTTAAAAGGATAAAGGGAGTGATATAATCAGGACAACAGCTTTTTAGTGAGATAGAATAAAGCGCTTTGTTCTTAAAATCATATTAATATTTGTATGCCTTTGGGGAAAGATAACAAATCCTGAAGTGACTAAAAGCTTTACATTAATTGACTTGACTTTAGAGTCTGTTTATTTTTCCAGTTAAAAAAAAAATCTTATGCAGGGCCTGATGACTCAGTGGTGCAGATTACTTGGGGGCTGATGCCTCAGAAATGAGAGTACTTGCTGATCTTTCAGAGGCCCTGAATTCAATCCCCATCACACACATGGTAGATCACAACTGGGAATTCACTCTTGTAGTCTAAAATGCATATGGTGCATACACACGCGCGTGCACACACACATACACACACATTCATGCATTCATATATTCATATGTTCATGCTGAGAAAGACTCATTTTCATAAATAAATAAATCTTTAGTAATAACCCATTAACCCATCTCCTAGATAAACATGTAGAAAAGATTTATTTTTTAGTAATGAGAGGTACTCACAAATATAGTTTCCAAGTAGTATTTAATACCTTTAAAACTATCCAATGATGAAACTTCCAAGTAGAAACTTCATCTCCTAATGAAACGTGAATATCTTCCTTCTTCTAAATTTCATGAATGGTAGCATACCAAAGATAAGTACATAGATTAAAATAATCTGAAGAATTTATATTCTGTGCCAAGGATAACCATATTTTGCAGAAGAAATAATTACACATGTGTAATTATATGAGACTGTATATCGCTTTTCCAGAAAAGGAGTCAAAACTGAACTAATTATGTTAGTTACTGTATCATTAGAGAATAAATAGTTATAGTGCTTTATAAATTCCTGATATTGACTATACACTGTTAATATTAATGAAGTGCAAATGAGGTTTCTACACTGGACATATATACTTATTCACTCAAATCAGGGAGGTTTAGTATTACTGATAAATTATTTAACTAAGGAAACCTATTAGCCACTTCTTCATATAAAAATTCTGATTTTTACCTTAGTATAAGTAGAAATATTATTAAAGTTTATAGGGTTTAATATTACACAGAAAAGAACACTCTATAGCTTTTTCTCTTATATTCTGGATCTTAGGATAATCTATGCTTTTTTGACCATTGTTTGTTTAACCTTGGAGAAGATGTTATGTTGTCTTGTTCAAGGCTAAACATTCAGCTGGGACTTATTTACAGCATCACCGGCAGATCAAAGTGTTTGCTTTCAGCACTGATGCCGGAAAAAATAAGATTTTTTTATCTGAAATCTGAACAGAACAATCATGAACCCTCAGTAATTATAGATGACCTCACTGAGTCTGTAAAAGAATGGGTACACTGGTAACCAATCAAAATGGAGGAGAAAGATAGTGGGCCCTATGCTGACTGCTACACTATTTATTGTAGGCTGAATTAAGTTAAAGCAGAGTCATTATATTCAGATGGGTAATTACAGGAAACCAACCAGACTCCAATGAATAGTTTCAATAGTGACACAGAAGGCTAAGAGTAAAGTAAATGGGGTATAAAGCAAATCCAAAAGTGGGAGAGTGAGAAAGACAGGGTGAAGGATGCATTGACAGAGGTAGCAGGAAAAGACTTAGGAAGAATAGGATGGGAAATGGGATAAAGTAAATATGAAGTAAATACAGTACTCATATGTGAAAATCTCACATATATATATATATATATGTTGGATATATGTTGGGAGGGGAAGTGAGGTTAGTATATAAAATGAAAAGTAAATATTTTAATAAGAAAAATATGAAAAAAGAATGTTACGTAACTCACAGTAGCTCTATGACCAAATATTCTTACCGAGTCACCTATGTGAATTATGTAGTTGATCATAATTAATCATTACAGTTTTATGAAAGCTAATACTATAAGACTTCCTTTGAACATAGTAAAACTGACTGTCAACTTAAGAAATTTACCTTCAGTTCATGTGGGTTAAAAAGGGAGACAGCAGCTTAGCCAGGCTGTGATAACAGCAAAGACATTTGCTCTTTCCTATACACTACAGTTCCAGAGACGAATCTTAATTCTGCTAATCTGCTCTAAATATCAACTACCATGCTAAACACAGAATTTAAATCTAGTGTAACAAACGACATACATTTTGCTAACATGGACTTCTTCCTTGGGTTCTTTGAGAACACATGCTGATAAAATAGTGTTAGGCAGGAGGAAGGGAATGAGAAAAAACATTGCCTTTATCTACTTTCCTGTCTCCATTTCAAGTGCATTCATATTCTCATGGCATCTGCTCTGGTAAGAAAGGCTTGATCACTGATTCTCTTTACGGGTTAGTTTTGTGTTGCAGCATGACACAAGCTAGAGACATCAGAGAGGAAGAAGCCTCAGTTGAGGAAATGCCTCCATTAGATACAGCTATAAGCATTTTCTCAATTAGTGATCAGTGAGAGAGGACCCAGCCCATAGTGGGTGGTACCATCTCTGGGCTGGTGGTCCTGAGTTTTATAAGAAAACACACTGAGCAAGCCATTGGAAGGAAGCCAGTAAGCAGCTTCCCTATATGACCACTGCATCAGCTACTGCCTCCAGGATCCTGTCCTGTTTGAGTTTCTTTCCTGATTTTCCTCTAGTGGGGAAAGCATTGTGGAATTGTAAGGTGAACATATGCTTTCCTCTCCACTTGCTTTATGGCTGTGGTATTTTGCAGCAGCCATTGAAACCATAAAAGATAATCTGATAGTCAAGGGATTTAATTGGGGGAGGGTGAGGGAAATGGGAGGCGGTGGCGGGGAAGAGACAGAAATCTTTAATAAATAAATAAATTTAAAAAATATTAATGTATTTAAGAACTCATATATGTCTACCATCAAATGACAAAAAATAAAGAGGAAATCAAAACTCAAAAATACTGGAGTGGAAGATACTTTGTGCCTTAAAATTTTCACTCAAAAAATTTATATTGTCTTTCAAACTTCAATATATTCAGGTTAAATAATTTAAATTCAGAATGAATAGAAAGAATGATAATTCATAGTGATGGGGACCCTATTAAAAGGAATCACTCCAAAATGTAGATGTATTATCTCTTGAGCTTAATTATGTTAATTATGTTAATTTTGATTAAATGTTACTCTCTAGATCCAAAACTGAAATGGGTAACTGTTGTAAGAGGCTGCTTGTTCGTTTCCAGGCCACCCAGACTCCAGAAATAACCACACAGAAATTGTGTTAATTATATCGCTGCTTGTCCTATTAGCTCTAACTTCTTTTTTTTTTTTTACTTCTTATTGGCTACCTTTAACATCTTGATTTAACCAATTTCCATTATTTTATATTTTATCACAAGGCTTGTGGCCTACTTGCACGGTTCCTGCGCTTCTGTCTCTGGTGGCAGCACCATGGCTTCTCTAAACTCTGCCTTCCTTCTCCCAGCCTTCAATTTAATATTTCCCTTCTATTCCTTTGCTCTATCACAGGCCAAGACAGTTTCCTTATTGACCAATGATATTCACAGCATACAGAGAGGAATCCCACATCAGGTAACATGAAGTGTAGAACTTCTTAGCATGTTTCTGCAGCATTAAGGTGATGATGATGATGACGATGGAAAGGGGATAAATTCTGAAAGAGCTTGGCACTAGAATGTTAAAAGGAATGACTATATTTTCAGGCCAAATGTGGAGCTGTTGTTTGGCACAGAAGTTAGTGATCTAGGCTGATTGGCTAGAGTCTGAATCAGCATGATCTTGCCAGCATTCTCCTCTTCTGCCTTTCCAGGAAAACAACGTACTTCCTGAAAGAGGGGATATTGAACACGCTGTTCCTTTCCTCAGTGCCACACTGTGGTTAGTTCTCCCTCGTAAAAGAGGGAACGGAGGGCCAGGGTAATAAGACAAAGATGTTTTCTGTTAGCTTATGCCAGTGACACAAACGAAATAAATAAATAACAAAACGCTAAGCTTGAGATTTTCCTGTTAAATGGACCTTATACCCAACCAGACTGTTGTCGCTCACCAGTAATTACATCTTGCCACTATGATAGCGCTGGCAATAGCCTCCCAGGTTGATCACTGCTGTAGCTACAGAAGTCATATTTGGGTAAGATTACTTGTTAGTTTCCTTCTCTATCAATATTTACATCACTCTAGATTACTATCTCATTTGACGAAGATTTAGGCAGCTTTTTTTCTTTCTGTATTTTCAATCTGTTCAGTTTTCTGAAGGGCTTTATGTATTTATATTAAACAAAGCAACACCTGGGTTTCCAGTCATAGGAATTGGGCAGAACGTAAGATGGAAACATGTCCTCTGAACAGCAGGGTTACCAGAAATATGAGTTTACTTTTGTTTATAATATTAAATATGTATAATACTGTAGTGGAAGGAGAGGAAATTAAAACGGGGTGACCGGAGCTGGGTGTGCTAGTGTTTCTCCTGAGCCGAGGTGGCGAGGTTTGGGTTCCAATTCCTAGAACAAGAATTACAATCCCAGCTCTGGCCTGGGCTGATGGATAAAATAAGTCCCAGTCAAATGGCTTTTTGTGAATTTGTACTCCAAACTTCGGAAACCAAGTTAAGCATGATTAATAAACCTCAGAGTTGGATATAAGGGTTCAACCTAAAGACCAGAAAAGCAAAGCAGCCTGCCACTGGCCCTTACCATGACCTCTGTTTGAAAATGGTGATCCTATCTCCAGGAAATTTCAGAATGATTTCTGTGTCTGTGAGCTATCTCTTCTTATTTTATATTCCTCTCTAGAGCTGGGATTAAAGACATGCACTGATTGGATTATATGGCAAACAAACTAGGCATTACTACTGCTACTGTGATTCAAGGTGTTGGTTACCATTGCCTTGTCTGTAAGACAGAGCAGGGTGGCTGTTTTACTCTCTGTTCTTCAGGCCACTCTTATTTATACAAATTAAATATATATATATATATAAATACAAATTAAAAATCACTAAAAAATCCTGCTTGTTTTTTCCTCCCTACACTTCTCCTTTTTTGTCCTCATGTCCACTCCACTCCCATCTACATCTATTTCCCTTCTGTTTTTTATTAGAAGGAAAAGGGGATCCTAAGAGATAATAATACAACGCAAAACAAAAATGAACTTATTAAAACTGAATCACACAGAAGGAAAAAAGTGTAAAACAAGGCAAAAGAACAGATATATACACAGCGAACCAGTCTTGCACACATTTAGAAATTACATAAAAATACAGAGCCAGAAGCCATAAAATAATAAGCAAAGGATGTACATGGTAAAAAGAGAGAGTTAAATAATAATAATGTTAAATAAGACAAACAAACAAGTAAAACTAATAAAAAATAGGAAAAGAAAATCAGAAAAACCCTGACACAGTAATATGAAATATGGAACCTGGGAAAGGGCGATTGGCTTAATTTTCTATTGGCCTTCTATTGCAAGGCATACTGTGGCACAGCCTTAAGTGTAGTTTGTTTTATCAGTGAGACCCCCTTGATTTTTTTTTCATTTGTAAGTGACTATTAATTGGTGATAGATTCTGGATTAAGGACCTGGACATGTGTTCACTTCTCTCAACCCTAGGATCCCATCTGCCTCAAACCTTTGTAGGCCATATCCAAGCTGCTTCAGTTTCTTTGAGTTCATATCTGCTGTGCTCTTGTTGTTTAGAGGGGCCTGTATCCTTGGTGTCCTTCATCACCTCTGGATCTTTTTCCTTACCTTCCACAGGGTTCTCTGAGCCTTGAGGAAAGTGGTATGTTGGTGATATGCTTGTAATGCTGAGTATTCATAGAGGCTCTTATCCTGGACATTTGCTGGCTGTGGATCTCTATTCTAAACTGCTTCAGGATTAGAAGATTCTCTGTTGACAACTGAATAAGACAATGACCTATAACTACAGATGAATATCATTATGAATCATTTTATTGTTACGCTCCTTTAGTATAATGGTAGTATTTGTTTTTTACCCTGGGTATCAGGGCTTTGCAGTGTCAGATCTTGCACAATGAAACAACACTGAATATTGGTTCAATGTGGTGGAATGGCTGTAAATCAAATCAGATATTGGTTAATTACTCTGACAAGATTTATGTCAAAATTATACTAGTGTGTCTTGCAGGCAGGTCACAACTGTAGATCTAAGGGTTTGTAATTGGTTGCTGTTTATGTTTCTCTGCAAGTTACCAAAGTAGTCACTAGTTTGAATGTTTCATATTCAATGAGTTGTATAGGTGTTACCTTCAGCTGTAGGGCTTTCTCATCAGTTTGCTGAGAGCAATCTATAGCCCTGGCAGCAGCCTGGGTGCTAAGGGTTTCCCAGGAGAATCCTTTGGCCACTAACCCAGTTAGATATAATGTATTCCCAGTACAGTAATTAAAAAAAACATAGTATTGGCACACTGATCAATAGAATAGATTGAAATCCCAGACAAATCCGCATACCTATAGCATCTCATTTTTAATGAAGAACCCACAAGTACAAACTGGAAAACAGGCAACATCTTTAACAAGCGCAATGACTAATTGCATAGAAATACAAATAGATCCATATATAAAACCCTGAACAAAACTCAAATACAAATGGATCAAAGACTTCAACATAAGACTATTATACACCAAACCTGACAGAAGAAAAAGTGACGAATAATCACGAACTCATTGGCACAAGAAAAGACATTGTCTACAGAACATCATTAGTACAGACACTAAAATCAACAATTTGTAAACAGCCTCATAGAACCGAAAAGCTTCTGCACAACAGATGATGCCATCCTTAGGACAAAGTTGAAGCCTACAGGATGGGAAAAGGTTTGTACCAATTATATACTGATAAAAGAAAAATATCTAAAATATATGAAGAAACAAACAGAAAATGGACATCAAAAAAAAAAACAAAACAAAACAAAAAATAATTGTAAAAGGTAAAAAGATCAAAACAGAATTCTCAAAAGTGGAAACTCAAATGACTGTTAAACATTTAAAGCAATGTTCAACCTCCTTAGTCATCAGAGAAATAAAAATCAAAACTGTTTTGGAATATCATCTTACAGCTGTCAGAATGTCTAAGAGCAATAAAACAAATAATATATTATGCTGTGAGCATATAGAGTTAGGGGGACAAAGTTCTCTGCTGGTGCGAGTACAAATTGAAACAGATATTCTGGAAATGAGTGTGGTGGTTCCTCAAGAAGATGGGAATCAATTTATGTCAAGATGCAGCTATATCACTCATGAACATATATGAAAATGGTGTTTCATCCTATCACAAAGACACTTGCTGAACCTTGTTCATTGCTGCTCTTTCCAAAATAGCCAGAAATTGTTAAAACTTAAATGTCTTTCTACAGAAGAATGTGTTTTTAAATGTGGGAGAGTTACACAATCAAATATTATTCAGCTGTTAAAAATGAAATTATCACAGTCTCCAGTAAATGGGAGGAATCATAGAAAAATCATCCTAAATTTGGTAACTCAGACCTAGAAAGATAAATAAGATTTGCATTTCCTCCGAGGTGGATATTAGCTGTTAAATCAATGATGTGCAAGCTACAATTGGTAGAACCATGGAGGTAGAGTGTTGATTAAGGGACACACGAGGACAGAAAGATCTCCCTAGAAAAGGTATAGAATAGATAATTATGAAAGGACACATAGAGTAATGCAACATGAAGACCGAACAGAGAGGAGAACGATGGGGCAGGGTTACAAAGGAGGGAATATGATCAGAAACAGATAAAATTAGAATCCATTTCTCAGGTAGTGTAGAAACCTAATGCATTAGAATTGTCCTAAAATACATACATATGTGTGGGTAACCTTACAGTAATCACCAAATAAAGGGAAAGAATGAGCTTCACCTGGACATCTTTCATCAGCAAAAGTCCTTTTATGTGTAAAACAGTTTTTATGTAGTGCCCTATCCTTACCATCTAGCTTGTGTCTCTTGGAAGATTTTTTTAAAAAAATTATAATTATTTTATGTGTTTTGGTGTTTTTCCTGCATGTATGTCTATGGGAGGGTGTCAGCTCCCCTGGAACAGGAGTTATATAGACAGTTTTGAACTGCCATGTGGGTACTCGAAATTGAATCTTGCTTCTCTAGAGGAACAATGTTCTTAACCATTGAACTATTTCTCCAGTCCTATATTGTTTTAACGTGTGAAACAATAAAGAAAGCATAAAAAATAGATAGGAAGAGATAGAAAGAAAGGAAGGATGACAGAAATAACCCGCATAGGACAATGTCCAAAGACCATCTCATCCCACAGGCAAAATTTTAGTGATAGAGATAAAGTGGGGGAATAGGCAGCAGCGAGTTCGGGAAGGCACAACTCTTTACCCTGTCTGTCTGGCAACTGTGAATGCATGCAGCAAATCTCTTCAAATCCTGGGAGTAGGTCAAGATGACGATCCACTTCTTCATCCTTTGCCTGCGAATCACTTTCCTAATCCCAGGACATCTTTTATTTTTTTTCATCAATTCACAGGTGTCACAGCACTTCTTACAAACAGAGTGCAGTAAGGTAAAGAAGAGCTTTGACATTTAGTTACCGTGACATTTACCATTGATATTAATGATGCAATAAAAGTGTCTTGCAATATGCCATTTACTCAGAGTGATGCTTATTAATTACAAATACTATGTAATCTGTTTTAGATGTAAAAGGTTATATATTCCTTCTATTTCACATTTTTATTAAATCTAAAGCAGCATGCATGCGGAATCATTATAAACTCAAATGTGAACTTTAAATGGGATTTTAACCCCAGGGATTTACATGTCAAAAAAAAAAAAAACATTATGCACATTGAGAAAATAAGAAAAAAATATTTCTGCAAGCAAGAACATTGTTTTCTGAAATGTTGATATACCTACTTATGTTGAAAAAATGATGTGGGAGTGTCATATATCAATCTGTTGATTTCATTAGTTAAGCAATAAACCGTGTAATTATTTCGGGTAAAGCTAGCCGTGGGGGCGGCCGGGTGCCGGGGATGCAGCCCTGCCACTCTTATTTCAACAAAAGAAGAGTATAAGGATCGCTGTTCAGGTGATTATTGAGGGGGTTGATTACCCAATGAAACTCAATGCAGATGAGAGGAAGAAAACCGTACTGTAGTGTTAGAATAGAAATATTACAATATTCAATGAGTTCCTACTCTAAAAAGAATGATTTGATATACTAGTTTTACAAGAGACTGCAAAAGAGGCTATATTTTAAAAATTATTTAAAGCAGAAGCAGACAATATGACCCCTGTTGGAAATAATGCTCTATAATTCTTAAAAAGCATGCAGATCATAAAAAGTGTTTCCAATGTTTGTATTTTCTTTAATAGTCTATTATGACTAAGCATAAACCACACTCATATGTATACTCATTCATTTCTTCATACTAAGTAGTATGAACATTTTGTATTTATCTTAGATACATAGGCTCCACTATGTTATGACAACAGTTTCATACATAAACTTGACACATATAAAACTTTATTTATAAGCTCCAAATTATGGGTATGATTTTTGGAGGAACATGGTGACTGCTTTTAATATAAAAAATTATTTTCACTTGTAAGATTCAATTTAATTGATGTTGTTGCTGTGGTTCCAGGAAAATAGAAAAAAAAAAGCATGATTTAAAATTATTTTTGAGGAGGCAGAAATCCTTAATAAATAAATAAATTAAAAAAAAGAAAAAAATTATTTTTGTGTTCAGACTCAGCTATGTTATATAGTTAAGTATAGATTAAGTTAAAAATATAAAGTTGATCCACTTATTATGTTTGTAAATATAAAACAACCTGAAATATTTTGTAAACAAAGAATTATGTGAACAGCAATAAATTGACTCAAAAGGTTACATTTAGATGCACAGACATAAAACAATAACACAAGAGGGCATTGTAGGTCATGGGAATTGAAATAATATAAACAGAGTACTGATTTATGAAATTCTAAAAATTATTTAAATAATTAACCAAACAAAAAGAATTCTACAACATTGTTTTCTGAAGGAAAGATAAAAATGATCCTGAATTGATATCTTAAGGAAACTGTTTTTTTTTCTTTCTTTTCTAACAGTTTGAATGAGAATGACCACCACAGAGTCACACATTTTTAAACATATGGTCCTCAATTTGTGGAACTGTTTTGAAGAGATAAGGCATGTCCTTGTTGCAGGAGTTGTATTTCTGGAGTAATTTGAATCTCAAAAGATTCATGCCATGCCTAATATTTTCTTTCTCCTCTTTCTTGTATATCATGATGTGCACTATCAGTCCTTCATTCCAGGATGCCTGTGCCCTATCATTAAGCAATCTAAGCCTCAGAGCATAAGTCCAGTTATATATTTTCAATGCTTACTTGCCTTGGTAGTTTGTTGTAGTAATAGAAAAGTAACTAACATGGAGGTCAAGTCATAAAGTAAAATTTTCAAAATTTTGTGAGACAGAAGTAGGACTGTGCTAGCAATCTAGGCCAGAGCAGACTTGAGGCAGAGAACTGCCCAGGAGCAGGACTGAGCCTGTGACCTCTGCCAGAGTAGGCCTGGGGCAACAAATTGCCCAGGAGTGGGAGTGAGCCAGTGACCCAGGCTAGAACAGGCCTGAGACTGTGAACTCCATAGGAGCAGGTTTGAGTCAGCAACCTTGGGCTGGAAAGGGCCTGAGATGGCAAGCTCCATGGGAGCAGGAGCAGATCCAGACCAGGGACATTTGCAGAGGGGGAGGGACGGAGAGGGAGAGCAATGAAAAAGATATCTTGATAGAGGGAGTCATTATGAGGTAGGAGAGAAACCTAAGATTGGAAAACACCAGGAATTAAAAATGATGACCACGGCTAAGACTCACAGCAATACCTGAGAAGGTTGCCTGAACTGGCTTTCTCCTTTAATCAGACTGGTGACTAACCTAATTGTCATCGTAAAGCCTTCATCTAGTAACTGATTTAGGCAGGTGCAGGCAAACACGTGTATGAACTACTGGAGTCCAAACAAACACAGGGAAGAGGGATTATAGGAGCAAGGGGGTGGGATCAACATCCTGATGGAGAAGCCTAAAGAGACATGATCTAATGGGAGCTCATGGACTCCGTACTGATTTGAAAATATTTCTCACAATAAGGAAATGATAAATGTTTTAAGAAATAATTGTACAAGCTGTTTTAACATCATATTTAACATTAAATGATACACAGTCAAATCATATAGGACTGTTTTATATGTCATTATGAATAAATTGTATTTAACATTAAGAGAGCACCTTCAATTAGATTGACACACTAATGACCAAAATGATATAGTTATGATATAAATTAATTTTAATTATCTTGCTTGAATCTTCTAGTCCAAAAGTAAACACATGTGGATGGTGTCAAAAAGAAAACATTTACTTAAATTTACTTAAGTTTGATGAAGTAATTTGTGAGAACTGTAACCTGTGGCTATATATGAAAAGCAGTTCAGGATGATGAGCTACATAGACAATGATATTTCTGCACATCATATCACTTGAAGCTTTCCTTTGGATTTTTGTGTATTTATAAGTAATAAGGGGTATATTCAACAATTAGTAGGTGTTTATTACTGCACAATGATATTAATAACTGATGCCTAATTACTCATCATCACAATATCTGCTCTGTTAGTCTGTATAAATATCAGACATACAGGAGAGGTTCTGAGAGTTTGATTCACTAGCTGTAAGTATTCTCTGGTACGAAATTACAAAAGAGAAATTATCAAAACTAGTTTAATGCTACAATGAACTTTCTACAGAGTAATTCTGGATAGTTTAATTAATTTTCTGTCCATCAAAATATCCTGAGATTTAAATTGCTAGAAAATAGATACCTGTATTATTTCCTTTCATTTATCTTACATAAAGAAAAGCTAGCCAAATGACAATTAAAAATGAAAAATATTAGTAATTATCCAGTCATAATATTCTCCTATTTTGCACATTATTCATTGTTTAGGAACATGGAAATGAATTCCTACCCATTTTATCACATTTTCCGTGATATTTCAAGCTGAATGTTTCCAGCAAGCTGTTGATAGGATTCTGTGCCGCTTTCCATTTGGGAATGTGCTATTGTCTACAGTTTAATTACCAAGCTATCACACATTTCCCACGCATATGCTCATAAATTGAATATGGTGTCAATCATTCATTTTCTTCCTTCTGCTAAAAAATATCTATTTATACCATATGCTGCTAAAGTAATTTTTCTTCTTCATTGGATTCTGGATTTCAGGAAGTTTTTTTTTTATTGTTTGCCATTGTTTGCAAACACACTGAGAAATGCTATTTGTCATTTGTACAAAATATCAGAAAAACCTTCTGGTGACAAGCTCTTTCACAAGGAAAAAATAATTTAAAATGATGGAGAGAAGTTAAAATTAACTTTAGCTAAGGTTTCTTCTTTCTAATGACTTTCATAAGCATTTTTATTGAAAACATATATAATATTGACCTTATACCACATGTAACCCACTCTAGCTAGTCTATTCCAGTATTCTATAAAATGTAACAAATTATATTAGGAATGGCTTTCCTCTGTATTACAGTAGTGAGATATTGTGATACAATTTAAAAAGTGCAGCACAAAATTTTAACAAAAGCTCAACTTTAGGAAGAAATATATAAAGTTAGAATGCAGATTTTCAACATCTGACATTAGCAGACTACATCGATTATTCTAGTATCCACATTTCTTACCAATAAAGAACCACTAATGAGAATATACATTTCTTCAGGGTGATAACACCATGAAAACCTTTCTCTGTTCTTATGTTAAATGTACATGAGATCCTTTCCCCTGAGTCCTTGATACTGAGACCTTTGAGTCATTGAATTTATAATTTGTTCAGATATTATCAAACACTGTGTATTATATTTATTCTTTAGTCAGGGTTTCTGAAGTTATTTAATAGAATTTTAGCAGGTTTGAAATTTAGCCCATGAATGTAACTACTAGTGTGTACTATAAGACACTCTTAAAATTCTTTGAAAATTTAAAAATTAAAAGGTGCCTACATTTCTTCAGATTAAATGACCATACTGTGTTATTGCACTATAATAAACTTTCTAATCAGAAACATAGATAAATAACTATATTAATACCAGATCAATGTGAAAGAAAAGTGTTAATATGGCAAACAAAACTTTTCTTAATATTTATCTTACTATTTTGTTAAAGCTTTCCTTTATTCTTGAGAAATTCATACATTTTAGTTGTATTCAAAGCTGATTTCCTTCTGATATACTTTTCTTCCTGTAACATATGTCCTCCAACAGCATGTACATTCACTTTTATGATCTGTAGGATTAGGTAGAGCTGCCCATAAGTACCTGATGTGTGGTCAACCACAGGACTGTGGGAAATTTGTCAGGTGCCACACTCTCAAGTCTGATTCTTTCTCTGCTACCAGCTATAACATGCCAATAGCTCCATAATAAATGACAGAGTGTAGAGAGTGTCTTCCCTGCCTATGCTAGTATTTTCCTGGCTTGATCATATATATATATATATATATTATAGGTTACTATGGGCAACTAAAACTACATGGGTTCAGAGTGTGATAGCAATGAAGGTCCAGATGACAACATTTCACAGCACTAAGACCAATCCTCCAACTCTTACAATTTTCCCTATTCTTTTTTAGGGATATTCCATGGTACATGACATGCCCCATTTATATCTGAACACTGAGTACCTTGTTCTCAGAAATTTGTCCTGTAGTGTGTGTGTGTGTGTGTGTGCTGTTGAAATTATACACACATAAATCATTTCAACAGTATACACACACAGAAAATAACAATTGACTAAAAACAGAGACCATGAATTTGAAGCAAAGTTGAGAGGGTTCTATAGGAGGGTTTCGAGGGAAGAAAGGGAATGGAGAAATGTTGCAAATAAAATACAATTTCAAAAATAAAACAAACAAACAGAAAATAATTGATTATCTTCTTCTACCATCTAGTCCTGTATGCTGCTCTGAGGTCTGAGATAATCAAGCTTGACAGTAAGTATCTTATCCACTGAACGATCACCCAAGCCTCAGACTTGCTAATTTTACAAATATAGCAAAATTCACAAAATTTCCAGTCATGGAATATAATGGAATTATTATTTTGTTCCAGTAGATGGCTCACTATAAGCATAGAATCAGAAATCACTGGATATAATATAGTATGAGATTCACATGTTCTATATTTATATTACTCTCAAATTTAGCATATTCCTCAAAACACATTTTAACAGCAGCTTTCTTAGCAATAACACATGAATAGCAATTGCTGCAGCAATGGTATATTAGTAGTAATAAACAGGACCTATTAGTATAGTGCTGTAAACTAACATAAGTAAGAAATAATGAAAAAGTATTATTTAAAGAGTCTGATTTTGAATTACAATATCATTAGTAAATACACTAAGGCATACCCAGTACACAGTGCTGGACAAATAAGTTTAATTTTTTTATTGGGCCAATGTGGATTTTTAAATGATGTATAGTCATATCTCTGAATATTTAATTATGTTTGGATAAATCAAACAATTGAAAGAGTTGTTACATGTTGAATAGCTAAAATATGCCGTTATAAGAAAAAATAAAATGACAAGAAGAATGCCTGATTCACAGAAAGAAGTAGTTGCTGCTGTTAGAAACCAAGTGGAATAAAATAATCAAAGTTCCAGCCGGGCGATGGTGGCGCACGCCTTTAATCCCAGCACTCGGGAGGCAGAGGCAGGCGGATCTCTGTGAGTTCGAGACCAGCCTGGTCTACAGAGTTAGTTCCAGGACAGGCTCCAAAGCCACAGAGAAACCCTGTCTCGAAAAACCAAAAAAAAAAAAAAAAAAAAAAAAAAAAAAAATCAAAAACTGAGAAATTGGCCAAACTAAGGAAGGCATCAAGTAGAACAAGGTCAAACTAGAGATAGTAAATGCCTTATCATTCCTCTTATATTTGTGGTCTAAATTTAAAGATATCCATCTACATAAAATAAAGACATCAAGATATACTGATTTGGTATGACATCATCAGGTTATTATTTGTAAAGTTCATTCTGGCTACTGTGCAAGAATGATTTGGGTACTACCAATGTGAAAGCAGGAAAAGCATTCAAAGTCTGTTGTAATTTCCTAGATCCAAAATGGTCATTTTATAATAGCTTGATGAAATCAGAAGCAGCAATAGGTATCAATTTTCTAATGAAGTTAAAATCTTTGGTTTGTGTAGAAGATTAACGAGAGCACACCACCAAAAGAATTCAACATTTTGGCCACTACTCTTTCCACATACTAGAACAGATTACAGAGGTATAAAATACCACTTTTTAAAAATAATATTATATTATTGTTCAACATTTCACAAGATCTTTCAGGTCCATAAGAGATCTAAATTTTCAACAAAAAGTTGTACTACTGCCTTAATTACATTCTAATTTTTCTTAGTGTCTAAATTTAACACAATGTAATCTTTTTCTCTGCTCCAAGTTTTAGAGGGAAAAGAGAACTCTGGAATAAGAGAGAACACAGATTTCACTTGACCATTCATATATAGAACTGTATATGTTCTATAGAACTATATAGAACTACAACTATAGAAGTTTTACACGTTTACTAGCAAAAATCAACTTACATACCAGTTCTAAAAATTGCCTAAATTGGACTATACCATGCTATAAAGTAAACACAATAAAAGGTAAGAAATTACTACAAAAAATTCATTTTCAAAATAAAAATCATACAAAAAGAGCAAAAGAAAATGAAAGTAAAACATATGCTACTTAATATAAAATATATTAATTATGAGCAAAATAGCACACTGTCCAGAGAAAAAATAAACTATATCACACTTGCTAACCTAATTAATAGAGAAATCAGTAATATTAAAATTATAAAATAAGAATAATTTTTTGAAAAGTAATCTTAAAACTCTTAGCATTTTAAATTTACACATTTACCAAGATTTTACTAAAGAAACTTCTCCCTAAGGAAATATCATTCACAAATGTGTCACAGTAGAGATAATAGAAGAGTGAATTTAATTAACCACCAGTAAATAGATTATCAAAATTTCCCATAAATGATTTGAATTTACTATCTCTATCATTAAAGCAAAATCCGGCATACAATAAATATTAACTTAAAATTTGTTTCTCTCACTCTCTCATTCTGTATACCTGATAATTGCACTTTTACATATCTGTTTCTTTTGTATATTTGTATATAAAGTCAAGTCTCATTTAAATAGACTCTTTAATTCTAAAGCAACTAAATTTAATGATAAAAATTAGGATTTTAAGTCTAAATATTTGCATATACATTGCTAAAGAAGCTTAAAAAACAAAAAACCATAAAATTATACTGTGCCTTGGAATTTAAGAATATTACAAGCTTAAATACATTGTTACTGATTCATATAAACTTTGAAAATCAGGGCTAGTAAAATAAAGCTGTATTGGAGCATTCCCTGTATAAAGTATCTATGTGTCTGATATTTATAAACAAATGTATTGTATATTATGGATGATTTCTATTTTCTAAATTCTTTAAATTTTTGAGTACAGCGAATGTGAGAGATAATTTAATAAAAACTGTATCAAATAATACTTTTTAAAAACTATATAAATTACTGATTCATGTTAAGAATCCTAAAAACGTAATGATAAACTATAGCAGGGAAATATCTTTGTAACCCTTGCGAAAATTTTAATTATTATGTAAAACTCATTTGTTGAAATCATTGACACCAATTTTATTCATATTCTGAGAATTAATGTATTATTTCTAAAGGTTTCTCTACATTTTTGTGTAAGAATGTGTGTATGTCTGTGTCTATGGGCATGCTTATTCTCATTCTGTTGGAAACCAGAATAGTGCTTCAGATCCACCAGGGCTAGAGTTATAGGTTGTTGTCAGAAACCAGATGGGTATTCAACCTGAGCTTGGGTACTCTGCAGGAGCAGAAAGCACTTAACTGCTGAGCAATTTCTCCAGATACAATTTCACATGTTAAAATACTTTTACTTTATAAGAACAAATGAAAGTGCTATAAATACAAGAATAAGTATAGCACGTGATTAGAAAGTTTCTTTTACACTTTTTTCATTGAAAATATCATCCGACAGAGCAGCTGACCTTCAGTGTGACTCTTGTCATACTATAGTGGAAACGATTGACTTTGCAGATACAGCGACTTGGCACCTTCACACACCAACTTTATGAGGCAAGACACCTTTGTGGTTTCACACTCCAGAAAGTTATTACAGAATGACACAGTTTGATTGTGAACCAAGTATCTATTATCATCATGGGAAATAGCATTGTTAAGAGAATAAAATAAAGCATCTAATAGAACAGTAGAACAGACTACTTCTCTTGTTAATTCACCTCTCTCCTTTCTTTCAGTTGAGTGGTTGAGTGGTAAAATTGTGTTTGAAGCAAAAAATAAAATAAAAAAATAAAAGAATATGGTCTGTGGTTTCTTAACAACTTCATATTTTCCAAATTAATAATTGACTGAAACTAATAGTTATATTGTGCCAGCATTCTGTAACACTATAATAACGTTTATGAGATGCTAAGCTCATCCAAAAAAAGTGCTTTATCAGATTTATGATTTCAAAGGTGTCAGGGTATGGGTGACTGGCTGAGTGTCTTTGGTTCACACAGCATGACAGTGCATCACAGTAAGACCCAGTAGCAGTGAAAAACCTGCCTAGTTTATTGCTGGAAAGTGAAAGATCCACAAACAGACTAGGATCCCACAATGCACTTGCGGCTACAGCTCCCATTATCCCAAAGAACTCACAATAGATCTCACCTATTAAATTTCCACTAACCTTAAATAGTGTTAATCTTGGAACATGGCTGTTTGTAAGGTGTTTGCTCAAATCATATGATCAATATTATTTGGGAAATACATTAAATTGTATATACTATTTTATAGCTATAAGTTCCAAAGTTACAAGCCAGCTACCAGAAATGAAATGACAACAGTATTGATTTCATAGGACTATAGAAATGTGCTTATTACAGGGTATCTTTGTATTTCTGAATCTCTGTTGTCAGTTTGATGGCAGTGGACTTTTCAGGTGCTTGCTCTACCCAAAGCCATTCCAAAACCAGGGACTAATCTCAAGTTTTGTAAATTTGAACCTAACGCCAAATTCTTTCTTCATATCACCAGATAGTTTTAATTAAAACATCTCTGGGTCATTATAACATGAATAATAGTAATAATAATAACAAGCGTAACTACAACTGTATTTTGCAGCCAAACTCTACTATACTTTATATATAACTTTAATTCGCTTGTTATGCTAAGAGATAAGGAAGTTCCTGTGACCTTTTCAAAGCCTTTATACTTTTTTATTTAATATAATAAATGACACACAAACACACTAATCACTTGATTAAAAATCAAAGCTACCAAAGCAGCAAATGTTCACATTATTGACAGTCTATTGGTGAATTGTGTAGTCTACTCTCTACTCCAAGCAATAGTTCTTTATACCGACTTTACTCTATCATCCCTAGAGAAAATGCATGCTGGAAAATAGCAAGAAATTTATTCAATCACAGGAGATCATTTCTACGTAAACATTAAAATGTAAATGTAACTTAAAAAGAAGTGCTGGTAAGCACTTTAAGTGGTCGGCAACTACAAGGATTTCACCATGTGGGAAAGTGAAGGTACATGGCAATATGTGGAAATAAATTCATAATGCATATTCAAAAAAGTCAAAATCTGTAAAATATCAAGGTCTTCTGCATTGTCATGTTTATTTATGTTGACATAAAAAAGTAAGCAAAGTGTTTTGGATTAGAAAGTGGTATTGGAGAGAGAATGGGTCCAAATAGATTTATAATATTTTATCTAGATTTAAATATGCTTTCATGCTTTAAATCTCAAACTTTTGCTACTTTAAATTTTTATCACTTTTAATTTTTGCATAAGTTATTTCTTAAACAATTGCAAAATATGTTGTTACAGAGTAACTTCTCTGCTTCATGATTTTCTACAATCTTGCTTCAGTTGTCTCTGTATATTTTGCCCTCATTATCTTGTCCTCCCTTGCTCATATATTCCCTCCTTTCTCTCTTTGACTGGATTATCAGATCTTGGCCTGGGGCCAGATAGTGAACCTCTGCATCTAGTTATTGGATGAAGGACCTATGATGATAGTTGGGGTATTCACAAATCTGATTACAGGAGAAAGTCAGTTTGGGTATCCTCTCTATTATTGCTAGGAGTCTTAGCTGGGATAATCCTTTTAGATTCTTGGAAATTTCCTTGCGCTAGACTTCTCCCTAACTTCATGGTGTTTCTCTCTATCATGATATCTCTTTCATTGCTCTTCCACTTCATCCCTCCCCCTTCTGACCATCCTGATCCCTCATGATCTAATTCCCCTTCCCTTCCCTTTTACTGTCCCCCTATACCCAGAGATCTCATCTAAATCCTCTTCTCATGGAAATTCATGTGTGCCTTTTGGAGTCCCCGTTATTACTAGTTTCTCTGGAGCTGTGGACTGTAGTCTCAATATACTTTGCTTTACATATAATATCCACTTAGGAGTGAGTACACACCATGCTTGTTTCTCTGCATCTGGGTTTCCTCACTCAGGATGTTTTGTTCTAATTCTATCCCTTTGCCTATGTATTTCATGATGTCATTGCCTTTTACATCTGAATAACTATCCATTGTGCAAATGTGCCACATTCTTTTTATTAATTCTTCAGCCAAAAGGCATCTAGGTTGTTTCCACATTCTAGCTATTATGAATAATGCTGCTATGAACATTATTGAGAAAGTATTGTTTTGGTTTGAATGAGTGTCATTTGGGAATATGCCCAAGAGTGGTATCTCTGGATCTTGAAGTAGACTGATTTACAATTTTCTGAGAAACTGCCATACTTATTTACAAAGTGGCTGTTACATACAATAGAAATAGAAGAAACGGTGTCAATCTCCTTTTATGAGGCTACAATTACCTTGATACCCAAACCACACAAAGATGTAATAAAGAAAGAGAAATATAGACGCATATCCCTCATGAACATTGATGCAAAAATACTCAATAAAATAATGCCAAAACTAATCCAAGAACACATCAAAAAATTATCCACCATGACCATATAGGTTTCATCCCAGAGATATTCAACAACCAGATTTGGTTCAACATACAGAAATCTGTCAATGTAATCCACCATATAAAGAAATTGAAACAAACAAACAAACAAAATACACATGATTATCTTATTCGATACTGAAAAAGCATTTAACAAAAAAATTCAACACCCCTTCATGATAAAGGTCTTGGACCGATCAGGTATCCAAAGAGTATTTCTAAATACAATAAAAGCAATTTACAGCAAGCTGACAGTCAATATCAAATAAAATAGAGAGAAACTCAAAGTTATTCCTTAAATTTTAAGCTTCATAGTATTAATTATACTTTTTGCAATTACCATTTAAAATATTCACCATTGAATAAATAAAAGCTAATTAATTTTGAGATCTCTTTATTTATTTAATTTTAGAACAAACTTTCTTATTTTACATGCCTACCCCAGTTTCCTCTTCTTCCCTTCCTCCTGATTCCCCCACCCACCATCTCTTACACCCCACTCCCACATCCACACCTCAGAGATAGTAAGGCTTCCTATGTGAAGAAAGTCTGACACACCACTTTGAGGCAGGATTTAAACCTTCATCCCTACATAAAGGATGAGCAAGGGATCCCTCCAAAATGAATGAGCTTTGAAAAGCCAGTTCAAGCAGTAGGAATAAATTGTGGTCCCACTGCCAGTGGCCCCACAGACTGCCTCAGTCACACAATTGTCATCCACATTCAAAGAGCCTAATCTGGGCCTCTGCAGATTCCTCCACTCTCAGTCTGGAGTCAGTGAGCTCCCATTAGTTTAGGTCATCCTTTTATGTGGGTATCGCCATCATGGTCTTGACCTCTTTGCTCATATGATCATTTCTCCAACTCTTCAAAGATACACAAACATACCACAAGGAAATTTGCTCAACTGTGTTTACAGGATCATTATTTGTAATAGGCAGAACGTGGAAACAATCTAGATGCTTATAAGCAAAGAATGGATATAAAAATGTGGTACATTTATACAATGGAGTACTACTCAGAGGTAAAAAAAAACAACAATGTTTGCTTAGTATCACATGACTGGATTATTTTACTTTCAGGAAATTATATAAATAATGAAATGGAAATATCAGCAACTTAAGATAATTGTTATTTAGGATATAGAAGGAAGATAAAACTAATTGAACTACAGATCAAAGAATACATATGCCTCTCATATACATAATGTACTCTATGTTGTTTTATATTCTGATTATAATGATATAAATATAACAAAATAAAAGGGATAGATTATGCTAAAAAAAAAACAACAATGACATCTTGAAATTTGCAGGCAAATGGATGAAAGTTGAAAAAAAATCTGAATGAGTTAACTCAGACCCAGAGTGAGTATACACATCATATACTCACTCATAAGTGGATATTAGACATAAAGCAAAGGATAACCAGCCTATTGTCTATGATCCTGGAGAAGCTAGGTAACAAGAAAAACCCTAAGAGAGACATAAATGGATCCTCTTTGTAAGGGGAAATAGACAAGATCTGAGAATATTGGGAACATGGGTGAAAGAAGAGAGATGGAAGGAAAGGGGAAGGAGAAAAAGGAAGGAGGGAGGGAACGTCCGGGAATGGTACAGTCAAGATGGGGGAAAACAGAGAAAGAAAGAAAAGAGATATATTGATTGAGGGAGACATTATAGGGCTAGCAAGAAACCTGGCACCAGGGAAATTCCCAGGAATCCACAAGAATGAACCCAATTAAGACACTAAGCAGTAGTGGAGTGGATACCTAAACTTGCCTTCCCCTGTAATCAAATTGATGACTACCTTAATTATCATCATAAAAACTTTATCCAGTAACTGATAAAAGCACATGCAGAGATCCACAGCAAGCACTAGGCTGAGCTCTCAGAGTCCAAAGGAATAAAAGCTAATTCTTAAAAACTGTCAATTTGTTTATATATTATGGCATATATATTCATTTATTTTAGTCTTTAAGTCATTTAAGGGGCTGATTATATGGCCCAGGGAATTACTCCACTTGCCACCAAGCCTGAAATTGTTCTTGTTTGTTTGTTCGTTTGTTTTCCATTAGTTGAAAATGGTGAAAAGAGAAAACGGTTCTCAAAAATTATCCATGGGAGCCTGTTGACACACACACATACACACACACACACACACACACACACACACACACACACACACAGGTTTCCAGACATCTTATAGGCACATGAACACACTTAATAAATAAAGAAATGAAATAATAAAATTAATGAATTTACTTGGAAGAGTGTGCTTGAAAATAGTGAGGTTCAGAGATAAGAACCAGACTGTGGCTTATTAAGCCACACCCTATTGCACTTGGAGGCCTTCCAAACCTTTCTACTACATTTTTCCCCTTGATAGCCTTTTTACAGTATAAAGAGTTACTACAGCCAGGGAAATGTTAATACACAAATGTTTACTACAAACTCCAAACATCTTATCTCCCACTTCAAAGAGAAAAACTTAAGTTTTAACAATGAACATGCAAATATATTGTTAGGTTAGCTTCACTCCAAGGGAACTCACCAAAACACCTAACTAGAAAACCTCCAGAATCATGGTTAAAACTTGTAAAAAATATATAATAATTGAAATATAAACTGTTTACAGTAAGACTGAAAGTGGCACAGGCTATCAAAAAAGATATGCATGTGTTTTATAAAGAAAGATTTGATTTCTGAATCCATTGGCAGTGGTAGAAAAACAGTCTCAATGTAATAGATAGTTAATGCTCTCAATATAAATATTTTCGTCTTCCTTAGAAAAGTATCATTCTAACCATTTTAATAATGTGGTGTGCAGAAACTGAAAAAAATCACAATTTTTATTGTCATCACATGTTGATGATAATTGTGTCTAAGAATACCTCTGAATATTCAAAATTAAAGGGCATACTAATATTACAATTTTGTGAATGTAATTCAAATAAACTTGGCTAAAATATATAAACGTTTTTATGAAAAAAACATACTTTTAAAACTAATTTTATTGTACTACTTTTGGCAGGGTTTTATTTCATACTATTGTTTACAGGGACTGTGGTGGTGCTTTGTTAAAATAATGTTGGAAAGTCCTCAGCAGCAATCTCCAGAAGCAATATATTTGTCTTAATTAGGCTGTTGTAATTCATTTAACCAAGAAGACTAGACAATACACTAGTTTGCATACTGCCACCTGCTGCAATAGATAAGCTCCAAAATTTTGGAGTTTAAATTTTATCATCTCCAACGGGTGGTAGCAGGAAGTAGGCTGTATCCCATCAAACATAATAATTCTGCCACTGCAAATGTGTCTTTGTACTGTGATAGAAGCCTATAGTCACGAGATAGGAGAAAAAGAAAGTTTCTCAGATCATAGTTTAATGATCAATCTAGGTCTGATAGGGGAATTCATTGTGAGCGATAACATGGAAGGAAGGCCCAGCAAGGCAGCAGAGCAGTGGTTTGCCCCATGCTCTCACCAGCTCGTTAAATCATCTACCATGTGTGACAGAAGATTGCCCACCTAGGAAAGAATTTGAATCCTGAGACAGATGTTACAGATGCACTCACTTGTGCAATGAATAACATACAAGTAACCAACACATGGTAAGCTGTGAAAAGGAAAGCATAGAGCAGGGATCTGGTAAGGAGCCAGTAAAGTCTGGAGATGCTCTGCGATTATTATGGTGGCCTAGGAGCAAATTTAAGGCTGAGTTTTCCTGCCTAGATAATAGCAGACTTGCTCAATATCCAGTAAGTCCTGCAGATGCAAAAGGAGTGAGTATCTTCTTGTCTTTCTCCAGTGTCAGGATTTGAAAGGCACTGGGAAGTGGTGGGAGCTACAAGTCTGTCATGCTAACTCTTACAAACTCCCTTTATATATATCACATGAATAGAAGTGCTTCCATAGATGACCAGATGAATCAATTTAATCCTGGCCAATTTAAAGGCTCTAAAAAAAATCAACAAAGCAGTTTGATTGCTTATCATTTATAATTAGTTTCAAGTATTGATTTCTTAATACATTATTTTTTTGCACATAGAAAAGTTTTATTTTTTATTTTTTTATTAAAAATTTCCTTACTTTTCAAACTTGCCTTTCTACCTAGTTTGATATAAAGGTATCTGTTGATGAGACACAACAAATGGGTAAGTTTTACATCTTTAAAATATAAAACCTTAATGCAAACAATGATTTTAAAAATACTGAGCAAAAGTTTTCATCCCACAATTTGATGAGTCAATATTTACAGATGAGTCTTCCAAAATAAAAATTCACTATTATAACACACATATACTTTAAAAGGTTGAATATCACCATGGATGCTGGGAATGAAACTGAGAACCTATTAGCACCAATATTATTTCCTATGCAAAGTGATAACACCCATAACATTCTGACAGTAGCTGATTATGTAGCTAACCCATGACACTTATGAGCTACCAAGAGTCTCATGGGATGGCTATATAATTTATTTTACTCTACAGGTCTCTAATTTTCTATGGTCACAGGCAAATACAGAATATTCTGACACATATACAATTTTGCATCTGCATTAATATTATAATCTCAAAAAAAGAAATAGAAAAATTAGCTTAAGAAAAATTGCTGGGAGGTACGGTATGCATGTTAAAACATAATGAGGCTTTAACTATCATGCTAATGATTGGCATCCAAAATTTATATTAGATGAAATTGCCTGGGGCTGGAGACATGGTCCAGAAATTGAGAGTACTTGCTGCTCTACCAGAGGACCAATGTTGGCTTCCCAGCACCAACATGGCGGTTCACAACATGTAACTCTAATTAGAGGAGACGTGATGTCCTCTTCTGACACCTTCAGACACCACGCACAAGTGCACACAGATATGTGCAGAATAAATACTCATTCACAATAAAGAGAGAGGAGTGAATGCATGCACACATACTCATAAAGATACACATACACGAGAGATGGGGGGAGGAATTTGTGATTGAATATGTTTACCTTCAAAATTTGTACAGAAATATACTAACAGTTTATATTTTATTAACAATACTGATATTAGACTAAACAATGTGATTTTTTACAATGATTTTTCCAGTTTGGTGCAAACTGGAAACTATATTATGTTTCTACTACCAGAAAAAAATATTTAATAAATAAGCAAAGCATACAATGAGTATCACAGAAATTATTATTTTGAGTTTCTTCCTTGTGATTATTTAAATAATGACATTAATAACTGTTGAAAGAGAAATAAATGGAATAGTTTGGCATTATTTTATTTACATGTCACTTTTTCATTTTTTCTTCTTTTTATCAATCTAAGCAATCTGGTTAACCTGTATATTATACTACTCTTTTTTCTTCATAGTTAGCTTGTGCTTGCTTTTTATTTTCTATTCTGGATATGATGAGGGATTCTCCTCTGTATGTTGTAAATACAATTGTTTAATAAAAAAAACTGGCTTGGCCTGATAGGGTAGAAAGATGGGTAAAAATAAACTGAATGCTGGGAGAAAGAAGGCAGAGTCAGGAGAAGCCAAGGAGCTGCTGCGGCAGACAGACATTCTTAATGATAGGCCACAAGCTTTGTGGTAAAATACAAAATAATGGAAATGTGTTAAATTAAGATGCAAAAGTTAGCCAATAAAAAGTTAGAGCTAATAGGCCCAGCAGTGACTTAATTAATACAGTTTCTGTTTGGTTATTTCAGGTCTGAGCTGCCAGGAGGTTGGGAAACAAACAAGCGACCCTTTACTACATGGATACCCTTGTAAGTCACTCATATTTTTTTTTACATTTTGTGTATTTTTAAATGAGAATAATAGCAAAAGCATATATAATTATTTTGATAATTCCAATACAGAATTTATGTAGACTTGTAATGCTAATTTAAAAATTAGGACTTTCAAGTGAGTCCTTTGTATAAATGTAATCAATATTAACACTTAACTATATTGGTAGGTTCACAATATTTTTATTGGATAGTATCAATATTTTTTTCTAGAGAAAAATAAGATCAAATTGATTTAAAAATATATTGTAAAAGTATGCTTTTTTAGCCATCTATGTATTATTTTATGATTTTGCATTTTACTCTGAGTCCCTGAAAACTGAATCAGTCTCTTCAGTAATATGAATTTAAAGAGAAAACTATTTATTTATCTGGATTCATTATAAGCCAATCCCTTTGTGGGCATTGTGTACATCATCATAATTAATCTTTGCAATAACACTGGGGATTGGGGAATTGATTTCCATGTTACAAATGGAGAGTCACTAATAGCTTTTAAGATTTTAGCATAGATATTCAAGGCATTGATACATATTTTCCAAGTATTAGAACCAGGAATCTAAGAGGCCACGGAGCAAATACTATAAATGTCTAATGAACAGCAGAGCTGACTGACAATTTTCGCTTCCACCATGACCCTGGACCTCCATTTTGTCACACTCTCGGGGCTTGTATTTTAGCCTTACTCTTTGCCATCGGATTGAAATAAAACTAATGTGTGGTAAAGTCGGTGGAGTGACGTTTACATGGCATGCTCCTGATCATCACTAGAAAAAACAATCCACAAAGAAAAACATATCAAAAAGGGTAAACTTTACAAATTCCACTGTTCACACAGGAAAACACAGAGAATAAGTTGACTGGAGACACATAATTGTGAATACAAAAATCAAAGATTCATAGTTTTTACAATTCTTTAGGCCTAAGGCTAGGAAGAAAAACACATTCCATTTTCATGACTCAGCACTCTTTCAACTCTTCTCCTATGTTAGTTTTCCCATCCAAAACCTTTAAGTTATTCCCGTCTTTGCTCAGATTTCATATCCCAAACCACAACTTTCTTGGATACATGGATGTAGAAAGTGCTCTAAGAACATAGAGAGACAGAAAAATATTAATAATCTGAGTGAGTTACATTATTTTATGATTTGTTCATTTATTGTGGGAGCTACACTTCTTGAATAGTCACTCCTATTAAAAATTTGAAAAGGTCAGCATGAATACCAAGTTATAAAACCACTTCATTGTTCATGTAAGGGATTTTTCTAAGTAGCAATATGTCTATGGATTTTAATTTGGGGAAGGGGCCATGATGATGATCAGAGTATTGAGATACTCTAAGAATTGAAGCAAAAAAGTTGCTGATAAGTATGTAGAATGAATATATACTGCAACCTGTAATTTTGGAAGCCATTTTCCTTCAGTGAATATTCCCATATTAGAACACAAACTGATACAATTGAGAGTGGTAATAAATAGATAATTCCTGGTTTAAATGAAAGACCTTCATTGTAGTTTTTTAAAAATAATGAAATAATAAGCAATAACCAAGATGATGATTTCTACTTTGTTTTTTAGGTCTATGACAAACTGTGAAACACTGTACAAAATTCATGTCTAGAAAATAGAGCTACATTTTCTCTGTTACAGAACAAAGTTTAGGTCATGATATGGAACTAACTAATGGTAACAGATATATCTGAGCAAATTCAATATTTTTGCTGATAGAGGCAACACTTTAGAACTTCTCAATCTCTTTGTACTCACAGCCATGTATTTTTAAGGTAATTCAGGTGCAGTGAGGTGATATTTTTAGTAGATAAAGAAAACAGTTATACTTGAGATTAAGTTAATAAGCATGCGCCCCATAATGTTAATAAAAGAGAAATCTGAGAAAAATATTAAATTATAAAGGTCTTTTAAATTATCTCTATTTCTTCTATATTACCCCCTCTACAGGCAACAGGATACTGGCAGTTTTTATCTCCAAATCCAGCCAGAGCTTTCTTGCATCAGTCACTGAAAATATCTATGAAATTATAGCTTCATCTCTAGGGGTTAGTATTTCATGTTATTCAAGACTGCAAATGTTTTATTCTCCACAAAAGTAAAACAAAAGCTTTTAAAATTAACTTGGATAATTTTGACATAAACTTGCACAAGTCTAAAATCCCAAACTTGTGCAAGTTTATGTCACAATTACCCAAGTTCAATTTATTATCAAGTTTCGTCTTGGAAACAATTTTATTTAAATTGGTTTTAATAATGCAAGTCATTTATCAGTGAGCAAAATGTAATAAAATGTATGTGTTACATCATATTTGATGTCTAGTGTATTTATTCCTCAGTTTCCTGAGACTTATGTTTCCATTTCCTGTACTATCTTCTCAGTATAAACATGGATTTATTCTGATGCAGCAAAGTGCATTTTTACTACAGCTTCTATTTTCCCATTGGTGGTACTGGTCTAGCTTCATATAACGATTGTTTTGGTCCCTCTGAGTAAAAAAGAGAAGCACTCTATCTTTCAAGGAAAGTCATAAACATGGTTCCTTCTAGAATGAGCTCATTCAATAAATCTCTTCTGGTCTACTACAATATCCCACATTGTTCTTATGGATTGAAAACTGTGCACCTCAGCATTAATGAAAAGGTGTGATGTGTATTTACTAAGGAAGTATTTTGGAGACATTTATCCTCAAATTTTTATTCCTTTTTATTTGCCTTCCATTGGTCAATAGAATTAATCATATAAAAGGGCATTTTTATTATTATATGCATACTTGGAGGTTTTGAAATAAAGTCACAGCAAGTAAAGAATGTGCTTTGTCTTTTGTGGTTTTGCTAGAGGGAAAACGACTTCAACTATTTTCTTTCATCCTCATATTTAAGTTGTAAAACAATTAAATGGATTTTATGGGACATTAAATACAGCAGTCTCTTACCAAACTTGCCATAAACCTATTGTGTACTTAAGGCTAGCTATGAGTCATGTATTAGTGATGGAAATCTAGGCTCACTACTGCACACAGTTAACTCAGTGTGCTGAAGAAATCACCTATTTTGCCTCTGGGCTTGTGAATCTAGCTTTCAATTACACTGATAACAGGAAAGAAACTGTGGTGTTAAGAATTGTGCATTTATAGTCATTGTTTAAGGCAGTCTCAATTGATGATAAGAAAATACTGGTAAGTCCATTTCTGGCAGTTCTGATACATTCCTGATAAATGTAAGATGCAATTTATTTTTAATGTACATGACTTAAAAGACATTTATAATCCATGGAAGTTGTAGGAGAGACCCTCAGATAGGCCTAATAACAGTTTGTAAATCTATCTTTAGTAGACAAAATTCCTGCAAGCAAACAATTTGCTTTCAGGACAAACACTGCTCCTTGAATTTCTGCCTTTAAAACTGAAATACTTGTCTTCAGTAAGGTTTTTGCTAGATGTTTGCAAAGTATCTAATTCCAGAGATTTATGTTAAGTATATTATCAGGTTGAAAATGCAAAATACAATTCAGTCCTTGCATAGCTATTATGAATACTGAGGTTTTTATATAATAATATCACCATCAAGACACAAGGGAAATTATATAATTTTTTGCAAGTAAAATCCAAATGTATAAATAGGTTCCTGAAATTATAAGTAAAGAATAGATAATGTTGTTAATAAAAAGATATACATTAAAACCAGGCATCGTGGCACATGCCTTTAATCCCAATACTGTTTTCTGTTTACTTTTATTTATTTTTCTTTACATCTCAATCAAAATTTTCCCTCTCTTGCTTCTCCCAAGTTTCTTCCTTACCTAGCTCCTATCCCCATTCCCCCCACTCCATCCACTCCTCCTTCAGAGTTTCTATTCAGACACAGGCAGGTCTCCCACAGATATCAGCCATCCATGGTGTAGCAAGTTAGAGTGAGACTAGATACCGAGTCTTCTATTATGGCTGAATGAGGCAACTCAAAGAAAGGAATGGATCTCAAAAAGCAGCCAACAGAGTCAGATACAGTGATGTGGGAATCCCTTTTGTATGCTGTGATTACCATTAATGAATAAAGAAACTGCCTTGGCGTGTTGATAGGGCAGAACCTAAGTAAGCAGGGAGGACAGAACTAAATGCTGTGAGAAAGAAGGGCAGAGTCAGAGAGATAAAATGGAAGCGCTGCCAGAGATAGATGTACTGAAGCTTTGCTGATAGGCCATGACCTTGTGGTGATATACATATTAAACGAGATGGGTTAAATTAAGATGTAAGAGCCAATAAGCAGCTAGAGCTAATGGGCCACACAGTTATTTAATTAATACAGTTCCTGTGTGATTATTTCAGTTCTAGGCAGCTGGGATAAATAAGTGGCCCCCTGCAACAAATTGGCAATCAGTTAAGAATTAGGAATAATAAAAAGGGGTATTTGTTTGAGGGGAAAAACTTACAGAACACCTTCCCAAACAACATTCCTCTCATCGCAAACAGGAAACAGAGAGTCTAGCCGCTGGAAAGGGAGCCAGACGCAAGAGAAAGATTTATAAACAAATGCTCCATAGTCAGATCACCTGCCTGAAAGAGTCAGAGTTTGCCCTTGCAGGATGGCCCAGAAAGTTGGCATTTTAAAACAGTGTGGCTTTTTTCCTACTATGACTGAAAACCCAAAAGCATGCAGTCAGCTTTTCATCAACATTTAAGTGTCTTGTGGCAGGACCTCTTAAAAGAGCTGCAAGGTTTTACAGCTAAAGTTGAGTCAGGAAGCCTCTCTTAGATGAGAGCATTTGCCTCTAGCAAGCAGAGCCCACCTGAGAGAGTGCTGCTATCAGTAAGCTGTACTCCTACACTGAAGAATGGATAAAGAAAACGTGGCACATTTACACATTAGAATACTACTCAGTGATAAAACAATGACAGATAATATCTTAACACTCTGTGTGCCAGCTAATGCCTCTTAAAACCATGATCAAGGATTAGCCCCCTGAAACTTTAAGCAATCCACTAATTAAATGCTTTCTTTGACTGCTTTGATCATGGTGTTTTACTCAATAATATAACAGTGATTAAGACATGAGTGAAGCTGGTAATGAAGACAGAAAAAAAGAATTATATGTACGTAAACATTTTATTTAAATCTACATAATATGACTCTTATTATTTAACTTTTTTCAGGAGATATAAGTCTCCAATAATAAATTAGATACATTTTAGGAATAGTAAATTATTGTAAAGAAACTTTTGCTATTCCAAGGCCATACATTAAGAAAAGCAGACTTGATATGGGAGTTGTGGATGTGTGTTAAAATTTGAGTTATAAACAACAGAATGTAAAATTCATTTATATCCAAGAAAGATACTCATGTGGTTCACAGATTTATATAGAAATACTATGATACTACATATCTAAAAGGTTGATGATACGTAACTAAAATATGCAAACATATATATGCTAAGTGGATTGGTAGATAGATTGAGAGATAACTACATTCTTAGGTGATAATTAAAGGGAATATATATTATATATACATATATATATAAGATAGCACATGATATGATGATATATAAATGATAGATAGATAGATAGATAGATAGATAGATAGATAGATAGATAGATAGATAGATAGATGAATAGACATACATACATACATTCACAAACAGACATACATAATTGATACTTAGATGACAGGTTTATAATAGATGTGCAGAAAGAAAGAAAAAGAAGGGAAGGGAGATAGAGAAAGAGAATGAAAAGAAGAAAGAAAGAAAGAAAGAAAGAAAGAAAGAAAGGAAGGAAGGAAGGAAGGAAGGAAAGAAAAGAAAAGAAAGATGATATGTAAGTAGAACTATTTGTAAGACAGGATCTCACATAGCCCAGGCTGATTTACTGCTTACGACACAACTGATGATGACCTTGAGTTTCTGATCCTCCAGGCTTCATCTACAAATCTCCTTATATTAAAAAGCATAAACCATTGTGCCTTGTTTAACCAGCTAGGTATTGAACCAAGGGCATACAGTATAAATACTTCACCATTGAGACATGTTCCCAGCCTAAAAAATAGATGAATTTTAAAGTATAAGTGTATAAATATACATTTATGATTATATTATACATATGTGAACACACAGAACATACATTATTTTTGTGCCCTTAGACAAGAATTTAGTTAAATAGTTGCTAGTCAAGTACCTTAATATTGAATTATACCCTCAGTAATTATGTTTCCTTTCATTTTCATATAGGGTCTTATAAATTTCTTTAGACGTGCCTAGAATGCGCTATGTAATGCAGATAGGCTTAAATTTGTTGTTTGGTGTTTCAGTTTTATGAATAACTAAGTCTCAAGAACATTGCTCTATTGTTTTCACAGAAAAAAAAAACTGTCATCTTTTCACCCAGGAGCTTTGAACATGTCCTTTTTACATTTGAAGGGTAGAGTCTTTGTCTTCTCATGGCAAAAAAAGCACTCAGGAATTTTCTCAATCATGTCTTGATACAAAGAATACAACCCGGGAGTAAATATAACATCAAGAGAGTACACATGAGAATACCTGTTTGGGGATTAGTGATACAATGAACTGACATGCAGTCTCATTACAGAGAAAAGAATGGTGAATGTGAAATTGCCATCCTGTAGTGAGTATACATAAACTCAGTTAAGAAAGCTTTCTTCTCAAGGACAGAGAGAAAGGAAATTGTTTGAAAGGCTTCCAGAAAGTGCAGTCAGCCACCAAAATAAGCAAAAGTCAAAGGGAATAAAAGCAGTGCTTCCAATGGATGTTAAAAATGTCCTTTTAAAAAATGATCAGTTTATAAACCTAGCTTCATTGTCTTAAAATTGATAGGATTAGGAATGATACTCAATGATAGTTTTGAGACTGCATTTGAGAATAAGAGAAACTACCCCCTTCTTGTTCTCCTTTCTTCCCTTCCCTCTCTGCCTCTGAGGCTCTAACTAATGGGTTTGACCAAACTGACAAAAATCGTATTTTCCCCTTTGGATATTTCCTGCTAGTTTGCTTAAATGGTGCTTTTTTTGTTGTTGTTCAAAACCCAGTTGAGGAGAACAAATACATTTTTACTTCATTTTATCTCCAATAAAAGAGGATTAAAAGAACCAACTACATTGCCAAAGAAACAATAAAATAGCATTGCCTATGAAGAAAGAGAAAAGGAGAAACTGAAACTCCCCATAATTCACTTAAGAAAAGAGTAAGCAGTTTCAGTCCCCAAGCAGCAAAGCTCCAGTGTGTTTTTTGGTTGCTGTTCAATGAAATTAAAAAAAAAAAGACAGAGCAACAAGAAACAAAGAAACAAACTTTCCTAAAAACCTACAAGTACTCACCTTGTCTCCAGAGAATCTCTAATAATAAATGCTGAAAATTGCTTCGACCAGTCTCATAGGATCTCACATTCATTTGATAACCAGTTAATATGATTCTTCCTGCAGAAGACTATTTCTCCTGCTCCCAGAAACCCTTAGCTGCCTGTAGTTCACTTTCAGACCTCATGAGCTCTCCTTGTCCACATTAGTAGGTTTATTGGTGTCGTCCTTTTTCAGATTGTATTTAGGCGACGGTGTTAGTGAGATTTCATGGGTGTAGCTTTGGATATTTCTGGGAAATGCAATCTCAGAGCAAAGTCCCTGGTTTGTAGTCTCATCAGGAAACTTTTTTCAACAGATGGAGACCATTTCAGAAAACCACCACTGCTCAAAATAAAGGTTTTGGAGTCAAGGTCCAGTTGACATCTAAAGCACACTCCTGTACCAAAAGTCCATACATCATCTCAGAAGAGGTTAACGAAAGAATCTAAGAGCCTGACAGCTCAAATAATCATGTTTTGTTTATTTGTTTGTTTGCTTGCTATTTCTTCTTCTCTTCTCCATCTTCTTCTTCTAGTACAGCTGATTAACTGTACAGCTTGTCTGTCATATAGTTTTAATTTTAAACTATAGAAAAATTATCCTGAGCCTCCATTTGAGCCATTCTTAAATTCTTTTATTAACCAGAGTGTGAACCTCAAGAGCATACCCTTATTTCCTCTCTATTATATACATAAATGGTACATCCAAAGAATACATCTTAAACAGAGTTCTACAAAGGGGTCCTTTGAAATATATATTTGAAAATAATTATCACTCCTTCTATGCTCTTTTTATAGTGCTTTCTTCAGTTTTATTTAACCACAATCTACCAAAATCTAAATAAATCTAAATAAAATAAAAATTGAAATGAAAAGGACAGTTCCTAAATTTTGATTTCACAGTTTTCCGTGTAGCACATATCAGGAAGCTATGAAGAAGAAATACAAGAAAACATGAGCCCTCAGCAATTGACTGAAATATATCCCCAAAGCCCTATATGTTTTTGTCTTTGTTCTGTGCCCCAGGCAAAGGACCCAGCTTCATCCTCTCTGAGGATAAAGAAAAATTTCTTTCTTCTCTCTCCTGATTACAGGCATCAGTGCACTTTATCAACAAAGCCAATGTTTCCCTATCAAAACTTGCCCTTCAGATTTTAAGATGAAAATTCTGTCACCTGAGGAATGAAGGATTTTAGTTTGATATCAATGAAATCTGAGGACTCATTTCATTTACCTTCTTTGAGTTTTTTTCTTGCATAGTTCTAGAAAGTACACGATAATGGAGGGAAGGATTTTACTGTATGATAAAAAGCAATGTAAAATTTTCTTTGCAAATCTGTTGTGAACTATGTTGATGGCTAGCTTGACCAAAAGCCTGAAAGGTATACATGTTTAATAAAATTATGTTCATCCCAACAGATCCACTGAGTATAGGTTTTGTTCCTTTTTTCTAAACTTTTTTGTTTGTACATGTCCCTTACCTAAGAAACATGCTTTCAATGCAAAGCCATACCTCCTCTTAATACACCTCTGCTTTCATAGCCTGAAAAGGAAATTTATACCTTATGTTTATGCTTTGAATTGCTTTTGGTAGTCACAATTGAGAAACAGATACAGTGTGCTTCAAAACCACAGAGAAGATATAAAAGCTTATCTGTTCTTGTGTTATTTGGAGCTTTCCTTAGGAAGAATCCTTGACTCTCTGGATTGATGGTAATGGAACACTTCCATACCTCCTCATTCTTTACTTTGTAATGAGATCCTCACGTTATAAGAGTTTAAAACTTCACAGTGAGTGAAAGGGAGAATAGACAAATAAACACCCACACACATACACATAAACACTGCAGATGTACATATATATACTAACATGCATGCACAAATATCACATTTATACATGTGCCTACAGAGGACAAAAACACACTGGTACACAAAATATAAATGCATTAAAACACATACAGTTAGAAAAACAATGATACGCATGTACACAAACTCATATAAAACTATACTCATAAGAAGCTTAGACAAATGTGCAAATATATGCATATAAATGACAAACATACACACATATATACACTTATACATACAGTCCTGAGCAAATATGAGTACATAGGTAAATACAGATAATATGAAACACAGACTGATACATGAAAATGTGGGTGCATAGGTGTTCATAAATACACAGAAACACATGTAAATGTGCTTCCCAACACACATAGAATTGCACAAGAATAAATATAAATATATAACAATGCATTTACAAGTAGACACACAAACATACTTAAACATAAATATACATCCACTAACCTACATTCACACAGAAATATAGACACAATCACATATAAATATATGTATAGACAGACAGAAAAACACAAATACAAAATACACAGTTGCACATATTGCCCACATTCATGCATACAACTAAAAAATATACACACATAGACACATAGATTTATAAACAAAAATAAATATAAACACAGTCATTGTAGTATAGATATACACATATATGTATGTGACACAGACACAGATATATACGTAAACACATAATACGGAAAACACATGCACACACATATACACATGTGCACGGACATACAAAAAAATCCACCACAGAGACATGCATACAAAAACCCACATGGATACACCAATATTCATATACACACAAAGACATACACTCATAAGAACCACAAATCATGTTTTATAAAATATAATAATCTTTTCCTTTTGATTCTTTGACAAATACAGTTAATAGAAAAGATACTTGTTTCCTAGAAATATCATTACAAATACTATTGACTTCAGTTTCAACAAAGCAATGTATCTTTCCACAAAGAAATTTGTCTTTCCACAATTCTGGAGAAAAGTCTAAAACCAGTTCGTCTTCGGATTTCGTTTCTCCTCAGACCTATCTTTCTCTTGCAGAGGAAATCATCTCTTAGTGTCTTGACAAGGTTTTGGGTTTGGCATGGCCATACTTGCTGTTGGTACTTCCTGCACCAGAAGACCTTCTCTTAAACTTAGTCTAACATTAATAATTCTACAAATGTCCTAACTCTAAATAAACCCACATGAGAACTACAGTTTTGACATAGGAATTTGTAACTTCAATTATGACTAAAAGAGCAACCTATTTCTACTACTGAATTCGATTTTTCCGAATGACTTTTCTTGAAATAATTTTTATTAAAGGATCTTTGACTTTCCCGGGAAACAGAAAAATATTTTATTTTATTCATATATTTTATTGTTAAGTTTTGTGTGTCTGTCTGTATGTTTGTTTGTGAGAGATGGTACACATGCCAGTTGTTCATGTGTAGCTCAAAAGATAACTGGAGATATTGGAGCTGATTCTATTCTTCTACGAAATGAATTTCAGGGATTTAATGTAGGCATTCAGGTTTGTCAGCAAGTGTCATTAACCATGGAAATCTCCCATATGGAATTTTTACTAAATATTTTACACAGTATAACACATGTAATATGTTTTCTTTATAGTCTATTACAATTCTTAATATATCTGATAGTCAACTACATGCTGTATATTTATTTTATATCAGTTTCAAAAACGACAATACAGTTTTGTAAAGTCATGGTAACAAAATGTTTAATTCAAATAACAGTGAGAGGATTATCATTACAATGACACATTCTAAATGTTCCATGCTAATAGTTATTTGGGAGTTGCGGTCTGCAAGAAGTAATTCTATTTGTAATACATATGTGTGCCCAGGATCTCAGCATCGTGGATACTCTTCATCATGCATGCCACACTATCTTTGTTCGTGGCATAGCAGCAGAAAAAAAAAGGTTCTAGACTTAAATATTATCATAAAAGCCACTTATTAAAATTTCTACTGCTGCTGATTAATTCTAAATAATTATTCATCATGACCAATGACAACATAAGAAAACTAACCTATTTTTTCAAGATATAAGATAATAAAAAACTATAAACTAAGAAATGTCTTTTATGGATAATTGAACATCCTTGTTTATTAAGAATTTACATGACTTCTTTAAGTTTTCTAGAACTTTCTCATTTGATTTTGATTTATTTTCTTATTTGGTTAGATCCAATCCTGGTTATGGCATGTTAACATGTAGAGCTTGGTTCAGAGGAAAGGGAATGCCCAGAAGTGCTATCAATGCCCTATGTGTTTTTTCCAGTGTTATTTATCCTAGGACTTTTATTTCAACACTCCTTGCTTTCGTATGCCTGTAAAGAACATATTAACAGAAGATCACCCTGACATCATCTTTATTATATTTTAATTCCCCTATTGTTTAACAAATTTATACAAACTTATATATAATATTTGTATGATTTTCCAAGCCATCATTTGGCTTTTGGTCAAAATACTCTCAAAATGTGTAATATCTATGATGAAAATTTCTAAAGAGAGTGGCTTCCCTCCTAAGTCTCAATAAATATCACTTTATTGCTAATAAAAATTTTATTATTTTATATAATAGAATGTTATTCATAATAAAATATCTTCTATATTAAATATTTAATAACTAAAGTGATCTTTTCTGCTTTCTAGAATTATACATTATTCTTACATTTAATGAGTGTTTGATGTGTAAAAATCCCTTAGTAAATATTTAATATGTATTTTGAAAAAGTATATATCCAAAAACAGTGCTATAATTCAGTTTTTTATGTAGAAGCTAGTATGGGAAGATTTTAATTTAAAACATATGAAAAGCACCTATAAGTCTGTTTTGAAAGTGATACAAATAGAAAACAAAACCAAAGTTTCTCAGCTATGTTACATAAACTACAGAAAACCATACGCTGAAACCATGTCTCATAAGACTGACAATACCAGAAATGCTGCTAAGTTTATTAATGCAATATAATATAGATCCATTATCTTAATTAGTGGTTTTTCACAATTTTGTACAGTATTTGTTTTCTCTTATTTAAAAGAAAGAGAGACTTGAGATTTATGCATTTTATTAAATTAAATGTCAAGCTTTATTACTGAGAAAAAAGTAGAGAGAATTAATTGTGAAGAAAGAGCACCCTTAAATAGTTGGTCCTGACATCAGCTTCTAATTTCTAACTCCTTATCACCTCTATGAAATGGATTCTGAAGAACAATGTTTTATTTACACAAACAAGCAGCAAGCAACTCATTTCTCTGTGCGCTTTAACTTCTCATCCTGACACAATAAATCTTTCCACTCCTTAGGGACTCGTTTTTCTCTTGGTCTACCTCATCCATGTCATTACACTTTCATATTCATGCCAGCCTCTTTAGAAGCTTTTTTTGTGGATGACATATTTATTATTTTTGCTGAGGAGAAGGTAAGAAGGATTAATATTCCACTGTATTTAAGATTCATGTAGTCCATTGCCAAAAACTGCCTAGAGGTGCAACTCAGCTTTTCAGCAAGCACTTACCATGAAGCTTGGACACCATAATATTCACATAAATATTTTTCCTGCAACATAATATCTACGGAAACTCATGAATTTAAAATTTGCTCAGCTATTCCTCCAAGGGACTGATGTTTTTGGTATTTATCTCTCTGACGTTCCTAGTAATCATATTTCACGGTTGGCGGAATAACCACCATGTTGCTCCATTACTATGTGGATTTCTACACGTTCCTGTGGCAATTCAGGAAAGTGTTTAAAACATCATTGACCCTATATTATATAATGGAATTTTCATGGATAATATTAAATTGATTGGAAAGTTCCCCCTGCTTTTTTTTAACACAATGATGTTGGCTACTAAACAAATAAGAAGTGAAAATATATCAAGACAAAAACTCAAAAGGCATAAATACCAAATAGAATTTGAAACATATATAGTGATATGCCTGAATTTACTCCAATAATAATTAATGAAAATCTATAGGTTTAACTTTTAAGGGTATATTTTATTATTCTAGTTCAGTTTTTTCTTGATCATTTATGTGAATGTGTATGTGTGTCAGGGGGTGTGTACATGTATATTGGACCCTACAGAGGTCCAATAATAAATAAATAAATAAATAAATAAATAAATAAATAAATAAATAAATAATAAGAACATTTGTTACTTTTGCAGACATCCTGTGTTTGGTCCCCAGTCTGCATATTATAATTTGCTGCAATTCCACTTCCAGGGTATCTAACTGTCTCTTCTGTCCTCAGAAGATACCATGTGCACACATTGTTCACAAAAGTAAATATAGATATTAACTCATACAAAGAATGAAAAACAAGTGATTGTTGAAAATAAGTTCCATTTACAATCCAATCTTCATTCCTAACAAGCCATCTATTATCTTGTGGTGGTCCTTATCAAAGCACTGATCTGATTTATTACATATTATATTACATATTTAAGTGTTATATTATCACACTCACAAATAAGTACAGTCTTGATGCCTTATGTCTATATGTTCATACTTTAAATTTAATTTAAATAAAAATTGCCTAAAAAGATATGACCTCTGCTTTGCTGCCTTCTCCTGCATAACACAGCGATGCACTTTGGATAGGGCAACCCATGAAAAACTAAAGAAATTATTTCACTGAACCCTACTTTTGAGACTCAATTTAATCGGAGTTATTAACAGGATCTCCAGGCAACTTCTGAACTGCTCAACCACTGAAGCCTATCTTCCTGAAATATTTGCTAACTGATTAGATATATTCAAGAAACAGTCACAAATAACCATGGCATATTTAGATGAAAAAAATTCTGCATCTTCCCTACTGAGGATGATTAGTATCTACAGGATAAGGGAAACAAGTACTGTTGGGATGCTCAGAAAGCAAAATCACAATCGCTATGGGAATCCTGCAGACCTACTATGTCATGTAGTCAAGAGGATGGATGCTCACAGTTGGAATGGACAAACCAGAGATGCCTGGCCTGTCACATACTAAAAGGTATTGCTTACTTCTTTTACACTCGGGTCGCTTTCTCTCTCCATTTATGTCAACACTGTCTGGTGGTTGAGCTAGCAAATTTGTAAGAGAACTTGAGCGACAATATAATTGACAGTTACAATCCCATTCTTTTCTTCCGAGTTTCTGCTTTGCTGAATAACTAGGCTCTAAATTTGCTAAATTAACTTGGGTGCAGTTACAATCTTTCATTTATGAATCAAGGAAAGAAGAGCATCATTCTGTGGTAGTTTGTGCCGCGCACCGCGCCCCCGTGTCTGCGCTCTGTGCGCTGGCACCCAGTTCCGAGCGCTGGCACCCAGTTCCGAGCTTCAGGCAAGGGGCTGGAGGTTAAAATACACAGACACACACAGACAGAGAGACAACGACACGGACCATCCTTGAATTCCCCAAGAATGCCCCCTTTATTGTGTTCAGGGGCAGATTATATAGAGATAGCCACGCCCCAGTCAAACCCACCAGAAACCACTCTCCTGCCATCAGGAACTCCTGAAGGTCTCGTGCTCAGAGCAGCTGTAGGCACTCAGATCAGGGGATTACAAGAAATTCAGGATCTGGGGGCTCACTGCTCCCAGCAAGTTTGGTCATTTTTAAGTGGTTGCAGAAAGTATGGCACATTAAACCAAGTAATTGTTCGAATAATGAACTCTAATCCTGCTTTCAAAGAAAAACACCATGGCCCTGCGATGGCACGTCTACTGTTGGCCTTTGGTACTGTTTCAGCCATACCATGTTTTAAAGCACATTTAACCCCAAATAAGTCTTACATTACTTGACAGAAAAATCCTTCCTCTCCTTTTACATACATAATAACTTCTCCACTAGTTTCGTCCTGTCATTCCATTATACGTGAAGGTTAAAGTTATGAGTTTGAGTCTCTGGAAGTGAAAAATATTTTCTTCATCCTCTGAGGTCTGCGAGTTAGATCAGCGAAGAAAGATCTTGAGTTAATGGTAAAAATAAATAAATAATGAGATAAGTTTTAATCAAGATGGATTTAAAGGCCTCTCAACATGACAATATTTAATAGAGGTTTCTCTCTGACTATATATCCAGGACCTCTCTTTTCTTGGAGAATTGTAAATCCCATCACTGACCCTTTAAATATAAATATTACCTTAGGCTCTTGTTAATTTTAAAAGGTAGATAAACCTTTCTCAAGGACCCATACACCACTTTTTCAAAGTGAAATCATCAAGAAAAGTACAATCCCCATGTCTGGAAGTCAGAATGCATAGGTGAAATGAGCATCAATTGCCAAGCCCAGTTGGCCTAACCAGGGATTCCCCCAGCACCTCTCTGTCACCTCATACTTGTTCGTAAAACGTCTTCGTCTGTTTCAGTGCTGTGCTATTCGGTCTTCTGCTGCAGGTGTAGTCAGTCAGAAGAAGATCCTCCTTTGATTTTTTTTTTTACCTGTCTGGGGAAATATTCCCTAGTCACTGATCATATTTGGATTCTGTTGTATCAACTATCTTTTCAGCATAGTTAGAATTATAAATGAAGATATTTCCTCTTGGTTATGCTACTGAAATGCAAAGTACGTGAGTATTAACCAACTAATTCGCAAAAACTTTTTTGAAACAGAAGCCTATACAATTTTAGTGGTACAGCAATGATAGGAATATTTGATTTTTAATAAGTATGCTTCATTTTAATGCTTTATTCAAAGATATCCTGGATGAATATTAATATTTCTCCAAAATAAAACTAAAAGTGATGAGGATCAAGAATCTGAGTAATCTTTAATTTCTTTAGTTTCAACCATTTATTAATATATAAATACTCTTTACTCCTCAAAGACATATTAAGAAAATCTATACCAGTGACTACATACTCCCAAAGAATCAATTACAGAGAAAAAGCTAAATTGGGCAGCCTGATATTCTCCAGTCTACTTTCTAAGTGTGTACTTTTTGCTCATCCTCTTTCTGGTCTTTTGTAACTAATTTTTTATTCCTATTCTTTACTATGATGGTGAAAATTCTTTACCTTTCAGGTAATTGATGCATATTTTAGCCTAGTGTTGGCCTCAATCATATACCCTGAATCTCCTTGCATCCCTAACCATGTTTCAGGAAAAAAATATCCTTGATCTTGCCTCACCACTTGACACCAATCTTTCCAATTTTGTCTTTCACAACAAAGGCTCTAATTGATATTTAAAATTGATATTTAACATTTTTTAAAAAGTTGGCTCTACAATTTCTCATCCTAAGGCTCTCAAGAGTCAAATGCAAAGCTGCCCTGTCATGGAATCTCAACCATTTGCCTGAAGTGATAATCTCTTATCTTCAATTATCCATGTAAAGAATATAAATTTCTTTCTTTTTGTTTTATTTTTTTGTTTTGTTTTGTTTTATTTTTTATATTTTTTTTAAAATATTTTTTTCATTATACATACCAATTCAAGTTCCCATTCCCTCTCCTCCTCCCATTCCCTCCACATACCGTCCCACCCTACCTCCATCCACTCCTCAGAGAGGGTAAGGCACATTGCTTTGGGGAAGGTGAAAGGTCCTCCCTACTCTATCTAGGCTGAGCAAGGTATACATCCAAAAAGAATAGGTTCCCAAAAGCCAGTACATGCAGTAGGTATAAATCCTGGTGTCATTGCCAGTGGCCCCTCAGTCTGCCCCAGCTATGCAACTGTCAACCACATTCAAAGGGACTAGTTTGGTCCTATGCTTGTTGCTTACCAGTCTGGTTGGAGTTGGTGAGCTCCCATTGGTTCAGGTAGACTGTTTCAGTGGGTGAACCCATCATCACCTTGACCTCTTTGCTCATATTCTCATTCCTCCCATGCTTCAACTGGATTTTGGGAATTCATTCCAGTGCTCCAGTGTGGGTCTCTGCCTCTGTTTCCATCAGTTGCTAGATGAAAGTTCTATGGTGATGTTTAAGATATTCATCAGTCTGACTACAGGGCAAGTCGAGATTGGGGCTCCTCTCCTCTTTTGCTGGGGATCTTAGCTGGGGTTAACCTTGTGGATTCCTGGGAATTTCTCTAGAGCCAGGTTTCTGCTAAATCTTATAATGGCTCCCTCTATCAAAATGTCTCTTTCCTTCCTTTCATTTCTGTCCTTCCCCTATCTTGACTTTTCCATTCCATCAAGTTCTCCTCACCCCTCCCCTTGTCCCCACCTCTTTCCTTTCCAACCTCCCTTCTCCCCCCACCCCCAAGTTTCCAGTTTTTTCAGGACATAAATTTATCATGCTTTCCATATGATATATGCACTCAATACTAAGACCTTATGGATAAATGTATTAAGAAGTGTTTATATAGTATTTTTTGGTTTTTTTTGAGACAGTATTTAATTGTCCTATTTTGGGGGCTATCAGTGATTTTCACCATGCATTTGTTTTATTTGACAGGCATCTATATGTCTTTTTTTCCTTAATTATATACCTGCTATTTTTTATTGAAAAAATTTCCACCTCCTCCCCACCCACCATTTCTCTCCCCCACCACTCCTCTCCCCCCATTCCTCGCCCCCCACACTCCTTTCTCCCTCCCTCTCCAGTCCAAAGAGCAGTCAGGGTTCTCTGCCATGTGGGAAGCCCATACATAATATGCCATGTTTATGTCTCTTCTGGTTTTCCCTTAATGGGTATAGTATTATATTGTCCTTTCATTATGGCCTTATAGTAATAATAGTTCCTATTAGAAGTGTTAGCCTTTTTTGATTGTAATATTTATTGTAATTACCCCTTATTATAAATGAAAAGCTCATTATTTTTTCAAATTTAGTTCTATTAACATTTGTCATTATATACAACTAGTAAAAAGAATTTATTTTTATTCTAAAATGGCCACTTGTCTGGAAATTCCTGCCAATATACAAGTGATTATAATGCAGCACAAAGTAATTAAATTAGTTATACATGTGGGGCCACAGCACAGGTGAGAAATTACAGCCATTCTGTGTTTTTCAAGTAAATTGTTCTGTGAGCTCACGGGAGCCTTTAACTGACACCTATCGAGCAAACAACTCCTTATTTTCAGTGTGCTATATGAAATACAAAAGCACAGAGAAAGGGTAATACTGCATTTTTATTTCCTAGAAGCAGCTTGTTCTAGACTTTTGGTATGTTCCTACCTATCATGTCTCCCAGATGGAGAGACAGAATTGGACTATACTATGTTTTATAGCTATTGTCTGAAAATGACAAAATTAACATTCATTAGGGGCAATTAAGAAAGTAAACAAAACATTCAGAGAAACAAATATTTTTGAAGTAAGAATTATTAGATTCTCATACTCTTGGTTGTAGGAAGAGATTTTCTGGTCCAACCTGATAGAGTGATGTTATGTATCTGAACCTTGTGGTTGCATTGTGGTTGCTGGCAGAAATTCTTAGCTGAGAGTAGATCCCCAAGCAGAAGACTAGGTCGGCTTGCAGAATAATCTGTGCAAAGTGATGTGATCATAGAAGAAAACTTCAGGCCTACTTGTACCTGAAGTTGTGTCATTAAAGCCCATCATAGGAACATATGCCCAGACAGATGCTGAATACCTCCTAAATGTAGTACTTTAGAAAAATAAAGTTCAATTGCAGTTCTGTAAACTTATATATTTTGCTTAACAAAACATTTCAGTCTATGCTAAAAAGCAGATACTGAATTAATTCATGAAGTAGAAAAATGAGAATAAATAAGCTAGTTGAGGAGATATCAGGAGGCTTGTGGTGGTAGTATTATAGATAGCTATCTATGCTTCAAATGATGCTATGGTGAGCAGTCTGTATTTTCTGTGACTCTGAATAAATGAGAAACACCCCCCCAACTGGTCTCTCCATTAAAGGCACCCTCTTTAGACACACAGTTTCCAGCTTAGACAAGGCCCTTTTCCACATGAAAGCTTACAGTCCTCCAAGCCAGTGAAAATAGCACAGCAGCTGTGATGCAGGATGCTGAAGAATCCAGCAGTGTCCTAGCCCAGGGTGGAATTGGCTAAAGATTGTGCTATGGAAGCTGCTTGTTTGTTCTGCTCAGCATTAACAAACAGAACACTGAGGCTTTCCCTCAAGCCCTTTACTTTGAACTAGTGATTTAGAGTCCCAGTTGACAATTTTTCTTTTTTGGAGTAACATAATTTTTCACAGGAATTTTTAAACCTTTCAGCTAATTATTTTGGTATGAGAAAAAACCATCATTAAAAAGTAACCTTGTCATAAATTCTGTCGGCTTATTATTATAGTCGTTGATATATTTTTGCTGAAAAATATTAAAAATGGCACCAGCGGCCAGAAAATCCAAGGTAACAAAATTTAAAATGCTTCAATAATTATATATATATATATATATATATATATATATATATATATTCATACATATACATATATGCCCTTCCTACACAGGAAAATAATCACCCAATTTTGAAATAATATTATTGTCCTCAGGAAAAAGTTTTTATTAAAAGCCTCTAAAGCCTCTATATGTTTTCAAATATTGTAATACATAATTAATTTACAATATTAGAATATCTATAAATAAAAATATGATTATGGCAAAAATCCAAAAGTTATTTAAAACTAAACATAATTTTAAGTAGTTGTAGACATAAAATAAATATCAATGAGCCCATATTAATTTAAGTACATAGCTGAATGCAGAAACAAAATGAGAGAAGCTTTAGACATCCAAATAAAAGTACACCCAATAAGTAACGAGAACACACGTCTAGGTCCTTACTACATTCTTCCCAGGCTGCCATTATTTCCAAGGATGTTTGAATGAGGTGAGAAAATCTACTCTTTTTCAGGTTACATCATTTCACGGTCCTCAGTTCCTGAATGGAATTTAAAGGAGAACCAACCAACACCACAGCGGCTCTCTCACCCTTCTCTCTCCAATCCTTCACCATCCTGAAAAAAAAAACTTCCTTTCTTAGGTTGCTCTTGTCAGGCATTTTGAAGCATGAATGAGAAAAGACTGCTACGTGTGCATGTATAGTACTGCTATGAATATTATTAAAAGTAAATGGACTTTATTTTCTTGCTCTAATCATTTCAACTTTGACTAGGTCTTTGTCTATCTGTGATCCTAAGCATTTTCCTTTATTAATCTAATATTTTGTTAACAATTTAAAATTGTTGGCAGTCATCCAAGGATCTGGTTCCTTTTACTATCAAATACTAAACTTCAGATGTTTCTGTGTGTTCATTGCTCTTGAACTTCCCAGTCATTTTGCCAAACAATTTATATTATATATTAACATACAACAATAAGTCAATGGTTGAGCCAAGACTGAAAGAATTATTTATGTGAGAAGAAATAATAATGCTTTGTGAATAGAGAATTTAAGACAGAAAGGGAAGGTAAATCATTTTGTGCAGTATATTAAATGATTTTATTGATGAATGAGAGCTATAATATCAGTGAACTATAAGGCCACATATGTAGAACACAGACAGATAGGAATTATGCTAGTTTTAAAGTTTTGTGGAGGGTACTCCTCCAAGATACATGACCTCAATAGCTCCACCTAATTGTTGATAAAATTTCACACATGCCAAAAAAATGTGAAAAAGGATTTCAGGGTTCCTGTTCCACCAAAGGCATTCTGCATGACATAGAAGAAAGATATTGACAAACTGCTAATATATGTGAAACAGTCTTTCAAAGTTCCTGCTTCCTGGAAAAGTTTGTCAGATACTATGGGCCTGTAGGCTGAAGACAGAAGCCCCAACATTACAGAAACACTTTGGGTGACTGTCCAGGAACTGAGATGTCTCTGTCAGTCCTAGAGTTTTGTAAGTTGCTTACAATGCGCTGTTTATTTAGCTAATGTAATATCTCTTTGGTTGCCGTGCCCCCGTGTCTGCACTGGGTGTGCTATTACACTGTTCGCGAGCTTCTGGCAAGGGAGCTGGAGGTTAAAATACACAAACACACACAGACAGAGAGACAGCAATGCGGGTCATCCTTGAATTCCCCAAGAATGCCCCCTTTATTGTGTTCAGGGGCAGAGTATATAGAGATAGCCACACCCCAGCCAATCCCACCAGAAACCACTCTCCTGCCATCAGGAACTCCTGAAGGTTTTGTGCTCAGAGCAGCTGTAGGCACTCAGATCAGGGAATTACAAGAAATTCAGGATCTGGTCTCACTGCTCCCAACATTTGGTGTTTTTATTTGAATTGAAGACAGAGAGTTATAGTTTTCCTCAGTTATGATGAAGGATAAATTAGGTATGACACTTTAGACTTATAAAGATAAAACAGATGATAAAATATTTTCTTTAATTTTTCCAGATATGACTAAATATTGTAAGTATAATTCTTGCTTGATACTGGTTTTGTTATATCAAATTTTACTATGTTAAAGTTCAAACCTTCCTTTTATTTAGACAGAAAAGGAGGGATGATTCCCCCATGTATATTATGAATATGTTTTATTGCCATTGGTAAATAAAGAAGCTGCTTTAGCCTATGGAAGGGCATAACAAAACCAGATGGGAAATATGAACATAGATAAAGAAACATGTAAGTGGAGTCAAGGAGATGCCATGTAGCTACCAAATAAAGGTGCCAAACCATACTAGTAAGTCACAGCCTCATGGTGATACACAAATTAATAGAAACTGATTCATTTAAGATATAAGAACTAAGTTGGAATATGCCTGAATCATTGGTCTGTCTTGTAATTAATATAGCCTTTGTGGCCAGGAAACATAGGTGCGTTCTCCATTTTATATTCAAACATGAATCTATGAGATCATACCTATCTAAACCACCACAATAGCTATATATAAAACTCAAATAAATCAAAAATATAAAAGAAAAATTTAGGTGCTGGAGAGATGGCTCTGAGGTTAAGAGCATTGCCTGCCCTACCAAAGGTCCTAAGTTCAATTCCCAGCACCATATGGTGGCTCACAACCATTTATAATGGCGTCTGGTGCCCTCTTCTGGCCTGCAGGCATACACACAGACAGAATATTGTATACATAATAAATAAATATTTTTTTAAAAAAGAAAAATTTAGTGAAGGACATAAAACAAAACAAATCCAAAAAGAAACAACTTTAATAATTAGAAGAAATTGATGAGCTATATGGAGAACAAATAAGGACAACCACAAAAGATATCAAGGCTATGAATATTCAAGCTTTGGAACACATATCTAATACAGAAGGATTCTGAAAAGAAATATGAATCAGAAAGGGAAATTTAGAGATTACCCAACATAAATATATCTGCCAGGTCTAGTTCCAGTGGGTCTGGGTTGCAGCAGGGTCTTTTTCGAGCTTGAATATGTTCATTATCAAGGAAGTGGAACAAAAATCTTATTTCTACACTAAGAGTATAGAAATGGGGCAGTGTGGTAGAACTAGGATTGAACAAAGGTTATTCAGAGGTGAAAAGGATTCAGATATAATAAAGAACTCGGTTTGAAATTATTTTCTGAGATAGCAAGATTATTTTAATGCAACAGACAGATAAAACTAGATATGACGAGACAATGAGGAGAGGATCTCAGGGATCAGTGCTGGAGACAGACATACAGCATATCAGGACTCTAAGGAAAGCAATCAGGGCTCTGAAGCACTAATACGAGTTACTTCTTATAGATTTCCAAGGGTGGAGTAGGTTTTACAGTATAAGCCTTATGGCAGTTATATTTTAACATTATATTTCTACAGAAGTAAGACAGCAATTATTAGATTATTAGACATAAGAGATAAGTTAGTAAATAGATCAGAGCTCATCCTGAATTATCTGAAACATTTATACTGACCATCTGGTAGTCATCACTGAAGACATTTCCTTGGTACACATTGTGGATAGCAGCAGCCGCTCAGCAGGCAAACTGGGACTTGGTTTGAAGTCCAACACCATTTGGTTAAAAAATTTTTTGAATACTGTATCATTGATAAAGATATGATTTAATACATACAAAACCTAAGGACACAGTGTTAAATAAAAAATAAAAACAAAAGCCACTATCATATACTTACCTTTGAATTTTTTAGGCACTTTGTGAGTTGAGTTATTTAACCCAAATCTTCTTCCTGTTACAATATAAGGACTGTTTCAACAAATTTCAAAATATGGTTAGCTATCAAGAAATAATTTTATTACTTACCCCAAGCTGGTATTAGCTCCCTAATAATGGGAATACAGTTATGAGTCACTAGACATGTGTAAGTAGCTAATTTGATTGGTGCTACTATGTAGTCAATAGTGCACAGGTACACTCTTAGGTAATCTTTCTAATAATTGTGCAAAGTAACTAACTGTCATCATTGAAACTATACCCAGTAACTAAGGAAAGCAGATGCAGTAACCCACTGCCAAGCAGTGGTTGAGCTGCTGGAGTTCAGTTGCAGAGAGCGAGGAAGGATCATATAAAAAGGGGGATCAAAAACACAATGGGGAAAAGTGCAAAGACAGCAGACCCTAGGGAGTGGAAGCCCACACACTATGCACTGACAGCTGGGAAACTTGTATGGGACCAGACTAGACACTCTTAAGGTGGGTGACAGTTGTGTGGCTTGATCTGTTGGTAGGTCACACCAGGATTTTCACAGGTGCATGAACTGGCCTTTTGGAGGCCATTTCCTATAGTGGGATAACTTTTTCAGTCTTGATAGGAGGGACTTGTTCCTGCCTCAAGTTGGTGTTTCCGTCCTTGTTGACTCACCAAAGAAGGCCTCTGATGAATGGATAAGGGATAGGAAGGGAATGAGGTGGGGGTATGGGAGAAGAGGAGGGAAACTGGGGTTGGTATGCAAAGTAAGAAGTATTTTTTTTAAAAAAAATGAAAAACAAACAAAAAAGAATATAATGTTTGAACCCAAACACTGTTCAGACAACAAATATTTGCCTTTCACTCTGAGAAATTCCTATAGGAATCCTATTGAGATGTGTCTGAATCCAGATCAAACACATCCTGGGATCTCTCCCTGTAAGTATACGTTTTGAAAGGGACATTGTTTTTCCTCACAGCCTGTTCCCCAGTCCCTCCCTTACCTGTAGCCTGGGAGTCATTTCTGACAGCATGCTGGTACTAGGAAGCCTCCTTGAGACTAAGACACATGTAAGAAGAGACTCCTATTTCTGCTACATGATTACATGGCCGCTGATTCTTAACTGTAGAGCCTCTGCCTTTCTGTCTGTCTCTGATGCTGATATCTAAACTCTCTTCGGAAACTCCACTACAATGTTGCTTCTCTGTCTTTCTTACAATAGTATTAATAACTTTTGTAACAAACTCTTAATCTGCCATGACCTACGGGTATCATCTCTTTCTCAATGTCCATCTGAAACTTATCTTCATTTTTTAATTGGGTAAATAAGGTCAGAACTTTCATAACCACAAGGTCAAATTATAAAAAAGCAACAAATATTTGAGTCTGTTTCTGGTAAATTCCATGCTATCACCTGGAAAACATGTAGCTTTCATGGTTTGTCAAATACTGATTTATACACACCTAGGTTTTACTTTCCTGTCTATTAGAAATTCATGGACTCTATTAATCAATTGAGTAGTTAAAATCAGGAATCAGGAAGGTCATATTTTATAAGTCTATGGCAGGCTGTGAAGATGTATCTGTATTGTAATGAGTGGCTGGCATCTGATTTCATACAATCTAGTTTCTTTCTTTCAAAAAACAAAATAAAGAAAAAAGCTGATAGTTTTGCAAACTCGTATGAGTGAAAAGAACAGATTGGACCTATCACTTTGAGTGGCATTTAGAATTGTTCAGTGGAGCCTGGAATGAAATTCAAGTGTCTCATTTAATGAAGGACCTACAATATCATATTTAATCATACATTTTATACAGATAGGTGCAGACTAGACAAAAAGTAAGCATATCTTAATTTATAGCCATCCGTCAGTACAGAAAACTAAGCCTAAAGTGTTAAATTGTTTCTGTATGTGAACTTTTTGAATTTTAAGTGGACTTCTTGGGCTTGTCTTTCACTGTACAGCTGAGACTGGCATTGGGTACTTAAAAAAAAAAAAGAACAAGCTTTGAGAAAAGATAATCTCAGCTAAAAGTAGAGTGGAGAATTTTGCAGAGTGGCATTTTGAACTTAAATCTGTGAATTTGTCTGCCAGAAATTCAAATTAACTGTGCTATTTTGTCCAACTAGAAGTTTTAGCCTCTGTTTACAAAAAAAAAAAAAGCACACATCCAAGTTTGAAGCATGGAATGAACTAAACTAGATGAAACAAGGAACAAAGCATAGATATTTTAAAACCATATATTGCATGAAAGAAAATTAATTTTAGACTGTTTAAAATTTCTGAAATTAGAAAGCTACCAATTAGTTCAAATTGTAAGAAATTTATAAATATTTTACCAGAAATTTATAAAATGGAAAGCTTCTTCTCTGAATTTATAAAGGCCACTAATGAATGAGATAATCCTTGTTTCTGGTGTTTTGACATTCTACGTGTTATTGAAGATGTCTGATTAATGTGCTAAGTGTGTGACAGCTTTGACTATGGGTCATGTTATTTGATGTGTATAGTGAAGGTAGACTAAATATTTTTTAACATTTTTTTATTGATTTTATTGAACTATACATTTTTCTCTGCTCTATTTTAAGTATTATAAACATATATATCTTCAACAATGTCTAATAACCCTGTAAAATAAGTAGTATTACCTATCCAATTAATATATTAGGGACTGCAATGAGGTTAACACTATCTCAATCTGGAACCTATGGATTCAATGACTAGGCCATCTGCCTATGAACATCACTTGATTCTTGATAAACTGTTCAATCCCTAAAGGATTTGAGCTATGAGGAAAACAAAACCAACTGGTAGATGCAGGAAAAACTTGCATATTTGTGGAGACTGAATTTTTCTCAAATATTAAGGTGCTTTCATATTAAAATGAAATTTTGTCCCAGAATAGTATTTGTGTATAGACAAGATACATTGTATGATATATCCTTATGCACAGTGGTAACAAGTTAACATTTGTATTTACTAAAACATTTTCAGTTGTCATGATATTAGGAAATGATAAAGGCCTTTCCCTTGTCAACAAGTCCATCCTAACTGGTAAGTAATAAAGTAATATAACATGTAATATCACTAAGCTATCATATTTTTAGGAAAGAGATAGTCAGAATTATAATTCCACTTAGCAATAAAATTTTTTTAGAACAAATTGCATTTCATACTGCTGTGAATACCAAGATTATATCTTCAGTACTTTGGGGGGGGGCATTTTTGTTCCTTGAACACTCACTAAATGATCTAATCTAGTGACATAACCAATAGTATTATGATAATTATATACTAATATTCAAAATATAATTTAGGTGTATTCCTGAATCCTAATTTATTTAAAAAAATGATAAATAATAGGCTCATGATCAACAGCATCACTGAATTTCATCTTCCCTCCAACATCCTCCTTATACACTTCTTGTCTCCATCCTTGGTGCTTCTAACCCACCCTATAGTAAATAAAGACCTTAATATCAAAAGATGTGATGGTATAGGTTCTGGGCTCTATTCTTCCTTTCTTTCTCTCTGCTTCCTTCCATTTGTTTCTGCTCTTCCGCATTCCAATGCATGGCTGACTCAGCTTGAATACATGTGAGAGCCCATAGAAGAGACAAGAAGAGAGGGAATGACTTCTTCAACCTGGGAAACTAAACTAAGGACAGAAAGTGATGAATGGGGACGCCTGTGGCTTTGTGTGGGGCAAAGGAAAGGATATAGGACACCCTATAAAGGGGATCCTCCAGCCTCATACTCCCCTCATTGGGAAACTTCAGTGCTTGGTTTTTGTACTTCTGACACCGATTACATGACCACACTGGGACCACATCCTTCAGCATCATCACAGAGCATGTTGTTCTGGAGACAGATGTGGTCTAAGTGTGGTTCTCTCTCACATGATTCCTCATACTTCTGTGATTTCTCTGGCTGGCCTACATCTGGGTTTCTGCTTTGCAAAAAGCCCAAGGGCTCTTGTCATCCGCTTCTGTAGCAGGGCTGCAGTTCATACATGTACTTGAAGTTGATCTCTAAGGACTCAAAGTGGCAGATGTTTGTCTAGCTGAACGCCTTTCCAAAAAAAAAAAAAAATCCAGGGTGAATCCCATATCTTCCAGGGTTTACTCCAAGGTTATCCCCTTCTGATTCAGAAGCTCGGCAAACTGCTCTAGTTTTGTCTTATGGAATTTTACATGCTGGGACTCCTCTGGACTTTGACTATCTCTCCTTCTCCACCTTCACAGTGTCTTGGTGGAGACACAAGTGCCCAGGGTAGACGACCTCAGAAAACTCTCCACTCCAGCTTCTAACAGGACCTCAGTGTATAAGGTCCCTAGGCTAACTGGCTGCATCAGGGTCACTCTAATCTGAGGTCTAACTTATACCATACTTCCACAAAACTTATGTGGCTAAGGACATGTGTAAAGTTATATGTCATTTGTATTTTAATAAATAAACTTTGCCTGAAGATCTGAGAGTAAAACAACCCCACTGATCAGTTTTACAGATCAGGCAGTGGTGACACACACCTTTAATCTTAGTATCCATGCTAGTTTGCCATAGATATGGGGTGGTTGTGGTGCACACTTTTAATCCCAGTCCTGAAGAGGAATATAAAATGGGAGGAGACAGCTCTCACACTCAATCTCACTCTGAGATATCTGGAGGCAGTATCACCATTTCGGACTGATGTAGAGGTAAGAGCCAATGGCTGGCTATTTTGCTTTTATGACCTTCAGGTTGAACCCCAATTTCTGTCTCTGTTTTTTTTATTAATTATGCTATTCATGTGGAGGTCTCCCACATCTCTGAGACCGACCCAACCCTTAGCCAACTTTTCAGATCACTCAGAAGACCCTGTAAATTTAGTAAGGACCCATGGAAGGAGAACTCAACTAGAGACTCTAAATATGCATTTTATTGTGAGACATGGTCTGAATACAAGTACTGAATGGTCTGAAACTCCCTCTGAAAACCAAGCTAGTGTTGATCTCCCAGATCCATATGCTTTGTCTCCTGAGTGTTGGGAGAAATTAAAGACAAAAATCTGTGTCTTAAACACCAATTCCTGTAATGAAGATTAATGAATTTATGTGCAGTGTATAATTCTATTTGAAAACATATAGAAAATCCCAAATAAATACAAGCATAGTTAATGTATTTACCATATTTTTTCTTGTTTGTTTTACTTCTTTCCTAGACTTTTCCATTTCTTTTCTGGAAAATGTCTTCTCAGTGTACTTAATCCTAGTCTAGACAAAAATTACAAGAGAGTTTACGATTTCTGTTAGAGTTTCCTGACCCAACACACACGCAAAGCATGTGCATGCGCAATCTAAAATATATCCGGTTTCACCCAAGTGTAATATTTAGAAATGATTCTCCAAATGTTTTCAGAATCTCTTCTCTGTAACAGATTTTGTTCGTTGTCCTAGCAGCCTGACATTTTTATAAAACTGGTTTCCCTGTTTCTGCTCTTCCCTCCATAAACACCTCTTTCAAGTAGTTTGTATTTTTTTAATGATTTCCAAGCATGTCAGATTTTGCTACTCTATTCAATTTTTTTCAGCTCTTTTCTTATAATACCAAAGTTGTGTAATGTGCCATTTTGTGTAATTCCTTCACTACTTAGATATTTATTGAAAGTGTAATGTCTGTATTTATTAGAATCTCGCAACGTGTGCTTAGTATATCCACTGTCAGTGGTTGTTACTGCTTGTTGACTCTGTTTGCAGACAAAGGTAAAAATGTTGTATAGATTTTTGCCACACATGCACTTATGAACCCTAGTGAATTACTCCACTGAGAATTGCATGCACCTATTGCAACAGAACGTAAAAGGGGAGGTTTATGTATGTCACCAATCACTCTTGAAAACCGTGGCATTGAATAGACATATCTAATAGCAGAGAATATTAACTCAGAGAGATTTCTATATCAAGGAGTAAGAGAGGCTACTTTCTAGAGCAACACTGTTAAAATAACTGAATAATTGTACTAATGTGTCAGTATTGATTGCAGCTTAGAAAACATGACATTGTTAATATGCAATATAATGACATCTTTTTAACTATAGTTTTAATTTTCTTAGTCATTTATTGTATATGGAGTACATATATCCCATCCAATACTCCAATACTCTATATTTTATCTACAGTTCTCCATCCCATTATTCCCCTTTGTTCCACTAGTCAATTTTATTCTACCTTCATTTATTAAATGCACACCTGATTTCTTTATGATATAATATCTAGGAACCACAAATTAGAGAAATCAAATGGTAGGGTTTTATGAGTAAGACTGGCTTACTTCTCTTAATTAAAATTATGCCTATTTTTACATTTTCTCACAAAAAACTTGATATAAATCTCTGTAAGAGAAGAGAATTTCATTGTTTATATATGTTTGTAACATGAGGGCCTGCTTGTTGGGGTTTCTGTTTTGCCTGGTTTCTGTCATCCCACCAGGTCCCACAGCCATTTAGCCCCAAAGAAATCACACAGAGGAATACATTAATGATAAACTGATTGACCCATTAGCTCAGGCTTCTTAGTATCTCAATCCCTTCTTATTAACCATCCTTTCTGGGTCTATGGATTGTAGTTTTATTATCCTTTACTTTAAATATAATATCCACTTACAAGTGAATACATACCACGTTTGAGTTCCAGGGTCTGAGTTGCTTGATTCAGGATGATTTTCTTTCAAGTTTTACCCATTTACCTTCAATTTTCTTAGTGTCTTGTTTTTAACAACTAAGTAATACTGCATTTTATAAATGTACCACGTTTTACTTATCCATTCTTCCTTAGAGAGACATCAAGATTGTGTTTTGCTTCTGGCTATTACAAATAAAGCTGCTATGAACATGGTTGAGCAAATGATACTACATTTTAAGGAATTTCAAATCCAATGTCTATTAATTATTTGAGCTAAATGTTAAAATATAATTATTATGCATATATATTAAGCTAGTTCACAGGACTATTGATAAAGATAATTCTTTAAATTATACAAATATGTAAAAATATAAAAGCAATAACTTTTTTCAAAATAAACTGTTGTATTAAAGAAAAAGAAAGTTGTGTGAAGTAGTAAACTCATTTTCATAGAAGTAGAACATTCAGGCTGTTTCATTTGTGAATAAAGTTAAAGGTACTCTTTCCATAGCGATCAAACAAATTTTCATTTCTATGCAGAAAATAATCAAACAACAATGTCATATATATATTGGTAGGATATTCCAAATGTTACCTCTTCAAATATCTCACTCTGAAGATATTTTCTTCAAGGCGAAGACACCACTCAGTGTAATACAGATACTGAATTTCTCCTGCAAATGCTGTAAGGATATTCATGTCATCCTTGAGCTTAATCAGAGTGTTTTGATTTTTATTCCTGAGTATATATTTTTGTGATTACAATATAATTACAGCATTCCTCCCATTTCTTATATTTCTGAAAGACTTCCTATATGCCCTTCTTGTTTCTTTCAAATTATACCCTCCTGATAGATTTTTTTTTATAATTTGTTATCTACATTTTCACCTAGATGTTATTAATGCATTGTCTCAATTAGGGTTCCTATTGCTGTGATGAAACACCATGACCAAAAATCAAGTTAGGGAGGAAAGGGTTTATTTGGCTTACAGGTCAGCATTGCTAGTCATCATAGAAAGAAGTCAGGGCAGGAAACAGGAGGAAAGACCTTATCCAGAGGATAAGGAGGGGGGCTGCTTACTGGCTTACTTCTTATAGCTTGCTCATTCCACCTTCTTATAGATTCCAGGAACAGTAGTAGCCCAGGGACAGAGCCACCCATCCATGGGCTGGACCCTCGCCCAAGAGAAAATGCCTTATAGTTGCATCTCAAAGAGGCATTTCCTCAGCTGTAGCACATTTCTCTGATTACTCTAGTTTCTATTAAGGTGACACCACACACAAAAACACCCAGTACAATTGACCCCTTGTCAACTCAACACAGAAACAATCACAATTAAGCTATAACCCATACTTTCTTATTCATCTACAATATTAAAAAAAACTTAAAAAAACTCACAGTTTTTACAAATTCAAACACACTAAAATTTTAGTTCCTTTATAATAGCCAGTCTCTTCCCAGAAACTTTCACTTCAGTGATTGTAGTAATAAGGGTGGCGGGGCTGCGTCCCCAGCAACCCAGCCGCCTGGCTAGCTTATGCCCTAAAATAACAACACACAAATTGTATCCATTTAAACACTGCTTGGCCCTTTAGCTCTAGCCCTTACTGGCTAATTCTGATATCATGATCAACCCATCTCTAATAATCTGTGAGCACCGGTCTTACCGGGAAGATTCTAGCCTACGTCCATCCTGGGTCGGAGCTTCATTGCGTGTGTCTGCCTGGGAGCAGGGCATGGTGTCTCTCTGAGGCATCTGCTCCCGAGAGGAGAGCTGTGGAGTCTGAGCTCACTTCCTCTTCCTCCCAGCGTTCTGTTCTGTTTACTCCTCCCACCTATCTTCTAACCAATGAGGGCCAAGCAGTTTCTTTTTATTTAACCAATGACCTTCCTCCATCAAGTGATACTGGTCTCTTCTTAATGACTGTTAATTTATTAGCTCCAGTGAATATCATCAAGTACCCCAGCAAAGAAAATCTTTGTTTTCCTAATTCCTGCATCTTTTAATCACAGCTGAATCTCCAACCCTCGCTAATCAGAGCAGCAGGGTCTTAATTCCAATTAACAAATGGCCCTGATAGAGTCTTTAAATCTCCCCCTGAAGCATTGAAAGCTAGGCCTCTACCCTCTGCACTGCTATCAATATTCTTATCTTCCAAGCTCCTATAGAACATCCCACTGAGGTTTCAACACTCAATGGCTTTTATAGTCCAAATTCTAATGTCTTTCCACAATCTTTCCCAAAACATAGTCAGGTCTATCAAAGCAATACCCCACTTCTGCTGCCAATTTTTCTTACTTTGGGTTTATAATGCTACAACAAAACTGTATGCCCCAAATCCAAGTTGGGGAGAAAAAAGTTTATTAGGATTACAGTTCAGTACTGTGTTCATCAATGAAATAAATCAGGAAAAGAAATCAAAAAGGGAAGGATTCTGGAGGCAGGAGTTTGATGCAGAGGACATGGAGGGGAACTGCTAACTGGCTTGAATCCAATGGCTTGCTCACCCTGAGCTACAGAACCCAGGACCAGTAGCCTTAGGATGATACCATGCATCATTGCTGAGCCATCCCACATTGCCCGCTCAAGGAGGCATTTCTCCAGCTGAGGCTCCTTCTTCTGATGACTCCAGCATATGTTAAGTTGACACACAATACCACTCAGTACATGCATACTCATACACAACACAGACACAGACACACACACACACACATTCCTAAATATGAACAGCACACCACTTCAATCACGGAAACAGAATATCCAAATACTTATACCCATCATTGCAGGATTTTCATTGGTTCATGTATCTTATCGGACAGAGGACTGAACTATACAATGTATACAAAGAACTCAAGAAATTGGTCATCAAAAGAACAAATAATCCATTTTTAAAATGATGTACAGACCCAAGCAGAGAACTCTGAATATATAAATCTAAAATGGCTGAAAAATACTTAAGGAAATGCTCAACATTCATAGCCATCATAGAAATAGAAATCAAAACTTCAAGACCCAGCAATACCACTTTTAGGTATATACCTAAAGACTGAAGAATGGATAAAACAGGTGTGGTTTGTTTACACAGTGGAAAAAAATAATGACATCTTCAAATTTGTGGGCAAAAGGATGGATCTAGAAAACATCATACTGAGTGAGGTAACCCAGACCCAGAATGACAAATATCCCATGTACTCACTCATAAGTGGCTTTTAGATATAAAGCAAAAAACAATTCATTCTAGAATTGACAATCCTAGAGAACCTAGATAACAAACAGGGCCCTAAGAGAGATGCATTGATCTAATCTACATGGAAGTAGAAAAATCCAAGACCTCCTAAGTAAATTGGGAGTGTGGTGATCAGGAAAGAGGGTAGAAAGGGATGTGTAGGAAGAGAGGGAAGGAAATAAAAATATATAGGTCAATAAAAGCAATTAAATAATACAACGAATGACTGTGACTGAAGAAAAGAACAAAGCTAAGGAAGGATTGTGTACATCATCGTCATTTTTCCATCTTAAAATGAGATTCCCAATGATAAGAAACGGGAAGTAAAGAATGAAACTGCATGTCAACCTTTTGAGTGTATCAATATATGTAACTGATTTATGAGCTATTACTTAGTATAGATGGAAATTGAAGCTTTTCTACCATGTGATGCCTGCTAGCAGACATTGCTGAACTTGAAAATATCATATGAAATCCATATCTTTAAAATTAATTTTTACATGGTGGAGATGCAACATAATAGTAACACATTTGCCCAGAATGTGTAGTTCCATTGTAATTCCCAACACATTAGAACTAACTAAATAAAATCAATGGAGTTATTCCCTACATACATAAATCCAAAAATATATAAATGAACTTGAAAATATAATTTATCAAAATCAACTTAAAACTTTAAAAAAAATTCTGATGCACTTAGAAGTATTTAGAAGGATGCCTACATTTATACAATTTTATTTGGATGTACAATAGTAATTAGCTATTTAACATTTTTGGATTCGTTTGAAATTATGTTTAATCCAGTTGAATTGAAATTGTAATATTACTAAAATGGTCAGTTCTAATATGTTTAAATTATTCATATTCTAAATACCAATGTCCTTGTTCTATAGCACATTGTCACAGAAGATATTGGTCAGTGAAAATTATTTTCTGAATATTGAAGATTGTGTTATAGGAACTACAAATAAAATTATCATGACTAATATGCTTAATGGTAATTCTGCAGATGCCCATTATAAATTTCCCCTCATGCTATTAATCACCTGAAACCTATTACCATTCCCACAGACATGATCATCAAGTATAATAATGTTCTTAATTGTCTAATTTTATTGGTTTTTGAAAGCCGAGTTTGGAACCATTCTCAGGTCAAACAAAGCATTCTCACAGTAGCTCTGGCAAGGTGCAGCAAGTTATAAAACAACAAAACTCTGAAAACTTCACAAATAGGCCTCCTGAGTGTGCACACAGTGATATAAATGATATTAGATACACCAACAGTGATACACCTCAGAAGATAAACTAGTACCTAAACCAATACAAATACAGAAATTTAATATTTTCTTTCCTATATCACAACTAAAATAGCTCACTCTATTTATATACATTTACATAAATACATACAAAACTGATAATAATTTGGCCATGATAAAGTTCTTAGAGAGATCAGGGATACAAGGAATGCATCTAAACATAATAAAAGCAATATACAGCAGAATGAGAGCCAACATCAAATTAAATGAAGAGAAACTAAAAGCAATTCCATAAAAATCAGGAACAAGACCAGGCTGTCCACTCTCTCCATATCTATTCATCATTGTTCTTGAAGTTCCAACTAGCATCATAAGACAACAAAAGGAGATTAGCTATAAGTAAAGGATAACCAGGCTACAATCCTCAGTCAGAAAAGCTAGGTAACGAGGAGGACTCACAGATGCAAAGATTTGCCTGGGAAGGGGACTTAGAAGAGATCTTGGTAAAATTGGGTAGGGTGGCTGGTGGGGAGTGGGGGGAGTGTGAACATGAAAGATTGGTTTAGGCATTTGTTGTATGGGAAGGATGGAAAGAATAATGAGATACCTTGATGGGGGGGCATTTGGAATTAGGGAGAAACCTGGTGCCTTGGAAACTCCCAGGACTCCTAAAGGATAACCACAGCTATGGTTCCTAGTAATAGGAAGAGGGTCCCTGAACTGTTTCTCCTCTAATCAGATTGGTGACTATCCTAATTGTCCTAAGAGAGCATTAATCCAGTAAATGATGGAAGGAGATGCAGAGATCCATTGGGACAAACTCCGGAAACCCTGTTGAAGTGAGAGAGGCAGGATAGTAAGAGCCAGGCATTGGAGATAGGGGGTGAAGTCAAAGTCATGGCACTGGACCCCACAGAGACAGCTGACCTGAGCTTGAGGGAGCTTATTTACTCTATATCCACAGATAGGAAACCTCAATGGGACTGACCTAGATACTCTGCATGTGCGTAACAGCTGTGTAGCTTGGTATGTTTGTAGGGCTCCTCACAGTGGGATCAGGGTGTGTCCTATGCACTTGAGCTACCTTTTGGGAATTCGTTTCCCTTGCTGGATTGCATTCTACAACATTGATGAATGGGAAAAGAGCTTGGTCCTGTCTCAACCTGATGTGGCATTCTTTGTTTATTCCCATGGGAGGCCTGCCCCTTTCTGAAAGGAAATAGAAGAGTAGATTGGTGGGTAGATGAGAGGTGGGGCAGAAGAGAATGGGAGGAGAGGGTTTAAGGGAAGCTCTAGTTGGTATGTAAAATAAATGGAAAAAGGTTAATAAATAAATAACTGCCATGCATTTTTATATGGCTCAATCCTGGATTGAGCTATAATCATTTGACCATTTCAAACTTAAATTTAAAGAAGTTTGATTTGATTACATTCACCTTAGAAGTCAATTTTTAAACCTAATTTACTGTGCGGTTATGTGTACATATAAGGCTCAATATGCAGAGATTTGAGTGTGAGTTTCAGAAAACTATTTTCAGGAATATGGTATCTTCTTCTACTCCAAAAATCCCAGGGATCAAATTCAGTTTTTAGGTTTGGTGGCCAGCGCCACTACATGTTGAGCCAGCTTCCTAGCCAGTTGTTTGGAATTTCAATGTTAAACCCCTTCTATAAGTTATTAGGAAAGTTGCACTTTATTAAAAACTGTACCTATCTAGGGAATAAATGCATTATCATGAAAAAATTTAAGCAGATCCTGAACGTTGGTTTTAATGACTAAAACTTGATAATTCAGACTGACAGTCTTAGGATTAATTTCTAGTGCATTTCCCTTTGAAACTCAGCAATGTAGAATGGCCTTACTTGTGATACTGGAAGCCTATTTCAATTTTTAATACTTGAAAATAAAGCCTTTAATATTTTGAATCAAGAAGGCAATATCTTTCTAGAACTTGTATTTTGATCTCAGCAATATTGTTCTCCTGCCAGTATCAAATGTCTTCTGTTTTAAAGGTGGGGTTTAATCAAGCCCTAGAAGAAATAGAAACATTTTTGAAAAAAGGAGTGAGAAAATAAGAATCTTATATTCCCCTCTCTAAAAATCACTTGTAAAAGCATTTTCATCACATTGAAAGGTATATGCTTATAATAGGGAGCAACACAATGCTAATGAAATATTAATGTGCACAGTGAGATCATTTTGATGGCAACTTGGAAGCCAGACCTCTGTTCACTATTACTTCCTTAGAAAGTGCAGGATCAAAGATCACCAAATGCACAGAATTAAAGAGATTTTTCTTACTGCCCCTCAGAGGGCAGCACTCATCTTATTTATAACCCTCCAGATCTTAAACCCTTAAACCACTTTTATTGAGGCCTCTCTAGAATGGTACTTAAGTCAATTAGATGCAAAGGGTCAAATGGTCAAACGTCCAAGTATAAATTTAGTTAAAAGACAGAGCACTAAGACGTGTGTAATGGGCAAAGCTTTTGGAAGCTGCACTATAACAAATTACAGATGCTGAACATGGCAGAGGAGAGTGAATGTCTCGTTCCCAGGTATAGATTATATGTGTTTATAAATATAACCAAACTGCTATAAGTTATATAAGTGTATAAAAATTAACAGAGTTGATTTTACCATTTTTTGTCATTTTTTGTCTCATATATAACTGATATTAAAGTGTTAGGTTAGAATACTTAGGACTCCACAAGGATGACTCCAGCTAAAACACTAAGCAATAAAGGAGAGCGTGCCCGATCTGGTCTTACCCTGTAGTCAGACTGATAAATATCTTAAATATCACCATAGAACCTTCATCCAGTAACTTATAGAAACAGAGGCAGAGATCAGCATCAAAGCACTGGAATGAGCTCCCAAAGTCCAGTTGAAGAGTGGGAGGGGTGAGAATATGAGCAAAGAGGTCAAAACCATGATGGGTTCACTGACTGAGACAGTCAGCTAGAGCTAATGGGAGCTCACCAACACCAACCAGACTGGGCAGGAACAAGCATAGTACCAAATTAGTCCCACTGAATGTGATTGACAGTTGCATGGCAGGAGCAGACTGAGGGATTGATGTAGGAGGGTCTTCTATTATCTGTTGCTTTCATTGGTTAATTAATAAAGAAAACTGCTTGGACTGATAGCTCAGAACATAGGTAGACAGGGAAGACAGAACAGAATTGTGGGAGGAAGAAAGCAGAGATGGGAAGAAGCCATGAATCTCCAGCACGAGATGGACATAGGCTAGAATCTTGCCAGTAAGCCACAGTCATGTGGTGATACACAGATTTATTAGAAATGGGTTAATTAAGATGTGAGAGTTAGCCAAGAAGAGGCTAGAGATAATGGACCAGGCAGTGTTTTAAATGAATACAATTTGTGTGTTGTTATTTTGGATGTAAAGCTAGCCATGAGGGAGCCGGGCAGGACAAAAAGCAGGCCTGCTTGCCTCATCACTACAAGCGACCACTGGTAGTGGCATCATAATTTATTCCTCCTGCTTGTACTGGCTTTTTGGGAACCTATTCTCTTTGAATGGATATCTTGCTCAGCCTAAATATAGTAGGCAGGGCCTTGGACCTTTCCCAAAGCAATGTACCTTACCCTCTCTGAGAAGTGGATGGAGTTGGGGTGATAGATTTCCTCTATCTTCTTAACTTTTGTTAGAAAAAAGTATCCTTCCCCTAAAATCAATAGATTTTTTTTTCCATTTTCTTGTAATCGAAGGACTATATGAGGAAGTAGGAAAATTCCACTCTTCATAACAGGAAGCTGCACATCAATATCTAAAACATAATTTTGAGGCAATTAATAGTATTCTATCGTTAGATGTAAAAAACAGAGGGGCACAATTTTTCTTGCTTTCTTGTATTTTTAGATTACTAAAAAAAAAGCAAGGATATTAAATTTCACTGCTTTGATAATAACTGATGGTTGGTGATAATGGGAATTTTTTTAGAAAATCAAAATTCAGTAGTAAGAAATGGACACATTTTCTCCACTGAAACAGAACATATACCACTCAGCATTCAGCAAACATATGCTGAATAGGCAGACACAACAGTTTGTTGACTTTACCTGAACAATGTGGACAATGCGTCTACACTAATATGCTTTTAACATACAATAATTTAGCCAATGAATAAAGATTCAAAGGTCAATAGTTTATATTTTAGTTAACTGATTTAAATCTTGAAATGATCAGGGGATATTAGTTCAGCAACCAAATAATGAGATTCAATATTGTGCTGTCTTGGAAGGTTAGGCATGTGGATGAACAATGCCAAGACTAACATATTTCAGATTCTTTATTCTACATATAGGACTGAAATTAACTTCATCAAGACACTTCATTATTTATTAAATTATCATATTAATGGAATTTTCCATGTCCTCATTAAGCTAGCTTATTAATCATAAATATTTAAAAGCACTATTATATTTTAATATACATTGTCTCAGCATTTTTATTAGAAACATGATAATTGGTATTTATTGGGTTTTTCACTTGTAACTTTCAACTAAAATGTAAATTGGTACATTCACACGTACAAACACACACACACACATACACACGTATATCTTTAATCACTGTGTGCATAAATGAACGTTTATAGCCAGGTAGAAAAAGGAAAAGAATTTCAGGCAAGAAGCTTTTACTTTATACTGCATAAGTTTGGGTGAGAGAGAAAACATGAAATTCAGACAGTGAGGGGGTATTGTATGTTCTTTATAGCTTTTATAGCTCAATAACTTCAGTTCTACATTTAAAAATAATAGATATACATTGCTAAGAATAGTTCTGATTTTTAGAACCGTTTCATTGTTTTTAGAGTTTTTCATACAATTCTTTTGATAGTGTTTTCTCCTTTCTCCATCTCTTCCCACGACTCAAACTTTACACACACCCCAGAATCTCCATTTCCACACACATTCCAGACCCTCAGACCTACACTCCCACCCAAATTGCCATGACTAAGCTCATTAAGTAGTGTTTGAACTTGAAAGAAAAATCAAAAGAAGAAAAACATTAACATATCCTTGCCTGGGACTGTGAGAAACTCTTAGAATTAGTTAATCTTCTACCACCATCTGGTGGTCATTTCTGGTATGACACAGTAAATTTAATTGTAAGTAACTTTGTATTTTATTATTTATTAGCTTTCTATGGTGTGGTATAGTTCATGGCAACTAGATGATTTACATTAGTTTGAGACCATGATACCAGTATTTTACAATATCATGCTCTGTAATACTAAGCTAGTAAGTTCAAACAAGGATTATTAAACTATCAATAGGAAGTATCTTTCTTTTCTTAATTTTGATTTTCTTTCTGTCTTTAACATTACTCCTCAACCTCTCACGATACATATTGATTCATGGAAAAGTGATTAGTGAGTCACAAGAGGATGTTCAGGATGAATTAGATAATCATTTTCTGTTTGGCTGTGCTCTAAATTTTTATTTACCTCTGAAAGTAAAACTTTTGCCTATGGATCAGCAAGTGTTCTGAACCCATACTACAGATACACACTTCATGAGGACATTTTGAAGGTCAGTAACGCAAAAAATAATAACCCTTGCCTTATTTACTCACGAACCGTTCAAAAATATATGTCCAAAGCCTGAAGTCCAATCTATTACTGAAAGATCCTCCAAATTAAAATCTCCCTTCAATAAGATGTCAGAGTCACAGAAAAGTCATGGTTTAAATAGTTGGGGATAAAGAGTTACTACTCTGGACCCTAGTGTGGGACCTCTGAGGGAGTAGACGAGAGCCAGAAACCTTTGTGGAACCAACCCCAGCCAGAGACCTCTGCAAGAGTTACTACTCTGGACCCAAGTCTGGGACCTCTGAGGGAGTAGACCAGAGCCAGAGACCTTTGTGGAACCAACCCCAGCCAGAGACCTCTGCAAGAGTTACTACTCTGGACCCAAGTCTGGGACCTCTGAGGGAGTAGACCAGAGCCAGAGACCTTTGTGGAACCAACCCCAGCCAGAGACCTCTGCAGGAGCAGACCCAGACCAGGGACATTTATGGAAACAGGACTGAGTCAGTGACCTAGGCGGATGCATACCTGAGACAGCAAACTCCATAGAAGCAGAGCAAATCCCAGAATTGCCAAACAACCTCCAGGAACACTGATTGACCCACAGGGTGACTGGGTGACTGGAAACATGCCACTGATTGCACCATAATGACCAACCACCTGAGCCTTGGATCTACTAGACCTGGAAGATTGATCATAACAGTCACAGACAGTCACCACTAGACCAATCAGAGGACAGAATGGGTAGACAAAGAAAGAACATATGCAACACCACAAAGAGCAAAATGACACCAGTAAAATCTAGTGACCAACAATAGCAAGCCTTGAACAACCAAATATAGATGAAGCAGAAAAAAATGACCCTAAAAATAGCTTCAGGAGAATGTTTGAGGCCCTTAAAGAGGAAATGAAAAATTCCCTCAATGAAATAGAGGAAAAGACAAACCAAAAATTGGAAGACATCAGCAAATCCCTAAAAGAAAACCATGAAAAAAAATCAAATATATGAAAGAAATTATTCAAGACTTGAAAACTGAAATAGAGACAATAAAGAAAGCATATGCCGAGGGATTTAAGAAATAGAAATTATGCTTTCATCCACGGTAGCCATCTTTCAGTAACTCGCCAAAATGACAAACACAAAGGGAAAGAGGAGGGGCACTCGCTATATGTTCTCTAGGCCCTTTAGGAAACATGGAGTTGTTCCTTTGGCCACGCACATGCAAATCTACAAGAAGGGCGATATTGTAGATATCAAGGGAATGGGCACTGTTCAAAAAGGAATGCCCAATAAATGTTACCATGGCAAAACCGGAAGAGTCTACAATGTCACCCAGCATGCTGTGGGAATCATTGTAAACAAGCAAGTTAAGGGCAAGATTCTTGCCAAGAGAATTAATGTGCGGATTGAACACATCAAGCACTCAAAGAGCAGAGACAGCTTCCTGAAGTGGGTGAAGGAAAACGACCAGAAGAAAAAGGAAGCCAAAGAGAAGGGCACCTGGGTTCAGCTGAAGCGCCAGCCTGCTCCACCCAGAGAAGCACACTTCGTGAGGACTAATGGGAAGGAGCCTGAGCTGCTGGAGCCCATTCCCTACGAATTCATGGCCTGATATACAAAAAGAAATAAAAGACCTGGACTATAAAAAAAAAGAAATAGAAATTATGAGAAAACAGTCAGAAACTACAAATATAAGCATAAAACTGAATAAAAGAGATGGAAGAGAGAATCTCAAGGGTTGAAAATACAATTAAGGAAATAGGCTAATCAGTCAAAGAAAATATTAAATCTAACAAAAGCTTAACAGAAAATATCCAAGAGATATGGTACACCATTAAAAGACCAAACCTAAGAATAAAAAGTATGGAAAAAGGAGAAGCCCAACTCAAAAGCACAGAAAATATATTTATCAAAATCATAAAAGAAAACTTTCCCAACCTAAATAAAGATATGCATATGAAGATACAAGAAGTTTACAGAATACCAAATATACTGGATCAAAAATAAGGTACCCTTGCCACATAATAATCAAAACACTAAACATAGAGACTTAAGAAAGACCATTAAGAGCTGCAAAGGAGAAAGGCAGACCTATCATAATTACACCTGGGTCAAGAAAGAAATAAAGAAAGAAATCAAAGATTTCCTTGTATTTAATGAAAATAAAGACACAACATACTCAAACCTATGGGACACTATGAAATTAGTGCTAAGAGGAAAGTTCATAGCACTAAGTGCCCACTTAGAGAAAGCACACATTGGAGACTTAACAGCACACCTGAAAGCTCTAGAAAAAAAAAAAGCCGACTCACCTCACCCAGGAGGAGTAGAAGACTGGAAATAATCAAACTGAGGGCTGAAATCAACAAAATAGAAACACAGAAAACAATCCAAAGAATCAATGAAACAAAAAGCTGGTTCTTAGTAATGTGTTTAGGTGGTTTGGGTATCAGGGTAATAGTAGTCTTATAAAAAGAATTTGGCAATGTTCCTTCTGTTTCTATTGCTTGGAACACTTTGAGGAGTATTGGTATTAGTTTTTCCTTGAAAATCTTGTAAAATTCTGAGGTGAAACCATCTGGTCCTGGGCTCTATTTGGTTGGAAGACTTTTGATGACTGTTTTTATTTTGTTAGCAGTTATAGGTCTATTTAATTTGCTTATCAAGTCTTGATTTAATTTTGGTAATTGATATTTATGCAGAAAACTGTCCATTTCCTTAAAGTTTTTCAAAATATGACCTAATGATTCTCTGGATTTTCTCTATGTCTGTTGTTATGTCTCCCTTTTCATTTCTGAATTTGTTAATTTGTATATTCTCTCACTGCATTTTGGTTTGTTTGGATAAAAGTTTGTCAATTTTGTTGATTTTCTTGAAGATTCAACTCTTTTTCTCATTGATTTTTGTATTGTTTTCTTTGTTTCTATTTTGTTTACTTCGGATCTTAATTTGATTATTTCTTGCTGTCTAGTTCTTCTGGGCGAGTTTGTTTCTTTTTGATCTAAAGATTTCTGTTAATTCAAAAAATGTTCAACATACTTAGCTAGTAGGGCAATACAAATCAAGGCTACTTTGAGATTCCTTCGTATACCTTTTAGGATGGCTGAGATCCAAACTACAAATCAGCTCTTCAGGCAAGTATGTGGAGTATGGGGAACACTCCTCCATTGCTGTTGACTTGCAAACTTGTAAAGCCACTGTACAAATCAATATGGTGGTTCCTCTGAAAACTGACAATCTGCCTGTGGCCACATCAGAGGAACAGCAGATAGGAATTGAATGTCAGCCCACCAGGAGGCAAATCCATGATGGGTGAATCTCTGCCAAGTAAAGCTCCGAGGCTATAGACCCTGGAATGTCTTTTCCTTCTGCTGTACTTTTACGTGTTTGCTGCTGCTATCTTTCTCTGGTATCGGGCATAGTATGAATGGGTATGGGGAGATCCCTACTACCTGTAATGTAGTGTGTTTATCTCATGGAAACATCACATTCTACTAGGCTTTTTACATGTGGATTTTTATGAAGATGATTCCTTCATAAGCAGTACTGTCTAACTCATAATACTAAAGTTAATTTAAATACAGTATTAATGATAAAAAATAAAACAAGGAAGTGTTTCACCACTAAAAACCATGAGTTTCTATTGAGAAATCATGTAGAATGTGGCTTAGGTTAATGATTAAGAAAAGCAATTGCATCCCAGTAGCCCAGCTAGCTTAAATTCTTTTAACCTTAATGTTGGGAAATGTTTTCACCTGTTTTAGATTACATAACCGCTGAAACAAAGCTTTGAAAAGAACTTAAATTTAGTCTAGGATGTTTTTGTCAAATAATTTTGATGTCAAAAAACACAAGGTTTTAGAAAGTCACATAGTTGAATGCAGAACTACTTAAGGTCAGAGGAGTAGAACAAAGCATCCCAATTATCATTAGCTGATGTAACATTCTTGCTAAGATTGGTTGATGACGATTCCTTCAGCAAGGTTCCACATGTCAAATTTCCGCCAATGGGGACAAATATTCAAATGCCTGAGACTGAGATAAATTCATCATTTTAAACACTACAGATATTGTTGGTGTATAGTGGTAAGTATCCCTGTCTGTAACATGGGAGACCCAGGTTCAATTTCCCGATGGGGAGCCAGGAGCAGATGTGTATCATTGTAATGAAAACTCCTAAGTTATTAAAACATTTTAAATGCCATATTTTGAAGGTCTCTGAAAGATTTGAAAAGTATCTATCTAACTGAAATATATCTCTATACATCTAGAAAATCTAACTAACATGACTACAAACTTGACTATTATAGATGAGTATCTATTAACTTATATTTATTAATTATATGTTTTATTTTTAAATGATCTGCACAAACACAATATTTTAATTAAGATAAGAAATGCATATACATATAACAAGAGTAACCTTAAATTTGTATCAATAAACCAAGATCAATACCAATGCAAATCTTTATAGCAAGATATGTAGGACTTCATGTTATTGTTCATTGAATAAGGGGCTACTGTTTTCTATGTTTAATTCCATTTACTCTTATAAAATAAAATTTTCCTTTTAAATATCTGAAGCACAATTGATGTGATAATAACTTCTATTTTATGAATCTAGTGACAATAAAGAGCAAATAAATTCGCTGCAATTATGTTTTCTAAAGCCAAGAAATTCACCAAATATTAGTTAAGTAGATAAACTCATTTAACCCTTATAATCTACAGCTCACTCCAGTAGTATCTCATTGGCAAACTGAGTAATGTATTCAATGAATAGCATGTGAAGAATCTAGATGCTCCCTTTCTTAGATACCCTGGTAAATAGTTTGTCTATAGCTTTGTCGATGCCTGAGAGCATATTTTGCAGCTCTTATTTTGGCAGTGTTTCACAGCCCATCCTTTAAACAGCTCAGCTTGCAAAACAATCAAGAAATGTTTGGGTCTGTTAATTAACATCGATCAGAGAATTGAACTAGATTCACTCTGATAAAGAAATTGAATTGCTAATCACAATACATCTAGGCCTGAATGTGATGAGTTCAATACTCCTTCTTAGTTATTTTCAACTTTATATTCAAAGATAAATTGAGTTGATATATGAATCCTAAAGATAAGGAGAAACACTGCTTTCTGTAAAAGCTGCTGACAATAAGATGGTCAGAAAACAATGAAACCATTTCCCGATGCTTAATCTTCCTGCTTCAGAATCTTTAGGGATGTTTTTAGTACTGTTTTCTCTTCCTTGACTTCCCAAGTACTTCAGAATGTCTTTGTAAATTCATGTTTCAAGATGTTTGACACAATTCACACTCTTTTTACATATGCAAACATGAAAAAATAGGCACCTTTTGAATTATATTTATTTCCAAAACTCCAACTTGACAAACAATATTTATCGCACAACAACTGTGCATAAGTTCTTGGATTGTATCTGTCATTTCTACATTTCTACAGTTTTATTGAAACTATAAAGATTGTTAGTACAAGGAAAATTTTCTGATGTAAAAGAAAGCCTTTAAATACAATCTTGTAAAGAAGTTTGTGTGTCTAAAATTAAGGCTTGCTAAAGATCTATGTTAAAACAAACACATTCTTAATATAACCTTTTTTGTGTAAACTTAACAGAAATAATTATTTCTAAAAATCTTAACAATTATGGCAATGTGAAATTATTTTGTTATAGATATATTGTTGACATTAGGTAACATAAACATTTAGAAATAATGATAAAATATAGAAACTATTAAGTGTGGATTATTTAGAATTCTGCAGAAAAAGCTGATTAAATTTCATTTTTTTTCTGCTTTTGTTACTTTCTTACATTTTTATGATGTGCATCTGCTACCTGTGGAATTGCAGACATTTAAGGATTAGATGACTAGACAATCCCATATGAAATAATATTATAACTAAAACTTATCATTTCATATGGGCCTTTTGAGGGTAGCAACTTTATTCTAGTTCCTTTTGAATAAAGAATAAGTGTCATAGTGGGTGAACCACTTGTTGAAGGGCATTCATAGAAAGGCTCAGAGTTGCAGTTGTGCCTGTATTTTGAAGGGTCTTTAACAGGCCCGACCATGGCAAAATTGCAGACAGGTTTTCCCCTTTTCCTCTCCCTTGTTAAAAACCTGTTTGGTTTTTTTGTTTGTTTGTTTTTCCTAAAACTGTCCTCCAAGGTATACAAGGTATATTTCCTTATTTTGCAACTGACTAATTCTTGAGACAAAACACCAAGTTCCAACAATCAAAAATCATTATATGGCTCATATGTCCAATCAAGATTTAACAACTCATCCTAGCACAGATTCCCCTGCTTCACCTTAAAACCCCTCTCCTGCAAAAACACGGCTTCTTGCTCTTGCTTCTCTTCTCTTGCTTTCTGCTGTTGCTATTGTTGTCTTTACAGCCATTATCCCCACCCCTTTTGCCCATCAGTGAAATAACCATTCTTTCCACTAAAAAAAAAAAATGGTATCTGGGTATGTCCTAAATGATTCATGGGTGGGGGTGTTGCTTAAACTTATTACCTCTTTTTATAAACCTCATTTCTTTTATTTTTATTTTTAATTTTAGGCTTTTTGAGACAGGGTTTCTCTGTGTATCTTTGTCCTGGAATTCACTCTGTAGACCAGGATGTCCTTGACCTCAGAGATCTGCCTGCCTTTGTCTCCCAAGTGCTGGGATGAACGCTGTGTGCCACCACACCTTGAACTCACAGAGATCTGTCTCCCTGTGCCTCCCAAGTGCTGATATTAAAGGTGTGTATCACCACACTTAACTACTCTTTCTTTCTTTTTATTTTAAGAACTTGACCCTTTTTTTCTCTCCCAAGCATGTATATATTTATTTAACACACTGTAAACCATTTAGAGATTTTCTTCATTTTTGAATCTCTCTTTATTGTATATCTCTCTTTTTCTGACTACATGAGTCTTTAATTTACTAAATTATATGCCTTGGATTAAATTTGTGGCTTTGACAGCTGGATCTAGCCCATTGCTTAGCTTTTTTTTTCTGAGAGTCTAGCCAAACAGTCAGCTTTTCATAAACACCATTTAAGTGTTTCATGGCAGGACCTCTTAAAAAGAGGTTTTGTAGCTAAAGCTTAGTCAGGAAGCCTCTCTTAAATGAGAGTCCTTGCCTCTAGCAAACAGAGCCCACCTGAGAAAGTGTTGCTATCAAGAAGCCATGCTTAACATTGTTATTTTGTTTCTAGAATTACTTTCCAAGTTCTTTCAGGTTTTATGTGAATGCAGTTGTCCACACATTGGGCACATCCAGAACAGATTCATTACTGCCACCTGAGATGATCAAGCCTCCCGGAATTTTCCAGTCAGGACTTGAGCATAATTCTAAATTTTCTTTAGATCCCTGTAAGTTTATCAGTGACCCGAATCAGCATGAAGTAGCCTGGAAAACTATGTCCACATTCCCCCCAAAATGGACTATATTTTCCTTTGTTTAGAATGTTGGTTACAAGTTGTCATGGATAATGGTCAGGAGAAAAACTAAACAAAAGATATTAGAGTAAGAGGTTTTTTTTTAAAGCAGGGGGAGGAGTGCTGTGGGACAATGGTCTTTTATCCTGTCACTTGTATTATTTTTAATGAAATGCTGATTGGCCAGTAGTCAGGCAGGAAGTAGATGTGGGGCAATGAGAATGCTGGGAAGAGGGAAGCATAGTCTGTAGTCCTGACCCAGCCACAGAGAAAGCAAACTGTGACTGTCTCTCCAAAGAAGGTACCAAACCATGTAGCTAATGTAGACAAGAATAATGGACCAATTTAAGACGTAAGAATTAATTCATAAGAAACCTGAGGTAGTAGGCCAATCAGTTTATAATGAATGTAGACCTCTGCATGATTCTTTTTTTCCTTTGGGACTGAATGACTGAAGGAGCACATAGGACAGAAACCCAGTCAACAACAGTATATATATTTAGTATTTTCTTGCCTGATTAATCTTTCCTTCCATGCATCTTCTCTTCCTAGGCCCAGCCCCTCCACTAATATCCCCTTCTCCCCATCTACTTCTGTTTTCTCTTTTGAAAAAGACAGGCCACCCATTCAGCATCCAGGGTATATCAAGTTAAAGTAAGACTAGGCACCTCCCCTCCTATAAAGACTGGACAAGGAAACCCAGTAAGAGGAAAAGGTTCCAAAAGCCCTAAACAGAGTCAGAGACAGCCCATGTTCCCACTGTTAGGAGTCCTCCATTGCTAGGATTCTAAGCTGGGGTCACTCCCATAGATTCCTGGGGATTTCCATTGTAGTAGTTTTCCAGGTCATCATGGGAATGCACACTGATTTCAGTATTTCCTCCCTCCATCCTCCCCCATCTGTATCCTCCAGTTCCCATGCCCACCCTCTCCCATGCAGAATCGTCTTTCCCACCCACCAGTGATGTCTATTCTATTTCCTCTTCACAGTGAGATGTGTGTGTCCCCCCTTGAGCTCCATTTGTTAACTTAGCCTCTATGGGTCTCTGGATTGTAGAATGGTTATCCTTTACTTTATGACTAAACTTCACTTGCAAGTGAGTATATACCATGTATATACCACTCAGGATGATCTTCTGCTGTTCTAATTGTGATATGTTTTTAAGTAATGCTAAGATATATAAAATATATTTGAAATGAAAAAAATTATGTATAATCTATTTTTTCTTATTTTTTGAATATATATTTTTGAATATATATTAAAATATCAATACATTTGTTGAAACGTTTGAAGAACTCTTAAATAAGCTCGATGATCATTAAATTTTGATTATTTTTCATGAAATTACAGAATCTAGTTAAAATTTTAATTGAGTTCAATCTTTTTCCTACTTGTTCCTTCCTTTTTCTTTTCTTCATGCTATCCTGTTCTGCCCTTGTCCTTCAAACTCTATTAAAAATTAAGAATTTAGATAATAGAAAATTCACTTATGCATTTTTATTTCAGTTATTTTCTTATGTGGGTAATGAAATAAGATAATAAAATGCCACCTACTTGTAGTGTGTTTGCATGATGAGCGAAGGTGTGCTGCTCTAATTGATGTAAGAAAAAGCTGAATTTCCAATAGCTATTCAGGAGGTATCAGCAGAATATTCAGAGAGAGAAAGGAAGAAGAGGAGGAATCTTGGCAAACAGGAGATGACAGGAGACACAGAGAAGAAACAGGAGGTGCAAGATGAAAGAAAGGCAATACCATGTTATATAATATAAATTAAGTAAATTAGTTCATTTAAATTATAAAAGCTAGTTACAAACAAATCTAAGCTATAAACTGAACTCTCACAATCACTAATAAGTCTCTGTATCATTATTTGTGAGCTGGCAGTGTCAAGGAATGTTTAATTACGTATGCTGTCCAACAGAGATGCTCAAATATCCACATAGGGCCTAGGAAAATGGTCATGGGATAGGATCAGTGTCCATTAGTGAAGCTATTTTTAGAGGTCCTGCTGTACAGCGGAGATCTCAGCAGCTGTAGTGCTAGGTAAAAATGCCTTCTGCATCATGTATAAAAGCAGCTTTCCAGAAGAGCGGAGGCAAATGCTCAGACACGAGGCAGGGCTCTCAGGGAAGCCAGGGTGTGCAGTCAGCTGCCCGAGTCACCTGACAGCTGATGTGGCTGAGTAAGTTTGTCTCATGGTCAAAGAATGGTGCAAGTATGCAGTGAAGTGGTCCAGACTGAGAAAATCCTTAAACAGATACAGGAAAGGTTGTGCATAGATGCTAGAAAAAATAGCATAAAAATGATAATGTAAAGTCTTTAAAGAGATAATAAAGAAATGTTTTTAAAAAGCACATAAGGGTGGGAAACACACAGAGAGACTAGACACTTTATGGTTCTTTGTTGGTTGAATTTTTTAAATGCTAATGTACAAAAAACAATAGCTGCTGAGAGACATTGGATTTTGGAAACTGATAAATTAAACCAACCTATATATGTTAAACTGTCAACTTGTAAATGCAAGTCAGAATATATGATGCACTGGGGAAAGGACAAGCCTTTCTTTCTACAGGGAACAAAAAAGTATGGTTCTATCAACAATTAATGAAGATCAGATTTGATTTGGGGAGACCTCCTGAAAATCTTGGCTACAGGCATAGAAAAGAAGCGAAGAAATACTACAGGACAGGTGACATAATGTTGGTTCCTCTACAGGGGAGCAACTCTGAGACTGGATGAAACAAGATAAATCTTGTTGACTACTATTTCTCATGACTTATTACATGTCATCATTTCATACAGCGTGGGTAGAGGTTTAGTTGTAGAGTACAAATGAACTTATAAAGTTAATTTATGCCTTTAAGCTGCTTAAGCATAGAACAAAAAAAAATCACCTTTAAGTGACTTTTGCATACAACCGATTACATTCTTGTGTTAATGAAGATATAATATTTAAAACTTTATAGGTTTTCAGGAAAAAAAGAATCAGACACCAATGAAGAGAAGTAACCCAAATGATTCTGCCTATCAGAATGCCTCTGTTGTAGTTTCCTCAAAATTCTGCATCCAACAAACTTCAATTTTGCTAGCTGAGATTGTCCAGTCTCACAGACTATTCCAACCAAGACCTGAGATAAGTCCTGTGTTTTCCCATTACACAGAGACTAGAAAACAAATAATACAGCTAACTCCTGCAAGACCTGACCATTATCCCAGATTTCTTCAGGGTCCTCTAAATGTTCTATTGTCCCCAGACAACAGCAAACAGGCTGGAGAACATGATGCTCAGTTTCAAAGAGGTAGGATAGGTGATTTTTACTCATTTGATGGGTTATGGATGTTTGTTATCAATTAGAGGAATTGATTATATATTGATATTAGTACTAATCAGAAAAAATAAACAGAGGGGATTACATTTAAAATTTATTGGATGACAAAAATATTCTAACTAGAACAGATATTAAAATAATTTAGTTACATTTGAAAATCTTAGGGATTCACTACGTATGCCATTTCTGTTTGGAGATTAAAGTGTATCTATTTAAATAATAGCATTGATATACTAAAACAATATATCAACATTTAATTTCTTCTCTTGCAGTGATTGACAGGGTTGCTAGGATGGTTACACAAAGATGACATTTTCAGTAAGTATACACGTGTATATTTCAATAATCCACTTAAATCTCTCAAAGCAACATGAACTCAGCAAGACAAAAACACATCAAAATATTCACCTTATTTACAATAAGTACCTTTTCTTCTCCCTGTCTACATTTTGTATGGCAAAGCACAATCTCTCAGGTATTCATTGACAGCACATACTCCATGACAAATTAAATCTTCCTGTTTCAATGTGTTTTGCCTCCCATCACACAAAACTACAAAGAAACAAGATTCCCCATTGACTAATCTATAAATTTAAATTGCTTGGAACATATTAGACTGAGATATTGTGTGGGAATTTGCTCTCACTGCCTTGGGAAGAATCAAATCCTTTTTATAAATTGGAGTTAATAGTGGTCACCATGTAGTGTAGTTTAAAACCAATAAGCCTGTGTTATATGACCCTTGAGTATAGTATAATTTTATACATTGAATCTGAAGTCTTAATATTTTATGACTATTTTATAAGTTGTAAGTTATGGGTTTTCAAAACCTATGAACAGACCTTACACAAAACATCACGTAGTTCTTCAGTAAAAGTTTAACATCTGTAAATTCATAACCAAATTAAAAATATGAAAAGAGAATAACGGTCAATGTTGAATAAGTACCTATAAAATATGTGTAATTGTGAAAATTTGTACTTACCACTGGGATTTTGAAATAAGTCATTTGTTTCTTTGGTCCTTTTAGTTTCCCTCACCTCACCATTTAGACATGTGAATTTGTGAACTATAAACATCTCCTGATTCTGAAATACTGTAATCTGCTCTGAAGGTATTTTTTCATGCATCTACCAGAAAAAAAATTATAACTTACTTAATTGCACGCTACAAAAAATTTCTTTTATTGCAAAATGTTCTTCCAAAAAATTTGCCCAGTTTGCCTTTCTTAATTAAAAGCATACCAACTAAATTATAAGTAGGAATATACTGGTGTTAATATCTATGTCATGATTTACTTACCATTCATAATAACAACTCTGTTCCTTGTGTGCAAAGTAACTTCAACATGTGTTAATATAGATATAGAGTAAACGTTTTTAAAAAGCTCACTGGAAAAAATAAAGATACAGGTTTTCTTATTATGTCACTTTTATAAAGTGAATAGGAGAGATAGTGGATTTTCTCCATTTGCTGCAATTTTTGGCTTTGCTGAAATTCTCACCCTGAACAAATCAGTACACAATCTTGAACTTGTATGTTATGCTATTCTCACTGTGTCCAATTCATTGTAAGTTAACACAACTCCTAACTTCTCATCACTTTTATGTAAGATTTCCATGTTTCTGTTACTGGAGTTAACCTGAATAAATAAGACAAAACATATCTTTTAAAAAGATATTAATTTTATTCTCTTTCCTATTTCTCTATCTCTTTCTTTCAGTCTTTCTCTCTGTATTTATGTATGCATGCATGCACACACACACGTGTGTGTGTGTGTGTGTGTACAGAAAGATAAAATACAGCCACCACTACACGCTTATCTCCCTCTCAGCACCATTAAGTCCACATTTCTAGATACAATTTCTTTTCCTTTATTTCTGACAGTACTGTTTTGTGATGTCATAAGCTTAACCAGGGTCCTCTGCTGGACTATCTGTTTGGAAACGTCCATAGAACAGGGTAGGCTCATCAGTAAATAAACAACTGAAGTCAATGTCTACATCTGTCCCTGAGTCCATAAATATCCCATAGTTCTTAATTAAATAGAAATACAGATTAAAATGTGATGCACAGATTTCTTAATTCTTCAAATTCTGACATTACAACTTCTTCAAACCATTGGTCACATTGTAATGTTGGTTCACTTCTCAACTACTCACAAGCTTTGGAGCTTCTAAGGCATATTAATGAGTCTTCCAAGACCTATGAATAACTACTAAACAGAAGTACCTTAAGGAAAGAGATGACTGTTTTAGTTAACAACATCATGGTAAGAAAGACAAACTGAAAACAGGAGGATTGGGATAAAGGAAGGTTGGATAGGGGAGCTCGGAACCACAATTCTTAGTTAAGGGAGCCACTTTAGGGTGGGCAAGAGACTTGACCCTAGAGGGGCTTCCAGGTGCCCAAGCTGAGGTCCCCAGTTAGTCCCTTGGGCAGCTGAGGATAGGGAACCTGAAATGACCCCATCCTAGAGCAATACTGACGAATATCTTGCATATCATCATAGAACCTTCATCTGGTGATGGATGGAGATAGAGACAGAGACCCACACTGGAGCAATGGACTGAGATCCCAAGGTCCCAATGAGGAGCAGAAGGAGGGAGAACATGAGCAAAGAAGTCGGGACCACGAGGGGGTGCACCCACCCACTGAGACAGTGGAGCTGATCTACTGGGAGCTCACCAAGGCCAGCTGGACTGTTACCGAAATAGCATGGGATAAAACTGGACTCTCTGAGCATGGCGAACAATGAGGGCTGATGAGACGCCAAGGACAATGGCACGGGGTTTTGATTCTACTTAATGTGCTGGCTTTGTGGGAGCCTAGCCAGTTTGGATGTTCACCTTCCTAGATATGGACGGAGGGGGGAGGACCTAGGACTTACCACAGGGCAGGGAACCCTGACTGCTCTTTGGACTGAAGAGGGAGGGGGAGAGAAGTGGGGGGAGGGGGGAGAAGGGTGGGAGGAGGGGGAGAAGAGTGGGAGGAGGGGGAGGGAAATGGGAGGCTCGGAGGAGGTGGAATTTTTTTTTATTCTCCTTTTATCAAAAAAAAAAAAAGAAAAGAAAAAAAAAGAAAGACAAACTGACTTAAAGGGATAAGCCTCTGGCAATTTGACCTTGTGACACAGAATACTAATTATTTTCTCATTACATTCCCCAAGTACCTGATAGAAACATCATCCAAGTAAAGAGCTTTGCTTTGCCTCATAGTTTTATAAGTCATGGGTCAGTCATTCATTGTAGGGTGGCAGAGAGGAAGAAATGAGTTAGCAGATCTCATGCTTCCTTAGAGAGGAAACAGAGAAAGATGAAGTCTGGTGTTCTTTAGCTTCGCCCCCTTTTCGCTGCCATATATTCAGTCATGGTTCTAGCACATGGGAAGTTGGTACTCACAAACTGGGTGAGTTTCCCTATGCAAGCTGCTTTGGAAACATTCTCCTGCCCCAACTCAGTCCACTGTTTAGATATAAGTCACTGTGTCCCTTTCCAACAGTTACTGGTTGAAGACTTTCTGATAACAATTGGGGTGATCACTAATCTAGCCTCTGCTTGGTTGGTATTTACCTTCTTCCTTTGGTAGCCTGCAGAGTAACTTTTTATAGCACGAACACTAGTCAGTAGGGGTGAAAGCTCTATGTAAGCACCGGCTTGACTTTTCTGAGTTCAATGAGTTCTGTAGATATTGTCTTCAGCAATAGGGACTTACTGCCAGTTTATGGAGAAGAACCAAAAGCCTTGGAAATAGCCTTAATAATTGTGGAATTTTCTGTGGGTCCCCTTTGGCCAACAACTTGACACTTGATTATAGCTAGCCTATTCTCCACGCTGGAAGCTTCATTTGGTGATGCAAAAAGTTCAGATGGGTCCCTGTCTAATCCATTATTTAGGTATTTTCTTCGGATTGCCTTTATATATGTATATATTTTAGTAATTACTGTATTAGGTACATACAGTAATTTCATACAGGCTCTCAAATAACCATTAGTATTAGCTGTCCCTTCCTGTATTTTCTCCTCAACCCTTCTTCTCAATTTGATAATCCCAATACAGACCCAAATTCATTCATCCATAACTACCTATTCTATTTCCCCCTCCTAGGAAAAGCTATCCCTCCTCCCCATTCCCCTACTTTATACCTAACTTCTGTTCTTATATGGATTGTAGCTTGCTTATCAAAGGATTATCCTACAGCAGAGAAGCTTCCTCCTACAATAGATGAGAACATATAGTCACACAACTAGAAAATGTGCAAAGTGAGAGTCCTTGGAATATTCAGTCCTAAATGGGGTGTCTCCATTAAACCCATTCCCTCAGAGTTCAGGGAACTCTGAAGAGGAGATAGAAAGAGCCAAAGGGGATGGAGGACTGACACGCGTATGAACACACAGAGATTTTGACAGCATGCACAGGGCTTTTGTGAGTCTGTAGCAGACAGGATCACAGTGCTAAGAGGAGAAATGGACACAAGCCCCTTTCTATAAAACAGAAGCTATTCAAACTGATAGCCATATACACATGAAAACTAATCTCTAATAGGGGTCCCAGTGGGCAAATATATCACTCTTAAAGGTAGGCTCCATGCCCATAAGTGGATGGCCAACACAAAATGAATTCCATGGTCATAAAGTTTTGACAGTGTATGTTTTTAACATTACCGATCCTTTGCATGTATGTGATGGCTTCTAGTTGTTGCTTTTAGGGTAGTGTCCTACATGTATGACCATTTGTGTCTCTCTATCTATACATGTATCACATGTTTTCTTCTATTTATTTACTTGCTCAATCCATGCTTTTATGTTTTGGTTTTATCTTATTTCATTTTACTGTTATTTTATTGATATCTGTTTTGCACTGAGAGACAGAAAGGTTGTGGATTCAGATGGGAGGTAAGATAAGGGAATTCTTGAATGAATCAGAGAGATGAATTCATAGTCAAATATATTGTAGAAAAAAATATTTTCTATAAAGAAAAGAAAAACAGTATGAGATTACTAATAATGTTTATTCAATTGAAACTCTGCCAAATTATTGAGCAGGCTATTTTAACTAAGATACTACAAAGCACATAAAATAGATCAACCTAGAAAAAATTGACTACTTTATTCCTGGGTGGAATGAATAAATGAATTCAAATAAATTAGAAGAAAATCAAGATTCCATTATGTATTTGTTTCTCAGTTTCAACTTCATTTTTGTAAAATAGGCAAAATTGGTGGAAATATAATCAGTAGATCTATGTATCTATATATTTTTTCAGATGAGAAAGATTATGCTAATTCTATAATACCAAGAGTTTCATCGTGCTATTTTCATGCATGTATAATGTATTTTAATACTGAGATTATGTGACTTAAGAGCAAAAAATGGTCTATCATGAAATTGGAGGTTTCATTGAGTATGGTTTCTTTTGCCACCACTTCCCTACACCCTATTCTATCTCCTTTACTAACAATGTAGATATTTTAGTGTTATTGCTACCAATATTACTCAGTATTAATAGCAGAAGACAGTCATATTGAAAGAAGGCAAACAAAAGAAAAATATTTTTATGTAGAAGTAGTATATCTTTAATATTTTTGTTCAGGTTATTTTTATAGGAGTGACTTGTTCTATAATTATGATAACATCTTGAAATCATTTTCATGGAGTAGTGCATTATTTAGAGCCTGATGGTTATGGTTCCAGGACATGGTCACTAATATCCAGAAAATGAGTAAAATTCTGACTCCATTTGAAGTAATGACTCTTTTGCATGGATGTCTATACTTGCCCTAATATTTCCTCTCTTTTGTTGTGGTTTTTCAGACACCTATACACTCACAATATATTCCAGACTGGCCTAGAACTGAAAATCTTTCACATTATTCTTTGGTTTGGGGGAATAGAGGTCGGAATTCTCCTCTGTCATATATGCCTAATCATTTTAATGCTAAGCTTTATTATTCTTTTGACCATTTAGAAAAGCTGATAGTGAGTATTCAAACTAAAATAAAGTCAGCAAATATGCTGATTGCTTCAATGTTTATGAAATAACCTTGAAAAGAGTAGAGATTTCTGTCTTTTGAATAAATCTAGTATCTCCTTTCTTATGAATTCCTCTCATTTTAATCCTTAATATATTGGTTACAACACTGATACTTTCAAATTATTTTCAACTTTGAACAAATTCATGATAGAAATGTGTCATATATATGTATATATATATATATATATATATATATATATATATGCACTGCATTCTAGAAGACTTATGAATTAGCATATCAGAATAATTTTAAGGCTCTGTGAAGAAACAGGCAAAATTACATAATAATTACTTATAAACAAAATATTATACCATGAAAACTTCATTTTGTGTTTTTTGACCCAATAGAAGAGTAAATTGATTCAAATTCTTTATCAATATGTTGTATATTATTAACCATTTACGGACATCTATGAAAACACAAGACTGCCCTTTGCTTGGTAAATAAAAACGTAAAAGAATCATACTTCCAAAAAATTTGCCCAGTTTGCCTTTCTTAATTAAAAGCATACCAACTAAATTATAAGTAGGAATATACTGGTGTTAATATCTATGTCACGATTTACTTACCATTCATAATAACAACTCTGTTCCTTGTGTGCAAAGTAACTTCAACATGTGTTAATATAGATATAGAGTAAACGTTTTTAAAAAGCTCACTGGAAAAAATAAAGATACAGGTTTTCTTATTATGTCACTTTTATAAAGTGAATAGGAGAGATAGTGGATTTTCTCCATTTGCTGCAATTTTTGGCTTTGCTGAAATTCTCACCCTGAACAAATCAGTACACAATCTTGAACTTGTATGTTATGCTATTCTCACTGTGTCCAATTCATTGTAAGTTAACACAACTCCTAACTTCTCATCACTTTTATGTAAGATTTCCATGTTTCTGTTACTGGAGTTAACCTGAATAAATAAGACAAAACATATCTTTTAAAAAGATATTAATTTTATTCTCTTTCCTATTTCTCTATCTCTTTCTTTCAGTCTTTCTCTCTGTATTTATGTATGCATGCATGCACACACACACGTGTGTGTGTGTGTGTGTGTACAGAAAGATAAAATACAGCCACCACTACACGCTTATCTCCCTCTCAGCACCATTAAGTCCACATTTCTAGATACAATTTCTTTTCCTTTATTTCTGACAGTACTGTTTTGTGATGTCATAAGCTTAACCAGGGTCCTCTGCTGGACTATCTGTTTGGAAACGTCCATAGAACAGGGTAGGCTCATCAGTAAATAAACAACTGAAGTCAATGTCTACATCTGTCCCTGAGTCCATAAATATCCCATAGTTCTTAATTAAATAGAAATACAGATTAAAATGTGATGCACAGATTTCTTAATTCTTCAAATTCTGACATTACAACTTCTTCAAACCATTGGTCACATTGTAATGTTGGTTCACTTCTCAACTACTCACAAGCTTTGGAGCTTCTAAGGCATATTAATGAGTCTTCCAAGACCTATGAATAACTACTAAACAGAAGTACCTTAAGGAAAGAGATGACTGTTTTAGTTAACAACATCATGGTAAGAAAGACAAACTGAAAACAGGAGGATTGGGATAAAGGAAGGTTGGATAGGGGAGCTCGGAACCACAATTCTTAGTTAAGGGAGCCACTTTAGGGTGGGCAAGAGACTTGACCCTAGAGGGGCTTCCAGGTGCCCAAGCTGAGGTCCCCAGTTAGTCCCTTGGGCAGCTGAGGATAGGGAACCTGAAATGACCCCATCCTAGAGCAATACTGACGAATATCTTGCATATCATCATAGAACCTTCATCTGGTGATGGATGGAGATAGAGACAGAGACCCACACTGGAGCAATGGACTGAGATCCCAAGGTCCCAATGAGGAGCAGAAGGAGGGAGAACATGAGCAAAGAAGTCGGGACCACGAGGGGGTGCACCCACCCACTGAGACAGTGGAGCTGATCTACTGGGAGCTCACCAAGGCCAGCTGGACTGTTACCGAAATAGCATGGGATAAAACTGGACTCTCTGAGCATGGCGAACAATGAGGGCTGATGAGACGCCAAGGACAATGGCACGGGGTTTTGATTCTACTTAATGTGCTGGCTTTGTGGGAGCCTAGCCAGTTTGGATGTTCACCTTCCTAGATATGGACGGAGGGGGGAGGACCTAGGACTTACCACAGGGCAGGGAACCCTGACTGCTCTTTGGACTGAAGAGGGAGGGGGAGAGAAGTGGGGGGAGGGGGGAGAAGGGTGGGAGGAGGGGGAGAAGAGTGGGAGGAGGGGGAGGGAAATGGGAGGCTCGGAGGAGGTGGAATTTTTTTTTATTCTCCTTTTATCAAAAAAAAAAAAAGAAAAGAAAAAAAAAGAAAGACAAACTGACTTAAAGGGATAAGCCTCTGGCAATTTGACCTTGTGACACAGAATACTAATTATTTTCTCATTACATTCCCCAAGTACCTGATAGAAACATCATCCAAGTAAAGAGCTTTGCTTTGCCTCATAGTTTTATAAGTCATGGGTCAGTCATTCATTGTAGGGTGGCAGAGAGGAAGAAATGAGTTAGCAGATCTCATGCTTCCTTAGAGAGGAAACAGAGAAAGATGAAGTCTGGTGTTCTTTAGCTTCGCCCCCTTTTCGCTGCCATATATTCAGTCATGGTTCTAGCACATGGGAAGTTGGTACTCACAAACTGGGTGAGTTTCCCTATGCAAGCTGCTTTGGAAACATTCTCCTGCCCCAACTCAGTCCACTGTTTAGATATAAGTCACTGTGTCCCTTTCCAACAGTTACTGGTTGAAGACTTTCTGATAACAATTGGGGTGATCACTAATCTAGCCTCTGCTTGGTTGGTATTTACCTTCTTCCTTTGGTAGCCTGCAGAGTAACTTTTTATAGCACGAACACTAGTCAGTAGGGGTGAAAGCTCTATGTAAGCACCGGCTTGACTTTTCTGAGTTCAATGAGTTCTGTAGATATTGTCTTCAGCAATAGGGACTTACTGCCAGTTTATGGAGAAGAACCAAAAGCCTTGGAAATAGCCTTAATAATTGTGGAATTTTCTGTGGGTCCCCTTTGGCCAACAACTTGACACTTGATTATAGCTAGCCTATTCTCCACGCTGGAAGCTTCATTTGGTGATGCAAAAAGTTCAGATGGGTCCCTGTCTAATCCATTATTTAGGTATTTTCTTCGGATTGCCTTTATATATGTATATATTTTAGTAATTACTGTATTAGGTACATACAGTAATTTCATACAGGCTCTCAAATAACCATTAGTATTAGCTGTCCCTTCCTGTATTTTCTCCTCAACCCTTCTTCTCAATTTGATAATCCCAATACAGACCCAAATTCATTCATCCATAACTACCTATTCTATTTCCCCCTCCTAGGAAAAGCTATCCCTCCTCCCCATTCCCCTACTTTATACCTAACTTCTGTTCTTATATGGATTGTAGCTTGCTTATCAAAGGATTATCCTACAGCAGAGAAGCTTCCTCCTACAATAGATGAGAACATATAGTCACACAACTAGAAAATGTGCAAAGTGAGAGTCCTTGGAATATTCAGTCCTAAATGGGGTGTCTCCATTAAACCCATTCCCTCAGAGTTCAGGGAACTCTGAAGAGGAGATAGAAAGAGCCAAAGGGGATGGAGGACTGACACGCGTATGAACACACAGAGATTTTGACAGCATGCACAGGGCTTTTGTGAGTCTGTAGCAGACAGGATCACAGTGCTAAGAGGAGAAATGGACACAAGCCCCTTTCTATAAAACAGAAGCTATTCAAACTGATAGCCATATACACATGAAAACTAATCTCTAATAGGGGTCCCAGTGGGCAAATATATCACTCTTAAAGGTAGGCTCCATGCCCATAAGTGGATGGCCAACACAAAATGAATTCCATGGTCATAAAGTTTTGACAGTGTATGTTTTTAACATTACCGATCCTTTGCATGTATGTGATGGCTTCTAGTTGTTGCTTTTAGGGTAGTGTCCTACATGTATGACCATTTGTGTCTCTCTATCTATACATGTATCACATGTTTTCTTCTATTTATTTACTTGCTCAATCCATGCTTTTATGTTTTGGTTTTATCTTATTTCATTTTACTGTTATTTTATTGATATCTGTTTTGCACTGAGAGACAGAAAGGTTGTGGATTCAGATGGGAGGTAAGATAAGGGAATTCTTGAATGAATCAGAGAGATGAATTCATAGTCAAATATATTGTAGAAAAAAATATTTTCTATAAAGAAAAGAAAAACAGTATGAGATTACTAATAATGTTTATTCAATTGAAACTCTGCCAAATTATTGAGCAGGCTATTTTAACTAAGATACTACAAAGCACATAAAATAGATCAACCTAGAAAAAATTGACTACTTTATTCCTGGGTGGAATGAATAAATGAATTCAAATAAATTAGAAGAAAATCAAGATTCCATTATGTATTTGTTTCTCAGTTTCAACTTCATTTTTGTAAAATAGGCAAAATTGGTGGAAATATAATCAGTAGATCTATGTATCTATATATTTTTTCAGATGAGAAAGATTATGCTAATTCTATAATACCAAGAGTTTCATCGTGCTATTTTCATGCATGTATAATGTATTTTAATACTGAGATTATGTGACTTAAGAGCAAAAAATGGTCTATCATGAAATTGGAGGTTTCATTGAGTATGGTTTCTTTTGCCACCACTTCCCTACACCCTATTCTATCTCCTTTACTAACAATGTAGATATTTTAGTGTTATTGCTACCAATATTACTCAGTATTAATAGCAGAAGACAGTCATATTGAAAGAAGGCAAACAAAAGAAAAATATTTTTATGTAGAAGTAGTATATCTTTAATATTTTTGTTCAGGTTATTTTTATAGGAGTGACTTGTTCTATAATTATGATAACATCTTGAAATCATTTTCATGGAGTAGTGCATTATTTAGAGCCTGATGGTTATGGTTCCAGGACATGGTCACTAATATCCAGAAAATGAGTAAAATTCTGACTCCATTTGAAGTAATGACTCTTTTGCATGGATGTCTATACTTGCCCTAATATTTCCTCTCTTTTGTTGTGGTTTTTCAGACACCTATACACTCACAATATATTCCAGACTGGCCTAGAACTGAAAATCTTTCACATTATTCTTTGGTTTGGGGGAATAGAGGTCGGAATTCTCCTCTGTCATATATGCCTAATCATTTTAATGCTAAGCTTTATTATTCTTTTGACCATTTAGAAAAGCTGATAGTGAGTATTCAAACTAAAATAAAGTCAGCAAATATGCTGATTGCTTCAATGTTTATGAAATAACCTTGAAAAGAGTAGAGATTTCTGTCTTTTGAATAAATCTAGTATCTCCTTTCTTATGAATTCCTCTCATTTTAATCCTTAATATATTGGTTACAACACTGATACTTTCAAATTATTTTCAACTTTGAACAAATTCATGATAGAAATGTGTCATATATATGTATATATATATATATATATATATATATATATATATATATATATATGCACTGCATTCTAGAAGACTTATGAATTAGCATATCAGAATAATTTTAAGGCTCTGTGAAGAAACAGGCAAAATTACATAATAATTACTTATAAACAAAATATTATACCATGAAAACTTCATTTTGTGTTTTTTGACCCAATAGAAGAGTAAATTGATTCAAATTCTTTATCAATATGTTGTATATTATTAACCATTTACGGACATCTATGAAAACACAAGACTGCCCTTTGCTTGGTAAATAAAAACGTAAAAGAATCATACTTTGTTTCAAGTAAAATCTAACAATAGATGTGGAAATGTAACACTAACAACAAGATAATTGCAAAAATTGTATAATTTTTAATTTGCTGATGGGTGTGTGCACTTATCAAAATATGTGTCACTTTCGGTGAAATGGCCTATATGATCCTAACACTAATATTTTTCCATCTTTAAACAACTTTACTGTGATTATAAAAAAAGTTTACATCTTTCATGATTGACTAAAATGACATAATTTACTTCTACCCTGATTTTTTTGATATATATTTAGGCACTCTCTGCTTTTTTTTTTCTCCATAGCCCTCCATGTCTAGCTACGGTCCTTTAACAGACTGTATGCTTAAGAAATGTCAGTCAAATTGAATTCTAAATGTACATTTAGAACTCCTTATTTCTTGGTAGAATAATATTCATATGACCTATGAAGGATAGAAAGATGAAGAATGGGTCATTTAGATTTCATTTTCCAGAGCACATGGCCTTTTTTAATATGCCAACATAATGGATACTCTGGTGCAGAGAAGCTAGAAGATTTTTCTCCTAGGCCCATTCCATATTTATCATTTCTGTTGTCACTGGGTACACAAGGTCTATGCACTTTGTAAGAGGATTTCTGTCTGGAGAGCTATATTTTATTTTTCTGCTAAGATGATCAGTATAAAAATGACAAATGGTTTGTAGCCTGAGTTTAAAAGTAGTTCCTGAAACTAGATCATGTCATACTCAGTCTTGATGGAGTCAACAGTGTGTAGATTGCTTAGTACTTATTCTGGTTGTATAGAGATGAAAGCCCTGAAGACGCATTTCTTTTAAAATTAATGAACAAAGCAAAGCTGAGGATAGCCATGGTCTACAGGAGTATAAAGGATGCATGAATCAGCTAATGTCCAATCATCACTTATATTTATACAGCATCATTCTATAGTGTTATTGCTCACTTTCAGCAACTTTGCCAATGTCGTTAATAGTAAACATCACAATTGAAACAGGCAGGATATTTCAAGGGACTCGTAAGTGTGCATGCATGCAAGAAAGTCTGCACTGAACTTTTGACACACAACTCTGCGTATCTATGAAATAGTGGTAAATGTTAGAGGTTAAATTTTAGACAGTCTTACATATTCCAACAGTAGAACCACAAACTTTTGATGTGACTATGCATATTATTTAATTTTTTATGAAATAAACAACTCAAGAGAAAATTTTTGCTTTGTTGAATTATAACGTTAATCTCCACTGGATATATTATTATTCAATGTCATATAAGTAGAGAAAGAGAAAAAGTTTAAAGAAATATTTAGAAAATATTGAGGCACTTAATATTTATATGTATTGCTTTATTGTCTTTTCTACATTGTATATACATATGTACTTGATATATATGCATCATGTGCTTTGAAGATACTGACATATCCACATCTCCATACTTTATCCTACCTTATACCTTCCACAAAGCCACTTCAAATTTTCAGTCTAATTTCTACTATTATGCCATATTTTTAAATGATTATATATATATTTCACAAATTAGAGAACACTTGGAAAATCATGTTTATATTTTTTGGATTTAGTTTGGCTCTTATATCTTAGTATGATAATCTATTTCATTCCATTTTCATGTAGAGACAAGGATTTATATCTCTTTATGTCTGAAGAAAGCTCTAATGTATATATAAGCCAACTATTTAATTCAGTTCATCTCTTGATGGACACACAGGCTGATTCCATTATGTGAATATTGTGAATTGTGCTTCAATGCACATTAATATTCAGGTTATATTATACTTGGATGCATTCCTTTTAGGTATATTGTTAGGAGTAGACTATCTAAATCATGCAACTGTTCTACTTTTAGTTTCTTATGGAACCACCATACTGATTATTCACAGGGGTTTTCTTACTTTCCATTCCCAACATCAGGCTATAGACTGCCATTCCACATATACAAATCCTAATAATAATTTGTTGTTATTTGTTGCCCTAATACTAATCATTTTAGCTGACTTGGGATAGAATTTCAATGTAGTTTTGATTTATATTTTCCTGAACAGTAAGGATATTGAAGTTTAGTGTATGGTGGTGACCTCTTGTGTTCCAACTTTTGGATTTCTATAGATCCAATACAACACCCAAGAAAATTACAATTTTATTCTTCACAGAGATAAAATAATAATCCTAAATATTATGTGGAAACATAAAGAATCATGAATGTACAAAACAATCATGAATAGAACATGCAGTGATGGAGGTATCACACTGTCAGTGTAAATTTATGTTTACATTTATTTATGTTGTATAATTTTATGCTAAAGATGTGTTTTATTATGCAAAATCTGACAATAAAATGCATAGGCTCTAAAAATAGATCATGGAAACTGTATTTCTATTTTCTGTGACATGAGAGAAAAAGGAGTAAATTATTTTTGTTTATAAACTATATAATTTCTTAATTGTTTAATTGTGTTTTTAGTTTGTGAGACTCTTCTTTGAAAATTTGTATTGGCTGAATATGTCAGTAATGTGTCATTAAATCAATTATTAATGAAATTTTAAAAATTACACTGATATTTAGTGAAAGGATTCTGAAAATGTTTTATTTAAAGGCAATTTAGAAGTTTATCTTGTCTGTTACAAGGTCTCTCTAACTTTCATGCTCATATATCTATAACAGAACATTTATTAGTTTGGATTATTTCTAAGTATTATAATATAAAGAGATACTAATTTAGGTCCTCAGTTCTGTATTAATTTTAATTTTTTCTTCATTTATTGTTTTATATGTCTGGGTGTTTTGTCTGCAAATATAACTGCACCATATGCAAGAAATGATCACAGAAGGCATGAAAAGTCTAAGATGACCTCACATTTGTATTCAGAAAGAGAAATATTATTTCATGCTCATAAATTTTATTGTTAAAAATATATTTTAGTTTTACCTTTTAGATTTCATCTTATACCTGTCTGAATGGCTATGATCAATACTAAAAATTATATTTCATGCTGGTGAAGACGTGGAGCAAAAGGAACACTCCTCCACTGTTTTTCCATTAATACTCCATTGGTAGGAATGTACAACTGCTATTGAAATCAGCATGATGATTCCTCAAAGATAGAAATGTACCTCAAGATATACAAGTCGTGGGCATATACTCAAAGACACTTCATCCTACCACAGAGATATTTGCTCAACTGTGTTCTTTGCTTTTCTATGCCTAAGAACAGTATATTGGAAACAGCTTAGTCGTCCCTCAAAAGATTAAAGAAAACTTGGTACATTTACACAATGAAATATTATTAATCTCTAAAAAAAACATCATGAAATTTTCAGGCAAATAGATGGAACTAGGAAAAAAATCATCCTGAATGAGCCAGAGACAGAAAGACAAATGTGTGTTGCATATTCACTTGTAACTGAATATTAACCATTTTCTACATGGTAATCATGATACAATTCATAGACCCAGAGAGGTTAGACCTAGAGGACAGGATGAAAAAAAAAACAAATAAACCTCCCTGGGAGGGAAATGTAGAATAAATTTTATGGACTGAATGGAGCCAGGTGACAGGTGTACAAAAATGGGAGTGACCAAATGGGGAACAGAAAAGGAGACATGATGGGGAGATGAAAGAAGGGGAGAGACAGCTGGAATTGAGGGGAATATGAAATCTCCCAATAATGAGGAAGACAGAATCCCTACTGGTCATCTTTTTTCACCCAAAGACCTACTAGTTCCAGGATTGAGTTTCATCCAATTGAATTATTGACTGAAAAGATACTTAAGGTCATGTACAACTTCTTAGCAATCAGGGAAATGCAAATCAAAACAACTTTGAGATACCATCTTACACGTGTCAGAATGGCTAAAATCAAAAACACGAATGATAACCTATGCTGGAGAGGATGTGGAGTAAGGGGAACACTCATCCATTGTTGGTGGGAATGCAAACTTGTGCAACCACTTTGGAAATCAGTGTGGCAGTTTCTCAGGAAACTGGGAGTCAACCTACCTCTTTCTTTTTTTAAGGACTATATTCTTTTTCTTTTCTCTCTCAAGCTTAAATATATTTTTAAACACATGATAAACCGGTTAGATTAGTTCTCTGTTCAATGTGGGGTTGGTAAAGGGTTGGTAAAGATCTTTTCCCATTCAGTAGGATGCCTTTTTGTCTTAATTACTGTTTTCCTTGTCTTACAAAAGTTTCTCAGTTTCAGGAGGATCCATTGATTAATTGTGGTTTTCAGTGTCCGTGCTACTGCTGTTATATTTAGAATATGATCTCTTGTGTCAATGCGTTCAAGTGTACTTCCCACTTTGTCTTCTGTGAGGTTCAGTGTAGATGGTTTTACATTGAGGTCTTTGATCCATTTGGAGTTGAGTTTTGTGCATGGTGATAGATTTGGACTTATTTTCATTATTCTACATGTTGATAGCCTGTTAAGCCAGCACCAATTGTTCAATATGTTTTCTCTTTTCCTTCTTATATTTTTAGATTCTTTGTCAAAGATCAGGTATTTGTAGGTGTGTGGATTGATATCCAGGTCTTTGACTGGATTTTGTTGGTCCTCCTGTGTGTTTTTGTCAATACCAGGCTGTTTTCATCACTGCAGCTCTAGTAGAATTTGAAGTCAGAGATTGTGAAGCCTCCAAAAGTTGTTTTGTTATATATGATTGTTTAGGCTATCCTGGGTGTTTTGTTTTTCCATATGAACATGAGTATTATTCTTTTGAGGTCTATGAAGAATTTTGCTACAATTTTAATGAGGATTGCATTGAATCTGTAGATTGCTTTTGGTAAGATTGTCATTTTTACTATGTTAATTCTATCACCCAAGAGCATGAAAGATCTTTTCATTTTCTGGTATCTTCTTCTTCAATTTCTTTCTTCAAAGTTTTAAAGTTCTTGTCATATAGGTCTTTCATTTGTTTGTTTAGCATTACCACGAGGTATATGTTATTTGTGGCTATTGTGAAGTGTGATGTTTCTCTGATTTCTTTATTGGCCCATTTATCATCTGTAGAAAGAACAGTTAGTGATTTTTTGAGTTAATCTTATATCCTGCTATATTACTGTTTATGAGTTGTAGGAGTTCCCTGGCAGATATTTTCAGGTTGTAGTGGTATTTCTTTTATATTTCTATCAATAAAACTTGTTTGGAGATCGGAGAGTTAAAAAAAAAAGCTCCACTGGTCAGTCTTACAAACCAGGCAGTAGTTATACACACCTTCAATCCCAGTACTCACACTAGCTTGCCATAGAATCCATGTGGCAGTGGTTCATGCCCTTAATCCCAGAACTAGGAAGGATTATAAAACAGGAGGAGACAGCTCTCAGTCTCAGTCCCATTCTGGGGTTTACCGGAGGCAGTATCACCATTTTCAGAATGAGGTGGAGGTAAGATTCAGTTTCTGACTGCTTTGGTTATTTTGTTCTTCGGGTTGAACCCCAATATCTTGTGTCTGAGTTTATATTAATTATGGATCAGTTAGCACCCAAAATTGGGAATGAACCCATAACCCTGAAATTGATAGTCTAATGCTCTACTGACTGAATGAGCATAATTAATAAAAAACCTCAAAGAGAGAAATTAGGTTGATGTGGTATCCTCCTCTGTATGCTGTGAATACCATTGGTGAATAAAGAAAATTCCCTGCCCTATTGTGCGGGCAGAGTAGAGTAAGGTAGGGAAAACTAAACTAAATGGTGGGGAAAAGGAGATAGAGTCAGAGAAAAGCCATGTAGTTGCTGCCATGGCAATACAAAGATTAATGGAGATGGATTAATTTAAGATATGGGTTAGCCAGAAATATGCTTAAACTTCTGGCCAAATAGTATTGCAAATAATATGGCTTCAGTGTGATTATTTCAAAACTGAGCCTCTGGGAACAAATAAGCGGCCTCCTAATACATTGAGTTTCTACCCGAAAAGCAGAAAAGCAAAGCAATCAGTCACTGCCTCTACCTCCACCTCAGTCTGAAAATGGCAGTCCTGCCTCCAGGAATCTCAGAATGAGAATGATACTCAGAAGTGTTTCCTCCCATTTTATAATCTTCTCTAGGTCTGGAATTAAAGGTGTGCATGACGGGGATTAAATGTATGCACTGCCTGGTTTATTTAGCAACTAGTTAGGCTACTGGGATTAAAGGTGTGTGTTACTACTGCACTGGTCTGTAAGGTTGTTCAGTGGGGCTGTTTTACTCTCTGATCTGAAGGTAAGCTTCATTCATTAAAATACAAATGAAATGCCACTGCATGGGTCACTGGCATGTTATATCATATCATCTGCAAATAGTGAGAGTTTGACTTCTTTTCCAATTTGTTTCCTCTTGATCTCCTTTTTGTTGTCTCATTACTTTTGCTAGAATTTAAGTACTTCATTGAATAGATATGAAGAGAATAGACAACCCTGTCTTGTTCCTGATTTCAGTGTTCCTGATTTTGCTTTGAGTATCTCTCCATTTAGTTTGATGTTGACTATTGACTGTTGTATATTGTTAGGCTTCCTTTTTTTTGGATTTTCTTGTCAACATCAATACGGTGTTTATTTCATGTTATTATAAACCATTATTTTAAAAGGTTATGTTTTGTTGTTATTTCCTAAAAATCTGTACTTTTCTAATGAGGGACAAATGGAAGAGGAGGTAAGAAGCAACTGAGAGAAGTAGAGGGAGGGGGCACTATAGTGCATAAGAAAGAATATGTTTCATAAAAAGGGGGAAATAAAAAAGAGAGAGATAAAGAAAACTACACCTTAGATTTTACCCCAAATTTAAAAAAAAGTATCTTTCAGTTTTAATATTCTTACTTACTGTTAAGAATGGTTTTGTAAATTTGTGTGTGTATGTATGTATATGTTCATGTGTGTGTTCATAGGCATGTAGGTGCACATATGTTCAGAGAACTGACATTGATGTTAGGGTTCTTCTTTTCTACCTTCTTGTTTAGTTTTTGAGACAGTCTCTCACTGAACTAAAGCTTACTTATTCATCAAGAATGGCTGTTCAGCGAGCCCCAGAGACTCCTCTCCTCTGCCTACCAAGCACCAGGATAACATACTATGTGGCCGTTTTACAGAAGCTCTGGAGGATAAGCCTCCAGGCCTCAGGCTTGTGTGCATGATTACTGATTGAGCAATCTTTCAGCATCCATTTCTTTTCACATATTATCTCTTATATAAAATTAACCTCAAAATCCCCTTTTTGAACTCTGTATGTATATATATATAAAGGACCTGGGGGATGTCATTTGTGATATATATATATATATATATATATATATATATATGTCTGTATGTAACTATATCTATCTATATCTGTCTATCATCTATCTATTTATTTATCATCCATCTATAATATGTATTTTTGTTTGTCCATTTATATATGTATATATTTGTGCATGCACATTCATATATGTATACATGTGTCTATAACTGTTTATTTGGATATATGCACATAAGTATGCAAATATGTACATACACATTTGCATATTTTAATGAACTACTATATGTAGATATACGTGTGTATATATGCATATAGGAATGTGTGTGGTAATGTGTGTGTGTGTGTGTGTGTGTGTGTGTGTGTGTGTGTGTGTGTGTATCATTCTGAAGTCATAGAAGAGAAAACTGATTCAATAGGAGGTCTAGGAGTATTCAAGTTCCTGGATCACATATTGGTGCATGATAAAGTGTGCATCAAATTTCCACCCTAAAGAGCTCTAGTGATTTGAATCATTCAACAAAGAATGCCTTTATTTGAACTTAGTTAAAAGTTTCCTTTGTGAAAAAAAAATTACTTGAAGTTAATATGTATCTATGCTGCATGCATGCAAGTACCATGTCTTCGTTCAATAGCTTGGACTGTGTGTTTTACTCAACAATGGCTGTTTAGTAAGAGTTTGCTCCTCCTGTGCCCCTTTAATTATCAAAATATATGATGCTTTCAGTAAGGTGTTTTCCAAAAATAATGCTACTGTAATTATATTTAACCAGTGGTATGCCTTATGACCTCTTATCTAGTCGCAAAATCAAACTCAATACTTAAAATGTCTATATTTGTATTGGCTGTGGATTTGAAAATTAATTGGTTTGCTCTCTATCTTAAAAGGTTATGCAATTTTCCATCTACATTAAGGCAAAACCTGACCTGGGGTTACAGAAATTAAATATATATCCTAGTTAGATATTTCAAGCATATTGGTTTAGAAGGGATATAAATATAAAAGAATCATGAACTCTGGTTTTTGGTACCCTGAATTAATCTATAAAAGCCAGATTCAATACTGTGTGCTTATTATCTACTAGGATCAGAAAATCACTCCAGAAACTAAAATAAAGTTGTCTCTGTGATTTTATACTCTTAAATTTGTGAATGAGAAATAAGATGCATAGAAAAAGATGAGAAAAAGAATATATGGTTAAAATTACCTGTCTTTATATAATGATAATTATTAGAGGAATCTATAGAAACTTAAAAGAATTAGATGATAGTCACACAATAAATGGAATAACACATAATAAAAATTTAAGAAAAATTTCCCATTCAGGTGAGATTAAATGTTGGAAGGTCTTTCTCGTCAGAGGTCTCAGTCTGTCATGGCCTGGTAGCTTTTTTCAAAGTTCTGAAACAGGGAGATTTCCTCTACAGTGCAACTTTCTGTTCTTGACCTGTTCTTATCTGGAGAATGTCCCTGGGACCAGAAGACTAACCTTATCTGAAAACTGTTTCTAAACCAGATGACTGGTTTATCTTTAGCTTGACTCTTAGCACAGATCATTGCTAGAAGCTTCCCCTGCTACATATGCAGCATAGGACTACATAAGACTTAATCCTGAGATCTTTGGTATAGGATCCTATTGTAACATATGAAGTCTTTAAGAGAAGCATGCCTCTTAATGAAAGTTAGGTGATGCTCTATCTTCTGTTCCCATTTTTATATTTCCTTCTCTTTCTGGAATAAAGATGAGTTGTAACACTTAACTGTCACCTGGGAAAGCTGTGTCTGCGACTGACAAGATGTCCCAGCTCACTCATTTGCTTAAGCTCCTTTCCACCTTGCAGAGAAAGGCTGGCTATTCTGAGAAAGAAGTGTAACTACTACTGATTGCTTTTCTCCTTCAGTAATATTCATAGCACTCCTCCCACCCATTACTATGAATGCTATCAAGTTGGGGGCCAACCTGATATCTCCATGTTCCTTGACATATAGGATACTGAAGAGGGTTTGGCCCTAAGTGGGACATCAGCCTCATACTCCTTCATACAGTTACATAGATGATCTCTCAGCAGTTCTTTGAGCATACACAAGACCTGTTCAAGATCAGGCCAAGCAAAGTCCCATCAATGGAATGCGAGATGGTCAGGATATTACAATTATAGTTGAGGAGTAATTGGCAATAGCTAGGAGACAAATATGCATTTCTATTCAAGGAGGTAGACCTTGTGAGGCTACCAACACCTCAGTAGATAGCCATATACCCACGAACATGCAGGAAGTACTGAGAAGACTCAGTGAAGGGAGACAGGAATGCACGCACACATGCACACACAGGTGTGTAAAATCTCTGGGGAGTGGTTGAATGAAACTGTAACTGGATACATAAGTGAAGGATTTTCTTGATATTTATCACTTGACCTGTCATTCTCTAGATCCACCATGGAGACATAAAGTTCCACATACTACTAAGGACTAAAGTCAGCATTTAGTAGAGTCATTTGTTCTTCGGGTTTGAAAATATTGACATCATCAGGGGTGACAACATTTTGCAAGCTCTTTAATTTTTTTTCCTTAAACAGCAAAGCATATTCATGTTTATCTCTAAAGTAACTGATCAAAATTCTCTTTGAAAATTCTCTTTCTAGATGTAAATCACCACAATGGCTGTGGGAATATAATGTGAGGTATTTTTTTCTATGACATACTCGTCACCACCTACATGTTTCACAGACTGAAGGAGGACAATGCCAGGCTGACTCCATAAGCCACCAGCCTTTGACATTCTGACAGGCTTAAGTCACCTGAGGACTTCCATGAGCATATCCTCTGACACATCCTTTCAAGCCAAGCAGATTCACATTGGTGAATGCATACAACTTTTTTTTAAATTAAAAATATGCAATTCTTCACGAATTTGTGTGTCATCCTTGCGCAGGGGCCATGCTAATCTTCTCCGTATCGTTCCAATTTTAGTATATGTGCTGCCGAAGCGAGCATGAATGCATGCAACTTTAAAGCAGACCAATTCTTTAAACAGAAAATGTCATAATGAGTAGTACTTGAGGGGATATATGCAATTTTAAGAATTTAAAGCAATCTGTCTTTTTTATTTGTGTACAAAATGGGTTTTTTTTGCTGTTTATTTGGCCTAAATATATTCATGTGTTCAATCTGTGTACTTGATTCACTTGGAAGCCAAGAAGCTGGTCAATACCCTGCCACTGGAAGTAGAAAACAGTGTGACTCACGAAGTGGGTCCTAAGAAATTAGTTTGGAACCTCTGCTAAAACAATGGATATTCAGCCATTGAGCCATCTCTGTACCGGCCCTATTTTAACATGAGAAAATCAGCCAGGTGTTGGTGGCACACACCTTTAATACTAGCACTGGGAGTGCAAGGCCAGCCTGGTCTACAGAGCGAGTGCCAGGAGAGGTTCCAAAGCTACACAAAGAAACCCTATTTCAAAAAACCAAAAATGAACACACACACACACACACACACACACACACACACACATGCAAAAAGAGAAAATCAGCTGTGAAATGTATATATGTGTTGCACATATATGTATATAAGTTTGGTGAATTTGTGCCAAGTGTGGCAGGTAGAAGCCAGAGTAAGACATCTTGTATCATTCTACATATTCTCTCCCTTATTGTCTCGAGACAGAATTTCCCACTGGAAGTAAAGCTGTCATCATTTTAGACAGGCTAGCGGAGGAGAAAGCCCCTCTCAAAATCTACCTCTCTCTGCTCTGAGTATTGAGATTCCAGGATCATGGAGCTGAGGTCAAACACTTGAATGTTGGGGTCTCAAATTGAGCTTCTCGGGCTTAGAGAGTAAGTGTTCTTCGAGACAGAGTTTGTGCCTCAATGATGAAAATACATTGTTGTTTCAGGGGCAACTTGTGTTTTCTTGATGAACTCAGTGAACCGTGATTAAGAACTATTGAATTTAGCTGCTCAGGAAAGGCTGTGACTCTTCACAGTTTGTGTAAACATCAATGGTCTTAAAAATGAGCAAGCATTTCAAAGGAATCTAACAGGAGGCACCTTATTTAGTATTATAATTAATGAAGACTATGTAAAATTTTAAATAGGAGGATTTTTAAAAATTTTAAAATAAGCTTCTTAAAATTTGTCTAATTTAATCTAAAATTCCAATTATTACATGACCAAATAATAAACAAATAATATTCTTAAAGAAGTAAATGAATCACAGTCCCAGAGAACTTAGACAACAATGAGGACCCTAAGAGAGACATAAATAGATCTAATCTACATGGGAAGTAGAAAAAGACAAGATCTCTTGAGTAAATTTTGAGCATGGGGACCTTGGGGGGAGTGTTGAAGGGGAGGAGAGAGGCAGGGAGGGAAGCAGAGAAAAAGTGTAGAGCTCAATAGAAATCAATAAAAAAAGAAATAGAAATATAAAAAAGTAAATGAAAATCCAACTATAGAAAGAGATATAAGTTCTTATACATGTTGGAAGCAACAATTGCATTGGTAGTCTCTATCCTTCCTTAACCTTTTATCATTAAGATAAAAGGACAGCATGTATTCAATCACAATGCCCTGAAAGGTGGTAGAACCTACCAATGAGGCTCTGGAGAAGACTGTTAGAACCTATCAATTAATATGAGTTGCCAGATTGTTCTTGTTCAGTGTACCACTGTTTTCATAGTCAGGGTTATAGAAATATTAATTGTGTACACTCCTAGATTTTAAATGTTATAAAGCTTTTTTAAACATGCCATAATACTGTTTATTATTAAATTCAGAATAGGTTCAGATCTATCTCATTTAAAGTGCAAATTAGGAGGTGGTAAATGGGTTTTCTCTTTGTTAGATATTAAAGATATGGCACATTGGACTAGAAGAACTTGTGTGGCCGAGTGGAAAAGAACTTTTATAAATTGAATAATTCAAAAATTTCCAGAAGCACTCCCTTTAAAACTTTTCCATCTTCTGGGTAAAGTTTACAGCATTTTCCAGAATTCCCCCCAAAAAACAAATTTATTTATTTCAACCAAAAAAACAGGTATGACACATTCACATAGGCCCACACGAAAATGATTTTCAGGGTGATTAGATTTACCACATTTGAAACTAAATGTTCTGTTAGTCAAGGACAGAGAAGGATTGTCATCGGCATACAGTAAGTCTAGTTTGTTAACATTTGTTGACGTTGAAAACATTTTGTGAGAATATATTGATTCACATAGGTTTTACCAATGAAGACAAACCTGTTGGATATCTGATCCTCTCACCTGTTTCACCACAGAACTTGGAAAATTATCTTTTGTTGCATATGCCTTGCAATTTGATTGGTACATAAATGTAAATATGTTTTGTATAGACTTCTTTCTTTCTTTCTTTCTTTCTTTCTTTCTTTCTTTCTTTCTTTCTTTCTTTCTTTCTTTCTATTTGAGACATGTTTTCTTTGTGTAACAGTCCTAGCTGTCCTGGAACTAGCTATGCAGACCTTGAACTCACAGAGATCTACCCACCTCTGCCTCCAGAGTGCTGGGATTAAAAGTGTGTGCAACCACTGCCAAGCTAGAAACATGTGATTCTAAAAGAAACTCATTATAAAGAGAGCCATGCAGGCATTAAAATGAATGAATAAATACCTTTCAAAAGTTTTGGAAGTTTATGACCACTTTCTCTCAGTGGTGATAGTCTAAAAAGATAAGACCAATCATTTCAGTAGCTATTAAAAGTAATTAAAGTCCTCAATCTTGAAGATCAAAAATGTGACTTAGATAGTACTAAAATCTGTAAGCAATTTAGGATCTAAGAAACAAAGCGGTTAGCTATACACAAGTATACTAGTGTCTTGAAATGTATATATGTCTCAAATATTAGTTTACCAGAAAGAAAAAGAGACAATGAGTGTGGAGATCATCAGGTTAGCAACAGTGAAGGAAAAGTAGAGCTGAAAGACAGAGACAGAGTGAATTATAACTACAAGCAATTAGGGAATGCTTTGAGTGAAAGAGCTAAGTGTCTCCCCCTCAAAAAAAATTAATAAGTAAAAAAAAATGCCAGTGGTTGTACAACACCAAATGGCCAACCTTAAAAATACATGTCAGTAACATTATACAGACTGAGCAGGTTGTATTTAAGAATATATATGTATATACATACACATATGTGAGTGTAACAGCAACTGATTTTTTTTAAAGTCCAAGAATCTCAAAAATAGCATGAGGGAGTATGGTTAGGGAGAGTTTGCAGGAAAGAAAGGGAGGCAGAAGATATCTTACACTATAATCTCAAAAAAAGAAGAGATAATTTTTAAAAAGAATTGAGCAGTAGCCTAATCAGAAACAGCTGAAAGCTTGTGAGTAATTAAATATAACTGACACAGTTGACTCTTTAGAACTAAAACAAACACAATAAAAGCTCTGCATATTACCAAATAATACTCCTAACTATCTCTGTTGTAATACTGGGAAATGTCTATACTTATAGCTGGAGATAATTTTAAAGCAAGTCTCAAGGAGATAAATGTTGTGTATTTTCTCTTGTTTGGAGTTCCTAGATTTTACCTGAATACAAAATTTACACACACACACACACACACACATATATATATATGACATGAGAGTAGATGTAACAATGTATAAATAACTAAGGGGGTATAGCAGGAAATAAAGATAGGGAGGGAGGAATTATTGGGGAAATACTGGCAACAAGCAATATGTACTTGATATAAAATATTATTATTTTTTTATTTCTTTGAACTCATATCTGGGATTATGTTTGTGAACTGGTAGCCATTGCCCTAGAATAGTGAATAGAAACAATTTTGTGAGGTTTAACCTGATATGCCTCTTTGTTGTTTTAAACTTTTACGTGTGTGTGTGTGTGTGTGTATGTGTGTGTGTGTGTGTGTGTGTGTGAAATGAGCAGAGTCAAGTACAGAGAGAGACGGTAGATACCTTACCAAGTACCCTGCACATAAATCAGGAGTCTCTTAGAACCCAATATTATCTCAAGCATGACTTGAAGTTAAAAAATATGCTATGTCATCTCCAACACAACATACTTTGTGAAACAAATAATCTTGTTGTTGTTTGTAAAAACTATAATAGAAAAATTATATGCAACATATAAATTATGGATTTTGCTTACCAGGTGCTTAATATTAGAATATGTATGTGCTTAATACGTAGAAGATAATGAGATTCTGACTTAGAGGAATGATTATATCCCACAAATTAATCTTTCTGTTTGAGAACTGAGAAAACTACTAAATACGTACAATCATCTTGGAGTTCCAACCATTCCTGAAATTATGCATTTCTGCCACTAGAGGACAGTGTTGCTCTTTCCATAGATTATAGGTGTCCGTCTCCTTTCTACTTAATGTTTATGTTTTGTTATTTAATTTATCAAACAGCAATAGTCAATTTTAAAATATATAACACTTGAAAAATATGGTGATGTTTGGAAATAAATATGTTCCATATCTAAAATCTTCCTTTTAAGAAGTATGTATGATTTGAATAGGATGGACTCAGTATGTAAATCATTGGTAAAAGACACAAAGAACTCTGCAACTAATGTGTAACTATGTCAGTACAGGAAGCCAATATCTCTTTATTCAACATTCTCTTTCATTTATATGCACATATTGGATAGATAATTTATAAATACCCCCTAAGTTTAATCAATAAATTAAAAATACTTAGAGAAAATTCTGTGTAAACTTACATTACTTGGAAGCCATGTCCGTTCAAATTTCTAATAAATAGGAGAAAACAAACAAAAAGCATTAATCTCATCAAAAAGTCAAGCGTTCTAGAATATTTTACTTCTGAAAACTACTTTCTAGATTACTTAGCCTTTAAGAAATTTAAATTTCTTATATTCTATAACATTTCAGACGTACTCCTGCCATAACATAAATACCACACTAATTAAGATTTTGTTTGTTTTTTAAATTTGTTTGAATACAGAAGAAAATAATTATATAGCTTACAGAAAGATTTCTAGAGCAAAGAACTTGGTCTTTTCATCTTTTATTTCATCCTTGCCTCCTCACACAGATTAAATCAACTCCATTGCTTTCCTAATTTCTCTGTTTTTATGGAAATTCCTAACTCCAGCCAACAAAATAGTATTCTTCTTTGCAATTTCCCAAAGTCACAGTGTGTGTGTTAGTTATGTTTGTGTGTGTCAGCATGAGTGTTTTGTTTAGATTTGTATGTGCACGTTTGTGTGTGTTTGCATGTGTGTTTGTGCATTTCTATGTGTGTGTTTTTGCCTTTGTGTGTGTGTTTTTATGGAACTGTATGTGTATCTCTATGTCTCTGTGAGTGAGTGTACGTGTGGGTATGTGTTGTGTTTCATGAATTCTGTTACATAACAGAAGAGTCAAAAGTACAGGCAAAATAAGTAGACTTTCTGTTTATACTAATAACTCTCGACTGAAGTGGCTATCGAACCTATGCTATTAACTGTAAAATGTCCTACCGTAAAAAGTTTCTCTTTTAAAGCAAAATTCCTTTTGAACAATCAAGAAAACTGTAGGTGATGACCACTTGAAAACGTATCTGAATCTAAACCAAGCATGTGCACTGTTTGTATGTCTCTAGCTCTCTCTTCTTTACCAAGTAACACTTTTCAATTCAAAATACGATGGCTTTATTAAAACACACACAGGTACTCAGATTCCTACGCATCTTAGGCTTTGCTATCGAAAAACATAAAGCACTGTAGCCTGTTTTCCCTAGGAATTCACTTCTGACCTAATCAACACCACAGCTTAGTGTTTAGGAAACTCTGCTTCTATCTCTATCTAATGAAACCCTCCTTCTTTATCAACCCAGAAAGAACTTCCATATTATAGTCTGCTTCCGTTCGTTAAAAATACAAACATTTTTTAACCAAATAAGGATGTCCTTCTAGCTAATGTACAAGACAGTTAAATTGTTTGTATACTCACATAATATGCCAAGCTATGAAAATTGGTGTGATATTTTAGATTCGTATTCGAATATCCATGATAGGGTACCTACTTGGTTTGGGGCTGGTTAATTTTCTATGCCAAGAGAGTTTCAGGAGATAACAGGAAAGTACAGACAGGAATAGTGAGAAGATGGACAATGTAATTTGAATGAAAAAGATATACGGTGATACGTTTCCTTTCAAATTACCTGACAACTCCAAAGACATGAGTTATATATTAAGGAAAGAATGTAGTCCAAGACAGGCTATGCTTGCAGACCTGAGACTCTCTTAGATAAATGGTCAGCTTTCTAGACTGTGGAAGTTAGATATTATATTCAAGATAAAGGCTTTGATTGACACATCAGTATTCAAGAAATACCTGACATATCAATAACTTCATGCAAATAAGGAAAGGCATCCGGAAGTCATTACTTGACATTAGCTTAGGTGTGGGCCTTGTAGAACTAAACTCAAGGGTGTTGAAGTGTTTCAGATTTCCATAAAAATACCTGCTTGTCACTGAAGTCACATACTTAAAACAAGATAAAGTTGATATAACTTTCAATAAAATGGAACTATTTCTTTCCTTAAATGTTTCATGAAATAGTGTCTTAATTGTTTAAAATAATTGATCCATAAGAAAAGTATATTGTAATAATATTATACTTACAGAAAATACTTATAATTCACGTTTACTTATAATGAAGATGTTCCTCATTAATGAATGTTAGTGTTGGTTTATTTTTTATTTTTCTCTACCTTTGGTGTTACACATTTTGTTTTACTAATATTTAGTAATCCTATAGCTATTTGCCGAAAATAATAATCTCCATCCACTGTTTTCATGGCTTCTCACATAGTCCTTTTGATTTGTGTTTAGTTATGTATATTGGTGCGTTTTGCAAGTCTGGATGATGAATATTGTTAAAATTATCTTACTTTTTTTAAGGATTACATTATTTTAATATCATCAACAAAAAATCATTGGGCTAAGCATAGACAATTTTGTAAATTAGAAAGATGTAGTGAGTTTCTTGCATGAGTGCCGCGCACTGCACCCCGTGTCTGCGCTCTGTGCTCTGGCACCCAGTTACCGAGCTTCGGGCAAGGGGCTGGAGGTTAAAATACACAGACACACACAGACAGAGAGACAGTGACACGGGTCATCCTTGAATTCCCCAAGAATGCCCCCTTTATTGTGTTCAGGGGCAGATTATATAGAGATAGCAACGCCCTGGCCAAACCCACCAGAAACCAGTCTCCTGCCATCAAGAACTCCTGAAGGTCTTGTGCTCAGAGCAGCTGTAGGCACTCAGATCAGGGAATTACAAGAACTTCAGGATCTGGGGCCTCACTGCTCCCAACAAAAAACAATGAGAAAACAACTTGAGTGAGGCCTTTGATTCACCATACACTTGTAGGTTCATCCCTGAGGAAATCAGGGCAAGAATTTCAGCAAGAAAAGTAGCAGAAACCCTGAAGAATTGCTGCCTACCAGACCATTTTCATGGCTCATATTAACCTACATATATATATACCTCCCAGGACCACCTGCCTATGAGTAGCATTTCCCACAGTGGGAAGAACCCTGTGACATTAATCAATAATTGAGGGATTATGCCACAGGCTCTTGTTAAGGTCAGTCTGATGAGGGATTCCCTTAACTGAAATTACTTTCTCCTACATAGTTTGTATCCATTTGACAGAAGCTAACCACCACAATCTTTATATAGTCTCTCTCTATATACACACACACTCGTGTGTATGTGTGTGTGTGTGTTAATACACTCATATATACACGTATATGTGTATTTCTATGTTTACATATACATACATACACACACATATATATAGTGTTTCACATTAGCACATTAGCCATTCACATGTACTTCATTATATATTTCTTTAAAATTTCATGTGTATCAGTCACTTTGACTAGCTTATGTTTTTCTAAACTGTCCTTAGCATTTCCTTAATGATTAGAGGTACCCAACCTTCCTAACACATCACTTAATTAAAATTTTTGTTGTTCTTATTATTCCCTGACCAGTTGTTTTCTGTTTATTTATTAACATAATTTTAATTTTGTATGCATAAAAGGATAGATCAAAAAGTTCGGTTTATATATATAAATATATATGTATGTATATATTGTGAGTATATATACTTATGTAACAACAATTACTGAAAATAAGGTTATGAAATTGTCAGAGAGAAAAGGGGGTTTATGACATGGTTTGGAAAAGGAAAACCCAAAGAGTGATGTAGTTGTATTATAATCTCAAAAAATAAAGGAAATAATTTAAAAGTTCAGAAACTTTAGTTTTCCTGATGGCAGAGCTGCCTAGTTCCTATATCAGTTCTTTACTGAGAGTGAAGCATCAGACAATTGGTGACAGCATGCCTAAGCAGATATCTTATTGCTAACTCAGTGTGTGAAATGCGCAGTTTGAGAAGCTTCTGAGTCAGGACTGATCTGAGAGACCAGACCTGAGGAGCGCTTTGAAAAGATCTCATAGGAGGCAATCAGAAGACCTGTGCTCAGATCTTCCCAGGTCTCTCAGGGCTGAAGTCAAACCAACAGCCTTCTCTTACCCTCAATTTCTTCTTTTCTTAAGTAAGGCTAATAATACCTGCATCCTCTCTACTCATAGTCTTGACAGACCAGTAGGTGGAAATTTGATCAGCTATAAGAGCTGCCAACTGTGATGCATAGAACTAGGACACAGGCCTTTGTACTCCATCTATCTGCTTCTCATGGGTCAATTCTATTCTGGCTTGTGTGTCCCTGTGTGAACACATGGTGTGTTCGTTGTGTGTGTGCACGTGTGTCCGCATTCATGTGGCCATGTGTGGAGGCCAGAGGTAGAATGTAGAAAGTGTTCTTTTATTTGCTTCTTTATCTTATATTTTGTGATGGGGTCCAAAACCATGAGCTGACTGATTTGAATACATGGACTGTCCACAAGCTCTGGTGTTTTCATCTTGTTCCTACTGCCAAAACATGTAGTAAAAGGTGTGAACTGCTGCTCTTGACAACCACTTTGGCTCTGAGCATCTGAACAGAGTTCTTCATATTTGCCCAACAAGTAATTTACCCACGGAGACATCTACTCATCTCTCATTTCCGATTTTTAATAGATTCTACATAAAATGTGGTTATTCTTTTTTTAACAGGTAATCTTATTTATTTATTTTTTTTATTTTTTTTAATTTTTTTATTGATAAAAGGAGAATAAAGAAAAGAAAAAAAAAAACAAATTTCCACCTCCTCCCAGCCTCCCATTTCCCTCCCCCTCCTCCCACTCTTCTCCCCCTCCTCCCACCCCTCTCCCCTTCCCCCACTCCTCTCCCCCTCCCTTTCCAGTCCAAAGAGCTGTCAGGGTTCCCTGCCCTGTGGTAAGTTAGAGGTTCAAAATTGTGTAGACATAGGTAAAACATTAGAAACTTATTTGAAGTTAAGATCAGTATGTGGATTTTGCCTATAGATGGCAGTAATGTACCAGGTCTTATATAACCTTCTCCCAGACTCTGAAAAGTTATATTTATATTAAATTTCATGTTTTCTTAATAGTAAATGAAAATTGTCTAAGAGTAGCTATACCACCAATCTGCTATCAGTTCTCTTGTCCTTTACTAAGTGACCTAAAGCTTTCTTCAGTTTGCCCAGCATGAGAGTCTTTGTCATTTTAACTGCAGGCTGCAAAAGATACCGATAAAAATAAAACTCTTTTAAGATAATAGCAATTCAACACAATACCAAGAAAATGCCCCGTTTTGAGTAGTAGCTATTAAAAATGGGTTAATACATGCATGCTGTTGTCTTTTATTTGTTTAAAAAATGAAAAAGACTGGAAAGCACTTGCACGCAGACACCTTTTATACAGAAAGAATAGAGCAAAGTAAAGAAAGGAGATTTCCAGATTTAGACACCGAAGACAAAGCAAATCAAGAGCCACCGGCCCATGGGAGACAAGGAGAGCTACAAGAGGAGATTGAACTGAAGGAGGATAATAAATCTAAACAATGCCTCAGACTTACTAGCACAGCACAAAACATTTTGGGCAGCTATTGAATTTTCTGTCTATGAAATTCCTTATCACATGTTGAATCATATTAGTTCATATTTTTCCCTCTCTAATTTAAGGGTTCATTATGAATTATGTGGAAAATTCCACCTATCTTGAGAAGGCACTCGAGTGATTTATTTTCATTGTGAATTATTAGGAAAAAAATGACAAGAAAACAATCTTGTCTTATACAACCTGCAAAATCCGGAAATATCATGTGTTGTGCTGTCAGTCCGAGAACATTAAAATAAACTGATTTGGAGCATACAAGCATTTTTAACAGTATTTTGAAAGAGAAACAGAAGAAAGAAACAATGATACAAGGGAGATAAAGGAGAAAAACAATAGAGAAAGATAGCGAGAGAACACAGATGAAGCTCATGAAAAAAGAAATTTTGTAATTGTTCACGAAGTTCAAAGAAATTTCCAAAGCAGCCTGCAGATGGGTTCATTTCTATCAGGACTGACTTACTTAACTCTTCGCTAAGTCCTGTAAATCCTACCGGGCATACTATCTAATTATAATGTATATGCTGTGTTTCTAGTCAATAAAAACTATCTTATTACTTAATGACTTTTCTTTGGCATCTTTGAGACTAAGTTATGCTCTGTTAGAAATAAATTAAAACAACAACAATACAAAAAAAACCGCATCAGTTTCCATGTTCCCATAATTTCTAATATGGACATTTATTTTCTATCGAGTCCACAAGTTATCACAACACTGTGGTTTTTCTAAATGAACTTAAGTTTAGTGAGCTACAGTACAAATTGAGAACCTGTCTTCTTACAAGTGTTTGCCTTTTATTTTATCCTATAATAAAACTCATGTAATAGCAAAAATGATTTTGAAAAATTTACTTCATGTTACCTGTTATACATGTTTATAATTTTATTCATTCATGATAAACAAAATTGACATTGTCATGTTATCACACAGTTCTCCAAAAATAAAATAAAATAAAACTAGCTGGTTTAAGAATATCAATAGAGAATCTAAAATGCTTTAACATTTGATAAAGAATTTCTGTTGCATATGGGCCATAATGTATGTTTTTTGAAGTTAACAATTTGCCAGTAAATCTGCACATTAACACGACACCAAGTATTTGTATTTGCCTTTGCAAGGGAAACCTTTGGGGAAGTAATGAGCTTTTGGGAAAAAAAAAAAAACAAACTTCAGAAAAGTAAAACTTTACCAAATCTTGTACTTCTTTCACAAGTGTTCACTTAAATTAAAAGATAAAAAACAGCATATTGTGTCATTTGTATTAAAATATACAAATTAAAAAAAATAAAATATACAAATTCTAATATATTATATATATTTATAAAACATAAATATAAACTAAATATGCTTTTGTAGCAATATTGAAATATTTTTAGTAGGAATGTACCCACATAGTAAATTATTTTTAGTTAGGATATTTTATTATGTTTCTAGATTGTCCTTTTGAATTTGATTGTAACATTATTTTTCAAATGACAATATTAGTGGAACTTGAAGTTGCGCTTTGCCACTCTAGAAACAAATAGATTGAGATTGAAAAACTCCTAAGAACATGAAAGTTTTTTGAGACAACCATTAAAGTTAGTTGCACCATCTTCTAATTTTCAGTTCAGTTCAAATTCTGTGGCAGTTCTTAATCACTAGACAGACTATAGAGAACATATCAAATGGAGCTTATTTCTAAGGCAACTATGTCCAGATAATTCAGTCTCAAAAAATTAGTGCTTTATTTTATCACCTTATTAGATGAGAAAGTAATAGCTCCCATTTAATGAATAGTAAGGTGTGCTGAATTAAGGTGCTACAGTGGATAAGCCCAGATGCCCTTGGACTATAGCTCACGTGTGGATCAGACTGCAAACACAAGATTACACAAATGTTTAAAGGTCTTTTTCCCATTAACAGAAGTGATGGTGCCCTCAGATAGACAACCGGTAAGAATGAGCTGGACACTTTACTGCAGAACCTAATCTAGCAAGCACGGGGTGTACTGCACCATATCTCAGTGAGCTCTTACAGGGCTAGCCCAACAGAAACCAGGAGTTGTGCAAGGTTCCTTTCAAAAGTCAAGGTGGTTGAAATTAAAATGCCAAAAGTCAGTTGGATGATATGTGGTACATTTTCTCAAGTGAATAAAGTGGAAGAAGGTATTCCCCATAAAAATGTCATCCTCGTAGGGTGAGATATTAAAAATTTCTAATTAGAACCATATAAAATTAAGCCTCATATGGTACTATCTTTGAGAACTTAGAAGTAACCTGTGGGGTTTTTTTTCCAAAATTTTGAATACTTTCCAAGAGAAGCTAGGATTATTTTGATCCTGAAATTAAGATCCAGGTTTGCATTCTTGGTTTCTGCTATATGCACAAGCTTTCTAGCACCATGGTGAAAATATGCTCACATAAAATGCCTATATAATAAAATCATAATATCTGATCTGCAGGATTATCATACCATACATAGCTTCACAATATCTACGCGGAGTAACTGTGCTTTTCAATTGATTCCAATGACCACTAAGCAAGTAATAGCTATTAGCTATATTAAATTTAGTAGTAACTAGTGAACATTTATTAATTAAAAATAGAATTACTATGCCCCCCCCCCAAATCAAACACTTTTCTCCATGCACCGTGGTCATTAGATATTACCTAAATGGGTTCTTTGTAATTCCCGTGTCTAGAACCCTTTCTTCAATTACAAGCTAATTAAATCAGGTACTGAGTTCATCATCAAAATCCATTCAGAACTCAGGAGTTTTGTTGTTACCATGACCTCATTGGACAGAGATTGAGCATATCCATCTTGCCAGTGACAACAGTTTTGTGTCTTTGGCCTGTTTCTGTGCGATTAGTTTGAACTTAAATATCAGTCATTTACTTATGTTTTAGCATTTTTCTTCATTTCTTATTATAAATTGCAGCATATTAGTTGTCAATTTTTCTTTACACCTTATCACCTAGGGTTTGTTCCTGGTTATTGGCAATGTCTTTTTATAAATGTGCATTCTAAATCTCCAAATGATTCAATTTTAGTGATGAAGCAGTGTGAATACTTTCAATTTAGGAACATCATAGGACATAAATGAAAATTCATAGGAAAGGAGCTAGAATATAGAAAAGTGAATAGAATTACACTCCCACCAATTTTCAAAAATACATTATAATTTAAATATTTTGGCTAAGATTCACTATAAAGTTTGAATGTAAATTAGGCTGCTATGATGATAATATACGAGACTCGTAAAACAATGGTATTTTCCCAAGACATAAGGTCAATGGCTTTCTCTCTATGGAAAGAAAAGTTTAATTTCGCAATTAGAAACATAAGCAAAAAAAGAAAAAAAAAACAATATTAGACATTTATTTATTTATTTATTTATTTATTTATTTATTGTGCATTTAAACAACTACACTTACAATAACATTGAATCATTGAAACATTTTAAAGAAGAAAGTTAAGTATTGTCTAAAATGTAAAAATGCTAATACCTAGGGATTAAATAAAAAGAATTATAAAACCTAAAGTGACAATGCTAAAATTTGGTGATAGGTTTCCGAAACTTTTGAAATGTTACTTTTTTCCTGACAATGTGCTCACTTTTTTATAATTATATTTTAGATTATTTTAAAGACATGGCCAAATGGAAATATAATCTCAAGACAAAGCCACTATAAATTTTGTTAGGACCTATTATTAGGTATATTGAACTGTGTTTATGTTCCTACAATTCCCATAAATATTAGCCTGATGGTGTACATCTATTTCTTCACTGCTGGGGAGAAAAGATCGGCACATCCATGGAGCTTGCTAGCCAACCAGTCTCTACAAGTTGTATGCTTCATTTTCAGTGTGAGACTCTGTCTCAAGAATAAGATGGAGAGCAATAGAGGAAGACCAGAAATTGACCTATACCACAATTACACGCACACATACACACACACACACACACACACACACACCATACACACACCATACACACACACACACACACACACACACACACACACACAGACACACCGCATGCCCACTCATTTTGCAAGGAGGGCTGGTTGTTCTTTCGGGCTGCCTGGCTAGCTTAGATCTGAAATAATCACACAGAAACTGTATTATTTAAATCACGTCTTAGCCCATTAGCTCTAGCTTTTTATTGGATAACTCTTACATATTAATCTAACCCATTTATATTAATCTGTATATCACATGAGGTCGTGGACTACCAGCAAAGTTTCAGCGCATTTATCTCTGGCTACTCCATGGTATCTCTCTCTCCACCTTCCTTCTCCCAGCATTTAGTCCAGCTTTCCCCACCTACTTAAGTTCTGCCCTATTAACAGGCCAAAGGAAGGCTTTAACTTTAACATAGTAAAATTACATATAGCAAAATAATATCAAGCATTATTATATAATTATTATAATTATTGAATTACAGTTGCAATATTTATATATATACTTTATCTCTAATCATAACTAAGGAAAACTATAGTATTTACCCTTCAACTCCATCAAATACTTCAGAAGGATATGATATTACCTAAGTTAACAGGAACTGCATTGTCAGCAACTCCCAAAACTCTAGAATTGACAGAGACATCTCACTGCCTGGACAGTCACCCAAAGTTCATCTGTACCATTGGGGCATCCATTTTCAGCCCACAGGCCCATAGTATCCAGAAGACTTTTCCATGAAGCAGAAAATTTCAGAGAGTTCCACCTTTATTGGCATTTTGTCAGTCACATTTTTCTGTTTCGTGCAGAAGATATAGCAGACTTTTTCATGAAGAAGGAACCCTGAAGGATCATCTCACCTTTAGGCAAGTTCAGCAGTCATTTCTCTGTGGGTCCTCCATGTCCCATTAAGAAGTCCAAGCAAGAGCAGTTTCTTGGCCAAATAGCTTACCAACTCCGTAAGGAGTCTCGATGCCCATCTTCCTCTTGAAATAGCTTGGTGCTGCCAAAAGCAGATGTGTATCATTGTCATGAAAAGTCCTAAGTAATTAAATATTTTAAATGTTATATTCTGAACGTCTGTGAAAGATTTGAAGAAGACATATCTAACTGAAATATATCCCATACATATAGAAAATCTAACTAATATGAGTACAAGCTTGATTACTATAGAAGACTATCTTTTAACTTCTATTTCTTAATTATACATTACATTTTAAATGAACTACACAATCACAATACCTTATTCAAGAGGAGAAATATATATATATATATATATATATATATATATATATATATATAACAAAATTGACCTTAAATTTGCACCAATAAATAAGATCCATACCAATGCAAATCTATACTGCATGTTCCTCTTTAAATGTAAAAACAATATAGACAATATTTGGGAATATGGGCATAGTTTCTCCAAACTGTTTGCTGCCATTTATTGGTCAAAGTAATTTTTTGAGGGCTGTACAAGTTCAAGGGATCTTGGTCTGTCAAATTATATTAGTCTGGAAGCAATCCACAGTTCTCTTGCAACGATATTAGTTACAAATTCAGTTGCATTTATTTACAAATGATGAATCAGGTTGCTTCTACTCTACAATAATAAAGTGAGGATCCCTACTAAGCAGTAGGTTGTGTAAAAAAGGAACAAAAACAAGAGAACAAAATGAAAGAGTAATTAGTGACTAGTAGCTAAAGGTTACATTATTGTAAGAATTAGACAAGAATGGATATTATTATACAGCAACTGGGATAGAACCTCTTGGTTTAAAGAAAATATAATGTGTTTGGTGGTATATTACTTAAATTAGCACTTCAGTTTGAATGTGTCTTATTTAGTTTGAGCGATTTCATTCTGGTTTGCTAGCGTCTATGGAAAGCGAGTTAAAGGAAATTCCCCTTGCAAAATTTTGTTTGCTATAGACTAGGAGCCAGCCCCTGGGATTTTCTGTAACAGCAGTGTAAAGGCTGATTAACAATAGACATTTAGTTGTTTCAGAAAGTGGATCAACTTTTCCAAGTTAAAATTCTGTCAGTTTTTCAAGTTAAAAATCTGTCATCATATAGAAATGAAAAGCATACAGGCTTGTGAGACACTTACGACACAACAAATAATTCAATACAAAAACAGAGACCATTTAGGAGAATTGAAGTTTAGAAATGTAAGGGAAATAGGGAGTTTGGAAGAGTTAATATATAGTGGGCTAGACTAGCAGTATTTCTCAACCTATGGGTCACAACCTCTTTGGGGGTTGCATATCAGATATTTACACTATGATTCATAACAATAGCAAAAATACAGTAATGCAAGAGCAAGACAACAATTTTAGTGTTGGGAGTCACCGTAATGTGAGAAACTATATTGAAGGGTTATATCATTAAGAGGTTTGAGAACCACTGGCATAGAAGGATATCTAAGCAGTAAGGAACATGAACTGTTTTGTTGGAGGACCAGAGTTTGGGTTTCCATCTCCAGGGTTCCAGTACTCTTTTCAGTACTTTTCAGGCACTGCAATCATGAGAATAAATGCAAACATAGATAATTACATATACAAATAATTTGTCTAAAAGTGACAATGTAAAAACAGCACATTATGTTTAAGAGATTGCTTTCAACTCAGATCTTATAACTTCATAGTTTTTCTACAATGCTCTAACTCCTAACATATGCTGAAAAACTACTGCTTGTTCCATAATATAAACATGATCTTTCATGTATTATATTTGTAGGATACAGTAAGCAAATCTGATTTTTTTTTGTATCTGAATTGTAAACTTTGGTTTGTCTCAAATCCTGAGATATAATCAATCCTAAGATATTTATCTGCTTTTTTGCCAATAGAGTACAGGGAAAGAAAAGGATGTAATCAGGCATTAATACTTCTAACAGGGAAGCTAAAAGTTAGTGAATATCTAATTCATGATTTACCAAAATGGCTTGTTTTCTTCTACTGCTTCTATATGTTTCAAATTTTAGTGTGTGGATTCCACCGACTCACTCACAAAAATTAAAAACATGATCTTTGTTTTCTAATGTTCTTTCTTCGGTAAATTCATAAGAAAACCAGTACATAAGCCTTGCACTTCAAGAAGCAGACAGAACAGAAACACAAAAAAAGAAATAGGCCTATTTATGATTGTAATTAAGATATTTCCAAAGACAGGGTGAATAGAAAAGACAATTCTCTAGATTGTTTTAAGAGGAAAGAAACTAGGCTTAAATTGTCTTGTCTTAGTACATCTTGTTTTGTTATATTTGGTTGTATCTTAAAGGCCTGCTCCTTCCAGAAGGGAAACAGTGGGGCCAAGGGAAGTGGGAGGAAAATCAGAGGAGTAGAGCAAAGGGAAACATGATTGGGATGTACTTTATAAAAAGAGAATCGACTTTCAAATTTAAAAAAGATAGAGGAGAAAATCTGAACTCAACCATTTTAAGAGAAAAGTGAAAAAAATTTGAGGACTGACTATATCTAGTAGTGAAGTACTAGGGAGCACAGTGAGAGAGGATGTTTAATGTGGATTTCCCATCTGTTTTTACTGTATATTGAATATCCAGTATATATACATATATAGATACACACACACACACACACACACACACACACACACACACACACACACATATATATATATATATATATATATATATATATATATATATATATTAATAAAGACTCAGATAGAAATTAGGGTTCAACCTGAAAACCTAAAAAGCAAAGCAGCCAGCCACTGACTCAACCTCAGTCTAAAATGACAATCCTGTCTTTGGTAATCTCAGACATAAGATTATGTCTGAGAACTGTTTCCTCCCGTTTTATAATCCACTTTAGTTCTGAAATTAAAGGCATGCACCTCCCAGTTTTCATGAAAAACTAGTGTGGCTACAGGGATTAAAGGTGTGTGCTAATATTATCTGGCCTGTAAAGCTCACCACTTGGCTTTTTACTCTCAGATCTTGAGTTAAGCTTTATTTATTAACATACAATGAGAATACCACCCTATATTCCCAGTCTTCTGTGTTTTCATGATGTGAAAGTTCTGGCTGTGTGTTAAAATGAATCACTATGAGAAAAAAAAAGGTCGGAATTTCTCAGTAATAGCAGAATTGAATTTATTGAAAAACCTATGTTAAGATCATTTGCCTTTGCTTTCAAGACATTATAAGTATAAATGATCCTATAAAAATAATATCTCTAACCAAATGAGTAATTTCTATGACATACCTTTTTAGTCTATTAAATATAAGTGACCTTAACTTTGCACAATGCATTTTCAAAAGAAAATAACTTTTTTCACTTATAGTTTGCTTTCAATTTATTCCTAATTATTTAATAAACAATTCATATTAAATATGTAATATACTTATATACGCATTATAGATTTCTGATATGTGGAATATACTCATATTTATGTTTACAACATCTGTGCATCTATGGAAATTTATTTTGTCATATTGTATGAATGCATGTTTCTGCCTTTGCTTAAGATATTTTGTATACTGATGCAATTTTAGTATACAGTTATCATTTTGTACTATACATTTCTATTTGTATTCAAGATACACACACACACACACACACACACACACACACACACACACACACATATATATATATATATATATATATATATATATATATATATATATTATATTGAGGTCATTGTCCTCACTTGCAGTACATTTCTTTAAAGATTGCTTAATTTTTTGTGAAGTCTGTCTTTTCTTAAATTTTTTTTTATTGAGAAAAGAAAAAAAAAAGTTTCAGCCTCCTCCCAGCCTCCCATTTCCCTCCCCCTCCTCCCAGCCTTCTCCCCCCCCATTCCTCTCCCCCTCCCTCTCCAGTCCAAAGAGCAGTCAGGGTTCCCTGCCCTGTGGAAAGTCTAAGGTCCTCCCCCCTCCATCCATGTTTAGGAAGGTGAACATCCAAACTGGCTAGGCTCCCACAAAGCCAGAACATGAAGTAGGATCAAAACCCAGTGCCAATGTCCTTGGCTTCTCATCAGCCCTCATTGTTCGCCATGTTCAGAGAGTTCGGTTTTATCCCATGCTTTTTCAGTCACAGTCCAGCTGGCCTTGGTGAGCTCCCAATAGATCAGCTCCCCTGTCTCAGTGGGTGGGTGCACCCCTCGTGGTCCTGACTTCCTTGCTCATGTTCTCCCTCCTTCTGCTCCTCATTGGGACTTTGGGAGCTCAGTCCAGTGCTCCAGTGTGGGTCTCTGTCTCTATCTCCATCCATCACCAGATGAAGGTTCTATGGTGATATGCAAGATATTCGTCAGTATTGCTATAAGATAGGGTCATTTCAGGTTCCCTATCCTCAGCTGCCCAAGGAACTAACTGGGGACATCACCATGGGCTCCTGGGAGCGACTCTAGCTAGGGTCAAGTCTCTTGCCAACCCTAACGTGGCTCCCTTAACTAAGAATTGTGCTTTCATGCTCCCCTATCCAACCTTCCTTTATCCCAAACATCCTGTTTCCCCAAGTTCCCCCCATCCTCCCCTTCTTACTTTTCTCTCCCCATCTCCCCTTACCCCCATCCCACCCCACCCCCAAGATCCCAATTTTCTCCCTGCCAATTTTGTCTACTTCCCATAGCCAAGAGGATAACTATATATTTTTCCTTGGGTTCATCTTCTTATTTAGCTTCTTTAGGTTCAGCAATTATAGACTCAGTGACCATTATTTATGGCTAGAAACCAATTATGAGTGAGTATATCCCATGTTCATCTTTTTGGGTCTGGGTTACCTCACTCAGGATAGTGTTTTCTATTTCCATCCATTTGCATGCAAAATTCGAGAAGTCATTGTTTTTTACCACAGCATAGCACTCTAATTTGTATATATTCCACACTTTCTTCATGCATTCTTCCATTGAAGGGCATCTAGGTTGTTTTCTGGTTCTGGCTGTTACAAATAATACTGCTATGAACATAGTTGAACAAATGCTTTTGTCATATGATAGAGCATATTTTGGGTATATTCTTAAGAGTGGTATTGCTGGGTCCAGGGGTACGTTGATCCCGAATTTCCTGAGAAACTGCCACACTGATTTCCAAAGTGGTTGCACAAGATTGCATTCCCATCAGCAATGGATGAGTGTACCCCTTCCTCCACAGCCTTTCCAACAAAGGCTATCATTGGTGTTTTTTATTTTAGCCATTCTGACAGGTGTAAGATGATATCTCAAAGTTGTCTTGATTTGCATTTCCCTGATCACTGAGGAGGTTGAGCATGACCTTAAGTGTCTTTTGGCCATTTGAACTTCTTCTGTTGAGAATTCTCTGTTCAGTTCAGTGCCCCAATTTTTAATTGGGTTAATTAGCATTTTAAAGTCTAGTTTCTTGAGTTCTCTATATATTTTGGAGGTCAGACCTTTGTCTGTTGCGGGGTTGGTAAAGATCTTCTCCCAGTCAGTAGGTTGCCTTTTTGTCTTAGTGACAGTGTCCTTTGCTTTAAGAAGCTTCTCAGTTTTAGTAGGTCCCATTTATTCAATGTTGCCCTTAATGTCTGTGCTGCTGGGGTTACATATAGGCAGCGATCTCCTGTGCCCATCTGTTGTAGGGTACTTCCCACTTTCTCTTCTATCAGGTTCAGTGTGTTCGGACTGATATTGAGGTCTTTGATCCATTTGGACTTGAGTTTTGTGCATGGTGATAGATATGGGTCTATTTTCATTCTTCTACAGGTTGACATCCAGTTGTGCCAGCACCATTTGTTGAAGCTGCTTTCTTTCTTCCATTGTATACTTTTAGCTCCTTTATCGAAAATGAGGTGTTCATAGGTTTGTGGGTTAAAATCCGGGTCTTCTATACGATTCCATTGGTCGACTTCTTTGTTTTTATGCCAGTACCACACTGTTTTCATTACTGTAGCTCTGTAATGGAGTTTGAAGTCAGGGATGGTAATGCCTCCAGAAGATCCTTTATTGTATAGGATTGTTTTGGCTATCCTGGGTTTTTTGTTTTTCAATATAAAGTTGATTATTGTCCTCTCAAGATCTGTGAAGAATTTTGATGGGATCTTGATGGAGATTGCACTGAATCTATAAATTGCCTTTAAAACTTTCGTTATTTGCAGATGATATGATAGTGTACATAAGCGACCCCCAAAACTTCAACAAAGAACTTTTACAGCTGATAAACACCTTTAGTAATGTGGCAGGATACAGGATCAACTCCAAAAAATCAGTCGCCCTCTTATATACAAAGGATATGGAAGCAGAGAGGGAAATCAGAGAAGCTTCACCTTTCACGATAGCTACAAACAGCATAAAATATCTTGGGGTAACTCTAACCAAGAAAGTGAAAGATCTATTTGACAAGAACTTTAAGGCATTGAAGAAAGAAATTGAAGGGGATACCAGAAAATGGAAGGACCTCCCTTGCTCTTGGATTGGGAGGATCAACATAGTAAAAGTAAAGTCTTAGTCTTTAAGATATATAGTTATTTAAAATTATATATATTTGTATTTATGTATTATTTCTCTATATGCATTTCATTTAGTCACCTGTGTTTGTCATACTTAAAGTTAGACTAGTCAGTTTCTTTAGATGAATAGAAATTGTATTCTTTATTGAAAAGCAATATTCAAAACTTCAAGGAACTGTTGAATATGGTATTTAAATAACTTAGGATCCTGTTGACATGAGACACAATTGTTCCTCGCATCACTGATCTATTTCTGAGGGAATGCTGGGCACTGAAGACACTCCACTTGTAGCTTGTTTTCTTCTTGGCAAAACTGCCCTTTAGGAAAAGTACTGCCCCTGTCTCGACTACTGACAACATGCATGGTGTCCAACCTAGACAAGCAGGATACAACAAAAACAACTGCCAAACTTGCCAATAAAGGGTAATTTTTTTCAAATTTACTGCCTCTGTAAATGGTCTGTCAGATACTTGAGGCCTTAGCCTCAAGTTGGTTGCCCCAATATTGCAAGTGATCCTTAGGAGATTGTGCAGGTAACCAGTTGTCTCGTCATTTCTTGCACCTTATGGAAACTGCTTGATTGAACTTCCTGTTTACTCAGGTAATACTATTTCCCTTATCAGTCTTTGATGTGGTTACTTTCCTCTCATGGCTTAGCAAAGTCATTTTTAATAAAAGACTTAAACTCCATAGGATAGGCTAACTATTAAAACATTTAACATATGTTTTTTGTTTGATGTTGTTCATATTGTTTGTAATTTTAATCTTTATGTATATTTTTGCCTCTTATTTTCCCTGGAAAATACTTAATATTTGTTCTTATTGTATGCAGTTTTATATTAGGCTTAAAACTCTCTTATTTAGACAAAAGGGGAAGGTGTTATGGAAACTCTTCAGCCAATAGCGTTTTATATACTAGCCCACTTTGGGTGTGATGTTATGTACTATAACTGCAGATAAAAAGCATGTGTGGTCCCTTTTTCTGCGGGATGTGGTTCCAGTTCCCAGTGCATGCAGAGGATTGTGGGTAGATACCGTTACAAGTTTATTCCCAAATAAATAAACCTTTGTTTTACTCCATTCAGGGCTGTACTACTACAGATTTCAATAAATAATACACTGAATATTCAAACAAGTATGGTAGCAGGAAGTAGTAAGGATAGTGTTATCATATTCTTCCAACAATCTGCTATACAACTTTTATTCTTCTCATTGAGAGAATAGGAACTAAAATTAATACAAGTGGGTAAATTATAATGATTTTTCACATATTAAGATATTTATGCTTTTATCATTTCTATTCCTTTTTCTTTAATATAGAGCTATGAATATATAATATAAGAATCTCATACTGCTTATAAAGAATTATACTGATAATGATTATGAAAAATCAAATAGAAAAATGAGTCTAAATTATTTAGCAGCCTGCAAATAAAATTTTGTTTATTTTACAGTAAAAAAGTTACTCACGCCTATTTCCTACCTCTTTCATATACACCACTACTGAAGATTGTTGTATAAGCCATTAATTACAGAACTTGGGAAGAACAGGCAAGTTCAAGGTCAGCCAGTTTTATCTATAAGTCCCAAATCTTCCATGGTCTTTGCCTAATAAGACTCTGCCTCTTTCTCAATAAAAAAAAAAATCACTCCAGTCAAAACCAGCTTTGCAACAATATAAACTGAATGAAACCTGGTGTTCTTGGGCATTTACTACCAATAATGCAGTAGAAGGTTGGAGAAAAGAACAAGGGTCCACGACTACTTCAGTGTAAGAAACACTGTTATACTGTGTGCCATTTGTGACAGCAGAGGCTAAAGAAGCTACTCATGCAACAATATTCATATCATACCGTGTTTATCATTTTCCATAAACTGATGTAGATTAAATTACCTTGGTACATAAACATAATTGACTTTAGTCTAAGAAAAGATTTTCTGTTTCCTATATTAGAGGGGAATCAAGATTATATAAGAAATACATGTATGTGGCCTCAGGTAACTTGAATTTTGCTTTAGATATTAGAAAAATGTACACCGGTTGGTGATCCATTTGATATGTATTATGAGGTATGGCACAAAAATGTTCTGGTTTCTCCATAGCAGGGACTTTTTAGATCGTCAAGAATTTGGAAGAATGTCCAAAATAGAATAATGGAATATGTCGTTTTAATTCTAATGACATACATAATGTTATGTTACATTAGTTTAGTGTCTATAACTCATAAATCTAAGAGCCTCGTGTAAGACTTTCTCAGCAGGCTGAATTTATTTCTTATCATTTTAAGACCCTAACACTACACTTTAGTGAAATCGTGGTATAATCCAGTGCTTGCACTTTAAAATAATGCTTGTTACCTGGAAGTCTTTTAAATAAAATATTTTATAAGTTTAACATATTTAATTTAGCTATTAAAATTGAGATGACTCAGTATTTGGATATTTAGAAAACACCCTTAAATATGCAATAGCATAGTAGCGATAACAGTTTATTGCAACCATTTAATTAAGAATAACAGCTTTTTCAAACTCTAGAATCCAATCCAAACATAAATGCATGGGATTTGATAACTAGAGAATTGTCTTTGAAAGGAAGGATGACATGATAGCTAATGCATGCACATGGAAACTAATTAGATTTTTTAGCTAATGAATCCCCATTTAAATAAATGTGATTCAATAAATAATGGATCCCCATGGAAATGAATAGAATTGGATGACTAACACACCCCACTGAAATGAATGTGACTTGATAGTTATCACATCCTCATAAATGTGTTAGATTGAATCCCATTCATTTTAATTGCAATAAATTAAAATAGCTTTTGTTCGTGGCCTTTTGGCTAAGATCAAATGCTTTGTCCTCTATTTGAGGACTATATTCCAATGAAGCAAGCAGCTTAGATTTACTGATTAAAAAAATTTTCAAGTACATATTCTATGTATGCATTCTACTTATTCCAATAGAAATCAGCCTATTAATGCCAATATATTTTAATGGAGAATTTTTTTTTGCAATTTAGAACTCAGTAGAAATGTTTCAGCTATTATCATGAAAACAATGCAAATATTATATGAAATGTCACTAATTTAAAGCAAACATTCAAATAGATGTTTTCACACACAAAATCAGTATTTAATGTGTGCCTGATGTATGTCAGGAAATAAAACTTATGTTTTAATGAAAACATACTTCATTCATAAACATGTAACTGACATGGACTTTAGAAAGCAAACAACAACAACAACAAAAAACTTCCCTTTAAAAGGAGATAAGTGATTTCTTGGGTATTTTTTTCCATCTGGGTTTAGTCATTCCTAAACTTCACATTCAAGAGGCCGAGTCAGGAGGAGAATAAGTAAAAGGTCTCCTGCTCTTTGCAGGGAGACTGAGGCTCAGTAATGATAAAGATAATGATGGTGATGATAAATTTACTCTGAAATGATCTTTATGGGAATATTTATTGTATCTTCTGTTCTGCTTCTGTTCCTTTACCTTCCCATTTCTAGTTATCCCTGGGTTTTCTGTGATTGTATATTGCCATTTGTCTGAATATTTCAAATTTCCACGGTCTGGAAAACAAGAGAGTTATGACAGAACGATGTCTCAACCTGTGGCTTTTAAGTACTTCAATTGCAGGAGATTAAAGATTGCCATTAGGTGAGTAACCACAGACACATCCATCAGGGTCCACCAGAGAGTTTCTAACCCAAGGGTAAAATAAGATTCTGGCTAAACTCATTGGGCTTTACAAAGGAAAACCTTGTGAGTTGTAAAGGAGACCTGTAGGAAGGTTAGAGCCTTGATGGGGTGGAAGCAAAACAAGGGAAGGGGAGGAGCACGAATACTCAGAGTGCATTGCATATAAATGGGTAGGAAAATGGCAAAGGACAGATTTAGTTATGTTTTTCACTTTCTTGTGATTAAAAATAGTTGATTTCTTATTTTTACTATATAATATCTTAAATTTCCTGCTTAACGTCTTGGACCACGCAATCCTTCATTAACCACAGAGAGCATGTAGATTACACATACATAGAAAACAAAGTATAAAAAGTGGCAGTTGAAAAAAAAATAAAATAAATAAAAAAAGTGGCAGTTGATTTTATTTACAGAAATGCGAAGCAAATTTAATAATATCTGTAATGACAATAATTTTTTTCTTACTAGTAAACCAGTGGATTATTGCATAGACTTACATTTCTTGAAATTAATATAATGAGGGTCATTATATCTATTGTACTAGATAATCAACAGCCAAATTATCCAGAAAGATCATGTCACTGGCAGTGGTACTACGTGCCTTTAATCCAAGTACTTGGGAGGCAGAGAAAGATGAATTTCAGTGAGTTTGAGGACAGCCTGATTTGCAAAATGAGTTCCATGACAGCCAGGACTGTTACACAGAGAATCCCGGTCTCAAACAAACAAACAAACAAAAAGAAAAGAAAAGAAAAAAAAAGATTATAACACCAGCTTTGTAGGCACCACACCCAACAACAATTTTCAGCGTATTGATGCTGTAATTATGGTGGTAACAAAATACGTGAGTGAACAGAAATCAAATGGATCTTTAAATACCTCTTCAAAAACATATGTATGAAGCACAGTAAGATCACAGGTAGCTTCAGCGTGGTTGCATCCTATCTCTGTAACTTAGCTCTGAACTGCCTTTTCTACTAACAAGGCACGTTGGAGATTGCTGAACCACAACATTCTCATAGTCGCACCTCCTGGAATAACTATTCTGTAAGCATATAAAACACAGAAAACTAAAGATGGAGAAGAATTATTTTAAACAAGTTTAATTTTAAGTGAAAGCAAATCATGTTTGTTTGTGATTCAAAACCATAACAACTAGACAAATATGGATTTATCCATTTAAATAAGACACTTGAAAATTTATTCTTAAACTGTTGGGAGCAGTGAGACCCCAGATCCTGAATTTTTTGTAAACAACTTGTTTTCCCCTGATCTGAGTGCCTACAGCTGCTCTGAGCAGGAGATCCTCAAGGAGTTCCTGATGGCAGAAGAGTGGTTTCTGGTGGGTTTGGCTGGGGCGTGGCTATCTCTATATAATCTGCCCCTGAACACAATAAAGAGGGCATTCTTGGGGCTTTTGGTATCAGTGTTTAAAGGTCTGCATGTCGGTCTGTCTCTGCGTATGTATTCTTTTTTTTTTTATTTATTAATTTATTAAAGATTTCTGTCTCTTCCCCGCCACCGCCTCCCATTTCCCTCCCCCTCCCCCAATCAAGTCCCCCTCCCTCACCCCTCCCTCATCAGCTTGAAGAGCAATCAGGGTTCCCTGACCTGTGGGAAGTCCAAAGACCGCCCACCTCCATCCAGGTCTAGTAAGGTGAGCATCCAAACTGCCTAGGCTCCCACAAAGCCAGTTCATGCAGTAGGATCAAAAAACCATTGCCATTGTTCTTGAGTTCTCAGTAGTCCTCATTGTCCGCTATGTTCAGCGAGTCAGGATTTATCCCATGCTTTTTCAGACCCAGGCCAGCTGGCCTTGGTGAGTTCCCGATAGAACATCCCCATTCTCTCAGTGTCTGTATTCTTAACCTCCAGCCCCTTGCCCAAAGCTCGCGAACTGGGGTCTAGCGCATAGAATACAGACCAGGGCCACGATGAGCGGCACTTAACTTTGTTTCTACTCCTTGCCCATATTTAAGGAATGTGTTGAAGTCCTAAATTATCCTGAATTTAAACAAACTAATTCTTTTATTGTTTGGTGTCCTGTAGAGAAAATGTATTTCATCAACAAAAAAACCAAAGGTGTGTAAAGCAAGAAGATACATTTTAATCGAAAGGTTGTCAACATTTGAACAGAAATTCCTCTATGGTTTTGTTTTGTTTTTTTGTTTTTTGTTTTTTTCTTTTTTGTATTTTCATCTTGGCAAAGTTCTATGTGTTCAATAATTCTGGGTAGTGAACCTAAATTTTTTATTTCATTCATAATGAGCTTTTAATATTGTTTATATTTTTCTATCAAGTGTTTAATTATGTATCCCTGCGAAGCAGTGGCTGACATAAGGCAAAGCATACCACACTTTGTCCTTCATGCCTAGCGAGGTACAAGGAAAGGATGTAGACCAATGATATGCATCTGGTGCTGTCATTCTGGAAATGACGGACACCGGGAAAGTGGAAAGTCAAATGGGAACACATCAGTTGGTACTTTGGTTTTGATAACATCATTTAGCTTAAAGTGGAAAATTGTTATTTCACACTAGAGGGGATTTCTGATTTTAATTTGGCCTTCCCAAAAAGGTGAGAAGCTTCATTAAAGATATCCCTCTGTTCATTAATTAATTGATAAGCAGTTGTAATAAAGTGCTTTGAGGATTGGTTGTCATTAGGAATTTCTCTAGGGGCAACATTTCAGGAAGAACAAACTATCAACTAAGGAATATTCTCAGCCAGTGTTTAATATGCACAATGAGCAAAGCCAGAGGAAATTTATATATCTCTGAAGCTAAGGGAAATACATTTTCAAACACAAGATATCTTGATATTTAAAGTACCACTTGCCTAAATTTTATAAATACTTCAACAGTCACTGTACCAGAAATATTGGTGACTATTCTAATAGAAGTACACATATATAATCTATATATTAATACATACTATATATTATATATTAGTATAATATATGTGTTATATTATATATATATTTTTTTACTTACATTTTTTTTGATACAGCATTTCTCTGTAGCTTTAGGGCCTGTCCTAGAACTAGGTCTTGTAGATCAGGCTAGCCTTGAATGCACAGAGATCCAACCTGCCTGTGCCTACCAAGGCCTGGGATTAAAGACATGTGTGCCCACCACCTGGCTAATCTTACTTATAGTTTTAATAATGCAAGTTATGTATTTTAAGTAGTAATTGATAACATTTTTATACTTTCCTTGATTCTGTCCTTTTCTGTTCTGGGCTGTTAATTTATTTGTATGAAATCTTCTTCATATAGCATCGTTCCAACCCACTCCTGCTTCCTCACTCCAGCTTACACTCACACTTTTAATGCTACAGCAGAGGCTCTATGCAGTGCATTATTTTCTAAAAACGTATTAACATTGGAAAAATTCAACTTTGGATCATAGACCTCTTTCTTTTTCTTTTTTTTATAAATTTATTTATTTATTAAAGATTTCTGTCTCTTCCCCGCCACCGCCTCCCATTTCCCTCCCCCTCCCCCAATTAAGTTCCCCCCCCCCCCAGCCCGAAAAGCAATCAGGGTTCCCTGTCCTCTGGGAAGTCCAAGGAACCCCCACCTCCATCCAGGTCTAGTAAGTTGAGCATCCAAACTGCCTAGGCTCCCACAAAGCCAGTGCATGCAGTAGGATCAGAAACCCATTGCCATTGTCATAGAACTCTTTTTAAGAACACTAATTTGTATGTTAGAGTCAATAACCAGAGAGAGAGAGAGAGAGAGAGAGAGAGAGAGAGAGAGAGAGAGAGAGAGAGAGAGAGAGAGAGAGAGAGAGAGAGAGGAGAAGATATTGTATAATTGGATTTCATAGCAGAATCGTGGGCATGGAAAAGAGAACCGAATTCTGGGAGAGAAAAGGCAGTGTGGCAGATGCCATGAATCTCCTGCCTGGGACGGACACCAGTTAAAATCTTGCCAGTAAGCCACAGTCATGTGGCAATATACATTAATGGAGATGGGTTAGATCAAGATGTGAGAGTTAGCCAATAGGAGGCTAGAGCCAGACAGTGATTTAAATGAATACAGTTTTTGTTTGGTTAATTTGGGGCTAAGCTAGCCAGGCGGGCTGACTGGACCAAAAGCAGAACCTCTCGCACTACAGATTGGTGCCTCAATGTGTTTGACTAACTCCACGTGAAACCTAAGAGGACTTTAAAGGGAATTCTAGAGATAAATACAGAGTTTAACACAGCTTTTTGCTATTTGCAGGTGGCGTGCTACAGAGAGATTTTCCTAACTCAGCACACACACACACACACAAAGCAGCCGTTTTAAAACAAGGCTTCCTGGGCCCTGCCATAGGTGCAAACTCCGGCTGTGGGGCATTTGTGGGTTCGGATGTTTGTGTGCCCACTTGGGGTCAGGAACAAAGTACCTGAGATCATGCCTCTGACTCAGCGCTTCCTGCCTCGGCAGGCAGCTATATCAGGTTTACTAGGCCTGCACAAGCAGGAGAGCATGGCGGATTTCTGCCGCCATACAGAGAGATGTTTCCAGGTTGCACAGTGCTCTGCATGGCAGATTTGGCTGTAACTCAAATAAAAAGAGAACCACAGATTATCCCATTAACAAAAACATTTCTGTAACTAAGCAGGCTTATATACTTTAAACTGTCTTGAAACTGTTTGAGGGTATTCAGTAAATGTGTTAATATTCAGAAGTGAAAACTATTAAATCTAAATAAGAAGACTCATAATCTCTGAGATGTTGTGTTCAGGGCTCAAAAAATGGATTAAATCAGATATCCACTCTACTTTAGGATGATCAAAGAGAAAAGAGGTTCTTTCCTTGCTGTTCTCAACTGGCTTTCTAGCTACCTTTATATTAAATTATTGCTGTTTTCCAGACCTATTAGGCAGAATTTGTAACTTGGATCGTCCTCAGTGAAAAAATATGATCTCCAAATATGCCTGACTAGAAAAATAGGACACTGTAGTTACATGATGGAAAAAATAAAAAGGGGAAAGTCAAAAAGTCTTAAGATTGCTCGCAAAAAGTTACAGATAGACAATGTTTTTAACTATGCGGTTAGTGGATTAATATCCCTTTATAAATTTTCAGTGGCATGCTATTAAAGTTCATCCCAAAGAGATTGAACCCTAAATACCAATGAGTCAAATCTGTACTAGGGTTTGATTTGTACACTACCTAAAAACTGATTAAAAAATTCTAAAATAAATATACATACAATGTAGGGAGCAATTGGGGAAGACACTCAAAGTTGATCTCTGAACTCTAACCTGCATATACACAATTGGGAGCACATATAGATTCATGTATACAAGTTTTAAATCATTTATGTTCTCTTATTTATTTGTCATCTTTGGCTCAATGAACTTGTTACTAGAAAACAAGCTTTATACATACCATTCTATGTTGAGGTAACAAAGTTTATATGTAGTTAATAAGTACTTTAATTTCCTAAACACATTTGTTTGCACCTGTATACTATATACAAGTGTGCAGATCTAAGCCAGTGCTTGTAAAATAAGTTATGTACTCTATTTTTAATATTCTGTAAATACAGAATTACTAGTCAATTAGATCAGATATTTTTTGTTTTTGTTGAAAATAATGAAGTTCTTCCTCCAGGCATTAGCTTTAAAACTTTCCTCACTGCAGAAACTACATATGTCTCTAACTTTCGGCAAACAGCTCACAAAGCAAGTCTTTTATTTCACATCTATAAGTGTTTTATATTTTACCTTATGATCACAGAAATACAGACATATAGAAAGGGACTTATGAGGAAATATAGTAGGAGAAATAACAAAAAAAATAACCTGGGATCTATTGAACATGTTCCACAGCTTGAACGGAAGTTACTAATTCTGAGATTATGGCACTCTTCAAGCTTTTAAAGTTATGAAACATTTCAAAGGTTAGACAATGGTATTAAATGGCTCTAGGAGTTCATAAATTAATCTCTATAGATTTTTTTAAACAAAGGCACTTTAAAATAAAGCAGAATGATTTGGAATGGTATTGATTTATTCAGTTAAAAGTGCCAATATATATCCACATTTCACTTTTCCTTTAGAAATATAATCAAGAAAATGTTAGTCCTACTCATTGTAATTTTGATACTAAATTAGAGTATTTAAGTATATCTTAATTGATTTTTTCCTACTGAACCACAGTCACTAAAAATAGGTGTGAAAGGAAATGTGTCTACTTTAATACATCTAAGATAGTAGAATGATTTAGAGAAAATACATCTCACTGATATTAGTGAAAACAGTAGTGGGCAGGAAAGTAAAACTTAAACATTGTTTTATGAAATATTCTTGAGCTATTAACCACTGAAATAAAAAATATATTTTGGTTTACTACTAATGCTTTGATTAATAAACCAATTAATATTCTTGTGAAAATTCTCAAAAATATTTTTGTTTCATGTGAAAAATCTTTTGCTTTCAAAATTTTTGAACAAACAACACAGAGATAAAACGTAAGAGGTAAATTTTGTTCATATAATACATGACTTGGTAGAATGAGTGAAAATAGTTTTGTATTTGCTTTTTGTTTTGTGTTTGTGTCAAAATTTACAATGGAAAATTGGTACGTGATGTCTAAACATAAAGCATCAAATGAAGATAAAAGTGAAGTGTAGTGATGAGGTGAGAAGGTCTGCTTTTCGTCCCGCCCAACTCTTACACGGCTTGCTTAACCCCAGAAATAATAACACAGAAACTGTATTCATTTAAACACTGCCTGGCCCATTAGTTCTAGCCTCTTATAGGCTAACTCTCACATCTTGATTAACCCATTTTTAATAATCTGTGTAGCACCACGAGACTGTGGCTTACCAGCATGGTTCTAACCTACGTCCGTCTTGGGCCCAAGAATAATGGTGTCTTCCTTACTCTGCTTTCTTTCTCCAAGCATTCTGTTAGGTGTACTCTGGCTTCCTAAGCTGCTGTCCTATCAAAAGGCCAAGGCAGTTTCTTTATTTGACCAATGAAAGTAAGAAGGAAAACGGTATAATTATATCAAAATGGAGGGAATTAAACAGTGTTTTTGTCTCTATCATATTCTTGATAGCATAAGTAAATGGAACTGTGGCTCTTGTTAGGCTGCTATTATCTAATACCCAGTATGTTCTCTATCAGTACTGGGTTGAAGTTAGACAGCACTGACTCTCTAGGGTTAAGATCAAGTGTTTATATGAAAGCTAGGAAAGCACATAGTTATTTCTATTTTCAGGATCATACAAACACAGTTCTTCTTTTCAGGATGTTATTAATCAGGAGAGATGGTATTGACAATTTTTTGGATTGGAAATCTTTTTTCTTAAGGATAAGACCATTTCATTTGTATGGGTGACATCAACATTGTGTATCTGCTGTATCCCCTATTAGGTCCTTACATAGCAATAGCTTTCTTCAAGCCCTAGATGCTTCAAACCTGGCTTATCATCAATAAAATGCTTGGTTTTATTTTATCCCAACAACATAAATAACTTTTGAATTCTTGACTTCTGAATATGACATGATTCTTGTACATATCAACTCACAAAACCCATGGTTACATATTGAAGACAGGTACAAGATTAAACTAGTCAAAAAACATAGAGGACAATGAGGAATACTGAGAACTCAAGAACAATCGCAGAGGGTTTTTGATCCTACTGCACGTACTGGCTTTGGGGGAGCCTAGGCAGTATGGATGCTCACCTTAGGAGACCTGGATAGAGGTGGGCGGTCCTTGGGCTTCCCACAGGTCAGGGAACCCTGATTGCTCTTCAAGCAGATGAGGGAGGGTGACTTGATCGGGGGAGGGGGAGGGAAATGGGAGGCGGTTGCGGGGAGGAGGCAGAAATCCTTAATAAATAAATAAATTAAATAAAAAAAAATTACAGAAAAATGGGAAAGCAACATCATAGACCTCACATTGAGCAGAGAAGTTACTATCAGCTGATGGCTTCTGAGGGAGGAATAGTCACATTCATTTGGGGATAAGTCATTTGTTAGGTTGTCCATGTCCTGGTGGACAGTCCCATATTCTGGTACATAAGGACAGCATCAACTGGACTCACGGTGTTAATAGTAACAACAACCAAAAAGAAGACATGGATTTGGGAATAAAATTGGATTAATGGCACAATAGAATAGCTAAACAGAGGTAGTTATAGGTGAATATGCTCAAAATATGTTGTATTCATGTATGTGATTTTAAATAATATATAAATGTATGTTCCAAAAATTCTTTAATTTTTCTGGGAAGTTGTCAGTGCTTTGCTACTTACTCATTATGGTTTCTTATTTCCATGCAATGCACAAAGTTTAGCCACCCAGTCTGTAAATGTAGGCTGCTTTTTGTTTCTCAGCCACCCAGACCTGAATAATCATACAGAAACTACATTAATTACAACACTGTTTAGCTGATGGCTCAGGCATATTTCTAGTTAACTCATATATCATAAATAAATACATTTCTGTTATTCTATATATCACCATGAGGCTGTAACCTACCAGTAATTTTCTGGAGTCTGTCTTCTTTTGTAGCTACGTGATATCTTCGTGACTCTGCTTACTCTCTCTATATATCTCTGTTCAGATTTTCTGCCTGGTTATATTCTGCCCTGCCATAGGTCAAAAAGGGCTTCTTTATTAATCAGTGATAACAAACATATTCACAGCATACAGAGGGGAATCCACATCATCAGTCTTATCTTCATGAAGAGTGTCTGTTTTACTTTAAGGAATTATCAGTGTGTCTATTAAGGAAGTGACAGTGTGGAGAGATTTTTATCTGCATAAAAATAGATAGCAATGTAAACAATATACATTAAAACCTCAGAGTAGATGCATGACCAGTTGCCATAGGTACAAAATGAAAAGAAAATATGAATCAACATATATACACTAGGCTCTCAAAATGTAATAATGCTTTAATTTTTCTCAGAGAAAATTCTGTTTAGCACATTGATTAAAATGAAGTGATATATTTTATTTAGTAAAGTTTTTCATTTATTGATATTGTTATTGTAATATTTTTATCTCTTAGAAGGATTATATAATTACATAATTTCATCACTCTTGTATCTTTCCAACTCCTTCAAATGCCAACTTGCACTCTCTAATTCCTGGCCTTCTTCTCCTTAATTATTGTGACATATATGCATGTACATATACTTAATGTGTATATTCCTAAATGTATAACTGCAACCTGCACACTTAAATGGCACTTTTCTTTTATAAATGTTGATTGTAAATTCATTTTTGAACAACTAAATATCATTTCAATAAAATTGTCCTTACCTCTTTTTTCTATTGCTTATAGAATTTCATATTCCGTTGTCAGAAAACAATTCCTTCATCCAGTTATAAAAAGAGCAGTGCAGGAAATAATATTATGATTATTTAATATATATATTATATATATATGATTAAATAATTCTGGGACCTCTGTTTTATGTCATTTAATAAAAAAAAGAAATGTAAATATGATACACCATGTGCCGCAGCAAACATCATAAGAACAGGTACAAAATTCTTTAAAAGATTATGTTACTATTCATCATTGAAAATGTGTCTACTTACAGATCCCCTGTGCACAGGTCTATGTATTTACATGCACATTACTTAAGCATATAAATCTCTCTTTTTCTGCATTTCCCTCTGCAACTGAAGCCTTCTTTTTCTTTGATGTTTAGGTTAAAAATACTGTGAAAATTAGGCATGACTGTACATCATGTTTTATTACAGTAGTATTTACCTTCATTTGAAAAATTATGGGCCACAAATTTTCAGACATTATATGCCTGCATCCTGATGTATAACAATGTATAGAATCCTCAGTAGATTATATATAATTCATGATTATGTAACTGAATGGCTTGTAAAATTGAAAAAGATTTACTCAAAATTAAGGAAAGACAAAATTAATATATACTATTTCTATTGTTAATATTACATCTCACTATGACCTTGCATTAATTTAACTTTGGTTTCCTGACAAGTAACCAACACAAATGCAGTACTTTTCATCTGTTTAGTAGCGGCAGCACACAACGTCTTTCTCTGGAACATACATCTATCAAGCTAACTGACGAAATTTACATCAACTGCTTGGCAGCATAAAATAAAGTCGTTTTAATAAGACATACCCAGTGGATCAATGTTTCCTGCTTTGAAAGGGAACAGATTAGTTTTCCCTGGGCATTTATATGGGAACAAGGGATCATTACTCTATGACAGTGTTTCATTCCATTGACATTTCCAAGCACAGTGTTTATTTTTTGTGTCGCTGTGAATGCGCAAACAAACAAAATGTGTTATTACTGCCCTAAAAGAACATGGATTGTTTTGAAAAATGTGCATTTTAATTTAGTCCAATTTGTCAAACACTTTAGCCATTTCTATTTCATTAATGAGGGAGTATTAAGAAGGTATTGTAACTCTCTTAGAAGGCAAGAATACATGTATTGACTAAATGACGGAACTGGTTCATTAAATACTACCTTAACAGCCAAAAAGAGAAAATGCAGCTTCAGAAGGTGCCAATCCTGCAGCCAGAGAACCTCTCTAACACTAAAATCATCAATATAGCTGTTCCATTTCCTATTTTGTGAAGGATTTTATGGCAATTTAGTGTGCATTCCTGGCTTTGTTTTTAATTTTTTAAAAAAAATTAAATGATAAAATTCACAATAGATAAAGTTAGGATTGCACTCAGGGTGCACATGAAAGTGAAATGAAGAAGTCTATTAAGGGTATCATTTGAATAACGATCTATAACTGTGTTTACCGTGTAGAAATTATTGCGCCTGTAGGCAATTAGAAATATAATTTTATTTTCTTTTTTAGCGTTAACTTAGTACTGAACTAAAGTCAAATTAAGTACCATTTAAAAAAATCTTTTCACTTTTATAGATGTACCATGACTATTTGATTAAAGTATTTTAGTATATAGGTAAGACATGTGAAATTCTAGCAAGCAAAAAAAAAAAATATTTAGTACAAGCCACAAAACAAGAACATGTTTCCTGTATCTCAAAATATTTTCATATTCTCTTATGAATTTAATTCTCATAATTTCTTAACAATTGCCTATATATGTACATATATAAGAATATATATATATATATATATATATATATATATATATATATATATATATGTGCATGCTTAGGTTTCTTTCACTGTGAAAACCATCAAGACTATGGAAAATTAAGGATGAAAGGACTTAATTCATGTTACATCTCTCAGGTCACGTCACTGAGTGAAGTTAAATTATGAGTTGAAACCGAAGTCACTGGAGAATCTACTTATAGGCTTGCTTCTATATAACCCAGGAACAATTCTCTAGGGGAAGCACCATCCCTAGTGAACTGAGCCCTTCCCATAACAATCAGTAGTCAAAACAATACTCTATAATCTTATTGGCAGTGGATATGATGTGACCAGCTGGTCTATGGAGTTGATACTGTGACTTCCCTGAAGTGAAACACTATAACCACAAACTGGTAGCTACAAAGAAATCACATATGCCCTAACTTACCTATTGTCAGGACATTTTATCACAACACCAGAAATGAAATTAGAATAATATCACATCAGAAAGACTGATTATTTTTCAGTTAGGTGTCTGACAAAAGATAAAGAAGGGAGGGATTGTTTACCATGCGCATGACCCCTGCAGATTGGCTGTGTATTCCCTGCCATCCTTTCCTGGTGCAGAGTATTTCTGACAGTCGGGAATACACCTTGTGAATCCTAATCCGTACTCAACTATTTACTTAGCCAGTGCTGACAAAGTGAAAGACTCCACAGACTAATTATCCACGCAGGGAATCAGAATGCCCAGTGAGTTGGCATAGAATAAGAAACTGGAGGAAGGACTTCGGGAATAAGACTAAAAAGCATGCCTGCTTTCTTATTTTGAGCAAGTCTTCTCATTATTTTTCAGATGGATTTTGTTACTGTAATTATTAGAAACATGCTTACATTGTAGCATTCAACTTCTTTCTGCTTACAGCTATTGCTTTATAAATATATGCTAGTTGGTTTTGCTAGCTTGACACAAATGTAGCAATACACAGGAGTAGCAATATTAATTCAGAAAATTCTTCCATAATATGAGATAATGCCTAGAATGTGTTCATTTTGCTTATTGAAAGCATTATGCCTGTTGAAAAGTAACTTCACTTATTTTTTTTTCTGGAAAAGACCCATCTTTTCTGTTTCTTTGAGCTTGATTAGTGATCTTATATGAATATAATAATGTAGAATTTGTATTTTTGATTTTGATTTTTTAAGAGTTTAATACCATTAAATAATTTCTACTTTCCCTTTCTTACCTCCAAACTCTTCCTCTCCCTTTTGTATTAAGGGCCTCTTTTCTTACTGTTGTTACATGTTCATATGTATATGCTTATACATATGTATTACTAATATAACCTTTCCAGTCTGTATAACTTTCATGGGCTGACCATTTTATGTGAGATTACTAACTGATGCACTCTTCTCTAAGAGAGATTATTTCTCCCATTCTTACCATTCCTTAGTTGCTTGCAGTTCTTTGCATTTGTGAGAACCTGTGGTCTTTCCCCATACAAATTTAGCATGTCTATTGTGTCTATTGTTGTCCTTGTTCAGCTCATGTTTAGGCAACCTTGTTGGTAAGACTGTAATGACTGTTGCTTCTGACATTACTAGGATATAGCCACAGAGCAACCCTTGGATATTCTAGATTTCCTGTCTTCCAAAAAGACATATATCTATATCTATATCTATATATCTATGATAGATAGATAGATAGATAGATAGATAGATAGATAGATAGATAGATAGATAGATAGATGATAGATAGATAGATAGATAGACAGACAGACTAGGCAGGGTCACAGAGATGCCATAGAGCTGTGGAAGGAGAAAGACACTGGAATGCTAGAACTGTACTAGTAGACCACAGCCTACAGATAACACATAGATTAATAGACATGAGTTAATTTAAGACATAAGAGTTAGCCTGAAACATGCCGAAGCTATTTATCAAACAGTGTTGTGATTATTATAATTTCTGTGTGATTATTTGGGTCTACATGGCCAGGAACAAAAGAGCAGTATCTGTCAACAAAACCTTGTCTTGAAAAACAAACAAACAAATTTTAAATAAATGAAAAAAAATGGTCATTGGTGTGTTAAAATTTTATGTGGGTATGATCTTCACCTTGACGAAAGTTGTGATCTTGTCAAGGGTACTTTCTGTTGCTTAGTATAATACTTACTTACATTTTCCTCATGCTTTTGATAAATGTCTTAATTCTTATGTTTATTCCTACAATTATGGGTATGTAAAGCAAATGGTATACCTGAAACCCTCTCCCTTAGGAACAACAATATCCTTCTAACTAATAATTCTCAGACTACTAGGATTCAGAAATATCATAGTGCATCTGGAGGTTGTATTGTTTCTCTCTGCAGAGTAGATAAATTTATTGGAGCTGTGTTTTGTGCTTCACAAAACTCCATATTTTTACAGTTGATTAGTAGAACTTAATTATTGTTTCTCTGACCTTTGTCATTACTATATTTTTTTTTGCTATTGCTATCAGGGTTTGAATTCTATAAAAATAAAATAGGTAAAAGATAAACTAAGTGATATCTGGACTACAAATCATACAAGGCAGTAAGTTTCAGAAAACTGGATGAAATGGAATTTAACAGTCTTATGTGCTTACCCAAAGTTTTATAGATGAAGCTCGTGCAATTTCATTCTGTGACTGTTTTATACTGTTTTTTGACAATAAAGGACAACATTATTTTTAAAAATGATACTGATTTCCTCACTAAATATGAAATCAAAATTTAATAAGTAGATCCATAGTGTTATTCAATGGCTGGTCCTATGCTGTGGGTCATATTTGAAGGCAGCTTCAGTTTTCAATCATAATCCTGAAATACTTTCATAAGTTTTAGGTAAAGTATTGTTGAACATATCATACATCATTAGCTGGCTCTAGTTTTGAAGCCACATAAAAATCATAGCACACACCTAGATTTTGATTTGTAACTCAAAATGGATACGAACTCTAGAAGAGTTCAATATTGATACCATTAATTATCAGGTTTTTAATTAGGCAAGGAGTTTTTCATTTGCAAGTTGTCATTAAGCAATCACTTTTACTGTATATCTTTGCAAATACTACAGTACTTAGTGTCATGGGCAGGCTGCCTTTGAAGATCTATGGCCCTCAGTGCAGGTCTTAGATTCCTCATGCTCAGAACTCAAGAGACAAAACATCCGTGTCCACCAAGTCAGACATAGGCTTCAAAATTTGCTTTCAAAACCTGATATTTACTTCATTATTATTTGGTCATATTTATATCACATCAATCTCATGAATGTTTTGTACAGAACATTAGTTTTAAAAAAAAGCCCCGAAGATTGGTTTGTTCAGAAAACTTTACAATTCTTTGATATTTAAGTGCATGAAAATTGGTTCTTCTGTTTTTTTTCACTTTAACGTTGAAGTTATAATTGTACATAATGTATACCATTTGCACATTATGAAAACAAATTCCTTAACAGACCACATTTTACAGTGTTAAACTTGGTATTTGTATTTAACAAGTGTGATTCAATCAAAATTTTCAATTTCTGAGAAGCATTAAACTGATTATTAAACCCAATGGATCTTACACGCCTCACCTAAATATATAAGAAAAAAAAGATTGTCCTTACAAGTTTTTTATGTACACATTTAAAATGAAATATCATCAATACACAAATATAACATTCATAAATGAGTCCTTGGAAAGATTAAATTTTAACAAATAGCTTAATTTTGAAGTTTTTCACTAATTTTTCAATATCATTTGAATAAGTATTTCTAATATTCCCAGAAAGATATATACAGATAAATACTCTGGTAATTTTTATGTAAAGTTATTATATTTTTGCTACTATAAATATTTGCAACAGGTTTCTTTGTGAAACAAATCTAGCTGTTCTAGAACTCACTCTGTAGGCCAAGCTGGCCTCAAACTCACAAAGATATCCCTGCTTCTGCTTCCCAAATGATGGATATTTTCATTTATAAATTGCATTGCTTTGAAGTAGACTCTGAATGTCAACAAAATAAAAAAAAAACATATTCCTTAGAACTATTAAACAAATAACATATTTGTAGCAAATATCAGTATAGTATCACTGAGTTTACACATTGTGTATTCATGCACAAAGCAGTCATAGAGATAATTCAGATGAAGAATTGAATAGACAGATGCCGTTTTTAAAAAAATCAAAGCATCTTTCACTTCAAATTTCTAGTGCACTTTCTTCATTACTTTAAAAAAACATAATTTCATGGTCACATATTTTTAACAGTATAACCAGTTCCTTCCAAATAAGAAAATTGCTAAGTTCAGAATTTATGAATCAAGTATACAAAATGAATTTACAAAAATCGTAGTGAATATGAGGTCACAGTTAATATAATTTCATGTATTCTTAAAGATAACATTTAAGTAATCAAACTGCCATAAGAATCTAATAAATTTTATGATACTAATATATTCTTAAATTTGAGCTCTGTGAAAACAGATTATTTTCATTTTATTCAACAGGTTCTATGTACAACATAGAAGAATGACTTCTTTACAATTTAATGTAATAAATTTTATCTAATAAATAGCAACTATATAAATATATTTACATCTTAGAAGGGGATATTAAAATTGATAATATATCTATGCTTATTACTTTATTATTTTTTTAAATTTATTTATTTATTAAGGATTTCTGCCTCCCCCCCCCCGCCACCGCCTCCCATTTCCCTCCCCCTGCCCCGATCAAGTCCCCCTCCCTCATCAGCTCGAAGAGCAATCAGGGTTTCCTGCCCTGTGGGAAGTCCAAGGACCGCCCACCTCCATCCAGGTCTAGTAAGGTGAGCATCCAAACTGCCTAGGCTCCTACAAAGCCAGTATGTGCAGTAGGATCAAAAACCCATTGCCATTGTTCTTGAGTTCTCAGTAGTCCTCATTGTCCGCTATGTTCAGCGAGTCCGGTTTTATCCCAGGCCTTTTCAGACCCAGGCCAGCTGGCCTTGGTGAGTTCCCGATAGAAAACCCCCATTGTCTCAGTGTGTGGGTGTACCCCTCGCGGTCCTGAGTTCCTTGCTCGTGCTCTCTCTCCTTCTGCTCCTGATTTGGACCTTGAGATTTCTGTCCAGTGCTCCAATGTGGGTCTCTGTCTCTGTCTCCTTTCAACTGACAAATGTCTGATCTCCAAAATATATAAAGAACTCAAGAAACTAGACCGTAAAAGGCTAATCAACCCAATTAAAAAATGGGGCACTGAGCTGAACAGAGAATTCTCAACAGAAGAACTTCAAATGGCCAAAAGACACTTAAGGTCATGATCAACTTCCTTAGGGATCAGGGAAATGCAAATCAAGACAACTTTAAGATACCATCTTACACCTGTCAGAATGGCTAAAAAAAAAAAAAAAAAAAAAAAAACACCAATGATAGCCTTTGCTGGAGAGGTTGTGGAGAAAGGGGCACACTCATCCATTGCTGGTGGGAATGCAAACTTGTGCAACTACTCTGGAAAGCAGTGTGGCGGTTACTCAGGAAATTCGGGATCAGCCTACCCCTGGACCCAGCAATCTCTTGGGAATATACCCAAGAGATGCCCTATCATACAACAAAAGTATATGCTCAACTATGTGCATAGCAGCATTGTTTGTAATAGCCAGAACCTGGAAACAACCTAGATGCCCTTCAGTGGAAGAATGGATGAAGGAAGTATGGACTATATACATATTAGAGTATTACTCAGCAGTAAAAAACAAGGACTTCTTGAATTTTGCATACAAATGGTTGGAAATAGAAAACACTATCCTGAGTGAGGTATGCCAGACCCATAAAGAGGAACATGGAATGTACTCACTCATATTTGGTTTCTAGCCATAAATAAAGGACATTGAGCTTATAATTCGTGATCCTAGAGAAGCTAAATATGCTTATTACTTTAAAGTTTAAATGGCAACAAGAAAAATAACAAAATTAGTTAACAGAAAGAAAAGTGATTTATCTGAGATTTTTCTTTTGTGCATTTTGCCTTGAATCACCTACACTAATGGAACGATTTTATGAATTTAAGATTGAGCAATATGCTTGCTTAGACTAAGCAATAAGTACACAAGGTATTTCTTAAGATGTTTTGAGTACACCATCCAGTAGTAAAATTTGCATAATCTGCACTCAAACAGTTCTAGTAAATGATTGTACTAACTTCTACAATCACAATCGACTTTCAAAACCAGAGGCCATATTATACAACACACTTAAACAGTGACAAGGAATTTTATGATTTCTTAAAGACGTATATCATTTCTAACTGTCAATAATAAAGGTATTTATAGTTCATTTCATTAGAAAATATTATTTGTCTTGCATCAGTGCCTATAAACTAATTCCTTCAGGTGGAACGTTAGAAAGGGACTTGCAAACATGATAGCCATAGACATGCACTTGAGACATTAGTAGCTGGAAGATCCACAGCACAATCCAAAACTTTAGTACAGCTTCTTTCTTCTCCTTAACAAAGATGATGGTAGTACAATGAAAATATTCATCCCTTGGAGATAGAGACAGCGACCTACATTGGAGCACTGGACTGAGCTCCCAAAGCCCAGAAGAAGAGCAAAAGGAGGGAGAACATGAGCAAGGAAGTCAGGACCGTGAATGGTGCGTCCACCCACAGAGATAGAGACGATGGGACTGATCTAATGGGAGCTCACCAAGGCCAACTGGACTGGGACTGATGGAGCATGTGATCAAACCAGACTCTCTGAATGTGGGTGACAATGAGGGCCGACTGAGAAGCCAATGATAATGACACCGGGTTTTGATTCTACTGCATGTATTGGCTTTTTGGGAGCCTAGTCTGTTTTGATGCACACCTTCCTAGACCTGGAGGGAGGGAGGAGGGCCTTGGACTTCCCACAGGGCAGGGCACCCTGACTTCTCTTAGAATTGGAGAGGGAGGGGAAGGAGGAATGAGGGTAGTGCAAGGGAAATGGAGGGATGGGAGGAGGCTGAAATTTTTTTTGTGGTATTTGTTTTTTTTAATTTATTTATTTATTAAAGATTTCTGTCTCTTCCCCGCCACCGCCTCCCATTTCCCTTCCCTCCCCCAATTAAGTCCCCCCCCAGCCCGAAAAGCAATCAGGGTTCCCTGTCCTGTGGGAAGTCCAAGGAACCCCCACCTCTATCCAGGTCTAGTAAGTTGAGCATCCAAACTGCCTAGGCTCCCACAAAGACAGAATTTTTAATAAAAAAAAAAAAAAGAAAATATTTTTCCCTGTTTCAGAAATTCTAGAGATGCTTTTTCTTTAAAGAATCAACAAGAAACATTTAAGGAAACCTTTCTTTCAATATGTCACTCTAATAGAGTTCAAACATATTTTTTGTTGTTTACTGACAACTCTCATGTCAATGTGTATTTTACTGCTGCCTGTACACAAGTAATGTGATGTCAAGGAGCTTTGATTAAGTTATTGAATTTATCCCTTTGGAGAAAAATATCCTGTCCAAGAAATAATCGTGTGAACTATTTATTGTGCAAGGTTGACCTTTTGTATTCTAGTTTGTGTTTCTCGCTGTATATTCTGTCATCACAGTAATGTACAAACTTTACTTAAGAATTATTTCTCAAGATTCTTCCTACTAAATGACACAATGCTGACAGCACGGTCTCATTTTCCTTTTTTATGCCTGATCTAAATAAGCATATCAAGCTCCTCACACCAGTGGTAGCAGGTAAGGTAGTAAACCTACACCGACTATTTCTGTGAGAACTTCTACTAGTAAATGGCATTCCTGCTCAGGAATAAAGTTCTATAAGATATGGACAACAAATCAACTCCACAGTTAAAATTCCCGTGTTACAGAAGGAAAGACAGATTTGTGAAAATTGTCTAATTAGTCACTTTCTTTAGTTTTTTTTTTCTTTCTGGGTATGAGTGTGGATTATCATCACGAGCAAGCACTGTGTGGAAAGCAGGGGGATACAGATGAATGCCAAAGCGGCTCACCTGGCAATGCTCTTCTTTCCTTTCCCACACATCCATTCATTAGATGGTTCTTGTCATGGCCTTTTCAGAATGTGCATCTTCCTGATAAAGAAACCAAGATAAAACAATAACTCGCTACAAAGCTAGTAAATGAAAAACCTTGACTCCAAGCTAACCACACACAATTCCAGCAAGTAGACAATACTTGCTAAGTGTGTGTTTAATTTTTGACTAACTGATATAAAAATGCAAGTTCATAATATTAGCAAAGGATGTTAAAATTTGCAATTGTTAATATTATTTCAACTTCTATTTTTCTAAAAATATTTTTGTTATGGATCCTATGTTATCTAAATAATGAGAAACATTCTTGATCAACATTAATTTGGGGATGATAACTTTTTGTTTTGATTTTACAAGGCTAACAATTTATCAAATTCCTATGCATCTAGCCATCCAAATAATAGAAAACAAATATCAGAAGGAGTTAAGGCATCTATTTCTGGTTTCAATTCTACTTCCTCTAAATTTCTGTTACAGTGTGTTAGAAATACAAACCACATTCACATTTTAAAACTATGTACATTTTGTTCACCTCTGCAAATGTTGCAACTAACATTTACAGGCAAAAAAATAGATATTGGAACAGAATTATATTTTTGTCAGTGCTTGATAAGAATGTGGTTTTCAACTCCCTTGTGAAATTTCAATACAGTTAAGACGAACTTTAGTAAAGAAAAAAAAAGCCACTTAGCATATATTTTATTCTTCCATTGCTGCATCACGCTAAGACCAAAACCCTGCCCCTTTGCTATCAGTTAATAAAACATTTCCTGAATTATTTAACTTCCTTTCAAACTCAAACCATTTTCATGTTTTTATCATTTTTCTGTCAACAGTCAAATTCCAAAGGGAAACACTATTTATGAGCATGTTTGCTTTTATTTAAAACTGTTTGATTTTAAAAGGTGTTGCATGAGCAATTCTGTGTTTGTTCAATTCTGGCTGATATATGTTATTACGGCCTGACTTTGAGTAAATTGCCATCTTGTTTGCTTTGGAAAAGAAAGATAGAGTTAATTGAATGAAAACAACATACAAAGAATTACAACAGTCCATTTTCTTTATTTGAAATATGTCAACACTGAAATATGAATTTGAAAGTACCATATGTAAAATGTAGCAGTGATTAAAATGTTCTAGGAGTTATCTTTTGTTTCGAAGGTGGTAATTTACATGCGAGAAATCATATTAATTTTATGTGAAAGCACACATATTTTAGAAGGTTATTGACTTAATATTTACAGAAGCATTTTTATTTTAAATCATTGCATTATGCTAGGTACTTTAATCTACTTTGTTATTAATCACATTCATACATAGTTAATATTATTGTCATCATAAAAATCCTTATGCTTAAAAATCATATTTCCCAACGTTTTTAGAGAAAATATTTTAATGCTATTAACAATCTAAGAACTATTTAAAAACAACTTATATTTATCAATGGAAATTTAAAATCAAGCAGTAAAATTTTCAAAAGGTTAAGCCAAAAGTTAATACATGTGATTTTGATCAAATATTTTATATATATACACACACACAAATATCTATATAAAGCCTTAAAAATACACAGCTTCAGCATTCATGCAATACTTAAATTTAAATAATTTGTCCTATATAAATTGCTTTAAATCACTTATTTTAAGGAAATTTTCAGCATTAAAACCATGCAAAAAGTTGGATTGAACTGTTTTTGAAAAGAAACATTTGAAGAAATAGTAATTGATATTGTAAAATCTATATTGACCTGTAATGAACTTCTTTAATAATTACTATTTACTTTATTTCGTGGATGAGGAAACTAAGATGCTGTGAGAGGAGGAATCGTCCCAGGGTTGGACAGGAAGAAATTGTGGAAGTAATATGAGCACAATCAAGAAAACAATAATCACAAAGCTTGTGTTAAGTTAAAATTTAACTATAAAAATTTGGATTATAGAGCACAAGTTATAAACTAAATAATTACAAATTAAGTGGTAATTTTATAATTTCATGCTATAAGTAAACCGTATAGGTATCTCCATTTCACTGAGTAGAATTCTGAGGAATAGAGAAATTTACAACTTGTTTAAAATTTTGTGTATCATAAGGATTTGAACAAGACATTGAAGTATAATATTTTAGAGTTTCATAAGTATTAATTATTGTTATAGAATGAAATAATAAGAGAGGAAATGGATAACTATAGGCAAAGGAATATATCTGTGCTAATTTATACACACATAGTTCTTGATCAACAATGGGTAATAACACAGGTGGTATATTGCATTTTTCTAAATATATTTTAATGAATAATTTCTATAGGAACTTCAATTGCATACAAAATAATTGAAATATTGAAGATGTGCTTTCAGAATGTATTTGTCATATCCTTGAAGATAAGATGAAGTCTTGGTGATTTCCTCTTTCTAGTGCACAAAATTTGAAATACATACTGGGAGATGGGACAAATTAAGTATCATAGGGCAACCATTATATTGGCTACTAACAGTTTGGGACAGTTCTATAGGCTGATTAGGCAAGTTTTCTTGTAACACCTAATGTCATTCCAGTTAATACCACCCTTTTCAACTCCTTAGGATAGTAAACAGAAAGCATATTGGTAGAAAGGATTATGGTTATAAATATAACTTCAGCTCAATACCAACATATTTTGCACTTCGTATTTGCGTGGAATATTTCTTATATAACTCAGTCACTTACTATTTTTTTATTGCTTCATGGTGAAATGATTTTCGTCTCACTATTATATAACCTTGTGATACAGGAAGCATCATAATTTATGTTATATATATTTTGGGAAACAAGGCAGATTTTTTAATTTCTAAGAATTGCATTTAGACAGTTAATGTTTATTAATATGACTTTATTAGCTAACCAGTCACTTGTAAACAATATGCAATAAATGACTACCTGAATACATGTTGTTATAGGTATTTGTGTAATTATCTGATGATAATTCATTTAAAAACTCTACAGTTCAAATGATATTTATAAATACAGATTTTTTTATTCAAGAAAAATGACTGTAGACTTGTTTTTAAAATATACTCTAATTACTGACAAATGGCATAGGCACATTATAAATAAGTAAATTTAAACAAACTGTTATATCAGGAAAAGGGGGACAACCTTTCCATCATGTACAGGACAAATACATCAGGCTATGTTGTCACATGTCAGATCCAGATGAAGTAGTCTGCACACTTCATCTTAAATACCTGAAATGATTAGTTTTAAACACACGTTTGAGCCTGACAGTAGTGAGGATTTAAAGATAACTGTATAGATAAAGTACTTTACTCTTTAGGATTCATATTCATTTATATTTATTTTTTATATTTGTAATGAATTTTTTCTTAAATTTGAAAGGATTCACAGTGAATGTTCCATTTGCAGTAGTAATCAAAAAGGAAGTGACTTACAATAAAGGGCATTTTTTGAATGATTAATATAATAAAATAAGTATATTCTTTTCACTATCATATCATAATCAAATATTTTTACATTTATAAATAATATGAAAAAGTTTTTCTCTTGAAGATTATATGTATATAATCTTCAAATATATATATATATATATATATATATATATATATATATATATATATATGCAATATACAATGATGGATATTTCTACAATGTGAGCACTTAAGAAGGTCCTGATAACTAGCTAGCATGAGAATTCTACAAATCTACCCCTTTGAATATTGAACTTCTTGGAGAAAAGCTCTAAAATCTTTTGGTGTTTATGGTGGGATTAAGATTTGTTTTAAAGATCTCTTTTGAAAAGAGTTAGAGATGGTTGAAGACTGTGAATGTCTTTATTGGAATTTTGCTCTTACCCTCATTTATTTTAACAAGATTTGTAATGCATTCTGGCCTTTGATCTCTTAGTTTGAAACACTGCTTGTTGCTCCATTACTCTCCCATCCATTTGCAGATAACAATGCATCAGACCCTTTCCCTTGCTGCAGAAACAATGCCCTTTATTTAAGTAGGGACATTGCTTTGACAGATAAAGTAGGCATTTGATAAATTGAAACAGGTTCTGAATTATTTTGTTGGGAATGTGTGCTACATCTGTCTGCTGATTTCCTACTGAAGTCGTGCTTAAAGTTCTTGTCTGTTTGTGATTTATTGGGCTAGAGAAAAGGTTAAGAAAATTTCATGGCTCTACTCATATCATTTGTAAGTGAATCAAATAGCATTTGTTAATGTTTATTATACTTAAAAGGCAAAATTACCCCTAAGTATCCACTCACAATATATATTGTAGTGACCGGCAAAACCAAAGGAAATACCAAACAACATTATTACCCCTCCCATTAGTAAATTCCATAATGGAAAAAAGGAGCAATAATCTGAAACCATTATCCCAAATCAGAAATTTTAGGATTTCTAGTCAGGTCTGGTATTAATACTTTACACTTAAACCAGTACAACAATCCATTAGTAAAGGGCAAATGGCAGTAAGGGTGCCTTCTCCAGTGCACTTAAGACTTATGAAGAAGGAATGGGTAAAGATAGTCACATATACACAAGACTTATACCAATACCTTGTTACCCTTTCCTCAATTTAAACAATTAAATAATTTTTAAACTTAACAATATTTAAAGATTTCCTCTGAATATCAACTGAGGCCAAAGAAGGACTATTTCCTTAATAGTCCTTAAATAGTCACTTAAAATTTTCAGCATTCTGCAAATTGTGTCCTTTAACAACAGTTGAAAACATAATAAACTATTTCTCTTATGCACAGTACAAACAAGTTTCAGGGAAGTTAGGTGTGTTCAGAGTGGTAATGCCAAACAAGCAAGAAAAACAAACTTTAAATAGGAAATGCCACTTTCTTACTATAAGGGTGGGGGGACTGCTATAATTTCTTCTTAACAAGGGTGCCAATGTTAGCTTAATGAGAGATGTTATCGGGCTGAGCCACGCCACCCTGCATTTCCTATAGGATCTACATAGAACGTTCAAACAAATGTGTATACATGCTTACAGATGAGCACCTCTGGAAAGTTTCTAACAAAATAAGTAGTAGATTGGTAATTACATTAAAACCTCTTTGCATCTTAAGATCAAAAGCCTTGTCACTGAACTCTGTGTATATCTGTTAATATTTGTTTATACTTTTAAAGTTGAATAGTGAAAGACCCACTCGGGCTATTCACTACTAAATAGGCAATGCTATACTTTGTAGTAACAAAGCTATTGTGCTTTAATGATATTTGTGATGTTAAAATACAGAAGTTCTTAGTTCCTCTCTATGATCCACGTTAGCAGACAATTTTGCTCCAAAACCATCCCCAACACTTCAGCTCACTCCCTGACACTTTCAGGGAAATCTATGGAAAGAAAGTTGCTTCTGACACCATATTTTCTGGCCATTCTTACATTTATTTATGAATGCTTTTATGAAATGTTATCATTCTGTAGCTCAGTCTTACCCATAAGTCAATACGTAGCTATGATGGCCTTGAAATTCTGAAGGCACTTCTGTAGTTCAATTATTAGTTGATCTTAATAATAAAAATCTGGAGTCAGATATTAGGGAGCGAAAACTGAAAGACGAGAGAAGCAGGATGGCCAGCCACTAGTTCTCACATCTACGATCCCCTCAGCTGGAATGAGGTATCCTTTCTTTACAAGTCCTCCAACTTAATGCTGTTTCTATGAAACCTCAGACTGAATCCTGAGCTAAGGGTCTCCTCCAGCCTTATATTCCTTCCTCTGCCTCCCTAGTGCTGGGATTAAAGGTGTGAGCCATCACTGTGTGTCTCTCTTTCACTTTTAGCCAGATTCAGTCTAATGTAGCTTATCTGGTTTAGTTATTACTGGTTGAATGCACATAGAGCAGTGTCAAACACACTGGAAACCTAGCACAATGGCCACACCAAATAAGAAAAATGAATTCTCCCTCTCTGAAGTGGCCACCAACTGCCAATAGCACATCATGAGAGGTGGATGCCATGGACCCCTCCCCATTCCTAGATGAATGTTTGACCAACTTGCTATTGAGCAGGTAACTATAACTGTTGTGTGCTCTGAAGTGAAATTGACTATATTATGTCCAGAAGATTTGAGTTTCACAAAATTCTTCCACAACCTATAGCTCATACATTGTTTAGCCCTTTCTCCTAAGATATTCTTAATTGAAATGTCTCTGTCCAAAAACATTTCACATTTTATGGTGTTGTAGGTAAAAAAAATTATCATCACTAATATGATAAGTTACTTAGTGTCATTATGATTTAATTTCCTAAACTTTGCTACTTAACACATGGCTAGTAAGGATTGGAGCTTTTTAAATCAAGATAAAGAATATTGGTACCAAACAGATTTGAAAGTGCAATAGTAACAATAACTTAGTTTAAATTCCATTTTATTTCATGTTGGTCTGCTTTCTCAATAGTTCCTATGCTCAAGTTTTGAAAATTTAAAATCTAAATTGTAAAGAAATTTTAAAACCTAAATTCTAAACAAATGGTACACTGATGTCTGCTTAACTGTCACTAGAATCACATGCTTTTTAAGTGAAGCAGACATAGAATATATTCTAATGTAAGACTATTAAAATATTAAAGTATTAAAATGTCCTTTTAATATTATCTTTGACTTCCTCTAAGGAAGAAACCAGTTGATATTGATGAATTTTTTGTCAACCTAGTTAAGTAAAATCTCTATATTTTTTTTCTTTTGTCTTATTCTTGCAAGTTATAATTGTATATTTTAGAGTTGAAAATTGAGAAAATATTTAAGAGCATATGAAAGACGGATCAACTCTCTTCACAGTTCTTTTGTCTAATAGCTGTAAGAAAATGTCTCCAGGCAGTTTCCTATTACCCTCAAAAATGGCTGGAGAAACTGCATTTTTATATTCATCCATAGCTACTTTTAATCTATCCCTTGGACAATAATAATATTATATTTCTTACCTCCAAAGCTTTACGTAATCATTCCATTCTCTGAAGATACACTCATTATGAGGATACAAGGATATTCAAACCAGAATACATTCTCTCTCCCCATGTTCTCAGCATGTCTTCTACATACTTTGGTATCAATAATATATAGACAGGTACAATATTACAAGATTCTCAACCACAAATAAATCTATGAATATATTATTTTTGGACAAATGTCTCAACAACTCACATATTCTTCGGATAAGCAATACACCCACACAGAGTCATTGAAACAACTAAGAACATATTAGAGATAATTTAAAGGGTTTTTGTCTATCTCACTCTTCATCAGAAGAAAACCTCCCTTCATTTATCCCTAGTAATTCCCAGGATAGTTACTGCCATCTGTGCATTTACTAATATGATAGTACTTTAATGCATGCTAAATGCATGGGATTAACTGGACTCTCTGAACATGGCGAACAATGAGGGCTGATGAGACGCCAAGGACAATGGCACGGGGTTTTTATCCTACGTAATGTGCTGGCTTTGTGGGAGCCTAGCCAGTTTGGATGTTCACCTTCCTAGATATGGACGGAGCGGGGAGGACCTAGGACTTACCACAGGGCAGGGAACCCTGGCTGCTCTTTGGACTAGAGAGGGAGGGGGAGAGGAGTGGGGGGAGGGGGAGAGAGGTGGGAGGAGGGGGAGATGGGTGGGAGGAGGGGGAGGGAAATGGGAGGCTGGGAGGAGGTGGAAACTTGTTTTTTTTTCTCCTTTTCTCAATAAAAAAAAGAAAGAAAAAAAAATTCTCAATTTCTAATAGAATTCACTTTCAGTGTTCTATATGAAAAATAATTCACAAGGTTATGCCCTTAGTACAAGGAAAAAGATAGTAATCTAGTGTGAAAATACCTAATAAGTTTCTTATAATATCATAGAGGTTTGGATATCTTCTTTCTGAATGAATCTATATTTTCTTAAAATTTTTTGACAATTTTTGTTATCCTTTTTTCATTAGTTCCTAGAGAATTTGGTATTATGCATTTTGGTCATAGTTGTATTTTGGTCTCCAACAACTCCCAAAACCATGTCCCTTTCTTACACAATCACAATGTGTCCTCTACTTATTGATTGATTGACTGATTGACATCCAAGTTTCAAAGATATGTCCAACAAACAAGTGGGTCGGGAATCATAAGCAGCAAATTTCCAGGGAAGCTAAGGAAAACTGAATGCGAGAATTTTCCTTTGTGTTTTAAATGGTAAGCAAGTCTCTGTTTTGCCTAAAGAGAGACATATGTTTGCCATCGAATGCTACCTACTATAAATTATCCCCGAGGAATGGCTTATGTAAAGATCAACTCAGAATTCATATTCTTGGTACACACATTAGAACAATCTACTAGTGTTCAGAGGCCATAGAGCAGTGCTTGGGACATAGTAAAAACTAAACAGCCATTTGAATGATAAATCAATGAATGTAATAATAAGTTTGAATTCATTAAATTTAAAAAATCAACATATTAAATAACACAGGCTCAAAAAGAAGTGAAGACTGCGTAAACATATTAGCAATAAATAGTTTCTAAAAAGACTCAACAAAATTCTATGTGCAAATTAGCAACCAAAAAGGTGAAAGTAAACATAGTTGTTATTAAATACACAGGATCTCTAGCCTCAATAGGAAAGGAAGGAATGAAAAGCATAATGAAAGGTTATTCTTATTCTCCAGGTTAGAAATTTGAAAAAAAAATGTGGTAATAGTGGTGGTAATATACTATGGTTAAAGGGAAATACAAAATAAATTAATAATATTTACAAAGCCAAGCATGATATTACAGTTGAAACAAAGTAACCATATTATGATAAACTATAATAGAAAAGTAGACTAAATAGATTTTAAAGAATACCAAACAATAAGAAACAGTACTTACAAGTTCACCTACGCATTGTGAAAGTATACTGTGTATAAAGAAGTAACCAAATCAGCATGTCTATATCCCTCTAACAACGGAAGTGGGAATGCAATGGCCCAAGAACATCACTAGGCAAGGCTTTTGGGAAGTAGTTGAGGCACAGAACTACACTCTCACCATTAAATCAGAGAGCTTAAAATAGATGGTCTAAAGAACTCATGTATGATTCCATCATTTGAGAACCCACATCCAGGGCTTTTGAGAGGGAGAATGCCTTCACCACACAACCCATCTGCCATACCTTTTACTTTGGGCTTTCCAGATTTCAGATCTGGAAAGAAACTTAGTTTAGTTAAACAAAACTAAAACTAAAACTAGTTTCTTCTTATTGTAGGTCGAATAGGGTAAATGCTAGTACAGGGACATGACTACATATGTTCAAAAACACAGAGACAAGGGAAACGTTTTAAAATAAACACCTCATTCAATTCATATTTCTATAGTTGTCAATATGGAAGAGAAGTTTTATCTCTGTAAAGACATCTTTTGTGTAAAGGAAAAGTGAAGCAGCAATTTGTCATTTAGGATTTGAAGTCACTGTATTCTGTAGTCTGGAGTATAACGTGGGTTTTCTCAGTAAGTTGTGTCAGAATGTGACAAGCTAATGCTCTCAGAACCAAAAGTGCCTTTTTAAGGAAGGCATGATTGCTTGATTTAGAACACTTGAGTTTTGGTTCATAGAGCAGTCCTATATAAGTTCCGATGGCATATAAACAATGTTTTGGAATGAAAGGGGTTCAATATAATTTAAATATCCAAGTCTCCTTTTCATTACAGGTTTCCTTGGGCAAATTTTTAAACTGTTTCATGACCCTATTTTATTGAATTTTAGAGCCATTATAATCGCACAGGTGTCTTCTACACTAAAAAACTCCTAGCCAGAATCCCTTCCTTTTAATTCCTTTCCTGGTTTTCAGTTACTTTCAAGAATCTACCCACTCCAAAAATCAGGAAGAAAGAAATCACTTTATACCCCTCTGTGAATGGATGCTGGTTATTGGTTATTAGAGTCCATTTGTGGTATTCATGGGCACCCATCATTCATCCAGGAATAAGCGAGGTGTGATGTAAATAGTAAAGATAACACCAAAGAGGTGTAGCTGTGATCATTTTCCTTATCTTTAAACAAAAGAATTCAGTAAATTTGTCTTCAATCCACTTTCATGATCGTTTTGTACCAAGGATTAAGTGAGACTGATGGAAGACAAAGGGTTAAATAGTAAAGCAAAGGGCAGGAATATTGTGAGCTTCAGATGGTACAGGAGAGAAACAGACAAAACAGTACCCAAAGCCATCCTTATCTCTGAAATTCCAATTATTGTGCGATATTAAATTTCTTTAATATTTAAAGCAATTTGACTCAGTGTTTTCTGTGACTTGCAGAGGAGCACAATGACTGATACATTATCTCATATATTGAACTGTAAAAATAAATGAGAAAAACACTGCAATGCAGCCAGCACCATACTCCAAAGCCTGGCTCTGCTATGTCTTGCCTGTACATTCCTTTAGCCTTTGGGGTCAGAATCAGCAGAGCCTTCATAGAGTTCTTGCCTTCTTCTTCAGATATAACTTTCTGTGGGTATATTTTGTTTCATACACACCATATTAAAGAATTAAGTTAGTTCTTATTTTATATTCTATAGCTTACATGATCCCTACTAAGAAAACGTGCTGAGTATGTATATTTTAAATTAAGGAAATTATTTTTCTGACTTTAGCCACATGAGAATATTGCCTATATTATCTAAATATCTGACTAATTAATACTCCAGCAAAGATATTTTCCAATATGTACATTCTTCCAGGTAGAAATAAAAGAAATGGATAGTTAAATCATATTTAACATATTTATATATTTAAACATATATAACTCAAGGATTAAAAGGAAAAGTTTATATGTTGACTTTTTTAACTACCATACTATCTCATGAAAATTTATTAGATTTTGCTCTCAAATTCTTGTGAAATTTCACACTAAAATACATGATATATATGCATGAATTTTCAAACAATAAAAACAATTAAAATCACATCCCAAAGGAAGGACTACATGAAATTCCTCCCCATAATATAAAATTTATGATTAGAGGTGCAACCAGGGATTCAGAAATTTTCTAAGATGGAGGACATCCTGAACCAAAATAACACACATTGCTTTCAATAGGTTTAAACTAAAACTAATACAAGAGATATTTAATGATGATAAGATATTTCCCTTCTAAGTTTTTAATGGCAGTCCTGGAACTAAACGGGAGCATTAATTAAAAAAAAATAAAATGATTGCATATGCATCCAAAATAAAGTATTGAACTTATTATGCTAATGACAAGGACAAAACCCTGCGTGTTCACTCAAATACGAATGCTTAATCCTCCTGAATTCTTGAAATCTCTGCTCTCCCTTGGGAATGAAATAACTTCTGGGCTCAATTTGTACTGGTAGCTTAATGATTAAACATGAAAAAAAACTTTGCCTATGCATCTGATTTTTTTATGCCCTGTTTTACTGAGAATCCCATTAAACTAAACTCTGCTTTTAGTTTCAGTAATTGGATTCAGTGCTTCACAGATGAAAAATATTGACTTCCCATGTTAATCTGTTTTACTCCTAGGATGATGCTACCAGAAAACAAGAGAGGTATCTGCACTTGAGAAGATAGGCTTGTTGGTTTTAAATTGGAAGGGTTGTCTACTCAATTTGTAAGCTGTGTATGTCTATATGTAAGCATTAGTTCACACAGTTAATAACACTGGCAGTTTGTTGCTGTTAGTTGTATTGGTAGTAAGTGATTATCATAAATTGTACTTAAGGTACAAAGAATAAGGTAGCTTGGCATCTCATGTGACAAAGAACTATTTGTTGAGATTTTACTTGAGGTTTTTGTATGTATCTGTATACATAAAGTATATTTTAATGGAATTTTATACTCTTCTTTGTCTAGCTTTACTATCAAGATAATACTGGGCCTCATGAAATAAGTTTGGACAAATTTCTCAGAACTTAGAGATTTGGAACAGTTTAAAGATAACTAGCATTTGACAATTCTTCCGCCCCAGGTTCCATGGGGGTGTCCATGCTCCACCTAATGTTTTGGTTTGGGTCTTTGCATCTGCTCAGATCAGCTGTCAAAGCAAGCCTCTCAGATGATGATTAGACTAGGTATCAACCTATGAATTTATGAGTATAGCTGAATGTTATTAGGAATCATTACATTACTGTACTTTTTTTTGTCAGTTGTATTTGATTCTGCCAGCCAGCCAGGGTTGTCAAGGATACAACACAGCCCACAGAATCAACTAAACATGTGTCTTTGGGAGCTCCCAGAAACTAAAATGACAATCACAGTGTCTGTATGGTTCTAATTTAGGTCCTCTGCTTATATGCTGGCGTTTTTTAAGACTCCTAGCAATGGGAGGAGGGGTATCTCTGACACATTTGCATCCTTTCGGAACACTTTTCTTTATACTGGGTTCCTTTCTTCAGACTCAATATGGGGGTTTGTGCTCAGTCTTGTTGAATCTCGTTATGCCTTGTCACTTGATGTCTCTTTTAGACCTGCTCTTTCCTGAAGGGAAACATAGGAGCTTTAAATCTAGGGGAGAGAGGAGGTAGGAATGGAGGAAGGGGAAACTGCAGTCTGGATGTGTGGTGGTTTGAAAGAAATAGACAGCAAAAGGAGAGGCACTATTTTGAGGTGTGGCCTTGTTAGAGTAAGTGTGGTTTTGTTGGAGAAGTACTGTGGAGATGGACTTTGAGATCTCATACACCTAATATGTTAGTTTTATCTTCTTGTGTTAAAGCACTACAGTCAAGGAAATGGACAGAACAAATGTACAGAAGAAAGAGCTTACTTGGTCATATGATTCTAGAAGCATAAGTTAGCAGAGATGAGTGGCTGCAGGTAGAAAGCATGGCAGAAGCAACAGGAAGCACAGAGCTCACTTGTTGAACTGCAGACATGAAGCAGAGAGTGAAAACAAACTGGATGTTGTCAAAGTTCTATAACCTCAGAGTCTGTCATTATTGAGTGATTTACTCCCCGAGTGTGTAGCTACTCACGTTCTGAAACAGCATCTCCAAATGCGTTTTAAGTGCTCAAATACACAAGACTGTGATGAATATCTTCGATTCAAACCACCACAACTCTTTCTAAACTTTATGTAAGGATAAATATGTAGAATACAGTTAAAAAATGATAACATTTTAAGAATGTGACAGTAATGAGTTTTCTACTGTGCATCATGTCACCAACCAAGAGTAGTTTCCAAAATTTAAAATACTAGAAATGAATTCCCTCCTGTTAAGTAGGTCTTTCGTCCAATTGGAGTATTACAGTATATCCAGGAAATCCAAGTGCATCTATTTCAGCCTTGGGGATATCAAACCTTGTTGCAATTGTTCTCATTCTTAAGCTGAAGAAGGACACTTAAAAGAAATCCCACACTAGCTAAGAATTGAGTATAATAGGTTATTTATTTAGAGGTATACCCACAGATCACAATCATTTGCTAGAATGGAGAACAGCAACTGAATCCTGCAGCAATAAAAGAGGCCTGACGCCTGCTTTACATCAATATATAGTATAAGAGGCCACGCCCAAATGGGCGGGTAACTTAGAGGCTACTGGCTGTAGGAATTCCTTCAGAACTAAGTTTTACTTGTTGGTAGGACCACTTACTGCTTTTCCCCCTGCAGAGTTTCTATAATACTTTCAGACACTGTGCTAGCTAGTTGTCATGAAGAAACCTTCCAGGTCAGTTTCACTGGATTCCTTCAAGTTCTATGTCTGAAGTGAAGGATATTTTCGGCAATAACTTAGTACCTTTAATTTTTGGCGGAAATCAAGTACAACGTCAATAGCCTATATTGTTTGGGGAGTCTCTTGGACTCCCTTGACAAATAATTTAAAGAAATGATTCTTCTGCCTGGCATTAGATTGTTTTTAGAGTCCATTGATTTTCTGAGGAGCACTACCCTCCCAATTGGCATAACAATTCATATATACTTTAATTAAATACATACATACATTATATATGCATGTTAAGTAAATTTAAAAACTATGTTTCCCTTTGGCTTCTTCAAATATCCCTACTGTAATTTATTTTCCCCCATTCTTTCTCTCAGCTATTTCCCCCATCTCCTGCTCAAGTTAAAGTAATCTAATTAATGTTTAGCTAGTGTCTCCTTTCATAGTTTTTGTGGCCTTTCTAGAGCTCTCCTCACATCACTTCTGTTCCATTTTTAATTTTCTGGCTTCTGAGTCTACTTCAAGTCGTATACTTACCCGGATTTGGAGATGTGATCCACAAATAAGAAAGAACATACTGCATTTTGTAGGGGTTCCTTCATTCATTATTAGACTTTCTAGTTCTATTTATCTTCAAATTCCATGATTTTGATCTTTCCATACAGGTGAACAGACATTGGTTGTGTATTTTATTACCTATCCATTATTTGAGGGACATTTGTGTTGTTTCAATTCCCTAGCTATTGTGAGATCAGGAGGAATGAATATGGTTGATCAAATATCTATGGGGTAAATGTCAAATATTTTGGATAAATGCAAAGGAATGGTGTAGTTGGGTCGTATGATAGATATATTTACATTTTTTGAGAATCATTCACACCGACTTTAATAATGCATGAATCAGTTTTTAAGCACAACAGAAAATGGACTTTTCCTTTTCCTCCACCCTTGTGCTGGTAAGTGTGGAGGAAAAGGGAAAGTTCATCTTTTCATAGTTCTTGTCAACCAATTTCAGAATGAAATGGCCATTGTTACTAGGACAAGAGGAACTATCAAAGCAGTTTTGATTTGTATTTTTCTAAGTGCTAAGAATGTTGAACATCTTCAAAAATAAATTTTGAGATTATAATATGGTATTATCATTTACTGCTTCCCAAAATTCTCTTCATTAAACCCATTTCTCTGTCTTCCTTTCTTTCAAGTTCCTGGACTCTTTTTCTTTAATTATTGTTATGCACACACAAACACCTAAATGTATAAATACAACCATCTTAGTCAGCACAATATTATTTGCATGTATGTGTTTGCTGCGTGGTTATTTAATATTAAATAACCATGTAGTGTCTCCTTCCCTAGAAAAGACGATTTCTTCAGTTCTCCGTATTCCTTGGATGACTGAGTTCTGTGTCTAGTGAAGGAAAGTCACTATTGCTTATTGCCTGAACCATAACTTTTAAAGATATTTCCTAGCCAGTTTATTTCTTCCTTTCATAATTCCCTTTTCAGATCCATAGCCTTGGATTACAGAATAAATTATTCTAGAGCTTGGAGAAACTGGAGCAGAAAAATCGGTTTCTAATTGTATGACATACAACAAAGTCACAGATTGTTTGCCAGCATGTCCACAAAGTCCCATTTACTTTAATAGATTTCTTTCTTATTGGGGAGATAAAGAGCTTTGTTAGTAGTTCTGGATGGTATCAAACTTCCTACAATCCCTTTTCCTTCTGCTCCCAAGTTTTGGAATTTCAAATATGCCTGGATAGCATATAGACTTTCATATACTGTTTGGTCGTCTGGTTGGCTGTTTGTTTGTTTGGTTGGTTTTAATTTTGCCATTTAGGCTGAGGTCAAGTGCACCAGCTATATTTTGTTTTTATTTTATTTTATTTTATTTTATTTTATTTTATTGATTGATTGATTTATTTATTGATTTATTTAATAATTAAAGATTTCTGCCTCCTCCCCGCCACTGCCTCCCATTTCCCTTCCCCTTCCCCAATCAAGTCCCCCTCCCTCCTCAGCCTGAAGAGCAATCAGGGTTCCCTGACCTGTGGGAAGTCCAAGGACCTCCCACCTCCATCCAGGTCTAGTAAGGTGAGCATCCAAACTGTCTAGGCTCCTACAAAGCCAGTATGTGCAGTAGGATCAAAAACCCATTGCCATTGTTCTTGAGTTCTCAGTAGTCCTCATTGTCCGCTATGTTCAGGGAGTCCGGTTTTATCCCAGGCTTTTTCAGACCCAGGCCAGCTGGCCTTGGTGAGTTCCCGATAGAACATCCCCATTGTCTCAATGTGTGGGTGCACCCCTCGAGATCCTGAGTTTCTTGCTTGTGCTCTCTCTCCTTCTGCTCCTGATTTGGACCTTGAGATTTCAGTCCGATGCTCCAATATATACATATTAGAGTACTACTCAGAAGTAAAAAACAATGACTTCTTGAATTTTGCATGCAAATGGACGGAAATAGAAAACACTATCCTGAGTGAGGTAAGCCAGAACCAGCTATATTTTGTATTCCCACGTTTCCTTTTGTTTCTCCTTTCGGTTCTCTGACATTATAGCTCATCTGCCTCTTAGTCTACACACTTTTCCTTTGGTTTGTTCGAAGAACTTCTATTTTGCTTATTGCATCCCACTTGTCCATATGCGGAGAAGATGTTTAATAGAACTCTCTGCTGTCCCTTAACTCTTAGACCATTTCTTTTACTTGAAATTCATTTGTATGAACTAAAAGGAGACTTTCATGGGTGTCTGTAGTTGTTCCTTTTCTGAAATTGTGTTAAAGTATGTGGACAATCTATTCTTTTCATCTGGTGTGTATAATTTCTTAAAGTAATAGCAGTTGTGAATCATTGTTTTCTGTTTTTTTAGTTATTTTATTTAATTGTGATATATTACATCCTGATTTTGTCAAGGAATCGAAGACTCTTGTTTTCTCCATTACTTGTCTTCCAAACGTGTTTCCATAGTATAACGTACATGCAAAAAGCACACGGGTTTTTATTTTTTTTTCAACAGTGTGGTCATTAAAGAACCTGTTATGGTTAATCCCCTTGCTAGTCCTTCTTCAAGAAAATGGAGTTTAGGGTAGAAAAAAATGAGCCTTCTTTCGTCAAAAAAGAATCCTCTATTCCCTTTATTGAGGACTTTGAAGTTTTATGGCATGTTCCTTGTGCCATCACTCACTGGGATGATGCTGGAGTCTCACCCCTACCCCTTTCTACTACTTTTAATTTATTCTCTTAGATATTGGAGCAAGTAATATTTATTACCCAATTTATTCTTCCAGCTTTCCCAGAAAGTTTCCACTCAAACTACAAATTAATAATTAATTCTTTGAAAGCTTGGCTTCAATTTGATTTACAGCATAAATTCTGGACCTAAAAAATTCTGGAAATTGCTTTCTTATTAGTTCTGTAGCTGCAATGCCTCAAGTCGCTTAGATTCTGTGACACTAGTGGATAAGTGTCCTTGTGACATCAATTTCATCTATAGGTTAAAGTTATGGGAAACTGGAGGAGAAAAAATATTCTTTGGAGGATTCCAGACTTCTTCCAGGTTAGTATAAAGATTAAAAAATATGTTAATCATGTCATCACAATGAAGTATTTTAAATATTAAAACCCCTTCTCCCACAAAACAGTAACATAAGATATAAGCATTTTATACCAAAATGACTGTTTGACTTTCACATATGCCCATGTATCTTAAACAAAGATCCACACAGGTAGTCAATTCTTCCTATATATAGTACTTTGATTCAAAATTGCATTTTTAAGTCTTATTTCCCATCATGTTCTAGTGTATAACTGAGTGTATATATTCACAAATTATTTTCTTAACCGTTAACAAAATTTCAAACTCTATAAAAATACTTTTGGGTATTTTACATAGATTATTCTTATGAGGTTGAATGTTAAAAATTATGTTCGGTATTTAAAATGTAAACTTGCTTTTGAAGGAATGAAATTACTGAGAACAGATTTAATATGGTATTTTTAATGCAATAAGGGTGTTGTATATTTTATGAAATAAATATAGACTAAGTATAAAAATAAACATATGGTATACATTTACAATGCTCCTGTAAAATAATAGGGATTTCAATACATGTTTCCTTGACAAAAATAATCATATAAATCTTCTCTACACTGCTTCAATTTAGTCAAATATGCAGTTTTCTGTTTTCTATTACTGTATACAGTATAAATTCTTCTGTTGGGAGACAGATTGTGACAAATTTGCAAACAGCATCAGTATTCATACATTTGAAACATTAATATATCTAGCAATAAAAACTTTGATTTCCCAAAAGGAGAGTCATGTCTGGAAACTAATGCCTATTTCTGAGACTTAACTGAGTTCTCAATGTTAGTCATTTTCTTGTGAGTTACGTGCTCCTGTGGAAAAATATACAACTTAACAGCAAGTATAGAGAGTTAAAAGGGTCACACAAAACATAAATCTGTATGCCTAGTTTATGGATGTATATAATTCATATAAATAAATTTTTGACTACCTATGCTTTCCATTGTAGAAAATGCTTTTGTTAGCAACAATATCAAAGAAGTGACAAAATCGAGAATATATGTACTAAACCCAATGCTTACTTACTACTCTTTTTGAATTGATAAATACTGCTCTGGGTGTAATAATGAAACTCCTCGACACAGAAGTAAAGCTTATGCTTACTGAACAGCTGCATGGTTTATTTCTACTACTAGTACAGTAATTGAAAAAGAGCTACTTAAATTTAGAATTATACAAATGAATTACAATTACTTAAATTATCAATTTTAAATAATCTTAGAGGCTTCTAAGAGGAGCTGTCTTCTGCTTTTAAAAACAATGCTGTAGATTTTATTCTTTTCAGAAAATAAATATATTCTATTAGTCAAAACATTTTATTTCAAATTATCTATTTGCTTTTGTTTTCTTCTTATCAGTTATTTATCTTACTCTTAACATATTGTGATCATGTGATTATCATTCATACTTTCCATTCAATTATTGCTTCATAAAGAAACAAGACATTCATTATGTATAATAAATACATTTATTCAAAATGCTTTTCTAATTATTTCATTTCCATTATAATTTACTCAGAATATGACTAATTTCAAGCAAATCTATTGTAAAAATTGACAGGGTTACCACACTGACACACAAAATTGACCTCATACTGAGTTTCGGTTCTACTGTGTTCTTCAAACATTGTACAAATCTTATTTAAATACATACAAAGAATAATTTAAATGATATACTGTGCACTTTTAACATTCTAAAGCTTTCTCTGTTATTTGAATAGTGACGATCTCAAGTCTGTATCCATGCTGCTTTTTTAATTAAAATTTTACCCAAAGGAAAACAGTATTTAACAGTTTGTGAGCTTTCTCTCTCTAGAAATTGTGCAGTGAATTGTTTGCTCATACCATAAGGTGCACTAGTATCTTGGGCTTTTGCTTAACTGCCTGATCTATTTTCTTCCAGTACTGTTATACTTTTGACCTAATTTAATTGACAGAGGCTGTGGCATTCATATTGTTTTCTTACTGATTACCTGAACAGGTATTGGGAGGGAAATGGAAGCTCTCAGCCAGGGATATTCATTTTAGTCACAGAAAGGGAGAAGGACTCAAAGCAAGAACCCAAAGAAGCTTCTTTGCACTGAGGCAGTGACCCTAGAGAATCCTTCAACATCACGTTTATGAATTTCTCATTTTTAATTAATTTCTTCTTTCAAGTCAATACATTTTCATATATCATTGTCTCCAAACTGCTGTAGGGATGCAGAAATCTGAATTGATTCACAGTTGACATATGTGTTTGGTGTGCTCAGCTCTCACCTCTACACCTGATGAGAATGTAACATTAGCATCTTTTTAAAGAACTTATCACTCATTCTTGTTCAAAGATCCCTACTTACTATAGAAATCAAGCTTTTGTGGGGTGTTTTTTTTTTGCTTTTATTTTTGTATTGGTTTGACTTTTGTGCCTTTTCCTGTCTTTTATAGAATTTTGTTTATAGGTCATTAGGAATTAGAAAGAAAACCTAAGGATTAAAAAATAAGTTTTATTGATTTTTGTTACAATTACACTTAACTACCCATAGTCACTCCCATGAAGTCGCCCACTACAGAAACAATATTTTCACAATATGCAGCTGTTATTTAAAGAAATTGGTAAAATATGAATAGATTGATCATTATAGGAATCAGATGTCTTGAGGGAAATCCTTGATAATGTGTGTGTAAATTAGAACAATCCTGTTGATAGACTGAGATAACGAGCTTTAGAGTATCCCAGAGAAAAAGAACTTCTAAAACCTTATTGTGGAATTAGGCTACTGCCTTCATTGACATGATATCTGAAGAAGTAAAAAAAAAAAAAAAAAAGATATATGTTCTTTTGATCGTTACAATACTATTGTTAGCATTCTAAACAACAAAGTTTACTTGTTTTGCCACCAAATATTTTAAAACACATAGACATATGTATTCTATATATGTCTCTAAAATCATATACTAACAAACTATAAGAAATATACAGTAAATCCCTCATAAAACACAGGAAGATGGGTGTCGGCTGAGCTCAGGAATGACCAGAGCGTTTATGTACATGAGGAATTGAGAAAGAGGACCCACGTAAAGGGCTAAAATTATTTTAATTATTATTTTATAGTGATTTATGAAGTTGCATATTTGGTCTCTTATATAATTTATTTGGAAAAATCAATTACCTTGGTTAAATACAGATTACTTAAAAATATCCTTATAAATTCAGATAATTATCACCATATATCTAAAAAGTTCTAATTAAAAAAAACACAATTATCCTCTTTGATAGTTATTTTCAAAATATGGATTCATGTATCTTTAGAAATACCTAAGCTATTTAATGTTGTATTGACAGATATCATTAATTATAATACTAGCATTAAAACAGAGGAAATTTTTCTTTAGTGTTACCTTAAACCCAATAAAGAGTCTCAACTGGTAATAATACCTAGTGATAGCTTTCTCTTAAAGTAAACCAGTCTCGATGTGGTAGGTTTCAAGATCAGTTTGTTAAGATGCCACACAGGCACACTTGTCGTAGAACTCTGCATACTTTACACTATTTTAAAATAAGGTTTTAAGAATATTCACAATCCTCATATTACTCACAATCATGTGAATGTCAACTTTAGAACTTATCTTTCTAGTTTATGATCTACTGAGTGTAAATATCTCCAGTGATGCCAATATTTCAAGTTTTTAGTGTGTCGACACAATACAATTTCATTTATGTTTTGCATTTTTCCTTACCCTTTATTCATTAAGAATTTCCATCACATTTATTTTTCTGCTTTTAGTTACTCATATCAACAATTGTAGAGTCATATGAAATCTAATGTCTTATCCTCATCTGAAGTGATGATTTCACTCTAGTTTGCTGTTACCCATGTAATGTGACATTCTTCTCTTTTAGTAATTCATTTAAGAAAACAGGAGAACTAGATAAATAAAGTTCAAATTATCTTTGTGATCTATCATGTTGCTACTTGGTGATGAATGTGTAATTCTAAATGCTAAATGGTATTTTTCCCATAGTCTCTCAGCATAAAGAGGATTCTTTAGTTTACCTGTGTTTATTCATGTATAAGTATAAAATATTGTGAAAAGATTAAAATTATCCTTAATAAAACTATCTTTGCAAAGATGAGAGATTAATATATTCTCCAATGCCACATAATTAAAAGCAAACGTTTCCAATTCTTAATGTGAAGGAAGTTATCTCTTCAGGGATCCTCCTGCATTAGAGACTTTCTCAACTCATTCTTTTTTGTTTAAATTTACAACTCCACGGCTGTCCAGTGGCACATAATGATGGCTCATAACAAGTGTTTAAATTCTTGTACCAGCCAGGCATTGGTGGCACATGCCTTTACTTAATCCCTGCACTTGGGAGGCAGAGGCAGGTAAATCTCTGTGAGTTTGAGGCCAGCCTGGTCTATAAGAGCTAGTTTCAGGACAGGCTCCAAAGCCACAGAGATACCCTCTCACGAAAAACAAACAACAACAACACACAAAAAAAACCCCACAAAAAACAACAACAAAAACAAAAAAGTTCTTGTACTGTCCTATCCATTTTCCACAAACATGAAGCAATACATCAATTTCTGGGAGAATTTCCAGTAATGGGCGCGCGTGTGTGTGTATGCTAATAACCATTTTTTTTTGAAAGACTGGACCTGTTTTTAACCTTCTGAAGTAGACACATGTGTTCAAGAAAAAGTATATACGAAAGCCCATGGGGTCAGGATTTGCCCCTCGTTCTTGTAGGAAAGCACCTTCATAGTCAGAGCTCCTAGATGACAAGGGCTCTCCGTGATGCCTTAAACTTAAGACGAGATTACATGAGGAACTCTTGCAAAATTTCTGTGACCTTTTCAATAAAAATGGGTTATAATGACTGAGAAAAAATTCCCTGAATCAAAGTCTAGAGAGGAAGTTTCTGGGATAAGCATCATAACCTGAGGGATTTGGATGTGGTCTGGCCCCATAGATGGTGCTCATCATGAGGCTATTAGCTACATCCTATCCTGCCAGGGAGAGATAAGTATATGGATATACTTATCCAGTAATTGAAGAGATAGTCCCACACGTTTAACATTCTTGGTTTCCCTAGCTGTTATATGTAAGGATAAAAGCACAACACCCTCTAAATACAGAAATCACTGTCATTCCCTATGAGTCTGAGGCTGTCCATGCTGAAGTCAACACAAAGCATTCACTCAGTGCTTCTTGCACTCTAAACCGTTGATACTTAAATTAAATCTCTTAAATACAAGAAACATATCTGTGCCTTCATTTCTTCTTACTCTTACAGTGCTCAGTTATGACTTTCCTCCTTTTGAAAAAAATACAATGAAGAAATGAGGTGGCCAAGCAATTTACTCAATGTTACCAAGGGAGAATTGAAGATAGAAAGACATCAATCCAAAATATTAATTCATCATTTGTCTTACATACATTCACAATTTCCCCAGAGAGTCAAAAGACACCAATATACCTTCCAAGAACTGAGATAAAAGGCGTCTGTCATTGTCAGTGAAATTGAAGTTCGAATGCTCATTTTGCAATTCACTCACTAGGACAAGTTTACTTTTGTAATGAGCTTAAGAACCCACTGTATAAGAACATCATTCATGTTTATGGTAAAAGACAGACTGTTTTGGCTCCCAAGCTGACAAATTGCTTTCTGAAAGATGGTATGTTCTTGTCACTGACTAGAAAAACTAGTGCGGAGAAAAAAAAAAAATCTTGGAGACTTTGTACCCAATGGTGAATTTCTCCTTGGCAGTTTGTATAATCTGTCATTAACGTATAAATATGTGGCACTACTTTACCTTCCTAACAATATGTTCACTTAGGTGTAGCAAAATGGAGAAACACAATAGTAAACTAAATTCCTTTTGGCGAAGAAGAAGAAGAAGAAGAAGAAGAAGAAGAAGAAGAAGAAGAAGAAGAAGAAGAAGAAGAAGAAGAAGAAGAAGAAGAAGAAGAAGAAGAAGAAGAAGAAGAGAGGAAGGAAAACAAAAATTACTCTTTTGTTTTCTAGATGTATTCCCATTTTTATCAGTGACACACATGAAAATAAGTGATACAGATGAACATGCAGAGTGAGGCAGAGGAGTCCACATCAGTGGACGCTGTCTCTTGCTTCTTGCCACCCCCTTACAGAGCTTGAGTGCTCATGGACTCCTCACCTGTCTGCTGACTGCTAAAGTCTCACAGGTTGCCTTCTTAACAGGAGATTTTATTAAGCATGTGGAAAGCTTTACTCAAAGAATGGCCCAATCAAAACAGTAACTTTCCCCTTTCTTTTACTGATAAACTATTTCCGCATTATTTCAATGACCTATTTCAATGACCTACATTGTGATATATAGATGCAAACAATTATCATTTGAAAAGACATTCAAATATACTCGAACTTGGAGTATTTAAACATTTTTTTAAAGCAATTTGGGAACAAGGCTTAAAATTCTTTCCTCTTCTATGAGATTTTGATTAAAAATTAGCTGTAGTTTTCAGTGAGATATTATACCAGTTGCCATATAGTTAGGAAAAGGAAATAATATATTCATGTTATAATAGTGGTTATTTCTAAAGGTGTTTTGAAAATTCTGAAAGCTTACAAAAGAAGGGGGCTAGCAGAAAGAGCTGAGCTGCTAAGGACAGTGAAGGGAAGCCAGGGAGCTGACTGCTTTGCTTGTTGTACTGGAAATGCATCGGAGTGTGTTGTCATGATCCTTCTCACCCTTCTCTCCCTATAATGCCCTCAGCAATGGAGATGATCCATGTTCCTGAATACACATGTCCTTAGAAAATATCACCCATTGCTGGTGGGAATGCAAACTTGTGCAACCACTCTGGAAAGCAGTGTTTCGGTTTCTCAGGAAATTCGGGATCAACCTACCCCTGGATCCAGCAATACCACTCTTGGGAATATACCCAAGAGAGGCCCTATCATACAACAAAAGTATATGCTCAACTATGTTCATGGCAGCATTGTTTGTAATAGCCAGAACCTGGAAACAACCTAGATGCCCTTCAACGGAAGAATGGATGAAGAAAGTATGGAATATATACATATTAGAGTATTACTCAGCAGTAAAAAACAAGGACTTCTTGAATTTTGCATACAAATGGTTGGAAATAGAAAACACTATCCTGAGTGAGGTAAGCCAGACCCAAAAAGAGGAACATGGGATGTACTCACTCATATTTGGTTTCTAGCCATAAATAAAGGACATTGGGCTTATTATGCATGTTCCTAGAGAAGCTAAGTAAGAAGGTGAACCCAAAGACAAACACATAGGCATCCTCATGAATATTAACCTTCATCAGGCGATGAAAGGAGACAGAGACAGAGGAGCACGGGACAGAAATCTCAAGGTCCAAATCAGGAGCAGAAGGAGACGGAGCACGAGCAAGGAACTCAGGACCGCGAGGGGCGCACCCACACACTGAAACAATGGGGATGTTCTATCGGGAACTCACCAAGGCCAGCTGGCCTGGGTCTGAAAAAGCATGGGATAAATCCGGACTAGCTGAACATAGAGGACAATGAGGAATACTGAGAACTCAAGAACCATCGCAGTGGGTTTTTGATCCTACTGCACGTACTGGCTTTGGGGGAGCCTAGGCAGTTTGGATGCTCACCTTAGGAGACCTGGATAGAGGTGGGCGGTCCTTGGGCTTCCCACAGGTCAGGGAACCCTGATTGCTCTTGGAGCAGATGAGGGAGGGTGACTTGATTTGGGGAGGGGGAGGGAAATGGGACGCGGTTGCGGGGAGGAGGCAGAAATCCTTAATAAATAAATAAATTAAAATAAATAAATAAATAAATCAGATTGAGAGCAAAAAAAAAAGAAAGTAAGAAAATATGTAGTGTTATGCTGCTCACACAGGAGTTATAATTGTATTTCAGTCACATTCTCCCTTCCTTTTCACCATTCTTGAAATCTTTATATTTGTCTAATTTCTACTCACTCATTACTCTTAATATGGAGTTTCATGTTTGAAATAATATACTTTATTTGCCTAGCTCTTTCATTGCACTTAAGTAGGTTTAATGTTAATACACAGGCAATGAACAATTGTAAAGTGACTGTCCTCTGTACAATAGCAGGGCCACTGCACATAGGATCCCACCATGGTTGTGACAACATGTATAAGATCTGTACAATCCTAAACCACATCAAGTCCTTGCATACATAGAGAATAGAGTTGTTGGACATGAAGCTGTACTTCCTTCCAGTGTGGTAGCTAGTTTTATGTCAACTTGACAAAAGCTAGAAACATCTGGGAAAAGAGAACTCCGGGTTCAAAATTCCCCTACCGTATCAGTTCATGTGGCAAGCCGTGGTACATTTTCTTCATTAATGATGGATGTGTGTGGGCCTATGCCTGAGTGGTCATTTCTAAGCCTGGGATAGTATATGCCATGAGAGAGTAAGTCAGTTAGCAGACTTCCTTTTCTCCAAGGGTCTGCATCAGTTCATGCCTTCAAGGTTGCTATTTGACATACGTGGATGACTGACGACGAACCAGATGGCATAAACCTGTCAGTCCTCAAGTTCATCATAGTAACAGAAATGCTAAGATATCTAGTCAAAGAGCTATTGGTAATTCTTAGTGGAGGGAAAAGGAAATGTCAGCTTTCTTTAAGAGCATAACACATTTAAGTTGACCAGGTTCTAGTATGAACACATCAAAGAATATTTGGAAAAAAAATTGGCCTTGTTAGGAGAAAAAAATGACAGAAAGTGAATGAGAAGGGAAAAGGGGGTCTATCTGAAAAGAGGTGGAGGAGGGTTAATGTGACCAAAGCACGTTGCACTAAATTCTCAAAGAACTAATAAAATAGATTTGAAAATACAGTTGTAAAAGCATTGGCATGTTTATGCTCTGGAGTGAATATCAGAAAAGAAAGTATCGAATAAATCAAATTAACATAAAACCTATTAACTGAAAATGTTTTTTATCAATTTTGCTTCATAATAGTAATACACAATATAACATATAATAGTAAGCACATTGGAGTTTTTGTGTTCCATGCTTATATTGTTTGTATTTTCATTGTGCATTTCTTTGGGCCCGTTTCATGTTCATCCTGAACAGATGTTTATAGTGCAGGTCGATGGCTTAACAGCTTCTGAAATAAGCATGACCTTCGTGAAATGAAAGCACGAGTTGTCTAATATGGTATAAGTGGCCTTTTATTTAAATTTGAGTTGGTGGTACAGAGTCAATAATCACTGAGTATGAAGCAAGTGTAATAACCCAAAGATGATGAGATGATATTTGCCCTTTATCAGGGGAAGGTTAAAACAGCTGTCAAGGTGACATGCTGATCAGTGCAACCTGAGTAATTATGCCCAATGATCATTAGTGGAGGCAGGGAGCGAGGCTCAGGGGAGAGCACCAGTGGTTGGCAAAGCACAATGTTCTTTCACTCAGAGTCACAGAATCCGAAGCTGAAGGTGGAATCAAACTCAAATAATACCCATTTTCTGAGCTCCCGCACTTAGAGTAATAAGAGGGCATAGGTGACTGATATTTCCACAAAACTTGTTGCAATAAACAGTAAGTCTTGAGAAAGGTAAGTTCATATGACTCTGAAGAAGAATGAGGTCACGTTAGCTTTTAAAACCTCAGAAAGAAAGTCACAATATTAACTGAGTTTTAGGTTCTTTTTTTTTATATGTTTCAACATACCATTGAACAGAAGAAATCATGATCTTTGTATCTTTATTTACAGTGGAGTATGAAAGGAGCATTCTATCACAGAAGAGTGCATTTTTAAAAACTTCTTTCTGATTGACTTGTGCAGTTATCTAATAGGATTTAGCAAATCCTGCTGAATAGCTTCATAATCAAAGTCACAATTTGGAATGTGTACCGTATGTATCACTTATATATGTAGAGTAGTGTGATTAAGGATGTTATGTGGTGTAAGTGTTCCTCTGCGTGCAAAGTTAGGTTAGACAGACACTTCCTCTTTAAATGATGGCTAGGCTGGATCCTAGTGCCTGTAGTTTTAGAGTAAAACCCATTTTCTTTCAATATTCCATTGATAGATTTCAGTTTCTAATATGTCTTACTGACACTGTATCATTTCTATCACTGACAAGATGAACTTTGATCTTTCTGAGAGAAAATGTTCAAACGAAGAAGAGAAACAGCTCTCCTAATATATGCTTTGCCCTCTCCTTTTACTCATGTGGATTTTCAAAAATAATAATATTTCAATTGATATGTGTCTTTGTCTCCATGCTAGGAACTTAAATGATACAAACGGATGAATACACAAATATTAATAGGCAGAAATCAAGATTTTAAATATGAGCTATTAGAACTCTTTGTAGAAGGATATGATGAATTTACTGGTGAAATATAAAGCAGAATAGAATTAATTTTTTAACTTTATTCTCAATATATTATTTCTCACTCATATGTATGCATGTGTGTTTGTGCATGCATATATTGACTCATCAAGTACTTCTGCATATTAATCAAAATGTATTTATATTTTATTATTGTGTAATCTAGTTTTACTTCATTGATACTGTGAGAAAATTGTTAACATTCCTCAGAAAATGCTATTTTTTCACTTCCTGTCACATTGTACTGTTATTTGAGAAAAAAAGACCACATCTCTTAATTTCCAAAAATGTGTCTGAGAGCCAAAGCTTTTTCTCATGATAATATACCTGAATAGTTGTCCTATAAAGACCCAAACATGATCATGCAATATTCTCTCTTAGATTTCTCAAAACTTTTCTCTTAGGGGACAAAAAAACAATGAGATTTTAAAATAGCAATATTTTGCAAGAGTGTAAGGAGGACTACATGGGACTATATGAGAGAGTTTTCAAAGCTGGAAGAAGAGAAAGGAGGAAATGACACAAATATATTATAATGTCATAAAATAAAAAAATATAAAAAATAATTTCTTACCTCTTAATTCCATATACAGGAGGAAGCCAGGAGCAACACTGACTGCTTGTGCATCATTGCTTGGGAGACTACATTGAGGATCAGTTCAAGTCTTACCTGTGAATGAACTAATTTTTTCATAGGACTGTTAGAATCCAGTTCCTTAGGCCCTGAATTCCTCAGTCCCTTGAGGTTCTTGGCCAAAACCTGAGAAGATATTTCACCCTCACCATTAGATACCTCATGACAACTTTTTTAAAAAAATGTGAGCATAGAGAAAACACGTGTGATCAGTGGAACAATACAAAAACCAGTGCTGTGTGCTATCTTACATATGAAACCCATCACTTTCACTCCACACTTTTGGGTAGGAGTAACTCCCAAAGCAGATCCCACTAAAGAACAGAAATTCCTCATGATGAATTTTGAAATGACATTATTTTGAAACTCCCTAACCTAACCATTCTTTCACAACAATTAACAGACTCCCTTGAAAGCAGAAGGAACTTAACGGTCATTGTTCCATCCGTGTATGCGACACAGCAAACAAATTGTGGTTCTCATTTTCTTTAGAAAAGAACTCAGGAAATCAGCTTCCCACCATTTTCTTCAAGAAAAAATGTGTTTATGTCTCCCTGGTCTCTTACATCTTCTGCAGGTGTTCTTTGTGTGAATTTTGTCATTCATTCACTCTCAAGTTGTAGAGTTCCTTGTTGTTATAAGACAAACCAAAACAGAAGCAAATCTTTACTTCTTATTTTTCACTGCAGACAACCAGGTTCCTCCTGGAATGCAGTTTCTTGGAATGGAGGTTTGTTTACATGAGGAGGATCCTGCCAGCAAATTGTACTCTCAGGTTGAGCAACAGAGAGCAATATGTTGGAGGGCATGTGGCAGATTCTACAGCGATTTATTTTTTAATTTAATCAGTCTTGAAAATTCTTGATTTATTCCTCTGAGGGAAAAAAGTGCCCAAAATGTGCACAACAGTTGCCAACTCTTAAAAGAGTAGATTAGTGTTAATGAAGAGAACAGTGGGGAAGGGCGCATAGGAGCCACCTGGAGGAGGCAGCTGTGGGCTCCCGTCATTGCTGCTGGTATTGCCTTCAGAGAGCTAGTACCACTTTAACTGATGGTGAGGATTCACCTTATCCCATAAACCTCACATATGGGCAATCATTTTTTAAAAAAAATGTATATTGTAAGATGTGCAAGGAAATGAGCAAGAGTAGGTTCTATATTATGAACTGACGACATGAAACACACACATATCAAACTATGCTACATGCGTTTTCTCCAGTATTGTTTAAATGTGAGAAATACCCGACAACTCCTCATCTATCATTTCCAGAAACTACTAACTGAAATGCATTTTAAAAGGGTAGCTACTATCTCATAGGTTATAGTACATACTGTGCAGGGTACAGACCAACGTGTCTCATCACCAAAAGTCATTCTCTTTTCTGTGTTCTCTGTCATGCTAATATGTATTTGCAAACTCATGTTTTGGTTCTCAGATGTAAAATATTATATTCACCATAAATTCAGATTATCAACTATTTTCTGTCATGTTAGTTTCTCAATTCATTATTATATTATTAGCTCATTTTTGTATACACTGAATGAGAATGATGATTTGTTGGATATATATTCCTTAGTATTGATTGGTAAATAAATAGTTTTCTGGTGTTCAAACATTTTAAGGCTAAAGGTTTTAGAATTATTTTTAAAATCTACTGCCAAAATTAAAGAATTATTTTTTTTTAATTTATTTATTTATTTATTTATTAAAGATTTCTGTCTCTTCCCCGCCACCGCCTCCCATTTCCCTCCCCCTCCCCCAATTAAGTCTCCCCCCAGCCCGAAAAGCAATCAGGGTTCCCTGGCCTGTGGGAAGTCCAAGGAACCCCCACCTCCATCCAGGTCTAGTAAGTTGAGCATCCAAACTGCCTAGGCTCCCACAAAGCCAGTGCGTGCAGTAGGATCAGAAACCCATTGCCATTGTTCTTGAGTTGTCAGTAGTCCTCATTGTCCGCTATGTTCAGAGAGTCCGGTTTTATCCCAGGCTTTTCCAGACCCAGGCCAGCTGGCCTTGGTGAGTTCCCAATAGAACATCCCCATTGTTTCAGTGTGTGGGTGCACCCCTCGCGGTCCTGAGTTCCTTGCTCGTGCTCTCTCTCTTTCTGCTCCTGATTTGGACCTTGAGATTTCAGTCCTGTGCTCCAATTTGGGTCTCTGTCTCTGTCTCCTTTCATCGCTTGCTGAAGGTTAATATTCAGGAGGATGCTAAGACACAAAGGCAACGAACCAACTGGGAGAAGATCTTCACCAACCCCGCAACTGACAAAGGTCTGATCTCCAAAATATATAAAGAACTCAAGAAACTAGACCGTAAATGGCTAATCAACCCAATTATAAAATGGGGCATTGAGCTGAACAGAGAATTCTCAACAGAAGAACTTCAAATGGCCAAAAGACACTTAAGGTCATGCTCAACTTCCTTAGCGATCAGGGAAATGCAAATCAAGACAACTTTAAGATACCATCTTACACCTGTCAGAATGGCTAAAATCAAAAATACCAATGATAGCCTTTGTTGGAGAGGTTGTGGAGAAAGGGGTACACTCATCCATTGCTGGTGGGAATGCAAACTTGTGCAACCACTTTGGAAGGCAGTATGGCGGTTTCTCAGGAAATTCGGGATCAACTTACCCCTGGACCCAGCAATACCACTCTTGGGAATGTACCCAAGAGAGGCCTTATCATACAACAAAAGTATATGCTCTACAATGTTCATAGCAGCATTGTTTGTGATAGCCAGAACCTGGAAACAACCTAGATGCCCTTCAATGGAAGAATGGATGAAGAAAGTATGGAATTTATACATATTAGAGTACTACTCAGCAATGAAAAACAAGGACTTCATGAATTTTGCATACAAATGGATGGAAATAGAAAACACTATCCTGAGTGAGGTAATCCAGACCCAAAAAGAGGAACATGGAATGTACTCACTCATATTTGGTTTCTAGCCATAAACCAAGGACATTGAGCTTATAATTAGTGATCCTAGAGAAGCTAAATAAGGAGAACTTAAAGAATCATTTTAAGAGTTTATGCATCCGTACCACGAGGAAATAGGTTTTTACATTGGTTCGTTTTAAGAATATGAAGGCAGATGTTCCACAGCCAGTGTGAAAGTCTGGGGACAGCTGGCAAGAACTACTTTTTTCCCTCCAATTTGTTTGAGGCACAGTCTATCTTGTTTCTGCTGCTGTGTTACATATTACAGACTAGCTCCTCCCTGAGTGTCTGAGTGATTCCCATATAGTTTGCTCCCATCTTACAACTGGAGTGCTGGAATTCAAATGTGTGCCATTTGGTTTTTACACAAGCTGTAGGGATTCCAATCAGTAGGCTTGCATAGTAAACACCTTTATCCACTGAGGTGAGCTAGCTTCACAGTTCTTATTTAATTTTTTAATTTAAGAGCTTGTATTATGTGATAGCTGTGGGGTGTGTGGGTGTAGGTGTGTCAATTAAAGTGTATAGGTGTCATTGTGTGGAGGGATTTTGTATATGTACATACTCATGGAGGCCAGAAGTAGATGTTAGTTTTCCTCCATAATCAATTGCTTGTTTCCACCATATATATATATATATATATATATATACATACATACTTCTTTTTTTTTATTTTCGAGACAGGGTTTCTCCGTAGCTTTTGGTTCCTGTCCTGGAACTAGCTCTTGTAGACCAGGCTGGCCTCTAACTCACAGAGATCTGCCTGCTTCTGCCCCCCGAGTGCTGGGATTAAGGCATGCGCCACCACCGCCCTGCTCCACCTTATATTTTTAAGACTGAATTTCCTAATCAACCTGGAGCTGGTGGATTCAGATAGAATAAGTAATGACAAGTTGCTAAGAGTTCCTACCTCCACCCCATGCTGGGAAGGCAGGTGTGTACTACTGCCCACAACTTTTTATGTAGTTGTTCAGGATCTAAACTCAACTAGGAATTCACATAAGATTTCTAGCAACTGAACCACTGAAAAAGACCCCTAATTTTTGATAGTATACCAAGTAACAGACTTCTTATTGATATTTGAATACAAGCATAACAATTGGCATGTAGAAACATGAACTAAAAATATTTACATAAAAGGATACGCTTATCCCAGTGACAAGGGAGATACAGAATAGGGATGTGATCTTTATATATCTCAAAGATGTTAATTTCTAGAATATTCAAATAACCAAATAAGCAAACACTAAGAAAACATCACAATTAAAATTAAACATCACAATTAAAATTGAGTTATGTATCTTAAGTCACACCCCCCCCATTCCAAAAACATAAGTTTTTCTCTGTGTAAAAGCTCTGTCTGTCCTTGAACTTGCTTTGTAGACCAGGCTGTTCTCGAACTCACAGAGATCCACCTGCCTATGCTTAATGAGTGTTGGGATTACAGGCATGCACCACCACTGCCCACCAAGCACTGACTTATGTGAGTTTGGAGTACAGTTTTCTGTGTTTCATAGTCTTTCAGAGTTTGTCATTTTGTGTGACTTATATATGAAAAATTCTTATGTCTTGTTACTTACGTGTGAAAATTTCATCTGTGCTTGGAATGTGTCATTCTTCCTTTTGTGCAATTTTTAACTTAGTAGAAATATGACTTTTAAAGCTGGAACTATTGTCATAATACAATTTACATTTTATTTTACTCCTCATACTCATAGAAATGTAGATTTAAAATTTTATACATGAATTAAACCATAAAATTTAAGTATAGAAACGAAGGTGTTGGTGTCATATGTCTCTATCATACCGTCGAACTATATCCTTCTTGATGATTTCCAATAAAGAAAGGAAAGATATTTCACTTTGCCTAAGACACAATTATTATTAAATATTAAATTTATGAATTTATTTCTCTTTTAATCTTTCATTTGTATGTTTTGTTAAATATCAAAAGTACTTGGTTACTTTGAGCATATATATGTGAATTACAGTTGTTTTAAAAGCAAGAAATTCCACAATAATCACTGGTGTTTATTTTGAAATTGTAGACAATATTTCAGTGGCATAAGACTGTTTCTACCAATTTCATGGGTAGCATGAATTGAAGTATCTTTTCAAGAATATTAGTTCGTAAGTTCATAATGCAGTGGCACTCTGCTAGTCAGCAACCACATAGTTCACAATGTACAGCTTGAAGATACACATACCAAAAAAGATATGAATGTATTATAAAATTCTAATAGATATTAATCAACAATGTACAGAGACTTGCTGGTACCTATGTCTTCCCTAAGATCTTCAATATGAACAAAGTATTAATAAATGATTTAGATTTAGGGTCTCGGGGATTAAAACATGGAATTAAGTTGAAGTGTTGCAAGTATCAGGTTTATCAGTTTGGACTTAATGTAAAGAAAGACTTTCCAGAAATAGAGACTTAAGCAAGAAAAAGTTTCCTCTGAATGGGTTTCAATTCATTAGCAGTGACTTGGTCAAATAACCACATGGTGGAGATGTTGTAGAGGGAATTCAAGAGTTCGATCGCTTGTTGGAATAAAGGACACATAAGGTTACTTCCAAATTCCAGACCTTTGCATTTATGGGAGGAATGTACAGGTTAGGGTGTGTATAAAATGTGTCATTGATATACGGATCAAATTTCTCTGTCTCAAAATTTAGTCCCTTAACTTAATTAAATTTTTTTCCCGATACTGAATACATTTGAGGTGGAAATTTTTCACACTGGACAGTGGCTTAATTTTTTAAGTTATATGCATCTGTACTTTAAAGGTCTCTGGCATACAGAAGTTATAGAATCGGCATAAATAAAATATTTTCATTTTACAAATGTATAAAAATACGTAAGACTAAAATGGTCTTGAAGATATATATTACAGAGAACACAATAACCCAAAAATGGGTCAACACAAACTATCCAATTGATTAGATGCTTGCAGAAAATCACAGCAAATGGCAAAATCAATTCACCAATCAGCTTTGCAGTGTTTTATTCTAAACACAGCCAGCTGGGCAATTAGGCATATACTTGGTGTTTTTATGTGTTTCATTGAAGAAAGCATCATTTTCCTTTGAAAGAAGATGGTTTAGAACTATAGATTGGTCAAAGTTCACTATATTACTCTCTGAAAAACAGTAAATTGACATGGTAGAATAAGGTAGCTTGAATCTTATGAATGAGTCACAAATGAGAAAGAATACTTTGTGAGTTGATATTTGCTCATCAGTAGTTGTAGAGACAAAATTATTCATTTACATGTAAATATAGTGGTTCACTTCATTACTACTTGTACAGGGTTTCTAATCATTTGCTGCTTTGGAAATGTAGATAATGTTTGTTCCCTTTAACAATATAGAATATCAAAATGGCTGCCTTAGATTTTGTTTAAAATGAGAAAGAAACTGCAGTTTCATGCAATATTTGAGAAAAACATTTTAACAGTTTTCTCTGGAGGTCAAATTCTATAGCTTGATAAAAAGTATCCAGAATTAATGTTTCCATCAGAATATTTAAGACAGAATCAAACATTTTCAAATAAAAAGTGTAATAGATCCCTTTTTCCAATCTTTTTGCATTATTGTAAAGGCTCTAGTAACCGAGCTTTCCAAATATGTACAGCACCAGGAATAGAAAAGAATGTCCCAGCAGGTTCTTAAGTGACAGCTGCCTTGTGTAATCCAGATTACGTATTATGTTTCATAGACTTATAGATTCATAGATTCATATGAATATGCATAACTCATTGAAGAAAACCAACAGTAGGTAGCTTATTTTTGCTATACTATTTAATGCACATTCTTGATTCTTTAGTCATTTATGCTTGAAACATGATTGTAGTATTTAAGTTATCATTAATGAAGAGAAATGAATGGTTCATTTGCATTTGACATTTTTGAGTTCCCATTCTGACCTGGATTGTTGTTATATGATATAGCCCATGAATAGGTGAATACAATTTAATTCATCATTCAAATGTATAAAATAAAAATAACAGGGAAATAAACATATTTTGTGAACAATTTACAAGATATTATTCAAATTTTGATATGGTTTCAGAAATATAGCATTAAGAATTATATTGCCATATTGCTAAAATACAATTGAAACTGTAATTTGCTTTCAAATATTTGTGTCTTATTAAATAAAGATCTCTCATTACAGATACAAAATATTTTCCCATAGAAGTATAGAATATAAATAACTTGAGGATTGGAGAGAGGGTTCAGCAGGCTTGATTTTAGTTACTGGTTTTCTAGAGGATCTGATTTGGTTCCAAGGGCCCATATTCTGCCATTTACAAGTGCTCATAATTCCTGCTCACGAAGACTCAATGTATCTGGCTTGCAAATGTCCCTTCACTCACATGCACATATCCATATTCAGACAGACCCACATATTCATAATTAAAGATAATAAATCATTAAGCTAAAAAAATAGCTTCAATAAACTGCATGTTCTTTTCTGAAGGGAAACAAAGACATAATAGATCTGGAGGCGATCAGAGTCAAGAAGGAACTGGGTGAAGTAGAGGGCAGGGCGGCAACAGTCATTATGTAGTATGAGAGAAGACTAGATAACAATAAGAATATTAAATAAACCAAGAAAAATCTCTTTTTTCTAAAATATCTTAAATATTTGATTAATAATAACATGTTTAATTTTCATTTAGCTGAAAATTTAAAGTATTAAATAAATAATGTCTCTTAAAGGGTCTAATTTCTAAATTGTCTGCATATATTTTGGGAGATGAAATCATGAATTTACTCGTGTATCCAAGTGTAAATTATTCTATAATTCAGATTGACTCCCATTACTTTTTTTTAAAGGAAAACATGAATTTAGAGCTATACTTGTGAGAATTTAAAGTGGAGGATACGAATCATCAGTTTAGTCCTTGCATAGCAAGCACAAAACTTTAAGTTTGATTCCTAGTACTGTATAAACTGAGTATCGTGACTCTTACTGCTATAATCTCATGGAAGGGTAAATGTAGATCATCTATAGTAATACAAATTGGTCAGGAACATAGCGAGTTCCAGGACACCCTGGGATAACATGTCATTAAAAAAAAGACACAAAAAACCTTGTTAGTATAAATGGAATTCTTTCTTTATGTAAAAATAACTATAAAGTATTATAACCTCAATAGAAACATCGTCATATAGAAATATCATCAAAACAACTGGAAAGTTGAAAAAGATGAGTACCAAAGACAGACATAAACTTGGAGCCTTGCCTGGTCACTGGAGATATGTAGTCAGTTCAGGCTACGTATCTACAATTGCTAAGAGCCTTAACTAGGGTCATCCTTGTAGATTACTGAGAGTTTTCCTTATAATGGGTTTCTATCTGATTCTGAAATGCCTTCCTTTTGAAGTAGGCATTTTCAGTACTCTTCCCCAACTCTGGTCCTATCTCCAATCACCTGCAGTCCACCTATGAAATCTTTTCTATTTCCCCTCCCCAGGAGATCCACATGTTCCCTTCATGTTTTCCTTGTTACCTAGACTAGACATGCGGATTGGAGCATGAGTACCCTTTAAAGTTAATATCCCCTTCTAAGTGAGTATAGACCACATTTGTTTTTCTATGTCTGGGTTACCTCCTACAGGTTGAACACTTTTAAGACCATGTTCCATCCATTTGCCTTTGAATTTCATGATGTCAGTGGTTGGGACAGCTGAGTAGTACTCCATTCTGTAAATGAACCAATTTTTCTTTGTCTGCTTTTCGGTTGAAGGGCATCTAGGTTATTTTTAGGTTTTGGGAACCATGAATACAGCTTTTATGAACATAGTTGAACAAATGTCTTCATCTATTGACTGAGCATCCTTTGGGTATATACCCAAGAATGGTATAGCTGGGTCTTGAAGCAGATTGATTCCCAATTTTCTGAGAATCTACCATATTGATTTACAAAGTTACTGTACAAGTTTGCACTCCCCCTGGCAATGGAGGAGTGTTCCTTTTGCTCCATGTACTCTACAACATGAGTTGTTATTTGTACTTATAATTTTAGCCATTTTGACAGGTAGAATCTCAGAATCACTTGATTTGCATTTCCTTCATGGCTAAGGATGTTGAACATTTCTTTGAGTGTTTCTTGGCTCTATTTGAGATTCTATTGTTGAAATTTCTGTTTAGATCTGTACTCCATTTTTTAGTAGTATATCTCCTATGACCAGGTATGACTTCCAATGGAGGGTGTGGGTTTCCAGCCCATCAGCATAATCTTATAAACATCAACCTACATTCTGTCTTCCCTATAAGATATGCTCAGATATGGAGGTGTAGAGATTGTGGGAGTGGCCAACTAATGACTGTTTCCCAAACAAAGAGAGTGAGCCCACCCATGATATTGCCAAGAGTGTCAGGACCCAGAAGCTGGATGGTCCAGAAACCTAGGATAAAACAAAGCACAACTGGTGGGGGGAACGCTAGTGTATTGATGCCAAAAGATATTTTGCTATACTCATAGATTGGTGTCTAGCCCAAGAATCAACAGAGAGGCTTCATCCAGGAACTGATGGGAAAAAATGCAGACCCACAAATAAATATTAGGCAAAGCATGGGGGATCCTGCTAAAAAGAAGGAGGAAGGAGGGGACTGGAGAAATGGCTCAGCAGTTAAGAGCACTGACTGCTCTTCCAGAGGTCCTGAGTTCATTTCCCAGCAACCACGTGGTGGCTCACAACCACCTATAATGAGATCTGGTGCTCTCTTCTGGCCTACAGGCAGGATACTGTATAAATAATTTTTTAAAAAAAAAAAAACAGGGAGAACAGATACTTGGAGCCAGAAGGGTCAAGAACATCATGTGAAAACCCACAGAATCAACTATCCTGGCCTTATAAGGGTTCACAGAGACTGAAGCAACAACCAGGGAGCTTGCATGGGACTAACCGAGATCCTCTGCACACATGTGACAATTGTGTAACTTAGTCTTCTGTAGAACTCCTAACATTGGGAGCTTGGGCTGTCTCAGACACTTTTACTGGCTTTTGGGACATACTCATACTGGGATGCCTGCTCAACCTTAATATAAGGGGAAGCACTTAATCTCACTGTAACTTGATATGCCATGTTTTGTTCAAATCAGTGGAAGTTCTGTCCTTTTCTGAATAGAAATGGAGAAGTGGATAAAGGAGGGACAGAGAGGAAGTGAGGAAGGGACACTAGGTAGAGAAGATGGAGGGGAAACTATATTTCAGGTGTAAAATAAATAAATACTTCAAAAAGAAAGAGAAAATACTATTTGGGGCAAAGGGAAAACTCAGATACTTTAATCCACAATAGGCTCCGGAAAGTGCAATATTGTTATATTTGAATAAGCAGTTTCTCTTCTGGTACTGCTAAAAATGCTTGAAATCATTGAGGAGTAAAAATTCTAAATAAATGATATCCACCTATTTTTAATCTATAAGCTAGAAAAAGAAAGACACCTGTAAGAAAACACTCTTCTGACCCATAATGGGCAAATGATTTATTCCATGTATAGATCTTGGGAGATAAGTGGGTGGTATTTATAAGCACTAAATTCATATGGTGCAGTAACGACATGACTCAATTCTCAAAGGCACTTCACCAAGGCTTAATTCAATAAACAATTTTCACTCTATCTCAGCTCTTTTTGCACTTCCTCTATTACACACAGTATATAATTGCTTGCCACGTTGATGTTGGATGCAGCAACATGACTTCTTTTTACTAAAGTAATATGGAGGCAGATCTAAGTTTTAGTTTGAAATTGGTTTGTGCTGGTGAAGTAGTTCTCTCAATTTCTCATCACTCCTTGAGGAGAAAACATATGGGATGACCCAGTAGGCAAGAGACTATGAGAAATAAATATAGCCTGAGGCTTGAGACAAGCTTAGCCAATACACCTGGACCCTGGCATGTTCAATAAACTGAATAAAATTACTCATGTAAAAATAAATTATACTTGTTTTATGCTATTAAGTTTTAAAGTAGATTGTTATGCACTAATCGTTAACTAATACATTGCAGGTTTTTGTAATTTTTTATTGATTCATATTAAAAAAATAATTTTCAATTGTTCTGTATTACTTTTTGTATAATGTGGGACTTTTTGTGTGGTCAAGAATGTCCTTGAACTTACTATGGAGTCCATGTTTGTGTTAACATTGTAATCTTTTTGCCTTGGCATGGATGACAGGCATGAACAGAATAATCATGCCCAACTCATATACTGAATGTCTATCAAAAGATTGATTTCTATTTCTTAAAGGTAAGTCCTAAGTGTAGAATAAAAATTTTCAGAAAAAGTTGAGGAATGATTGTAAGATTTTATAAAACCATCATCATTTGTTGAAATGTATATCTCTACTATCTAGATAAATATCTAAGCACCAAGGAGTAGCAAAACAGACATTATACTTGGTTTGTTTTTTTTTCAAGACTGAGTTTTTCTGTATAACAGCTCTAACCATTTTGGAATTTTCTTTGTTAGACCAGGCTGATGTCGAATTCATAAAAATTCCCCTACATCTACTTCCTGGGTGCTGGGAGTAAGGTATTCACTATCATCACACCAGCACTACATTTTTAACACAACACGTTAACTTTCCACATGAAATTAGGAAATTAAATTTCCTACCCTTTTTATAATAAAACACAACCATGATATTCTTATTTTTGAGTAGAGTACAAGACAAACTCTATATTATGTAAAGTTTGAAGCCAAGCCTTGGAGAACAACAAATTCCATTTTGTATAGATGCTCCTGTATTCATGTTAGCCAGCTCACTATGAGTAGTTCAAGAAAGAAAGGATAATAAGCAAATCCCAAGCTTTGTGTTCTACAACACAAACTTAACTTCTAATAATTTTAGTGCTGTAGAAGTTCCATTGGTGAATATTCTGGGAATGTTCCAGAATATTGAAGCTTCTCATGATTGTCCCTCATGCCAACATTGCACGGAAAATGAACCAAATGAGCTGCATATTGGAAAAGTTTTAACAGTCTTTCAACCTAGGGCTTATTAGAAAAACCGTTATTATTCTAACTCTGGAGATTTCACTCTTCACTTCAGCTATAGCATTAGAAACAGAGGGGTTTTGCTTCCTTCCAGTTAATGATATAAGAAATATGTAGAGTATGTCTGTAACCACCTCAATCATCACATCATTTCAAATACTATACAATATTCTTAAAACTGTTATCTAAACTATTTGTCTTTAGCTATCACAAAAAAAATATTTTTGAGACAGCATATGACTATTTCTTACTATCCCAGAACTTGGCCTCAAACTTAGACCAAAAATTCTGACTCTCTATTTGAAATAATTTTCCTAAAACAAAAGAAATTAACTTCTCTCACTTTTAATTTTTCCCTTTTATTAAACATATTCTTTTCCCATATAATATAATCTGAATAGAGTATCTTCTGTCTCTACTCCACATCCTCTCCCTTTGGGATCCACTCTCTTTCTTCCTCTCTCTCTCTCTCTCTCTCTCTCTCTCTCTCTCTCTCTCTCTCTCTCCCCCCCCCTCAGGCTCCTAAAACACAACAAAACATATCAAAATAAAACATTAAACATAATAAGAAACAATATAAAGCATTACATCAAAGGTGTACAAGACAAGCAAACAAAAATAAATAAGCCCGAAGAGAAAGCACAAGAATAAGAGACCATCTTGTTTACACATTTAGGAGTTCCATAAAACTATAAACCTGAAAGCCATAGTATATACACAAAGTACCTGGTGCAGACATTTGGAAGCCCTGTCCCTGTTCTTGTTTCTTCAGTCTTTATGAGTTCATGTGAGATTTGCTCAGATGTTTTAGAAAACCTTTTATTCCTGGTGTCCTTTGTCCCCTCTGTATCCCGCACTTCTCTTGCCACTTTTGAGGGTTTCCTTGAACTCTGATGGGAGGTATTTGATTGAGATATGCCACTTAGAGCTGTGAATTTCAAAGTCTCTCCTTCTCTCTCTCTCTCTCTTTGTGATGCCTATCTGTGTGTCTTTTCGTGTGGTCTCATATGTTACAGGAGGATGTCTTTCTGATGGTGGTTGAATGCAGTAATCTTTGAGTAAAGCAGAATATCACAGGCACATATATATATATATATATATATATATATATATATATATATATATATCCAGTAGTATTTTGTTTTAACCTTGGACTCTCGTATATTTAGTCTCTGGTTCTTGGTCACCCCTGCAATGTCAGGTATGGCTTCTAAGAAAGTAGTTTGCTCTGCATTAACTGACAGCAAGTTTCCATTACTGAAGACAATGTTCCCACAACTCAACAAATATGGAGAAGCCAAGCTGGTGCCTACATGGAATCTTCACCTTCACGTTCTAGTGTCTATGACAAGAAAAAGTGCTATGCAGGTTACCAAAAGGGAAGAAAAGACACCAGCTCAATCACAAAATCTGTGATATACAGTCCTTGCTGCTTACAAAATATGCTAGGCCAATGGTGGCACAAACCTTGTGAGAGTAATCAGCTGATGTCTGAGTTGAATTAAGATCTGTTCCGTGAGATGGAAATTCACTTCGCCTACTCTCTTAGTTCCTTCCTACACTGGAATGGCTTGATGGACTGGTGTGGTGTGTTCCTTAAAGCTGTCCTTTCTTGCACATTCTACTCTCCTGCTTTCTAGTCATTGAAAAGCAGATTCCTTCCATTGAAACTCACCAATCCTCTGACAATATTCAGAAATATCCACAGTTGTCATTCAAAGTAATAGTTCTTAGCCTGTGTTTCTCATTTTAGGTTCTAACGCAACAGGTATCCTGATGCATCAAATAGTATTATTTATCATTGATACTGAGGTTTTGTTCTGACTCATTCCTTCTATCATAGTTATCTCAAGTTTAACTTTATTTTGCCTTTTCTTTATACTTTCTCATAATTATTTGTTCTTTTTTTTATTGAAAAAATTTCTACCTCCTCCCCGCCTCCCATTTCCCTCCCCATCCCCCCACTCCTCTCCCCTTCCCACCACTCCTCCCCCAGTCCTCCCACTCCTCTCCCTTTTCCCCCCACTCCTTTCCCCCTCCCTCTCCAGTCTAAAGAGTAGTCAGGGTTCCCTGCCCTGTGGAAAGTACAAGGTCCTCCCCCCTCCATCCAGGTCTAGGAAGTGAGCATCCAAACAGGCTAGGCTCCCACAAAGCCAGTTCATGCGGTAGGATCAAAATAACTGCCTTCTGATAACTCAGTTCAACCATGGTTTGGAATATGATAATCTAGTTTGTTGTAACAAGTCAGCAACCATGGCATATAAAATTGTTTATCATTTCACACTTGCCTCATAATAACACATGTTCTCGGGTATGGGATTGTTCAGTCATATTGAATTATAATTCTAGATTTTCCTTAGTATGTCATTGGTCAAATAAATTACATAAATATATTTTTCATTTTCTCTTTTCTCTGTATGAATGATTTCATAGCTAGTTTTGTTCCATCAGAAGGAAGAAAAGTGTCTGAAATCTTTGAGTTTGAGTTTGTACTCCCTGGAGATCTTCCAACGTAGGTTGCTTAAAATGGTTCGTAAAGAAATGTAGTGAACGCTTCGCCACATATTGCAATTGTGAAAGAGCAGGCAGCCGAGTTCACAGTCAGCTGAACAAAAATGAAGATTTCAAAGATCTGAAGACTTCCTACATGGGAATGTTGTCATGGGATAAATGAATCGATAAAGGAGATGAATCCCATTTGAACTACCACAGACCTGCTGGACCATTTCCTGAGATTTGGAATCAAGCAATTGAAGATGGCATGCTTTAATACTGAGCAGCAAAACTCAAACATTTTCTATCATGAATGATTTTCTAAAAAGGAAGAAAAAAGAATCTTGTACTGAGTGCATAAAGAACTGTGGTTCTTGTGTCTTGTTTTGGTTTCAGTGACATTTAAATTACTTCTTTCTGAAGTAGAAGTTGTAAGTGGAACATGTGTAATTTCTTTTTACCTAAAACTAACAACAGAAGGAAAAGATATCAGTATCAGTTTTTATTAAAAGATTACATCTGTCTTTAATTCACATTTTGTACCACATCATAAAATTTTTTTGTAGTTTGTCATGCAGCTGTGAAAAGCTTTCCTTTCTTATGTATGTCACATGGTAGAGAATACTTGGTATAAAGATTTCTTCTTTAGCCTGGTATTTTACAGAGATATAGTTTAGTAACACTGACCAAACATCTACCCCTATTGCTCAATTGGCTATGGACAAGTCCTGTGTCAATTTCTAGAATAAATTTTTAGGGGAATAGCTGATTCAAATGAAAGCTGTATTAATTCTGCCACTTTTCAATTCTTTATAAGTGTATTTGAACAGTGAAATGTCAATGTAAGGGTGTGAGACACTCAATCATTGTGGAATGGAAAGAAATTAATCATTCAAGTTTTATAACAAGTATTATTATTAATGAACTTTTAAAAATAAAAAATGGTATAAATTATACATGCCTGAAGTCAGAAGATTTTAGAGCTTTGGTTTTGTTGTTGAGTACAGATAAGGGCTACTGATTATACTTCTACAGGGTCTGAGCTGAGCTAAAGGAAGAGCTTTTGTTTTGTCCCCGTTATTCTTTGGTGTATGACTGGGAGTTTAATGATGTTGGCACTAGGCCTGAAATGCAATTTGCTCTTTTTATTACTCTGTCAATATGGCGCATTAAGGTATTCAATAGTCTTCTACAAATGAAAAAGGAAAAACCTGTTTTCATATCAAGCACTGTACAACTTACAACAGAAAATACCTCATGCACATTCTTCCGCACCACAGTCTGCATTAAAGCTTTTGAATTTGTCTAGTTTATTAATTTAAAGCTATGAGGAAAACCAGAGTGGTAGAGAGATATATGGCTTCTAGGATTGCCTCAAGGGGAATTTTCCAACACCAGTCCTTGTCCTTTGTGTCTGTACTAAAGCAATGAGAAGCCAAAAGGAAAAACAACATTTTACTTTAAGCACAGTTTGATTTGTTTTTCAATGACAAAAGAAAGTCCCTTTAACTATGAACCAAAGAAAAACATAAAACAGCAAACTGAGAATGGAAAGACAAAAAATAAATTTTATTTAAAAGTATTATTATAAAGTTCACAACTTTACTATGAATATCAGTTCTTACTTCTTATCCTTAATAATGGTGTATTAGAAATATTAGTATTTATGGAATAATCAAAATTTATTAGTTTTAATATCAAAAATATATTCAAGTTTTTCATTTGTCCATTTATCTATGCTGGACATTTCTTTGGGTTTTCCTCTATAACAGATTGATTAACAAGCTATACCATACAACTTAATTTAATATTTTATTTGTATATGGCAAAATTTGTAGTATCTGTGGAAATGACTCAAGTTCCTCACTTGGCTATTTTTATGAAGTCTCAGCATAGCATCTTATAAAGTAATGTTTCCTTACATAACTAGATCAGAAATAATTTAGAATTTTACTTCTATATGCAATGTGCCAAATTTTCTCAGATTTGCCAGCACTGTCAATGCATAATATTTAGGAACTACAACTGTTGAAATAATTAGCAAAACATAATTAAATTGAGATATTTCTTAAGTAAACCAGCCAGAGTCATTACCATGTTATAAGTTGATTATATCATGGTGCCATCATTACAGGAGTTTTAGATGATTGCATTTTGTCTTTTCTTTTGGATGTATGCTGCTTAATGTTTATACTGCTATTTTCTATGTTTTTAGAGCAGCAGTAGGTGAACATTTTCTCCCAATGTCCAAGCAGCAAACACATCTAACTTCTGTACAATTTTGTCACAGTACATGTATTCTACCTTACTGTTGTATGGTAAAACCAGTCACAAATGAAAAGAAGTAGAAATGGTTGCAAATGTGTTCTCATAAAATATAGTTTAGTTAAAAAAAACCAACCAACCAAACAAACAAACAAAAACCCAAAAATCAAAACCGGGGCAAGTCAGATGGATCCTTTTTCACAGAAAATCTTAAAGGTTTTAAGACATTCATTGAATTTTGTCATCATATTTCTGATCAACAGATAATAAAATATGTATATTGTAAGTAATCATAATAACAATCCATTGTATTTACATAATATTACATATCAAGTATTACTGTTGTGCTGGCTATCAAATCCAGGACTGAAACATGCTAAGGATACATCCAACAACTGAACTATATCCTAATTTTTTTCTGTTCTGGACCAGTGTAATATCTTCAAACATAAGTTGTACTTTATAGGTGACCAAAACTAAAGCCTTATAGAGATTCCAGTGTTATTATTCAGGCTTTCTAAGTCTAAAGGTGGCGTGAATAAATATGGGGATTGAATCACATAAGCAGCAGGTGAAATTTCCAGTCAACATTGATCCTGACACACAATGTATCAATTTGTCATGTTCACAATAATTTGTGACTCATTTTCTCTGTTATTTGTTCGTCCCTAACCACGAATCTCTCTGTGGTGATATTTCGCTTGTGATTTAGTGAATAACAATTGTCTGATGTTCTGAGTGCAGATTTAGCCACAGAGGTCAAGCAGTGGTGGTACACGTGTTTAATGCCAGTAGCCTGGAGACTTAGGCAGACAGATCTCTGTGAGTTCAAGGCCATGTAGGTTGGCATGAGATTGACCTAGTCTAAAAGAGAAACAGAGTCAGTAGGTGGTAGTTCACACCTTTAATCCCAGTATTTGAGAGCCACATAACTCTAATCCCAACACTGTGGTAATAGAGACAGAAAGGGCTATGACTGGGCAGAGAGAGGAACATTAAAACACCAGGAGACAAGAGTTCAAAACATTCATCTGAGGATTAGTAGTGATAGAATTGTAGGGAGACCAGTTGTTTCCCTGCCGCCCAACAGCTCAGACGTGAAATAATCTCACAGAACCTATACTATTTAAATCTCTATTTGGTCCATTATGTCTATCTTCTTATTGGCTAACTCTTTTTTTTAATTAATTTATTTTTTATTGAAAATTTCTACCTCCTTCCCTCCTCCCACTTCCCTTCCCTTCCCCCACTTCCCCTCCCCTTCCCTCTCCAATCTAAGGAGCAGTCAGGGTTCCCTACCCTATAGGAAGTCCTGTTTCCCCCAGGTCCAAGAAGGTGAACATTCAAACTGACTAGGCTCCCACAAAGCCCATCCATGCAGTAGAATCAAAACCCAGCATATTGGCTAACTCTTATATCTTAATTTAACCTATCTCAATTAATTTGTGCATCACCACCAGGTCATGGCCTACCAGCAAAGTTTTAGCGTTTCTGTCTCTGGCAGTGGTTCCATGGCTTCTCCTTGACTCTGCCTTTCTTCTTCTAGCATTCCGTTTAGTTTTCCCCACCTAGCTCTGCTTTACCGTACCACAGGCCCAAAACAGCTTTTTTTATTAACCAATGGTATTCACAGCATACAAAGGGGAATCCCACACCATAAGATCACCTTTAGGTCTGAGGATTGGTAGATGGAAGAACTTGTGGATGGCTTCTCTGCTTCTCTGATCTTTCAGCTTTCACCCACTAATAACTGACTCCAGGTTTTTATAATTAAGACCAATTGGAATTTGTGCTATATTTATCTCAAATTGATTGCCACTTACAAAGGAAAAATAAAACATTTATCTGCAATTGAATCTCACTGAATATATAAACCACACTTAAGGGTAATCCAAACAATAGAATTGCCACTACAAAGAAACTCAATAATGTTTTAGTAGATGTTTTTTTGTCTTTTATTTCTATAATTAAGCATTTGTAAAATTCTTACTCTTTCGTTTTGCTTGTACATTATGATTTCCAGGGTTTTTTTTTGTATATGCACACACATACATGCATGTTTCTTATGTTTTCTCTTGTTTGTGTTTTTGATTATTTATGGTTTGTTTGGCTTTTTTGGTTTGTTTTCTAAAGAGAAAGAAAAAGAAGCCATGGTGTTGAATAGGTGAATAGGTGTGAGTGGGGAGTATCTTTCAAGAGATGTGGCAGAGGAAACTTATCATAATGTAATGAATAAATTTTTAATAAAAAAATAACAAATAACATAATAACTCAAGAGATGTCTAGCAAATACTAATGTCCATCATTCTTAGTAGTGAGTCCTGTTTTCCTTGACTTAGCTCACTCCAACTCCCTAGCCTCCAACTTCTTAATGCTTTTGTTTGTTTGTTTTTAACTGAATAACACTTTGATACTTTTATCCTATTTTATTTGTCAAGGTGCTTTTAAGTGGGATATACAAATACTGGCTCATACCAAGTCTATGCATACTAAATGTATTTTCTAAATCTGTTATCTACCATGTCAGTGATTCTTGCATAACCAATCAGAAAACTGTAGATAGCTGAAAATTTAGTAAAATGCCTTAACTAATGGCCAGACCTATTCAAACTTTGAATTTCTCAACAGAATGGTTGTGAGTGTGACCTAATGATAGTTCAGATTTGAAGCCTAAAAGTAAACAGAATCTTAACAACTGTATCTATATGTTCCTACAGATAGATTATGTGACATTTTCTCCACATACAAAGATACACTTTTATGGATATAAGGTGAAGACCTTATTTCATATGCTTGATTCTTTGCAAAAGAGAAAGACAGGAAGATATACTTAAAAGAGTAAAGAAATATAATTTTATAAAACTTTTATATGTGCAATACATCTTATTCAGAGGACAGAATCCGTTTGACCTCCAGCTGAGAAGTGAAAGGTTGAGATATTAATTTAGTCTAGCAATACTCATCCCTATCATGTTGCGGGAGGTCCTCCCACTCCTCCAGCCAATAGCCGCTGAGATACCAGCCCATTGAGGCGTGGTCTCTCTCCCTTTAAAAAAGCGGCCACTTCTCTCTCCTCTCTCTCTTCACTTCCTGCTCAGCCTGCCACTAGACTCCCTTCCTGGTTGCGCAGAGGGCTGGCGGTGATCTGTAAGTTTTTCCCCCTTTAAATAAATACCACCCTATTAATCATAATTCCAAACTGGTGTGGCATTGTTTGTGACTTACTCCTTCACTATCATTTATCATTTCATTTGTATTTAATGAGATTTTAGATATATTCTTTAATTACATTCTGAAGTAAAATAAAATATTTCATTTGTATTTAAAGTATTATTGTGAGTATTTATCCATGTACTTATTTGTAGATATTCATTAATGTGGTAGATTCTATTTTGGATACAAAAAATGTAATATTATTTCCATTAAAATAATTAATAGATATATTGAGTAATATAGTATTTTACCATAAGGACTAGTAAGTTAGGCAAGCAATAGTGTATTGCTTACTTTTATTAAACAATGAAGATACCTGCTAGTGAAATGGGAGAACATTTAAAGAGTATTACTTCTTATCAGCATATGGCAGTAAAGTTGCTGGGGAAATTAGAACATCTGAAAGTCATTTTGTGATTATCAATCCCCACAAATACTTCCGGAGGATCCCCAGAAGCACTGCAGTGGTTATGATACTTACAAACATACTTTTTTAAAAAAGTCCTATTCTTCGCAAGCTTGCAATCTTCCTGCAGTCTGTTCTACAGTGATCTCTGAGCCTTAGGTGTATAAGTTGTGTTGTAGAAATGTATGCTGAAACTGGGCTCCACAACTCAGCATTTTGATCAGGTGTGGTTTATTTGTAGTGGTCTCTGTCTATTGTAAAGAGCAATTTTTTTTTTTGTCAAAAGGTTGCTGTACTTATCTGGGGGTATAAAGACAAATATTAGATTTTACCTTAGGTTTACTCTAGTTTAGTAATTGATATCTGTAATTTATCCTCCAAGTTTCATAACTTTACTATTGCTGAGTAGTTAGATAGGATTCCAGAAGCAGGCATGATCTTCTTCCTGTTGAGCAGATCTTAAATCCAATTACTGAGTTGTTGGTTACCACCAATGTATGGATTCTACCACTGCACCCTTGGGGTTATTGAGTCATATTGGTCCTTTTTGTGTTTCATATGCAGTGTAGTTGGGTAGGAGTGCTGGCTTCATCTTTCCCTCGTAAGCCTGCATGATGCCACCAAACGGTCAATCCTGAAATCTTATGCATAGAAGTAGCATTATTTCGACTGAGCAGGTTATATTTATATATTTAGGAAGGCACACACAATCACAAACATACACACACACACACAACACACAGAGGTATATTATGCAAAACAATAGAGAAAAAGAAAATTATTATTAACAATATTATACCAAATTTAATATATAATTTAAAGTATTATACCAAATAGACAGCTCGATTTTAAAACAATTAAAGTGTTGAACAATTATTATTACTTGGAAAAAATAAAACATGTGTCCCATGTATATGCATAAAGCAACACTTAATGAAAGAAAGGGTAATGAATTTGAAAGAGAACAAGTAGGAATATGTGAGATAGTTTAGATGGAGAAAATAAAAATGAAAAGAAGTAATATTATTATAATCTCAGAAATAAAATAATGTAAAAATAACATATATGGGCAAACATTTTACTCCTTTGAATTAAGGCTCTATGAAGTCTTTTTATAAATATTTGAATTTGCATTATAGAAGTAGGCCTGTATAGGTGATGGTGTATTGCAAATGTAAGGAAAGAGGAGTTAACAATCAATATCTGCAATAATTGAACCCTGTGACATTCTGATTCTAAATATAATGAACCACTATGCTGTGAATCTGACTTTGATTTTCTAAAGGTAAATTTTAACTATAATACATCTATCACAGAAATCTCACATTATATTTTCATTGTGCATCATAAGGTAATTTATTCAAACTATATAGTTTTTTCAGTCAGCCCTGACTTCAAGTATCATTTTTTTACATTTCTATTGTATGTGTTCTAAAATTATTATGAAATATTTAAGAAACACACACATACACACACAACATAGATGTTAGAGTATCACTCAGATTTCTAACAACCCTAAGAGTGAAAGAAAACTAGTTTACGTTCTCTCAGCTAGATTATTGATTAACTGAATGTTAAAATGTAGTCTCTTCACTCCTGTGATTTAGTTTTTACAGAACTCTTGGCTACATAGTTATCGACATTTAAATTATATTGGCATCTGTTCCTGCCCCATTCTAAAGAAAATAATCCAGCTAGCTCTGTACTGTGTACAAATATCTGATATAGGATTCATATATTACTGTTTTCTACCAAATTTACCTTCTACTCATGTATATCTATTTCCTTTCTGTTTTTTTTAAATTTACCTTTTGATTAGGAATATATCTATACAATATTTATTCTACTTCTGAAGAAAAGATAGATCCTTCATTGCATCTTTAATTTAATCATTTTATAGTGGTCTAAAGTTCAGGTATTATTACTTCATATTTGAGATAAAATCAGTCCTCTATGAATGTCTTTGTTTTGGTACACAAATTGTACCTTTGTCATTGGAGCTTTTTTTGATTGGCCCTGTGTACTGTAGTGTGCACTTATTCTTCTTTTGTTTTGTTTTCTCTTGCATTTCACATGCAACACTTCCTGACAAGGGCAGAAAGGTCCTTGTGCAAACAGATGAGCACTGGAGAAGCCAGGGAAAGTAAAACATAAAGAGAGGGATATTTGGCTATTCTCCAGAAATTCTCAGGAAAATGTAGTTACCAACCTGATAATCCTTTGCTACCTGTTAAGTGCCTGTATCACTCAAAATACTATGTTTGTTTATCCTAGACTCTTCCTGTGAAACCTTGAGCATTGCATCTAGTCCACAAAACTCATTCTTGTGAGAGATAGCATTTGTATTTTTGCAACAGCCTGAGTGACTTCTATGATCTTTTAGGGTCAGACCAATCCCGACCCTAATAGGCATTATGTTTTCCTTGTTACCTTGAATGATGTTTTAAGTCTACAAGAACCCATCTTACTGATGAAGCTATAGGAACTTTGTAAAGACCTTCAAATTAAACATGTTACAAACTTTCTTTGACTCAAAGGGCTGAGTTAACTGTTCTCTGAAAAGCTTTTTCCACAATTGTGCCATGCTTCAACATGACAAAAACTAACAAGTTGATGTCATACTCGGAGAAGTCTGGGCCCAGCCCCGGTTGCTTAAATCAGGCTGAACCAAATTCCCTTCTTCTCTCAAACAGATCATTTTCATTGCCAGCTGTAAGGCCTGGGGGGGGACCTCCCACAACTTTCAAGCTGAGAAAACCTTTTTTAATGTTCAGGCTGGGGCTGGCGAGATGGCCCACCACCACTTGCCTTACATTTATGTCTTATGTGACCTGGAACACAGCATTTTACCTTGCAGCACCATTTCTCTCATCTGAAAACCACAAGCGATGCCAAGGACCATTTACACAGTATCCAGGAATGGAACACTACAGAGTGCATCAATGAAAAGTGAAAACTACAATTTGTAATGGATTTTATTTATGTATTGGCAAATTGCTTTCATTTATCATAATACATTTATAACCCTCACCAACTGCTCAGTGCCTAGCTTCCTGATGAGACTCTGTCCATGCTGTGTTCTCTGGCCATCTAAATCATCAAAACCATCGCATATAAAATCTAAACATACAACCCCACATACACATTCAGACACACACACATACACACTCGCCTTAAATAAATTAATGAATATTTTAACAAAAAATACACATTCCAATAGGCACAATGTACCCATCTTTCCTTCCACATTCCTTTAGAAAAGCATTTGATTTCATAATATTTTATTATTCTTTTTACTTAAAGCATTATCGTCATCATCATCATCATCATCTAAACAGAGTATTGATAACTAGAATGCTGATACATGATTTCTTTAGGTATAAACACTGCTACACTGATCTGAAAAGAAACAGAAATCAAGAAAACAATTTGATATTATTTATTTAAATCACATGGCACTTTTTGCATTCACATAAAATTGGCAAAATCACCATTCTTCCCATAGGAGCAATGCATAGTGATTCTACTTGACAGTATATTATTTCTTAATAATATATTCTTAAAAGAATTTCCTATGATACCTGGAAGTGTAAAAATATTAAGTCAGTCATATAATAACAAATACATAAGATTCTCTAGGATGTGTATTTACCTACTATTAAGGCAAATTTCTATATTTTATTGCCCTGCTCCTGGTGTATTTTGTAAGCATTTTTAACAGTACTGTGCATCCTGATATTCAAATGACAGAGACCTTAAAACTAATGTTGTAGTCATCAAATATTTAATTTTGAATACAATATATAATATTGCCACATTAGAGTATTATAATTAACTGAAGTATATTCTCAAAATTTCTGTCTGTTAAAATTCAAATGACTCTTTGGTAAATAGTCATCTTTTCCTTCTTCCTTTTCAGGATGCACCCTCTAAAAATCGAAATATTTTCATATCTGTATTGTATTTTCCTTTAACATGAGGATATTTTAGGTATAATTTATATATGATCCTTATCATGAAGAGAAGAGTTTCATGACTCACAAAACTACATCACACTATGTGCAGAATGATTATGAGTTCTGTGGCGTCATGAGCTCCATTTTACAGGTAAGTACAATAAGGAGTAGAGGGTGATTTAACTCCCTCATGGCCTTGCAGGGAGTATGCAGTGATGAAGCTTGCTCAGTCTTCAGTTTTAGCTTTCACACTTGGTTTCATGTGACAGACAAGCGATTGATAAATTTCTCTAAGGTCAAAAGTTGGAAGCTTTGATTTTATTGGGCTTTTTGCCTAATACTTTCCATAGCAAGTAAGTGAAAGGCCAATTTAAAAAAAAGAAATCTGTCTGAACAAGTCTTAATAGAAATAAATCCCTTTGGCAGACTTCTCTAAAATAATGTCTCATTTTATTTTTCAGGATTTGCAATTAAAATTATTTCATCAAAAATTAACATTCCAATTTAATAGGATGAAGTCCGACTTTTATTTTCCTCTTATAAAATCTCTCACTAACCAATGTAGAACTGTGTGGCTTTTGTTGCATTTGACTTTGCCATTTCTATTATAAAAGCTCTCCATCACTATGGGCTTGAATGTTAAGGAAAAAAATTAATATGGTTTATAGCAGTAATCCTCTTAAATGCCTGAGACTTTGCCAGCTTTCAACTAACAAGCCAGGTTATTAACGGCTGAGGTCCTACAACACTCAGGGATTATTGTCTAGGTCTGCTGACGAGGCATTGCTAGTGACCAGTTTGTAAAAATGCAATCTGTTATTTTATTTCACAACTTGATCAATGCCTCAAACTGCTGGAAGTACAAAAATCGGCCTTTCCAACCTGTTAGGATTCCTGCGATACCTAGAATTGAATCGCTCTTTTTATGTGTGATTAAAGGTTGTGATTATTACCTGTGTAAGTTATCTGGCAGCTTTTTTAGGCGGGCTTATGGTTTGATCAAGTAAACTTGAAAAGAACATCAAGATTAAGAAAAAAAATTAACATTACCTTTAACGAAAAAAAATGACAGCCTTGGCAGAAGGCTGTCTCTCCTCACCTGATTCTTAATATGGAGTTTCTGACAAGTGCAGAGATTTGCCTTAATTATTTATTCATTTCATTGAAACCATCTTCATCTGCTTTAAATTTCTAATAAGTCTATTTAAATAAAGAGAATCCTATTTGAATGTTGATTTTATACTTTAAAAATCATGAAGGCATCTGCGTGAAGCAATGGTAATGATTGTATCACTAAATGGCCTAAATAAGAATATTAATTATATTAGCTACTGACACGATAGGAGTTTAAAGCACATTAATTTAAAATAGATACAGAATATCAGTGGATTAGAAAATAATAGTAAGTCATTACTGGTGCTAAAAATAGGGGCGGGTACACTCTGAAAAGGAAGAATGAACAGGCTAACATTTATTTCTTCGGCTTTTTAATGGACACATAGAATACCTTCTTTAGACGAAGTGAAGACAGTAAAACCTGGCCTTTTGCTTTACCATCATAGGTTCCTTACTTGACTTGCCTTGTAAGACTGATTTTATTGGAAAAATAAAGTCCCTGTAGCTGCAATATATAGAGTCTTTGCCGTTATTTCCCTCTTTTACTTTTATTTATTTTTTTAAAATTTATCTTTGTTTGGTTTCCCCTGTGTGTATGTCAAGCCCACATGATTTCTTTGCTTATAAACATGGCAGTTCAGCATGACTTTTTCTACTCCTTCCCATTCCTTGCAAAAACTGGTCTTTCTTTTAGAGCTTTATGTACTGAAAGCAAAACCGTTGGGGTTTAAAGCTAACACAGTCCCTTCCAAAGAAAAAATGAGGGGATTTGCAATATGGTGATAATTTTATTGCCAGGTAGTTTGTAAGGACTTTTTTTTTCTTATCTTTTAAGTAAAATTAAGATAGGGTGAGGTAGGGAGCATTTCCTTGTGACTCCTCCCCAGCAAAGACCCATGAGGGAAAATACTTCAGAAACCTATTGCCATGGGGGAAAATACTTCAGAAACCTATTGTGTTGCAGGAATAAAGTCAAGAGAAAATAGTTGCAGCTGCAAAAGGCATGTACGCTGTTTTTTGTTTTCTTTTCTTTTCTTTGTAAATGTATGAGTGTTAGTTAGAATACAATAAACTACGGGATTCATTTAGGTATCCAAATTTTATTTTTGTGAGAAAAAAAATCTGGGAGAAATAATCCTTCACCCTTATATGTTTGATCATTCTTTCCTTGTTAGCTACTTAATTTCTGGAAATTGAATTCAAATTCCAAAATAATTTCATGATTTTCCAGCATTTTGTCTTCTAAATTCCTGAGATGTTATTATGCAGTCCAGCATTATTTTGAAAAGTTCATTATTCTTATTTTATTTTGATTACATGGCATCATGCTTTTCTGTCTTGAAGACTAGGAAAACTCAACATGACATTCTGAAAAATCAAGAATTCCTTGTGTCTAGCCATATGCTGTTTCCCATTTTTTTTTTATGGAACCAAATAAAGCCATTGCATTCTATATGAATTTCTGTAAAATTACTTAGATATTACATTCAGGTTTCTGTAATGATAGTCTTATTAATTATTCCTTTTTTCCCTCTTCCACTTTATTTTACTTCCTATAGATATAAGGATTTAATGGCACAGCAGAAGATCGTAAGCACCAATCCAACAATTTAAATTTAAATTCCTCTTAACATATAAACTCATAGAAACATTGTATCAACACATTACACATGATGGTAAGAAAGTGTCATGTGACTTTCTAGGTAATTTTGTTTAGCCAAGACAAAACTGGAGATACAGATCTAAATTACATTGAAAAGTTTGTTCAACAGAAGAAGCATTTGAAAAAAACAATCTAGGACCTGAAAAGTTTGGGTGAAAGCAGAAGGTTCTTTGCAGTTTTGCATTCATGATAGTATCAGTACTTGTTACTTAAAGTTCTGATGTTGTTGGATGGTGAATTCAGTATAACTTGCTATATATTTAGCAATCCTCTAAAGCACACGGAGGCGCAAAATGAATCCTGAGTTCCGATAAATTTTTATGTTGTTTATACAAAGTTCTCAATACAAAGCTTCACGTAAGTGGATGAAAAGCAAGATTTTAAAAGAAGCTCAGCATTAGGTCACAAGAAAGCATGTGTATTGTTACCCGGAGGGGTCAAAGTGAAAGGGAAGAATCATGGTGTACGTTTCTAAGAATTCCTGTCCCAAAGTTATTTTCCTAGTCTATGAACAGAGATACATTATTCTTCTTCTGGTAGGAAAACCATGCTTGAAAATGAATTATTTAGCACAAAAAGTGTAGATTTGCAGCTATTGTATAGAAGACTTGTTGAGTATAAAATACAAATTTCGCAGAATGCTGAAAATCAATTTCTTGTTTCTTTAGTTCTCTCTCCATATAAACACACACACACACACACACACACACACACACACACACACACTACACTCTATTTGCCAGAAACATTCTCATATATATCATTTGTATGCCTAATATCCCAAAGAGGTGGAAGCAACTTATGTCTTGGGACATTGTTTCATAACAGACGTTTTTGAAATATTACTGTTAGAAGCACTGTAGCTGAATCAATGACAGAAAGCATTGTAGGGAAAATTGTAGTTATACTACTGTGGATACCATCTGATTAATAATGTTCTCCACTATATACTCACCAGCCTGCTTACTCCATAACTTGGTTGGGAGCTTCTTTTGATGTTGGTTACCAAGTGATAATGCAATTCCCATCATACCACTTAGGAATCTGAACAACTTGAATTAAGAGTGGAATACAAATGCAACAATAGAAAAATTAATAACAAGACTGACACAACCGATGCAGAAGAACATAAAAGGGACAGAAAATTCTGTGTCATTCCTGATATTCGCAACAATTTTTTGAAAAACACTTGGGTTTTACTATGGTAAAAAGTAGGGCCTTTGTTCATTGTTTTCGAGATTAAAACAGAAAAGGAACCTGAACTCTTTGTAAAATCTTTCCCTAAGAGCCTTATGACAAGTGATCAAATCATCGAATGCTTCTTCCTGAAAAACACTCTTCAGATGTAGTCTAAGTGTATGCCCTGTGACAGTAAGAGCACCCTCTCCACTGTGTTGATGTTCATTCTAATAATAGAAAAGGCAGATGGATATGTGACACCACCACACCAGAAAGACCGTGACTTCACCTCTGTGATATAAAATTCCTACTAGTGGAGAGGTCCTCCTTCTTTAAAACTGGTTTTGCTCTTTTCAACTTATGCTTACATGTAACCCAAACTTTAATGAATGCAGACATAGAAATATACATGACAAACTTATGATGAAAACTTAAAATCCTTCTCTGATAAATTATGTGTTTCATACAAATATAGACTCAACTGATGTGAAAAAGTCATCATTAAAGATATGTTTCCAAAGAAATCTAAAGCCTTTGAAGCAGAAAAATGAAAGCCAAAATTCACCCACCTGGAGTTAGTTATAGTTGATTTTAGTGAGTGAGTTGTTTACTTTTTTGTTTAATATTTTGTAAATGTTATTACATATTGTTTACAAATGAGGTGGACAGTATAAAGTTACTTTACCAGAATAGAATTTTATGAACCCTACTTCTCTGAAGGAAAATGAGGGCTTAAGTATTTTCATTATACATATTCATTTGTCCCATGATGTCGTGTTATTTTTACAAAATATTACATGAGCTGTACATGCTCTTAAAAGGAAATCATGGTTAGACACAGTTTAACAGACTAAATGTCAGGAAAAATTTCTGATAAAAGTTTACTGAGCACTGAAAAAATAAACTAGAAAAATAAAAGTTCCTAAATTATATAATCCAAGAAATACTGGAGAAATTAATAATATTTAAACCAAAGTTAATGTTTGGCGTACACCAAATATTTGGTCACTAAATAAATTATCTTCACAGGTTTCAAGGGCTTAGCTGTAACTTTTAGAATATGATTTTAAATGGAATAAAACAGGACCATTAAAAATTTACCTTATTGACTCTTTAAATGAATTTCACAATTAATTGATTTGACTCAAAATAAATTGAATTTTTTTACAGGTGTCCCCCACAATATACAGGTGTGTGTGTGTGTGTGTGTGTGTGTGTGTGCACGCACGTGTTTGTGTGTATGTGTGTATGAACACACATAACAAATGTGATAATATGTTAGGCACTACTGTTAGAGCAAGTTGCCCATATAGATTGACTTTGTGGATCCTTTAAAATTCATGTGGTAATATCTAGCTGTTCAGTGAAGGAGCCAGCCATGATAAGCTAAATAGAAACAGATCACCCAAAGGAAGTTCTTTACTTCCAACCATTATCACCTGCCAATGTAAGACTCAGCCATCAATAAATTTAATAAGGGCCTGAGTCTCAGTAGTTTATCTGGCTGCAGCAAGAACCACAAACTGAGATTACCGGAGTACCACCCAAATACCAACCATCTAAAGGAAATGCCTAGCATTCCAACCACTGTAGATAGGAACACCTACCAGCATAAATGCACCAGGACACCCCCAGGCAAAGGTCAGTCAATCAGGGGTCTTGAACCTCAGAAACCCCTCACCCCCACCTTTAATGCTATAAAAACCCAATTCTAACTGGCCTCGGGACTCTCTGTTAATTCCAATATGTTGGACATGCGGAGAGACCGAGTTTGCGAATTTGCATAAAATAAAAATTCTTTGCTTTTAGATACGAGACTCAGTCTGCTTGTTGGTTTTTGCAAGTACTTCGCGAATTTGGGCATAACACAGAGTAATGTTGAATGTGGGTATGTGTGGGTGTGTGGGGATGATAGCAGATGAGTAGATATTTAAACCAGGGCTTCTATGAATCTAGAAGCTTTAAATTTGTAGATATTTTCTTTGTTCTCAGCCTTGTGCATATATTGATAAATAGCATTTATTTAGAAATCATGAAGTATGCTCACACTTATTCAAGGTCTTCAGAGATTAGGTTTGTTTCTTTTTTCTTTCTTTCTTTCTTTTTTTTTTTTTTTGGTCTTCCTAATATGAAGAACGGGGAGATATGAATGGGTATTTTAACTAATATTATTATATAGTAATTTATAGAAAAGTCTACTTAGTAATTAACCTATCAATTTTTATACTTCTACTTCTAAATGAATATAACCAGAAACTGAACAGTCTCTCTACAAGAGTTTCACACCCCAAATATAGTTTGTGCCAAAATTAAATTGAATTTTTCTCCTTTAATGAGAACTCAGAATCAAAAGATTGAAAAAGTCAGTAAAAATATAGGGAAACCCAAAATCAGTGATCTTCAATGTATTTTTATTTTTAAAATCAAGATCAATATTTCCTTTTCTTTAATTTGTTGTGAAATCTGGCATGGTGCTAAAACTTTCAGAAGAAAAATAAAATGTTGGTCATAATCACATGAGATAAATAATCAGAACTTTTTTTCTGAATTAAGGATAGTATGTGTGTATGTGTGTGTATGTATGTGTATACTTTCAGATGTTTATGTATAAATAATATTCCTAATTCTTATTAACACAATCAAGAGTAATTAGTTAAGAATAGTCTAGAATATTCTATAATATAATCCTAAAATTCAATATAAAATTAGTAACCAGCTATAGACTCAATATCATAACAACAGTAACCTAACAAGATACATATAACAAAACCTCAAGTTCTTTTCTGGAAATTGCCTTATTACACTGTAGAAGGATGAGCATGTGTTGGAATTTGTTTTCTCGTACAGATTATTCTTTCAAATGGAGCACTTAATGTTGATAATGCAAACATTTTATAAATTGAAAAGGAAGACTATTAGGACTACTGCCCATGGGGAATTTTGATACTAAAGAAAAAGGTTTATTGATATATAGAAGTAAGCCAGACAATGGTGGCACACACCTTTAATCCTAGCACTCTGGAGGCAAAAGCAGGCGGAACTCTGTGAGTTTGAGTCTAGGCTGGTCAATGGTGCAAGTTCCAGGACAGGCTCCAAAGAGAGAAACCCTTCCTCAAAGAAATAAAAAAAAGTAAAATAAATAAAAATATAAAACAAAACAATACAAAACAAGAGAAAAGAAACTAAAACCAGAAGAAAAAAAAAGACAAGATAGAGAAATAATTTTTAAATCCAAGGTTCCTAACTTACCATCCCATTTTCTAGAAGGTTTTATATGTTTTTCACAGAAAATGTGAAAATCTCTTATGAAGTACTATTTATAAATGCCTACTTGTTTTGAGTTATAGTCAGTAACTGAAAAACAAATACTTTTACAGTAACATGTTGAATAGACAATAAAGAAATGGGAAGATGTTTTAGAAAATAATTTAGTATTTTATCTAATGTTTTTCAAATATCATAATGTATTGATATATAATTTATAATTAAGTAATTTAAACTATTGATAAATATTGATATGTCTAGAAATGTTTAGTTTGGATGTACTCTCTGTTATTAACATATACCACATATATAGTTTTATATCATTTAAATTTCTATAAATTTTGATGTATTCTTTAAGTAATACATAGAGATATACATTGTAGACACTTTAAAAGCCATATAAAAACAGAAAATTGATGAAATAGTTATAAATTTTATTATAATGCAAATATTTGCATTTTAAGCTTTTAAATTTAGTAGTCATGTGTTTATTTTAATACAAACATTTATTTTATTATAGTGATGAAGTAATGGCAATTCATTTACGGAGACTTACAAGTCATTCAAAAGATAAATCATCAGTAAAATTTTACAATACTGCAATTTTTTAAACATTATTTCTTTATTGATTCTTTTGGAATTTAATATCATGCACCCTAATTCTACTCATCTCCCAGCCACCCCCATATTCTTCCCTCACCCTTGCAGTGCCTCAACAAATGAAACTTAAAAAAAAATCAAACCAAAATAAAACAAAGCAAAGCAAGCAACCGCACAAAAACAAAACAAAGCACAAGAAAACAAAACTACCTCTTTGTTTCTTCTTCTTTCCCTCCTCTCCAACACGTCTTCATCCATCCATGCAGCACTGGCAATGGTGAGTCACATCATAGACTCTTTTGTCCAACTAGCTTTCCTAGCAAATGTTCATTACAATGGGTCATTGGTGTATTTTAAGTCCTCTGGTTTCCTGTATACATCCTCACTGGGCATCCTTACATCTTTTGGTGGTGGTAACATGAGCCATGGACATTCACATCGACCCTTACTGTTGTAGTATCAGGACCAAGACACAACCTTTGACAGCAGCCCAGCCTGGACATCACCATGATCCCAGGTGGCAAGTAGACCTCAACATCAGCCTACTTCTCAGCATCCTTCATTGTTCCTTTTGGCTTCTCTCCATGGCATATGAACCATTCTGCTTTTCTTTCTCTCCCATTTCTTCACTACATATTTGTTCATCATAGTGGGATCTACCATTTGGGCACATAAATATCTTCTTGCCTGCCAGGGATTTGAAGGCAAAAATGCTGTAATTTCCCCAAGATTATTTAATGAATAAAATTATCATTCATGTATTAGCACTTTTCGTTACTCTCTCTAAATTATATCTGGGCAGGTATGTCACTTAGATAATGGTTCATTGTACCAAATGCTGGAATTAAATGCTGACTCCAGAAAAGCTGCTTTAGAGTGAACTTGAAACTCCAGCTTCACCTTTTATGTGATTTGAAGATCACTTCAGTTCATTTTCTTTCCCGCAGCAGCAGAGACACCATGCCATGTCTTAGATATTTTTGATATCCAAAACTTCTGTAGTTATTATGGGGTCAAAAAATATGTGATGTGGTAGTCATCTTTCTGTCATTATATGTGATCAAGAAGTGGAAGTTAGGACATCTCATATCTCCATCAGCCATACTATTTGGGAATTAGAAGCAAGACAGTATAACAGGGCCGCAGATGCCTGGCAAAACAGAATTTCCCACCACTTGATTGAGAAATGAAAAGAAGAAAAAGGAAGAGGCTGTCATCATGCTGGCCCCCTTGAAAGAATGCCTTGAATGACCTAACGTCCAATGATAGAACAGAATTCCGAAAGGTTCCATCACTTCGCATGGACACTACTTAGAACCAGTTTTATCCAACAAAACTTTGAGAAATGTTCAAGGTGAAACTTAAAGTATATAAATGATCACAAGTGTATAGTAGTCAGGTCAGTCTGGAAACATTGACCAGAAAACTACAATGCATTAAAGTATGAAAATAAACATAAGAGCACAATACTCAAGTTAGTCTGTAAACAATGGCCAGGACACGACAATGCAGAAGAGAACTCAGAAGCTGAAGGCAGTCTTGTGAAGACTGAAGGACTGGAGCTTAGGTGGGTATTAGGGCCAGAAAACGAATGGTGAACTTGCAGAATGTTAGGGAGAATGCATTTGTTTTCCTCTGCTGTTAATTCTATTTAAAAGGATCTACCAGATGGTGGACCTGACAAAGCCAAACTTGTAAATAACAGTAACAGCATACATTATCTCAACCTTGTCGAATGCAGTGCAGTTAATAATACCAAACAACTTCATGTAGCCCTAAACTTCAAGAAGTCTTTGCACCTCTTAAAACGCTATGCTCTGAGTTCATAGTTGCTGATGGAGAGGAAGTCATTTTCTAAGTGATATAGACACTGGTCAGTTATTCATTCCAGTAGAAAGATCCACACTCCTGGCCCTGTGGGCAAGCATGGGTAATTCCAGTGGGTCACAAAGTCAAATCTGAGACAACCCGAAAGTAAGGAAAATGGAACTGGAATTTGGTGGGATTAGAGAGGATAATGCGCGTGAGAGTACCATAATGAAAGGTAGGATAGTGAGTGTGAAAAGAATGGATTGTGTGCAAGTGATAAATTGTCAAAATTAAGTTAATTTCTAAAATGTAGTAGCAAAATCAAGGATCTAATAATTGAGCATTTAGCTTATATGTAAAACATATTCAAACCACAGCATTTATTAATACCAGGAATTATACTTCAAATACATTAAAAGATAACTACATATGAACATATGTGTATTATATAATTTTATATCTTTGTTATGATATTAAAACAAATTAAAAGAAGACAAAACCACTTATTAATCTTAAGGATTTTTGTTGCTGCTATTTATATGCATTTGGCTTTTGGCATTTTTGGTCAATATAGTTAGGTATATGATATATTAAGGGTTAGCTCACTATCAAAATTGCCTGTATTTTTAATAGCCAATTAAATTCTTATTATCATGAAGCCAGAAGAGGAAAAACTGTTCTTAGCATGGATTCTTTTGCCCTAGGCTATCATATAAGCTAAAACATATTTTTTTAAAAAATATATAAGGAAACTTATCTAATAAGCATTTCTGAGTACCATGAAAGCAATTAGAAATGTTTATAGACTATGTTTCATGAAACTAAGGTACTATTCATTTTGTCCTGGCAGAAGAAATCTTTATTATAAATAATATAGTAAGTGCCACACATTCATCATATAATATATTAATTAAAGTTTTTTTATTCCTTTGTAGAATCTATGAAATAGTTTAGGTAACAAAGTCAACAACAGTTTCTGTGAGTTAAATGGCATTCTTAATGAGTGGTTTATTTCATCTCATATTAATGTTGGTTTTAAAATATCCCTGGCTGTGGAGCCATCTGTTTCTTACCTGCACTGAAGTCATAGGACTCAGGAGATTTTCACATATTTGACTTACTGTAGGAGGCATTATATACTTCATGGAAAACATTTTTTATTCAAAATAATTGGGAAGGAACTATTGACAAAACTAAAAATTGAGAACTCTTTATGAGCTCATTTTTTTGCTTATTATCTACATTCATGTTAAGTTTAAAATAAGTGAATAGGTCATAAATTTTCTTCTCTTGACAGAAAAACAATCTCCTGTTATTCAGTGAATCACATTTTTGAACATTTAAGATTCTCACTAAAGCAGCTGCAATATTATTTTGAATATATGACTTTCACATCACCTTTAGAGCATACTGGAATCAATTAAACAATAAGTATATTCTCATTTACAAAAGAAATCAATCAGCAGTCATTTTTGATTGATTATTCTTAGTTGAAGTGGTATTTAATCTATGAATTTATAACATATTTTTCAACTAGTAGAAAATGGTATATGAATTTGAAATGGTGTCCAATAGTACATGGACAAAAACCACAGTCCTCTTTGAAATCATATGTGGAGTTTTGCTGGAATAAAGTTCCTTAACCTTTAAAATTTTTTCATTGAAAGACAATCCCTTGACCAAAACTTGAATCTAACATATATACTTCTGGAAAATTAAGCTAATTTTCATATTGCATTATATATATATATAATTCATTAGAAAAATAATGTTTTATTTTTTCAGTGTAAAATATACATTATGTGGTTTAAAAAAAATTTGTGGGTAAAGGACTCTAACATGAACTCCAAATGTCATTCCACAGTTCAATGACAGCTCACAGTGTTCCAAATAGTCCTCTATAAGATAACATCCCATTGAATTACTGAGATGGAGCTTTCTTTCAGAGGAGTGCCTATGTTAGGATAATTTGCCCAGAGGTTAAACAAACAAACAAACAAAAAACCACAAAGAAACAAACAAACAAAACCTCTGCTGATAATAGAGAGAGTTGTGATAAAAAGTGAATGACGCTTGATCAATATTATTACTTTAAAGTGTTTCTGACCTTTTACTCTCGTGTTGCAAGCACATCCTCTTCTTCATCTCGGGTATGCCAAGAAAAACTTGAATAAAAGTATTTATTGAGATTATGTCTTTCTTTATAGAGTAGAAACCTCAACCCCACTCATCTAAACGTGCAATACATTTCTTTTAATGAGTCTCATTTCACCTTTTAATACAAACTGACCTTAAAAGATAACTCCTCTGTATAATGAGCTTACTTTTTAGTATAGATTCTGGAGAATTAGGACTAACATATAAACTGACAAACATTTATGATAAAAGGGAAGGCAAACCTAATAATAAGCTCTCCCAAATACTATTAAAGTAGCTGAATGTGTAAATTATATCTTACGGGTTAAAAAAACTACTTTTTTTGTAAATAAATGAATTTAATCTAGACAAAGATATAATTGGCATACACCTCTGAGAAGAAGCCAGAGGACCAAACAAAAACCTTACTGAGGCTGAAAGTTTTAAAGTAAAAAGAAGTGAAATTAGATGAAGAAAAGAGACAGTGCAGTTGGGTTTGCAAGTATGTTTCTCACAAGGAAGACAGATATTGCCAGTGGAATTCATTGTCTCTAGAGAGCAGGGGCTGCTGCAGTGGAAGTGAAGTGGCAGGCGCTGGGTCTGCTTTCCTGCTCATGGACAAACAAGGCCTGACTTCGATTATTTCCCCTACAATATGAAGGGTGACAAAATGAACCACCAATATCTGGGACGAGACGACATTTATTTAGACGCTATTATGTGTTCTGGGGTTGGCAGAAGGTGTTACACAGTATTTGACATAACAGTTGTAGTGCTATGTAAAGTATTAATTTTTTATCCATTTTATACAAGAAAATGATATCAGAACACTTTCACTAGTTGCCAGAATTCCAATAGAGTGTGGTATATAAAATTTGCAAGGAAATTAATCTGACTGAAGTTTGCTTCATGCTGCTTTACCAAAACTACACACATGTAAAATAAATATCTATATGGACCTACTACCGTGTTCTTCATATTTTGGTTGGCAGAGGAAAACTTATGAAGTCTGATTAAGAAACATAGGGAAAATGGTTAGTCAGCAATAATTTCCACATTTCCAGCTCATTTCAATTAACTAGTATAATTGAAAAACTAAATGAATTATCCAAATGAACCATTCTCTCTCTCTCTCTCTCTCTCTCTCTCTCTCTCTCTCTCTCTCTCTCTCTCTCTCTCTCTCTGTGTGTGTGTGTGTGTGTGTGTGTGTGTGTGTTATTTTTAGGTTTTAATAGAAATAGATAATATAAAAGTGTATTTTTGTCATATGCAATAAAACCATCCCAAAAGGGGTGTTTTATTACAGGTTTCACGCTTCCATGCTTTCATGTGTGGCATATAAGAAAGCATACGTGTGTGAAATATATAGCAAAGCATCAACATTTTATTCCTAAATCTTCAAACATTCTGTGCTTTTAGTGAACATTCAAGAGAATACTGTGCCTGCCACAAGCAGAGGATGCTTTGCCAATGACTGACAAGGAAGGAGAAAAGCTCCAATGGGTAACAACACAAACCTTAATTCAGTGCCCTGATTTCAGTTCCTAGGAAACTTCAAAAGAACTTTTCAACATTGAAAATATGCTTAGAAGTAGGAATTTATAATTTTTCCATCCAATATTTTTTTACTTCTAACTATCAAAATAGACTTTTCAGGATATTATAATTAATTTAAAGACATCAGAAAAAAATTAAAGACATCAATATTATATCAAAGTACTCTGCACTATACTAATAACATTACATTTTAAAAATAATGTGTTAATTAATTGCCTGATTAACCTCTCAAATTCAAGGGGGTAACGTATATTTACATTGGTTTGGTGATAGGAATTTTTTTGTGGTTTTTTGATCTATGCACGTACGTGAGAAGCACAGAAAAGATTCATTATCCATAGAATATGTGGACATTAAGAATGTGTGGCTCCAAGTTCCTCGTGGAAATATTTGCTATTTAGTGGAATTTCACCTTCTTTGTTGAATTTTGACCAGAAAATTCTTTAAATTATTGCAAAATTATTAACCATTTAAGTACTTCAACTATTTGCAAACTCAAGAACATAAGAAACACATTATCAAAAGGGTCACGTGTGAAATAAGGCAGTGATACGTTCATGGAAAGTATTCATTTTCACAATTTCAGCGGTTTATGTCACTGAACTAGATTAATATGCTTTGTTTCAGTCTCATCTGTTCAAATGGAAAACACTGGATAACAATAGACACCTTAGTTTTCTACACAGTTGTTCACTGTAATGAAATGTTGTAATGAAAATCTAAAGTGACCTGCAAAGCTCTGGGGGAATGTGAATGCAATGTTTTTTTTCAGTTATTCTCGCAGAGACAATATACTGTTGAACTTCCTGACAGTTCTATTGCTTTCTCTACCAGGAGCTGCAGCTGTGTTACCGGGGCCTTTGTCAAGAAACGTGATTTCACCTACCACAAGTGTGTGGCTCTGTGGCTTGAAAAGACATAAAGCAATGAATTGAAGTAAAAATGGGGAAACATTAAAGATGAATAGCAGAAAATAAGCATTATCTCAAGTTCCTCTCTTGTGTTTAAACGTGTGCTATGTTAGGAAGCATCACAGACTTTTAGTGTTCAAGGGAAATGTCTTTGTGAAAAAGCATGGAGCGGTATTGGAAGCTAACTTTCACAGAAACAGACTCAGTCCTCAACCGTATTCAATACTTTAAACATCAGCTAATAGCAAGTGGCTCAATAAGAGGCAATCAAGGGGCAGAGTGCTGCCTCTGTTTATCTCTAATCTTTTGACAATTTAAAACATGTGGCAGGAAATTAATTTCTTCCCATTACAAATTAAGAGGAAATGGCATTTATGTAGCTTAGAAAAATACCAAAAAAAATATTTTAATAAAACAGTTTTAGCATGAATGCAAATGATACGCTATTAAACACCGCACTGAAGGAGTTCCTGAGATGTATACAATATATTGCTTTAGGACAATGTGTACAAATATAAATGGAAAAATAAAAGCTTGATTCACATTTATGTCAAGTGTTTTGTTTAGAGAGCGTACCACGCTGAACAATTAACTTAAAAGGATCAAGTCCATGTGGAAAGAAGACTGAGGAGAATGCAAGGAAGGAAATGTTTTGCAGACGTACTGCATTTAAATTAATAAAATCTCATTAGGTTTTATGTTTGCCAATAACGGCTGGAAAAGTTACCATACATTGTAGAAACAATTACCCAAATCTTCACTGTCTCATTAGGTCTGTCATACTGTTTTCATTATAATACATTAGAACTTGCAAGTGAGCCTTCAGTAATGACATATTGTTCCAATTCTCCTTTCAGCAGGCACTGAGACATTTTAGTATTTGTGCTATAAGCCAGCAGGTGTCTTCACTTTGCTTTTTCTGAATCAGTTTTATACACAGACCTCCAGACACAGAATGGAATGTAAAAGGGCTTTCAACAACCACATAAAACTGAGTCTGATTAGAGTAAAGCAATACACACTATTTTTATGATTTTATGGTAATTCAAGACACTAAAAATGTGCACCTTTAGAGTATATGTCTGCTCTGGTAAGACCTGTTAGTGAAAGCTGTATTAATGTAGATAAACCATGCAGTATATAAAGTTTAAAGATTTGCATAACAAATGGAAGACACAGAGCTGATTTGAATATCTAAAGCATTATAAACTTCAATAAGAACAGCTAACACTGTTTGAGCTTTCAAGGCACTTGCATTCAAATGAGAAAGATTTAAAAAGGATATGATTTCTAAAATGCTTTGAAGCTTCCTATTAAAGGTCTTAGGCAGCTCAAGGTTAAAATAAATATTGGATTTAAGGTGGGTGAGAAAAGATTTAGAAGCAATTTAAAGTAGAAATCACTTATCAGTAGAATAGAATGAATGTTTATAGTTAGTGTAATTGTCACCTGACCTTCAGAAAACAAAGACCTTTTCTATGCCAGTCACAAGTCGGAACATTCCCACAACAAGAAAAAGGAGATCTCAAGCTGCTGCCCCACTCATCCCTTAGGATTACATAGAACTCAAAAATATTTTGCCTAAAAATATATATGCTTCCTAAATTGTAGCTGAGTTTAAATGTGAGACAAAATTGTGGTCAAAACGCATACCTCCTCATGCATGAAACAAAAGAGCAATGCATGCAATATCCTTTTTCAAGGCCAGTGGAAGCTCAACTATGTCACACTTGTGGAGAAGTTGAAGAGAAAAATGCATGTCCTATGTACAATGATAAACAATAGAATCCATACACTCCTTGGTGGTATTTGAATACTTTTTAAATTTTATTATTAAAGAATAAAAGTGAAAGCAGAAAGGGAAATTGTTAATATGAAAGATAATGTAAAAATCTTACAAACTTCAGTTAGACAGGAATATTGTTTGGTACGATACAAGTGTATGAATTTGATATAAACACTTTTACTGCACAGTACATAGTGTTTACTCTGACTGATGATACTATGTCAAAAGACTTGTGCAGAAAGAAAAAAAGTATTTAAGGCTGCCTTCTAGACAAAATGTTGTGGCTCAAATAATAAAAACCCAGAGACTGATACTGGGGTTCAAGCTGATGATCAAAAAAGCCAAGCAACCAGCCACTAGGAAGTTTTTTACGAAGACTGGGCTATCCTCTCTTCAGTGTGACACAGATTGACAGCAGATGAACTCCAATTTCCTATTGTATTATTGTCCTCTCTCATGTTGGGATTAAAGCTGTGCACCACTACTCCCTGGCTCCTATGGCTGAATAGTTTGGCTATTGGGATTATAGGTGTGCATTACCATCACCTGGCCTCTATGACCGACTATTATGGCTAGCTTTACCCTCCAATCTTCAGGCAAGCTTTATTTATTAAAACACAAATAAAATGCCACTATAAAAAGTGATGGTATAACCACAGTCTTGATTGACAGGCAACATGTTTAGCAAGTCTGGAGCTTTTTTCTTCTTCTTCTAGTTTTATAAGAAGATGTACCTTCCCAACCACTCCTAAGTCCCTCTTTTATCAATTCTGCTTGCCAGGCTTGCACCACAGGACATAGGTGCCTTTAGTAGAGAGGCAGAGGCAGGTGGATCTCTGTGAGTTTCAGGCTAGCCTGGTCTACAGAGTGATTTTCAGGACAGGCTCTAAAGCTATAAAGAAAAACCTTGTTTCACAAAAAAAAGGAAGAAAGAAAGGAAATAAAAAGCAACATACAAAATTTATCTATATAATGCAGCTTTGTAAGTTGAGAGAATAATCTTTTTGGTCACTGCACACTCTCCTATCTCCATGGCACCTTACTTTGTAATAAATAAACTCTAACTTCTGAAGGACCTCCCTTGTGTCTTCTGTCAATTTTTGGATGTTTCTCGCAGGAATAAGGAACCTAGAAGAAAACAGAGTGAAATTTTGGCACCAAAAATTATCTAAGTATTTTTACCTAATCTATATTAAGGTAGCACTTTATACCTTCTTATATACATGGATTCTTAAGTTTTTGCAAATCAATATGTTTTCTAGTAAATTAAGATAATCTTAAATGATCCATAGAAGTCAAAACAAGATGCATCAATTTCAACAAGACGAAGAAAGTAGAGTTGCTGAACTAATTAGAATGTATTTTGACTTCTCAACTCAGTCTTAAGTAGAAAAGCCGTATGACTTCATTCAAGGCTCAGAAAGTGTTGCACAAGAGGAGGAAAGAAAATATAGAAGTCGGGTAACACAGGTGAGAATGATTTATTACAGGCGTGGTGTACCTTGACCGTCACGGGCTTGTAACAGGTGTGGTTGCATGCATAAGATCAAGCTTTTTACATCCAAGCATATATAAAAATAGAATAATGGAATGTCAATAAGCTCAAGACCAAAGGTAAGGGGGGCCTGCTGTGTGAGAGAAAGTCATCATTTGCAGTGATGTAGCCACTAGTCAGATACTCAGGACCCAGTGAGTAGCCTTTCACCCCCGGCCTTGGCGGCACCAGTGAATCACAAAACACACACACACACACACACACACACACACACACACACACACACACACAGAGAAAGATATGAATGTGGACTTAGGCTTTGGTACCAGGAACCAAGAAAAAAATGTTGCTTCTAATCTGCTTTTAAAAGATATGCATAATTGTTGCTTTAAGTGATAATAGAGGTTGGACAATAAAAAGAAATACTTTTCCATGTTACAGTGAAAAGCAAACCCCACTTCTGTTGTTGATGCCTCAGCATTTATCGGAGGATGCCCTGTTCATTTGCTTTTATAATATTTTCCTGTATCTCTTCTGGAATTATCAGCATCTCATTATGTTAGTTTACATTATGTCTGTAGTACAGTAAATTACTCCTTATTGTCAAGGGTGTGAGAGTCAGAAACAAATACGAAGCTGGAAAGTAATGAAAACCAAGACTGTGCAGACAGCATCTAAGATGAGAAACACAGTTAGCTAAAGTGCTTTGTGACTATCTGTAACACAGTAACCTACGCTAAATGCTGCTTGATTTTTAAAGACACTTAATTTTGAGTCTGTCAAGTTCCACAAACTGGTTGTTTTTCTTCACTTCTTGATTGCTGCTGAGCTCTTAGGGGAAAAACCTTGGTTCCTCCAGGGAATTCAACGACTTTATTTTAATTAGGGCTTTTTTTTTAATGGACTTTCACTTTTAGAATTATCAAATGTGAATCCTTTAATGTAATATACAAATTCTATCATCTCTCAATTACTCACAGGAACAAGAAGAGAAGTTACACAGGCATTCCAGGAAAGAAGAGGACTCAAAGACAATTATAATTGACTTTGGTATAGACAACACGTGTTTCCAGTCAGTAAGGCCTTCTTAATTGTGCTTTTCCTTCTAGTTTCAAGTAAAATCAGTTGCCTCATATTGAACGTACACCAAGAAAGAAAAGGAATGCATTCTATTTATGATAAAAAGGATAAATGGTGTATCTTTTAGATCTATTGACAAGTTCTTTCAGGCAAGTAACCATTAATAAAGAAATACCATAGCCATCTTTAATCATGAGGGTCTTTGCAGTCACATCTTAGAATGTTTCTTAGTAGTTATAAGACTACAAGTAATAAAATGTTGAATTATTTCAAGAACACTGTTTCATTTATTTAATTAAATTATTTAATATTATCATAAAACAGTTCTCTCCCACATTTTTTAACAAAGATGCATTTTAAACTCAATAAGGGGCTCCATTATTTCTTGTCTATGGCACTTTGTGACAAGGCCAGTGAACAGTCAAGATACAGCAGAAAAGCACATGCAGCCCAAAGCAATATTATTTTATTATGTTCAAAAGGCCACTTTTAATACAACTTTGTTCTTTGGAATCAGTTCCAACAAATGCAATTTTCTCCAGGGCTATTGTTCAGAATGATGGCCCACATCTATATCCATACGGCCACCTGAAAGGGGAATCCAAGAAAATTTGAACATACTCCCACAGAAATAGCATTAGATGAATAGAGCCTTTTATCATCTTATCTGTACTCCTACCAAAATGAAAAGGCAAAACATCTCCGAAAATTTGTAGAGCAGTCACACATTCATTGCAAACCTCCACAAGAGATGTTTACCAGACCACTATATCCTACAAACTTGTGATTGCAAACAAGTCATCGGCTTACATTATGAACAGCATCACCACAAAACAGTAAACTTCATGATATAAATGTCAGCATGACATGATGTATTGGTGTGCCACCCCCAAATATTATTCCTTAGATGTTGTTGCAGAAAATGTTCACTTCAGCAAAATATATAGAGACTTCTGACCTTTGGAATTTAACATACCACAGGGGACACTACCAAGTAACAATGCAAAAGAATTAACAAACTCTGGATTAGAAACTCCAGTACTAAAAAGGCATTAAATAAATGAAATGGCCCAGGGTTTTGGTGAGTTACACGTTTTGGAGACTCCGTAGGAGAACTGAAACATAACTCATTATAGCTCTGGGCACTAATAAGTTACGAGGCACTCACATGTATGAGATAAACCCCATAACTTACAGGAGCCTATATCATTCCTTCATTATATCTAGGGACATGTGGAATAGCTGAAATTCAGCTCAAAACCCCAAAGTTCAGTAATAAAAGTGAATAGATCAGCACATCTATTGATTTTGCTGTCTTTTTTGTGCTTTTTGTTATCCCACTCTCCTTTAACATCTGAAAGATTTCAGCATTTTTCTTCTGAGCTCCTTCCATGTTGGCATTTTAGGTATGCTGGCCCACATCAAAATAAACTAGCTTTCTGCTTCTCTCTCCTCTCAAGAGTAATTATTTCCGTCCATCAAGTCTTAGGCAGTTTCTTCTCATAGTAAACAAAATGTATTGCCTTATTTCCAAGGCTGAACATTGGCAACAGATTCAGTATCATCTTGCACTGTGATAAATGAATGGAACTATGAGAAAAACGCAGTGTATTTTAATAACAGCATTAAGGCCAAATTTCTTTGAATACTGAAAAACTTAAGAAGCAGGTTAATAGAAAACAAAGTGAAAGTGACCTGTACTGGTGTTTGAGGGGAACCAGGTAGATGAGATGTGTGATTTCTGTTGGAACTGGAAGGGCAGGAGGGAGGAGGAAGATTGTTCCCATGTCCCCGCAATGGGTGTATCTTAGCTACCAGTGTAGCACAAGAACTTTTGAACCCTCTTTCTAGAGCCTAGTGCCCTCCTCCACGCACATTGTTTAGATAGCTTCTCAGGATGCAGTCATTTCAAGGTAGGCGTTATAAAGACATTGGTAGAGGGAGTGTTGAAACCAGGTAGACCTGGGATAACTGTGTGGCAGTTAGCTGACAGTTGTACAATCCTGGAGCACAGTAGGGGATGATGGCGAACAATTATTTGTTTAATATTTCAAGACATCTAGGAAAAAAAGCTCTGAATTTTTTTATCGTAAAGAAGTGATAGATACTTGACCAAACAGGTATGTTGAAACTGCTGCTGATTTTGTACAAATCATCATTGCATCATAATACCACATTCTATGACCTTATATTTTGGGTAAATAAAAGAACATAACTGGGGGCAATATTGCCAAAATTTAAGTTGCCAAACTTTAACCATTTAATAATGTTTACCTATTTTATTGCTTAAGTACTTTTTTATGTCTCATGAATTGTTAACAATACCAGAGACATTCTCTTCACGAAGATTTCTTTCATTTTCAGTAACCTTCATACATGTAAAAGTTGATAATAATGGAAAAAACTCTGCAATGGAGAATATTAGGAAGCACAGGATTGGCACAGTGGCAGTCTATCTCATTTTAAGTCTGTTCCCTACGTCTAAGTGTTAGTGGTAGTCACTTTTACTGTCATACACAGCCTGGATTGGTTAATAAAGTACATGATCATGCCGATTTGTTAATCAGTATGCCATGACACAGGCAAACATTGAAGGTCCCTACTTACCCTTAATTCACTACTTTCATTTCATGTTATGAATTTTGGCTATCAATTAATATTTAATCACTCTCAGTCAGGTAATCCAGCATTGAGTGTTATTTGTGGCATGTTTCATTAGTTTGACCAGGATCAGGATAGTGTCATAAGCATTTAGAAATGGCAGCATGAAAATAAGAAAGATCATTACAACTCTTAATCAAACAGCCAGACTTCATTGTAGTTCCGAGGGGAAGACGCAGACTAATCTTATCATTTGTACTCATCCAGCCACTGCGCGTAGGAATGTTTATGTGCGGCTACAGATAATGGAGAAGCTGATTTAATTGAAATCCTGGTGTTTAATAAAAACAGCAGCCAAATAACAGAAGATCTCATAACAACATCTATTCTGCCTCCTCACAAGCAGCCGGACATCCTATTCTGAGTTCTCCTGCAACACAACATTAATATACTGCAATAATATAGGGTGTTTGCACACAATAAATCATACTTCAAAAAAGAGAAAGTTTCTGTTACAGAAATTATGATAATATTCATATATGTTATAATATTTGAAAGAGAGCCTCTTCTTTCATTGATTATTTGATTTCCATAACAGATCACTGACAAGGAGGTGGGGTGTGGCCTCAGTTTAATATAATAAGAAGGAAGAATGCCATGCCCAGATCTATATGATGTTAGACATTCTCCAGATTTATTCATTGATTTTCAGTATTCAATAAGGATTTGCTTTCAATCGTGTGTTACAATTATTGTCACAAAAATAAATCATTCCTTTATTTTAAACATTCCGTTAGTGCCACATTTTCTTTGTGTATACAAACTAAATTGGGGCAGTGATGAGGCTTACAAAATATTTTATTTTTTGGGTCTTAATTGTGATAGTTATTATCACAGTTACCAATATTACTAATAAACTACAAAACTATAAATATTTTTCTCATATAATTGCCTATGGACATGCCATTTTTTTTACTTGGAAGTCCATCTCCATGGAGTCTTTTTATCTAAATATTTCCTTTTATTTCTTTCTATTTCAAATCTAATACCTGTTCTTCAGACTAGAATACAAAAGAAGACTTTTACCCAACCCATCAGGACAATTGTCCAGTGTCTTCTACAGCATTCATGTTCCTGCATCATCAGGTTTTGTCTTTCTCATCACATGACACCGTGTTGGAAAAGAAAATGGAATTTTGTCATTCATATCTTCTTACTTTGCATCAAATCAAAGTATAACTTTCATTCTCCTTTGTTGAAATGTCACATTCTGTATACCAGGAGGCTTTAAAACTTGAAACAATCCCACTGCCCAAACCAGCAACTGCAGGGACCATCAGGCTAAAGCACAACTTATGAGAAACATAATAAATTTACACTGCTATAAAAATATTAGGCGATAAGTTAGCAGTTTGTCATTTTTTTCTGTACTGGCCACTGAAACTTTAAGAATATAAACAAATTGTTGGTATTAAACCTGAGTCTTAGCATAAAATAATAAAAAATTCTTCTTTAAGGGAGAGTTGAGAGAGAAAAATGCAAACTGGTACGTAGTAATTTGCTAAAAAAAAATCTTTAAATGATTTTACAGTAACAATGATATGCTTTCTATGTGCTCATCACTATGGAATGGGACAGAACTTCTTAGTCTCCAGACAAATGTTTAAAAAACCATCTGAAAACACACCAGATCAACGCATACTCTGTCATTACAGAATTAACTCCTCACTTCTTGTCTTCACTCAGTGTACTACTTAACCTTGATTACTTTTTTCTTTTTATCACAAACATTATAGCCACCCAGTGATCCCTGCTGGCTTAACTCAGAAGCACAGATGCAGCTGCATCCATGACACTTAAATAAATGAGATACAATATTGGTAAGAAAAATATCTAGACAATATGATGAATGGTTTTATAATTCTTCAGTTAAAAGGAATAATTTATTCTCTTAATAAATTCCTTATTGCCTTGGGGCCGTTTGAATTTGGGTGAGCACTATTGCCGATTACCTTTCTTTCCTTCTTACATGTTTCTAGCCCACTGACTGACAGATGTAAATTTCTTCACAAATGTCAAACAATAAAAGACTGCTAAGTGGCTACAATTTGGGAGCCTTCATTTATAATGCAACAGAGAGAAAAGGTGAAAGAATGCTGTTTCTATTAGAAATAACTTTACTGCTTCTTACAGATGAATAAAATAGAGATTTAGAGTAAACAAAACATGTTCAACATAAAAAGAAACATGCATTATTGAATAGTATGTAGAATAATATGTGTGTGTATGGTTTGAATCTGGAATTTGAAACGAGTTGTATACATTGTACTGAGTCTGAGAAATAAATGCAAAGAAAAATAATTTCATTTGGTCATCTCAGTCCTTCTTCCATGAATTCACTTCAGGCAGGAGAAGACCCTTGTAATGTATTTTGTTACTCTTTAAAGTTTTGGACCATCACCATGTGATGATGACTGCTATACCTTTATGGGTACTGGTGTGCAGACATGATGTTCAAATGTGGCAAACATGTGCGGGCCTGGCCTCCCACCATCAGTAGAGTAGTTCCTGTTCATCTTTGGGATGAATTACATCTTTACACATTTTAACTTCCTTATGCATCCTTTATTTTCAAGATTCAGAATTAGTAGTGGTCCTTTACTACTCTCATTTTGGAATGTGCACAGTATCTTAGACCTGGAAATATGGGAGATGCTGACACTTATAACTAAGCAAGAATATTATGCTTACTCTTATTTACAATGGGAATGGATTCTAGATAATTTTCTAATCTCTCCATGAAAAATCTGGAAAATATTTATGACTGATTGCACTGCTATTTTCATAGATGTCCAAAATACTAAAAATAACTAACAATTATTTTCCTCTTTAAAGACATATTATTAACTATTGATTTTTCCTCCTGAAGAGATCTCTGGATCATCTTAGATGTTCTTAAAGTGCTGATAAGATTGGGGAACCCGAATTAACACTTACCACAGTGGCTGTCCACCTACTTCACAGTTTGAAGATGTCTTTCTTGTGATCCATGATGAACAACTCAGGAGAAACTAAGATAAAGCACCACAATAAAACCACCTCCAAATTACAAGCATGGTTTACAGACTCCTTATCATACATAGTTTGAAAATATCAATTTTTCACCTTTTACTGACAAGGCCATTGCTTTTCTAGCATAGTAGTCAGTTAATCCTTTGATTGTCTTGATTTTTATAACATACTTTTAAAAAATTTCTTGATAAATTTATTATTATTAATTGGCAATAACAATTATTCTACTACAATTACCCATTAATGAGATGCTAAACTGGTTATGACTAGTTATACAATACAGGAGATATATTTATTTTGGTTAGTCACTTGAAAAGTAAGGTGATCTTAGATTTGTATTTACCTCATAGAATTTATTTTACAAAAGAAGATTTTGTATTTGCACAGATTTCATTAAGGAATGCAAAGGAAAAATTACCTCCTATTTCCACTAAGCGGAGGTTCTCTTGTAATAGCTTCATAGATTTTAGCATAATTTCTTGCCTATGTTTTGAAGTTATGGAACCCATGAACCTTTCTAATTACTATATGGCTATTTTTGTAGCGAATATACAAAATTTTGTCTATTGGTTCCTTAAATGTTAGATGGAGAGTTATGGAAAGCCCTATTATATTTTTTAATTTCTTCAGCTCAGATAAAATCATATTATTTGTTGAGACCTATGAAATTAAGGTCTTGAGAAAATGTGATTGGGTGTGCCCACTGTCTGGAAGCCGGGCTCATCTGGAAGACTGACTCCGACCAATCGGTTATAGACGTCTGCTCTCAGTTTCCTCCAATGTAAAGCTATTTTGAGTAATTACATGTTTAATTACATCACAATACTGCATATTCTAAATCTTGCAAAACTCTTCAGAGTCAGTAATTTCCAGTATTTTAAATTTCAATTAAATATAGAACATAAAGCCTTAAAATATTTGGTGTTTCTTTATGCATTGTTGTGACATCCATGAATCATTTATCATCCTTCCAAAAAGTTACTCACCATTAAATTGACAATTATTGAGCATCTGCTATGTACTTGATTTTGTACACATTGTTGAAATAAAAATATAATAACACTTTATTAAGGAATTCCATACAATACACAATTATTTAATCAATGTTATTCACCATTGAACTGAGAAAGACATTAGCACTCAAATGACTAAGAGGATTCTTGAACATAAACACATAACAATTACATTAAAGCACGGCATACACTGTGTGCTTTGAGCTCTATAGACAAACCTTAGAAAGAGTGACTGACTCTCAAGTATTTGACAATGATTTAGAATATAGAGTGTTTAGATGTAAGCACATCAGACCTGTGACTACCAATAGATTGTTATACTCATGTACATAGTTTCCAATCCTATCTTCCAAAAATTTGCAAAAACCACTGAGTCAGTCATTTGAATATCACTTGCTGTTTGCAAAATAAAGGCATAAATATGTACATAGACGTTTCCATAATGAGTTATAAATGGTGCAAGAAAATGAAAATACTCTGAAAATTTAGGATGGGACCAGTGTACTGTGAACTTGGACCATAAGGCATAATTCAGTACAAGAGTTGACATATGAACCTGATCTTGTAGAATTACAAATCAATATTTTTGAAAAGGTGATCTTGTATAACAACAAAGGACAATTTGGTGTTTGCAATGCCTTTTTAGTCCATGTTAGTTCAAATAAAGGGTTTCTGTAAAGAACAGTAATTATACATGTGGAGAAGTATGGAAGGTATATATAGTGAGGAAACCTTGGCAGCGATCACTACTCTAAGATTTTCAGCTGCACATTGTCAGCTGCAAACCTCTTCAGTGTGGAATTGCACAACACTGCTCTCCCGTCCCTACTGAGGCATTGGGGATTTCTCTTGCTTCTCTCTTTTTAAATCATTTCCCCTGGGTTACTTCCTTGATTCCCCAAGCCGGTAGTAACTCTTGGAGTAAATAAAAGAAAAACATTTTCAAAAAAATGTGTTTGGTCTCTTGTGAATAATTGTCATTTCAATAAATCATCATATCAATAGATGTGTGGCTCTTTGGGTCTCTTTTTCAGAGGCCCTTCATGGTATATAGTAATGCTTTCATATTAGAATAGTTTTGAACAAATGAATAGAACTTAGACGTAGAGATTGAATAAAACTCACTACAAATAAAGTATACGTGTGTGAATTTATGCTCAGACTGACTTTTAATTTCATCATCTAAACTCGGTTTCCTGTACAATTTCCCTTTGCTAATAATTGACTAGAAAGAGAGTGATAGCCGGTTACTTTTAGATCATATTCACAGAATATTTGGAATGCTTCCTTAATATGTGAGGCGTTTATTTTAACTTACTTCCTGGGTGAATAATCTCATTATATTGAAGGTGCTTTACTGCAGTCTTTTGTTAATCTAATTTGTTTTCTGGTCCTGGATTTACATTTTTTTTTGTCTTTGTTTTTGGCAAAAAGAATCTCTATGTATATGCATTAATAAAATGAAAATGTTAAAGCATTCCATAATTTCATTATATTTTTTGTGATCATTCAAAGATTGGTTTTCATATTCTAATGAACTACACATTTTAAAAACACCATGCATGAAGGAGTAAACATGATAAATAACAACTTACGGATTGCAAAGAAAAATAAATACAGAAAATGCCTGTAATTCTTTAAGATTTGTTCACAAAACACAACATTGATTTTGAATATAAAAGCAGAAGCCATAACTAAAAGAAAATTAGGCAATAAGAACATTACATAAGAAATTTAAAAATTGCTACCTATATGAAATGTGAGATTCTTTGGACTTCATTGGCTGTAATAACAAAGATTGACATATTTTTATACAAAGAGAAAATAAGATTTTTTTTAAACTAAGGTTATTTCTCAAGTTAAATATCTATAGAGAAAACTCAATATATAGTTATTTCAAATATAGATGGATATTTCTTATGCCTTTTAATCATGAGAACATACTACAAACATTAACAGTTTTAGAAATACAGTAAAGAAGAAAGTAGTCATTTCTATAAAATCCCAGTCAATAATATAACATACAGAATGTATTCAAGTTGCAAAATTTATTGCAAAAACAAATTTTGCTATGACTTTATTTCTTGTACTTCTCTGAAGATGCCTAGAAATAGAATATAGTTATTTTGTTGAAATTTGCTCATGAGTCTAGTTTATTTGTGGGTAGTTCTAAGGTAAAATATTTACAATGGAGAATTATTTTTATAAGAACATGGTATCATTGTCTAAATGCTGACTGTAATGTATGCAGCCTTAGATAAACCATGCAGGCTTCATTTCCTGAAGCAGGTGAGTTTGATATAACTTATTTAAAAAAAAGATTAAAAAAAAGATCTCTTCCAATCTTTCAAGTTTCTCTGACTGTTTGTGATGTTACATACAAAAGCAAGAAATCACTACAAATTACTAAAGCAGATTAAAAAATAATATCCAAGCTGCTCAGAAGTAGTAATTACTGACTGCAAAGGAATGCAAGAAAAAGATATAAAAATCAAAGCCAAAATTAGACAATCATAAATGCTTTAGAAAGGCTTTACCTACCCAAGTCAAATGGTGATTCTAACACGGGCATTGATATGGGCCAATTACAAGAGGCCATTTCGGAATGCTGTTTTTCACCATGTTCCTTCAATTCTTCAGAGTCTGCGGTTATGACCAACATCAGATACTATTAAGGAGTCTTCAAGCGTGTAAAATAATATGATTTCACAATGATTACATATTCACTCTACAGCTGGCTGAGTTTTTACATCTCCATTTGTCATTGACGATTGTGTCCAATTAAATGATTAGCTTTTAAAAACTGCTGCACATTATGAGAGTGAACTTGTGTTCCATTGCACTGAGTGATGCAGAAACAAACTCATTACAGCATGTAATTCACCCATATTAAATAACAAACAGATGGCTGCTGTAAATGAGAGCTCCTTTTTCTCTTCAAAAGTGCCAGGAAAAAGGTGTTTTTATTTATCTTTGTTTCCAGCTTCTTTCTGTTTTCTTGACAAGTGGGCAGCTGGTTGCTGAGGTTTTCAATTGGTGCAGAAGAATGAAAAGCCTGTTTCCATTAATTTCCCCATAAAATAAGTCTTTGAATCATTTCTGTTATAAATGCAAGTGCAGTAGCAAGCTGCTGCTTGATTAATTCACTTATTATGAAGATTTCATCTTTTATAAGAGGGCCTGCAGGTAATTTATCTTGTTTAGTAAGATTAGAAAAATGTAATTATCTTGATACCTTTGGACCCCTCTCATTTTAATTGTGTTCCCATAAATTTCAAACATAAAGATGGGATTTTTTTTTTGCTCACAAATGTTCCAACATGTGGTCAAAAAATGTGCTGTAATATCTGCATAAAAAATTGTCAAGTAAAATACATTAAGGCTGTGCTAATACAGGAATGCATACAAATAAAGTCAGCCACAACTCTAGTAGTATGCACAAATAAATATCTGTATCTTCTGAGCCCTAGTCATCTAACAGCTGGGGTGAGGTAATGGGAATTGGGATTTGTTAAAAAGATTTTTTAATTATCATGCATAAATGACACAAGGGAAATGAAGAAATCTGTCTTATTTATACTAATAAAATTAAATTTTTGTTTGTCCGGAAATGTTCCAAAATCATATGGATTAACTACAAAGGTCTATTTCATGGATATTTTCTTATTGCTTTCACAACAACTTATGGCATTATTGGGAAAATCAGATATAATTATGATTTTATATTGATAATGTGACTTTAACTATTTTAAAACCCTTCTCTTATAAGATTAAAGAATAGACATTGGAAAAATCAGTCTCACAGTTTTGGTTTCTCTTTATGACAGAAATATTTTTTAAATTATTAGAATTAGTATGATCAAATATTTTATCTTAACTAAAATACATACCCAGGTGTGTATTATGATCTTCGCACATGATTATTACCCAAATTTCACAATGCACAAATATCTGAGATAGTTTCCTAAAGATCTATAACTCTGGATTAATTCACTGACCCGACAAATTGTTGCAGAGTTAGCAAAGACTATGTTATGTTGCGTCCTCGGTAAATTTGGAGTGAGAGCTTAGAATTCCCCTCCAGTCTCACCCTTTATTATTGAAGCCTCCTTCGGTTACCTTCACCTGCATGTCTTCTACTACTTGTCTCGGTGCCATTTTTATAACATAAGTTAGAAAATTGTGTGTGGGATATCTGGAAATTTTTGCTCATGACGTTTTGTAGCTTTGTTTTTAACTTTGTTTGTTACACACATAAATAAAAGAACATTTGAATTCCCACCTTAAATTATAAATGGCATTAGTAAAAGCCGAAATGATTTATTTTTACAAATGAAAATGGGAGAATGTTTGATCTACTCCAGTTGTTTGATTACAGGACAAAATCAAGGGCAATTTGGGGAATGGCCCAAGGGAAAAGTGCATCCTTAAAAGTTGAACTTAACTAAGCCCACTACCTCAGAAACGAAGTAACTGTGATTCCAATATCCAGGACAGTACAACTGCATCTGTACTCGAGACGAAGCAGTTAATTTAAGCTTCTGCTCTTATTAAGAAAAAGATCACAGAAACAAAAGAACAAAACTGGTGTGCTGAAATTTAGTCTATATTTTTTATTCAAAGGGCTATCTGTTGTCATTTTTTTCCAATTTCAATATGGCATAATCCAGGCAACACAATATCCCTATCTCGAAATATAATTTAAAGTAAAAAAAATAAAGACTTCAGGTCTTTAAAATTGAATGGATTTTATTGGTTACTGATTTCAAACACAAATACACATCTCAAATTCAAATTTTTCATAAAGTACCACAGATATACATGCTTTCAGTACTGAATGACAGGAACAGAAAAAATAGCAACAATGTCTTTCCTTCAATTCATTATTTAATCTTTCTATTGCAATGGAGCAAGCTACCTGAAAAAAATGGTGGCTCAAATCAATAGTATTTTATTCTTTCTGATGTCTGCACATGGTGAATTGTTCTGCTTTCTTTAAGGGGAATCAGTCTAGTTTCTGTTGTCGACTAGAGGTCCAAACTGATTTAATTACAAGACAGTAAAGCACGCTCCTAGACACGTGATTACACTGAGCTTTTACATACATGTTTCAGCTTCCACTTAAAAGAAAAATTTAAAATAGGAGAATTTTAGCCTTGTTTAAAAACCCGAAAGTAAAATCTACAAGACCATGTCAACACATGACATTAAAATATTTGCTTCCCACACTGGTTAAAGGAATGTCAGACAGAAATCAAGAGAAAGCACTATACAGAAGCATAAAAAGGGGGAGATACTTTTCAAAGGAGCCACCAAAATAAAGCCCATCATATATGGTTAACAACAGCAAAAAGGACATAATCTTGCCATATTTGTAGGAAGATGTCAGTCTCTGTTGTACTCGAGGTAAAGGGACTCCCTAGATAAGAGTTCAAACAAAAACCAATATGAAAATGTGAAGCAAAACCATAGTGAAATATAAATTTATATAATTCTAAGATGAAATTTATCTCACTCTGTTTCATAAGTAGGTACCACTCTACATTTTAGAACAACTATTATCAGAAACAATGGAGGCTGCAAATGATGGAAAAGTTGTTTAGTAAATGAGTGAAAATATGCAAAGTGCATACAACTGACATAAATTTTTAATAAATGTTGCAATTTTGGACAATATTATTGAGGTTCATAAAAAGAGATCATATGAACCAGGAATCACTCTATTTAGTATGACCCTAAAGAAAATAAAACCACCATATAGTAAAGGTTTTGCTTCCCAGGCTTATTGCAGTATAATTCAAAACAAATAACATATGAAAAGAATGCAAATATCCCCATGAATAATGAAGAAATTGTGAGATACTCACACACACACACACACACACATTGTGAAATGGTAATTAGCATTTTAAAACGTGGAAATTCTATGTGATGCAGTTGTGTAGTTTTGTTGTTCAAGCATGTACCTGGAATGAGAACACTGCAAGTTATAGGTTATGTTGTGGTACATTGTGTGTTAAGTATAGCTAGGGCACATAGCGAGTCTCTATTTTGATGAAATAAAACTAAAGAGCAGTCCGCTTGGTGAAATAAGCTCAAGTCACAGAGCAAAAAGTAGTTGATAATCTCCTTAATATGTGGCATCTAAAAACAGATGCACATCTCCAAATATGTGAAACATCGAGTAGAAAGATGGTTACTGATGTGAGGGGATTGAATAGAGAAATTCAAAGGTTACCATTTTCAGTTATGTACAATATATATTTAAGAATGAATAAAGAATACTTTGCAAATTGATCTTGATTGTTGAGGTATGAATCTGGGTATGCCTGTGAGGGCAATTTGTATACTCTGGTGCTGGGAGGATTCTGTTTGAAGCTTCAGAAGTATTATTAAATTAAGCCACAAATTCTCCAAGAAAGACTCGGTTAGTGTCCCAAACTAATCATTATTCACCACTATTTATTTTCCAACCAAATCTTAAACATCAGATACATTCAATGTTTATCTTGCTTCAAAATTCTATAAAAATAAAATATACTCACCTTGTCCTTACTTCGAAAAATTAGCTAACAATATAATCACACAAATTTTGATTTTGATAAAAGTTACAAGATCATATTCTCATTATAAATATGTATGCAGGAATTCCTAGTAAAATCCTTAATAAAGGAAAAACATGAATATAGCAACTGTTAATAAATACAAGGATGTTTCAGGAACTGTATGTACCTTATAATATTCACTGTAATCACCTTAGGTGAAAAACATACTTATAAAATGTCATACTTATAAAAAAATCCTTATAAGATGTCAAAAGTCCATTATTCACATATAAATTTATAAAATATGTGTTTTTCAGGCTGAGAGATGGCTCAATGGTTAGAAACACTGGCTGCTCTTCTAGGAAACCTGGGTTTGATGACAGCACTCATATAGCTATTCATAGGGTATTCCAGTTCAGGGCAATCCAGCGCCCTCTTCCGATTTCTAAAGGCACCCAGCACACACAGGGTACACAAAGGTCCATGTAGGCAAGAAAGCCTGTATAAATAAAATAATCCATCACTTTTTAAAATGTGGACAATTTTCAAAATTTATTTCAAGGATAAAATGAAGACATTCAAAACAGGAATGGCAAGGAAATATTGCTCTTGTAAAGTCATCTTACCTTCCGTGGAAGTCAACAAAATTAAAATTGCTTTCTCTGTTGGTAAAGCAAACCCATAATTAATGGTATACATTAGTACATTATGCTGCTATGTTAAGTATTTTTTGCCGTACAATGAATTAAATATTCTTTGTAAGCAGACACTATTGATACTAAGCAAAGATGCTCCTTCTGAAAAAAAATGTGTATAGAAATAAAGGAATATGAGAGCCATATAAAAGGGTTTCCGCCAATAATCTATCTCCAGAGTACCGAGCAAATGAATGCAACTGATAAGTGATGTTAACTCAGCATCAATCAACTAACAAGTAGTTGCTTTAAAAGTATTACTATAGAGAAAACCAGTTTTGAACAGAAAAACTTGCCTGTCAGAAACTCCTCTGTTCTCAAAACTATGGGTGAATCCGTATAAGGTTCATGTAACGTTGAAGAAGTGAGTGAGCTGGAAGGTAGTGTGAAGGCCTGCTGCTGTGCTGCAATTTCCTCTGAGATAAAACAAAACAAAACAAAAACTTCCACCCTGCACTGTGGTTTTTTTATGATCTGGAGGTAAACAATACAGGCTTCAGAAAATTCTAGAAATAGACCAGATTCATTAGGTCACTTCTTCCAAAAGCTTAAGTTTATGTGTGTGTTTATGCATGTATGTATTTATGCATGAATACATATACACATATATAATATGTATACTTGTATACATTTTTGTGACTGATGTTTATATATATGCATATACATTTATATATAGTATATATAAATGTTTACAGTTCTGTGTCAGCTGAGAGAAACTCTTCAGATTACTGAACCACCTAGCAGTCAGCCTTAAGAAAAAAGTTGAGCTGTCTAGAAGCAGAAAACAGGAGAGCTTCTGGGAAAATTTATTATCCAATTGGTTGTACTAGCCTGTAGTTTGTGTACTGAATCCATGTTTCCAACTTTTATTAGCAATCTGCATGTTGAAGGGGTCTTCAAGTCATCTCTGCTTCTATTACTAACCCTGGAAAAACCCTCTTGTTCACAAGGTGCACTTTGGTAGTATCTTTATTTTGATCAGTAATCAGTTTCTTATATCACTATCTGAAATAAGTAGATTTTGTTCATTAATCTCTGGGAAGGCTGTCAGCAACAGGTGAGAAATTCTACCCTCTAGGTAGGTATTCACAACTTTGCTTCCTAACACAGGTCTATCAGGACTGGTTGTGTGATCAATCAGTCGTAGATGAGTAGGGGGATTGATTATTGTCTCACTGCTGAACTAGCTGAGCTAGTAGATATTGGTAGATTCTTTTTTTTTTTTTTTTGAGATAGGGTTTATCTGTGTAACAGCCCTTAGACCTGGAACTAGACCAGGTTGGCCTTGAACTCACAGAGATCCACCTGCCTCTTATTCCCAAGTGCTGGGATTAAAGGCATGCACCAATATTGCCCAACTGATATTGGTAAATTCTTAAAGAAAGGGAGTCATTCTTCTTAGTTGTCTACCTACACAGGTGGGCAGACAATATACCTACAGGTTAACAGGCTTTAATGAATAGAGGAAAATTCCTGGTATCACAGAAAGCCCTGGTTAAACTCAACAGATCAAAAGCAAAACTTTGGAGATGAATGTGAAAGTTTTGTAAGGAATAGGGCAAATAGGATGGACAAGTTGAGAAGGGATTTATGAAGGGGTGGTTTTAAAGTTAAAGTAATCAGTATATATTTTGTACATATGCAAAAGTTTTCAAAGGACAAGTTTACATAATAATATAATTTCTTTAAATGCTAGGACAAGACAACAAAAATAACAAAAGAAAACAAACATCATCAAAAAAATGCCATAGGGGAAAAATATTTGTTAAATCAGCTTTTTAGAATTTTCAAATGGAAATATTCTGAGAAACAAATATTAGAGAAAAAATAGCAAATATATTAGGGAAAAACTTTATAAAAAACCTTCATAAAAAGCCAATAGGGGTTTGCCTCTTGTTATGTTACATAAAATAAACTTGGACAAAAAAAGTTAGGTATTTCATTAATGCTTCTACAAATCAAAAGAGAAATATTTTAATTTGTGTAAGAAATGCCAGGTGGTGGTGGCACATACCTTTAATCCCGTACTGAAATATAAAAAGAAATAAAGAAATACAGGAAGAAAGGAAGGAAGGAAGGAAGGAAGGAAGGAAGGAAGGAAGGAAGGAAGAAGGAAGGAAGGAGGAAGGAAGGAAGGAAGGAAGGAAGGAAGGAAGGAAGGAAGGAAGGAAGAAAGAAAGGATAGGTGTTTCCTAAATGGAAACAAATAAACAGTAAAAAATAATCAAAAATGTGTCTCAAAATTATTATTCCATTTGAAAACATGCACAAGTTTATAATACATATTCAAAACTGAATGCAATGAATGAATTTAAGCTTGAAGATCTAGTGATAGATAAATAATCAGATTGCCCTGGATTTCTTACCTTCATAAATAAATACCAAGCAGAGAGACTTAAACAATCTTTCTCCTTACTTCAAAACTGCACATTCTATTGAATGAAAACAAGAAAGATAATGTTGCTACCCTTATAAAATCTTTGAGAATAATGTATGAATGGAATTTGAGCCCAAGTGTCCCTCTACCACTTAGCAAATATGTTATTTAATGATAAGCACAAGTTAGCATATATTATTTTCAAGCAATATTTGAGTTGGGTTTTAATATATATTGAGTTTAGAAAGGGTTGATCTACTCTCATTTTATCAGTGGTGAGAATTTCTATTCTCTAATATACCAGTGGTGATTTGAAATGGGATTTTTTGCTAGACAGTGGTAGCATATGCCTTTAATCCCAGCAGTCAGGAGGCAGAGGCAGACAGATCTCTGTGAGTTCGATGCCAGCCTGGTCTACAAGAGCTAGTTCCAAGACAGGCTCCAAAGTGACATAGAAACCTTGTATCAAAAAAACAAAAAGAAAATAGGATTGTAAGTACCTATTTTCTCTAGACTTTTGATTATACAGTTTTATAAATTTATTTTTGCCTAATAATGGAAGTAATGTTTTTATAACCATATTTGGTTCAAATAATTGTTTCATAAGATTTGTAGTATTTGTGTTATGATGCTCTCATTTCTAACTCTTACAATGAGTATGATTAAACTCTTTGAAGTAACTCCTGGAAGAAAGAATTATTGATACACCTGACTCCATGGAGTCACAGGATTCCAGTGAGCCACAGGAGATTCTCAAGTTTGTTTAATCACTGGCTGTGACAGACTGTTGGGGCAGGTCTCTGAAATTTGAGAGGTCTATTTCATCATACATGCCAGACTAATGTAATGATGACCTGCCTCTTTGTAATATTTTAGAGTAAAATAATTACTTTGAAGAAAATTCTGCTTAACATAATAAAACAATGTCAATTTTATTATTTCTTCTAAAATGTATATGTTTGTACGTTTTGTTTTCAAACTGTTCATGTTTTAAAATTCAGTGTATTAAAGTAAAAGAAATAACATTTTGCTTAAAGTTGTAATTCATCATTTATTTATTTCTCATTCTTTTTACTTTTATATTTTATAAATTAAGAATGAATATAGAGACAGTAATCACTGTTATACTCTTTATTAAATCAGAACTAAAAGCTGATATACCTGTCACTGGGTTATTAATTGACAGTTTTTTAAAGTTAGCTTCTTAACTGAATGGAATTAGAGAGTAGAAAATTATGTTATAGAAGCATGTAAATCATATATCTTTCATCAATATTGTCAAATGCTACTTTATATTAACATGTTATCAAAATTTTAAATTCTATATAACTGTTTTATAGAATGTATATTATTGTATAAACAAACAAAAATACATTCTCTCCTCCTCCTCCTCCTCCTCCTCCTCCTCCTCCTCCTCCTCCTCCTCCTCCTCTTCCTCCTCCTCCTCCTTCTTCTTCTTCTTCTTCTTCTTCTTCTCTCTCTCTCTCTCTCTCTCTCTCTCTCTCTCTCTCTCTCTCTCTCTCTCTCTCTCTCTCTCCCTGAGATATATACTCAAATTCCCAGGAAACCAACAACTAGGCATTTTTGACTCAGAATGCCTGTCTTATCTAACCTGCTTGACCTTTTACTTGTCATGACTGGAAGAACGTGGACCTTTCATTTTAGTGGCATTATTTTTACCTCCAACAATTTACTGTGTTTTTCTTACAGAGCAATTTACCAGAAGGCTTTACCAGCTATGCTGTTTCTGATCTTTCTAACAAAGTAAGTTTTAATACTTATGCATAATGTTTGTAGTGCTGCATTTACCTCATCTGGTAACCAGATGTGCATCCAACCAAGCTGCCTATGGAAGAAGGTGTTTAGGCCTTTGCTATGTTGACTGTTGCAATTGTTCACATAACTGCTCTACATAGCTCACTACATTCCACTCCATGGTTTTGAAATTTGTAATGATGCATTGATTAATCTTTTCATCATCTCAACAACCCTGCCAGTTGTCAAAGCCCAAGTCAATATTTACACTTTTATACTTATTTCAAAAATGTTAAAATTAAGATCCTGGGTAATGGAGAAACTGACAAATGATATTACCATGACACAGTCAGAAGAAGGTTAGGAATGTTTGTTTGATGAGTCTTTTTCTGATGTTCTTTCAAATAACCATTTTTTTGTGATGCTTTCTATCTGTCTATTTTATTTTCATAGTCACTTGACTTCAAGGGCCTAATAAAAGTATAAAGCCATGTAGCAAATTTAAGCTTAATCATTCCTCTGCATAGGGTAACTCAGCCCAGTCATAAAACAAAAGGTTCTAAAATGAAGATATCGATCAAAGCACATGGCAGCCATGACATAATATGTATTTTCTTAAAATGGAGAGTCTTCAACTACATACTATGCACCACATATTAAATAAAATATTTGAAACCTTATATAATGAACAAGGTCTGCTATCATCCTCCTAATCCCCAGGCTGGTGTAAAAGGAAAGCATGGAACCATATCTCAAGGGCACCCCTTACAACATAACATAACCCCATCTGAAAAGATGGTGAAAATTTATATCATGCATTCCATAAGAAAAACATCAGCTTGATATTTTTAATAGTCTCGATTTGCAGATGATAAAATGATGTTCAAAAAGTTCAAGTAAGTAGCCCAAAGGCATACAAATAGGAAGTGTTAGACTCTGAACAAGTCCTACAGATTTACTCTGTTTCTGATCTTACCACATTTTATCAATGTAACAAATATTTATGTGTGCCAAACACATTCAAAATGACATCTAAACTTATCACCTTATCAATCATTACAGAATTCCTCTAACTGCCATGTTTCATGTGCTCACAATTTAGATAAAACGTAGAAAATATGGACTCCTTTCCAGATCTTTAAAATTTTGCAGAAGTAACAGGATAGATTGCTTCATGGCTCAGAGTGCCTGCTGCCCTTGCAGAGGACTGTGCTTCCAGTCCAAGCATAGACACCTACTAGTTTCCAAAGTCCTATAACTCAAGTTCCAGGAAATTCTACTCCCTTTTCCAGTTTTTGAGGGAACCTGCATTCACATGGTTCACATAAATACCACCCACACATATACACATAATAAATTAATACATTTTTATAATTTAGGAAAATTCAAATCTACAAGATTTTCTTCCTTTTTCGCTAAGACATAAACAGATCTTATTAAAAAAATATTACAATATGCAAAATTTGTATTTCCCTGTCTGTGTTCCAACACTCAATATCATAGTTTCTAGTTTCATCTATTTATTTGCAAAATTCAAGATTTCATTTTTCTTTACAGCTGGATAGTATTCTGTAGTGTATATATATCATATTTTCATTATTCATTAGCCAATTGAAAGACATAAATTTTTTCCCAGAAATGAATACATCTGAGCAATTATCTCTGTAGGATTCCAGTCCATTTTGAGAATTGTCTATACTTGTTTTCATAGTGGCTTCATAAGATTGAAGTCCCACCAACAACAGTGAGTATGGGTTCTCTCATCAGCACAACCCCTTCTGCATTTTTTGTCTTTTATTTAATTAATCTTTCCCATTCTGACTGGAATTGGTGAGGGGAACATGAGGCCCAAATGAGATGTTAAAACAGAGCAGGTAGCTCCTGTGTCCAAAAGGAAAGCAATGGACTTACCCGCTACCGGCAGCATTACCCTAGCTCAGAGAGGGGTATGGGAGTCAGCAAGTCTGGTTTGAGAAGTTCGAATGCTGGCACAGTCTGTCTCACTTGCCAATGTTGATGAGGTTGGACCTCTGTGGCGTGGCATAAAGGACGAGCCCACATGGGGCCATTGTGATTTCCAGTGCCCAGGTTGTTGGCAGATAGAGCATGACCTCATAGGCGGAGGTCTGGGGCAATATCATACCAAATGGCCATTTAGACAACATTTCAAGCAGATTGCCAGGAAGGTTGACATAGGCTGAGCTCCAGTGGGATGGAGCCTCGTAGATGACTTCCCTTGTTCCCCTTGTGGGGGTTCCAGTGGCCTCACGGCAGCTGCAAGGGCTTCGGTTTGGAGCATTGCTGCCTCTTACAGTCTCATGTGTTGAGAGGACTCATCTGTTTTTTCTCGGGCATTAAAAACTATAAAGGTCATTTTTACCATTTCCACTATGGGAATTTGGGGACCTTCCTCAGCCTTTTTTTTTTTTTTCTAATATCTTGTGCCGACTGAGAAATAAAATGGGTAGCCAGGACTGTGGCTTCCGCTCAAGAGGCAGGGTCCAGTCTAGTATATTGGACCATGGTCTCTTGTAATCAGTTTTAAAAAAAATGGCTGAGTTTTCATCAGCTAGCTGTGTGGTCTCTTAAAGTTTGTCAAAACTAACTACTTTTTCTGAGACCATCTCCATACCCTGAAGGAGGCATCGAACCATGATGTCATGCCTCTGTCAGTCATTCTGGCCAGGTTGATAATCCCAGGATGGTTCTGTAACTGGCCCAGCCATTTCCCCAACAGGAACTGTACTGTGTCTGGTCTGCATATTGTCTAGCCGCTGCCTGAATTCTACTGACTCTTCAAGAGTGAGAGTAGAAGCCTGGATGACATCGAAGTCATGCCAGGTTAGATCATAGGCGTGGAACAGATAGCGAAACTCCTTAATATAAACAGAAGGATTAGCAGAAAAGGAACCCAACCACTTTTCTCTCTGAGAGAGATCTGGAAAAGAGAAGGGAACATGGAATTTAAGAATGCCATCAGCTCCCCCTAGATCCCAGAGAGGGCAGAGAAGGGCAGTGTTATGGTAAGATCCGGTATGAGAGGAGATGGGGGAAGATTGGGAGGGGTTCGTCCAGTGTGTAGAGGGGGCGTCTAAGAAGTAGGTTGAGGAGTGGAGGGTGGGTAGAGATGCAGTAAAAGGAAGGGGAGGAGGAGGAAGGTGGGTAGGGAGAAAGTTGACATTGAAGTTACAGTTTGACTGAGGAGGGTGGGGAAGGGTAGGAATGTGGATGACATTGTTCCACAGGAGGGCTTGGGTAGTAAGGGTTCAAGGGAGTGGGGGACAGTCCGGTGCCTCAAAATGCATGGTCAAACGGGAGCTATCAGTGTCCCAATTCCCAGATGGTTGGGAATTTGGAGGCAGCATAGCCCTGGCAACCAAAACAGGTACTAAATGACACTGGCTATGGAAAGAGGGGCGAGAGCACAGGATATATGAAAGTTCTGTCAATTTATCTGATTGGAATTATTTGTGTTGCAGAGAGGTTCGGTTTTTAGGAATATTCCCAACATTTATCATGAAGGGGTGTTGGATTCTGTCAAATGCTTTTCCTGCATCTAATGAGATGATCATATAGTTTTTTTTTTCTTTCAGTTTATATTATTTTAACCCCTCTCTTACTTGCCACTCAGCTCTGCAACTTTCCCTAGCTCAGAAAAAAAAAACAGAGATAAAAATAAGATCTGTTGGTGGGAATGCAAACTTGTGCAACCACTTTGGAAATCAGTGTGGCGGTTTCTCAGGAAATTTGGGATCAACCTACCCCTGGACCCAGCAATACCATTCTTGGGAATATACCCAAGAGATGCCCTATCATATGACAAAAGCATTTGTTCCACTATGTTCATAGCAGCATTATTTGTAATAGCCAGAACCTGGAAACAACTTAGATGTCCTTCAATGGTAAAATGGATGAAGAAAGTGTGGAATATATACACATTAGAATACTACGCTGTGGTAAAAAACAAAAAAAAAAAACCAATGACTTCTCAAATTTTGCATGCAAATGGATGGAAATAGAAAACACTATCTTGAGTGAAGTAACCCAGACCCAAAAAGATGAACATGGGATGTACTCACTCATAATTGGTTTCTAGCCATAAATAAAGGTCACTGAGTCTATAATTTGTGATCTTAAAGAAGCTAAATATGAAGGTGAACCCAAAGAAAAACATATAGTTATCCTTCTGGCTATGGGAAGTAGACAAAAAATTGGGATCTTGGGGGTGGGGTGGGATGGAGGTAAGGTGAGATGGGGAGAGAAAAGTGAGAAGGGGAGGATAGGAGGAGCTTGGGGGAATGGGATGGTTGTGATAAAGGAAGGGTGGATATGGGAGCAGGGAAGCACATATCTTAGTTAAGGGAGCCACCTTAGGGTTGGCAAGAGACTTGAACCTAGAGTGGCTCCCAGGTGCCCAAGGCCATTTTCCCAGTTAGTTCCTTGGGCAGCTGAGGATAGGGAACCTGAAATGACCCTATACTATAGCCATACTGACGAATATCTTGCATATCACCATAGAACCTTTATCTGGCGATGGATGGAGATAGAGACAGAGACCCACACTGGAGCACCAGACTGAGCTCCCAAGGTCCCAATGAGGAGCAGAAGGAGGGAGAACATGAGCAAGGAAGTCAGGACCACGAGGGGTGCACCCACCCACTGAGACAGTGGAGCTGATCTATTGGGAGCTCACCAAGGCCAACTGGACTGTGACTGAAAAAGCATGGGATAAAACCAGACTCTCTGAACATGGCGAACAATGAGGGCTGATGAGAAGCCAAGGACAATGGCATGGGGTTTTGATCCTACTTCATGTTCTGGCTTTGTGGGAGCCTAGCCAGTATGGATGTTCACCTTCTTAGACCTGGATAAAGGGGGGAGGACCTTGGACTTTCCACAAGGCACTGCTCTTTGGACTGGAGAGGGAGGGGGAGAAGGGTGGAGCTAGGGGGATAGGGGCGGAAGGAGGGGGAGGGAAATGGGAGGCTGGGAGGAGGCAGAAACTTTTTTTTCTCAATAAAAAATTTAAAAAAATAAATAAAATCTACTGATGCCTGCTTTTTCTACTGAATTTCAACTTACCTTCTTAGAGATAGGATGGCCTTTTTGCTCTTGGAACTTCTTTGCCTAATGCATTTGGTCTGCCTTTGTTTGTGCTCCACCAACCAATATAGTAGAGTTTGTTTCTACTTTTTGGTTACTTTTCAGGTTGTTCTTCCTCCATCTGAAGATACATAAAAGCTGGACACAGGTAGTTCCTGTGCAGTTTACTATATGAGTTTTCTGTGTACTCATATAGTAAGATTAAGATTAATAAATTGTGGTAGTTTGGATAAGAGGCACTCTCATAAACTCATCTATTAAAGTTATTGGTTCCTAGGTGTGGAGCAATTCTGGGAAGATTGGGGGTAAGGTCTTGTCAACGGAATTGTAGCCCTGTTAGAACAGAAGCCTTGCCGCTGGAGTGGGCTTTGGCATTTCAAAGGTCCAATTAACCTTCCTATTTAGTTATTTCTTTCTGTGCTCGCTGGACATTGTCTCAATAGTAAGCTCTGTTATTGTCCCAGCACCGTGTCTGTCTGCATGCCAGCTGTCATTCTTCTAATCAGAATGATCATGGGCTTACCTTCTGAAAGTGTAAACCTAATTTTTAATTTCTTTCTTCTGTATGCTGCTTTGATCATGCTGTATATTCCCAGCCATAGAAAAGGAATTGAAGCATTAGAGAATACTGCATTGACCCACAAAAGATAGTGGAAGAACTGTAGAATTGACTGGGGTGCTGCTGATTATAGCAGAAACTGAAACTGGAACTGCGTTTTGTCTAAGGAAAGAAGAAGGAAGTTACTTCATTCCTTTGTAACAAAACAAGTCTATTATTAAAGTAATAAATAAATGTATAAAAATGGAAAACATAAATAGAAAATGCAAGCTTTTCTTAAACAGAATAATGCTCATTTTGTGAAATGAGAAAGGAAATGTTTTCTACCAGCTATAGAGTACTAGCACCAACAGTAAAGGATTATCACTACTAGGACTTTAAAATAGCTTAACTGAGAAGGAATAATAACCCAGCCAATAAATAATGAGGAATGTCAAGAAAAAATATTTTCTTTAAAGATGTAAACATTAAGATATCATCTATTCTTGGTAAGGGAAAATTACTCAGCTACATTTTAAGTACAAAGAAATTACCAACAATGGGCTCCAATTTTCTATACAGCAGTAATTATTTGCTAATAAATTACTGGTCTGTCTCAATAAGTTTGTGGTGCTCAGTGGTTATCACTGTTTTCTTTTGTACTCATTTTTATCAAAAAGCAGAGTTTTTAACTGTTATCTATTGGTTTTAAAATAAGGTAAGAAAATCATTTCCTTTCTTATGTACAAGCAATGAAAACTATGCAAATGTCTATGGGAAGACACACTCTAGCCCTCCTATCATAGTAGATTTTTTTTAAAAAAATTCTTTATTTATTGCTAAATATATTATAATTTTAAGACACCATGAGAAAAACAAAACCAAATTCTAGCACTTATTTATATTTGTATATTTTTGGTTCAAATTACTTCTCCAGACTTATTCATTTTAATGGTTTATTTGGTACTTCTCTCATTGCTTCTTTTTTCCTGACTAAATCTATTCAGAATTAAACAGAATGTGTCCTACAGATGCAGTAACTTTTATTTTACTAAGGATTTTTGCATTTAATTATCCAAAGGATTCATTACAGAGATGTTTGAAATCAACTGTGACAGAAACATTGTCAATTAGTTTCACTGGCTTCTTATACATGAATAGTTGAGTTTATTTTATAAACAACTGTTAATATAACTTCTCCAATTAGGAAAAGTTATCAGAGAGTAACTTTAACAACTATGTTATGAGCAAAGGAGAACATGGTTACTGTCCCAGTAATTCGTAGACAGCATAAGCGTACTAAATAAATGCAGAATATTTAAATTGTGTGGACTCTCAACGCATCCACTTACTACATTGGTTCTCTTTTCCGTTAGCAAAACTTTGCCTGTAATTACTTCCAAGGAGTGTGCTGTACAAGAAGCTTATTCTTTTTTGTTTTTTTCTGAGTGAATTAGGTAATCAGTTTTTGATAGATTTATTATTTTTTGTAAGAGTACAGCATGTTTTGGCTATTTTCAAAACTGGCTGTTGAAATAAAGTATAACTTCTGTTATTGTGCCTGCGTAGTCGAGAGATTTACAAATGCAGAGGGCACAAGAGTGGAACACTGAGGATTCTTGACAATATTGCTCAAATTCCTTTCTACTTCAACAAAGAATATCACTCCAGTTTCTGTTTATAGTCCATGGCCAAAGCTTCTTTGATCTTCTTGTCTTTTGTTTATAGTGTGAGGACAAAAAGATTGCTTTGGTAATTGAGGCTCTCCACCTCACCCAAAGATCTTTAACTCAGGTATGCAAAGCTGCTAAATTCCTTCCTATCATTTAAGGTGCAATGCCACAAATAATGATGAAGGTTATAACTAGTTTGGTACAGGGGTTGTCTTATTTCTATCACCCTTTTACCTTCATCTAAAATGATCAGCCTTGAAATCAAACCTTTGTCTATAAATAATGGGCATTTTGATACATAGCATTATTTTTTATATTGAATATAAAAATCATTTACTAAATGTCTACTACAAGCTAGTATCAAATAACTCATGTACTGGTCGCCCAAGACAAAAAAAAATTCAAACATATTTTGATATAAGAAACTGCCTGTTAAAACTTAACTCTCTTCTACAGGAGCATGATGACTGAAGTCTAGAATTAAATGTGTGAATCAAAGTTTCCAAACAAAAATTACATTTTGAACTAATTAAAAATACATTGATTTTGGTCTGGAGAGATGGTTCAGACGTTAAGAGCAATGACAGCTCTTCCAGACATCCTGAGTTCAGTTCCTAGCAACCATATGTTGGCTTACAATCATCTATAATGAGATCTGGTGCCTCTTCTGGCTTGCAAGGATACATGAAGGCAGAACACTGTATACATGATAAATAAATAAATCTTAAAGAAAATACTGATTTTGATTTTATATGTATAAGCGAAATGCCTGCATATAAGAACACTGTATTCATTCCTCCTGATTCTCGGCAACAAGAGCTGTAACTTATGTGATATTACTTAGGTATTCTGACATATGCTTGATGGAATCTCAAATAATTTTGCTTTTAACTGATGGCTAAGGATGTTGACAAATTCTTTGAAAGTTTCTCAACTATTTGATATTTATCTACTAGGAACTGTTCACATCTGTACTTATTTATTAACTGAATTGTTTGTGTGTGTGTGTGTGTGTGTGTGAGAGAGAGAGAGAGAGAGAGAGAGAGAGAGAGAGAGAGAGAGAGTGCATGTGTAGTTTTTGGTGTTCTTTATATATTTTGGATATTAGACTTCTATTCCAAAAATAATTTGTTAGAAACCTTTGTCCATTGACTGTATCCTATGCCTTATAAAAGCTTTTCAAATAAATGAAGTAGCGTTTATTAATTGTATTCAAGACTAATCCACACTTTGTCCTCTTTTGGGCTCAGTGTATCTAATTTTATGTTGAAGTCTACAATATACTTGAACTTATGAGTGATAAATGTGACTGTATTTACATTCTTTTACATGCTAACATCCAGTTTAACGAGCCCCATTTGTTGAAGATGCTGTCTTTTTTCAGTGTTTACTTCTGTCTTTTTTTATTAAATATCTGGTGTTCATAGGTCTTTGGATTTTTGTTTGGATCTTCAATATGATTCCATAGATTTTGTTTTATTCTCAAACAATGTTTTTATTATTTAAATTTATTGATTTATTTTATATTCCTGTGGAAGAATCTCCTTCTGGCCTCCCATTCCTCTCCTAAATCCCCTCTGAAGCATGCTATCAACTTTTCCTCTGTTTCTGTTCTGATAGGGGTATCCGATTGCTAGCATTGTTCGAGTTTTAGTGGGAGCATCCTTGCAGATTTCTGGGAGTTTCTACCTGACACCAGATTACCTTGCCAGTCTTCTCTTTCATCACTCTCTCCCTTCTTCCACCCCCAAACTAACCCCTCATGTCCCCATTTTCACCCATTCCCTTTCCCTGGGAGATTCATGCAACTAGTTTTGAGACCTTATTTTTATTTTTATTAAGCCTCTCCGGGTCTGTGATTGTAGCCTTGTTATTCTTCACTTTAGAGCTACTATCTGCTCATGAGTGAGGACATTCTCTGTTTCTCTTTTTGAGTCTGTGTCACCTCACTAAGGAACATTTTTTTTCTTCAGAATGATTTGCCATCCAGTTTCATGATGTCATTGTTTTTAACAGTTGAGTAATACCCTGTTGTGTAAATGTACCACATTTTCTTCACCCATTCTTTGGCTGAGGAGCATCTATGTTGTTTTCAAGTTCTGGCTATTACATAGTTTAGCAACTGTCCTTGTGGTATGATTCAAAATTATCTAGGTATATACCCAAAATTGGTTTAGCTGGATCTTGAGATAGATTGATTCCAATTTCCTGAGAAATGACCATATGAATTTCCAGTGTGACTATACACGTTTTCACTCCTAACAGCAATGGAGGAATGTTCCCTTTACTCCACATCATCTCCAACATAAGAAGTTATTTGGATTTTTAAATTTAGCCATTCTGATAGGTACAAAATGGAATCTCAGCTGGGCACTGGTGGCATGCGCCTTTAATACCAGCACTGGGGAGGCAGAGGCAGGTAGATGTCTTTGAGTTCAAGGCCAGCCTGGTCTACAAAGCAAGTTACGGTACTGGCTCCATAGCTACTGAGAAAACCTATCTGAAAACTCAGGGTCCCATCTCTTCACATATGGGAAAAGCCTCCTTTATCATGGTATATGATCTTTTTGATGTGTTCTTGGATTTGGATTGCAAGTATTTTATTGAGTATTTTTGCATTTGTGTTCATAAAAAAGAAAATTGCAGTCCATTTTCCCTTATGAATGGACCACGTTTCTTCTGGTTCTATTTTGTGCAATAATTTGAGTAGTGTTGGTGTTAAATGTGTAGGCTATGGAAATATATTTAAAGTATAAATATTCCATATGAAAGCAAAAAAATAAATTGATAACACATAGTATGAAGTTAAAGGATAGTTTACAAAGAAATAAAAATATAAAAGAACATTGATAAGTAGAATAACAACTCCTGAGATTGAAAGAGAATTATGACTCTCACATGAGAATCATAACCTTGCTTACAACCTTAACTTCAGTCTTGGATGAAAATGTAGGGCCACCATTTAAAAAAGACAAACCTCAAAAAACATTGAAACATGTATTTTTGAAATAATATTATTAGTAGTAACGAATTATGCGACCAATAGAAAATATAATTATAATAGACAAATGTTTTCTGTTATATGCTTATAATTTATCAGTTCCCATATTAAAATGTGTAGTGTATGGATTAATTATTATAAAAGATACACCTAAAGAATTTTAAAGTCTGTCTCTAAGTTAAAAGTGCAAAGGTCTCTTTGTAAGGATTGCTTAATTGGATTGGCTTTGTGTTATTGCAACACATACCTCAGGTAATCAGCTTATTAGAAGAAAGTATTTAATTCAACTAATTGTTTTGGAGGCTTTACTTATTAATGGTAAAACAGTTCCCTTCAGTCCTGTAAACAGACGCTGTAATAGAGATAGAGTGCAGAGGCAAGAGAGCCCATTTGCCTCATATTTGAAAGAAAATGGAGAAAGATGAAGATGTGGCTATGTTATGAGATTCAAGGATATATCATTATATACAGAAGCTCCCAACCATGTCTCCTTTATTAAAACATTTCCACACCCAAAAATAATAGTAAAAGAAGGCTGGGAATCAAACTTTTAAAACATGGACTTGAGGGATACAATGCAAACTGCAGCAGAGGACAAACGTTAATTGAACTAACATAAGAATAACTTTGAGGAGCGTACGACACAGAAAGTCTAAATAGACACAGATACTAACATCTAATACTTTCATGAATAACTACCTGAGTGGCATTTAGAATACAGGCTTTAGACATTACAACATTTAAACTCATAATATGATGAATGTTGAAAACTATCAACATGAGACCAAAGCTCAATCTAAAAATAAGTTGGCTGTCAGAATACACAGAGTAGTGTTTGTTCAGTAGAATCAACTTAGCTACTGTAATCCATTCCTTGCAACAAAAAGGTATGGTGCCCATTACCAACCATATTTGACAGATGGCAAACTGCAAATATTCCCAGGTTTCAAAATGCTACCCAAATCATGTAGCTGGCAGAAGAGAGCCCTGGAATATGAATCCAGTGAAATTATGCCAAACTTTAATTAATTTTACCATATACGTTTTTTTCACACTGTACTTTTTCCACCTGTGGATGGGCTGAAGGAAGCTTCAAGGCTTCAGCTTCAGCACAGATAATCAAATGCACTCAAAGCAATCTTTCAGTTTTGTATGTGATTATCTAAAATCTTGTGATAATTAACTTTTCTTCAAGTATTTTTATAAAACTTACAAATATAATTTTATATTTTTTGTTGAATTTCATGTTCTTCAGTAACAAATCACTATTTTTTTCTTTGCAACACTGAATAGAAAAGAAAACATTTAGTTCAAAATTTAAACACTTTAGCTAAATTGACACAATGAGGTTGAGAGATTACTACCTATCAGGTTAATAATTTGTGAACTAAGAAGGATTAATAGGATTTACTGCTCTTTTTAGAAACATGAAGCACAAACTATTCTAATTATATTTTCATTAACCTTTGAGTTCTAATAATTTAGTCCTATTATAGACTAATCTACTACTTTATTATTAACTGAATATAAACAAAAATAATGCTAAAGCATGATTATACATACTAGAAGGCAAAACTGCTACCATGATTTTAAAATCTAAACCTACTAAACAAAAAATTATTTTGAATTGATCATCGTCCTTTTGTTTCTAAATCAAACTTTATTTCCAAAAATTATCCATGTTATTTACATTTTAGGTTAAACCTAAGATATTGAGTAAATAAAATCTTTCTTACACAATATGTAGAGTTTGAAAACTCTGTCAGTTAATTGTAGTAGCTTATGGAGGTCATGTTCTTTCAAATCATCAATGCTCTATAGTGATTATGGCAGGAACTGTTAGTTTTTATGTTTAGTCTTTCATATATAGACCATTGTAACAAAACAAAATGATTTCCTATTTTCTCTTGCAGAGAGATACAGACATATCTTCATATATCTTTTTTGGGAAATACATTCACTGAATTGATGAATATTGATTCTGACTTTAACAGTATAATTCAAATCCTTCTTTATCTTCCTACTAGAAAGTGGATGAAATAGCAGGTTTTGATGTGTATATAATAAACCAGTACTGAAGTTGATAGAGAAAAATTATATAAACTTTCTTCAGCCACATTGTAGAACTCTATCAGCTTTGGAAAGGTAGAAGAAACATTTTTGCAAAAAGTATGTCGTGTTTAAGCCACTAACAATGTGTCCAGCTTTTATTGTAAGTAAAGTGTCATCTTAACTAACACAGATCTCTATTTCAGTCTCCGCTTACGCATATAAGCTTATTTAAAATTTTATGCCTTCCCCAACTCCCTAAGTTTTTCTGGCAAGCCAGCCGGGAGTGTTTTTGCTGCTGGGCTTTTTCCCCCCCGCAACCCACCCAGCCTCCAATCCCACCTTTTCATCTGCGAGGTTCTTGGAACCCAACAACACAACCTGCTCCAGTGCTGAGGGGACCATAGAGCCAGCGAGAGTGTTCCTGCTGCTGGGTTTTCTTTACTCCAACCCACCCTGCCACCAAGCCCTCCTTTTTGCCTTTGACGTCCTTGGAACCCTGCAACACAGCATGCTTCAGTATGGAGAGGACCTGAGAGACAGGGCAGACCAAGAAAAACTTTCAAGTACTCAGACAGCCACAGCAAAGATTGGACCAAGATACCAAGACACTGCTGTCCTCTTTTGAAGGAAGAGATGGGTAGGCACCAATGCAAGAATTCCTCCAATATCCTAAAAAGCAACATGGTAACACCAGAATCCAGCAACCAACAGGAATTCTTGATCATCCTAACACAGAAGAAGTAGGAGAAAATGATTTTAAACATAACTTTATGAAAATGATGGAGACTTTAAAGAGGAAGTGAAAAACTCCTTTTAAGGAATGGAAAAGAAGACAAATAAAAAGTTCAAAGAAATTAATACATCCCTCAAAGATACCCAAGAAACCCAAGAAAAAGCAGTCAAAAAGGTGAAAGAAACAGTTCAAATCTTGAAGACCGAAATGGAGGTAATAAAGAAAACAAAAACCGAGGGAAGGCTAGATATGGAAAATCTGGGTAAACAAACAGAAACTACAAAGACAAGTATAGCCAACGGAATACAAGAGATAGAAGAAAGAATCTCAGATGCTGAAGATACTATAGAGGAAATAGACTCATTGATCAAAGAAAACATCAAATCCAACAAATTCTTTTTTTTTTTTTTTTGGTTTTTCGAGACAGGGTTTCTCTGTAGCTTTGGAGCCTGTCCTGGAACTCCCTTTGTAGACCAGGCTGGCCTCAAACTCACAGAGATTGGCCTGCCTCTACCTCCCGAGTGCTGAGATTAAAGGCGTGTGCCACCACCGCCCGGCTCCAAATCCAACAAATTATTAACACAAAACATTCAGGAAATCTGGGAGAGCATGAAAAGATCAAACTGAAGAAAAATAGGGGTAGAAGAAGGAGAAGAACTCCTGCTCAAAGGCACAGAAAATATATTCAACAAAATTATAGAAAACTTTCACAACCTAAAGAAGGATATCCCTCTGAAGGTACAAGAAGCTTAGAGAATACCAAAGAGACTGGATCAAAAAAATCCCCTCACCATGTAATAATTAAAAACAAAACATACAGAATAAAGAAAGAGTATTAAAAGCTTCAAAGGAAAAAGGTCAACTACATATAAAGGTTAACTTATCACAATTACACCTGACTTCTCAATGGAAACCATGAAAGTCAGAATGTCTTGGATATATGTGCTGCAGACCCTAAGAGACCATGAATGCAAGCCCAGACTACTATACCCAGCAAAGCTTTCAATAACCATCAATGGAGAAAACAAGATATTCCATGACAAAAACAGATTTAAACAATACATATCTATAAGCCCAGCCTTACAGCCTTACAGAAAATACTAGAAGGAAAACCTGAACCCAAGGAAGGTAACAATACCTAGAATAACACAGACATCTGATAACCCTTCACCAACACAACCCAAAGAAGGGAAACACACAAACACTACCACCAGAAAATAGCAAAAATTAACAACCACTGGTCATAAATTTGCTTAATATCAATGGACTGAATTCACCTATAAAATGGCACAGGTTAAGAGAATGGATAAAAAACAGGATCCATCATTTGCTGTCTACAAGAAACATACCTCAACCTCAAAGACAAAGACTACCTCAGAGTAAAGGATTTGGACAAGGTTTTCCAATCAAATGAACCTAAGAAACAAGCAGGTGTGGCTATCCTAATGTCTAACAAAATTGATTTCAATCTAAGATCATTCAGAAGAGATTGAGTACACTCCTTACCCATAATAAGAACAATTCATCAAGATGAAGTCTCAATCTTGAATATCTATGCCCCCAATATAAGAGCACCCATACATGTAAAAGAAACATTACTAAAACTTAAATTGCACATCAAACTTCACACACTAATAGTAGAAGGTTTCAACATTCCTCTTTCACCAATGGACAGGTAAAACAGACAGAAACTTAACAGAGAAATAAGAGAACTAACAGATGTAATGAATCAAATGGACTTAAAAGACATCTATATCCCAATCATCCCGTTGCCCCAAGTTCTCCCCATCCTACCCTTCTCACTTTTCTCTCCCCATCTCCCCTTACCCTCCTCCCACCCCACCCTTAAGATCCCGAATTTTTGCCTGGCAATCTTGTCTAATTCCCCTACCCAGGAGGATAGCTATATGTTTTTCTTTGGGTTCTCCTTCTTATTTAGCTTCTTTAGGATATCAAATTATAGAGTCACTGATGTTTATTTATGGCTAGAAATCAATTATTAGTGAGTACGTCCCATGTTCATCTTTTTGGGTCTGAGTTACCTCACTCAGGATAGTATTTTCTATTTCCATCCATTTGCATGCAAAATTTGAGAAGTCATTGTTTTTTACCGCTGAGTAGTACTCTAATGTGTATATATTGGGATAAAGGAAGGTTGGATAGGGGAGCAGGGAAGCACATATCTTAATTAAGGGAGCCATCTTAGGGTTGGGAAGAGACTTGGACCTAGAGGAGCTCAAGGCGAGGTCCCCAGTTAGTTCCTGGGGCAGCTGAGGATAGGGAACCTGAAATGACCCTATCCTAGAGCCGTACTGATGAATATTTTGCATATCACCATAGAACCTTCATCTGGTGATGGATGGAGATAGAGACAGAGACCCACACTGGAGCACTGGACTGAGCTCCCAAAGTCCCAATGAGGAACAGAAGGAGGGAGAACATGAGCAAGGAAGTCAGGACCAAGAGGGGTGCACCCACCCACGGAGACAGTGGGGCTGATCTATTCGGAGCTCACCAAGGCCAGCTGGACTGTGACTGAATAAGCAGGGGATAAAACTGGACTCTCTGAATATGGCAGACAATGAGGGCTGCTGAGAAGCCAAGGACAATGGCACTGGGTTTTGATCCTACTTCATGTTCTGGCTTTGTGGGAGCCTATCCAGTTTGGATGTTCACCTTCCTAGACCAGGATGGAGTGGGGAGGTCTTTGGACTTTCCACAGGGCAGGGAACCCTGACTGCTCTTTGGACTTGAGAGGGAGGGGGAGAGGAGTGGAGGGAGGGGGAGAGGAGTGGGGGGACGGGGAGAGTGGGGGGGGAGTGGGAGGCTGGGAGGAGGCAGAAATTTTTTTTTTCTCAATAAAAAAAATACATCTATAGAACATTCCACCCAAACAGAAAAGAATATACCATCTTATCAGCACCTTATGGAATCTTCACTAAAGTTGATCACATACTCAGTAGCAAAGCAAAAATCCACAGATACAAAAAAATTGGAGTAACCACCTGTGTCTTATCAGATCACCATGGAGTAATGTTAGAATTCAACAGCAATACTACCCCTGGAAAACCTACAAACTCATGGAAACTGAACAGTCAACTACTGAACCACCCCTGGGTCAATGAAGAAATAAAGAAAGAAATTAAAGTCTTCCTTGAATTCAGCGAAAATGAAGGCACATCATACCCAAACCTATGGGACATTATGAAAGCAGTAGTAAGAGAAAAGTTCATAGCACTAAGTTCCCACATAAAGACAACGGAGAAAGCTCACCTTACCAACCATAGCACACCTGAAAGCTCTAGAAAAAAAAGAAGCAGAATTGCCTAGGAGGAGTAATGCTGGAAATAGTCATACTGAGGGCTGAAATCAACAAAATAGAAACAGAAAAAAACAATACAAGAATCAATGAAACAAAAAGCTGATTATTTGGAAAAATCAATAAGACTGACAAACCCTTATTCAAACTTATCAAAAGTCAGAGAGAGAACACCCAAATTAACAACATCAGAAATGAAAAGGGGGACATAACATCAGACACTGAGGAAATTCAGGGGCACTTTAGGTCTTACAAAAAAGTCTATACCCCACAAATAGAAAAATATAAAAGAAATGGACAAGCTTTAGATAGATAACATATACCAAAATTAAATCAAGTCCTGGTGAGCAATTTAAACAGACCTATAAGTCACAAGGAAATAGAAGCTGTATCAAAAACCTCTCAACCAAAAAAAAAAAAAACAAAAAAGCCCAGGGCTGGATGGTTTTAGTGGAAAATTCTACCAGAAATTCCAAGAAGAGCTAATACCTATTCTCCTCAATATGTTTCACATAATAAAAACAGAAGGGTCATTGTGCGGCTCTTTTTATGAAGCTACAGTTACCCTTATGCCAAAAACTGCACAAAGACTCAACCAAGAAAGAGAATTACAGGCCAATCTCACTCATGAACATCAAAGCAAAAATCCTCAATAAAATACTGGCAAAACAAATCCAAGAACACATCAAAAAAAGCATCAATCACGATCAAGTAGGCTTCATCTAAGAGATGCAGGGCATGTTCAACATACAAAAATCTATCAATGTAGTCCATCATATGAATAAACTGAAAGAAAAAAAACATATGATCATTTCATTAGATGCTGAAAAAGCATTTGACAAAATTCAACACCCTTCATGATAAAGGTTTTGGAGAGATTAGAGATACAAGTAACATATATAAATATAATAAAAGCAATATACAGTAAGCCAACAGCTAACATCAAATTAAATGGAGAGAGACTCAAAGCAATTCCACTAAAATCAGGAAAGAGACACAGCTGTCCACTCTCTACATATCTCTTCAACACACTGCTTGAAGTTCTAGCAATAGTAATAAGATAACATAAGGAGATCAGGGGATTCGAATTGGAAAGGAACATGACAAACTTATATTATTTGCAGATGATACGATAGAATACACAAGTGACCCTAAAAACTCTACCAGAGAACTCCTACAGCTGATAAATACCTTCAGTGATGTGACAGGATACAAGATCAACTTAAAAAAATCAGTAGCCCTCCTATACACAATGAACAAAGAAGCAGAGAAGGAAATAAGAGAAGCATCACTTTTCACGATAGCCACACAGCATAAAGTATCTTGGGGTAACACTAACCAAGGAAGTTAAAGACCTATTTGACAAGAACTTTAATTCTTTGAGGAACAAAATTGAAGAGGATATGAGAAAATTGAAAGGTCTTGCATGCTCTTGGATAGGAAAAATCAATATAATAAAAATGGCAACATACCAAAAGCAATCTATAGATTCAATACAATCCCCATCAAAACCCCAACACAATTCTTCATAGACCTTGAGAAAACAATAATCAACTTCATATGGAAAAACAAAAATCCCAAGATAGCCAAAACAATCCTGTACATTAAAGGAACTTCCAGAGGGATCACCATCCTGATATCGAGCTCTTTTACAGAGCTGTAGTAACGAAAGCAGCTGGGTATTGTCATATAAACAGAGATGTTGACCAATGGAATCAAATTGAAGACCCAGCCGGATATTAATCCACAAACCTATGAACATCTCATTTTTGAAAAAGAAGCTAAAATTATACAATGGATGTAAGAAAGCATCTTCAACAAATTGGGTTGGCATAACTGGATGTCAGCCTGTAGAAGAATGAAAATAGATCCATATCTATTACCATGCACAAAATTCAAGTCAAATGGATTAAAGACCTCAATATGAATCTGACCACACTGAACTTGATAAAGGAGAAAGTGGGAAGTAGCCTTCAATTCATGGGCATAAGAGAACATCTCCTAAGTATATCCCCAGTAGCACAGACAATAAGAGCAACAATGAATAAATGGGACCTCCTGAAACTGAGAAGCTTCTATAAAGGAAAGGACACAGTCAATAAACAAAAAGGCAACCTACTGAATGGGAAAAGATATTCACCAAACCCACGTGAGACAAAGGACTGATCTCCAAAACACATAAAATCTCAAGAAATTAGACATGAAAATTATAAATAACCTAACTAAAAATGGGGTACAGATCTAAACAGAATTCTCAACAGAAGAATTTTAAATGGTCAAAAGATACTTAAGGACATGTTCACCTTCTTTAGCTATCAGGAAAATGCAAATCAAAACAAATTTGAGATACCATCTTACACGTGTCAGAATGGTTAAAATCAAAACACTAATGGTAGCTTCTACTGGAAAAGATCTGGAGTAAAGGAAACAATCATCCATTGCTGGTGGGATGCAAACTTGTGCAAGCACTTTGGAAATCAGTGTTGAGGTTTCTCAGAAAATTGGGAGTCAACCTACCTCAGAATCCAGTAATACCAGTCTTGGGAATATCTCTAAAACATGCTCAATCATACTACAAAAGCATTTCAACCATGTTCATAGCAGCATTATTTGCAATAGCCAGAACCTGAAACAACCTAGATGCCCCTCAACAAAAGAAAGGATAAAGAAAGTGCAGCACATCTACACATTAGAGTACTACTCAGCAGTAAAAAACAATGACATCTTGAATTTTGCATGCAAATGGATGGAATTAGAAAACACTGTCCTGAGTCAGATAACCCAGACCCAAAAATGAATGAATATGGTATATACTCACTCATTAGTGGATACTAGCCATAAACAATGGACATTGAGCCTATATTTCATGATTTTAGAGAAGCTAAGTAATAAGGTGAATCAAAAGAAAAACATATATAGATGCACCTTGAAATTGGAAGCAGACAAGATTGCCATGCAAAATATGGGAGCATAAGGTCAGGGGTTAGAAGGAAAAGAGGAGGGGAGAATGGGAACATTGGGGAGAGCTTGAGGGAATGGCATAGTTGAGATGGAGGAAAGACAGATAAGAGAGCAATGAAAGAGATATCTTCATTGATTGATGGAGCCATTTTGGGATTAGCAAGAAACCCGACTCTAGATAAATTTCCAGGAATCCACAAGGATAACTCCAGCTAAGACCCTAAGCAATAGATTGGGTGCTTAAACTGGCCTTGTCCTGTAGTCAGAGTGATGATTATCTTAAATATCACCATAGAACCGTCGTTCAACAACAGATGGAAACAGAGACTGAGATCCAAAACGGAGCACTGGACTGAGCTCCCAAAGTCCAGTTGAAGAGTACAAGGAGAGAGTATGAGCAAGGAAGTCAGGACCATGAAGGGTTCACCCACTGAGACAATGTGCTGAGCTAATGGGAGCTAACCTACTTCACCTGGACTGGGAATGAACGAGCATGGGATCAAAGTAGTCCCTCTGAATGTGGTTGACAGTTGGGGCAGACTGAGGAGCCAAAGAAAATGGCACTGGCATTCGTTTCTATTGCATGTACTGGCTTTTTGGGATCCTAATCTCTTTGGTTGTATACCTTGCTCAACCTGGATGTAGTGGGGAGGGCCTTGGATTTTTCACAGGGCAGGGTTCCTTGTCCTCTCTTAAGATTGGGGGTGGGGTGGGGTGGAAGGAGGGTGTTAAGGGAGTGGGAGGGAAGTGGGAGGAGGGGAAGGAGTGGGGATTTGGACTAATTTTTTAAAGTAATAAAATAATAATAATAATAATAACTCAAAATTTATCCCTTGATAACACATTTTTTAAACATCATAATTTTGGAGTAAGCTATCACATGTCTTCTTTGTCAGTATAAGAAAGTTTTAAAAAATGAAACAGTAAAGGAAGAGATGCAGGAATTGCACAGTTCTGGTCATCATTGCTGTCTTTTTTTATTTTTTTTTCTGATTTTTTAAATTTATTTTTAATTTATTTATTTATTAAGGATTTCTGCCTCCTCCCCGCAACCGCCTCCCATTTCCCTCCCCCTCCCCCGATCAAGTCCCCCTCCCTCATCTGCTCGAAGAGCAATCAGGGTTCCCTGACCTGTGGGAAGCCCAAGGACCGCCCACCTGTCTTTTGGATGTAAAATGTACCTCACATACTCATATGATTGAAAGCTTGATCTCCAGCTGGTGGTGGTATTGGGAATGTTTTGGAAAAAGTGGAAAGCAATAGGGAAGCAAATAATACATAATAAAAATCAAATTACACTAGAAAATGTATAGTTTGTTTTTTATTATGTATTATTTGCTTCCCTATTAGGAAAATAAATGGTTTATTTATAAATTAATATTTATTACTTTATAAAATATTACCATTTACAAAAGAGATTTTTAAAAATTCAGTGTTCAAGGCAATTATGTTTAAATTTTATAAAAATACAGTCAAATACCAATTCAGTTTAATTTCTTGTATACCCACAAAGAAAGCCTTCTAAAGAGTCTTAGTAAAGCTATTTTCTCTACTTGTCTCAGAATAAAAACTTGAGTTAAGGAAGAACATTTAGTCTCCTGATGCTGAAACTCTAAAGCTTTAGAAAATGTCTTTGTTAGTCAGTACTGTATATTCTAATCAAGTATAAAGAAGAAAGTTAACACTATCAAAGGACCCATAAAAAGAGTTTATGATGTTTCAGAATCAGACAACATAAAACAGGACATATTCAAATTAGAAACACTATTATAAAGTGTGATTCTATAAGGAATCTCCATAACACTCTTAATAATGTGATTAAGGAGACAAAGTAATAGCAATATACACAAGTACTAATTAGAACATCGAAACTATTACGCCTCATGTGGGAGACAAGTCATAAAATTCAAAGAATATTTGTAAGAAGCTCTATCAGACTAGCTTTTAAGTTTTTCAGTGCCTGGGGCTGATTTAGTGAACTTGTGGTATGAGTTGGAAATGTTTAAGAGAGTTCAATTGCCCTAATAATTTACATTAAGCATCAGATCTTATTATGATGTAAAAAATAATTTAAAGGAAAATGCTTTTTTTCTCTAGGCTCAATGGTATAATTTATGTTCTAGATTGAAAAACAAACCAAACCTTGCAATATTCACTATAATGATGCTCCAATATTGTAAATATATGTCTACATTTATTGTACTAGCATGACTTCACTGTTACAAGAGATGGTAATGGATAGATTTATTCTATAATTAAAACAATAGTATCAACATACATTCTGTGAAAATATTAAATAAAATTTAAATATTGCATTTATAAAGTAACTCATACAAGGAAATAAATATCTGTAGCTAAAATTGCAATGAATATTTTTATATTTGCAGATGATCATAATGAATGATCTACTTCATATACAGAAAATAAAGTCAGCCAAATCAATTTTGTAAATACTGCTTATTCAATAGGAAAAACATATTTGGCAAAATAAAAATTTATTTTAAGATTGCTTCTATTCTTTAAATATTAAAATTTTACATGGTAAAAGTTTGAAATACAAGGGTGTAAAAATACTGTATCTGTCTCAAAAACCAAAATAAAAGTAAAAATAAATGAAATAGAGGTTAAAATAAAGCCACACAAAGATGGAAAATACACAGAGAATCTTGACATTGTATGTTATTATTCTCTCTTTGAATTGTTTGAATGCTGAGAAAAGAGCAACAGCTGCTAAAAGATATTTGTTTATAAATGCTGCTGAACTAATCCAACATAGATATTTTGAAAATGCCTTGACTTTGAAATTTGTATCTAAGGACATGATGCTTTGGAAAGGAGTTTCTTATTTTGTTTTCACAGAGGGTGAGAGTCTGTGGATTGCCTCTATCCCAATATGGTATGATGGACCACGCCCTCCTTAAGGGTTGCTGTGAACACCTTCAAAAAATTACTTCACTCGACTGCTGACTGAGATGAATCTAGCACACAGATTATACCATGAAAGACCTAAATAACAGCGCCCCCATTCAGCAGGAAGCAGTTTGGAGAGAAATAACTGTGCCCATATTCCCAAAAATTGTTTATAAATGTTCTTTTACATTTAAAGGGGGATATGATAGAGATATGAGTAATTTGCATTGTATGGATTTTGCTTTAGTGATTTAAATTTAAGGTCAATTTTGTTATATGTATATATATTTCTGATATTAATTAAGGTATTGTGATTGTATAGTTTAAAAATGTAATATATATAGGTTGTTAATGGATAATCAAGCTTGTAGTCATGTTAGTTAGATTTTCCAGATGTGCATAGATATATTTCAGATAGGTATTCTTCAAATCTTTCAAAGAATACAGAATATAGCATTTTAAAATGTTTTAATAACTTAGGACTTTTCATGACAAATGAGACACTCTGCACCTGGCAGCACCAATCTACTTCAAGAAGAAGATGGGCATTGAAGAGGATCCTTATGGAGTTTGATAGCCATTTGGGCAAGAAACTGCTCTTGCCTGGACTATTACATAAACTGGACACAGAGAACCCTCAGAGAGAGGACTGCTGAACTTGCCTAAAGGTGAGATGATCTTTCAGGGTTCCTGATTCATGAAGGAGTCTGCAAGACATTCTTCAGGACAAGGAGATCATGACTGCCTTTAAAATTTCCTGCTTCATGGAAATGTCTGCTGGAAACTATGGACCTGTAGGCCGAAGATGGATGCCCCAACAGTACAGAGGAACTTTGGGTGACTATCCAGGCAGCGAGATGTCTCTGTCATTTCTAGAGTTTGAATGTTGCTTTTTTTTCTTGTTTGCTTAGGTAATATTGTATCTTTCTGGAGTCTTTGATGGAGTTAAGAATAGTTAGTTATAGTTACAGTTTCCCTTGGTTATGATAAAGATAAAATAGATGTAAATATTGTAATTTTTACTTGATAACTGTTTTTGTTATATGTAATTTTGCTATGTTAAAGTTAAAGCCTTCCTTCCTTTTTGTTTAAACAATAAAAGGGGAAATGATGGAGAAAGGTCATTGGTTAATTAAATAAAGAAACTGCTTGCCCTGATAGGTTAGAACATAGGTGGGTGGAATAAACAGAACAGAATGCTGGGAAGAAGAGAAAGTGAGCTCAGAGATGCCATGCTCCCCTCTCGGGGCAGATTCGACAGCTCTGCTCTCTGGAGGAGAGGCCATGCTCCGCTCTCCCGGACGCACACGATGAAGCTCCGACCCAGGATGGACGTAGGCTAGAATCTTCCCCATAAGTGCACCTTGGGGTGCTACACAGAATATTAGAAATGGGCTAAATTAATATATGAGAATTAGCCTAGAAGAGGCTAGATATATGGGCCAAGCAGTGTTTAAAAGAATACAGTGTCCATGTAATTATTTCGGGGCATAAGCTAGCAGGCCGCCGGGGTGCTGGGGACGCAGCCCCAGAGCTCCTACAACAACAACCAGGGAGCTTGTGTTAAGATTATTTCTCTTAGTAATATGAGGATCTACACATACAGATTTTTCAACAGCATGACAGCTTATGCATGAGTTGAACAAAGACAACTTTAATAGATATACTAAAATGGATGTGGGGAGAGTATGGAACCTTAACCCTAAACAAGAATGAAAGGTGATTAAGGAATACTGAAAAGTAGACAAATAGCCTTCCCTAGGAAAGAACACACAAAGTGATTATTCAATACCAAAAAGTCAGCTCCAAAAGATATACAAATAACACTATACAAACTGAGTCAGATATATTTAGGAACACATATGTATCTCCATATATGACAAATAAAAAAAGAAGAGGATATAAATATTAAAGAGAGAAATTAGTGGTATGGGATGGTTTAGAAGGAGAAAAGGGAAGTGTTTTGATCATACTATAATCTCAAAAATAAAAAGATTGCTAAAGTGTATGCAGAAGGCAGTCAATGGTATTGTGGCTTGTGTGACACTGATGGCAATAATAATATAATATAATTGGCAATAATAGTATAAATGGAGATAAAATAATCTGGAAGGTGGGTGCCAATTCAAATAAAATAGTATAACAATGTTGTTCCTTTCACATAAAAGACAACAGATTATTTGTAGATTTTTGGGAGAATGTTATGTTGTGGCTTGTGGCAACCTCTTGGAGCTCCATGTAGGCTGTGTAGGCAAAACTTGGCAGGAGCATGTCAAGACAAACCGTTTTCCTAGAAGCAATCTGCTTCATTTTTCATCTATTTCTAAGAGAATCACTCTCTTCTGTAGGACAGCACCATCCACATTTCTATCCTAGAGAGACATAGAACTTGAATATGACACCAATTTTAGTCTACATAGCTATTTAGTAACAGCCCACCTCACTACTGACAACATTCACATGGTTCCTCTGGATTAAATATCTATTAATGCAGAGGGTTAATTTAGGCTTCTGTAATAAGCAATAAACCAATACAAATATCTGACCATATTTTCTTCCTAAAATCTGAATATATGAATGTTGCGGGAGGTCCTCCCACTCCTCCAGCCAATAGCCGCTGAGATTCCAGCCCATTGGGGCGTGGTCTCTCTCCCTTTAAAAAAGCAGCCACTTCCCTCTCCTCGCTCTCTTGCTCTCTTCACTTCCTGCTCCGCTGGCAAATAGACTCCTGGTTGCGTAGAGGGCTGTTGCCTGGGACAGTGATCTGTAAGTTTTTTCCCCTTTAAATAAATATCACCCTATTAATCATAATCCCAAATTGGTGTGGCATTGTTTGTGACTTACGCCTTCATATGAAATTGTAGGCAGAGACTGCTTATTCGTTTCCTGGCTGTGCAGACCTAAAAATTACACAGAAACTATAATGATTACAATACTGTTTGGCCTATTAACTGAGACTTCTTATTAACTAACTCTTACATCTTAAATTAACACATTTCTACTAGACTGTGTATTACCACGAGGCTGTGGCCTACTGGTAAGGTTTTAGTGGGTATCTTTTTCTTTTGGCAGCTACATGGCATCTCCCTGACTCTGCTGATTCTGATTCTCTCTCTCTTTCTCTCTCTCTCCTCCAGAATGGCTGTATTCTGACCTGCTATAGGACCCAAAGCAGCTTTTTTTTTTTAACCAATGGCAATAAAACATTCATAGCATTCAGAGGGTGTTCTCACATCATGTCAGCACACCATGTAACTGCGCTTAGTCAGGGCTTATTTCTACAACTGAATTACTCATCTTACTTTAGCGGAGATGTCTAACAAGATTAAATTTTAAGTATTCTGAATAGTAGGAAACACATAGTGGAAATAAATGAGATGTTATACATTTATAAAAGTACTTGAAAAGAAAGAATATTAGTCACCTAGGCTAGGAACAGGAAGATGCAATTAAGAGCATTTTAGACAGAAATGAGGAATAAACTATGAATGTTTATAGCACTAAGTGCCCACATAAAGAAAATGGAGTCACATAAATGACTTAACAGCACACCTGAAAGCTCTAGAACATAAAGAAGTAGACTCACCCAGGAGGAGTAGAAGAAAAGAAATAATCAAATTGAGGGCTAATATCAACAAAATAGAAACAAAGAAAAGAATACAAAGAATCAGTGAAAAAAGATCAATTCTTTGATAAAATCAGCAAGCTAGACAAACCTTTATCCAAACTAACCGAAAGGCAGAGAAAGAACACCAAAATTAACAAAATCAGAAATGAAAAAGCGGACAAAAGATACTGAAGAAATTCAGAGAAGCATTAGATCATACTACAAAAACCTGTACTCCACAAAATTGGAAAGCATAAAAGAAATGAACAATTTTCTAGATAAATACCATATATCATTATCAAATCAAGACCAAGTGAGCAATTTAAATAGACCTATAAACTGCAAGAAAAAAAGCTCAGGACTGGATGGTTTTAGTGCAGAATTCTACCAGAACTTCCAAGAACTAATACCTATATTCCTCAAAGTGTTTCCCATAATAGAAACAGAAGGAACATTGCCAAACTCTTTTTATGAGGTTGCAGTTACCCTGATACCAAAACTACCTGAAGACTCTACCAAGAAAGAAAATTATAGTCAAGTCTCACTCATGAACATGATTGCAAGAATACTCAATAAAATATTAGAAAACCGAATCCAAGAACACATCAAAAAAATTATCCACCATGATCAAGTCAGCTTCATGCCAGAGATGCAGGGCTAGTTCAACATACAAAAATCTATCAATGTAATCTATCATTTAAATAAACTGAAAGAAAAAAAAAACATATGATCACTTCATTAGATGCTGAAAAATCATTTGACACAATCCAACACTGCTTCATGATAAATGTCTTGGAAAGGTAAGCAATACAAGGAACATACCTGTATATAGTAAAAGGCAATATATAACAAGCTAACAGCCACCATCTAATTAAATGGAGAGAAACTCGAAGTGATTCCACTTAAATCAAAAACAAGACAAAGCTGTTCACTATCTGAATATCTCATCAACATTGTTCTTGAAGTTCTGGCTATAGCAATAAGGCAAGCAAAGAAGATCAAGGGTATTCAAGTTGGAAAGAAAAGAGTCATACTTTCATTATTTGCAGATGATAAGATAGTATATATAAGAAAACCCGAAATCTCTACCAGAGAACTCTTACAGCTGATAAATACCTTCAATGATGTGGCAGAATACAAGGTCAATTCAAAAAATCAGTTGCCCTCCTATATACAAATGATAAAGAAGCTGAGAAGGAGATAAGAGAAACATCACCTTTCACAATAGGCACAAATAACGTAAGATATCTTGTAGTAGCACTAACCAAGGAAGTTAAAGACCTGTTCGAAAAAAGAACGTTAAGTCTTTGAAGAAAGAAATTGAAGAAGATACCAGAAAATTGAAAGCTCTCCCAGCTCTTGGATAGGTAGGATAAACATAATAAAAATGGCAACCCTACCAAAAGCAATCTATAGATTCATTGCAATCCCCATCAAAAACCCAACACAATTCTTCACAGGCCTTGCAAAAACAATACTCAACTTATGAAAAAGCAAAAACCCCAGGATAGCCAAAATAATCCTGTACATTAAAGGAACTTCCAAAGGGATCACCATCCCTGATATCACGCTCTGTTACAGAGCTACAGTAATAAAAACAGCTTGGTACTGGCATAAAAACAGAGATCTGGATATTAATCCACACACCTTTGAACACCTTATTTTTGACAAAAAACTAAAATTATACAATGTACAAAAGAAACTATCTTCAACAAATGTTGCTGGCATAACTGGATGTCAATCTGTAGAGAAATGAAAACAGGCCCAAAAATATCCCCATGCACAAAACTCAAGTCCAAATGGATTAAATATCTCAGTATAAATCTGACCACACTGATCCTGATAGAAAAAAAAGTGGGAAGTAGCCTTCAATGTATGGGCATAGCCAGGCGGTGGTGGCGCACGCCTTTAATCCCAGCACTTGGGAGGCAGAGGCAGGCGGATCTCTGTGAGTTCGAGACCAGCCTGGTCTACAAGAGCTAGTTCCAGGACAGGCTCCAAAACCACAGAGAAACCCTGTCTCGAAAAACAAAACAAAACAAAAAAACAAACAAAACAACAACAACAACAAAAAAAAATGTATGGGCATAGGAGACCACTTCCTAAATATAACTCCAGAAGCACAGACACTGAGAGACAGTGTAAATAAATGAGACCTCCTGAAACTGAGAACTATCTGTAAAGCAAAGGGCACAGTCAATATGATAAAAAGGCAGCCTACTGAATGGGAAAAGACCTTCACTAACCCCAGACAACTAACATCAGATAAGGGACTGATCTCCAAAATATATGAAGAACTCAAGAAATGAGACATCAAAATTCCATATAACCCAACTTAAAAATGGGTTACAGAACTACACAGAGAATTCTCAACAGGCGAATTTCAAATGGCCAAAAGATACTTAAGGAAATGTTCAGCATTCTTAGCCATCAGGAAAATGCAAATCAAAAAAACTCCGAGAAGACATAGAATTGGCTATAAAATGCTAGATTATTAGCATGGCACAGACAAAGTCGTCATGACTTAACTTCTGTGACTATAGGTTTGATTTTTATTCAGAGTACAATATACAAATATCCTAGATATTTTTTCATACAAAGTGTGTTTTAGTAGATTTTTCCTCCTCCATAATGTCTCCCACCTTCCCACGTCCCTCGCTCTCTTGTGTCCTTATCTCTAGTGTCTTCTGCTTTCATGTTATATGTCTCATTCTTCTCTCACTGTGCACCCCTTCTTCTTGTGAACCTTTTTACCAAATCTGTCTGCTTCCTAGGATTTTAGCCCTTATCCAAATTTAGACCATTTAATATTCATGTATGACTACCTTTCAGACTAGGATTCACATAGAAGAACAAGAATGTAGCTTGTATGTGTGTCTGTGTATGTGTGTGTATTCTAATTTGGTTGGATGAAGTGCTAAGATCTACCAACCAGTTGATTTAATATCCGTTTCAGTCCTGAAATTGCATATCCACTCAATAAACAATTTTGAGAATTGAAATACAAGTCTTTCTGCACATCTGTATTATAATTTTTGTTGGGAAATCACCTAAAAGTGAAATAATTATTTCATATATAGATGGATGCTTCAGTTTTTAAAGAAAGAAACAACTGGTAAACTGTTTTCAAAAGCATTTTACAATTTTGTTTTGGAAAGCAGTGTGTGAGGGTTTTATCTTTGTATCCTTACTAAGCATTGATGTACTCAACTTTTTTTTAATGTCTGACAAAATTGCATATAATTAAGTATAACATGCTATTTTAAAATGTATATGCATCATGCTAATTAACATTTTCATCATTTTAGACACTTTTCATTTGTGACTGAATCCAGGACCTTTTAAGCTGCTAGGCAAAGGCTCTCTCCTCCTGAGTTATGACTTTCTTGTGTAATTATTATATTTAAAATTATTTCATTTTTGACAAGATTTCAGTGATTCTATTTTATATTAATGAGAAAAGAGCAGATAAAAAAAGAGAGAGTTGCAAATTCTTTGTTGTTCCACTGAATCCAGCAACGTAGCATTGGCACTTTGCAAACTTTATCTTGACAGTTTCTCGCTATTTAGGGAGGGAGACAAATTTCTCTAATTATACCTCTTGTCTTTTACAGTACTTCCCCTAAGTCTTACCTTCTGCCTGCTACAAGATTTGCATTCCCTGTTTGTCTCCAGGTATATTATATGAATACCAAGTGTCTGCAGCTATGTATAATCAAATTCCATTTTTCATGTGCAAAGTTCATCAAAGGCATTTCCCTCTTCACTTGAGTAATATACAAAGCATTTCCCCCTCCATCCTGGGAAACATGATGGAGATACACACGTTAGAAGCAATAATGAATTTGATGAGAAATAATAAAGTGGTAACAATGATGAGTTTGTTTTTGCCATCTGTTACAGACATGCCTGAGTTCATTTTCTGTTTTTCTAGTTAATTTATAGTGTTATTTTTCTTCTTAATTGCTAAAACTTACTTGAAAAATTAAATGATAGAGATCTATGCTAGCAGAATGTATTTATTATTTAGATTATTTAATCAGATTAAGATAAATATAAGCAAGACTCTCATAAAGTCTTCCATCAGAGTTAAAATTCATGAGTACAGTTTTCCCAATTCAAATTTAGAGATTCATTCCGAATAGGATGATTGGGCACCAGGTAGCAGATCCTTATTTTTGCTGAGCACTCTTCTGCACATTGGGGCTTAGTAGTGGTGCAATAAAGGGTTCATAACAATTACAAGAATGGACAGAAAAAGTTCACAATTGTTAAATCATGTATCTACTATCTCCTGATATGTTCTTTTTACTATTTTTGGTTTCTTTGGGAACTTCTAATTTATAGAAAATGAATTCTGTGAGCGTTGAAATTATTCCATGCAGAGACTGATCTGTAAATTCCTAATAAAAACAGAATAGACATAGACCTAAGCTTGATCAGATAGGCACTTCACACTACCATGAAGGGGACTAGGTTCTTTCACACATGGCTGCATCTTCACTGCCCTTACCACCCCTTCCTCAGAATCACCGGGGATACCAGTCATTCAAGACTGCTTTCACCAGCCTTTCTCTTGACTCTGTGTTCTTAAATTCTTTCCCACAAATTATACTTGTTTATTTTTTCTAAATTACTAGCCTCATTTCTTAAAATTAGAGGACTAGTTTTTCATAAAATTTTCATATTAAACTAGTGAAGAATAAAAATATATAGAGAAAAATTAAATATTTCAGATACTTTAATATTTTCCCTTAATATTTTATAATGTTATTCAATTTACTTACTTATTTTAGAGCCAACCACTGTTTCCCCTCCTGTTTATTCTTTTGTTTCCTCCCCCTATCTCTTCTCCCTAACATCCCACCTCAATCCATTCTTCCTCTCTTTCTGTTTGGAAAGGGACAAGCCTCCCAAGGGCATCAATAAATCATGACATATCAAGTTGCAGTAAGAGTTAGCACCTTCTCTTGCATTTAGGTTGGGTAAGTCCTTTATGAGGAATGGGTTCCCAAGAGTCAAGCAAAGCATTAGTGGGACAGCCCCTGCTCACATTGTTAAGAGTCCCATAAGTAGACCAAGATACACAACTGTCATATATCTGTATAGGGCTCCCTGGTTGTTGATTGCTTGACAAATATTTTCTTTATCTCTATATTCTCAATAAATTTCTACTAAGATATCTTTTTGTACACCAGGATAGATCTAGATGCTTCAAGCTTACATTCTATAAAATGGAGACAATTAATAGAATCTAAATAGCTTGTCTTGAACAGAGTATACTGCTTTAGAAGAAAATAGCTGTCTTCTAGAGATGGGGGAAAAAATCTCGAAAGTGATGAGATAAAAAGAATGTTTCTCCAACAAGTGTAAGCAAGATATCTATGAGTTTTCTTTGCCTTTTTTTGTGTTTATTGCTGAAGTAATTTCTAACTTTGATCTTACCTGGTAGATGTAAGTGCACAAATATCACAACTTTAGGATTTAGATCTCGGTTCCAGAGGACAGAATTTGAAAAGCACAGACCTTCTAAAAACATGTAGAGAAAATCCTGTACACTGAGGCCTGTGTAGAAAGGGATTGAAGGCAAAATTAAATGTGAGAACAAACTGTCCAAATCCCATAGTGATTCATCACGATGCATGTGTCAGCTTCCAGAAAAAGGCTATCAGCCGGCAAGATGACTGAACATGTGAGAACAGGGGCTGAGATACTTGTCACACCTGGATCGCTTTTGTTCCCGCTCTAAAGTCTCTGATTCTTGCAGTATAGCTTAGGTCACAAAGGATGGATTTTATCAATGCTCTCAAAGTACCTACCAGAAGTATCATCCTTTGAATGTATCCCTGAAAATTCACATGGTAAAAACATAACTTTCCATGCAGCAGAATGAAAGGTAGAAAAATTGAAAATAATTGGGTCATCAGGGCATTGTACTCACAAGTACATGATTTAACTCTGCTTAGAGCTTTTAAGAATATGATATTGTTCTTCTGTTCTTCAGTCATGGTTACTCTTATATTTATGTAATCTACTATAAAAGAGAATAGCAAGAAGTTCCTCAACACCAGGGTTTTGTTCTTGAACTTCCTGGCAAAATCAGTAAAATGGTAACAACACAGAAAACCAAAACAATCTAAGGCAATGAGGAGTTGGATACTCAAAGTTTTATGTGAATTATTAAGAAAAATGTGCTCTGATTCTCTACACACCAAAATTCTTCCACTGTAAAATTGTCAATGTTATTGAATTCCTGTAGATTTATACAATTACCCATCACTGAAATCTGATTTTAGATCTTTTCAACATGTTAAAGTTCTCTCCCCATTTGCAAGCAATTACCCCCTGCTAGCTCATCCTAGCCCTAGGTAAATAATATGATTTCATTTTTGAGAATTTTATATTCTCTAGAATTTTTGAGTAAAGTTAATTCATTCATTATATGCTCAGGTATCTTTGATGGAAGTCTATGGTTTAACATTTCATAATAATACAACCATTTCAGTTAGTTATTTTATCAATTTATTGACATTTACAATGCTTTCAGTTTGGTTATTATGAATAATAATGTGATATATATTCATGTACAAGAATTTGTGTGAAAAATGTTTTACTTTCTCTTGACTACATGCATAGGAAAAGAGATCTCAGATTGCTCGTTACCACACACTGTGCTTATCTTATTCAGAAAAACCCATACTCTTTCCCCAAAGTGGCTATTCTTATGTACGTCCCCACATGGCCTATGCATTGTTCCTAGCACCTGATGCCATCAGTTTTCCTGAATATCACCATTCTTATTTGTGTATGATATTATTTCAATGATATCTTCTGTGCTTCCCAAACAACTCATGATTTGTAGTATATTTTGGTATTTTATTAACTTCTCATATAGTTACATATTAAATGCTTATTTCTTTTCCAATAATATTAAAGACTATAAAATCAAGGAAAAATTCTATTTACAACTGCATTCAAAAACAAACATCTGGAAGCAAGCTTCACAAAGAAGATTAAGATATGTCTTGGAGATAACAAAATAAGGCTGAGTAATGGTTATGAACATATGAAGATTTAAAGGACCACATAACAGTCCTGGATTGGAATGTTTTATTTTAAGAAGATGGCAATTATCTTTTAAGTTATATAAATTCAATAAGGTACTTATGCAGATGTCAAGAGCAATTTTGTACAAGTTGACAAGTATATCTTAAGTTAGTATTAAAATTCATAGGAGTAATAGTTAATATAGTTTTTAAAGGAATATGATTAGAAATCTCCCAGCACTGGGTTTTGAGCTCATATATTGTAAGAGATGGGTTCTGGAATAGAGATAGACACATGCTGGATATAACTCATATGTTGTATGCATCATTTACAAAAATTTTACTCACTTTGTATCTTCTTTAATTTTCATTGGAAGGTAAACAGAAGAAGAATAAAACTGAAGGTATTTTTATTGAATAATCTCTCATCCTGACATCTACAAAATACCCATATAATGTCATACTTTTTTCTGAAATTATTACAAATTCTTTGACTTCTATGATCAAGTATTTCAGCTTCCCACTTCTCCTAGTTCTTCTACGAATGGCTCACAAAGCTCCACTGACAATAGTCAACATTATTTTCATTGCCAGGGTTTCAAACTCTTTACATTTCTCCCAAGAAACACGTTTAAAGCTTTAAAACCAAATGGCTAAACTTATTAGAACAATAACCCTTGCTGCTACTAATTTTTGCTCTATTTTCCTTTTTCTTACTGTAAAATAGTCTGACAGAATCAGTGTTAGGGTAGGAAGGATTACTTGACCCACAAGATGTGCGATTAGCAACCAGTTTACTTTAGGAGCTAACCAAAAAATACTAGCCAGAAATGAGAAGAAAAAACAAAAAAAAATGTAAAGGAAATCATATTTCTCAGAGCCCCTTGATTAGGGTTCTTATATAATGCAAGCCTGTAGGAAAATGGGGTTAGAATAATATAATGTGTTAGAATATGTGGGCATGCAAGTTCTGCCTCACTGCATCCAACCTGCCCGAGGGAAAACAGCTTGTTTTATTTAATTTCTCCAAAAGTTAGTTGTATACTAAAGAAAGATGATTAAGTATTAGAGTTCTTATTTTGTTTGTCCAAAAGAAGTGTGATGCTAGTAAATCTAATTAATTCTGGGAAATGTTAGCTTAAATTACATAAGCAAAAAACAAAATTGCCACCATAATGTCACCAAGATTTTGATTTGCATTGCCTTTATTACCTGCGTTCGTATGCCCACATTTTTATAGTTTTCCAGGGAAGGTCAGGATGTAGGATTTCAGGAGAACAGTTTGAAGCCGCTTCCAGGACCATTTCTTTCTTCCGTTCACTCAGCAGGTAAACTAACCGGTGTTTATTAATTCTTCCTCAATCCTGGGCCCTACCTAGGTGCATAGAGCTGATGTGTAGGTTTTTTTTGAAGACTTACGTGTAATGGCAAAACCTTTGGAAAGAGGAAAACTGCATCAAAATATGCACATTTTTCTTAGGAATTTATTTGCCTTTCCAACTGTATACAACCATTGCTATTTTTACTTGCAATCTCAAGCCTGTCTTAAACTTCTTTTTACAGATTTATTCACTAAAGTAAAATGGTCAAATTTCACAAAACTAAGAAAAATCCATAGTAAAATTATCAAAATACTGAGAAGTTAGGTAAGCATTACTGCCATCATTTTTTTTTTCTTTGACATCTCATAAACATCCTTAAAGAAAGACTAATGTGAAATGCTCTGTTAATTACCTCAGTCTGGGCAATCTGCATCTATGGATAGACAAGATATTCCTAAAGACAAGGTTTCCTCATTCTTAATATGGATCAAATTTGATGGATGCTAATATCGCTCTCAAATTCCACGTGAAGGAAGTTGGAGATAGGCAGCAAGAAGAAGGTGTTCTTCCAAAGCCGATGTGACTTGCCACTACGGTGTTCCCAAAGCACCTGTTCTCAAATATGCTAATGGACTCTGATGTGCAGCTAGAATTTTTCAGAATATTAATAATATCAAACTTATTTTTAAAAGATAAAGATTGAACTGATTTTTCTCTTAATTATTGCGTTACATGAGAACTGATAATGCAGAGACAAGAGTAGGATGGACTTCTGATAATCAACTGAAATCTAACCTAGTGGGCGCAACCCACAGTGGCAGTCACTATTCCGTGTTGCTCTACTCAGTGGAGATGGAGGGCTATGGACTCTCTTAAATGCTCTTTCCAAAGCAGAAGATGTATTAAAAATTGACCCCTTGGATACATCTTTTTATATATCCTATGTGTGACCAAAAAATGAACTTTTGCACAAACATTTTTGTCACACATTATAGTGTCCTACATATACACTCCTGAGAGGAGAACCTGAATGACCGTACCAGTTCCAAAATTCAGGAAACACCATTTTTATTTGAAAAATAATACTGAAATCACTGTAGTTATTAAAATGTGGCTAATTGATAGTTGTTTTCTCATAAATCAAAGAATTCACCTGGCTCTTATATCAGGCATGGGAGCAAGGTTTGTTAACAACTAACAAACTGAATATAAATGAAAACCTAAATTCTGGGAAAAGTATCTATTGCTTTGAGGTTCATTGTATCTAGTCCATGGAATATTAATCTACTTAAAATTATGGATTCTTTTGTTATTATGTATTCTTTGGTAAAATCACCATCAAAGTATCTCAGACTGTGTGGTCTTAGTGACATAAAATTTTTCCTCATATTTTAGGTTATCAGAAAAATTTGATCAATGATGAGAAAGATTGAATATTTTATGTGAATGAGTTTATAGACCGAGACTAATACATAGTCATCTTCTTCCAGTGCTTAAACTGTCCCTCCACGCACCTTCATCCTAACTACAGTTTGTACAATGTGTGTTCTGCAGTATGGTCAACCTTACACTTATACCTCAACTCCATGTTATAGATGTTGTTTTCAAACTCACACTCTGAGTACTCAGTAAAAGACTCTTCTATAGCCCAAATGTTTGTTCTCCTTTTCCCATGATAGGCAAACATAATAATAGGTGAAAATTCAAGTCTCAATCTTTGAAAGATGATTACATCAAGAACGAAATTTACCATATATAAGATTTTTGGCTTGTAGAACACAGGAGAGATAACAGTGGCATTCTTTAAGAAATTATTCTGATTTCATATTTGGTAGCACTGACTCAAACTTGCAACACATTCCTCAATTAAAATCTTCCATATTCTCCTGTACACTTACTTAACTGCATGATTTTTATTGGTATAATTTAACCTGCAATCCATATCAGATTAGACAAAGATATAATCCATATCTAAGCCACAAAACATTAGGCTACAAAAGCAAACATCAGATAACATTCTCAGAAATCATTCTTAGGATTAACTGTAGCATATGTATCTTAGAATGTGTACCATTTAAATGGATAAATGACATTCTTTTTCAATTATGTTGATAGTAGTGATATTTTACTATTTTACTAAATTATTGTTATAAATGACAATCATACATATAAAAGTTTCTGAAACAAATGTTTCATATGCTTGTTTTCTGAATAAGAGTTTTAAATTATATTTATCCCAGGATTGAAAAAATTTTAATAGAAATATGTATATAAAAAATCTAAACTTTAAAGACACAATAGAAAACAATAAAGCACACATTTATTCAAAAATCATTCCAAACTTACTTGAATTTATCAGAGTGCACTGGTTAATCAATGGATAAATCATTTAAATTAAATTCATTTATTTATATAAAAGGATATTACAAATGGAAAAGGATTTTATTTTTAGACAAAGTTACCTCACTGTGTATTGCTATTTCTGGCATAATGAAGATTCAGCTTCAATGTGAATTAAAATGCTTAAAATATAAATAAAGGCTGTATTTTATTTGTAATATTCTATTTTTTTCACAAATTGCTAACTTAGACCTAATTTTCATTTGAATTCTGGCCAAATTGGTAAGGAAATTCATTACAAATAAAAGCTTTACTATTCATAATAGCATATCAAGAAGATTGATTTGCACAACATTTATTATAGGGTAAACAAATGTTAAAAGTGCATAGTCCAAACAACCGCCTCAGGTGAAACATTGCAGGAATCATTCATCCAAGAAACAATGAAACCAGCCAGCATATGAAGGAAAACTAAAATTTTACTGTTAATTCCCAGTTATTCTAAAGCTAAATCTCAGTTAAATTAATTATAACTAATAAATAGAAAAACATATTTTGAATATTAATCTTGTCTACTTTTCTAAAATTAAAATATATATAGAATAAAGAGCATGGAATCAATCAATCCTACATTTCCAAGTTTATATTCTAAATTAAAAATATAAACACATGGGACTTTGTATATATATCACTTCTGTTTCCAGATCCTCTTCCTCACTCAAAATGGACTTCTGTAGTCAGTGTTCCACTTTCTATCTCTATACATTTGTCTGCTTTAAGAACCTGATATAAGAGGAATTATTAAAATATTTGGATATTTCTTTTTGCATTGTACTCATTTACTTCAAGAATCATTTAATCTGTTGATATATATGTGTGTTCTTTGCAGCTTTTGTTATGGATCATGTTCTTATGAATATTCCTTTCTGAGTGAGAGTTCAGATCTCTGCTCTCAATCAACATTTGCGTGTTAGCTACCTTCTTGATGTTGTTACAATATACCTGTCAGAGGAAAGTTAAGGAGTTGAGATTTCCATGGCTCAGAGTTTCAGGGGCACCATCACACCTTAGTGAGTGAGGCCTTGCAACAGAGGTTGCCCTGAACAGAGTAGGATCAGGTGGACCTTGTGAGTTGGTAGCTGAAATGGAAGGCAAGGTCAGAGTCTTAGCAGAGACAAGTAAGACCTTCAAAATTAACCCCTACCTACCTATATCTTCCAGCCATGTCTTTCTTCTGACAGTTTCTACAACCCCCACGACATTAACAGTAGCTAGACAGCAGCTCTTCTAAATCATGGACCTGTGGCTGGCATTTCAGACGCACACCTCAGCATCCCTTCATTGTCACTGCTCAATCATAAGAAATCCTGCTTTGAACTTTCTGAAGAGTCGCTATATAGTTTTCTGTTGATGCGTTTTAGAGCTATAAATATCACCTGTAGGGCAGTTTTACGTGCATATCAGAGGTACTGCCGTTTCATTTTCATTTAGTTTTAGGAAGTTTGTTCTTTTTCTTTTTTTTCTTGACCTCTTCTTTGACCAACTTATCATTTGGGAATGAGTTGTTTTATCTCCATGATAAGTCTGCGTGTTAACCAGGGTGTTTTTTGTTGTGAATTCTAAGTTTACCTAAGTATAATTATGAGGATATTTTTAACCTGATGACCAAGACACATAACCAGTAAACTAATGGATGGAAAAAGACTGCAAATTATTTCAATATCAAATTATGTTCATTGTTTATATGAAGAAATTGAATAATTAAAAGTTTAAACATATTTTCTTAAGGTTGCATGTCAAACTTGCTTCTAAATTTTGAAGGAAAGAACTCCTTCTTCAACAAATCATTATAAAGGAAAATAGTAAGTATTTTCCCGAAATTATTTATATTTTCCCAATTATTTTCAGCTGATTTCTGTTAAAGTTTGTTTTTACATAAATATTATTATGTATAATTATCTAAATCATTTACTTACTTAGCAATGCACTCCCATATAAATATGTTTTCATTGGACATTATGTTAACTCCCTGTTATTTATAGAAAAAGTTTTGAATTACTTCCCAAATACTATCTCTGCAAATATTTCTATAATTAAGATATTATCAATTTGCATTTGTCAATTAGTATGCTTACATTTCTAGGTGATAAATTAGATATTTTAAATATTCTACTTGCATAAATCTTTAGTTAACTTTAGATATACCTCTTTTCTTTTTTCATTTTAATATTTCTTTTCTAAGCAACATTATGATATGAGCAAGCTAATATTAAAAATTGCTCTTTGTTACAATATTTCCAAATACAAGACATTTTATCTACAATTTAAATTTTATTCTGCAAAGCAAAATTGAATTAAACTTGTATTTTCAAATATAAGGAACAATTGAGTCTATAAGATATTAGAATTAAATTTTTTTCAAGTCTCAATTGACCGGATTTAAATGTAGTGAAACCTACTGGTAATCTACTTATCTGCATTTCAATTCCTAATTTGGATACCATGAAATTGGTGATCAGTTATTAATGAATGAATATGATAACATAAATGGGAGGTAATTTTATGCAATTTTATGTATAATAACTACTTATTAGTTTAGAGTTATTGATGTTGTAAAATTAAAGCTATTTTACTCTGAAAGCACATAATGAACGAAATAAATGTGGAGATTCTAAGCTCAATTTGTTATTAGCAGCTACTTTCATCAACCACAGATATATATAGCTAATTCTGAATTTTTGAAGATGTCACAATATGTACTTAAAATTTCGGCATCTGAAATGCAAAAAAATATTTGTATGATTAATGTACACTAACATTAATTTTTATCTAAAATATAAGGAAAATATAAATCAATAAAATGAATGCTGCTTTAATATTTCTAATGTAAGTATAAATGATTAAATTCCCATCAAATAAGCCTGGTCTTTTTCCACATATATGTTAGTACATTGCTCATTTAAAAGGCTATATGTGTATTTTTCTCTTTCATTACATAAATACTCTTTGAGATGACATCATAGGAGTCATTTGTGGGGTTATTTAGTGAATATTAATGAGTATGCTTATTCTTGAAGATAAGGTCTTTAAAAAGCTTACTACATGAACATTGCTTACAAATAATTGAGGAACAGTGGCTATATTTACATTGAAGGCAAAATACTAACAGGGATATTAGTTACAATGAGAACATGAGATAAAAGAAATTATTTAAAATGTTCTTCATTTGAACTATTCCTAAAAATGTGCAGAAATCTCTGAAGCTTCTGGTCTGCATTGCTGGACATTTTCCTTCACCTTTATGTGGAATTGTATTTCTTGAGTGATTTATTACTTTTAAAATGAAGCCACATTTGCAAGATTGCAAGCTTTCATGTGCACAAATAAAGCCAAGCCTCGGATAGCCATTAACTTACGGAAATTTCCTCTTCTCTTTGTCCTGTCACTTTTTTACTGTTAAAAAATAATGATGATATAATGGAGTTCATCTTCAGCCTGAATCAACTTATGGAAGGAAGTTAATGACAGAAAAATAATGTATTACAGTGTTCTTTGTGTTATATTACCTTAATGCAAAAAATAAATTGCATTGTGTGTTTCAGTTTCAATGGCTTTGGTTATGAATTCTGCAAGCAAGCATAACTTTGTTTAGTAACCCAGGTTCATCACAGAAGCCAGACAATTGCTCTCAACCTATGACAGCCACTGAATCTTTGTATTTGCTACTAATATCCTAGCCATCCTTAAGTTGATTCTTACATCTCAGCTTTCAGAAAATGAGTGATTGCATCTCCATACCCTTTTCCTTTGGCTTTATAAAATGGACTGAATTACTTAATAGGTCTTGTTCTGCCCTTTGAATTCCAGGTCTGAATTCTCTGCTGAACTATCCTAGAGACTTAAGAATAAATTCTCAATGAAGTCATAGCCTGCATTTCTCTTTGAACTTTTATACAAATGTCACAATGTCCTATTATATAAAGTTAATTCAAAATGTAATGTTACATAGACTCTTACCCTTTAGTTAACTTTCAACTTCAGTGATTCCTCATTGCCACTGCTGCAAATATCAGACGTAGAGGCAAATGAATACAAGGGAATTAACTAATAGAAAAACAATATTGAACTTCATCTAGTTTGAATCATGAGCAATGCACCACTTATGAGAAAGAGAATAGGTTATGATTATGTTTTTATCCTTCCAATGGTAGTATTTCAAAAATAATTAGTCTAGCTTCATGATAGAAAGCATATAATCAAGTAATAAAGCAAAATCTGACACCAAGTAATGGAGTTCTTGAAATAAAATGGGGGTAGGATGAAATCCATAATATTTAACTGCATTACCAAATTATATGTGTCAAACCATGTTTGTATTTCCTAACTGCTAGTTATATATCTTTGAAATTATGTGGATAAAGTCTTATCCAAATGACCTGAAGGAAATGAAGATAAAAAGAGTTTGTGCAGTAATGGGCAAAGAAAAATCTAGGGGATTATGAATGGAAACCCGTAAATAACCCCATGAATAACATTTTGAAATGGAAAACCATGCCCAACAAAGGAAACTAAATTGCATCATTTAAAATGTGTAGGAACAAGTTAAAGAGTGCATGTTCTTTATCATTTAAGAAAGCTACTGAGTCAGTATCTTGTGAAAGAAAAATTTATTTAATTTGGCTTTATTAGAGCCCTTACCTAGCAATGAGCCATATGTGTACGTGTGCATTCTGTTATAACTTATTAAGGAATTTATTATAACTGCAAAATGGCGGTGATATAATTCTCCTTTAAATTTTTAGTTTATTTTCTGTTGTGTTTGAATATTCTATAATATTATGACAAGTAGATTCAAATATAGCTTGGACAACTGCTATAAAAAGTTACAGAATCATAAATAAAATATTTAGGAAAGAGAAGTGAAAGTAGTTAAAAATAAAAATAATGTAATAAATTATAAGAAAATTCATAACATTAATAATAAAGAGCATATAATGTTGATAGAAATGAGTCAATATAATTCTGAATAATATTATATTTTCCCTTTTTCTTTTTTCTTTTTGAGGTTATAATATAATTGCAATAATTTCCTTATCCTTGTATTCCTCCAAAGCCTCCCATCTCTCCTTGAAATTCACAGCCTCTTTTATGCACTTATTATTATTCATGCATTTATGCATATTTATAAGCATATGTATTGCCAACCATATACTGTTCAGACTGTACAATGTTACTTGAAATGGGTTTATTTTAAAATTAATTAATTAATTAATTTAAAAGGTAACTGTCTTTTCTCATTTTACATAACAATATCACTTCCCACTACCTCCCCTCCTCCTGCTCCCTTCACCTTCCTCTCCCCCCCATCCCACCCCTCATCCCCTTCTCAGAGAGGGTAAGACTTTACACCTTTGGAGAGTAAACAAAGTCTAGCACATTGCTTTTAGGCAGGACCAAGGCCCTCCCCACTGTATCTAGGTTGAGCAAGATATCCCTTCAAAGAGAATGAGTTTCAAAAAGTCAGTACGAGCAGTAAAGATAAATCTTGGTGCCAGTGCCAGTGGCCCACAGTCTGCCCCAGCTGTACAAGTGTCACTCAGATTCAGAGGATCTAGTTTGGTTCCATGTTGTTTCCCTGGTGTCAGGCTGTAGTTGTTGGGCTCCCATTTGCTCTGTTAAGCTCTTTCAGTGGGTATCCCCATCACAGTCGTGACCTAATTGCTTATATTCTCACTCCTGTCGCTCTTCAATAGACTTTGGGAGCTCAGCCCAGTGCTCCCCTGTGGATCTTCTTATCTTTTTCCATTAGTTGCTGGATGAAGGTTCTATGGTCATATTTAAGATAGTCATCAATCTAACTATAGGGCAAGGCCAGTTCACGTACCCCATCCAATATTACTTAGTGTCTTAGCTGGGGGCATCCCTGCCGCGCACCACGCACCCAGTTTGCGCTCTGTGCGCTAGAACCCAGTTTGCGAGCTTCAGGCAAGGGGCTGGAGATTGAGTAAACACAGGCAGAGGCAGACCTACACAAGGACCTCCAATCGCTGGTATAAAAGCCCTTCTTTAATAGCACTTTGGAAGATTAAATACTCTGCAGTCAATGGCCAACAGGTGAAAATCCCATCCTCTGATCCTCTAGGCAAAGTACAGCTTTTAGTAACTTGAATTAGAAGACTCTAGACAGGGAAGAGCAGCTGAAGGCCAGGACTCAATTGGTCCCAACACATCCCTGTGAATTCCTGGTTACTTCTCTAGTGTCAGGTTTCTTAGTAGCCCTGTAATGGCTCCCTCAATCACGATATCTCTTTTCTTCCTCTCTGTCTCTGTCCTTCCTCCATCACTACCATCCCATTCCCTTAAATTATTCTCCCACCCCCTTCTCCCCCTCACCCCCACACTCCCAATTTTTTCAGAAGATTTTGTCTATTTACCTATTTGTTCAACTATGTTTATAGCAACATTATTTCTTATAGCAAGAACCTGGAAACAACCTAGATGTCCCTCAATCGAAGAATGGATAAAGAAAATGTGATACATTTACACAACAGAGTACTTTTCAGTGCTAAAACAAAAGAAAAATCAACGTCTTGAATTTACATGCAAATGGATAGAACTAGAAGAAACTATCCTGAGTGAGTTAACCCAGACCCATAAAGATGAACATGGTACGTACTCATTTATAAGTGAAGGATAGCTATAAATGGAAGGATAACCATACTATAGTCCTTGAACCCAGAGAAGATAAGTAACAAAAAGAACCCAAAGAGAAACATATATAGATTTCCCTGACTGAAACAGAATTCTTAAATACAGCAAACACAAGAGTAAATATTTTCAAACATATGCATATTTTAAATGACTGGCGAGCATCTTTGTGAGTTATATAATTTAGACTCCAATCTCTCTAATAGTCACTGGCTCACACAGAAGTATTGTATAATGTCCAGCTCTTGGCATATCAGTTAAAGGCTCATTTATGTCTACTTAACTGGGAGAGCGTTCATTCTTTTCTCATGCCCTCTTCTACTTGGATACCATGTTTTGTATAATCTGGGATTTTTACAAGATGAATAGAATATATGTTCTCTTGCATGGATACATCTGCATTAACATTTCATTTTCTTTTTTACAAAAATTAATTTTGCTACCTGTATTTTTTAATAAAAATTAAGACCGTGATCAGTATCTGATCTAAAAACAAATAAGCAAAAACAAACCTTCAAGATAGTATTTTTAAAAGAACACTAACTCTACTGCAACAATATAGTTAAATTTTTTGACTTTTCCTTTCTGGGAATCATCTGTAAGATATTTTTTGGTTACTGGCCTTAAATATCCATTCGTTAAATGTTCATGTCAGTGCTACTATGTATATACTGCCCTAAACGTTAGATTTACAGTAGTTACCCATGGTTGACATGATGTCTTTTCCCGTAGTTGACAATAATATGATAAAGAAAACCAACTCAACTCCGTGGTCAGTGTTCTAAGGAACAGCTTAACATGAGATCATATAAATGGAGACATGCCACATTTGGGATTCTTGCCATTCTTCCAGATGATTCATTCCACACTAATGGACATACATTAACAAGAACTATTTAAGGAATACAAGAATTGCAAGGGAGTGAAAGACGAACAATTTAGAATTCATAAAAATGACGTTTCATTTTCTTAGTAGAACACATGCCATGTATCACTACATCTTGTAGAACAGAAGAGCTAATTACTCCGTGTCTGTGAGACCCTCCAATGGATGATGTGCCCAAATCCAGTTTTTCAGGTCCTGCACCTGTGCAATTCATCCACTTGCATTTCAGGCCAGGAAAAAAAATTACTATATGATTGTCCTTGTTGATGCCTGAGCTATAGAAAATAATGAATCCTATTTTAAAAGTGTATTTTAAAGGTTCAAAAGAAGTCACCATTACAGCTTTCAAGAAAAACTAGTATATGAAAAGTTAACTGTTTACACAGGGTCTTTTTTTGACAAACTTATAATTTGAAAATGTTCACTCTTGATAAGTCAGCAAAAGATAGTTAATCAATTTGACTGAGGAAAAAAAAACCCAACAATCCCAGTGGTCCTTTTCAGGACTTTCTCCTTTTGTTTTGAATAAGCTATGTAGGTAAAGGTTCAATAGCTAGAAGTCAGTTCCTGTGTCTACCAAAGACTTTCTTTATGCATCTCTAAACTTGCTCTTTAAAGCCTGAAAATGTTATAATTCTATGATCACCAACAGAAGTCATTAAAAGCTTCTATTTTATTATCAAAAGAGAATATATGACGATCAGATTCTTATTGTTGTTGATGTTTGTCTGTTTTATGGTTTATTTGCCACTGGAAAGAAAAAAGACCCTGAGATTATTAGAGAAGGCAATCAGGTTCAATTTACATGCACTAAGGGTAATCTACCAGATTACAAAGAACAAAAATACTTTACATTTTATGATAGGATCTCTGATAAGTTTAGCATAGCCATCTCATATGATTTTTCAACGGTTAGTTTGAAATAAGAGACATTTATGTCTTATTTTTGCTGTTTCCAAATCTCTGGCTTCTTTCAATTTGGCTGATAACCATGTGCTTACCTTCACTTTTACTTTTTATTGCTGCTTCTCTTTTGTATTTATTGATACAAAAGTTGGCTAAGTTTAAATCAAGTCTAGACTTATTGATCACAACTCACCATTTAATTGTATATTCTGTTATATAGTAATAACAGGAAAGCATTCTGAGATGTTTGCATGAAGGGTGTCATGCAGAGAAAATATAAGTGATGGATGGATTATATGCTCAGTTCTTAAAAGTATTAGCAAACCTACTTACTAAACCACTTAAAATATTTTTGAAAATTCTTAGGATCTGGGGAGACAAGGAAGAGTGGAGGACAAATGTTATATTGATTATTCTTAAAAGTTAAAAATAACTTGAAGGAATGACATCAATACTTAATATAATAATGGAATACATATCCATAAAGGAAATGTTAAGTCCAGAAGCAGTAAAATCAAAAACAACATGAAAGATGATTTTCAGGTAGAAATGATGACATATTATCAGTATTCCTTCCCAGCTGAATGTAAAAATAAACGGAGGAAACAAAAGGAAAACTGTGTCTATGAATGTATTTCTTAGTTAATTAAAAGAATCCTAAAGGACATATTTTTTTTTTAGTATTCTCGAAGTCATCTTCAAGTACTCACGCCCATGCAGCCCAGAATTTAGTTTATATTTTCAGTTTTTTTTCTCATCTGTCCCTGAATATTGAACTACAACAAACAGGCTGCAGGTCTATGTGCTGCTGTAAATGCTAAATTTCATTAAGGTTTCTGAGAACAAGGTTTGCCTGTTTTCAGAGGCTGTGAGATATATTCATATATATGCAAATTTGAAGTCTGTTGACCTTGGTTAAACTTTGGTTCCTTTAATGATCTAGATATGTAACAGTGTGCATTATTTGGTGTTTCATAATTTCAGTGAATTATTCCCTTTAAGATGATGTCACATTCTCTTCAGCCCCATGAGCATTCAGGATAATACATACAAAATTCATTATAATCCACAACAATTAATGTCTTTTAAAATCTAATAACTTATTTACTGAGCTATAGACACCCATGCATGGTATTTGTTTACAAAATACTAGTGAAGAAACAAATTCATTCCATATATTCTACTAACCACTAGGAATGAAACAGGCAGGGGGAGAAAGTTTTCATCTTACAATGCGATGGCATACAGAATCCAACGTGAAATCATGAACATAACATCTCTGCAGACAATGAGAAGTTCAAGGTGATATAGTAACTATGAAAATTTTAAGTTCATATTACGCTGAGTTTCTGTTGATTGCAACGGTTTTTGTATTTATCTATTTATTTATTTTTAAATTTCATTTCAACCACAATTTTCCCTCCTACCCCTCCTCTTGGTTCCCCCTTCCTCCTCTCAGTTCACCCACCATCCACTGCTTCCAATGGGTAAGGACTCCCATGGGGAGCTAACAAAGCTGGCCACTAAGTTGGGTACAAGACCCAGCCCTCATCCTACACCACAGGTATTAAACATGAGCATGGCATCCCGCAATAGTGAATGGAGTCTAACAAGGTAGACCGTGCACCAGGTATAGATCCTGGTCCTACTGCCAGGGGCAGATAGTCCAAGCTTCAGCATTGTCTCCCACATAAGGATGGCCTAGGTCGATCCCATGGAGACTCTACAGTTGGTCTGGAGTTTCTGAGTTTCCTCGAGCTTGGTCATTGGTCTCTGAAGATTTCTTCATCATGATCATAACCTCTCATGCTTGTATATTCCCTCCTTCCTCTCTTTGATTGGATTCCCGGAGCTTGGTCTGTTGCTTGGTTGTGAATCTCTGCATCTGGTTCCATCAGTTACTGGATGAAGGCTCTATGATAGTAGTAGGTTATTCTCCAATTTGATTACAGGGGAAGACCAGTTTGGGCACTCTTTAGCTGGAGTCATCCTTGTGGATTCTTGGGAATTTTCCTAGCACCAGGTTTCTCCCTAACCCCATAGTGGTTGTCTCTATCAAGATCTCTCTTTCATTATTCTCCAGCCTCATCTCTTTCCTCCCTTGACCATCCTGCTCACTCATGTTCTTATCTCCCATCTCCTCCCGTTTACATCCCTGCCTGGCCTGCCATTTACCCAAGAGATCTCATTGAATTCCCCTTCCCAGGGCAAGCCATGTGTCTCTCTTCGTTTCTTCCTTGTTACCCAGCATCTCTGGAGCTGTGGATTGTAGTCTGATTATCCTTTGCTTTATGACTAATACCACTTTTGAGTGAGTACATACTGTATTTGGTCTTTCTGAGTCTGGGTTACCTCACTCAAGATGGTTTTATCTAGTTCTATCTATTTGTCTGCAAATTTCATGATGTCATTGTTTTTTGCAGGTGAGTAATACTCCATTGTGAATATGTATTTTTAAAATTTTTAAAAATAATCTATTTTTAAAAAATTCTGTTATTCAGTTGAGGGGAATCTAGGTTGTTTTCACATTTTGGTTATTAGAAATAATGTTGCTAAGCACCCTGTTAAGCAAGTGTCCTTGTAGTATGATATTGTATCTTTTGGGAATATGCCCAAGAGTGGTATTTTTGGATTTGAGGTAGATTTATTTCCATTCTTCTGAGAAACCTCCATACTGATTTACAAAGTGGCTATATGAGTTTGTACTCCCACAAGCTTTGTGTACTCACACAAGTGTTCCCCTGACTCTACGTCTTCCCTAACATAAGCTGTCCTCAGTATTTTTGATCTCAGTCATTCTGACAGGTGTAAAATGGTTTCTCAGGTTCATTCTGATTTGCATTTCCTAGACGATTAAAGACGTTGAGCAATTGAGTTCAACCTTTTTCTTTGCAAAGTCATATTGATTACTCTCAGCCCCCTGAGATTGCTTGGTAAATTAAAGACTCATGTGGTCAGAAAAAGAGAGATATACAGTAAAGAGAGATTCAAAGACAGAGAAAATTTCTGAATGGTTTAAAGTGTGTTAAAAATATATGCAGACTAAAAGTTAAAATTCTTAAAGTAAACCTCTGTGGTAGCACACACCTTTAATCCCAGTGCCTAGAAGGCAGAGACGAACAGATCTCTGTGAGTTCAAGGTGTAGTAGCAAACACCTTTAATCCCAATGCCTGGGAGGCAGAGACAGGCAGATCTCTGAGAGTTCAAAGACAGCCTGGTCTACAGATATACGCTCAAAAAGCAAAAAGTTAACTTAGGAATGTCACAGCTTAGATTCTTAAGCGCCTAGTGATTTAAAGGCGCAAATCAAAAGTGCTCCTGGACAGTAAAAAATTGCAGATTCACAATAGGACAGATTCAGACCACTAAATGAGTCACACTGTTGGATGAATGTATGTAGGCTTGGGAGAGAGAAGAAAAAGAATATAGAAAATAAAGTTAATGTTAAAAAAAAAGGTAAAGTCTTTAAAGAGACAGAATAAAGTAAAGTGATAGAGTAAAAATAAGCCTCGTATAAATGAAAAATTCACAGAGAGTCTGGATTCTTTGTATTATTGTGTCTTCTTTAAAATTTTTGACTGTGAAGGAACTAAGTACAGAGAGACATTTCATTATATGGGCTGCCAAGTGGAACCAGAACGGATATCATGAAAGTATGATTTCAAAATTTGGGTCTAAGGATATGATGCTTTGGAGAGGGTCTTCTTTTGTTTTCACAGAGGACCAGACCCTTTGGACTTCTTCTATCCTGATTTGGTATGATAGACCACGACCTCCTGAAAAGTTCCTGTGAACACCCTCAAAAAATTACTTCACTCAACTGCCAACTGAGATGACCCTGGCACACAGGTTATACCATGAAAGACCTAATTAACGACACCCCCATTCAGCAGGAAGCAGTTTGGAGAGAAAAAACTGTGCCCATGTTCCCAAAAATTGTTTATAAATGTTCTTTAACATTTAAAGGGGGATATGATATAGACATGAATAATTTGCATTAGTATAGATTTTGCTTTATTGATAGAGATTTAAGGTCAATTTTGTTATATGTATAAGTGTTTCTGATTTTGATTAAGGTATTGTGAATGTGTAGTTCATTTAAATATGTACTGTATAATTAAGAAATATAGGTTGTTAATGGATAATCATCGATAACAGTAAAGCTTGTAGTCATGGTAGTTAGATTTTCTAGATATATAGAGATATATTTTAGATAGACATTCTTCATGTCTTTCAAAGATTACAGAATAGGACATTTAATGTTTTAATAACTGAGGACTTTTCATGACAATGAGACACTCTGCTCCTGGCAGCACCAATCTACTTCAAGAGGAAGATGGGCATCGAAGAGGCACCTTATGGAGTTTGATAGCCATTTGGGCAAGAAACTGCTCTTGCCTGGACTATTGCATAAACTGGACACAGAGAACCCACAGAGAGAGGACTACTGAACTTGCCTAAGGTGAGATGATCTTTCGGGGTTCCTGATTCATGAAAGAGTCTGCAAGACATTCTGCAGGACACAACAGATAGTGACTGAACTGACTTTGAATTTTCCTGCTTGATGGAAATGTCTGCTGGATACCATGGGCCTGAAGGCTGAAGATGGATGCCCCAATGGTACAGAGGAACTTTGGGTGACTGTCCATGCAGCGAGATGCCTCTGTCATTTCTAGAGTTTTAAAAGTTGCTTTTTTCTTGTTTGCTTATGTAGTATTGTATCTTTCTGGAATCTTTGATGGAGTTAAGAATAGTTAGTTATAGTTATAGTTTTTCTTAGTTATGATAAAGATTACTGTAACTTTTACTTGATAACTGTTTTGTTATATGTAATTTTGCTATGTTAAAGTTAAAGCCTTTCTTTTTTGTTTAAACAGAAAAAGGGGAAGTGATGGGGGAGTGTCATATCAATCTGTTGATTTCATTGGTTAAGCAATAAAGAAACTGCTAGGCCCATTTGATAGGCCCACCCTTAGGTGGGAGGAGTAAACAGAACAGAACGCTGGGAGGAAGAGGAAGTGAGGTCAGACTCCACAGCTCTCCTCTCCGGAGCAGATGCTTCAGAGAGACGCCATGCCCCAGCTCCGACCCAGGATGGACGTAGGCTAGAATCTTCCCGGTAAGACCGGTGCTCACAGATTATTAGAGATGGGTTGATTGGGATATCAGAATTAGCCAGTAAGGGCTAGAGCTAAGGGCCAAGCAGTGATTAAAAGAATACAGTGTCCCTGTAATTATTTCGGGTAAAGCTAGCCGGGCAGGCGGCTGGGGTGTTGGGGACGCAGCCACCCCGCTGCCCTTATTACTACAGTCATCAGCTCTTATCATCAGCTCATACAGATGATAATTATCTCAAAAGCAATGAAGTCATAATGGTTATTTGTAGAGTGGGAAGAAAAGGTGAGGGTTCTTCAACAAATTTGAAACTTAACAATAAGGACTCCAAAAATGCACAACCATATGTGAGGAGCTAGAAAAGACAAAGAAAGCAAAATTGAAACATGTTTGAGGAACTGGCTATTAGTGCTTCAAAAGGTAAATTCAGAAGAACAGTTAATAATGATATATCTCAAGTACAATAAGGATCAAAATTCAAATGTTTGTTATTTGCAATTCAGTGGAAACTTGCTAAAATGAGTTTCAAAGGAGTTATAAGAACAAAGAGGAAATTTGGAAAGCTTGTATACTATACAGGTAAGTATAAAGAACAGAAAAGAAAAAGTTCATCGATAAAAAAAATTATATAAGCTGGGCGATGGTGGCGCACGCCTTTAATCCCAGCACTCGGGAGGCAGAGGCAGGCGGATCTCTGTGAGTTCGAGACCAGCCTGGTCTACAGAGCTAGTTCCAGGGCAGGCTCCAAAGCCACAGAGAAACCCTGTCTCGAAAAAGCAAAAAAAAAAAAATTATATAGTAAGTAGTTTGTGTTGGACACAAGAGATGGATACTTAAGAATCACGCTTAATATGAAATACTTATTTTACTGAAATCATGGCAAAATCTTTTAGTACTAACAGTTCAACAACCATGAAAACAACAATTAAGTTTAGAAATAGTATTTATGCAATGAAAAACAAGTTTTAATAATTTATTTTTCCAAGTAGAATATTTATAATGCATTAGACTTTGATTATCAACAATTAATATTTATACAGATAAAAATAAATCAAAGAAAGATAAAGCAATCTTTAATAAACAGGTGAGCAGAAAGAGATTTGAAAATCAATGAGATAAAATTGCCTTCTCCTTAAAGTGAATTAAGTTAAAATCAATTTATTGCCAAACCATGAACTATAATTTATTTAACCATTACTTTCAGGATGCAGGGGACTTAGCCATTAAACCTGACCGACTGCAGAAGAGAGAGACTTGGCATGTGTCACCAGGGAAGCTGATGGACTTATTGATATGGAAAACATAAAATCATGATGATCTTAGACATCCACTTCAGCATAGATGTACTTCAGGGGGGTATTGATGGAGTCTCAAAATATATGTTGAAATATGGGTTTTGGTTTTTGAAAAATATTTTTTAAATATAATTCCATCCAAGGGGTTATTGTATCAATTTAAAGTTGAAATGTAACAAATTCATTGCCGCATAAACTCACGAGAAAATAAGGATAAATCAGCATATTAATTATAGCCCTAAGTTTTGTGGGTCTTTTTATAAAGTCCTCTCCTACATCTCTTCACAGACCTCTATTCACAGTCTCTCATTTCCATCAATTTCCTTCTCTAGAATTAAACATTTTTGAAGTCTAATAATAAATATGGGCATAGAAAATATACTCATAGGAAGTGATCTCCTGTGCCCATCTGATGTAGGGTACTTCCCACTTTCTCTTCTATCAGGTTCAATGTGTTCTGACTGATAGTGAGGTCTTTAATCCGTTTGGACTTGAGTTTTGTGCATGGTGATAGATATGGGTCTATTTTCATTCTTCTACAGGTTGACGTCCAGTTATGCCAGCACCATTTGTTGAAGATGCTTTCTTCCATTGTATACTTTTGCCTCCTTGGGCAGCTGGGGATAGGGAACCTGAAATGACCCTATCCTATAGCAATACTGACGAATATCTTGCATATCATCATAGAACCTTCATCTGATGGTTGGAGATAGAGACAGAGACCCACACTGGAGCACTGGACTGAGCTCCCAAGGTCCCAATGAGGAGCAGAAGGAGGGAGAAGATAAGCAAGGAAGTCGGGACCACGAGGGGTGCACCCTCGCACTGAGACAGTGGAGCTGATCTACTGGGAGCTCACCAAGGCCAGCTGGACTGTGACTGAAAAAGCATGGGATAAAACTGGACTCTCTGAACATGGCGAACAATGAGAGCTGATGAGAAGCCAAGGACAATGGCAAGGGGTTTTGATCCTACGTAATGTGCTGGCTTTGTGGGAGCCTAGCCAGTTTGGATGTTCACCTTCCTAGATATGGACGGAGGGGGGAGGACCTAGAACTCACCACAGGGCAGGGAACCCTGACTGCTCTTTGGACTGGAGAGGGAGGGGGAAAGGAGTGGGGGGAGGGGGGAGAAGGGTGGGAGGAGAGGGAGGGAAATGGGAGGCTGGGAGGAGATGGAAACTTGTTTTTTTTTCTCATTTTCTCAATAAAAAAAGATTTAAAAAAAAGAAAATATACTCATTTTATTTAGTTCTTATGGAATTAGCATGGTTATTTAATAATTAATTAGAGTAACATATAAAGGCAGAAAACACGAAAGGAACTCAGTAGTTATACACCCAGACACACATACAAACACACATATATGTAACAAAAATGGACAAAGAAGAGATGTTATGAATTTGAGTTAGAGGTCGTAGATGGGGGTGAAGAGAGAAGATGTAAGAAGTTGCTTAATTATATTATAGACTTTAAACCCTAAAAGAATTCATTGGACTTTCCTAATAGTACAATAAAATAGATCCATGGGAACAAGAAGAGTCCACAAATATGTGTTTCCACTCCTAAGCTGTGATACAGCTAAGAAAAGAAATAACTTAGCTTGAAGACTGAGCTTGTGGGTAAACATTAAAGCATAAAAACATGAAAATTTGCTGTTTATAATAATTAAAGAATTACAATCATATATGACTTCGATTTTATAACAAACTGAAGTATTTGCAAAATTCATGAATTGAGAATATCCTATTTACAATCTAGTATATACATGGTTTTCCTATTTTATGTGAAAAAGTGTTAAATGTATGCAATGTTATATCTCAATTTGTCATCTTGGTTGTACTTCATGTTAAAATGTCAAGGAAACCAACAATTATATATCTATTTCCTTCATAACTATTCAAAAATTTTATGTAACCTATATGTCTATGTGTGTGAGGTGTGTATATAGGATGTATTTGTGTGTATGTAATGTGTGCTCATGTGTAACTATGAAAAATTTGACTATCCACCTTTGCTTTCTGCCTTATTTGAGACAGGGTCTCTTGTTCATTCTTTTTTTTTTTTTTTTTTTGGTTTTTCGAGACAGGGTTTCTCTGTAGCTTTGGTGCCTCTTCTCCTGGAACTAGCTCTTGTAGACCAGGCTGGCCTCGAACTCCCAGAGATCCGCCTGCCTCTGCCTCCCAAGTGCTGGGATTAAAGGCTTGCGCCACCACCGCCAGGCCTCTCTTGTTCATTCTTATGTACTCAATTTTGCGCAGGCTAATGAGATCTGGGTGGTATTTCTATATCTGCACCCAAACTTGCCACAGAAGCACTGTCTGTACAAGCGTACACCACTGTTCATGGCTAATGTAAACTCTAGGACTCTGAACTCAGAACTCAGTTCTGCTTCTGGCAAGTACTGGTACTCACAAAACCATCTCTCCAGTCTCCAGTTATGTTTATTTTACAGTTTTAGATTTTATTTTCCTCAAACTTGTATTTATCAAATTTCCTTTACTTAAAAATCATTTCTGGAATTTATGGGACATTTATTTTCTATTCATGTATTTCAAAGTTTCACAATAATATTCTGAGATTTTTTTTCCATTTTGTTGAATATATGCTACAATCCATGTTAAGATAACTGTAAAATGATAAAGAAGTTTATTAAACTTGGATCTTTAACACATGCCACCCATCTTTTAATAACTCCTTATTTTATTTTATTAAAAAGAATTCACACAATATGTTCTAATTATATTACCTCTTCCCCAAATCCTCACAGGTTGCCCATCTACTCAAAGTTCAATGTTCAACCTATTTGTTTTTCTCTATTTTTAAAAAACAAACAGGCAAACTAACCAAAAAGCAAAAATAAAAAAAAAAACACACACACATACACACAAAAAACAAAAGTACAAAACAAAAAATTGGAAGCCATAATATAAAAGCAAAAGACCTCTGAGCAGTGGTGGCACATGCCTTTAATCCCAGCCCTCAGGAGGCAGAGGCAGGAGATTCTCTGTGAGTTCGAAGACAGACTGGTCTAAAGTTCCAGTAAAGGTAGAGATATTGCACAGAAAATCTCTGTCTCAAATATCCATAAAAGAAAAAAAATCAGCACAAGTCCCACTGAGTTTGATTTCACAGCATGTTTAATAATTCTTTTATTTTTTTCTTACTTAGTTTTTATTCATAATCATAAACTTAACTCTGCAATCCAGCTAGACTTGAAGGGGAATGAGGAAAATATGGAACCCAAAGAACTTCAGTGAGAGCAAAGATTACAGGGTACTGCAAGCAGATGGTGCTGGGGTGCTCTCCTGAGCTACAGAAGGAATGGTCTGGTGGGTAAGAAGCCCGCAAGACAAAAGAATTAGAGTTGTCCACAGTCGGAAATGGTGATCTTCTTGCTGGTCTTGCCATTCCTGGACCCAAAACGCTCCATGGCTTCCACAATGTTCATGCCTTCTTTCACCTTCCCAAAGACCACATGTTTGCCATCCAGTCACTCAGTCTTGGTGGTGCAGATAAAAAACTGGGAACCGTTTGTGTTTGGTCCAGCATTTGCCATGGACAAGATGCCAGGACCTGTATGCTTCAGGATGAAGTTCTCATCCTCAAATTTTTCTCCGCCAGTGCCATTATGGCGTGTGAAGTCACCACCCTGGCACATGAATCCTGGGATAATCCTGTGAAAGGAAGAACCCTTATACCCAAACCCTTTCTCTCCAGTGCTCAGAGCACGAAAGTTTTCTGCTGTCTTTGGAACTTAGTCTGCTAACAGCTCGAAGGAGACGCGGCCCAAGGGTTCGCCATCGGCCATGATGTCAAAGAACATGGTGGGGTTGACCATGGCTGCAGCAAGCGGTGAGAGGGGACAGCGGCGTCTGCAAAGCGGCCATGTTTAATAATTCTTAAAGGACTTCACTATTTTGAGAATGTGATTTTATTTTAGGTAACATTTTAGGTGTTGCTCACTAACTCTCTTCTTGAATTGTGTGATAACAATCAGGTTATTTACTTTTTGTTTTCTTAGCTACAATTAATATTTTACTTTCCTGGAAAACCATGGGTTTTTTTTTTTTTTTAGATTTTTTAAACCCCTAATTCTGGAGGTCATTTGTCTTAGCTTGGAATTTGTTGCTCTCGAGACTTGTGGTTATTTCTCTGCTATTTTGACACCATTGATTAATTTAGGACTTATTTTGTGGTCATTGCTCTTGAAGGGATAGCTATGTAGGTATGTTTAACAAGTGTACAGAATTTTCTCTATTAAAATATTATTTGGTTTTTATACTGCTTTGTTTTCCATAATTTAATTGGAATGTAACTTGAAAATTTTTTATTCTCAGTTAGAAAACTTACAATACAAATGTACAAGAACTATATTACCAATGCTTAGGGGACAAAACTTTAGGAAATTTATGAAAATTACCTTACTTTGGTCCAAAATTAAGCAAGATGAAAAAAAATCACATTTTGTTTTGTCTATCATTCCAAACCATTTTATCTCTGGTTCTCTGGTTCCTGAAAATGTATATAGCCTTAATGAAGGTCAGTCCTTTATGCTATGCTTGATGTCCTCTAATAATCTAGTAACTTTTACAAATTGAACCTCAATGTTGTTTTTAGAGAATAACATGGCTCTTATTATTGATACTTCTTGAAAAGTATACCTAGGAAGAAGATTCCTCTTGATAATGAATTGTTCAGTTCTTTAGTAGCTAGATAGTTTTATCAAATAAAGTAATATGGAGAAGAAACAAACCACAGATTCAGAAAGGAATTCTTAACTTTATATTTCTTTCCCAGCCTTAAATTGCTTAATGATTTTATATCACATAAGAAATTAAAGACAAGCAAAGGACTCTATTTCTATTTGGCTGGCTCTAATTTGTACAATTGTAGAAAATGTGCAAACCCTTTCAGACTATAAGGAAAACGATTTGTGTCCAAAAAATATACCTTGAATGATGAGTTCATGTGTTGTTCTAAAACACTCATAAATTATTTCTAAAGATTATTTTACTAAACTTGGAAAATATGGTCAAACAGATAACTTTCATTCTAAGAGTTAGTGTATCTTGAACTTTCAGTGTTGTCTGCATCACTTACAGTAGAATTTTGTGCAGGTAATTATGCAACATTTGGTTATACTTGGGGAAAAAGCCCCATAAAATAGCCAGACCTACGAGTGACATACTGATGAGCTTTCACGGTGTTGGTTTCCCTCACTGATGTTATTCTAATAATTTTATCCTTGTGTTTAAGATGGTTAACCTGACACTTATTATGATAACAGCACACATGAATAAAAGAATAAATTATGAAGTCCACGATTCCTATTGATGTAAGCATTTGTTCCCTATCAGGAGTGTGCCTGGAAGCAGCATTCAGACAATGCTCTTTACCTTCCACATTGAATACTGCACACTGCCTGGCTTTAGATATAATTATTTCACATAATTGTTTCTGTCAAGAATAAATGAAGCCTTAAAAGAACAATGTGATCATTACAAGTGGAGCATCTTAAGATACATATTACATTGGGCCATTTATTGGTTGTGTTTTCCAAGCTGATATTAATGACTGCCAATTTTCAGACTGCATTTTAAGACACGAAAATCAGAAGTTTGAGACTCAGAAAGGCTCATGGGTCATTTTAAATGTATTTTTGCCGCTCAGAAAAATTCAATAAAAGCAATATTATTTTCTAGTTATTCTGTTCAGTTCTGTGAAAAAATACATGAAATTCATCAACCGCTGCCCAACCTATTTATCTTTAATTCCAGCAATGAGTAAGAAATCAGTTAATTTTAGTCTTTTGGGATTCACCTTATTATTATACTTTCCCTTAGAATATTTGGCTCATGGATCACAGTTACTTCTCCCATTCCCAGATGTAAATAGATTAGATGGGACAAGTGATAAGGTAGCATTTACATGTTGTATTGACATAAGATAGCTATAACTATATAGCCCAGAAATATGCAGTGCTTTTCTTGCATTTATCAGGAAACTTGTTGTGCTCCCTAGTAACCAATTTAAAGCAAAGTTTCTGGGTTATATATTTTGTATAGGTATTTGCCCTTTGATGCCTTCAATAATTTCATCCAATACTTTTTATAAAGAATAAAACTGAATTCTCAATGTAGCATTCTCTACACATTAATTTTCCTCTAGATTTGTTCCAAAACTCATGTAGCTGAAACGATGTGATGACAGTTTTTGCCTGGGTTATATAGGTACCAAAGAGAGGAAGATATACAGGCTTGGTTACTGCTGATACAGCACAAAATTTCTGGTTTTGCGTTTTTTATGCTTTCTATCTGCAATTAGGTAAAAATCAGTTGACAAAGGCAGAAACAGCATTTGTGGAAAATTCAGAAAAGTATATATGTGATTATGAGGATAGCATGTGTATATATTTGTGTGTATACATTAGTATTTTTATAGCTCATATGAACTTGAATTAAACTTTTATTAATTTATTTACAATATTTAGCAAAAAGCTGAAAACTGTTAATATAGAATGTGTGTGTTTCTGTGTGCATGTGTGTGTGTGTGTGACTGTGTGAAAATTCTGTAAATTTAACTAAGTGACCAATAAGAAAGAACAAAAAAAGTACTCTATCAGTTCATATAGGGACCCCAAACATTGTTGGAAAATGAGTTGTACAAATTATCTGAAAAGATATTCTATATGTTAGTGTGGGCCAGAGTCAGTGAAGAACTCTATTCCAGACTGAGATGTTTTTAAAATGCTATATTTTAGGGGAAATTATTTATTAAGGATCCTTCTTATATGAGTGAATTAACTGCTTTGTAGAAGAGTATTTACATAAAGAGAGTATATCTTTTGTGGTCACCTTTTCAAGGCCAGGACACCATGTGTTTCCCTGCCTTGTCCTAGTGTTTTCTCTTGCATGTGAGGGCACTAGATTGTCCCCTGGGGAAAACAATAACAAAGTGTCTGTAGAGAAGCAAAGCCATTCATGTTCTTACTGAATCTTGACTCTTTTGAGAACTTCATCTTTGACATTCAGAACTGTAAAATATGTTTTCTATATGATGTCTCGTATGCTTTTGTCATGGTAAAAAGTGGACTAAGGCAAGAAGGATCAGGTAGGAAAAGCAAAAGGCAACACTTTAAGTAGCAGCAAGAAGCTCTATCATGATAGGAATGAAGAGAAAACACAAAGAATCAGATAAGGAAAACAAATTTAGTATGATGGTGAATGAGGGTAAAGTAATATTACAGGTAGAGTAGATGCCCAGACATGAAGTTTAAGAGATACTTGGAGATGTATTTCCAATTGCCAACAAAAATAAGAGATTGAAGTATTTGGTATTTATAAAATGTATTTGTAGAGAGTTTTCAGAAGATTGAATTTCAACTAAGATAAACCCACAGGCAAAGAATGGGCGTCAAAAGAAAAGAAAGCACCTAAGAGTTGTTGCAGTAGTGTGCACCATGGTGAGTAAAATTCAGAAATGGGAAACATAGACAGTAAACTTAGCCAGCAAGAAGTAATGCATAGGTAAAGTGATGCACTGAGAGGTGGAAGGGGAAGATACTTAAACATGACTCCTAGTATTCTCTTTCTGTGGGTAAGTATATAACGATTCAATTAATAATAAAGGTATTAGCCAATATTGATTGAAAAAGATAGTATTTGGACTCATGAAGGCAAAACCCTTGAACTCTCTTTATATGAACAGGTTAAATAGCTTAATGAACATATCTCTGGATAGTGAAGGATGTTGGAGTGAGAATATGCAGTTGAGGGTAGAGGGTGAACAGTTATTCTATATATGATTATGCCCTCAGAGATTTGGAAAGAGAGGGAATTTCAAATAAAATTTTAAGGCACCCAGGAAGGCCTAATATATTATGTTTTTTTTATTTTGTGTCTTTTTGAGATTTCTGTGTGTGGATGTATGTCTGGCATCTAGATAGGTTTCTTGTGCTTTTGTTTTGGCTCTTTTTTCTCTTTGTTTGCTTCCTTTGCTCTATCCAGATCTGTTTAGTTTTATCTTTATTTATTTGTAATTATGGCTTTTCCTTTTTTAGGTGTCATAACCTTAATGAGAAAGAGCAAGCCAAGATGTAGATTTGGTGAGGGGGAGGATCTAGAAGAGTTTGGGAATGGGAAAGAGAAATTGTTTATATTTTCAATTATAAGACCACAGCAGCACATTTTTAAAAAGATAGTTAAAAGCATTTTCCCATAGGAACACAGATCAAATTCCTGACAATCTTTAAGAATTAAGATATACACTTAGACTCCTTTAAGGTCTGACATTTTCTCCTATACATAATCTTATATATATATAAGATTCAATTGATGGTATTTTCATGGTTTTTTATTCCAATTTTAGAAAAGAATCACAGATTGAAATTTGAAGATATAATTTGAAGTCATGAGAGTAAAAACATGTAATGATGACCTGGAATCGAATCAGCCTGTGTGAGGTGTCCTAGGCTCAAAAGACATATAGAGTTTACATTTGCTTAAATGTAGATGTCAGAGGTAAGTGTTCAACAAGCAGACTCTGATCCATATAACCACAGAATCTAGGCTTGGAGTAAGGGACTTGTGGGAAAGGGTGGCTCTTTCTAGTAGGGGAAGTAAAGTTATTTATGTGTGGGCAAGGGGGAGTGACTGGAATTGAAGGGACAAGGTGCGGGGAGAGAAGGGTGAGGAAGGGAAATCCAGGAGGGATAACTACAACTAAGGGAAATATGAGGTGTTTTATGGAAACCTAACACAATAGGAGATTCTAAATGTGTGTGTGTATATGTGTGTGTATATATATATATATATATATATATATATATATATACATATATATGTATGTATATGTATAAAGGATATCTAAATGGGAGAGCTAAAAACAGGAGGTGATGAAGCCAAAATTAGGTATCTCTTATCGCCAAATGAATCAGCCTCCAGTTCTAGGAAAAGGTTACAGCTAATTGAAGTGTTGGCCAAACAGGCCTCACAGAAACTCAGAAAGAACCCACAATAAGGCTATTGGTTATCTCCTTTTCTTCTATTTGTTTGTTTCATCCCACTCTTCTGTGATTTGCAGCTTGGTTATCATTGACTTAACAGCTCTTCTCTACACATATATACATACCATTTCTCCTTCTCGGCTGGGAATATTTTACTCAGGATGACATTTTCAAGTTCAAGTTCTATCCATTTATCATCCAATTTCATGCCCCCTTTAAAACACTGAGTAATACTTTATTTATCCATTCCTCTGTTGAAGGACATCAAGGTTCTTTCCAATTTCTGGCTATTATGAATAGAGCAACAGTGAACATTTTTTGAGCAACTTTTTCTGTGGTAGAATGAAGAATTGCTTGGGAATATGTTCAAAATTAATAAATTTAAAGAATGCAATGTGCAAAAAAATATTTATTATAAATTTTGATACCGCTTATGTGTATATATATATAAATGATATATATATATATATATATATAACTTTTACTTGCAAATATATATATATATATATATATAGAGAGAGAGAGAGAGAGAGAGAACACCAAAATATTTTTTGTTCAAAATTTAGCTTAATTATTTAAATTATGAAAGTCTAAATGTTGTAAATATACTTGGATTTTTCATTAATATAACTATTTGGAAAAATATTCTTCAAAGCAAAACTCAATGACTGAACATGGTGTTTTGTTTTACCTTTGGGATAAATCTAGATGGCTATGTGTAATGGCGTAAACGAATGCAGACAGATTGTAAAAATATATATACAGCTTTAATGGAGAAATAGACTTACAGAACCACCTTTCCTGTGGAGACCAGGAAAGCAGAAGCAGCGGCTGGGAGCATGCTTGCCAAATTTATAGGCAAACACTAGCCCGAGGCAAACACGCCCCCTTAGGGGCAGGACTTATTCCTACAGCTATGATCAGAATTTATTCACAGTCACACTTAGGATTAGTGTAAATCTCATATTCACAACTATTGATTAACATGGAAATGTTTGTTTCCAAATTTCAGTGCATATATCATACAGTGTTTAAGATAAGAGCTATTGAAATTTTTTCACTTCTGGATTTTCTAAGTCATTGATTAATATGTTGGGATTTTCCATTGTATAAATACAATTAGATACACTTAGAGGTACATCTAAAAGTCTATGAGCCTGACTTTTAACAAGCGATATTCATAACATGAAATTTGTGGAATTAACAAAAATACCTACTAGATAATAGATGAACATGTCTTTTTAAAGAGTTGGCATGGTAAATGTATGTCAATAAGATAACATTAATGCTGATTTTGGAGCATTTCAAGAAGAAAGAGTTGCTTGGTCTTAGAATATGATTATTTTTTAATGTCACACAACAAATCCTTCATAATTGAACATTTTTAATCATTTCAAGGTGATTTACTTTTACAGTAAGAAATACTGTGTTGGCATTTTCATCACCTTCCCTGAGCATAATCACATATTAGTTGCAATTTTCTTTTCAACATAAGACTTGATAATGATAAAGAACAAATTTTCTTCTTTAATAAAAAAGTATAAAATTCCACAGATATAGAGCTTGACTAATACTGAGATTGGAAAGTCATTACCACTAAAAATGTCAGTTCTGATGAAGCATTAAAAGAATTCCAAGTATCAAATTCTGAATGTCTTTACTAAGCTGTTTCATGGTATCATGTACCATTGGAAATGTGATGAGTCCTCATGTAAAAATGCTGATATGAATTAGATTTAGAATGTATGCCATCCCCAATTAGCCTTCCCTTCATCAAAATGATCTCACAAACACAGAGAATGAATCTTTATTTCCTCCTTTGCACATGGGAGGTCATTTGTCAGATTTAATATACTTCTACCTATGTCTTCCTACATGATTTGAGTTCAAGATGGATGACCATGGACTCACAGGAAAAGTTTTAGTTTAAAACTTAAATTTAATTTTAGTATAATAACAAAATCATTCATATAGAGGCTTAGAGTGATATTTATGAAAGCAACTGATTTATTTCAGTTTGAGGAGGGAAAATGACACAATTTATAGTATCTTTCTCATCAGTCTTCTACCTTCTAGTTCACATATAAATTATCTTGTATGTTCCTGTATTAAGAGTAGGTATTGAGATTTTTATTCCTGAACCATTCCTGTCTTCTTACAATTCAGACCTACATTAATAAAAATGTATTTGATACCGCACAATTCGCTTATTTTATCATTGTTCGAATGATTCTTAAAAAACTATAATTATGCATGGAACAGTTAGAATATTCTGGTGCCCTTGTACTCTATTTATGTATAAACAATGAAGACCATTCAAACTGTAATCTGAATATGCTGGTGATGTAAAATATCTGTACTTAGAATTCCCAATACATGGTTATGGCTTTCTTTTAAAGATAATTTTGTCTATCTATAAAGAAGACTATTTGTAAAATAATGTTCATAAATCTCAGAGAAGTTATAGTTCATAAGGACATTTGTGTTATTGTAATTATAAAGAGGAATTGATTGTTGCTGCAGAATGTTAAAATCGTGGAAAATCTTTCACTATTGAAGTGAAAAGAATCTTTTTTGAAAGGTTTTTTTTTTTCTAAGACTTGAATTATTCAGCACAATAATGTCCTCAAGGTGAGAACACAAAGCAGGTATTAGCAAAGCCTTCTTTTTTGTTTGGCAATAAAAATGATGGCTTTAAAATTTTGTTTTGTATAACATCTGTTAGTAGCCACTCATGCAAGTAGTTAGAAAACAGTACCGTGAACTGTAACTCTGTAAAGTATTCACTGATGAAACATCAATAAAACCTATAACAATTTGTCATGTTACTGCACAACACTTCTGAAGAGTCTATGAAGATTCAAAGAGAATAAAAACAGATAGTGTTTAGGAGCAACAAGAAGGCCAATGAAATAGTATGCCTATAATGTTTCATAATTCTTTTAAGAAAATGCTTTAGGAAAGCAATGGTAGGAACAATTATCTCTAAATACACAGTTTGTATGGACTTCGATTCAAATGATGATGGCAAGTGTGTCTTTAAGAATTTACATGTTGGCCTCGAACTCGTGATCCTCCTGCCTCTGCCTCCTTCAGCAAATCCTACCGGCGTGCGCCACCACAACCGGCAATAGTTATCCTCTTGGATAAGAACTTTCATCTGGCGATGGATGGAGATAGAGACAGAGACCCACACTGGAACACTGGATAGAGCTCCCAAGGTCCCAAGGAGGAGCAGAAGGAGGGAGAACATGAGCAAAGAAGTCGGGACCACGAGGGGTGCACCCACCCACTGAGACAGTGGAGCTGATCTACTGGGAGCTCACCAAGCTGGACTGTTACCAAAAAAAGCATGGGATAAAACTGGACTCTCTGAACATGACGAACAATGAGGGCTGATGAGACGCCAAGGACAATGGCACGCGGTTTTGATCCAACGCAATGTACTGGCTTGGTGGGAGCCTAGCCAGTTTGGATGCTCACCTTCCTAGATATGGACGGAGGGGGGAGGACCTAGGACTTACCACAGGGCAGGGAACCCTGACTGCTCTTTGGACTGGAGAGGGAGGGGGAGAAAAGTGGGGGGAAAGGGAGAGGGGTGGGAGGAGGGGGAGAAGAATGGGAGGAGGGGGAGGGAAATGGGAGGCTGGGAGGAGGTGGAAATTTGTTTTTTTTTCTTTCTTTTCTTTATTCTCCTTTTATCAATAAAAAAAATTTAAAAAAAAAGAATTTACATGTTATAGAAACAAGTATTCTAAAGCCTCACTTAGCAGGAAAACAAATCGTTAAATAACTATAAACCCCAACTGCATTTGCGGCTATCAGTTGAAATTAGTGAAAGTTTGAACACTACAGTAGTTTTTGTCATTTCAGCCTTACCTAACTGTTGGTAAAATATTTATAGTTATGTGACTGAAAGGTACTGGATGATCTCCATGTTAATTATTTACATATGTATGTTTATTTCATAACAAATATTTTTGCCACACACATATTTTAAATGGCACTAAAGGTAATAGGCAGAATCCTTCCTTTTTCTCTTTAAATAGGTGTTAGTTTTTATTAAATTTTCTTTGACTTAAAAATAATAATACAATTACGTAATATGCACCTTCCCCATTCTTTCTCCAAAGTATTCCATGTATATCTTCATGCTATTTCAGATTTATAACCTCTTTTTTTTACTGTGTTTACATGTATATATGTATGTATGTACACTAAAACCTAAAGATAAATTATTTAGTCTGTATTTTGTTAAACATATATATGTTTTTAGGTCTGACCATTTAGTGTTGGATAACCAATTATTGTATTCTTCCCTGTGGAAGCCTATTTCTCCTACTTTTAGCATTTCTTAATTGTCTGTTTGTCTTTGTAAAGGACTAAGTCCTGGTGGTTTTTCACCCAAGTACTTTTTTGTGAGACAATGATCTTGTACCCTGTAAAGATTTGTCTCTTCTACTTGTTTAATAAAATGCTGATTGGCCAGTATCCAGGCAGGAAGTACAGGTGGGGTGACCAGGCAGGAAGTAGAGGTGGGGCAATGAGAACAGGAGAATTCTGGGAAGAAGAGAGGCTGAATATGCAGTCGTCACCCAGACACAGAGGAAGGAAGATGAGAATGCCTCCCTGATAAGAGGTACCAAGCCACATGGCTAAAAAAGACAAGAATTATGGGTTAAGATGTAAGATATAAGAGTTATTAAGAAGCCTGAGCTAACAGGTTTAGAATTAATTGCCTCTGTGTGGTTCTTTGGAATTAAATAGCTGTGGGATCTGGTGGAACAGAAACGTGTGTCAACATTCTTTGGCACGTGTATTAGTGAACTCGGGAAGTCATATTGGTGAGATTTTATGGGTATGGTTTTACAGCATATTCTATTACCCTCTGTCTCTTGTGTTCTTTAATTTTCTTTATCCACATTATTTTCTGAGTCTTAGGTTTGAATTTGTTTTGCAGATTAACCATTGGGACTGGATCCAGAACTCTGCCTGTTGATTGTCGAGGTTTTGTGCAATTGTCTTCATCTGTATTAGACAGGACATACTGATCACACTGTGATACACAGGTCATATGACCTATGGTAAGGCATCAATAGAGAACTAAAGGGAAAGTACAAAAGAAAAAGCTTATCAGACAAAAATCATGTATGATTTTATTTGAAAAAACACTTACTCTAGTATGTAATTTTAAATAAAATCTTTAAAAAATTGATAATAATTTATTTGAAAATGTATCATGGAACATTTAAAACAGTAAAATTTCCATATTAATAAAGTAGACTAGTATGTCTTGTGAAAATAAAGTATGTTCTTATACAGTCTATTAAAAACTCCAAGTTCTAAAGTTTGAAATGAATTTATATATTATTGTTCTTTCCATGGAAACTTGAGATAAGATGCTCAATCTCTTAGTATCATACAATTCATCAAGAGAAAGCAATATTGCCTTTGACTGTTTTGAATTGTTAATATGCCATTAAGCTACTTTCAGAATACTTTTAAAGTTAAAATAATTCACAATTATAAATTTATGGTTTTTTAAATTATAACCTTCTATTAACTAAAACAGTGTGAAATCTTGCCAAATACTACATAACTGTGTGTTTTCTGAAATTACTAACTTAGCTTGGCATTTTGTGTTACAGATTTTTTTCTTGGGCATGCAGCATAAACATGACTATTCACCCCAGATATAGATTCTAAAACATACAAAATATCCTTTGTACCATTGTCTCACTTGGTGAGCCAATGAGTTTTATGTGTATCATGGATACAGGAATACGGGTGAGAAGGTACTTACAGAAGCAAAGCTAACACAGGGGCAGTTTTATCTGTAGAGCCCAAACCAGCAGGAGTGACAACTCACAAAACCTGGAAACCTGAGCTATGCTTCACTTACTGCCTGTGACTCAAAGGTTGTGAGTCTCCTCTCCAGGTTGTTCAGATGCTCTGAGATTCTTTTAGACAGTGTGGCTGTTTTATGCTTTTTGTTTGTTTCTTTGTTTCTTCTATAAAGTTTGGCTGTTATCTGCTTCTTCCAGGCCGTTTGAGTGATCTGATCATGATTCTGCAATTTTTGTTTTTCTTATACTCTTGGGAAATGGAGACCCTAGTAAATTTGGTTGGCCAGTCTCAAGGACACCTCCTTGAAAATATCTTGTTTTAAAATACCATGGTTGTCTTATTTTGTTTCACATGCTATGTCTTAACATGTTTCTCTTGGAGGAAACTGCTGTGCAACAAAGAGTGATCAGAGTGGCAAGTAGCTACAAAATAACCAATCATTAAGTTTCTATAGTGTGGGTTCTTAGTGTAAAACAAAACTGTAAAACAATATAGCAGAACAAAGTCAGAGTAAACACAGCATGAGTATGTCAAGGTCACCCTATCCTGACATGCAAATGTTTTCCAAATGCAAGTCATGAAAGCACAAAGACCACAGAGGACGGTATCTGAGGAACATGAACTTGTAATGAAATTTTTCAGAGGAAAAGTCAGCAAAAGCAAGTCTAAAGGAAGAGCATATAGTGAGCAAATGATGAGATGCTTGTAATGGTAGCAATGAGAGCTGTTTGAAGTTTATTGAGTATTCAAGCATCCAACTAACATTATTTAATTAGCAAACTCTGTTGAACCCTGGCATTAACTTTACATGTAATATTCTTAAATTTGTCATGTATTGAAATAAAGAAGGCAAAATAAATATTTAATTTATATACTATTATTTTTCCCAAATGAGTTCTCCGGAAAGAAAGATACTGCTCAGTTAAGATGTATTGCTTATGTAAGAGTCAATAAAGACGTAAGATTCAGTGGCAGAATTAGTATTCAAATAGCTATATTGTCTCTAAGGCACTTGTACCTCATGAAGGAAGAGGAAATTTTATTGATCTGGGAAATGGCATCAGATTATGCTTATTGTGTATAATAAAGACTATTGATCTTCTCAATAGAAAAAATGGCACTCTAAAAAGCCCATTTCTGAGCATCTGAAAATAAATGGTACTTTCTGAAGTTTTCAACGTAATTTTTTAGATTTATTTATTTAATTTTATGTGTATGAGTGTTTTGCCTGTGTGTGTGTGTGTGTGTGTGTGTGTGTGTGTGTGTGTGTACAATATGTATGTCTGGTGCCGATAGAGGTCAGAGGGTAACAAAGTCCCTGGATATTGAGTTATACCTGGTTATGAGATGACATAATGGTGCTAGGAACAGAGTTTCTACATGATCAGCAGTGTTTTTTCCCAGTCTTTCCAGACCTGCAAAAGCATTTTTTATAGAGCTAAAAGTGTAATTTTTTGAGGAATATTGTCTACCAATAGAGTATGAAATTATAGCTATACTAAAGGTTTAATTAATAATCTGAATTAAAATATCAGTCTATTTAACTAATTTAACACAGAAAGTTACTTATGATATATAATTTTATACTGGGGAATTATTTCTTCAGTTTGCTTATTAGGAGGGAGTCAGGAAGATGTTCCTTCACACAAAAAGTGGGAATGTTTACATTTAAAGATAATAGTCAAAAAGAAATTTGGAATGTGTTATTTAACTTTCAATTACTTCATTGAATGACAGGTTTATAATCCTGTGGATTTAGAAGCTTCCTAAAATCAAACAATAATTTGTTGATTTCTGATTCATAGAAAGTTGAAGAAAGTGATTGAACTTGCTACTACATGTACAAAACAGCAAATTAATGATTTTTACAAATTACTAAATTCACTTTTCTCAATGACCTATTAGAAAATAAATTTATTTCTTTGATATTTTGAATTTTATTTTAAACAAATTTATTATGGTGTAAATTTGTATAATGAATCTTGATTTCTAATTCACTTAATTCTTTAGATATCTAGATAATCCTTAGACAGATCTCAAAATCTGTTAGGAACACAGCTGGATACTATTTTCCAAAATTAATGGAGGTTAAGTCTTACCATGTGGCTAGGACCTACTTCAATTGGTAATGAAACATGAGAAACAAGATGTGCTGATTCTGGGCCTGGACCACCAATGTCTTCCCTGTGTAGTTTCTCATGCTCTTTGCTGACAGCAGAGATTAAAAAAATAATATAAAAGAAAGAAATAACTCAGAAGTTAGCTTATGCTTTTCTGAACCCTCAATTGACAACATGCAATAGAATAAGTAAGTCCTTTAGCTTTTTTTCTCTCCAATCTATTATACATGAAAGAAATAAAGCCCCCATATTTCATCTGTATATACGTCTTGTTATAGCAGAGCATAGCAAGCTGAGACCATGGTTAAGAGCTTTGCTTTCTTAAGAGACTGAATAACTTCTTTTGTTTGCACAATGGTTAGTCAGTGAGCATAACAACCTTTGACAGACAAGATCTGTTTCACCAAATGTGCACTTATCTGTTAGCTGGGTAACAGAGCTACACTAATTTACAGCTCTACTTGTGGTACTGTACAGATAAGAGTGATTTTTGCCTTAGAGAACAAGAAAGGAAGTTATGTGCAGACCTCCACAGATTCCTGTACTTTCTTCTAAACTCTGTTTTGTGACAGCAAACTCACTCTTAGAAGAAAATTGTGAGCTGGAAGTCATAATTAGAAATGGCAGTGCATCTCCTGCCATGTGTTTCTGCATAATTTTGTGACGGAGAACTTTTATTTTGACCTCTACATCTGCCCAGAGTGTTCCATGCATAGGAGGAATGTCTAATGTTTTTAAGTATTAAACATTTATGGACTAGAATTTTAAGCACTTAACATTAGTCTAATACTTCTGTGTCTTTGTTTTCCCATTTACCAATAAAAAGTATTTAAAAAATAAAAGAAAAATATAGAAGCAACACTAATAGAACTATAAATATAAACCATATCCTTTATACAATAGTATACTTAGGCTAGAGATTAAAAATATAGTGAAAATAGCCGACAAAAGTGCCAACACAGTAAAAAAAATAACAAACTCTTACATTTATATGATCCTGCAGTTCAAAATTTTGTAAAAATATTGAAGCATGAGAGGAACATGATTCATAAACAGATTTACATTATGGCTTCTCTATGTTTATCTTTATGAAAAATAAATTTTCTTGCCAATTTTAAATGTACTTTACATGTATTTTATTCTTCTTGATGGAGACTGTAATACATTGAAATATTTTCTGGAAATTTAACATATGGATCAATTTTATCACTTTTCTCGAAAATTATAAATATTATTACTTTGCATTTCCTCCTCTTTGCCCTGTTGACATGAATGTGGTTCATTCTTGTGCAATTTGTAATCTATTTTCTCCTGCAGTTGTATAATACTTTATAATTTTTATAATACTATGTTCTGGCACACATTAAATGTTTTTTATGTATTTATTTATTAATATTAGGGGAATGTCTTGGAACAATTGCTTTATTTGCCTCACCTTTCATTCTTATTCCATTCAGATCTTCCTCACATGCAATGAGAGATTTTATAAAGTGTTTAATATGTAATTAAGGTGTCTCTAGGCACTTTAATTCCTTATGGGCTGTTGTAAGTACCATATTGTACTAAAATAAAATTTAAATAAAGATAATTATATTATATATAGATTAATATGTTCTAAAGTGTAATTCCTATAATAATCAGAATAGTTCCTATGCTCATCACTTATCTAATTTTTATTTCCATAACTGTGTATACTTCAAACTGCCTAGTTTTAAACTTGAGCTTACCAGTCTCGTGTGAAACAGTCCAGTGAAATACCAATTGGTTCAACTGAAGGTTTAAAATGAAATTACACTTTTATTTACTGATAGTCAAGGCCAGTTATAATTGCATAAAACTGTGTACCCTATTTTGTGTTAATCATAACAAATAAAATTTAAGTTATTTATTTTAGTTAATTTGGATACAAGTGAACAATATAACTTTATCTTAGATATAATAAACTCATTGCTCAAAGATTTAGAACACTTTAAAAAGATAAAAGAATATCAAAACATTAAGTATAAAATTAATCCCAAATTAAGCAGAAGTAATATGTATTCTGAAAATTAAAAAAATTATATCCCTTAGAAGAACAATATTATAATAATGACTATTTATATTTTATAACATGTGGCATATTTCCGATATAATTTGTTTATAATCTATCTAAATATATTTAATATCTAAATGATTACAGTACATTATGTCAAAAATTTAAGTTACTAGTATCTCTATATTAATGCTCCCAGTCATGTCAACAAAAGCTATGAGTATGTATTACATATTAGTATCAAAGAAGTTATATGTATGCATATATTTGTTTTATGTATATCAGTATTTTACAAAAGCAACTTTGAACATATGCTTTGCAGAGAATGACTTCTGAATTAAAGAGGTAACTCTTAATGAATCTTCACAAATCTAAAACTGGTGTAGGAAGTAGACAGAGAAGGAGGCGGCAGACAAAACTGGGTTGTGAAGAGATATTCATCACTTAGGCATCCGTGTTAGCAGAAGAAAGCAGTTGATCCCTCCCTAGGATCTCAGAGAAAGAACATATTGTGCAATTATGTCTGTAGTGGATATATTGTTGGCATTCAACCAATTAATAATAACAAGAATGAAAACAACTTTGTCTGCGATAAGAATAAGACTTCCAATATTAGTCACAGTCTGCTTAGCTTCAGGTTGGCTTAGATAAATGTAGTAAAGACAAGGAAAACATCCCACTCCACACTTTTTGGCTAATTTAATATCTTTGCTAAGTGCTTAGGTAGTACAGTGACAGACACAAAGAAAAATGCAGAGACTGATTGCTCTGACAGATAAATAGAGTCCATTTTAGCACAAAGCAAAACCTTTCTAATGAGATGTGAATACCTGGTTGCTTGCCATCCATCACATATGTAAGTTTAAGTAGTATTTTAGTAATGAGTTAGAAATGGATAATATTTCTTAATACTCAAGCGGCATTCTGTACAACTTGCTGTAAATGGCTCAGCCTATATGTCTATACTGACAATCATAGCATTCTGGAATAGTTCAACACTTCTTAGAGTTCTTCCCACATGCATCTTGCCAAAAACTTTGAACTAGGCAATTTAAAAATGCTAGAGTCATCCAAACTTCAGAAATGTTTTGTAAAGTTTTTCTCTGGCATACTACTGAAGTCCTATAACGGTTCTTAGCAAATGTCAATCTTGTAAGCATTTAACTTATGTGTTGAGGAGGCATGTACTATAGACACAAATGTTGCAATGCTTCTGATTTCATGAATTGATTCTACTACAACTAAGTTCCTATGGGATGTATACACTTATAATAAACCTCTGACTAGTAAATTACATGGAAAATACATCATCACATAATAGTTAACTAATATACGCTTCCACGTAATTATACAATGTAGTATTTAGTGGTACAAGAGAAATGAAAGAAACGTGAGAAACAAAATATTGGACGAAGAGACACTAAGAATTCTCTGAGGTACTAGACAAATTCCTTGTTTGCTAGATAATCATGAAAAAGTTTTTTTAGAGATAACGAAAGAATGTTACTGCAGCATACACAGAGCAAGTCAGTATGAAAGTTGGGTCATAATTATGTCTTTATTCTTTAGTGGGGAGTGAAAGAGTAAATTGGAGTAAAAACTGATAATTACTATGTGCTTTGCAGAAGTGCTAAGCATAATTGTTTTTCTTTTAATTTTTCAGACTAGATCTCATATCTCAAACTCATTTACAACCTTGCTGCTCCTAAGGATGACATTGAATCTGAATCTCTTCTGTCTATTTTCCTAATCATAGGATCACAAGTCAACATGCCTGGTTTAAGAAGTGCACTGGAACTGAAGTCAGAACTTCATAGTAGGCTGTCTACTATCTGAGCTACATCTCCAACTCCAGAAGTTCTCTTGTCATCAACTGTAGCCTTCCAAGTTTAAGGGCAAAGGAAAAATAATCTTATACATACTGTATGTGGATTTCTTGAATAAACTCACACAAATTTCCAAAACAAACTAATGTAAATGACAGTCCTGGTGTTTAAATATTAAATAAACCACATGTACTAGAGAAAGGACTAAGCCATTTTTGTTAAAATAATGTACCAGTGATACCTTACAATAATTTTATAACAACACCCAGAGATCTGCCTGCCTCGGCTTTCCTGCCTGCCGCTGCTTCCTTAGTGTTGGGATTAAAGTTGTGCACCAACAACGGCCTGATTTAGAGGAGATGTTTTTGTAAGCATTGGAACAGTTAGATGGAAAAGGCACAGAGTACTCGGAGTTTAATGGGCAGGAAGATAAGAATGTTGAGAGAAGTGAAATGACGGAGGCAAGATTTGTGAAATTTCAGACTCAGCAGGGTTGTTTTCTGTGGTATATTTAAATAAAACATTTGTGATAGTGGCGGTCTCTGTGCTTTCCTGGAACAACGGGTTATAGTTGGAGCTGAGAAATAAGGCGTGGTTAATAAAAACAAGCATCATTGAGGGAAAATGTGCTAGTAAGTCTTTCTAAGGGTCAGAACATAGATGTTATGGTCTAGAGGATTCAAGGCTGCAGGCTCATCAAACTATGAGTAGAACTTAAAAAAAAATCACTTATAAGAATCTTGCACATTTTGCTGGTTTTGCAAGTATGAAATGGTTAAGGAGAAAAGCTGGGAATTGGCACTCTGCAGCAGGTTGGAGCTTTCCTGAAGAAAGACCAGGAGAGGCCAGAGTTTCAGATGCAGTGGAAACCACAGGATAGAGGGCAACACAGAGAGATGCTGAGGGATGCTTGGCACGGTGTGATGGGGTCAGAGCCTCGGAGGTGAGCAGGTAGCTGAGCATCCCCTGAGCAGGTAGGAGCTAGCTGGAATATATGAGAATGTAACTGAGCAAGCCAGAGGTAGCAATTCAGACACCAACTTTCCTCCATTGGTTTCAGTTCCCATTACTCCCTGCTTTGCTGCACTGGCTTCCTTGGCAGATGGACAAGAGCTTGTGATGTGAAACAAACCTTTCCTTCCCAAAATAATTTTGGTTTATATTCTATTTCATCTGAAAGAAAACTGATTTAATCTCTAAACAATGACCCAAACCAACCTGCTACTTTTAGAATGTTGATTTGTATACAATTTTTTACATTGTAATCATTTTATCATTGTTATATTTTACAAAGATTAGTAAAACACATACATCCAGAGTTTTTCTTGCATTTTATTTTTAAAAAGCATTTCATTTTATTGTTTTGTTTTACTTTAGAAAGTAATTGTTTCTCTTGATTCTTTATAATATCTACGTATGTATTTCTTTTTTATTTTAGCTTTTTAATTCATTTTACATACCAGCCACAGATCCTCTTTCTCCTGTCCTCCTGTTACTTCCCACTTCTTCCCCCGAAACGACCCCCATCAACTCCTCCGAAAAGATAAGGCCTCCCATAGGGAATCTACAAAGTTTTGCATATTAAGTTGGGGGTAGGACCAAGCATCTCTCAACTGTACCAAGTCTGAGTATGGCATCCCACCATAGGGAATGAACTTCCAAAAGCCAGATCATGCACCAGGAATAGATCCTGGCCCAGAGCCAGAGAACTAGGGATGTATTTCATTTTTTTAGTATTTACCAAGGAAGTCTGAGGCTCTCTTCTAGCTTGTATAAAATAGAAAATAATATATCAATATGAGTTTGATTTGAACTCTGTAAAAGGGAACAAAATGATTTCCATAAAAAATTTCCTGATAAAAATGGATGGGATGGGGTGAAGATGGGGTGGGAGGAAGGGAAGAGGGGGAGAGAACAGGGAGAAGGGAAGGATTGGGGAGAGCTTGGGGGAGTGGGATGGTTGAGATGGAGGAAGGACAGATATGGGAGCAGGGAAGAAGATGTCTTAATTAAGGAAGCCATTTAAGGGTTGGAAAGAGACCCTAGAGGGGATCCCAGGTGTCTATGGGGATGTCCCCAGCTAGATCCTTGGGCAATGAGGAGAGGGTGCCTGAACTGGCCTTGTTCCATAGTTACACTGATGAATATCTCGAATATCCATAGAACCTTCGTCTAATGACAGATGGAGATAGAGACAGAGACCCACATCAGAGCACTGGACTGAGCTCCCAAGGACAAGCTGAAGAGCAGAAGGAGGGAGAAGATGAGCAAGGAAGTCAGGACCGCGAGGGGTTGGTCCACCCACTGAGACAATGTGCCTGGTCTAATGGGATCACCAAATGCAGCTGGACTGGGACTGAATGAGCATGCGCTCAAACCGAACTCTCTGAATGTGGCTGACAGTGGGGGCTGACTGAGAAGCCAATGTTAATGGCACTGGGATTTGTTTCTACTGCATGTACTGGCTTTTGGGGATCCTGGTCTGTTTGGATGCACACCTTCCTAGGTCTGGATGGAGTGAGGAGGGCTGTGGACTTCCCACAGGGCAGGATACCCTGCCCTCTCTTAGGACTGGAGCGGGAGGGAAATAGGAGGAGAGGAGGAAGTAGAAATTTTGAACGGTATTAGTTATAATACAATAAATTTTTTTTAAAAAATGGATAAAAAACTATTGAAATGACAATAAAAACAATCTTTTGTGTAAAAATATTACTGGATTTGAATTACTTCATATCTTTTAATCTTTGTTATAGGTAAACCTGACTTTGACAATAAAAATGAATAAAATGCATTTGGACAATTACAAAAACTAAGAAACATTAATAAAAGATATTTGACAGAGACATATAAGGAAACATTGCTTGAAAAAGTGAACATTTATAGATCAGTTGCCCCTGTTGTGATATATCATAGATTATTAAGAAAATTGAACAGCCACAGACCACATCACTTGAAATTAGTTAGCAAACAAAGGAAATGGAGACTATGTGTAATTAATAATGACAGAGAACGATGTTGATTCAATGGAAGATGCTTATAGATTATGAATGAGAAACAAACATAAAATGATTAAGAAAATTACTCTGTGTATTTGATGAGTATATAAACCAAGCCAGAGAATAATTACAGAAGGACTACTACCAAAAGAAAACCGGATAATGATTGAGCAACAATGAAGAAAAAAGATAACATCCCATAACACAAAGTGAGCTACAATAAGAATAGCTTTCAGTATATTTGAATAAAGTCTAGTATAGCTATTACTTTTCAGTTACATAGAAATTAATTTAAAAATCTCATACTAGTCCATTTTTCAAGCTGTAAGATCCTGGATAAAATGCTTAAAATTGGAGTCTCAACCACCTTCCCACAAAAAGCATAAGATTTGATAAGAAAGACTATCTAAAGAATAAAACCTTGCCATCTCTGGCTATCATAAAAAATGTTGAATAGGACTCTTCAGAAACTCCCACATATTTAACAACGAATTATCACACAATCTTGGGATTGTCTATCCTGCTTATTATGATTTTTCCGACTACCATAAAATCATTGAACTGAAACATATCAAATTAGATAAAATATTGCATCGAAGTTTAGAATAAGAAGTTGAAGACAGTCTAATAACTATTAATTTCAAAGCTCAGTTATTGTAATGAATTTAAGTAATGTATAACATTGAAAAATTTAAGAGAAAATTATTGAAAACTACATATAAAATAAATAAGAAAATTCAAAATAATTCTCTGGAACATTTTAAAACTTTAGTCTTACATATGTCTATGCCTTAAAGAAAATGTTTACAATGATATTAATAGTTATTTCCGTTATCTTCCTTGATACTAAATATTTTCAGTACAATAAATAGCATGGTATTCTCTTCAACCTTTCTGTGTATTAACATTAGCCTTCCTTATATGATGATTTTTTTTCTCATTGCTCTGACACCAATATTCTTTATCTATTTTAAGCAGAATTCCTAGGGATAATAATTGTTTAGTTTTTCTTTGTTGAAAATTTACACAGAGATTTTAAAACAAGCAATGAAAAATATCTAATTTGTTATGTTCATAACAGCATATTGCATTAATCAAAGCTTCATTTAGATAAATTGAAACCAGTTCAATTTCTACTTGTCAAGCAAGAGAATACAAATGTTGTGCAATTGTATAATTGATTTTGTGATTCAAACAAAGGTTCTTTGGTAGAGATAATTTATAAGCTCTGATGTAAGTGGTAAATGAGGTTCTCCTTGGAAAATCAAGAATATCCTCATTGAAGGGTGGAACTTAATGGATCCAGTACTATGATGAACATAGTTTTTTTTCACAAAATATATTTCCTGAACACTTTCTTATATTTATAATAGTTAATTACACTTACTCTTTCAAATATATCTTAAGGGCTTTTTCACTTTACAAAAAAAAAAAAAAAGGAAGCTGTGAAGTAAAGGGTACATATGTATAAACTAGGAACATTCTTATAGTGAAAAACATTAAATTTTGTCTGATCTTCCAAAAAGTCATTACATTGTCCATTCTAGGTGAAGTTTAGACATTTCATGTGTAGTTGACATAAAATAACTGTAATAAATGTTCCTGACTTTTATTTTAGGGTGACATTCTTTATTATAGCTCAATTAATCAAGAACTTTCACGTAGTATATATAAAATTTATTCTTGTTTATAGTCTTCATTTTTTGTTGCTACATATAGCTTGATGGTGTCAGTAATAATAATATTTAGACAACAATATCCTTCAAGGCATCAGGTGAAGTCCCCGGTGACGTCCCTTTTACTCTGACATTTATACTGACTTCATTTATGACAGACTGAAGGTGATGAACAGGTCCTAGCAAGAGGTCACCTTGTGTCACTGCTGGTATACAATCTGTCAGATCCAGGGACTGTAAGTCTGCTAATGAGGAATTAACTAGGCAGAATGTGGCTATTTGACTGTTTCCATGCATTCCGAACCTGTTAAATAATGCTAATCAGGTGTTTATTAAGTGAAACCATTATGGCAAACTTGCTGCAAATTCCACCATATGTCAGAGAGGTTGTAGCATATTATTCATCCATTTAAAAGCCAGATTAATAAGCCATTCACTGAGCTTCACTTTCCTTAGACTTCAGGTACGCCTTAGAATCAAAGTTATACTATTTCAAGCTTTCCAGTTTTTCTTTAAGTGGACACTAATAATGTGAAAAAAATTATATGAAGCTAGGTGGTGCTTCTAGAAAAATTAACTTTTCAACTTCTCGATTATAAGTCCATTTTTATTTAGAAATCTAAAAGAAAACAAAATTTATATAAGGTGAATTGATTGAATTAGTGGACTTGCTTGGTATAAATATACCATATGACTGGAAGGACCTAAAACCACAGTAATAATTGTTTGAGATACACTTTGGTGGTATTATTCTGGCGACATGTAGCATCTAGTCATGTAAAACTGTTTTTACTTGTAATATTCTTAAGAAAGTCAAGGACCCTGTGAGTGTGGATATATCTCCATATTTCTCCACCACATTTCCTGCATCTCTCGCACGGGGACCATTGTTTAAGAGGGGGCAGTATTGTCAGTGACAGAATACCAGGAAGTATGCTGGAAAATGGTCTCTTTTATAAATGAATGCATTACCAAGATGGGAAAATGACAATAACAATGGTCATGTTAACATGAAAGGCAGGCAGAAACTTTTGTGTGGTCCCAACCATAGACAAAGAACTCCAGGCAATTTCAGACGTGAGAGGAGAATTACCCTCTCCCAGGGACGAACATCTTTGCCAATTATTATGTTTCTTAAAGGAATACGTTCAATGAATTGATGAAATAAATGAATCTGAGAAAAATATGAATTGAGGATTGAGATACAGGTTTAAAACATTACATGACCACCTGAGGTTTAATAATAGTCTGCATTCATTAGTGGATTTCAATGTGCTGAATTGTTTTCATTTGTGTGCTTTCAAACCTTTTGAAAAATCAGTCCAGTTATGTATGAAAATTTCTCTTGCATGGAGGAAATGTTTTAAGGAAATTTGTGCTCTCCAGAGGTTTGCCCTAGATAAACTTTAGTCTAGGCTCCTATTCTAAATCTGATCATTTTGTCTGTGCTCTGATGACTTATTTCTCTAACAAGTTAAGAAATAATGAATTTTGGAATATGTTTCACAGGAGGTTATTGTATTAAATGATTTAACAGAATCTAACTATAAGTTGCAGCATAACCATTTACATACTTGAAAAAATACCACAGGGTGAGGATCTATGAAGATTGTCAATTATAATCAATGGGATAGCAGTAAATAAAAATTCTCAGTCATCTTTTATGGAATCACATTTATGAGTTGTTCCAGTTATGCACAAGGCTCTGTATCTCTAATAAATATTAAAGAAACTAGATTCCACAATGGATCTATTCACTTTTGGAGATCTTTCTATCAATTTTCAAGGCAATGGATATGTTTCTCCTTGAGTTGCTCTACTACCAATAGTCTATATTGGTTCCTGGCAATGATAATTTATGAACATTGTCACACACCTCTTCTATTGGTAGCTTCTTATTATATCCCTTAGTACTAATATTGGTGCTTTTCATTACATTTGGCTTGTATTAACTGGAATTTTGTATTCTATGTGAGCCTAATTTCAAACTGAAGATCTTATTACGATGTCAGCAAGACTTATGTTCATGTTCTGTCTCTTTTAGGTATCACATGTGAATGTTCCCAAGGTCATGTGTGTGTAAGTATGGTAAGTACATAACAATACATGTGCATATATAAGAAATGGAAGTTTTAAAACTGGAATGAGAAAAAAATCTTATTAAACAGTAGCCTTTGAATAATGCCTAGAGTTTTTTTTATGATTTTTAGTTTTCTTGGTAATATCTTCATCAATATGCTACAACTATTAACATTCGTGTGAAATTCTTTCAATTAAGATTTAACATTGAGTTACATTGATATAAATATTGTTTCTTGATCTTAAAATTCCATCAGTTTTACTCTGATTCATTATTTGAAGTATTGTCATGCATTATAACTTGATAAATATAAATACTGGATACTTCAGCATTCATAATGCTGAAACGGATACTAATTATACCAATAAATTTAATTTCCACAAATTAAAATAAAACACATAAGGAAAACATTGGATCTACATCTTGTTAGATGTCCATGCAAAATTAGGATATAAAATATTTGAAAGTCATGTCCCACTAAGAATGTATTTACGCAATGAAGTAGTAAAACAAGGTTTGGAGTCAGAAATAATTTTGTACAAATTAAACTCATTAAATCTGTAAATCATGTGAACTCCTAACTTGCAAAGCTGTTTTAATTGTGCTAGAAAGTAAAACTTCGAGGAAAGATTCATTTTGAAAGGTAATTAAAAGAATACAATGAAATGTAGTAACTCATAGAACATATTGGCTTTCAATTATAATAACTCTCCTTCATGTTTTAATGTTCATGAAAGATAAAGAATCTCTAAAATGTAGCTATAGAGAAATGTGAAGATTTTCTTATGCAGAACAATTATGCTTCAATATTAGACTGAATTTATTATTTTTAATTCCCTTGTGTTCATGGATCATGTAAAGTAAAATCAGTGAAGACTAACTAAGAAATTAATTTCTGAGTTTTAAAATTCATTCTGAATGTCCAACTATCACAGGATTAGATCTGTTGCTTACACCATAGAATTATTTTCTATTTATGTTACATGTATTTCAAAGTAAATACAAACAAGATATTTTCTTCAAAGCTTCTGGAAACACTGACCATGCAGCTCCTCTCTATATAAAGCAAGTTGGAAAGAGACTTTTGATCATTCCAAATCAAGAGTTGATATAAATTGAAACAAAAAATTCTGAAGGATATTTGAGCTTTATATCTCATAGCTAAACTTTGGGAAACAGGAAAAACCCTTGTCCATAATACCAGAGATCAATGTATATCGTGGAAAATCAGATTTGTTGCTTCAGTTCTATTTCTTGATTGCTATTTTGGCTCGATGTTCAATTTCCCTTTCTGTTTATAAATGTAAAGCTTCATAGACGGAATATTTGTTATGTAGTATTCCACTTGCTTGGCATTTAGTAATAACCTAATGTAGGAATTAAAATTGACATCAACATATTATGGTCTTAATGTTTCTAAAATCTAATGTGTTCAATATTCTGGAAAACAAAATTTTGTTTAGAATTTTGGTAGAGTGAAAGCACTCAGATTTCTGAGTATCAGGTTTCTGATGTTCACCTGGAATTGTTTTCTGGGTAATATTTACTTAAATGGTCTAATATTTAATTGAAAAATGCAGAAGTTGATTTTCAAGGGCAATATTCACAAAATGTCATTGACATTATTAATTGTGTACCATCCATGTACAAGATATAATATATGATGTTAGGTTATATTCTCAATAGTAAATCTAAGGCACTTAACCACACACACACACACACACACAAATATAGTATATTATTTATATGGTTATATATACATATATATATTTACATCAACATAAGAAAATACCAAAGATTTACTCAGTGTGGAAAGAAAAGGAACATGTGTTGAAAACATTACATACATTGATAAACATACATTGTCCTGAACACTTTCTCTTTAAAATTTAGAGAAAATTTCTAGTAACGCAGTTGCCAAGCATATAATAAGTGCAAAAATTAATAATTGGACGAAGGTCAATTCAATCAAATACTTCCTCCACAATATACCTTCCTACTGCCCTTCCCAGACTACAATGCCTTGAACATCTTTGGCTTTACCATCAGAACCATTTAGCATTACCAGGCTTCTGCTCAGCTTGAACATCTCTGCCATTGTCAGAACCAGGCAAACAAATTTGTGATGATGTTCCAGGGAATATGGAACGGAACCAATGCTGAAGGGATTTCTCTGCACTTCTTCATTAACATTTTATTCATTACAACAGGGGAGTTTTAAGAGTTTCCTTTTAAGCAAATTAGGTCACTGGATAAAAACACACAGCATGGAAACCCAGCGTATTACTGTATAGAACAAAAGATCTGGTTAATAAATTATGATAATGGGATTAGTCATCTGTTAATGTTGAAAGGCACATTTTAATACATTGGAATTAACTTTAAAAGAATCTTTGTTTCATGCATTTATGTTAGCTTTCTCTATATTTTCAGGATTTCTGACTATTGTCCTAAGAGTGTACATGGAACTTGTTAGATTCTTTGCTTCATTTAAGATGGAAAGAAAAAGCTTTTACAAAGACAGAAATTACAGGCTTAATTATTTAATTACAAATAGCTGCAAGGTTGAAGAAAGTACTGAAAGCAAGCAAAATAAACCACAAATCTCATGCCCAAGTATTTTTCTTTTCTAGAGCAATATTTTAAAAATCATTTAAAAATTATTTCACACAATCAAGCATGTTGCTCCTCTGTCTTTCTTTCTTGGTCAAACAGGTTTACTTTGTAATCATTTCTGTGAATTGTAAACAGGTGCCCATTAGGGAATCTTTGTCGCTTTTCCCCCTGCTAATATCTTTTTTATGTTTTGTAAAGTGGTTTGCACTTCAACAATGTTTCAGTATTTATTGAACAAATTACCCCGATGGATATATTTAATGGCAGCACTCAAGAGGAAGAGGCAGGAGGATCTTAAGTTGTTCTACATAGTGAGTTCCAGACCAAATAAGGCTGCATAGAGGCTGTCTCAGAAAATAACAAAAAAAAGGAACAACAGAAACTCAGTAGATCATGATCCACAGACTTGAAAACAAATGATTCATTGAGAATGTGTCCTTAGGATGAAAGAATACAACACAGAATAGAAGGGTCCAGAGGTTGAATATTAGCCCCAGTTTGATCTAGCAAGGGCTGGATCATGGTTGTATCTCAATTGGCCTCACCTGGAGACAAGGACATGTATTTTCTTTCATTTGTTCATCAGATATTACCTCCCTAGAGGATGAAAGTGTCTTTTTCCCTGAGTGATTGATATTCTAGGTAAGGTTTCAGGCATATCTGTAGAGAAAGGGCCAGGTGAAGTGTGTGATTAGTAGCACACAGTAATGGTAGCTGATGGGTTCTTTCTCTTGGGTACAGGGTACATAGGTCCTGTCAAATACCCAGGGCATTCTGAAAGGCTACCATCAGCACTAACACAACACTCCCTGAATGTTGGTCAAAAGTATCCGGTAATTTTCTTTTGTACTGAATTAGATAAACTAAAATACATGTGTACACTTTGTTATTATATATTGATAAAATCATAGACAAAATATACTATAGTTACATTTAATAATATCCTAAACTGTCATTCAGTAAGAAGTCATTTGCTTATGTTGACATAGTCATATATCAATATTACTGATTCACTTAATTTGGCCTAGTGATAAAGGTCATAGTTAGAAATACAGGGGCTCGAAGAATGTTTCTAAATTTGCAGTTAATAAACAAAGCAAAAACTTGAACTGAACTGTTTCTAAAATATTCTATTAATAACCTGTTATTCATATAATATGATATATAAACTCTTATCTATTTCATTTTAATAGAAAATATTAAAAACACATGTGTCAGAAAAAGTGTTACATGTATTTCTAGATTTCAATATATAAGAAACAAATTCAGTATACACATAACATAACAAAGTTAAATTATGAACATATGACGATACAGACAACATAATTATACTATAGTAGGGTTCGTTTAACAAGTCTGACCACTGGAAAACAAAGAGGAGAGCATCTCATGTTGAAGGCGTGCTAAAAAAAAATGAGCATTTGCTGTGCAACTTGTTTGAGGGTGAAGAGTACACATTCCCATTGCCTTGTTTTCTCCTTGAAACTAGAAATATATAAAGAACACTTATATTATAAATATCCTAATATATTATAAACATATTATAATATGTATTACATATATTTTAAATATTTATATTATAAATACATAATATATTCTGTATATGCTTTTGAATGAAATACTACTAGAAAATAGTGAATAAATATGTCTTATAAGCAGACAATACTACCCCAATCACACGCCATATTTCATGACATAGTTCAGAAGAAATAAGAATGAGGAAGAGAGGCTAGAGAAGGAAGCAGCTTCCCTGGTTATATCCTGGTCTTTTCAGGACAGCTTGGGGAAATTGTATTTCCAGGCAATGGAGAGGCTTCGGTTGCTAAAGGCCACAGAATGTCATGTTAAGGTTTAGACTTGTGTATGTATGAATTTAGTGGCTTTCTGGATCCTAACAGAGAAACAGTGGGACAAAAATTAATGATATTACAGAGATATTTATTGCAAATGGACATTGATTTAGGAATTAATAGATATAATTCTTGAATATTTGAAATTTGCATCGTATTTAAATTCAAACAAAAATTGTCACTGACAACATTTGTATTATTTGGCAAGTGAAATGTTTTTTAAGGAAGGTGCTATTGTGTTCACGCACCTTGATTCTTATCTAATTCACTTCCCAACCATGATGGAGGTGGTGGATAATGGGAGTTGTCTAGACTGGTGGCTTAGGTTTATCAATTGTATGGCAATGTTTCTAGATTTAAAGGTCACAGTTATTACATTACACAGTTATAAGTGTCTATAAGGAATATCTGTGAAAAGCATAGTATAGAAGGAATTGGATGTGCATGCGAGCAGGTTAATATATAAATGAATACTTTCTTCCAGTATGAACAAATCCTTAATGACTATGGGAATTGGTAATTTATTTCCTCTAGTTATTAGAAAAAAACATACCTAGAGAGTTCTCTATATCTCTACAAGTTTCTTCAGTAGGTCCAACAAATAAGAGACTGAAAAATATCCACAATGATTGTTTTCACTGAGCATTTTTCCTATTATTTTCTCTAAAAATGCATTATTGCAACGATTGGTATATATTTTAAATGTATTAAATATTACAGCCTGCCTGAAAGAATGTGTGTGTAACATACCCTTCACTGAACTGCTAGTAAAATGGATTAAAATGGATAATTTTTAAAATAAAGTTACTCAGTGCAATTCCTTTGGAAGTGACACAACCTGGCCTAAGGCATTCATTGTTCATGAAGGATGTTAAAATAGAACCCTGCAGATATGAAAGGATATCTGCAGTTCACTGTTGTGCTCTTACACTATTGTGCATCTCTCAGATACTAACATTCTATTAATAGTGCTTTCTCAATTTTTCAAAAAAAAAAACCCTTTTTTTCTGGGAGGTTCAACATATTATTATTATTATCATCATCATTATTTTTATTCATCATCATCATCATATTATTATTATTATTTTACGTCCGAACCACAGATTCTCCTCCCAGTTCCTCCCTCCACCTCCCCTCTGTCCCTCCCATTCACGCATGATCTGTTTCTATTCAGAAAAGGGCAGGCCTCCTATGAAAATCAACGAAACATGGCATATCAACTTGCAGAAATACAAGACACCTCCTCTCATTTTAAGACGGGGCAAGGCAACCCAGAATTAGGAAAGGGGTTCCAAAACCCAACAAAAGAGTGAGAGACAGGCCACAAAAATATAATGGTACACAACTGAAACATATATACAGAGGTCCTAGGTTAGTCCCATGCGGGCAGGATCTCCGATTATAGGTACAGTCTCTGTGAGATGCTAATGAGCCCAAGTTAATTGATTTCTGTGGGTTTTCCTGTGGTATGCTTGACCACTGTAGTTTCTCCAATCCTTCATGCCCCCTTCTTTCTAGTGTTTTGGTATTGATCTCTGCACCTGTTTCCATCGGTTGCTGAAAGAACCTCTCTGATGACAACTGGGCTAGGCACCACGTATAGCAGCATACCATTAGGAATCATTTCGTTTACTTGTGTTTTGTTGTTGTTGGTGGTGGTTTTTATGTGTTTTTGTTTGTTTGTCTTTGTTTCTAATCTGGATCCCTGGACGATCCCTCCCGTGAGTCCTGGTCTTCCAGGCAGTGTCAGGGATGGGTTCCCTCTCATGGTATGTATCTCAGGTTGGATCAAACATTGGATGGCCACTCCCACAATTCCTTTGCCACCTTTATCCCAGTATATCTTGTAAACAGAACAAACTGTAGTCGAAAGGTTATGTGACTGGGTAGGTGCCCCAATCTCACTACTGGAAGCCTTACAGGAGATGGCCCATTCAGTCTCCTTACTCCTCAACTGCTAGAAGTTTAACCTAGGGTCACCCTCATAGATTACTGGGAGTTTCCATTGCACTAGGTTTGTAGCTCTTCCCAGAAGTCCAACCAATCCAGCTGTTTCTCCTTGTACTCTCTTTGTTCATCCTCCCCGCTTGATATCTCTTGATCCTGTCTCCTAGCCCCAAACCCTCCATTTATAGTTTCTTAATTTATGCCCTTAAGAATGTGCTAATCATTTAAAATAGAAATATACTTGAAACTGAATTGATTCTCACATTCATTCACTGCTATATATTTTTTGAGGAAAAAAAAGGGAAGTATAATAATGAATGCAAGAAGATGGTGGGTTGGTGATAGACAGATGGGTAGATAGATAATATTATAGATAAATCATAGATGATAGATACATGGACAAATGGATAGATGGATATAGATAGATAGATAGATAGATAGATAGATAGATAGATAGATAGATAGATAGATAGATAGATAGATGATAGATAGATAAATTTAGCACAAGGATATTGTGTGCATATCTGTAGAGAATGTGTGTATATGTGTGTGTGTGTGTGTGTGTGTGTGTGTGTGTGTGTGTTGGTGTTTGAGAAAAGAAAAGAGCTATACGTTTAAACCTACATTTTACAAATGTTCAGAATACTCTAGTGTAGAATCACTTCATAATGAACTCATAGACCTCATACAACCACACATCAGACTGATGCAAATGAGTTTGGCAATAATCCAGAGGTAATAATTCCACTGGGATTATGTAAGTTTTCAAATTTTTTCTCTTTCTTTTCCACCTCCCCTGCTGTTTTACCTGACCTCGGCCATTTCAAACAGGCACTCATTTAGTTTAAACTCCACAAAACCATGGAAGCATACAAAACAGATAGCAGAGTCACAGGCCCTGTCAATTACACTCTTCCTGTCTCTTAAATAAATCGACCTCACATTCAGGTGAATTGACTTTTATGAAAAAGTCCCTTGAACTCAGTCTATTCCTGACAAGTAGAGCAAATAAAATTTATATTATTACTAAGATAACAAAAGCCAGCACTGCTTTCTTTAATCATAATTTTCTGCACTCATGTAAATGTGCTTTTCATCTTAATTGTCGAGATTGACACAGCCAAAGACAAAGACCCAGCCTCACACACTGGGCTCCTATCAGTTTTATTAGAAAATGGGCTTCATTGTCCAGCAGAAGAAAGATTTTTAAAGGACAGAGAGGAAGAAAAGTTTGAACACAGTAAGATAGTGTACAACTGTGAAAGTTACAGTGTTATTACAAACACAATGTGCCACAAAAGAAAGAGAATTATATATATATATATATATATATATATATATATATATATACACATATTTAATACATATAATATCATTTTAAGGACTTGATCTTCAGATATTAAGAACTTGTAATCTTTATGGTATAATGGTCTTTGTCTTATACAAAACAATTTGTTTTATACCTTTATACTGCTCATTTATGTGCATCATATATATAAATATATTTAAAATCCTGTGTTAAGACGAATTAACTTTATTTTTAAAAAATAGAAATAATGTAGAAAATACAACAAACACTTTCCAATGATAACAGAAGGCAATTTAAAAATGATGCATTGTAAATTGTTTTCTTTATAAAAGTAACTATAGATCATATTGATAAAGAGTAATAATCAAATTCTACATGCATACAAATTTTATACTGTGAAATATGTATCAAAATTTTATTTCAACACAAAATTTGAAAGTCCACACACCAATAATAGATATATAGCTATTATTATATTATGTTATATTTATTATTTATTTATTAAATGTATGTGGGTTGTGTTGTCTGCATAAATTAATGCGTATCGTGCATGTGCAGTGCCTATGGAGAACAGAGTAGGGTTTCAGATTCCCTGCAGTTGGAGCTATTTGTTATTTTGAAGCACTACATGGGTGCTGTAAATCAAAACCAGATCTTCTACAAGAGCAGCAACCATTTTTAACTGTTTTTTCATCTCTCCAGCCCCCTGGGTGTAGATATCTGATTACCCATCTTAATTATATGTACTGTTAGCATTTCCTTCTGTAATTCATTTTTGTTTTGTGCTGTAAACTGGAATATTTTAAACTGATTCCTATAATCTAAGACAAAGATGGAACATGTCCTATAATAAATAAAATTTTATGTGTTTAGTCAATTTGAGAACTTTTAAAGTTATCAGACATCATAGATTCAGTTCCTCCATCTGCTTGGACTTTATCTTCTAAGTTCTCCTTTTTCTAGTAATCATAGATCTGTTTGATTTCCCGCGCAGAGATTTAAATCTGAAGGGATAATCTGCATTCTGGTCCATTGCAGCACTACCAGAAAGTCTGGAGCGCCATTCTTCTTTTAGAAAAACTTGAACAATCACTGTCAAATGAAGGTGACTAATGAAGTAGAAACACCCAAGGCCTGTTGCATTTCCTGGAATCAAATATCAAATCAACCCTCCCTAATTTCACAGTAAAGAAAAGGAAAATAATAGGTGGCTCCTTCCTTCCTTCCTTCCTTCCTTCCTTCCTTCCTTCCTTCCTTCCTTCCTTCCCTTTCTTTCTTTCTTTCTTTCTTTCTTTCTTTCTTTCTTTTTTTCTTTCTTTATTTCTTTCTTTCTTTCGAGAATGACACTGGTCAGGATACGGAGCAGGCATGCAAATCTGTGTTGTCCGTAAGAGACCAAGGTGTTAGAAAGGTGTAGAAGATGCTCCATTCACCCTATATGTGTGTTTTCAAAGTGATTAAAACAGCTGGAGAGATGGCTCAGTGGTTAAGAGCATTGCCTGCTCTTCCAAAGGTTCTGAGTTCAATTCCCAGCAACCACATGGTGGCTCACAACCATCTGTAATGAGGTCTGGTGCCCTCTTCTGGCCTGCAGACATACACACAGAATATTGTATATATAATAAATAAATAAACATTAAAAAAACAGAACAGTTTAAAAATTAATGAAAAAAGAGAGAGAGAAACTAGATCACCATGGTTGAAATGTAAGCTCACTAGGAAATCTACTTACCGTCTCAGAAAAAAAAAAAAGTTAAATTATGCCAAGGCCGTCATGTCAAGATTACTGCTGGCAAAAGTGTGACTCTGTCAGAGTGTCGAGTGAAGGGAGAGAGTAGACCTGAAATTTCCCACTGGAAATAGCAGCCAAAGGATGTGGAAAGCCTAGAAGCAGGTATACCCGCTAAATGATAATTCTCCAAGGCAGGTAAAGATCAGACTTTGTATGTAATGGATTCTGAGAAATTTAGTGAAGGCAAAACTTCCCAATAATATAATACTAGTTCTATAGTAGGAAACTGATTCAAAGATGTGAAATTAAAAAAAATATGAAACTACATTAAGACAATGCAAACCCACAGCGGAAAAAAATATCTAGGATGCTATTTTGGAGGTTGGTTTATACCATATCTTTTAAATATTCACTGACTCATAAGGTTTTGTGGATACAAAATGCTTGAAATCATTTAATCATGTGATGTGGGTACTGTAGAAATAACAATTAAGTCATATAGAAGATAAGAACACTGATGGTAAAAGACATATTCAGAAATAGCAATTGCTAAGAGTGTCAGAAACTAATATATAATAGAATATGAGTTGGTAATTATTACACAAGCCTTTTAGAGATAGGGAAAGAGAGATAAAAGGAAGAAAGCTAACTTTGAATGTCGAAATGCTTTCATCTAAGAAGTGTTGGGTTTTTGACTCATACAGACATTTTTTATTCAGAGCCCAAAATGTGAAGTAATTCTAGGGTTTGTAATGTAAATTACATTATATTTTGTAAGGAACAGATAAGATAATTGTAATGTTAAACAAAGAAAATTTTTACTTGAAGTTGCAATATTCACAGAAAACACAAAAGAAATGTGGGGGAATGTTTCCTGATCAATGGCATCAAGTAACTTTTTTGATATTCATCAAAAAATTGATAATTCTCTTTACAATTACCTTAGAGAAGTAAATGAAGTAATTACTAACATTCTTCTGCTACTTAAATGTTGTCTGTTAATACTAATCTAAAACTCTGTTTATAGTATTATCTATGAATATTTGGCTTAATTTACACACACAAACCACATTTTCAAGGAATTAAAATTGCATATGAAACTATTATAGTATGCTCAGCAACGGCTATCTATAAATGTACTTGCTTGGTCCTTAAGATTTTCATTTGTGTTGTATATAATTTGAGGGAAATTGAAAAATAAAATCCTTTTGAAAATCATTATTTAGCTATGTGTGAAATGTACAATATTGCCTTGCAAAACATTTTACAAGAAACTTATTCTTAGGTAATATAAGGAAAATGTAAAGTTAACGTTCTTAATATACAAATAATTTCACAATAGCACAGTGCTAAACCATATGCCTTCTTTAAGCTTGAAGTAAAGTCTGTAGTTCCTTGCAAAGCCTCATATAAATCATTGTGAATTTAAAATTATTCTACACAGGAGAAATTCAGGTGCTTGACACAACTTGTTGCTTCTTTATAAATGGCACATTTGTATGGAAAGTAAAAGAGTTGTTTTCTATGAGGTATGTGTGTTATCTCAGTACTCAGGAGGATCATGAGCTTCAGGTGGTGGGCCTGGGATAGACAGTGACTCAGTAGGACCCAGACAAAAGGAACTAAAACAAACACATACAGAGAGACGAAAAGTTAGAACATTAATAAAAGAAAAGAAAAAAATAAGTACAAAATTATAAACAATATAAATTATTATCAGAGGCTAGATGTGGGGAGAAGAGGATTGGATTAGAGAGGTAACCGATACAGCAATAGGATCAGGCTGGGACACTAGCTTCTAATGTTCAAATTACAATCAATAAACTATGATTGACAACCATAAGCTTTAGCTTTGTATTTTTATGTTTTATTATTTGGTAGCTTCATCCATTTATAGAACAAATTTTAGTCATTTCTCACCTCCACCTCCATTTACCTCTCACACCCTTTTCCCTCTTCCACTGGACTCCACCAATTTCCTTACTACTCTCATGTCTGAAAAGCCACTGAGTTGAAGTAGAGTCTTCCCCATGAGAGGATAGAGGAACAGTTACTCAAGCAAGATTAAATTTAAGTAACACAAAAATGAATAAAATGTCTCCTGATCTTCTTCAGCTATCAATTGCTAATAGAACTTCTAAAGATAATTTTCAATGATTCTAAACCAAGAAAAATAAATAAAATTAGCAGTAATTGGTGTGATGGGTGTTCTAGATACTTTGACTTACTTGGTAAGTATTATTGTATGTCTCCTGAAATATTTCAGTAATATAAATGCATATATGTGTCCTGAAATATTACAATTTTACACTATATACATATATATGGTGTGTGTTTGAGAATTTAATATTAGTTGGAGTCATAAGCCTCAAATAGTAAAATAGATTATTTGCTTTCTTTTCTTCCCTTAAAAGACACTGAAAGTATAAGAAAGAATCATACAACTCATAAGTGGGCAATTTTATAAAATCTATCTCATATAATATCAACAAAGTCAAAGTTAATAGACATATATAAAATCCTCTTAATATTCATCAGTATATTTTTTACTTTTTAAATATTGTGTATGAATGCATATCCATGTGGGAAAGTGTGCATGGGTAACTTACACATTTTTCCATCTATATTCATACAAAGGTATCCATGTTTACCTTATTTATTTTACTTCTCAATTCATAACCCATATTATTTTATCTGATCAAAAAAGGTAGAGTTGCAGAACCTCAGACTTCTACTGATGAATATTATGTGTTTTGTTACAATATCCTAGCATAATGAAATTCATGGTATGTAATAGGTACTTTGTATATTTTTCCATACATGAATGTCTTAAATTATTTTTTAAAAAAAACAACTTTAGAGAACAGCTAAGAAGATGCCTATAAACTTTCTGGTTCAATTTTTATATCCTCATCTTTAATCTCCCTTCTCCTCTCTAGGAAGCTCTGACACAGTGAGAAACAAGTAGGACTTTAACCAGGAGTGTGCTTTACTACCATTTTGCCCTACATGTCATCTGTATCTTTATGATTTTAATATTACAGTTTATAAACAGAAGAAATTCCACACTTTCACACTGCATTCCCTGATTATAATGAACACCAAAATATTGTCCCTGTGAATAAAGGCATGGAAAACTGAATATTTTCTATCTCTTTAATTTATCACTGTATTGTTTTTATATTTATTATGTCACCAACATGGCTAATTATATATAACAATAGAAATTTTACAAACTTTGGAAAAATAAAGGCTATTTTTAAGGCCTTTCTGCTTGTTATTAGTAGGTTGGATCCTAGTAACACACATTCTAGATAAACTTAAAAGGAGAATTAGTCATAAATGAATCTATATTTCCCCTAATTAATAAATATCCTGCTGTGAATATCTAACGATAATGTACTAATAAGAAAAATCAATAAATGTGTACTGACAATCAACATAATTGGGACTGTAGAGTAGAAAATGACATATTGTGCATTGATCTTTTAGCAATATTCTAAATGAAAAGGGAAAGCTAATTATTTTAGTAGGTAACTGAAAATGATAAGATTAAAACAAACTAATTATATGTTCTTGAATAGCTCTTTTAATGAAGTAAAATCAAGGAGAGAGAAGATGGTTCAGGCAAAGAAATACTCAGTTGTAGTAAGTGCAATACAATCATCATCTGTTTGACTATCTTTAAACTGTGTTTAGAAAGCGACAGTGCATCAAATATTATTAAAGAGAGACAATATGCCACATGTATGATGATAGTATCCTAAAAATACAGGTTTTTAAAATTTGCCTATGTGTAATGCTGATACTGAAAATCAAGAGTTAAATTGAAAATAGAATTTTAAATGTCTTCTTTTCTGATAATAGTAACATCATAAATAACATATCTATGCATGTAGTAGTTTATAAAATGGATCTAATTATTTAATAAAATCTATGTAATTGAGTAACTTTGAGTAAAAATTAAAATTACTCTTATTACACAAGTTTTTATGTATTTCAAGACAATCTTATATGAACCTGCACAAGCTGGTTAGTTATTATAGAGTCATTTTAAATGGACTGGATATAGTGGTTCAGCAATCCGGAGCCTTTTCTTGCTAGTGCAGTGGATGTAGGGTCAGTTCCCAGCATCCAACTCTGGCTCCTTACAACTGCTTGTGGCCTCAGATCCAGGGCATCTGACACCATCTCCTGATGTCCTTGGGTATGTGTACTCAGGTGTACAAACATACACAGAGACAAACAAATAAACATCTTCTAAAAACACTTAAAAATAAAATAAACATTTAAAAAGATTCATTTTATAAATGCTATATCAACTATTCCAGGTAAAGTTAAATAAAAATATCGTATCTGGTTATATCTATATTTCATTATTATCATATCACTTTGTAATTGCAATTATGTCTTGTATGATTAATTCAAATGGATATTTCATTTCATGAAACTATAGAATTTGGCATCCAGGGTTCAGCAAGATGACTCAGTGGGCAACACACTGATGTATAATCATTTTATATGCTTTACATAACTAATTTTATTTTGCTCTGTTTTTTCTTCCATTAAAACTCAACACTTTGACAGTAAAAAAGTTAAAAAATCAATATCTTTCCCTATAAATATAGCCTTTTATTAACAATAATAATGATAGTATTAATTGTTTCTCAGAGTCATTAGTTGAGAGTTAAACTGATCATAAAATGACACATATCATTGTAACCTAAATATTGCATTTACACAGAAGGTGTTTGTAATTAGTAGTAGTTTCTAGATTTCGTAGAGTCATTACATGTTACATTTACATGTACCTCTGTTTGCTAACATTTGTTTTCTATAGTTATGAATAAGTATAAAACAAAGGTAGAGGGGGCTGTAGAAGTGGCTTAGAGGTTAAGAAACTGGCTTTTCTTCCAGAGGTCCTGAGTTCAATTCCTAACAACCATATGGTGGTTCATAACCATCTATAATGAGATCCGGAGCCCTCTTCTGGTGTGCAAGCATACATGCAGGGAGAACACTATACATATTAAACAAACAAATCTTTTTTTTAAAAAAAAATGATGTTAAAATAAGAGGAAGAAAATTATTACCAAAGACATAGATGAAGATATTAACTTAATATTTGCTTAGAAGCAAAGAACAAGTTTGTTCAAGAAAAGAATTTAAGACCTTTAAAAAATAAAAATAAAAACATTTTTAAAAATAAGAAAAACAAAAACAAACATTCCTGCCCAGAAGGCCAAAGATGGTAAACCCTGTGTTGTTTACCACAAGACACACAAAGCTTTCCAGGGGCCATCTTCTTTAGTAGAGTCATTACATGTGAAATTTTCATATATCTCTGGTTCCTAACAACATTCTTTTTCTACAATTATGAATAAGTATAAAATAAATGTGGGAGAGTCTTTTGTTTATCACAGGAAACATAAAGCTTTTTAGGAGCCAACGTCTTCCAATATGAGAAAAAAATATATCTGTATCTATGAAATGAGTGAAACTGAGGTCACAGGAACTATACAAATTTTGTCTTTTCAACAGCTGGATAATATATTCATTATTAAATAAAGAAAATAGAAAAGGTAAAGAGTTATATGTTAGATACTTTAATTTTCCTAAACAATATGCACTGATTATAAGAGAAGAAGATTTCAGAACATATAATCACTCTTAAATAAAAGGGAGGTAATAGTCAATAAAATAATTTCCATCTCCCCCTTTCCTTTCTAATCCCCTCCCCCATTCTTGTCTCTTTCCCTGTCAGCATATCAGAAAGGTACTTAGTTGGAATTAGATGCTAATAATCCATTTCCCTTTACCCTACCGTTTTCTTCTAGTCATGTTTGAAGCAGGAAGCAGTATTGCAGCATCACGATGTGTCACAATGATTCTGAGGTCAGGTGATGCTGTGTGTGAGTGTTACTTTGATTTTTCAGGTGTTAGTGCGGAACTATGAGGGGAGCCTCTCCAGCGTTATGAGAAAGTATGGTTTTCTGAAATTGAAGGGACAAGATATGATTCCCTGTGAAGAAGACTTATTGCATTCTAAGTACTAGCCCCCAGAGTTCTAAATACAATAATGTTGATATTTGATATACTGATTTTTGAAATTGATATATAATTATAAATGCAGGTAATTCTGTGCTCAATAATTGTTCAAGTTTTTCCAAAACAGTATCTGGACCACACTCTATTAAAGAAGTATTTTGTTTCCCATGTGATCATATTTGTTGGAGTTTCTCACTTTGTGTCAATACCATGTTGTTTGTTGTCATATTTGCTAGCAAAATCTGCCTAGGGTGAGGATACATTTGATCATCACTGAGTTATTACCACAATGGATAGAAAATGCTTGCAGAAATATTGGTGCCATGCAACACAGGGGACTTTCCTAGTGTATTTTTATTCCTTAGCTCCTGGAATGGCAATAAGCTTTTGTGCAGGTGGAAATGTCTTTTAGTTTGCATAATTTTGTACTGCAATATTGTATTATATTGAAATATGGTGGAACTTTTGTTTAAGATAAGTAGGTGATAAAGTGTCCCACAAACTTTGATGTTTTCCTAGGCTGGCATATTACTCGCTTACAAAAAGGAAAAATGAGAAACATCATCATTAACATTCAAAGAAGCTGTAAGGTTAACATATTTGCATTTACTGTGAACACTATATAACATTTGACAATGTAACAGTAAAATGCAGATGAAAACTAAAATAATAAAGTTTTTTTTCTGAGTCCTCATTCAGGATGCAAAATGAAACAAAACAAAAGCATGAATAGCAGCTTTGCCTAAATTGCTTACTTCACTCTCAAATTAATCTTCCAGAGTTGTACTGAAAACATAAAAGCTTATGTACATAATCGTTCACAGCACTCCTTACAAATATCCTTGTAATATGGTTTTGAAAACATAGAGAGCTGGGAATAAATACATGGGTGTTGAGCCTATTTATCAAAATTTCATATATATATAAATGTTCAGATTCATGTTAAAGAATTATATTTTAATGGCATAATTATTAATTTTCAGAACTATAATCTTCTTTGTTCAAGGTGTAGTGGACAAAAATAGTCAGCCAAAATCTGGTGGTAAATACTGCTGGCCTGGCAGAGATAATTAAGGTAAACTTACTTCTGAAGAGAAATAAATGACCGCCTGCCGTGGGGAGCTGGGAGCTGGTGAGCCTTGTTTGTCCCTGCCTGTGCAGCACCTTTGAGGCTGTTTGTCCTATCCCACAGTCCCCAGGGGATCTAATGCTATTGCAGTCTGGAACTTGCATTCCAGAACACATTTCCTTTTGTCAGTGGATTGCTTCCCCCCCCCCCCCACCTGCTTTGCTTCAACTCTTCCTCAGGATCTGTTCAACAAAAGGCAAACAAAGACAGAAAATGAATATCAGAAAATGTATAGAATGTATAGAAGGTGTGTGCGTGCAGAAAAGGAACAAAGATAAAAGGACAGTAAATCAGAAAAACATAGGGACTTTAATACAGTCAGAGGGGAACCGTTGAACTGTAGTGAAAGATGAGGTCAGAAGGGTTACATGTAGACTGGATGTTACTATGACTCATATTTCATATGAAAGGGTTTGTAATTTATCAGAATGTCACTGAATAATTTTTTAAAAGAAGAGTTAGATATTAAGGTATGTGTTACAAATTACTTTTATAAATTACTTTTAATTGAAGCATCTGAGCTTATTAATACTGAAAAAGCTTTATAAGTTCCTTCTCTTCTAATGCTAAATTTTATTTAATTTATATACAATACACGTGTGAATATTGGGGCAGGGGTTACTGTAGACCCGGCCTCAGACTTGATATATAGCCATAAATGACCTTGATCATTCTTGCATTAGCATGCCAAGTACTGATATTAGGGACTTGTGCTATTTTACTTGGTGGATGTGGAACTGTGAACTGAACTCAGGCCCTCAGGCATGCTAACCAAACACTCTACCAAGACAACTGCATTCCTATCCTGTAAACTTCATGATTGTCTTCCAATCATAAATAAAAGACATTGCTTCTTTTATCTTTTCTCTTGGTTCCCTTCTACAATCACCAAGACATGTGACTTCAATGGTCAATTGACTAATTTACTTATACTTAACAGTGTTACTACAGAAACAGGATCTGAATGTTTACCCCTATTGTAAAAAAGCATTTGTTTTCACTGAAAACAATAGACCAAAACATCATGTTTAATAATTTACAAAACTCCATATATTATTTTTGGTTTTATTATTATCTGAACCTTTAGAGTCTTACAGAATGGTGGAAGTGAGAGATAAGATATTTCTGAAATAAATGAAATGCAGAAGTAGATGATGTTAAAAAAAATAGGTTCTCTTATAACACATAGGCAAATTACCTAATGAAGCTAAATTTATTTCTTTTGATATATAATTATGCTGTAAGAAAGACAGTATATTTATTTGACTCAAATCCAGAAAATTTGGATGCATATTAAATGGTATATCTTATGATTGCATCTAGTTACAAGGATAAAGACTCACTGAAATGTCTAAAGGAGAAGAATTTCATAGATGTAGCATTAATTCTATAATCTTAGGATTTCCTAACATCAATCCTCATGACACTTAGAGAAAATAAAAATAAAAACACACAAAGTAGGGCATATTTTAGGATAGTTTAGAAAGATTTTCTCCAAAAGAAAAAAATAATGCTTCATGGAGAACTTCAAAAAGATTATTATAGGTGTCAACTTATGTGCCATTTTAAGATGCTTCATTTCTTAAACAAATATTATAAATCAAGCATATCAGGCCTCACTGAGAGTTTACATTGGACTGAGTATACCATTCTAGCTTGTCCAACAATGTCACCTCCTGACTATTCTTGCATTCCTTCATTCTTCCACTCCACAAACAACTATCATGATTAAGCAAGGAATTTCCTTACTTTTTATAAGGATACAAAAATAAACCCTTTCCCTCAAGAAACTTACAAGATTAGTAATGAGTTGGAAGAGTTTAAAATGTTATAAGGAAATGTAATTAGTAATTTACTAAAGGCCACAGCTAGGGCATATGACTCATGGGTATTACAGATAGGATTGGAAGGGAATATTAATGGCTGAAATAGAATTGTATTGAAATTTTATAAAACATCAGGTATAATAATAACAGCCTAAACTTCCACTTAGGATAAGCATACACCCCAAAGCATTATGGCTTAGTTGTTGCCATAATCAAGAAATTTCAAACTGCGGACAGTAGTTAGAGACATGACATAGACAGATATTATTAAATTTATGAATAAACATACCCATGAAAGGGCACAAAGCTTAAAAACAAATAAAGTGAGAAATAAACAAAATCAACATGGATAGCCTATTTCCCCTTTAATATTATTTGTTAGAATTATAGCCGTGTTCTCAGAAAACACTATCCATGCACAGATGGTAGATATAAAATATTTAATATGAGAACACCTACATACATTAAGCAACCCAGAATCACCATTTCTTATTCATAGAAGTGTTATACAAGACAAACAGGGATTAAGGAAGGAAGCCACATGGACAGTTAAATTGGAGGGGAGAGAAGAAAAGAGTGGATGCAAATCTTGAAAGTGGTAACATACAGAAGAAGAAGAATATTTTATTCGTAAGGGACTGTAATTAGTCCCTTATATATTTTCATTTTAATAGTTTGTTTTCCAATAGATTTTTTTTTCTGGAAAAATATTATTGAGAATACCATACATTGTGTTTTGATCATATTTATTTCTCCCTGATCCATTCCTCATCTCATTCACACCCAATTTAGAGACTTTTTTTAAACTATGTGGTCCATTTATTGGTTACTATTCAGTCATGGGTATGTTGGCATCCACTGGGTCATGGTCAAGCTAGTATGTACACCCCTTACAAAAAGTTTACTCCTCAGCCAGGAATGGCTCTTTGAGCCCACGTTACTCTTCCATGATGGGATATATCTTCAAATAGCACAGATGTGTGATTTGCTTACTGTAAGAATGTCTACTAGTTCATACCTCCCTGACACTTGCAGAAGCACTGTTTCACTCTAGTCGCTAACTATATCTCACTCGTGAAGTCATCCCACCCCCTCCCATAGCTCTTTTGATATGCTTCCCAATGTGTTGTCTATAAACAATGACAGTCATTTTACTACTCCAATAAACCATACTTTAAAGCTATGTGACTGACATTCTAATAGTCTGTAACTTTAAAGATCATTTTAAAGGACTTATTTTTTAAAAATACTTTGAAAAATATGTAAGCTTCTTTTTATCATTGCAAGAAATGTAAAAACAGTATAAGTTTGAGGTTGAACTTGAGAATGTAGAGTTTTTCAGAGCCTAAATTCATCATGGACACACGGCTAGGCAAGGCACGCTTATCACTTTTATTAACTCGCTTCAGATTCTCTTTAAGAGAGAGAAAGCTTTCAGTTGTGAGGAATAATTGGCTTTCTCTTTAAAAGCCACACAGTAGTCCTTGTATAAATTAAATGCCAACTTTTATCAATTATCGCATTGTCGGCTATAAATTGATCAACAGAATTAGTTGCACAATTAGTTTTCCTGTTTCTTCCCAGCATGCTGCTGTGCCCCATAGAGGAATTGCACCCTCTTCTGGAATACACAGCCTGACACTATTTTTTCAACAATGGCTTTAGTTTTAGAAATGCTAACCTCTGTAGCAAACAACCCTGCCAAATGTTTCTCAAATCAAATTGAAGTTTACTGCTCTTCCAGTATCAATGAGAAACAGGATGTAGGATAAGCTGATTTTCGGTGTCCATGAATCACAGGCTTTGGGCATCTGAAATTCCTAGAAGAACATAGAGCTAATCACAGAATCTTCTGTGGTGATGTAGATACTTATCAAAGCTTACACAGCAGCATTTGGTATTGCTGATAATGTCTTCTTTGGTCTCACATTGTTTCCTTTCCTAAATAAAAAAAAAAATTAACTGTTTTGTGCTGTTACTGCTTTCTGTCTACTGAATATTTTGGAGTGGAGTGGAGATGGTATTGGCAGTATCAGTATGGAAATTAATAACAAGCACTTTAGCTTGTATCTGGAGAACCTGTATACAGGGTTGGTAAGAGGAAACATGCTTTTTCTCTCACTGTCTTCCTGGAGTCTGCGGGGTTGTGGATTGTATTCTGTGTAGAGAGGATAAATGTGATCTCTTTGTCAAAAGGAAGATTCACACTATCATTGTTGCCCAGTTGTGTAGGGATTGATAAATATTTAGCAAGATGTGTTTCTTTTTTTTCCTCATGGACCCATGTCTACTTATTTAGTACCACTGTATTGTGGGTCCCTGGCATGGTTTCTCCATGGTGGAGAAAAACACGGTTTGGAAGAAATATATGTTTATTTTGTTCAAGGTTCTGAAAAAATAAAGGTCTTAATTTCCTGAAGTGATATTTGGATAAGAGCTGCATCCACTGACTCATCTTAAGCAGTTAGGAGAGTAACAAAACTTTCTACTGTATTGTGATATATGGGGAGGGCTACACAGCTCTAGCTTACTATGGGGAGTGATAAAAATAACAGCCGTGGAAATGAAATGAGGAACTGAAACGTTTCACCATTTCTTGCTGCAAAATGTGTTCAAGAAAGAAATAGAACAACCACCCCCCCAAAAAAAATAAAGCATCAAAATAGGATGGAAGGAAATGTAAGTCTCACCTTTTGCCTTTCCCTCCGTGAACTTTATCAGTGTCTTTAATCACACGTTTGATGTGGGCATTAAGTGGCGCTGATTTGAGCATTGCTTAATCTTCAGTCTCTCCCTTACTTGTGCCCTCGCTAAATATGCTCTAACCATGCTTCTCTCTTTTTTTTTGAATAATGAATGGTTAGGTACTTTCTATTATTACAACAGTTGTTCTTTCTAGGATGTTAATACACGGCTCAATCTTAAAAGACTGATTTATTTATTATCTATACAGTGCTCTGCCTGCATGCATGTCTCCTCTCCTGAAGAGGGCACCAGATCTCATTACAGATGGTTGTGAGCCATGTGGTTGCTGGGAATTGAACTCAGTACCTCTGTAAGAGCAGTGAGTGCTCTTATTCTCTGAGCCATCTCTCCAGGCTCTCGTGCTACTCTTTTAAGTTGCATTACTGTGACACGCCTTTTCCTCATAGGCACTCCCTTATTTGTGCTTTAACAAACAAATTCCCCCTAGAAATTCAATCCATCCTCTCTATCTTTGTATTTCTCCATGTCTCTCTGTCTCTGTCCCTCTGTCTCTGTATCTCTTTTTCACACACACACACACACACACACACACACACACACACACACACACACCAGACAAATTAAGTGTCCTCTATTTATTTTGTAGTGTCAGAAGTGAACTGGCGTATGTAGGTTCCTACAATTGTAAGAGAGTAGATGATAGGAATTTATTTCACATATTCCAAATATTCAAGTATCTGCAATGTTGTATTATCCTTTTGATCAAATGCCAACTTACAATTTGAGGATTTGTTATGAAAGCTGTTAATTGGTATATGATCAGAGAGAAATTGCTTTTAAAATAGTCCCTGACATTTTTGTCATAAATCATCATGTCATAATCAATTCTATCTTGATAACTTATAAGGAAAACATATATATATATAATACAATTTGTCAAAAAATTCCAAACTGAGAATGTGTTATGATAGGAAATAAAATTGATAAAAAAAACCCAGCAACTTCATACCTGAGACTTAATGTCAATTGTCAAACCTAATCTGACTTTCTGTAACAGTGACTAAAATCTTCCCACTGCTGAGTTGAACAGCAAGTATTGCTCCCTAGAGGTCTTGTTTCTTTCAGTGTAAAGAGAGAAACAGGAATATTTTCTCTCTCCACATCCTAAGAAAATTTAATTATATATGCATTGCCAATAAACACCTTGAAAAATAAATGTCTACAAAAAATGAACTGCTTTATGACAAAACCGAAAGAAGTATATTTTCCCTAGAAAGTTTTTAGCTTCATCAAGTTTTATAGATCATCCTTACCCTCTCTTAGGAGTGGATTGGGGATGGGGTGAGGGGAAGGTAGAGGAAGCAGGAGGAGGTGAGGGCATGGGAATTGTAATTGGTATGTAAAATGAGAAAGAATTGTTTTGCAAAAAATAAATAAATTTCAAAAATTATAGATAATAGAGATATTGCAAGGTCAAGTTTTCACAGGGAATTATGGAATTATTTCAACCCCATCAGAGTGAATTATAAAATGCTAAATTTTTACATATTCATTCGAGTATAATAGATATAGTACCTTTTCTCTTTCTGACTTAAATGATTTTGCAGCCCTGCATGGCATGAGGAATAGGAGATTGTGATTATGCCAGATGTTTGATGCAATATGTAAAACCTAATACAGAAAATAAGAGCAAAGTTATATTTAAAAGAATATGTGAGCATGTTACTCCTTTTCATCTATCTTCTTCAGTCTGTACACAGACTTTTATATAAATTATAAAAGCTGGTTCCGTAGATAAAAGCTGTTTGTTATTTACGAGACTATTTTCTTCTCAGCAGAGTAGTCTTTCTCATAGCGGCTTCATTATTAGGCAAGCCAATTAAGTGTGCTCAGAGTAAGCCACATATGCTAAGTACACAATTTGTATGAAATTCTATTCTGTTCATTACCTTTATGCTAGTGATTTGATTTTCCCTGACTTGGAGGAGTGGGTTCATTTTTTAAATCAGAACTTTGTGTTGAAGATGGCATGTTGAAATGCCTGACATGCGAATTCTCAAACTGTCTTAACTGGATTTTGGCATTTAATAAGCTGTAAACTGCCGATGCTATTTGCAGATGAAGTCTCGTTTTTGTCCATCAGCAGGGGGGCCGGAAGCATAATTAATTGAGTGAAAGTTAAAAGACGGACAGCGCGGTTACATTTATGCAAATGCTGCAGCCGCACACCTAGCAGAAGAGAAAAAATGACTCACAACCCCTTGGTTTGGTGTTGGATCCAATTCCACAGGGTCCATTTAAACTCTGCAGATTGTGCATCTGACAATTAAGACATAGGTTTTTTAATCCTAGCTGTGATGGTTCGAAGAGTAGGCAAAAAGTGGAAGTCCGGAGAGACTGCTATTTCAGCTCTTGCCTGTTTTTTCTTTAAAACCTCTCATGAATGTTAACATATATTTTCAAAAAAAATCAAAAATCAAATGATGCTTGTGTGTGCAACCATATGCCAGACTCTGCTGCTTGTTTCTTTTATTCATATCCCAGGCATATGTACCCTTACACACCAAAGATTCCATTTAATTAAAGTTAGTTAAAAGCTTAGACCACAGAGATCAGGACAGCTGCTTGAGATATTAACCTGGGCGCTGTTTGGGGACAGCGGGAAGCTTTTTCTGGGAGTCTGTCTCTTATTATATATTTTGGTGGGGTTTTTTCCCAGTAGCTGTTCACCTCAAAAGACGGCTGACTTTTTTTATAATGGATGGGAAACATTAGCTTCCCCAAAGATCACAGGAAATTTCAAATTGAAATTGTGCCTATTTCTCATTTGTATGTTTTTCCTCATGATGAGGCTCTGCATGACTACCTTAGTGATTGACTTCTGAGGAGGCCTTTGTGGATGTGTGAGGATTGATGGCTATTCAGCGAGACTGCTTCCCATAGAGAAATTCCTTAAAAGGTCTTTGTTTGTACTTCTTCTACTGCTGTTCTCCTGGCAGATCTAGTTGGGGTTCTAATTCTAACTTAGATATTTTGCAAGAGTGAAAAGCAGATTTATTACCGAGAGAGAGAGAGAGAGAGAGAGAGAGAGAGAGAGAGAGAGAGAGAGAGAGAGAGACAGAGAGATCTTTATTGTATATGCAGCACTTAACTCTGTGTCCTCTTTGGAATCCTGGAAAGACAGCAGTTTTGGAAATCAAAGGGAATGCCTTTAACTTCAGTCCTGAATAGCATTGAAACTATTTAGAGTTTCATGTAAGATGGTTCACCTTAAAAATAGATAGACTATATTGTCTTTTTGTGCTTTTAAGTAGAAAATGCATATATTAAGTAAAAGTCAAAATCAAAAGTTATAAAAAGAAAAAGAATAAATAACTCCTTGTTATATTCTCAGTCAAGACTTGTGAAACCTTTTCTACATGATCTGAGGCAAGATTTATAAAACTACAAATTGTGAGAATAAGAACATAGCCCAAAGTAAATGTATTCAGATGGAAGAGGCTTTTAAAGCTAATATGACTTTTTGGCATTATGTACATTTAAATAAAATAATACCCATGAAGTATATTGTATAATTTAATGCTATTCTATACAAGTATTATCAGTAAGCTAAAATGAAGGTATTTTACATGCTGTAATATTTTTCTGGCCTAAATATGCAATTTCCACACATTGCTTCAAAATTCAGCTTCCAGTTTGGAATATGATTATATAATTTCTAGTATTGTCAATTTCTTAAAAATATTTCAAGTACACATTTATTTTTTCAAATATATTATCTGTACAGTGTTTTCATTCAAACACTTAAAACATTTTTGAAATTGATGTTCCAGAAAACAATAAATGAGTTTGATCAGTAATCATATGAAAGACTTATTTCATGAGCAATACATTTTATAAAGAAAAAGTATGGGTTCCCTTTGTTGGTGTTAAATAGTCTTTGTTTAAGAAACAAAATTGTTTTCTATCTTAGTCATCTTGACAGGTGTAACATGGAATCTTGGAGTCATTTTGATTAGCATTTCCCTGATGGTTAAGGATGTTAAATATCTCCTTAAGTGTTTCTTGGCCCTTTGAGATTCTTCTGTTGAAAATTCTATATTTATACCTGTGTCTCATTTTAATTGGATTATTTGGCTTGTTGATATCTAAATTTTTTAGTTTTTCATATATTTTGGAAATCAACTCTCTGTCTTATATAGGGTTGGTGAAGATCGTTTGCCATTCTGTAGGCTGCTGTTTTGCCCTATTGACGGTGTCCTGTTTTTTGCCTTAAAAACTTTTCAGGTTCATGAGGTATAATTTTTTAATTGTTTATCTTTGTGACTGTGCTACTGGTTCAGGAAGTTGTCTCCTGTGCCAATTTGATAAAGAAAATGTAGTACGTTTTAGCAATCAAGTATTACTCACTTGTTAAAAACAAGAATATCAATAAATCTGAAAGCAAATAAATGGAACTAGAAAAAATCATTCTGAGTGAAGTAACCCAGACTAAGAAAGACTAATATCATATGTATTTACTAACAGTGGATATATCTATGAGGTAAAGGATAACTATGCTACAATCCACATACCCAAAGAGGCTAGTTAATAAGGAACGTTCATGTAGGGACGTCCGAATCTCCCTGAAAAGGGAAAATAGAAGAGATTTCATGAGTGGACTGAGGGTGGGTATGGATAGGAATATGAGGGACCAAGATAGGGCGGAAATGGAAGAGGGGAGTACTGGTAGTATTCTTGATTGTGTAGCCTCCCAGTGGAACCTGGTGAGCCTATCAGGGATGGCAACTTTAAAGAGTTTGCTCTCTTCAAGTATCTACCAATGGCAAATAGTTTCTTTGCTTGAGGATAGACTTCGTGTCTATCTTCAGGCTCCATGTTGGGAGATTTTTCTGGCTTGGGCTTGCATGGGTTTTACATATGCATGTACTCATGTGTGTGACTGATTTAAGTTCATATGTATCGCTATCCTTTTTTGCTCAGAAACTTTGGTTTCTTGCAATTATCTACTGATTCTGTGTCTTATGGTCTTTCTGTCTCCTTTTCCATAATGATCCTTGATCTTTGGAGGAAAAGGCTAAGACTTAAATGTACCATTTATAGCAGAGAACTTTTTACTCTCCTATTCACTACTCCTTGCCAGTTCTATGTTTCTGTGCTAATGGGCATATAATGAAAAGCTAAGCTTCTCTGATGATGGTTGGTAGGTGTGCTAATCTTAAGGTGTAACAACTAATCATTAGGATTAGTTTTAATGTTATGCATATTATCAGAATAATAGTTTAGAAAGTTCTTCTCTAGGCCTTATGACCTTTATAACCACAGTTTGTTTGGAACAGATAATTGCAGGTTTGGGTTTGAACTTGTGGGAATACCCTAAGGTACAACAAGAAAGTGGTTGGTTACTATGATGACATTCCTGCCGCTATTCTAAGTAATCATATCTTGTCAGGCAAATCATTATTGCAGCTTTCAGGGTTCATATCTGGGTAAGATGAATGACTATGTTTTTCCTCCTTTTGCATGAGTGGTACAGTTCAGTAGTATGATTTTTTTTTCTTTTTTTTGGATTTTCAAGACAGGGTTTCTCCATAGCTTTTGGTTCCTGTCCTGGAACTAGCTCTTGAAGACCAGGCTGGCCTCCTTAATAAGTAGAGATGAAACTTTTTGGTGAATACCAGCTTGATTTCTCTGTGACTCATGTATGTGATGTCTTTACCAATAGGGTAAAAATGGGAAGTCCTTGTGTTAGTCACTTTTATTGTTAGTGTGACCAAATGCCCAAGAAGAAGCCACCGAAAATGCTTATTTTAGCTTAGCAGCTTGAGACAGGGATGGTGTGTTTATATTCATATTGTCTTTATATACAGAAAGTAGAAAGTTGGTAGGAATTTGGACCCAGATAATTTCTATACGTTTTTAAGTAGATCACATCACTAACCCTTCTCTTGCATGGAGAAGTAGCATTAAATTAGTGCATAGAAAATTTCAGTTAAGCAAATCAAATAGCATTTATTTTAAAAGAAAAGGTAACTCGTTACAAAAATAGTAGACATTCTTCTACTTTATTTTCAATGATGTAATCTCTACTATGATACAATGGTATAATATCTCCTTGCTTGTTTTCAAATAAAAACGTGAGAAGATGGAGTTTTGAAAAGTTAAATACTTTAGAGTCTCTGTGTAGTAATTACTCAGCACATGTGTTAGCCTCAATTAATAAACAGAAAAAATTCTAGCCCGAGGAAAAGAAACACAAAGAAAACGAACCAATGAACATCTGTCTTTTAGTGTACCCCTCTGGGATAAGTACCAGTTAAACTACTTTTAAAAGATTGGTAATAAAATTTCAGCTGCTTGTGAGTTATTCAAGCTTGTCATTGTTTTTTTTTTCTTGGAAAACTTGGGTAAAAAAAAGAACATTATAAAAATCAAAATTAGTTTTCCAAGGCAATGTTTGTTGAATTTGCTCTATGAAGGTATATCATGAACTGCTGCAGATGGTGGTTTTTAATCAAATTGAATACAGTGTTTATGATAGCTATTAGGTTCTTGCTGGTATTTTCCCTACTGCAGCAACTGTATTTCCCAGAATAAATCACAATAAAATTACCAAATGAGAAATCATCCAACATTCTCTTATTAGTTGAATAAAGATGATACTACCTGGGTTCATACAACAACACTAAAGCATAAAAACAAGCATAAAAACAGGTGCATAAGATCCAAAGTCTAAATTTACTTTTCCAAAGAAGAATAAGTTTGGTAATTAATTGAATAATATCAAATTTTCAGTAATATAAAGAGCTTTAAGTATATTAAAATAATAAACCTATAGAAAAGTACACATCAATGATCACATTAATTTTGCAGTTTTCCCTTTTCTTTCCATTGTTTACAGTTAAATGTGATCTATACCTCAATACAAAATAATAGTATAAAATCAAAAACATTTACACATTTGATACCAGAAAATCACTATGTGCTTTACACTCATTTTTCAATTATTAAAAATTAATAATAACATATTAACTGATGCATGAACTTAATTGCTTATGTTAAGACACTGACTACATGTGAACAGTGAAGGCATATCTGATTTCAGGTTGCTGGACTTCTCAGTGAAAAATGTTAAATTTATTAAAAATCAGTGTCCTTTTCATAGTGGAAAATTAGACACTGCTTTGAATGGGGTGAACACTTCCATTTATTTTTTTTTCCAGTCCATAGCATTGAACTCAAGGCTATAGGCTGCTCAGCAGTCACTGTATGACTGTTCCATGTGAAGTCAACAGGCCTAAAGTCACATATTGCCTCTTTCTATTTTCAAGTGTAACATAATCAACTAATCTCTTCATGCGTTAGTTAATATATTTTTGCCTATTATGTAATAGGTAAAAAATGAATGTGATTAGATAGTATTTTCTACATGTATTTATTTAGATGTAATCCTTAATTTGTCTTCCTTATTGTCTTAAATAGTGGGCACTCCAGTCATTAGATATTGTTTTTGTTTTTGAATTTTGATACTGTCATTTATTAGTTGATAATACTATTTAATATTTTTCTTGTATATTGCAAGATATTGCAGTGTCTAAGAAAGTGAAGAACAAGTGGTTGTGAAATAACTTCTTATTGGCTAACTCGATCTTAGTTTAACCCATTTCTATTAAACTGTGTATCACCACAAGGCAGTGGCTTACTGGCTAAGTTTTGGCAACATGTCTTACTCTGGCTGGGGATCCATGGCCTATCCCTGACTCTGCTTTCTTCTTCCCAGAATTCAGTTCATCTTCCCCTCCTACCTAAGTTCTGCCCTATCAACAGGTCAGGGCAGTTTCTTTATTCATTGACCAATGAAAGCTGCACATGGACAGAAGGACCTCCCACACCAGTATCTAACACCAAATTTTCCACCATGAACACACCAGCAGATTAAGTCAGTAAAACAGGCAATACTTAGCCAACATACTTTCTGAAAACCCAGACAAAATAGAAACCAAGAAACAAAACACCACACAACAAGGTCTTTTTATGTTATTATTGCATCCCAGAATAAAATTTCATTGAGTTTTTAGCTTTAACTTTAAATTATTATGGTTTAATTTATAGGGACTAAAATTAGTAATGTTATTATTGAAATAACAAAGTTTAATAAGACCCTTTAGCATAAATAGAAATGGTAATATCATTTCAATATAGCCATTCTTGTTATACATCCAGAGAATTTTAGCATTTTGTCTTAAGTAAAAAAGAACTTTTAAATGATTGATGAATTTAAATAATTTTTAGGTTTGATGTTCTCATGTATATTTACAGGCTACTAATGGTAAGTTTTAAAAACATAAACCAAATTCTCTAAGTGAATTTAAACTGGCCTACAATTTTTGCATTAGAGGAAATACTTCTTATTTCCAGGTTGTATATTCCCCTCAACTTTTTGTATACTGTATTCCTAACCCTAAGAATATCAATCTCAAAAATCCTGGTTTCAAATTTTCTTTTTCCTTTTTCTTTTCTCTTCTTCTTCTTCTTCTTCTTCTTCTTCTTCTTCTTCTTCTTCTTCTTCTTTTTGCAAATAAGTTGTTCATTTATAAGATACTAACTTGGAGTAGTATTAGGACAGTGAATAATCCAAAAGTGATTCTTACACATTCAAATGTTAGCACCTCAGGAAAGAGGTCTTATTTTGGATAAGCAAAAAGGACCCAGAGATGGTTTGTAGAATTTATGCCCACTCAAGCCCATCTCTCCTTGTTTCTAGATTATGACCTTTTAGTCCCAAGTGAAAAACTAGTGAGCCTTATTATCAACCTAATTGTGAAGAAGTCAAACGTGGTACACTGGGACATTGTCCACTAATTGAAGAAGAGATGTATAGGAATTGATTCTAAGTCTGTGTTTTCTAGGATATCAATATATTATACATATTAATATATAATATTATATATACAAGTTAGGGTAATGTGCATGTATTCATATTGATGACATATATGTGAAGGGTTTGCATGCATATGTGTTTATAAACTAAGACAGTCATATAGAAGATTAAATATGCTTTAGGGAAAATGCATTTGATTTTAAATTCTTACTAAATTGAATTGCTTTTAGGAACTTTATTGTGAAGAATCTATAGCAGAGACCCTTCTAAACCATCTCATTATATATAACATATTCTAATTCAGACATACTCCTTGAGGCAGTAAACTAAATGTAGTAAGATGAGTCAAACTACTTTGTTTAACACTTACTCTAACTGAATAAGATTAGCTCCCTAGACATATCCTTTCTATTCAGACTAAATAGACCCTAAATTGCTAAATAATTCATTAGAATTTAACAGCTTTAATGCAGTAAAAGCAAATGCTTCATTTTAGTTTCTATGATTAGCAGTTTGCTTTTGTACAAAATAGAAATTGCACACAGTTCATTTTATCGACTACCAATCTACTGTTGCTTTTGAAAAAGCAGTGGAAATTAAATGTGAAAAAGGAACACATTTTGTGCAAAGCTCAAATGCCTGAGTATATAACAAAGTATTCTGCAAGGAAAATAAATTGTGCAAAGACATTAATATAATATAATATAATAGTGGTCAATAATATGAGAGTTTCATTCTACATATAACATCTTATGAGGCAGTGTGTTGAGAATATAGTTATCTTCTTTCTTTTTTAAATAATCATAGACAAACTATGTCTGTGATAATATGACATTGCTCCCAATTTCTCATGATTTTGCTGTGGCTTTGCATGCTTATAGATATTTTCAATTGTAGAAAAGGAGACAAAAATGGAAAAATCCTCTCCATCTAAGGCCATGCTGATATGTTCTCATAAGACCAGTTGAGAGAGCATTCACAATATCTGTTTAAACTCAAGACAGAAAAAAAATTAGCATAGTAACAAACCCTACCCTTAGTTCCGAAGCTATATGTAACTGCTAAGTTACAGAAACAGAAGAATTGGAATTATAAAAGTGTGTCATCTGGTTGTCAGACCATGCTCCAATGAGTGTCCATGCACCCTAGAGTATATAGGCAGGACTAATAGAAATTGATGGCTAAAAAGATGAGGACACAAAATAGTGTGTTTAGAATGGGCATGGGTCTTGGTATGGTATTGAGGAGGGGAAGTTTAGCATCAAAACAGAATTTATAAAATTCTCAGAAAATGATACAAATAAATTAAAAAAAAATGATGGTGTATAAATTGCAGTAACCTTATCTGACCACTGACTATTTGATGCTGTGACATATTTTAAATCACTAATATTGTTTGAATGACATACTTTGTTGAAGCATTTAAGATAGACTATAATGTGTTCTATTAATCATGCAATGAATATGTATTCTTATTATTTGTCTCATTTTGTGACCAGGAAAACAAATTAAATGATATTAAAAATAACATATTTTAACATATTATAAAAATAGTCAAGCTTCCTTTTCATGCTTGCTTTCTTCACAACAGTGCATGGTATTATTGGCTTAGTAAGTCTTCTACAGTGTGTCTGCTGACAAGACAGACTCAAATATTCTAGGTCAGTGCTGTCTGATCAAAGTAATTCTTATGTAATTGAGCAACTTAGTTTTGAAACCACAACAATTATGAACTAACGTAAGTATAAGTGGCTATATAAATTGTACTAGACAATATGTATCTGGAACAGATGCCTGGGTTGTGTCATAGGTAGCAGTTTTGTCTCTTAAATCTAGCACAATAAAATTTGGGCTAAACAATCATTTTATTAGGGAAAATAATCATTAGACTACTCAGAAAACTCTGAGGCTCATAAACTCAAAGACATAAATTTGAGTAAGGTGAAAGCATCATTTCTTTATTAGATTTCCTGTTACATAGTTTATCTTTTCTTGGATGTGTCATGTGGTACATTCAATCCACCTCATGTGTGGAAGTCAAAGGAAAACTTTCAAAAATCAGTTCTTTCCTTCCACCAAATGTGTCCGGATGATGAAACAAACATCTCTGGACTGTGTTACATATGCTTAACTTTTGTAAAATGTGAAGACTCTAACTTAACTTTCCTAAGATATTTTAAAAGGTCTTTGAAAATACTTAATCAGACTTATTCAGAAGTTTATGTACTTATGGTGATTTTAATTTAGGGTGGTATTTTAACAATTTTCTGAAATTCAAATAGGCTTGTTTCAAATTTTAAAGACTATATTTCATCAGAGCACACTTTATACTTAGTGTGTACTTGTATGTAAGTATTTGAGTACAACATGTGAATAAAGAATAGGAGGGAATAGTATTAATATTCACTATCACTATGTAAGTATAAAATGTAGTTACTAAAAGAAAAACTTTAAATTTTAATCTGTATGCTGTATTAGAAAAGACATACATGTATCTAGGCTATTGGAGAGAAAGTATTATCTATTATACAAACACATGACTTGTAAATTTGAATGACAAAATTAAAACATATAAAAATAACATGTCATGTTTCCTCTTCCACAAACAAAGAAGATATCTAAGCAATCACATCTTTTTAGAGTGAGCAGAGTTTAAAAAAAAAATACAGCAACTAATATCAAATTCAATAATCAAGGAAAGGAAAATTACCAAAAGCAAAACACTTGAGAAATTACAAGGACACACTATGACAAATTAAATATCCCATTACCAACTTTTATTATTTTCATGAAAACTTGAAAATTCAAAAAAATCTGAATAATTAGAAGCTGGATTCTCAGTGTAGTAATAAGGGCACAAAAATCTAAGCAAACACTTCATGTACACTTTAAAACACACAAGGGGAAATATTAGTAATTCTGTGCTGGTGCTTATGTCTCCCAAACTCAAGCTGTGCCAACTGCCAGCAAGACACAGGTGCATAAGAGATGAGCAGGTGAGAGGAATAAAATGTTATTGTGGAGAGCATATTATCTTTGTCCATTATGCATATACCTTAGGACAAATTAGCACATCTGCTATATATTTACTAAAGATACAAATTGATGTGAGCAAGTTTTATTAAAATGTAAATTCAAATATGCTTTTTGCGCATGGTATTAGGATCAAATATTGGACCTTGTGCATGCTGGGAAAGAGCTTAACTACTGATCTGTACCCCTGACCTCAAATTTACTGTTGTGTCTTCCAAAAATATATATGTGTGTGTGTGTGTGTGTGTTGTGCAGTAGTCATAATGTTGGAAATGGTTTGATAAATACATGACAACCAATTTCAGTGACTATTAAAAGAGGAATAAAATTATTAGATCAATATAAGCTTTCATACAGAATGCAAGAAGTGTACTCTTTGAATTCTATGTTTTTAAAATAAACTTTAATGTTATTTTCATTCAGTTTGTGTCACTTCACAGGTTATTTTGTTTTTCATGTTCTTATTTGTTTTTTTATATATATTTCTAAGAAGGGTTGCTTTTTGCATTATCTGAACATCAAGTAATTGAGTAAGTATTCATAATGAAAGCATTTAGCCATGGTTTCCAAATTTTAAAATACAAAACATTTGATTTACTCTATTTTCAAAAATTAAATCAATCCTCACCTTCAATTACTTAGCAATTTTATTTTCTAGGCAAAATATATAATGACAAAATTAATGAAATTGAGCATTATGAATTGAAAATTTTTAGATTTTTATCCATCTTCTGTATAAGTTTATATGTTTTGAGTTTTAATGATTTTATAGTGTCAATTTATTATGCTTTGTTGAATAATTTAATACACATATCACCATGGTGAAACCAATTCTCGATTGATTGATGGTTGAGTTCATATATTAGAAATATGCTCCTGATCACTGTGCCTAATATTCTAATACTTCTCTCTTCAAATACAAGCTTCTAGATATGCTTCTATTGGGTTATTTCCCTAAAACTTCATTTTCTCACTATAAATCCTGTATTAAATCAGTCTGAGTGATGTTCCTCAGCGGTGGTGGCACACACTTTTAATCCCAGCACTTGGGAGGCAGAAGCAGGCGGATCTCTGTGAGTTCGAGACCAGCCTGGTCTACAAGAGCTAGTTCCAGGACAGGCTCCAAAACAACAGAGAAACCCTGTCTCGAAAAAGAAAAAAAATTATAATACTACAATGACACAAACGCCAGGTGCCCAAATATATTTCCTCACTGAGCTCCTAAATAATGTATCAGAGTATGCTCATCTTGAACATGCTCAAGACAATGAAAAGTGACAGTAAAAAATATTTCCTAAGAGAAAGAAAAAAGGATGACATGGACAAGCAATATGTATGATAATGGAATAAAAAACACCTAGAATATACAATTAAAATCAAGGAAACAGATGACACAAAGAAAAATCGAGCTACCAAACTTAAAACAATTCTCAAACGGAGAAATAAATTTAAATGATTTCAAATACTTTAAAATGTGTTTAACTTCCTTAGCAATTAAGATAACACCAACACATCCTGCTTTGAAATTTCATTATTTTTATTTTTTATTTTTATTTTTCCATTCAAATATTTACTCTTCCTTCTCTCCTACCAATCCCCTCCCGCTCCCCGACTCAGCCTTCTCTCTCCCACTCCCTACTTGAGAGAAGGCAGGGAACTCTGCCCTGTGGGAAGTCCAAGGACCCTTCCCGCTACATTCAGGCCTAGGAAACTGTGCATCCATATAGACTGGGGTCCCAAAAAGCCAGAACATGCCATAAAAACAAGTCCCAGTGCCTTTATCAATGGCTTTTCAGTCAGCCCCCATTGTCAGCCACAATCAGAGAGTCCGGTTTAACCACATGCTCCTTCAGACCTGGAGGGATGGCTCAGCTATTAAAGGCTAGGCTCACAACCAAAAATATATGCGATTTCATTTTATCCTAACCAGAATGACTAAGATCAAGAAAACAAGGGACAACAAATACTGGTGAAGATGAGCAGAGAGGAAAGCTGCTCTCACTGCCGGTGAGATTGCAAGCTGGTGCAGGCATTGTGGGAACCAGTGAGGAGGGGATTCCCAAAAAGCTGAATGTAAATAGACCACACAATCCAGTAAACCGCTCTTGGTCATATTCAGAAAATGACAGCCTTATGCAATGATAGCTTCTCTGCCATGTCCATTGTTGCTCTACTCACAATAGCTAGAAAATCAAGTATCTGAGATGTCCAGGAACTGATGTTATTAGTAATTTATGTACCACATGGAGATTAATAAAAAGAATAACTAAGGTAATTTTGCCCTTATATTGTTATGGATAGCTTGATAGCAAATAATTTTAAATATATACCATATGCATTTACTGTTTTAAAAATAAAATATTTATTGATTGTCTGAGACTATCTTACAACATATTTTGATGATACTCGCCCCTAACTTCTCCCACTATATTTGCACAGATCTACTGAATGCATTATACACTTCTTGACATTATGTGTGTGTATACACACAATATATATACACACTCAATATATATATTGAGATTATCTCTTAGGAAATTTTCAGGTCTAGTGGCTCTTACAATTGTTCCACCCCCTCTTCTCTTCGACCAAGTTCTATGAACCTTACCTGTAGGGCTTGTGCTGTAAATGCGTCAACTCAGAAAGATAGCCTACTCTCAGTGGTTTCCTAAATTATCACCATTTTTGATCGGACCAGTTTTGATTTCTATAGTGATCTCTGTCTGCTACAAAAAGATAGTTTTAGAAAGTTATTAATTTATAGATTTATCATTACATTTTTCTTAAAACAAGAATATGTTGAAAACTTCTGACTGTAATTCTAACTAGTGTTTTTAAATACAATGAAAAGAACAATGTTAATTGATGCAATATCCCTGTGAGATTATAGATGTTTTATTTTGTTATACTTCCATTAATTACTTGAGAATTTTATATGATATACTTTGGTCATATACAGACCTTACTTCTTAGTTCAGCCAGATCCACTACCCAACTCCCCAGCCCTTCCTAACTTCATGCCTATCTCTTTACTTTTTCTTTTCATAACTCACAAAGTCCATATGTCCATATGCTGCACATATACTCAAGAGTATAGGGCTGTCCTCTGGCCCATGGGTTACCTAAAATTCTTATTACTATTTTAAATATTATTGTACAAGTAGGTCTCATTATATTTATGTAAATATATAAAAATAGAATACTTGGATCATGTCTGGGTCCTCTATTCAGATTTTAATTTTAAAATTCTATTACAGAAAATCAACATGCATGAATTTAATGTTGAATTTGACTTAGAAAAATCTAAGTTTTCTTTGTGTGTTCAGCGTTGCCCATTACCCATATACTAGATTTCACATCCTTACTTCTAGCTGGACGGGTAAATAGGAAGATTATTGGCACTGATTAGCTAATTAGATAGATATTTTCCATGCAAACTTATGTGTAATTAAAATGTAGCAGAAATTAGGATAGGTCAAATGCAATTCCTAGAAAAATCAGTCCTTTAACTGTTTGAAACCAGTGTCACAGTAATAAATAGATTGTGCAGAAAGAAGGGCACAAAACATCTATAAAACACAATTTTGTAAAACAATAACTCCCATGGATATAATATATTCCTTTGTCCCCTTGTGCACTATTATTGTTAAGTGTTTACTGTGGCTCATTAAACCAAGTTCAAGAAATGCTGATGTGACATAACCATCAAATGGCTTTGGTGAAGGCTTCATGTACTACTATTCTGCTGAATTCTTACTTGATCTTTCCACTTGTTAGATCTCAGTTATTTAACTCTTCCTTTTCTAGCATATATCTAGCAAGTTTCACATTTGAATTTAGTCATTCTGCTTCTCCGTTTCCTGGTCCAGCTTAGTTAATCTTACTAATCTAAGGTCTTCTTTAGAATGATAAATTTTCCTCATGCTGCACTCTCTTTAGACTCTGTCCTATGTATATATGAAGCCATACATTGAGAAGCTGTGAACAAGAGTGATATTCTCAGTCTTAGAACTGGTGTTGAAGGAGGCCGCTTGTTGGTTACCAGCTGCTCAGATAAGACCTGAAATAATTACAAAGAAACTATATTATTTAAATCACTGCTTGGCCTATTAGCTCTAGATTTTGTTTGCTAACCCCTTTTTTTTTTAATTTATTAGATTTTTTTTTAAAAAAATACTAATCCAAGTTCCCACTCCCTCCCCTCCTCCCATTCCTTCTACACACCCTCGCACCCTACCCCATCAAATCCTCAGAGAGGGTAAGGCATACTGACTTGTGGATGGCCCAAAGCCCTCCCTACTATATCTAGGATGAGCAAGGTATACATCCAAAGAGAATAGGATTCCAAAAAGCCAGTACAAGCAATGCAGTAGGGATAAATCCTGGTGCCACTGCCAGTGGCTCCTCAGTCTGCCCCAGCCATACAACTGTCAAACACATTCAGAGGGACTACTTTGGATAAAGTTCCATCCTGCTCCAGTGGGGCTTCATGGCTTCTCTCTGACTCTGTCTCTTTTCTCCCAGCATTCAGATTAGTTTTCCCCACCTAGCTCCGTTCCCCTATAGCTCTGCTGTAGGCCTAAAGCACTTCCTTTATTAAGCAATAGTACTCACAGCATATAGAGTGGAATCCTACATCAAACTGGCATTTGTCATAAAAGGCTGTAACAACAATGTTTGCTTTCCTGGATTTCTATCCTATCTATATGTAGAGTTGCAAACTAAAAAAGATGAGATTTTATTTTTTGTTTGCTTAGCAAATATAAATATGGATCAATTCATAAAGTGCTTTTGTACATGTTTGAAAATCTAAGGTCAATCTTCAGTACTGTGTTATGCCTGGATCTCTAAATCTAGTCAAAACTGCATGGCAGGGGAAATCATAAGTTATAGCAGGGAAATTGCTACTGTTTAGCTAAATTAACATACCATGAAACTGCCTTCTAAATATTTAAGCTGATGCAAAAACTACTCTCAACTATCTATAATCATAGCCTCTAGTAAGTGCAGAGACTCATGGCTGCTCAAGGTGTTCAACATGAGTGATGGTTGAATGTTCATTCCTCCTGAGCAAAACATTTACACACAACCCGGTAGAAATGTTATCACGATGGTAACTTCTTATCTTTTCTTTCAACACTGCAAACCTATCGCTTTTTTCTTCATTGCCTTGGTGTCCATAGAAATGAGTTTATGTATCAGGTATTCAACCCAGGTTATTAGATAGGAATCTGAATTGTTTTGATACTCTTTTCTCCATCAGTTACACAGATATTTATTGGCTTCCATCATTTTTCTCTTTGTCTTCATGATCATATCCATGCTGGAATGAGACAGGCCTGGTTTTCAAGAAATAACTATGGCTGATAATCAGCCTCCATTCTCCTTAATAACTTTTGTTTTGACCTTTGGATCATTGGCTCAAAGTGACTTATTCCTCCAAAAAAAATTCATCATATTATTTTTAATTTGGGGGTCTTAATAAAAACAACAATATGAGGTTAAGTCAATCATGCAGTATAGTGATATTTCATTTGTATTTTAATAAACTAAATGATGCTTAATACAAAATGTTCATATATTTCTGGCTGTTATAATATGGTTTACTGAGTTCTATGCTATATGATGTTTGCATAAGAATGATTACATTCTAAAATAAAATACAGTGAAGTGAATATACGAGCTATCAGCATAGACATTTTTATAATTACTAAGGTTCATACAATGTACATGTGATAGCCAATCATAGTCAACCCAATTAGATTTGGCTCACATAGGAGATTGGAAAAGAAAATCTCTAGAATTTTCCTTGAAGACATTTCCCCATAGAAATACTTGAATGAGCACATGTACAATTCATGGAATGGAGGCCCATAGAGAATAAAAGGGAAAAAAGAAAATGGAAAAGGAAAAATGTTCATGAATGTACAATATATCAGATTGCAAACTTATGGCCATAATTTCCCTGCCAATTTCCATATTTTTTTACCACAATAAACTCTTTCTTTCTGCAATTATAAGCCATAATAAAACCCATTTCTTTAGTTATTTGGTTCAAGGTATTTTACTAAAAAAATAAAAAGCATCTTATACAGTGTTTTCATACATATTCAGAATTACTTTTGATAATCATGAAATATACATAAGTTTATGTCATGAGTGTATATAGAACAGAAATATATTGAACCCTGGTGTGATATTGAATCTCTCTAACCTTAATGTAATGGTGGAGGTCAGAAGATGAATAAATACAGAAGCAGATCATTGAAACTTAACGTTCAGCCAGCCTAGTCAACTGATGAGCACTCACTTTATTGGAAAGCCTTGTCTCAAATATAAGAGTTGGGGAGATGTTGGGGGAGACTGCTAGTTCATTCCCAGCTGCTAAGTCCTGAAATAATCATTGTTTGGCCAATCAGTTAAGTGTATTAACTTAACTAATCAGCTAGCTCTTATATCTTTGGTTCATCCATTCATTATTTTATGTTTTACCATGAGGTTCTTGGACTTCTGGCATGGTTCCACCTTTCGGCTTACATCTTTCTCCTCTGGAAGCTTCATGGCTTCTCCCTGACTCTGCTTTCTTTCTCCCAACATTCAGTTTAGTTTTCCCATTTACCTATACTCTACCTTATCACAGTCTAATGCAGTTTCTTTATTCATTAACCAATAAAAGTAACACATACAAAAGGACTTCCCACACCATTTCTCCTTTTCTGTTTAAATAAGGAGAAAGGTTTTTTTTTTAATTTTTTTTTTTTTGAGACAGGGTTTCTCCCTAGCTTTTTGGTTCCTGTCCTGGAACTAGCTCTTCTAGACCAGGCTGGCCTCGAACTCACAGAGATCTGCCTGCCTCTGCCTCCCGAGTGCTGGGATTAAAGGCCTGCACCACCACTGCCCGGCAAGGAGAAAGGTTTTAATTGTGGGGCTCCTTTAAGAAGGCTTCCTGGCTTGCCATCACTAACATCTCTGACTTTGGGGGGAGGTACAGCTAGGGAGGATTTAAACGAGATTTGTGAGCAGAGTGCTATAATTTAATTAATGTTAACATAGATCTGCTGTGTGCCTCAAAATAGGGCTGTGAACATGGCTCATGCTGAACACAGACCTTCACCATGTTGGACTGAGTGAAGCCAAAAGGCAAAACAGCCTTAGTCCTAGTAAGGCCATTTAGCATTTTAAGAAATACTCCTGGACAGAAAAAGATTTCATACACAATAAAACAGATTCAGATATAAAAGACCTCTAAACGAGACACAGTGTGTTTTTAAAATGTACATAGGCTTGGGAGACAGAAGAAACAGAGTAAAGAGACAATAAATATAATATAAAGAGTATAGACAGTCATAAATTAAAGGACTAAAGATAATAAAATAAATATTAAAAAAATAATAGGGTAAGAAAAATAAGCCACATGAAGATGGAATATACACCGAGAGTCTGGATTATGTATATTGTTGTGTTTTCTTTGAATTTTTTGACTGTGAATGAACTAAGTACACAGATTTCATTTTATGGACTGATAAACTAAACCAACATATATACTTTAAAGGTGTCTTGTCTTTAAAATTTGGGTCTAAGGATATGTTACTTTGGAAAAGGGATTCTTCTTTTGTTTCCACAGAGGATGAGAACCTTTGGAATATATCCAGACTGATGTGACTGATGAACCAAGACCCCCTGAAAGGTCACTTTGAACACCCCCCAAAAATTACTTTGCCCAACAAAAAACAGGAAGCAGTTTGGAGAAAACTATGCCCAAATTCCCAAATATTGTTTTTAAATGTTTCCTTACATTTAAAGAAGGATATGCTATAGATGTTTGCATTGGTATTGATTTTGGTTTATTGATACAAATTGACTTTTTTTTATTTGAAACAATCAGTTTTTGTAAAAACTGCAAATAAAAACCAATTTTTAACATTTTTTAATTTTTATAATTTGTTATTCTCCTTTATATGTTCAAATGTTTCCTTCAATATGTAGTTATTCAATAATTTTTTTATTGTCATGTTCAAAGCTACTGTTCATATAATATAGATTTCATATAAATGTTTTGAATCTTTATCAAAACTCAGTAGATAATGGAAAGGTATCTAAATGCAGTCAGAGAAATCAAATGTGATGCATGATTTACATCATATATATAGTCTTGTGCTGAATTTTCTAAGTTTGTTCCCAGAAAATTAAAACACTTCTCTTGTCATTCCCAGGTAAGAAGCCCCACATTGGGTTCAAATGATAATTTATTGTAAGAGTATCAGTACTCCTCACGATAGGCAAATAACGTTCTTATAATAACAATGGGTTTATTTGTGCTCACTATTGATATTAAACCCATTTGGATTTATTTTAAACTGAATTTGTCATTTTTGTGAAATGTTATATATAAGGTCATGAAAAATTAAACAATTCAAAAGCTGATGCATGTGTCAACCGAAAAAAAATCAAAGACAAATGGAAATGAACATGTTTACTGTTTATAGCAATCATGTGCCAAATTTAACAGGCTCATAACTTAATATTATTGCTATCATTTTAGGAAACCTAGGAAGTCACAAGAAACAGCCTGAACGGGTCTAATAACTCATGTACAATTCATGATCATTTTTCATGATAATGCACACCCAGGTGTTCTCAGTTTGTAGTGATCCCCTACAGGGCTGCATTTTTTCACATTTGTAACTGTATTGTTTCTATGATCTCTGCATTCCTTCAGAAGGTAAGAGATGAGCCATTTGTGAAAAAATATCAACCTAAAAAAGAGCATTTGGCACTCACCATCCCAAACTGCTCTCTAAAAAGAGACACATAAACTTCCTGTGACAGAAGGGACATATTCTTGCTCAAGATCAATATGGCTGTGTTATATTAGCGCCTCATGAGATTATTTTCTGATCAAAAAAATTTATTAGAAATTAACTATGAAAATGCAGATGCTGTGACAACACACTCTTATTCAGGCTTATGTTTATCTATTTTCATTTTTGTTAAAGATGGAAAATTCTGGTAAGTTTAAAAACAAGAATGAAATCTACGATTGTAGTCATTTTATACAATATTTACATTTCAACATTTTAAAGATTGATGAGTCTTTTTTTCTGTGCCTATTAATTCAATAAGAAATAACATTATATTATTGCTGTTCAATCAAAAGTGCAACTCCCAATACTGAGATAAATAAAACACTTTTAAGTTGATTTTGCTATAAAGGACACTGGCATGATTAAATGATAAACATCAGAATATGAGGTCAATCACCATATATGTAACTTCCATTAAAAAGTTCTGTGTTCAAGGAAACACAGATGGTAAAAGGTGAACTCAATGATTTTTTAAAAATATTTGAAGCATACAATTCTCACTTCTTTCTTGTTGAATTTCACATATATACACTTTCATATATATATATATATATATATATATATATATATATATATATATAAAATTTTCGATCCATTTCAAGAATATTTCCTCTGTGAGAAAAACAATGTTAAAGATCTATGAGTATGTACACAAAAATAACATTAACACATGCATAGGCTACATCAAAAACTCTATGTGACTGATAAAAGATAGCTGTATTGGATTTTTGACACAAATTGTTTGATTAAAAGACACAAAAGATATTACAGACATTTACAGCTTGGGGCTTTATGCTGAATTCCATTTGGGTCTGTGTGTAGTCTTCATGATTTATTGACAGCTGCTCTAGATGTTCTTTATTTTCAACTCATCCCAACCTTGGTCAAACAATGCAACCTTCTGTTTTTTTCAATATTTTCCTAATATCTCAGCTCATTTAATTCTATTGATCCACTGAAGAGTATAATGGCATCGAAACTGGAATTACTAGCACCTCCCTAGCCCAGTGCTAAGAGCTTTCCTATTGAGTCTGTGGACCATCACGCGGAATCATAAAAGTAGACAAAAAAAGGAAAATGACCTTTACTAGCTACTATTGTACTGAAAAAAAAAATCCAGCAAACCTCAGAACATCATTTCCAATTTTATGGCTCTGTTTTCTTAAATAATAAGAGAAGGGGGGAAAAAGGAACAACTGACCCCTGTTCAGCATTTACTTAAGCAGAATTGGCATTAATAGAGTATTCTGTCAAAAATTCAAGCCCAAGAAAATGTATGGCTTTGTCCGCAGCAGCTGCTATCTTAGCAGATTGCACTGTCACCGCTTCACACAAAGCGCATTGCAACACCATTAGTGGACATAAATAATGCACAAGCTCTTAGGCAGTACTCAGCTAAGTGCATGGAAACCTTGGGCTCCTGTTGTCAGAAATTCAATGGATTAGTACCTAGATTTATTTTAAGTCTGTAAAGCACTTTGTTCTTGACAGCGTTCAAAGTAGAAAGAGTGCTATCCTGAATGTGCATCTTAATACTGTCATTCCTGTCTTGTAAGAGTAGATGATATATGGGCTGCAATATTTCGTTTTAATATTTAAAGTTTTCACTGTGCAGATGCAAAGAAATATATTAATAGCTATCTGCTGTTACTTTATTGATCTAGAGAAGAACAAAGGTATCCTGTAAAATTTCAAGTGAGACGAGTAAAATGGAGACATTACCATTGCATCTTAGTGAAAGGGGCATTGTGTTACAACCTTTAAACATCGTATTTAGACAATTAGGCAAGTTTGGCATCTACTCTCTTCTCTCTTAGTAAATATAATTAGTAGAACTCATATTTGAGAGAAGTCTTAGTACAGTTTCACTTAACTCACTCCCTTCCAAACATTCGTTCTTTCTGGAAGCTAAGTGATTGTGTGAGTTAACATTCCGTTGTGGATGAACTATGCTAACAGGTTACTGAAAATTGCTGCCCTTGACTTCAGAGTGAATGCAGTGGCTGCCTGTAGGCCTGTTTCAGTGCTGTGTCCAAAAACCTTTCATGAATTGAGAAGGTAAAATATATTACTGTATACATTAAAAGAAATGTCCCTTTGTCGTAGGTGTTATGGAAAAACAGAGGAACTTTATGTGAAGTTTAAAATTTCTTGAGTCTATGAAGACAAAGAATCTTCTAAAATAAAATTTCTTTTCATTCTGTGTACATGAACTATGATTTTTCAGTGCAGCTTGTTCAGCTTCCACATAATGAGTTAGAAAAATCACTATCATGTTTTAAGATCATCAAGGTAAGACAGATAACTAATAATTATATTTAGTTTTATTAGACACATTTAACAAAGTATATACTTGATATGTGTCAAGCATCTCCTGTTTGATCATACATGACTGTTAAATTCTAATATTTGTAACACAAATATTGTAGGATTGTGAAGGTTAATTTTATTACATCTATGAAATTCATTGTTGAATAAAAAGAATATATATCTAAATATATGGAATCTGTTATTTCAATCCACAACCCATCAAAGACACCTGTGAGAAGATCATTTGTTCTACAAACAAAATATACTAAAAGGCCAGTTACTATTATTTCAAGGTAAATAGAATGTATCCAAATGTGAAATAATTCAATTATTGGCAAATAAAATAAAGGAATTTTATAATGAGTAGCTAAATCTTTAGACTTGTGTTTTATTTTACTACAGAGCAGTTTACACAGCTAAAAGTTCCGATCAATAAAGAATTTACATATTCTTATCAATAGGTGGCGCTTTCCCCCTTCCGCACCATATTCACTGAGTCCTGGTGGAATCAAACTTTCAGCAGGTTTGTGAATTTCCAATGTTACTTATAAAACAGCAAATATTTCTACTACTTCTAACTTTGAGAGATATTTTCAAGCCGTTAAATCTGACATTGTTGCTAGTCATTTTCATAAATTATTCTATTTAGGTATTAGTGATTATTCTTTTTTGAGTTTTTTATTATTAATTAATTTTCTGTTTATTTTACATGTTGACCGCAGTTTCCCCTCTATCCTCTTCTCCCATTTCCTCCTCTGACTCCCCTCTGCTCTCTCTCTCATCCACTCCTCAATCTTACTTCAGAAAGTGGTAAGCTTCCTATGGAAGTCAACAAAGCATGGCACATCTGGTTGAGGCAGGACCAAACTTCTTCCCCTGCATCAAGGCTGGGCAAAGCAACCCAGTATGCGTAATAAGTTCCCATAAGCCAGTTCAAGCACCACGGATGGGCCCTATTCCCACTGCTGGGAACCCCACACACAGACCAAACTGCAAAAAAATGTCATATACAAGCTACACAAATGTCACACATGCAGAGGGCCTACATTAGTCACATGCAGGCTCTCTAGCCGTCAACTCAGAGGCCATGAGCTCCCACTAGCTCACGTCAGCTGTCTGTGTGGGTTCCCATCATGACCTAGACCCCCCTGGTTTATAAAATGCCTCCTCCCTCTTTTCAGCCCCACTCGAGAGCTCCGCCAGTGATTGGCTGTGAATCTCTCCATCTCTTCCAACAGTTACCGGAAAAAGGCTCTCTGATAACATTTAAGTTGTCACTAATCTGATTCTAAGAGACGGCCAGTTCAGGTACCCTCTCCACTATTTCTAGGAGGCTTAGCTGGGGTCATCTTTGTGGATTCCAGGGAAATTCCCTGAAACCAGGTTTCTCCCAAAACACTTCGTCCCCATTTCATCTCTTTCATTACCCTTTCCCTCTGTCTTGCCTGCAACCATCCCAAAGAATCCCTCATGTTTTCATACCCCCAACCTCCATCCCAGCTCCAGTTTACCCAGGAGATGTCTTCTAGTGGTTATTCATAAGACATAGAGTTCTTTTCAAGCACAAACATTAAAGAAAAAAACATCATTTAGTTTGTTGAACCACTGACTTATTCTTCATGTATTCCATGGGAAAACTTCTATAATAACAATATTATTGAATGCCCAATATAAAGAGAATCTTAAAATTCTAAAATGTAATTCCCAATTGGAAAACTTTGTCATAAAAAAGATTCACAAGTAAACAACATCCAACATATAGAGTAAGAGTAGCATGCATAAATAGGAAAAGTCAGTCAAATGGAAATGTTTAGAAACACAATTCTATCTAACATTCTTATTTGAGTATTTATTCATTGGATCTTTTCAGTTCAGTCAAGCCTGAGAAGTAGGGACTATGTACAATCTTTCTAAATGACATATATAGTTTTGTAGCTTAAAATATAGAAGGATCTTAAAAAGATATTTTTTCAGAGTACATATTTAAATATTTCTATTAAAATATCTGTCTATAAAATGCTTCCCTCTGTTGGGCAGTGGTGGTGCTTACCTTTAATCCCAGCCCTGGAGGCAGAGACAGGTAGAGCTCTGTGAGTTTGAGGCCAGCCTGATCTACAAAGGGAGTTTCAAGACAGGCCCCAAAGCCACAGAGAAACTGTCTCAAAAAATTATCTCCAATAAAACCTATAGTCAAATATTAATAATAATAAATGCTACCAATTTTAATGCAAATTTAATATTCTATAGTAACAGTATTTCTGATCACTTAAAAGATTTTCACCTAATGGCAAGTGTATTAAAATATCAAAGAAGTATTTGATAATTTTCTGCTAAAAGTGACAGCGTTGCAGTTAGTAACACATTCTTTTCTGATAAAAAATAAATAGCAGAGTCATAGAATTTTATATAATTTAATTCTAAATAAAAGTATATTATTCCTAAACATAATTTGTCTCCGATTTTATTTTTCCTCCCTCTTCTTCACTATATTTTTCTTAGTTTGATGCAGTACTTGTTTTGCTGTGCTAAAATGAGAGTTTCATATATTGGCATCAGAAAAATATATGCTTCAAAGTAGCATCATTATAAAAGACATGGCCTTTCTTGCATTGATATATTTGCATGTACAACATACGAAATTTTAAATTATTATATACTGAAAAGCATACAGCATAAAGTTACAGCAATAACATTAAAATTATTGTCAAGCATTAATTTTTCTGCACAAAAGAAATATGTTGCCAGAAATTGTCTTTATATTTTAAAGTATTCTTAATGATATCCTTTTTCAGTCTGATACTCTTTAATGTCTGATAATTGGGAACATGGAGTTTACCACATCCCTTATAGCATAAACTGATAACCTTGATTTAACTTTGCATGTCTGTGCTCCATCACTTCTATTTTTTCTGCAAGACAGAAGTGGATAACAACAAGTTCTAAAGGAATTCTATTTTTGTTTTCCATCACAAATTAAAGCATCTTCTAAAAAGACGCTTCCATTCTGGATTTGTTCTTATATTCAAGGAATTCCACTGATATATTACCTTCTGGCATCTTAACAAATAGGGTTTCTTATACTCTGAATAAGAACAAAGCAACTATGTTGGAATGCAAACCCCTGGGGTGTTTATTATACATAGTCTTACGCTTTAAAGTACATCACTCTCTGCAACTCTGGGTTGTACATATACAGAGTCTGACATTATTAGATAACATTATAAGATGGATCTAGTACAAATTCCATCCACTCCAAACGTAAGAGGATCTCTGTAACGCTGATAAATGCCAAGCATCAGTGGTCCTACGCTTAAACAGTCTTGAAGAGACAAAAACGGATATGATAGGCACAGCCCTCCATTATCAAGACAGCGATGATAAAGTACAACACTTAAGAGATTTTACTAACAGTTTAAGAGTTCTGGCACGGTACAGACTGCGTATAATGAGGCTTCTAAATGTTCAGCTCACACAACTTGCATTTGAAGAGATAAAATACTTTACAAACTCTATTTCATTAATCTTCACAATATCTTTGTGAAGAATTATGAACACCAATCAACAGATTAGAGAGGGATGGCATTGAAATGTTGAATGAATTCCCAGTCCTCTCAGAGAGAGCCTTGGAGATTCTCCTTACAATGAAGTTATATGTTTAATACCAGCCTTCTAGACCAAATTAATACGTTAAACTGCAGAAAGAATCAATACGTTATACTTTGTTCGGTAGAATAAAAAGTGAAATTTCTCTACAAGGACAGCCAAAAATCTCAATTTTGAATCTAATAATAGGTTAAGGCATTATTTTATTGCTATGTTAGAAGAATATTCAAAGGTATGTCTTTTAAGAAAATCTTTGCACAGTGATTCTTTTCAAAGCCTATTCTAGTAGACACATTAATGCCAGATAAGAATTTCAGCCACAGTAAATTAGTCTAATCATATTATTAAATAACCATTCAAGTGATTTTTAACAGCACATGGTTTGCATTGTATTATTAACAGCTCTTCAAAGGGCCCACAACATTATCGCCATCAATAAATTGCTATTGACCACTTACTGTGGATAGCTTGAGTTTTTGAAAGATCACATTGCTTCCAATTTGTTAAGCTAATCTTTTATAGATTTATTTTCATGTTGACAAACCAACTTCTTGTTGTGTCCATAGGGCAAACTTAGTCTATGCTTCAAAATTTTTTTTAATCTTTTTAGTGAATGAGTTTTTAAATGTGCTTGATAACTTATCGGGTAGCCAGTTTAAAAAATAAACAATGTAAAAGTTTGTTGGACAGCAGATAACTCCTAGCAAGATGAGAAACTACAGTTATTAAAAGCAATAGGAGTCATTACACAAAAGTACCAGCACCAAGTACAGGATACTGCCATTACAGTCATTTGCCAAAGACACCGCAGGCTCTTTCCATTGCTACCACACACCAACCAGAACAAGCTGATATGACCCATCTGCTGTATACATCACACTTCCTGGATGCAAGACAAAGAGACATCAAGCTGCCACTGCATTTGAGAACCCCTCTTTGCTGCTTGGCCCTTAAGTCTGCAAATGTTGCCATAACAGCTTATGAGGGGTTAGAGGCTTCAATGGTAAAAACTAGCTATATATGCTACTACCTATAGTGCTAACCGGCCAGGCAAGATTTGCCCCTTGGTATAATGAAACCATGACTTTCATGAGATAATTAACTACTCTGTAATTGAAAGTAACCCCAAAAGGTAGCCATCCAAAATATAAATCCAATCTAAAATCCATGACTAAAGAGATTTTCTAACCAGGCACAAGTTGGTAAGGAGCTAACATGGCTGCTTCACTCAAATGACATAATATCAAACAACCTATTAAATATCTACATTTATACTTCCAGACCAAGCCTACTCTCAGCCCCAAACACAGAAACTTCTCTTTGCAGTGAAATAAGGCAAATGCAAAGACTCATGGCTAAACAAAATGCTAAGGATAAAAGACAGTCACAAGATTAGCCCTAGAGAAGAGATTTACACTATCTCTTTATGGGTCAGACAACGTTGTGGGGGGGTGGAGTAGAAAGAATGTAAGAAGGGAATAGTGAACTACCATCTTCCCAGGGAGATGCAGCTCTGGGAAAGAGCACACCGCACCTGTGTACACCAGCCCTGGAGCCACAGCATTGTGTCTTCCTGTCATTGATGGAGAATGGGAGGGTGGTCTCAGAAAATCTTACAACGTACTGCTGCTCTTTTGGAAATGAAGAGATTCTAGATGAAGGAGAGAAAGAGTATCTAGTTACAAACCCAGGGGTGAGTCCACTAGACAAACCCAACTGATCGGTAGAGGACAGAGTTTTATAGGGAGAAGAGGCGCTGTTACAGATAAGAGGAATACTGCACAAAATCAGAGGGGGGAAACAACCAGAAAGCATACATGAGCATGTATAAAATTGTGAAAAAATTATTATGAATAAAAATGAAAATGTAGTGATTTATAATAATAAAGATGAGAGGGTAAAATTGTAGTCAAGAATTAAGTAAAAATACTATAATCCAGAAAAAAAGTGTGATTTTTCAAACTACCCTCTACCAATGTATATACAGTTAACAAGTGTGATTTGTTCAATTCTGTAACCCATGTGATTCTGCCAGTTCTTCAGTCTTCCACTACCTCAATGAAAGCAGGGGATCCAGTAGATCTCTAGCATTTTAGACATCATTAGTTCTATTTAGAGAAAGGTGTCGTTTAGTGTTTAGTGCCCCAATTTCAATACTACACATAGTAGACATGTAGACACATTACCTCATCTCCCATCTTGACTCCTGGGATAGCTTTCTCTTTTGTCAATTCCATTATTAACTCATCCAACTATGGTCTACACAGCAGTTAAAGTGATTCCTTTTAAGTAATTATAATTACACTGGTTGCCCTCATTCCCCAATCTATCCTATGTTTGCCCTTTCCAAAATTTAGCCCCTCTTCTCTTCTTTTTTTTACCCATTGTAGCATATGTTTGTAAATAAATTCATATAAATGCAACTTATATACTCCATTCCATTTTGCTGCATCTTTTTAGGGCTGACCACTTTGCATTTGATAACCAATCAGGGAGTTCATCCCTCTATAGGATTAATTTTTCATCTCAGATGAGGTGTTAATTTTTGTTTGCTCTTTATGTAGAGGTGAGGACCCATGAAATCTCTCCTTTAATGTTGGGAAACTAAGTGATGTAAGTATTTTTCAGGCCTTGTATAAGCTCTTTTGTTGTTGAGATACCATGCATGTAGCTGCCTTGTCATTGCTAGAAACCACAACCTCACAGAATATGTTATGGCCTATTGTGGCTCACTATCTTTCCATCCCCTCTTCTGTGACTTTGCTGAGTCTGAGGGGTAGAAGTTATAGTGTAAATATATTATTTATGATTGGCAGTACATTGTCAATTGTTCTCTGCATATGTCAGAAAGACATAATTCTAACATGAATATTAATATGTGTTTAACTGAAATATATACCACTTTTATTGATAAATATTTCAATAAAAGATAAATCAAATTGTTGTCCCTCTTAAAAGTAGTTTACTAGAAAAGTAAAAGAAGCTACCAGAAGAACATATTTAACAATATTGTCTTTTCCTTTCTCAGCATAACATGAAACATTCACTATTTATCTTTAGGATTAATATTTTACTACCTACAAAGTGAAAAACTAATTTCATTTTGATCTTTTTTTCAAGAGAGAAATGTAATCTTTAATGAGTAGTTTCATCCTCTTTTTCTATCTTATCCTATAACTGATAGAGACATGTTGTATACTTCACTTGCTATTGGCTAAATGAAAACTGTTAAATGTTAAGAAATGTCTCCAAGAAAAAATATGTACACATTGATCCCAAAATGGAAGCTACTTCATTAATGAAGCAATGTCAATGTTAGCAAAACTTCACTTGCCTACTTTATTTAGATAAAAATAACACTTGGCTATTAATCTTCTTATGTGGCTTCCTTTAGTATGCACACGACATAATAAGTATACTCCAAAATTCAGATCAGATGGTGAAACAGTTTGAGGAGGCTAAATTCTTACCCAAAATCATTCATATGATAAAACCTGAGGTGACTTCCATTAGGGTACTTCTGATACTATTTATAACCGATTTCTTACTGTATTAAGATCAAAGTAGAAGAGATATTTTACATGTTTTCTTCTGTCTTGAGAATTTCACATATATTTTCAATAAAATATAATCTCATTCAATCTCAATTTTCCTCCTGAAGAACCTCAATAGCCTCGGCAACATGCTTTACTCTGAACCTCTGAATGGCATTTTTTGTTTTGTTTTTTACTTTTGGGATTTTTGTTGTTTGTTTTTTTTGATATTCCACAAAGTTCAGTTATTATTGCTTGTATGTCCAACAAAGTTGATTCTTTTGAATATCTACTTAAGACAATTCATATGTGTGACATTTTCCCACAGCCTTATATGAGTCTGGAAATCTAAATTGTAATAAGAAATGCAACGTTTTATACTCTTCTATATGTAAACTGCATTGTTACAAAACTTGAATGTTAAGATATCTTGACTATAACCAAATATATAAATTCTTAAGGCCACTTGCTTTTTCAGAACATGTTGACTGCTTAAATCATCTTCATATTAATAAAAGTAAACTGTGCTAAAGTTAATATCAAAAGTGCACAGAGCATACTCTGCCAATTACTTAATCTCATTTAAAAAATCATACTATATTTTTGACACCTGTCAAAAACTTAGTTGACAGACTTCTCTTTTCAATCTACTACACCTTCTAAGAATCAAATCAATGTGTCCTATTTATTATTCATAATTTGCATAGCATACTTATGGCTTTATTCTATATTTATCTTCTATTTTTTTTTCATCATGGAATTTCAGTGTTTACCAGAAGTGAAAGTGGAAATTATATTACTCATCCTTTTTTTCTCGAGATACTTTACTTAATACCTTTACTTATTCACATCCAATTGGACACAAAATACTAAGAAAACTAGCAGAACTTTAAAGCAATGATCAAATAGAGAAGTATTTTTATTTGGTTTTCCTATAAGTATGTGGTAAATGAGTGTGTGAATTTGTCATCTTGGTCCACTTATAAGAGGAACCTATTCTTTCATTATGTTAAATGCTGTGTTTATCAGTTTCCTCCTGATTGAAACATTCCTTCTCAAGAGGAAAGGATGTTAAACCAGTGGTTTGTACCCTTCTTAACACTGTGACCCTTTAATACTGTATCTCATGTTTGGTGGCCTCCAATCATAACATTATTTCAACGCTACATTATAACTATAATTTTGCTACTGCTCTGAATTATAATATAAATATCTGTTTTTGCAGGATATCTGATAGGCAACCCATATGAAAGGAGTCGAAGAACCCAGAAGTTGAGAACCACTACCTTAGACAGAAAGATAACAACTTTGCTTCAAGAAGCCCAATAACTGACCTTTGGGCAGAAACTTAACATTGACATTATCAAATGGATCTCCTCTCCAATTCAATGTCTTATAATTCTTATTCACTTTGAGATCTTGCTTTTCCAATGGGCCTTCATAGAACACCCCAATCTCTCCTTAGACTGCCTTCCTTTGGGAAGATGACTCTTCAACTCCCATTTACGGCTAGAAACCAATTATGAGTGAGTACATCCCATGTTCCTCTTTTTGGGTCTGGCTTACCTCACTCAGGATAGTGTTTTCTATTTCCATCCATTTGTATGCAAAATTCATGAAGTCCTTGTTTTTTATTGCTGAGTAGTACTCTAATATGTATAAATTCCATACTTTCTTCATCCATTCTTCCATTGAAGGGCATCTAGGTTGTTTCCAGGTTCTGGCTATCACAAACAATGCTGCTATGAACATTGTAGAGCATATACTTTTGTTGTATGATAAGGCCTCTCTTGGGTATATTCCCAAGAGTGGTATTGCTGGGTCCAGGGGTAAGTTGATCCCGAATTTCCTGAGAAACCGCCATACTGCCTTCCAAAGTGGTTGCACAAGTTTGCATTCCCACCAGCAATGGATGAGTGTACCCCTTTCTCCACAACCTCTCCAACAAAGGCTATCATTGGTATTTTTGATTTTAGCCATTCTGACAGGTGTAAGATGGTATCTTAAAGTTGTTTTGATTTGCATTTCCCTGATCGCTAAGGAAGTTGAGCATGACCTTAAGTGTCTTTTGGCCATTTGAAGTTCTTCTGTTAAGAATTCTCTGTTCAGCTCAATGCCCCATTTTATAATTGGGTTGATTAGCCTTTTATGGTCTAGTTTCTTGAGTTCTTTATATATTTTGGAGATCAGACCTTTGTCAGTTGCGGGGTTGGTGAAGATCTTCTCCCAGTTGGTGGGTTGCCTTTGTGTCTTAGTGACAGTGTCCTTTGCTTTACAGAAGCTTCTCAGTCTCAGGAGGTCCCATTTATTCAATGAGGTCCTTAATGTCTGTGCTGCTGGGGTTATACGTAAGAAGTGGTCTCCTGTGCCCTTGTGTTGTAGAGTACTTCCCACTTTCTCTTCTATCAGGTTCACTGTGTTCAAACTGATATTGAGGTCTTTAATCCATTTGGACTTGAGTTTTGTGCATGGTGATAGATATGGATCTATTTTCATTCTTCTACAGGTTGACATCCAGTTTTGCCAGCACAATTTGTTGAAGATGCTCTCTTTTTTCCATTGTATACTTTTAGCTCCTTTATCGAAAATCAGGTGTTCATAGGTTTGTGGGTTAATGTCAGGGTCTTCGATTCGATTCCATTGGTCGACTTCTCTGTTTTTATGCCAATACCAAGCTGTTTTCAATACTGTAGCTCTGTAGTAGAGTTTGAAGTCAAGGATGGTAATGCCTCCAGACGATCCTTTGTTGTATAAGATTGTTTTGGCTATCCTGGGTTTTTTGTTTTTCCATATAAACTAAGGACATTGAGCTTATAATTAGTGATCCTAGAGAAGCTAAATAAGGAGAACCCAAAGAAAAACATATAGGCATCCTCCTGAATATTAACCTTCAGCAAGCGATGAAAGGAGACAGAGACAGAGACCCAAATTGGAGCACAGGACTGAAATCTCAAGGTCCAAATCAGGAGCAGAAGGAGAGAGAGCACGAGCATGGAACTCAGGACCGCGAGGGGTGCACCCACACACTGATACAATCGGGATGTTCTATCGGGAACTCACCAAGGCCAGCTGGCCTGGGTCTGGCAAAGCCTGGGATAAAACCGGACTCTCTGAACATAGCGGACAATGAGGACTACTGAGAACTCAAGAACAATGGCAATGGGTTTCTGATCCTACTGCACGCACTGGCTTTGTGGGCGCCTAGGCAGTTTGGATGCTCAACTTACTAGACCTGGATGGAGGTGGGGGTTCCTTGGACTTCCCACAGGACAGGGAACCCTGATTGCTTTTCGGGCTGGGGGGAGACTTAATTGGGGGAGGGGGAGGGAAATGGGAGGCGGCGGCGGGGAAGAGACAGAAATCTTTAATAAATAAATTAAAAAAAAACTCCCATTTACCTCTTAAGATTAAAGTCTCCCATGGCTTCACACCACCCTAGTAGAAAAATGCTTTCTTTAGGACTATTACTTGCTTCCCACCATTATCCTCTCACTCCTGTGTTCCACAATAAGATCTACTTCTCCATAAGCTTGGCATTTTGATGTTTTGGTTCTTAAAATTAGCAATAACAGGGGTAACATTTTCAACTTCATTCTCTGCCCTATCTCTGACTGCTCTGAGACAATTAGCTTAATCTTTTCTTTTTAGCAGTCAGTTGGTTACAGGAGTTGGTATCCATCCTCATTAAGAGAGGCACAGATCCTAACATAATATCTCTGCCTCACAAAGGATCAAATAAAACTATAGTGTGTCCCATATCGACCACACTGGAGAAGATGTTCTTTTTGGAAGTGCCAGTACCTTTTGATACTGAAGGACAGGAAAGAAATCTAACCCTAATAGTTCACCAATAACAAGGAATACACCACCTTAACTATCACAGACCCCCTGTTACCCTAATGGGGTGGTAATGGTAAACGGGGAGGTGGCTCTTCATAAGCCCTACCTAGTGGTAAATATAATTGATCTTGGATCTCTCAAGACGTTTGCAGACCAACAATTGATTGCTTAACTGAATTACTTGGAGGTATAGCAGTCACAACCACTTACAATAAAATTGTTCTCAAAGTATTCTTGAGGGGTCATCCTAGAAGGATGCCCTCAATTCCTCCTGGGGACTCTTCATGTCATGTAACATAGCCTCCAATTATATAACTTGCTTCCTTTTCATGCCATCCCAGAATATCCTAATGCCAGCAGTATCTCTATGTAATTATTTCTATGGAACCATACCTGTCTGTTTCATTAGACCCAATTTCTAGTCTCTCTCTTCTCTTTGCTTTCTTCTCTCTCTTTCTCTCTTTCCAGCTCTCTCTCCCCTCTATGGGATCTGTTGTCACCATGATATTCATAGGTGCTGACACCATTTGCATATAAACTTTACTTTCTCAAACTCCCAAATAGTATCTTTTTCTTATGTGGATCCAGTTTATTCTTCTCTATTGGCCCCCAAGAAAAAGTATCCATGCACCCCAATATCTGTCATCCCCAGCCTCGCCTATCAGGGTCAGGGTGAACTGGGGGATATTCTCTCTCCTGCTCTTGTACCATTTAACAAAGTGCAAAGAAAGCAGTTCGCCTCCACTGATGGTCAGGGTCAGCTTAGCACCCTCTTTGGCAGCTGTAGGGAAAGCAGTGATGAGATTAGGTTTTATCTTTAGCTCCTAGAGACAGCTCTTAATAGAACTAATACAACCAAGTCTTCAGCTAGAGGCGGCTCAATGATACAGGAACCGTTCTCTTCTCTGGAATCAGTTACCTTCAAAATTGAGGAGCATTTAATCATGTTGATAGGAAAAAAGGAGGGTCTATCTTTTCCTCAAAGAAGAATGCTCTAAATCAATCAGTCAGGTCAGGTACATTTAGAAGTTAAGAAACCTCAAAACATATGTGACCAGCTGCAGCTCAATAGAGACTCTGCCTTCTTGGTCATGGGATGTCTTTGGTCGCATTAGGCTATGGATCCTTCCCCTTCGGGGAAGCTTTAATGAGTTCCTCTTCTTATTCCTAGTCCATGACTCCTCAGCTGTTTTCAGAATCAATTAAAACAAATCACCCACCATACTTTTAGCCAACTCTTCCAACCCTGTCTTCTTTCTCCTCTTATCCCCATTTAGATTCTTCTGAACCAGAGGCTCATCTATGATGTGGGCCAGACACACCTGAACTTTTGGGTTTTGGACTCAGGACCTCCATCTAGCAGAAAGTAAGTAGAGGAGACATTCTACTCTCTGAAGAGCCATCAATAAAAGGTTGGCATGTTAGGTGGACCCAAGTCCCCAGCAAGGATAAAAGGAGCCCATTCGGGGAAAGAAAACTCTAAGTTTCTACACATCTCAAGTATCTGACCCAAGACCATAATATCCTGTTATCTTAACCCTCACAGCTTTCTGTTATCTTAATGACCAGAGGACCCCACATAAAAACTAGTTTGCAACATCTTCTTTGTTTGTAGCATTTCTCTTTGGGCATATTGCTCTCCCACTACTTCCCCTCCCAACTTAAGCCATCCTATAAAAATCCAAGCTCTCTTTTAGTGTTGCTGCTCAACCACCAATCAGAGTCAGCCAGGCAAATGGTACCTCAATAAAGCTATATGTGGCTTCAGTGTATCTCTGGTGGCCTCACTCTCCTCGGACCTTACAGTTTTATTAGTACCAATGATTTTCTAGCACATCTGCGTAACATGATGATTTAAATTTAAGATCTAAGAATTTTAGGCTTTTTGTCAAGCTTTCTCCTTATTATAAGAAACTTAGGAAATTATTTTAGAATAATACTATTTATGTACAAATAAAATAATGTACTTTTTGTAGCTCTTCACATTTTTGCTATGTTTTAGTTAACCCTCCAAAAAAATATTTCTTTAAAAATGCAGTTCATATGTGTCTATGGTTATTCTTGAAGTCCTGTGAAACTATCGAAAATTTACTTCAATAGAATAACATTTCTAATTGCTTACTTGAAACATACATAGAAAAAGACATATATGAAACACAAAATTCATCATGAATATCATGCAATTTTCACAGTTTTATTATCACCACCACCCACCAAAGTGCCTTGCTGCAGACTGAATGCTGCAATTCCTATTATCCTTACATTTGCTTTTTAAAATGGCTTGTTTATTCAGGGTGAAGGTGGGGAGTAGATTCTTAATGGATTTCAGCCTTGTAGTCCATAACACATCTGAAGATCTGTGTCATTTCTACATTAAAATACACACTGTCAAGTCTAATTGCTTAATTATAATCTGACAGAATATAATGTGAGGAAGGACAGGACCTGTTTAGTACAAACCTACTACTGCCAGAAATTTCTTTTACAAGTCAATATATTCTTTCTCTCTAGTAGATGAAAAAAATGTTTTCTATCTACAAAGATTAAAAACAATTGATGAAATTAACATGTGAATATTATTGCTGATTTGACGCATTTTGCTAGTAGGAAAATGAATTTAAAAAGAGACGCATTTCAGCCTTTTTAAACAAAATAGTTTTGTCATCTGTGTGTTTGCATTGTTTAAATGCAAATTCCATAAATTTACCAGTGGAAAAATCAGGGAGGGGTCTCTTTTCTGGAGGTGGGTTGAGGGGTTAAACAGGGAATAAAAAAAAATAGTGATGAGGGATAATAATACCAAGGTTGTCTAATCAAGACTCAATGAATTGCCAGGTGGTGGTGATGCATGTCTTTAGTCCCAGGAATTAGAAGGCAGAGACAAGCAGATTCTCTGTGAGTTTGAGGCCAGCCTGGTGTTGTGATAGGAGCGGCAGGGCTGCGTCCCCAGCACCCTGGCCGCCTGCTAGCTTATGCCCCGAAATAACAACACACAAATTGTATTCATTTAAACACTGCTTGGCCCATTAGCTCTAGCCCTTACTGGCTAATTCTGATATCCCGATCAACCTATCTCTAATAAACTGTGTAGCACCGGTCTTACCGGGAAAGATTCAGCATGTCTGACCTGGCAGCTAGCTTCATCGCGTGTGTCTGCCCAGGAGAGGGGAGCATGGCCTCTCTCTGAGGGTTCTCTGTGTCCAGTTTATGCAATAGTCCAGGCAAGAGCAGTTTCTTGCCCAAATGGCTATCAAACTCCATAAGGATCCTCTTCGATGCCCATCTTCCTCTTTAAGTAGATTGGTGCTGCCAGGAGCAGTTGTGTCTCATTGTCATGAAAAGCCCTATATCAGCCTGGTCTACAGAGAAAGTTCCAGGAAGGCTCCAAATCTACAGAGAAACCCTGTCTTGAAAAATCAGAAAAAGAAGACTCAATGAATCATATTAAATTATGTTTATCTAAGAGAGTTGGGGGGGGAGGAGAGCAAGAGAGAGACTGAGAAAATTGATTAAATAAAGTTAGGCCATTCTGGTTGACTTAGATTCCCACAAGAATCAAATACTAATAAAATTCTCAGTACAAGGCATAATAAATATATTTTCCTGTGCTTCGTTTGGATATTCTAAATGACTTTCAACACAATATAGGCTATTTCTGTTGGCCTTCCATGCCTCTTAAAGGTTGATGGTTAGCCCCTATAGCTGAGGTTACACAATCCTAATACACAAGACTCAGATTACAAAAATTGAACCTAATCTCAAAGTCCCTTTCTTGTGGTCTAGTTTCTATAAGACCAGGAAATACTATTCAAGCTGACAAGGAAGAGCTATAGTTAATAGTCCAAACTAGCTGTGACACTTAAAAGCCACAGAATGACCAGCAAGCCAAGATATCCATCAGTGTAAAACATGACAGTCATATATTGGTCTTTTGCAACAGATGTCTATGATGACTTAATGCTTAATGCCCACTTGCTACACCCCCCCCCCCCCGCAGTCTGTGTTCTATGCGCTAGAATCCAGTTCGCAAGCTTTGGGCTAGGGGCTGGAGGTTGAAAATACATACGCAGAGACAGACCAACACAGGGACCTCCAATCACTGGTACAAAAGTCCCTCTTCAATAGCACCATGAGGCTTAAATACACAGCCATCAATGGCAAACAGGTGAAAATCCCATCCTCTGATACTCTAGGCTAGGCACAGCTTCTAATAACTTCAATTAGAAGGCTCTAGCAGGGAAGAGAAGCTGAAGGCCAGGACTCAATTGGTCCCAACACCCACTAATAAGAAGAGAGAATATTCATGGTCCTAAGAACATAACCAACTTCCTTAGACTAGTGAGACAATAGATCTTAGAAGAAAATACCTCCACTTTGCTATACCAGCATAAGTTCTTTATTATATTTAAATTTTATCCTTACAACCACAGATCAGTATAGTTATCAGTCATCAAAAAAGCTTATATCTATAGCTAATTGACATGAAATTACAATTAGAATGCAAAGATCAACGGATGTGGGTAGTACAATCCCAACAAATACATCTTCATTATATGCTCCTATAGCTGAAGGAACATAAGAAAAGAGGGGGCTGAAGGATCCAGAACAACAGAAAGTTTATAGTCAAACTGTCTTAGAAATGACTCAATAAACAAGACCTGAACAGTGTCAATATCAATAAATGTACTACTGTGTAACTAGGAAAATCTCTCAGGATCCCACCCATAGATAAAGAACGACGGACAACTAAATACTCCTTAGAAGGCACAAGAGAGAAGCAAGCCTCTTCTACAGATAAGCACCCGACTGGTTATCTAATATAGAGCTGTCAGTCCTGACACACTGTACACATTAACAAAAAAAAAACCAGACTCATCAGATTGATTTATATATCTGTGCATGCACACACACACACATACACACACACCCACATGCATGCATGTGTGTCTAACAATAGTAATTAAAGAAAATTATGCTATCAGTTTGAGAGTGTAGAGGGGCATAAGAGGATTTGGAGGGAGTGTACATGGTTGGGGGCAGGATGTAGAGAGAAAAGGCAAGAGGGCAAGTGATGCCATTATATTTTAACAAAAATTAAAAGACTAATAAATAAAAATAAAAACAGGTCAGGTTTCTTTAAAAATGAATAGATTTTCTATTCCATGTTTATTGAAAATAGCTTTGTGCAATATATTCTGATCATGGTTTCCTCTTCCTCATATCCACTCATCTCCTGACTTCCCCATGTATCCAATTTTACACTTTGCTAGTTAGTAACAGTGAAGGCTCCAGGTAAACAACAGCCTGACTTCTCTTTGATGACATATTTTAGTGTGATCTTCAGAATGGGGTTTTAGAGTCAGCTTGTGGAGATGTACCAAAAGCCTTGCATGTAGCCTATGTTGTTGGAAGGTTTCCACGGGACCTCTTTGGCCAGCAACTCAATTAGATGTAATCTATTCCAAGAGGTTTCACTTGGTGGCAAGACATGTCTAGTTGGTGTTTTATCTTCCCACTATTTGGCAATTCGACTTAGATTTCTTTTTAAACATGCTACCATAGTAGCTTTTCTTATGGCCCCTCAAATGATCTTTAATGTTACCTGTCCTTCCTCATATTCCCTCCGTTAGCTTCCTCCTACCTTTCCCTCTGTTTAATTATCATGTACCAGTCTCCCTCCTGTTTCTTATTAGCTATATATTCTATTTTCCTTCTTGTAAGAACCTCCCGCCTTCCATAGTACATTAATCTACACCTAATCCACGTAGTTATCTGGATTGTAGCATATCTGTTGAATGCCTAAAAGCTAACATCCACATTGTTATAGTTTAAAGGTAATTGACCCCCATAATCTTATAAGGTGTGGCACTATTAGGAGATGTGGCTTTGTTCAAGTGGGTATAGCCTTGTTAGAAGACGTTTGTTACTGTGAGGGCAGACTTTGAAGTTTCTTAGGCTCAAGGTACTGCCCAGTGTTTCAGTTAACTTCCCTTTGCTTGCAAGATGTAGGCCTCTCAGCTATTCCTCCAGCAGCACGTCTTTCTGCATGCTGTGATGTTTCTCCTCCCCATGATGATAAGGAACTTAATCTCTGAAACTTTAAGCTGCCACCTCCATCAAATGTTTTCTTGTATAAGTGTTGCCATGCTCATGATGTCACTTCACAGCAATAAAAAACATAACTAAGATATGCATGTAAGATAAAACATAGCATAATTTCTTTTGGGGTCTTGGGTTACCTCATTCAGGGTGATTATTTCTAGCTCCATCCACGTAAATGCAAATTTCATGATTTTATTTAACAACTGAATAGTATTCCATTGTGTAAATGTACCACATTTTATGTCCATTCATCTGCAGAAGTATATCTAGGGTATTTCCTATTTCTGGTTATTATGATATGGCAGCAAAGACCATGAATGAGCAAGCATATCTGTGATAGGATTTGGCACCCTTTGAGTATATGGTCAAGAGTGTATAGTTGGATTGTGAGTTGATCTATCTATTTTCAGATTCCTGAGGAACAATTGTACTTATTTCCATAGTAGTTGTACAAGTTTGCACTCCCACCAGCAATTTAAGAGTGTCCCCCTTACTTTCCTATCCTTGCCAGTATTGGCTGTCATTTGTTTTATTGATTTTTGTCTATTTTATAAGTGTAGGATGAAATCTCAAAGAGGTTTGTTTACCTGATAGCTAAGGAGACTGAATATTTCTCTAAATGCTTCTCAGGCACTTGTATCTCACCATTCAAAAACTTGAATGGGTTATTTGTTTTCTTAATGTCCATTGTTTTTTCATTCTTTATATTTTGGAGATATTAACTTTCAGTTTGATATAGAATATAAAGAACTTTTCCATTTTGTAGGTTGATGCTTTGTCCAAAGAGTAATGTCCTTTTTGAAACCAATGCTTTGGAGTTTCATGAAGTCTTATTTATCAATTGGTTTTTTTAGGGTATATGAGATTAGTTTTTTAGTTACTGAGATTATTAAACTAAAACTAAATTTAACATTCATTTTTTTTAAAAAAAATATTTATTCACTTATTTTACATCTCTACCACAGTTACCTGTCCTTCCTCTCCTCCAAGGCCTCTGTTCACTCCCCTCTGACCTTCTTTTATAATGGATGAGGACACATTGCTATTCAGAAAAGTGCAGGCCTCCCATAGATAACAATAAAACATAGCTTATCAAATTTCAGTAAGACTAAGTACCTACCCAAGTATTATCACTGGGAAAGGCAACACAGTATAAGGAATAGGGTTCCAAAAGTCAGCAAAAGAGTCAGAGACAGTCCCTGATACAACTGTTAGGAGTCCCTCAAGAAGACCAAGTAACATACCTGTCACATATATATATATATCACATATTTGTTGAGGGCAGAGGGCCTTAGGTCAGTCCTATGTAGGCACCTGGTGTGATTCAGTCTTTGTGAGTTCCTATGAACCCAGTTAGTTAATTCTGTGTTGAAATCCATTTTGTGTGGAAATCAATATGACTATTTCTTAGAATATTGGGAATCAATCTACATCAAGACCCAGCTGTAACATTCTTGGTCATATTACCAATGGATGCTCAATAATACCAAAAAAGCATTTTTCTAAACTATATTCATAACATACTTATTCATAATATACAGAACCAGGAAACAATCAGCATTTCCCTGAATATTACATTTTAAATGGCAAATAAAGCTGTATTTATACAATTTTAAATTACCTTGAATTTATAATTATTGTATTTTTTAATGTTAAATAATGAATATATTATAAATATGTGTACTCTTCTTCCCTTTACCAGTACAACGTTCATCTCTTGATAACTACCATGTATATATTTCTACTGTTGGTATTTTATATCATCTGGCAGTTCACTTTGTAAATGAAGATTGCACGTAGGTTTCCCAGATGCTTTGCCACAAATAATCTCTATTAATTACAACTTAAATTAACCCATTTCTATTAATCTATATATTACCATGAAGCTGTGGCTTACCGGTAAGTTTGCAGCATCATTCTCCTTCAATGGCTACATGGCATCTGCTTGACTTTGCCTTATTTCTCCCAGCAACCAGTTTAGTTTTCCTGCCTAGCTCTATTCTGCCATGCGATAGGCCAAAGCGGTTCTTTATTAACCAATGACAATAAAACATATTCACAACAAGCTGATGGGAATTCCACATCATCACCTTTGCAAATTAAATGTCTTTATATAGCCTACAAGATAAAATTAATACTATCAAGAATATTTTAACTGAGAAACATATGCATTATTTTTATAAGTACTTCACTAACAATTTCCCTATCTTCTAAACAAAGCCAAAAGAATGAGCTTAAGACTTTTGTTCGAGCCAAGTCTTTGCTGCAAATTGCTTTTGCAAGAATATGGACATTATCTTTCTAGAGGAATAAATTCTTACTTATCAGATTACAAAGAGATGGACTTATGACTTGTCTAATACCTGTCACCAAAAGTGAGCCCAGCAAGCTCAGTCAATAGAGCATGGGACTCTTAAACCCTTGATCATGGGTTCATGCCCCACATTGGGCTTCAGGTATTGAAAGAAATTCATGGATACTTCAGGAGAAAACTTATTCAGTAAGGGATGAAATAGGGAACACATATACTCGCAGACATAGTGGGAAGCAACTCATTATATCTTCATCTGCCATGGAAGGATGGAGAAAGCTTCAGACTAGGTTACTGGGGGGAGGTATCAGAAGCCTTATACATCCAAATAAAAAAGAAAGAAAGAAAGAAAGAAAGAAAGAAAGAAAGAAAGAAAGAAAGAAAGAAAGAAAGAAAGGAAGGAAGGAAGGGAGAGAGAGAGAAGGAGGGAGGGAGGAAGGGAGAGAGGGAGGAGGAGAGAGAGAGAGAGAAAGAAAGAGAGAGAGAGAGAGAGAGAGAGTCTCCTAATCTCAACCTTAGTTTTATCTGGTTACGCATAATAAAAACCACAACCACGGCAAGTCACCTTTAAATGCCAATGGCTGGATGGATGTAGCTCCCACAGCAAACAGCTCATCTTCAGGCTCTTAGAATTTTTGTGCACTACCTTGCAGGAGTTGTGTCATGTATGTGTCAACTGGGATTAGGCTCAACACATTTGCATTTTAATTGGTTATATCTTCTATAATTGTCTGTATTCATTACAAAGAAAAAAATTCCTTCATGGGGATGAGAACTGCACTTATCTGTGGGTTTAAAGACAAATATTTAGAATGTAGTTAGGTATTATTTTGGTTTACTGATGTGGTGGTTTTATGTTCTGCTCTAAGATCCATGAATTCACAAGGTTTGGGAAGTTATCTAAGCTTCTAGTACCAGATATAATTTCCTACTTTTGAACTGACCTTAAGTCAACTTAGTGTGCCGGTGGTACCAGCAATGTATGTGGGCCACTCCTGCATCCTTAGAGTTATTGTGTCATGGTGGTTCTTCTTTTAGGTGTCAAATCTGGGTATGACTATTGGTTTTCTCTCTGGAAGATTACATGATGCTATATTGCTTCATGAAAGCTATTTCCTAGGGAGGAGATTTTCAGTTCAGTTCAGCTCAGGTTCCTCTGGGACTTGTGTCTGAAGTGCATGGCGTTATTGACTTCCACTTCATAGGCAACCAAGGGCAATAGCAATGTTTTGCAAATCCTTTGGGCAATCGTGATCTAATGAGGGCTTTTCATGCCTGCAATAGGGGTTTGGTTAGTTGTTGGGTTTTTTGATTGTTTGTTTGTTTGTTTTTTGTTATCCCAAATGGGAAAATTTCATTTAAACTACAATTTCACAGTACTTTAATTGTATCTTTAGTGACCATTATCTGGGTTTACCTGTATATTTACTGCGATCTATTCTCAGAAGCTCAGCTGTCGCCTTGGAGGCAAAGCATTTTGAGCAAAGAATTTTGTGGGTGCAGACATACTGGAAGTAGCCTTAAAGGTTGTGCTTAATGTGGGTCTTTGTCATTGGTTCTTGGACTTTAATGTGTATATTCAAGAAGCATAAATGATGTGGTCTAGAAAGCCACTTTCTGAAGCAAGGAGTTAAAAATATGAGGTCTGCCTCTGAGAACCCTGGAAGTTAATAAAATTGTGATGAGATATTTTATGCAACTCAGATGTAGTTTGGAATTCATGACAATATGATCATGAACAATAGGCACAAGTTCAAATCAAGTGTTTTATTTAGATTACATAAGGTACGCGTGTAAAATACACACCGAGTTTAGAATGATAATATAGAATATAAAGTATATTATTTATAAACATTATATTTACTCACTTATAACCCTAGAGAGTATTATAGAATCAATAAATATAGAATGTGAGTCTTTATATAATTTGGGGAGACAATTTCTTTTTTGTGAGCAATTTCCAATTTTTCTCTATTATAATTTAGAGAAATTTTTAAAAAGGTAAGTACCTATATTCTTTTGAGCACAATATTATTGGAGCCTTTATGGAGATTTTATTTTTGTTGTTGTTGTCGTTTGTCTTTGTGTGTATGTGTGTGCATGCATTTGTGTGTGTATGTGGTCACATAGTTTCTAGTATAATTGCAATACATAATCATACATTTAAAAGTATTAAATTTGATAAACAAGGTAATGCAGCCCTTACTTGGTAGTATAATGAAAGAGGTAAAGTATTTTAGAATATATGTGTTTGTTTAGTTCAGAGAGGGCCAAAGTTGCTGTGTGAAAGATGGAACTCAGTGATTCATGGTTTGTTGAGGTAGAAAGCACACCTATTACAGGAGTAAAAACATTTACATTAAAAATTTTCATGAATTCTTTTTAGATAATTTAAATGTGTGTGGGAAAATGATGGAGAAACAGTGGGAAATGTTCGACTGTAAGAATGCAACCAGATACAAGGTACATGGTCATGTTTTTGGTTTTCTCCTAGTATAAATGAAATTTTCGCATTTGGGATAAACTTTCCAGTACACTCTAAAAATAACTAAGTAGTAAGTGTCTGACTTGCCTCAGATGTATCTGCTTTAAATGTAACCTGGAGATATGCAAAATACTAAAAGAAAAGTGTGTTTTTATTATATAATGGTACTACATTCTTTATTTGAATGAATTCATTAAATAATATTCAACAATATAAATAAAAATTAGCAAACATATTGTCCTAAAGACACTATTAAGCTCTTCCTAAATCACAACTATTAAAACATCTTTATTTTAAGCAAAACGGATAAGTATATAACGTTATGAAATTTACAATATATTGGATTTTTATTTACCTTTAAAAGTATTTCTAGTAATTTATTTTTATATATTATTTGAGAATACCAGTATAATAAAAAGTAAATATTTAAGTTTTACAAAGATTTTCTGGAAGAGTTATCATCTAAACAAAAGTCATAATTTCCTAATTCTCAAGCCTTAAAATATTATTTGTGAATACGTATATTTACATTATACTCAGCAGTCGATATGAAAGTCCGTTAATATAAACAGTGATTATGTTTTCATTCTCCTTATACTTTTATATTATACATGCTTCATCTTTGATAACACTATACATTAAATACTTTCAAACTCTGAATGGCAGTTTTAAAGTATTATATAGAATATTTTATTTGACTTTTAGGATCTTTACCAAGTACCTTTAATACTATTAAACATATATATAAATGTTTGTACTTCAATCCCTTTAAAATTTAAGGGCAAGCACTCTTTATATTTGGGACAAAATTCTTTTGGTGTTTTAGATTACATTGCTTTCAGGTAGAGTCTCGGTAAGCACTCTAAGTTTGGAATTTTTTGAAAATGTTAAAGTTAAAAGCTTTTGTCTGAATTGTAGTGCACCGGTAGATAAGTCAAGTGACGTCCCTGATCTACCTTAATGTCATTGTTTGTGTCAAGAAATGTTGCTGTTTCACCACTTAAAAAATACAATAAAGCCTGGATCCCTTTCACTATTAGTTGCAGACTTAAAGACAAGTCATCAGGAAACATCCTTTGAGGTATGCATACAGAATTATTAAATATAATGAAATGATAGTCTGATATTTCACCAAAGAAGGGTTAGACGCATACACTAATTTTTAGGTAGTAATAATGTAGAAAAATGCATAACTCACTTTTATTTTCTGTCAAAAATATGATAAATATTTTCATAAAAATAAATAGTATTTTTGTTAATAGGTTTTTTTGTTTGGCAAAGAAAACCTTTGTGTCTTTCATAAGTAAATTTCTCTTTAATAATGTGCTTTGAGAATATGTAAGAATATTGAAATCCACTGTATTGTTGAATGTCATAACTGCTGTTGTTTCCAATCACGAACAAAAGGAATCTGCTCATTTCAATTTTTTCTCGTTCCTCTAAGTCTATCCTGCCAGTGAACGCTAAAGAGAAATAGAGCAAATGGGTAATAAATCTGGATTTCTAAAACTGTCTTCTACGTGAAATGTAGCAGCTGCATATGAGCTCTTAAATTTTATTCAAAAACTTTCTTAAATCACATATTTGAGCAGTAAACAAAAAATTATTCATACACCACGAAGAAGAAAAATAAAAACAAACTCTAAGGTGACTTCAATGTGAGCCAAATGAAATAAGGAACCTGTAAAATGGTTAGTGAAATGCCGTCAGGCTTACAGACGTGTTTACCACAAAGGAACACCCTACCCTCTCTTCATTGTGGTATTTCTCCGATTCTAAACATCTAATTACTAAATTTTGGTAAAGAGCCTTATTTTTCATAAGCCACAGGACATCCACTGGCACACAAGTAAGACAAGTGGAATGCAAGAGCAACAGTTGATTGTGCCAGTCAGAAACTGGAGAAGAGAAAGATCATGACTACTTAATGAAGACTATTATCAATACATATTTTCTTAAGAGTTAATAACACTGTGACGAGATCCATAAACCCCATTTACCTTTATTTCGTTGCTCAAATCAATGAACTGTATCTTCCAAGCAAATTTTCAGTGACATGTTTGAGTCAAGTAAGCATCACTTTGGTTGCTCTTTTATTTCTAAAAAGTTAAAAGGGAAAAGGACAGTCTAGTTCACTTGGAAGGAGTTCGTTCTAAAAGAGTTTTTACTTTTCAGACTGTTCGGCTAATGATTAACGTCACATACCATACATCTCCTTCTAGTAGCTATGGTGTCTATTAAATGTAATTACCTTTCCCCGTGGCTTTAAATTGACGGCAGATTCAAAATGAAGGTGGCTTCTATTAAATTTAATTACTTCTCCCTGAAGCTGACTTGGCAAAACTGACTAGTAATGAAAGTGGATTCCATAAAAAGATGCATGGTTAAGGTGTGGCTATGAAATTAGCAATGATATTAATAACAAAATGGAAAACAATACTTAAAGTGCTATTATTCTTATTTGTGAATATTTTTGTGATAATGTGATTACTAAATTAAATCCTTAGATTTTGCTAGTAGGTTTCAGCTATTAATCAATAGATTATCATTATCACAATAAGTATTAATTCAATTATCAAAGAGCTTTATCTAGTGTCTCTTACACCTCAAAAAATAAAGTCTCTTGCATAATTCTATTGTTTTTCAGTTATTATTTTAAATCATTATAATAGAGTAAAAAATGAAAACAAAATAACTAGAATAAGCATATTCTGCTTTTCATGACTATCTAATGAGAACTTTCTTTCCAGTGTACTATGTAGTTCAAGACACAAAGCCGGTCATTTTCACTAGTTATTTTGGGAAAACATCAGAAAAATATATTACCTTGCAAAACAGTACCTTATTTTAGCATGTATCATTCTGGATTCTTGGCAAAATTTTAATATACTCGCTCATCATTCAATGCCCACTTTATTGTGTATATTCTGTTTTGAAGAAGGAATTAGATGAAGGCATAGGTAAATATTTCAGTTTAGGGCAGAATCTGTATATCTTCAGAGCAATACTGAGTCCTGGAAAATTGATTTCTCTGCTTAAAATTTCTCTCAAAAAAGCACAAGAGGCAAACATGGCAGCTCTTTTCTCATTTAAGTACACACTAAGCTACCTTGACTTGATGAACCAAGTGCCAGACTCATGTGCAAAAGATGCCTTAATGGATACATGCAGAGTCCACTGAATTCCTCCAGAGGGAGCCCCTTCTACTCTCTGCTTGTGGGAGAAGACATCAACATCTGGATTGCTGTCTCAGTGTCAGAGATGAAAGCAGTATGAGAGAGTGGTGAGATACTTAAGAAAATCCGGCTAACTAGCCATTCTCCTTTTGGCTTTCTCGGGTGTATGCCACACTATATCATGAGTCAAGAGACCTTCAGAATGTTACATTCTTTATATCTGATTTAATTATGAACTCCTATATCCCTATGCATATCTTTAGTATACAGGAATTTCCAAATGCTAGTCTATTACACACCACAGTAATTGTTTGCTTCTTATTTGCTTCTTAAAATATGGTACTAAAAGCATTGAAACGTTTAGCGTAAAAAACACTAACTAGTATAGGCTGATAAAATCGCCAGTGAAAATACCTTGAAAGTGGAAACTTGACGGGAAATGAATAGGTCTACAAAGCAGAGGGAACAGCAAAAATGAACAAACCATGTATGGTCACTGTGTCACATGACAGCGTAACTTATGAGGTGTACCTGGAAGGACCAACACATGAGATATGAGAACATGCAGAAGGCCAACCTTGCAATTAACGCAAACTTCTTGAAATCGAAGGGTCTCTTTTTTCCCCACCAACAAGAATTTGCTTTATATCAACAGTCTTGACACTATTCACATCCTTGAATGTTTGAATTCATTTCATTGAATTGGCTTTTGTGTTTAATTATATCATTAATATATTCAAAATTCTACACTGCTATATATTTCATAAACAGAGAATGCCTTTTTCAACCATTTTAATTTGATGTATATTTCTAATAAAAAACCATAATATACTCCATTCAAATTTGTATAAATAAGTGTTACTGTCTGGTCACGTGGCACCTGCCTGTATACCAGCACACTGAAAGGTGGAAAGAGTCTCACCAACTCCAGGTTAGCCTGTACTAAAAATTAAATCTTTCTGCCAAGGTAGTCAATCAATCAGCCTCAATAAACTAATTAAAACTGGCAAAAATTAATAAGTAAACAAAATAATTCTATAAGGCATGATACTGCATGCATATATTCCAGCACTTGTCAGACAGAAGCTGTTGTGATTCTATGAAGCATGAGTTTACAAAACCAGAAACAAGATGCATTCTAAATATTTCTTATAAATTAGAAAAAAATCCTTAAGAAATTACTTAATGAAAATAATACAAGTAAAAGCAATTGACTAAAGATACCATAGACAATTTATCCCCTCTTATTTTATGACTGGGAAAAAAAGAAAAAGAGGAAAAATATTTTAAGCAGTGTAAAAATCAGAGTTAAATATTATTAGGCAGTTAGCTAAATATCTGTCTACAGAGTCAATGCAATTACCACAAAGTTCTTTAGCTTCTCTTCGGATTAGAGGGGGATGGGGTGAGAAGGTTTGTGGAGGGAATGGGAGGAGGGGAGGTAGTGGGAATTTACTTTTTTTTAAATCTAATAAAAAAACAAAAAAGAATGCAAAAATGCAAATATATCCAAGTTTATCAACCAGCACAAAACTCAAGTCTAAGTAGGTCAAAAATTTCAACAAAAAACAATACACTAAACCTTTTAAAGAGAAAGTTTGGATTATTTTGGTGGAGGAGACAACTTTCTGAACAGAACATTGATAGCTCAGACACTAAGATCAACAGTTAATAAATGATACCTCATAAAACTGAAAAAGCTCTGTAAGCCAAAGGTCAGTGCCAATTAGAAAGAGAGGAATCCTGCAGAATAGGAAAAGATTTTCACCAAGTAACATCCAATACTGGACTAAAATTCAAAAGATATAAAGAACTTGAGAAACTAGATATGAAACGAACAAACAAACAATCTATTTAAAAAACACTGTACAGACCTAAATAGAGAATCCTCAATAGAGGAATCTCAAATATCTGAGAATCACTTAAAGAAAAATAGCCATACGGACATAGAAATAAAAACTACTTTGAGATTTCATCGTATAGCTGTCTGAATGACGAAGATCAACAACATAAGTGATAGCTCATGCAGGCAAGAATGTGGGAAAAAAAAAGAATGTGGAGCAAGGGAAATGCTTCTTTGCTGGAGGGAGTGCATACTTATATAGTCACTATGGAAATCAATTTGACAGTTCCTCGGCAAATTGGGAATCAATCTACACCATATGACTTTTAGTCATATATACCCAAGGATACTCCCATCCTATAGCAAGAACAGCTGCTCAACTAAATTTGTTCTGATTTTATACATAATAGCCAGAAACTGGAAACAACCTAGATTTCTCTCAACCAAAGAATGTGTAAAGAAAATGTGGTACATTTATACAAAGGTGTATTGTTCTGCTTTTAAGAAAAAAATGACATTATAAAATTGTAGGCAAATGACTGGGACTAGAAAAATTTATGATAAGTGAGGTAATTCAGAAGATGAAAGAAAAAATATGGTATTTATTTGCTTATAAGTGGATGTTAGCTTTTACGTAAATGATACTCAAACTATGACCCATATCTCTATGGGGAATGAAATTCACTGAGAAGGGGAAATAGGTTTTCTGGTGGACTGAGGTTAGATAAGGAAGGTAGCAAGAGGGATCAGCTTGGGAGAGGAGGGATGGAGAGAAAGATGGTGGGGAGAAAGCTAGAATTATGGGGTATTTGGTGGTTAGTGTAGAAGCCTAGTGCAGTGGAAACTTACTGAAATCTACAGGGCTGACCCTCGTGAAGACTCAGCAAGGGAGGATACAGTCTGAGATGATCGATCATCTTTGGTAGCCAGGAAAGGCTTCCAGTGATAAACTGACATTGTAGTCAGTCAAATCATTAAGGGGATCCTGTGGAGATCCAAAAAAAAATTCCCATTCCCATACAAATATTTCCAGACTATGAATGAATAATAAAACTGTTTATTTCAGAAGTATTCAATAAAGAAAATGAAAAACTGATAAAAAAATTTTTCAAAAATAAGAAATAGGTTTAAACCCTTAAAGCATGTTCTTACAAAGCCATTGAAACTCACAAAACGTGTGAATATGTCATCCAGAAATTTTGTTCAAAAATGTTTCTAGATAGACCTTTATGTTCTCCTCAAAACTAATATCAAAGCAACTGTGTGCATTTACTATATCGTCTTTCAAAATAGCAGATGGAAAAATCAGTAAATGAGGTTATATTGCTAATTAACATACTGTCTCCACAACCTATAGTAGACTACAAAACTGTGCCTTTCATTTTATCACATAGATGAAACAGTTATCTTTCAGGGTTTGAAATTTCTGTGATCTTTATGCTTAATAAGCTCAGTAAAAGGCATTCAAATTACATCACTTTTGCCTTGGAAGTTAAATTGGGAAATATTGCATTCTCTGAGATGATAAACTCTGCTGAAGATAAATTATCATGAGAAATAGTTTTAATTGATTTACCATAATAAAAGTTATGCGACTTTGAAGTGCAAATGACACATTAAAATGAATCTCCAGTATGTTGATAATAAAGTAGCTTCTTTGTTAATGGAATTACTGACACTGCAGCTGCTTTCTGGAGCAATGTCTTCTACAGTTAATCAAAAGACATCAATGTAAAGTAAATATACAGTTTATTTAAATCCCAGCCTGAGTTTTTCACTTCTTGCAGCAGAGTAAGTCAGTATTTGAATATTGGAAACCAGTCATTGTGGTCTGTATTGTAGCTGTTAACTCTCCTGCTTTGGTATTAATGTCTTATTTGAAGGCTAAATTTCTGCCTATGACTTTAAGCCAGCAAGACTGTGTAAGCAAGAATACCCAGTGGGGCCGAAGTGAAGTTCAAGATATAGCTCATTACATATATATTATGTAATATACATATATTATATATATTCTAGTTATGTGTCTTCAAAATATGTATTTCAAAATTTGTACACAGAAAAAATGAAAGTAGTAAATAAATATTTTTAGACTTTGAACTTTGTTTTGATTTTAAGAAAATGAATAAATATTTTACATTTACACAAAATGTAATAATTTTGTCTAAAGTTATCATTTTTAATCTTATTCTTCAACTACATTTTATAAACATCTCTCTGTTAGCCAAATCTTGAAATAATTTGAACATATTGGTAATTAGTTTATGTGTTAATTGTCATCTTAGTTGTGCAACTAATCAATTTGCAGTATATGATTCTATATCACTAATATCTGCATACAAGATGTCTTAAACTATCAATGTCTATTCCATAACTGAATCATATACTCAAAATTGTTGTCTTTCAAAATGAACACAATAAATTATTCCAGAGAACTGTAAGGTCATGCAGGACTACACTTGACTTTGAAATAAAATGCCTAGCCAAATCATATATGCAGCATTAGTATTTACTAAAGCAAAAGATGAAAGAGTAAACCTGTAATAATACAAAGAAGGGTCTCATGAATGGGAATTGGAAACGTGACTTAAAAATCTGGTACTAGTTTATTTAATACAAAGCACTGATAGACAATAATGAGATCTTACACCTTAGCAACCAACACATAGTTTCTTACTAAACTTTTTATGCTGAATTTAAAATGTTAGATACTCACATAAGTTACATGAGTTTATGGTTACTTTAAAACTCTACAGTTGTACATTAGCAGCAAGGAAACTGAGGCAGGAAGAACCTGAATTTGAGGACTGCCTTGAAAAGTCAATTCAGAAATGTCTTGAATTTGACGCCACCCTGCCTACTCAGAAATAAATAAGTAAAGCCCATTTGGAAGTGTCACACAAGGTAGAAGCAGCAACAGTGTGAGTGCAGACACTTCCTACAAACTTGTAGGCAAATACTTGCCCCAAATTGGGATGTACTTCTACATCACACAAAAGAAAATATACAAAATTTCAACTTAGAATGCATTGTTTCTAATTATATAAACTGCAGATTTGCATATATCCTTTTAACCCATTATAATGTATTGTTTCACTTGATGACATTTGTACTATGACGAATATTACCATTCAGTTTCAGAAAACACTGAACTGGGATTCAAGAAAGCAGAAGTGAACATCAGAAGTTTTCTTGCATGCATGCATTTACCAATTTGCACCACTCATGCATGCTTTCTCCTTTCAACCTGGAAAGCTTCTATCTGATTTTTTTTAGTGGCTGTTTAAACAAAAATAGATGTTTATCTCTTTAAAATTTTGCCAGGAAGCTGTCACTTTCCCATTTACTCAAGCTATGTTGTGACAGAATGTGTCAGCTTCTCACACAAATGAAAAGAGATATAGACCTGTATTTACTTTAGCTGAAAAATAAGTAGTCATCAATTCAGAGAAAAGTGTTTTCCTTCTGAAATGATGAAGTAAATAGGAGTGGTTCAGAAAAGCAAGTGTTTCCTAGTGCTTAAAAAAAAAAGGATGTAAACCACACAAACAGCTTTGGTTTATTTTTGGTTATCATCCTGAAAGTGGATAATCTCATGGTGTGCAGAAGTTGACACTTAAATCTGGCCCTTTAATAGTAAAATATTCAACTCTAAAAATGATAAATGTTTGCTCGGTTAGCCTTCCTGCATTCTTTCCTACACAGGTGAAAATAATCTTCAGTAAATAGAGAAGGCTGTCCTCTTTTGGGGCAGGTTTTAAAGGTATGTTAGATTCAAAACAAAAATAATTCTTAAAACGTGACACAAAAATTTATAAATAATTAGAACATTGAAATAAATTGTTCTTCAGTCATTGAAAATTAAATACACATATTAGGAATCAGTATATATGTATGTACATGTGTGATTACGTATCCAAATATATGCCTACTGTATATATGTATACATACGTGTATACACATATGTATAGTTTATATATACCCATATACATATATTTCATTAAAATAGATAATTATAAGATTTTGTAAAAAATATTTTATTAAAATACCAGCAAATTTTTCTGGAGATATGGCGTAGAGGGCAAGAGTACCTACTGCTTTTTTCCGAAAACAGTACAAAGTCTTTCAACTCCAAATTCAGGAGATTTAAGCTCATTTGTGGTCTCTGGAGGAACCTGCACTGTACATGTATGTTCAAACACATAAATTAAATAAAATAAAGGGGTAATCTCAGTATATTTCCAATACATGCACAATGCATGCAAAGAAAATAGGAAATACAATATGAGAGGTTTCCAAACAAAGAGTCAAAGGAGGCAGCAAAAACCAGAAATTCATGAAACATTGCATGGATGTGGGGAGAACAGAAGGTGAAATCTAAAATTTTGCATAGAAGATACCCCCCAAGATGGCAGAACTCCAAACTACAAAGTTGCAGGATGAAACAGAAGTATAACTGCCATAAGCTAAAACACCAGTCAAGACATAAATAGTGCTATTAACTTTATCAAATACTATAGACTGTGGCTGGTAATAATACTTTCAACTTAAAATCTATTCTTCAAGCACATAACTTTATAAAGGAGGAAACATTTAAAATCAAGATATGAAAAGAGAAAATAATAATAATGAAAATCAGCTAAATAGGAAGACCATCTTTAAGGATTTCTGATTTCCTTTAATAAATAGTTATTTGAAAATGTTACAAAATTTAGAATCCCCTGATTAACTGTCCATGAAGAAAGTAATAACTCTAATAAGCTACTAATATCAAGAATAAAGAGGGCACCAAAGCTGGAGACATCCCCACCCAGAGACATTTATAAGGTTAACATGTTAGGGTAACACAATATCATGGTGGAGTAATTATCAAACATGAGCAACACCCATCAACCACAGTTCTGTTGAGTGAAACAATTCAGATGAGACAGTAGACATAGTGTGTAGTTTTTGTCCTTTAAATCATAAAAAAATGAAAGTCACAGTATCTATATGAGAGAAAAACTAATGAATAACTGGAATGGTGGTTTGATTTGGGGACATATGATTGGAAAATAGGTGAAGAGGACATTTTGTATATCATCAAAGCCATGTGTGACTTCCAAATGGTCAACTTCATCATCTTTAATAACTGAAATTCCTAATCTTTGTCTGATACATAGTTTAGTAAGTAAACTTACTTGCTGTACAGCCCAATGACTTAAGTTTGAACCCTGAAGTCTATACATTGGGACAAAAAAAGCAACTCCTGAAAGTTATTTCCTTAACTCTACCTATTTTAGATCCATGCTCTCCATGAATCTCCACTTTTGTACACCCAAACATTCCCCCACACACTAAATAAATAAACATAAAAATAAAAGGACATATAAAATTAATGTACTTGTAGTATGTAAAATTCTCCACAGTTAGAAGCAAGTACAGGAATTAGTGTTTACTATCTGGTGTGGTTTCAGTTGTATCAGACTTAAATTGTGTTAAGCTGTTGCTTCTAGCATCTCATATTGTATTGTAGCTTGAATATAAAATACCCCTTTTGGACTCATATACCTTGTCACTTGACCCATATATGCTAACACTGTTTGGGGAGTTTGTAGAATGTTCAGAAGTAAGACCTTGTCGAAGAAATGAGGTCCTAGAGTGTAGAGCTCATATGCTATTGCTTAACACTGGCTTCTGTCAATACCTCTACTTCCGTGCCTTCTCAATTAACCAGATACCTACCTCATACTGCAAGCCAGGTACAAATTGCCCCCACTGCCATGCCTTCACTACCAAGATTAAAAAATACCATCTCTGTATGTTAGGAATACCATTGGATAATACAGAAACTGTCTTAGGCCTGTGATAGGGTAGAACAGAGCTAGGTGGGGAAAATGAAACTGAATACTGGAAGAAAGGAGGCGGAGTCAGGGAGAAGCCATGGAGCCACCACCAGAGACAGACATGTTGGAACCTTGCGGGTAGGCCAAGACCTCATGGTGACACACGGATTAATGGAGATGGGTTATATTAAGATATAAGAGTTAGCTAATAAGAAGCTAGAGTTAATGGGCCAACCAGTGATTTAAACAATATAAATTTTGTGTGATTATTTAGGGAGTCTGGGCAGAAGGGAAACAAACAAGCAGCCTCATTACTATAAGAGATTGTAAACAAATATCCCTTTAAGCAAATGGAATTTATGACTGAAGAGATAGCTCAGTAAAGATAGTGTTTCTTGCATTAATATAAGGACTTAGGTCTGGATCCCTACAACTCATATAAATCCAGATGCGGTAATATTGACTAAGAATCAGAGGCAAGAGAATATCGAGAAACTCTCTGGTCAGCTAGTCTAAGCCTGCAGGGGGGAACAACAAGGTGGTTTTACCTTAAAAAGCGTGGAATATTAGGACAGACATAAAAAAATTCTCTGATTTTCATATTATATGGTACATGCCCAACCATACACACACACACATACAGACACAATAGTTTTTAAAGGAATTTACATTTAGTCAATACAGAGGTAACACAACATACAGACACCAAAAGTAGAGAAACATCTACTAGCCAAGGACATAGCCCAGAGTGTTCCTTTCTCTGCACACCCATTTTTTTGACTTCAGATCTCCAGATCTATTGGAAAAGAAAGTTTAGGGATTTTTTTTTTGAACATTCAGTCTAGATATTTTATTTCAATACTTTAGAAAACTAATAAACTTGCCAATAATATGTAACTATATTAAATAATAATCTTAAATCATTAATGTATAAACTAAGTTATATCAGTATTATTAAACTTAAAAAAGTAGTAACACATAAAGATGCTTTCTAATCAGTTTTGGGATTAACTTACAGAATGGAACACATTTCCCTTAAATCACAAGATCTCTTTCAGGTTAGTACAGGCCAGCTGCTTAATGAGGGAAGCTATAAACTTCCAACTACATAAATGTGGTACATCAGTCTTCTTTTGTATATTCGTATATTCATGCTCACCATAAATCTTCTACCCCAAGCTGTTCATATTACTTCTAAAAGAGAAAATATGAGTTGTCCCAGTTAAAACAGTTCATTGATAATGATGACTCTTGTAAAATAACTGCTTGGAAGTATTTTGAAAGAATAGAGAGATAAACTGAGAAGAAATTAAAAATAAACCAAGACAGAGAAGAGTTAAGTTGCTAATACCTGGTATCATTACAGTTAAAGTAAACATGATTTTTTAAAAGACTTTAACACCACTAGTCATTTTTTCCACCCCTACCCATTCAAAAGGCTTCTTTGGTTATTACAAACTGATATTCAGCAAAGTTTCCCCCAAATTTCTAGGAACTTCTGAGATTATGGGAGGCCAAAGAGAAAGAGTGAAGCACTACAGGTAATTCATTTTACCTGTGTATAATATGCAATGTATTATGAAAAGATAACTATGACTCAGGTAAAAATATTATTTGATTGTTAATTCAAGCAAGTGTTTACATGAGGTTCTAAGTCTGAATACCTGAGCATTTAGATTCCATTGTCCCAACTTTATTTATACTGAGTTACAGTGATCCAAGAGCTCACTAAACATTTCTGAGGTCTGTCCTTCTGGTTTTCATATTTGCAGTATACTTAATACAGAACAGGGCTTCAGACGATGGAGTTCTCATTTTTTCTCTGGTGTTTAATCATTTACATTATACCAGATAGATAGTTTTAACTGAAGTATTTCACTGTATCCTAGAAACCTTCATTGATTTTAATTTGATGAATTGATTTAGTATACCCGATGTGAATGGAACACAAAAGAATAACTTAATGTCTAACCTGTCATCCAAGGAGATAAGTACTCATAAACAGTTGAAACAAATATAATACACATGAGGAAATTGCTAGCTATTTTAGCACACTAAAAACTAAAATGCCTTATTTTGAAGAAATGGGTGTTCACGTCCAGTGTGCAACATTTCTTAAAGTGTTTTGCTTTATTCTTTGAACATTTTTAGTGATATAATCATTAGACATATGTCTAAGGTTTCATTAAAAATCAGAAAAATAAATTGTCAAGAGTATTAGACAAACAAAACTGCACATATGCTTTTTAAAATACTTGCCTTACTTCTAAAAATGATATTTGAATAATTTAAGTTTTTCAGATATGTTAATGTTTGTAAACTAATGAAAATATACAAACAGCCTATTTAAACAAAAGAATCAGAATCAGCACTGTTATCACAGAAAGTCCATGAAAGACACCCATTGTCAATATTTTCATTGCATTTTCACAAATGGAAAAGAGATGCAATAAACTAAATATAAAATATGCTTAAACAAAAAGAGGAAAATTGCTTTCATTTTTGGCTGATAGGCTATAACTATAAACACAAAATTAAGTTGAATCGATAATGTTTATGGCTATGAAACTGAAATGGCTTGCACTGTTTCCAGCTGACAATATTAAAGCTGCAGATCATTTGTTCACCACAGGTAGACTGACTGAGCCTACCCATCCTTACCTTGCTCCCTCCTGTCCTCCACCAGTACACTTCCTCAGCTCACTTGGCATTAACTGATTGCAGCTGCAGACAATCCCTGGCCTGACCTCACTACTCACAATGCTCAAGGATAATTTATAAATCTAAACTGCTGGAGCCGATTGGATTAAAAGTTAGCGGCATCTATGAAAGCCACCACAGAGGTAATCTACACACTTGGGAAACGACCCTCTGTAGCCAGTCTCACAGAGGTCCCAATTTGCTCTCTAGGTCACTACAAAGAATTTCTCCCCTTGAAATTTTGCCTTTAGAGAGACAACGTGAATTGATTTCGTTGAAGTATTCATTAAATTAAAAGACTTCATTTACTATTCAAAAGGCAATTAATACATTTTCCCCATTTTTGCATGCCACAGTGATACCCAGCACTTCACTTAAAGCCTGGCTGCTCTGGGGAAAAGGCAACAGCAATGTTTGCAACCAAACTGATGGAATCTGTTTTTTTTTTTGTTTTGTTTTGTTTTGTTTTGTTTTTAAGTGTGTTCTAGACACTGCAGAAGTTATCAGTGCTACTGAAAGGTAGGGGAAATTTGTGAAAACTTAATACAATTGCTTCCAAAATGCAAAATTGTGTAGCCATAAATATGTTTTCATGAATATGTTTGGAAAGCTTAAAATTGTTTAAAGCATTTTAAATAAATGGATAAATATATGCAATTTAAAAAATCAATCATCATGGGTTTTATTAAAATGTATACCAAAATTATCTATTGCTAGGATATGAGAAGTACTTTTGATCCTGAGAAAAATGCCAGTGTTGGCCCAATCTACACACGCTCACATATCCATGATTAATTACACTGGTAGCAACGTGTGGAACTCATCAATCCTAGGTCACCAGCTGAACACAGTGCAGGTCAAGAGTTTCAGGATATAACTGAATGCTTCCACTGCACACGAAATTCTCTGAAATAAGTATTCATAATGCTTTAAGGAAATAATGAAAACTATATTCCTGACATTTTCATTTTTTTACTGTGTAATTTTTCCTCTCCAAATTGCTAGTTTTCCCTCCACCATAATAAGACTAGAATTAAATACTTGTTCAGATGATAAACAATGTGGAGTTTAGAGCAGAGGTGGGGATTATATAGGAGCAAATTTCATTGTATTTATGTAGGAAATTCTCAAAGTAAATTAAGAAAATTAAATTCAGAAACTTTCTCTGCCCAAGGAGTCAAAAAAAAAAAAAAAAGAGTGAGTTTCTGCGTTTCAGAATTGTAAGACTCTATAATAAGCTTCTTTACTATATGTGCATAAAGCATGCTTAAAAAGAAAAATAGAAATAAATACAAAAGCCACCATCAATATATTAAGATTCCCAAATGTGCAATTCTAGTGAGAGAGGCAAAGCAAGAATGGGGTTTCTGAGACTATCACCAACTCTCTCAAGCCATACTATGCTTCCTTCTTTGCTTGTACTCCTTTGAAGTGAGTAACAGTCTAACTCAAAAGAGAAAGAACTGGAACCCACCTATAGACAAGGATGAATTGTAGAAAATTTTTAAAAGTATTGCCAACATTTATCTTTTTATCTGATTAGTTCTGTCTTAAACCTGTATAGTTTATGGTTACAGATACTGTACCAACAGTGTTTTATTTTTATTAGTATGTATTTTATTTGCACCAAATAATGGGTTTTATTATATAGTCATATATTTATACAATGTATTTTTAACATATTTATCCAAACTTTGCACGTTTTCTTGCCACCTTATCTTTCTACTAGTTCTTTGGCCCCACGAAAAGCCTTCCTTCTACTTTTGTATATATTTTATTTTTAAAGTTCTAGGTACCAAATAACTTTATTTACATTTTTAAAAATGCAACTTGACAAATCTCACGGGATTAAATATAAGTTTTGGTGTGGGACAATTCTGTAATTTGTCAATTATGTTTTAAATAAATGCTGATTGGCCCATTAGCTCAGGCTTCTTATTAATTCTTATAACTTATATTAGCCCGTTATTTTTATCTATGTTAGCCACATGGCTCAGTACCTTTTTCAGCAGGGCAGGTTAAAACTTCCTTCTTCCGTGTCTGGGCAGGACTGCAGAGAGGGCTTCTTTCTTCCCAGACTTCTCTTGTTTTCATTGCCCTGTCTCTACTTTCTGTCTGGTTGTCCCAGACAGCATTTATTTAAAACATAATTGATAGAATAAACAAGCAGTCCCTCATGTTACAATGTCTTGGTATACAAACGTGTAAGATAAACGAGTACTGTTCACATATCTTTAATAAGTCTTGTGATAAAATACTGGATTATTTGAAGAATGAACCCTTTCTAGAGTAAAATGACATGAAGATATTATATTTTCATAAATAAGTTTGTATTTTCACATTGTGAATGTTCACATAGGGTATAAATGTAAAAACTCATTCTTTTTAATTTTTACTTCTTTGAACAAATTCAAAATCATCACTTAAATCTAGAAGTCTATTACCTAACTATATATCTTTACCTTAAAATTTAACCAGGGCTAATACGATGAACCAATGGGTAAATGAAAAATAGGCCAGGCCCTAGTGAGAGTCTCACACTATTATTTTACTAAGCGGACTAGAATTACAAAGACCCCTAATGACTTACCACTACTATACACACAATACTGAATCCTCATCCCTCATCTGAGAAGATTTGCTTTACAGAAAGTGGTTATCACAAGTATAGAATTTACAAATATGTCAAATTTACAAATTGACAAATATGTCAATTACAAGCACTCACACAAGTTAGAGACCATCTCAAAATTCAATATATAGCTGGAATCTAAACATCAATCCTAATTCATCAAACATTTTAGTCAACAAAAACTCGCTACATTTTACTTCAAATAGTAAGTTTCACGTAGTCTTTGTTCTATGCTAATTAATTTCTTTCCCTAATACACAGATTAGTTTCTCCTGTGCTATGCGTCTTATAAAAAGTCACTGGTGAAGTAATAAATTTCAACCTATATGGTGATCACATTTTTATTAGGTCAGGGCTCCAGGGCATAGAGGGAACAGTTTGGGGTTTGAGGAAATTAAGCTCAAAACTATACAGATATGAAATTCAATATGAAATACCACATCACTGATTCCAATGTGGAGTAAGACAAATATTTTCCAAAAAGTAAGATTTTATTTATTCATATCAATGCATTGCACTAAACTGAACTAGTATGGGTATATTCTTGTGTGTGTTTAAGGCTCAGCAGATATATTGTCACAAAGCACAGGACACAGTAGGGAAGTATACCACATTAGTATCTATGTTTAGCTGACATTTCAGGGTCAGTGAATAAATTCCATCAAACCCCAAGTGTTTTCTCTCAAATTGTGTCGTGTAAAATCACCTCAATCCTATACAACTTAAGTTTCACATACTGTGGCTCAAGCCACTCTTTTTTTCTAGCAAGCAATGTTATTATACAGTTAATTAAACCCTTTCTGAGATTATATTTCTCCTTCAATTTCATTGTTTTCCTAAAACCAGTCATACTTAACTTTAAGTAATTTATAGCAGAAGTTCCCAAGCTATGAGTTGTGACCTCTTTGGGGGTCACATATCAGATATCCTGCATATCAAATATTTACATTGCAATTCATAACAGTCACAAAATTGCAGTTATGAAGTAGCAATAAAATAATTTTATGTTTGAGGGGTACCACAGCATGAGGAACCACATTAAAAGGCTGCAACATTAGGAAGGTTGAGAACCAATGATGTATAGCATAAGTTGGTAAATGTGATCTTAGGACATTTGTGCATCATTATGCATTGTAATGCTCTTATGTGTGTTACATATATTGATACTTGTTATATATGGTGAAAATGAAAAAATACACATTTACTATAATTTTAAGAAAAAATAAACCATAACATAAAGTCATAATTTTTTCTAAAAAATGTTAATGATAAAGTTAGCATTCTTGGCAAATCATTTTAATATCAGATATATACAAAGCTGCACAACCAAGATAGGTATTTTATGTCATATCATACTCAAAAATTAGTAGTTTATTAGAAGTTTTCTATAATGTGATATATGATAGAAATTTATGGGACTATTTGGCATTTTAAATGTATTTTTGGGAGAAAACTTCATTATGATTTATCAACATGCTTTCCTGGTGTTTCACAAAATATGGTTTTAAGCAGATATGCAAAATTTCATAAATAAAACAGTTTATGACATGAAATGGAAAATACCTCCGACAAAAGTAATAGTTACCTCAACACTGTTCAGAATCTGTCAGGCATGACGTGAAAAGTTCTAGTTTCCAAATCCTTATTGCTACGTGAATCATTACAATTTGTCTCAGTTGCTCCTTCAAATTCCCAAAGTAAAAGTTCAGCTCTTACCTTAGTATCTTATTGTGTGTTGCCATGGGGAAGAATATCTTGGGGTGGGTGCATTTGTGAACAATTGAAATTCACTTTTCACAGATAAGGAAGTTTAAAGTCAATGTGTCAGTTAAATTGATTGGAGAAAAAGATATGTTCTCTGTCTCTCTGTCTCCACCACTCTCTCTCTCTCTGATTCTCTCTCTCCTCCTCTCTCCTTTGTTCTTTTTGATCTTCCATCTCTTTCCCCTCCTCTCTCTGATAAAAATTGTGTACCTGAATTATGGGAAAATATTTCTTCATTTCACTCCAGTTAATAATTTACTAATATTTTGAATTTCTAAAAACCACTAATTTATATTAAAATAAATATAATTGAACACCTTTAATATATCACTATTATACAAAGACCCATCATGTTTGCTTAGGGCATGGTATTTACAATATAATTCATAATTTAATCTTGATCCCATTTAGCTGATGATGTGAAGTCTTTTGTATTTAAAAATTGAGAGTAAGTATATTTTATTTCTCTATTCTATTTTATAACAATTTATGATTATATATTTTAAATTATCTCTAAGATTTTTTCAAGTATTATGAATATTTTAACATATCCATTACCAGTTTATATTTTTTATGCTTTTTTGTTACTTTTCACCAATAACTTATTCTCAGTGCTTATGTCTTCTCCTAAATGAAAATCAAAGTGTACTCATTCTCCTTAAGGACCAATTTTCAGGTTCAGCTTTAAGTACCTTATTTGATGTACTTCATTTTTAGTGTGCATGTAAATTCTCTATATTTTCATGAAAATAAATTAAAACATATTAAAGCTATCAAAATGAATTCCAATATATATATATATATATATATATATATATATATATATATATATTCCATTTAAGTTTCCAATAATTAACAACAGACACTCAGGCAAAGCCTCTAGCAAATTCTGCCCCCTTTCAGATGATATATCAACCAGCTTCTCCCTGTAGTCAACTTGTGGTCTCTTACTGCAGTAAAATCATCAGTAAATGATAGTAATTTTCCTTTAAAATTAAGTTATATTTTCTCTTCTGAGCTTATTTCCATTAATATAAAACACTATTTTAGCAATGCTCAAAATAAACTTGCTATAGATAGGCTTCATTCTTAGAGTACTCCAAATTACTTTTGTCTCATGGTTTTGCTTTTATATTGTTACTGTCCAGTAAGCTTTCTTTTATTTTCTATACCAAGCTAAAATTACTTTATAGTTGGTATTCATGATTATTTCTCATTGAAGTGATGTTCCTGTCTTTCTACATTTGTGTTTCAACCAGTTCTATTTGCTATTTTCTATTGCTGTGCTAGTAACCAAGACCAACAGCAAATTGGAGAGAAATTAGATTATTTGGCATAAAGGATACAGTACCTCATCAGAAGAACCCAAGACAGAAACTTGAGGCAGAAACCTGAGGCAGGAACTAAAGAAGAAACCATGAATGAACTCTATTTAATGGATTTCTCTTCCCAGAATTTTGGGCCTGCTTTCTTATATAACCAAGAACCATCTGCTCAGGGGTGGCACTGCAGATAGTGGGGTGGTGAGCTGGACCCTCTCCCAATCACAGTCAATCTTATTAATCCAGAAAATGCCTCATTTCCTACAGGCCATTGTAATAGGGTTATTTTCATAGGTGAGGACCTCCTTTCCTAGATAATCCTAGCTAGTGTCAAGTTTGTACAAAAACAACCAAAACAATTAACCACCTACCAACATAACTCACAGTCACACACCTATGAAGCCATAAACTCCCTTTCTTGTTTGCCCTCATGATGTCATATTAATATTAGTATCAAAATAGAAAACATAGTATAATGATAAAAGTAGCATGGTCTTTAAATATTTCAACAATGAAAATGTCTAAGTTGTCTTTGAAAGTCAAAGTCAACCTGTAGTTGCCTATATAATTCAAACCAAATTAAATACTCAGAAGAATCAGAACATAACCATAATTAAAGCAAAGCAAAACAGGGTAGAATGTCCAGAGCTTGGTGTACAGACCTCCAAGTACATGGACAGCTCTACTTCATTGTGTCTGCAACCCACAGCACAGCTTCCTCATATGCTCAGGCCATCTCCACTCCAGTTCTGCTGCTGTGCTTAGCTGTTGTCCCACAGCCACGGTCATCTCTACTATCCTGGGCTTTCCAAAAGCTGCATTTTCACTACTGTCTTCTCCTGTACTCTTAGAGTGGAAACCTCAACATTTCTTCATGGTGTCTTCAGTCCCGAGGTATCAACTTCAACTGAGACAGCATTTTCATGAAAGCTCTCTCCAGGTATCTCATAACATCAAGGCTCAGCTGCTCTCTATGACCTATTAATGCCTTCAAAACCAGTTCCACATGGAAGACTCTCACATATTACCAAGTTCAGCTGCCAGCATGAGATGTATCCTTGAACCTCCTTGGACAAGAGTTTCTCTGTGGTGACTCTAAGAAAACACTTCTCTTAATATTTTTGCCTGAGTGATATTGATCTATACTTATCTACTACTAATTATTTAGTCCTAGCTGGCCAGAACGACAAATTTTAATATATAAACAGCTCCTATGCTATTTAAGTGGCTCTTGACAACCTCTCTATAACTTGACAAACCAAACCTCCAACATGTGCACTATGTCAGCATTGTCTTCTATCCCATCAACAGCTCATTAAGCTTTAAGCTTTCAGTTGGTTTTGTTTTATTTCTTATTTGTATTAATTTTTAAATTTATTTTACATTCCAACCACAGTTTTTCCTCCTTCCTCTCCTCACATTCCCTTCCCCCCACCTCCTTTTACCCCCTCCCATCCATCGACTCCTCCTACATATCCATTCTAAAAGGAGCAGACCTTTTATGGGCGTCACCAAAGTCCATGGTACATCAAGATGAAGCAGAACCAAGCTCCTCCCCCGCAGCAAGGTTGGGCAAGGGTACCCAGCTTGGGGATTTGGTTCCTATAAGCCAGTTCAAAGAGCGGGAACAGGTCCTGATCCCACTGTTATAGGCCCCATAAATATACTATGGAGCTGCACAACAATCACACACGCAGAGGACCTAGGTCGGTCACATGCAGGCTTCTCAACACTAAGTTCAGAGTCGGTGAGCTCCCAAGAGTTCAGTTAAGCTGTCTCTGTGGGTTCCCCTTGTCTTGCCAGGGAAACTCCCAGGAATCCACAAGGATGCCTGCCGCCCCCTTCTCCACCCCGCTAAGGCTGCTAGCAATAATGGAAAAGGTGCCTGAAGTGGCCTTCTCTTGTAATCAGATTGGTAACTATCCTACTTATCATCAGAGGACATTCATTGAACAACTGATGGAAGCAGATACAGAGATCCACAGTCGAGCAGTGGGGCAGTCTCCTGGAGACCTGTTACAGCAAGAAAGGAAAGGCTGTATGAGCCGGGAGTGGGGGGAGAAGATCAGTTGTTTTCTAGCCTAAGTTCCAAACTCCTTCCATAATCCTTCCCCAAACTAACTGACCGGGACTGTCATAGCAATACTTCATGATCCTGGCATCCACACTTGTATTAGATACTTTATACCGCTGTAATAAAAGCCATGACCAAATTTACCTTGAGCAGGAAAAGACTTATTTGGCTTAGAGATTACAGAGCATCATCAGGAAACAAAGATGTAACTCAAAAAAGAACTGAAGCAGAAGTGATGGAAGAACACTCCTTAAAGGATTTCTCTTCATTGCTTTGTTGGCCTGCTTTCACATACATTTTAAGTCTGCCCTGTCTACACATCAATCCTCAAAATCCTTAGTCCAGAAAATATCCCATAGTGTTGCTACCAGATCATTCCAATAGAGGTATTTATCGACAGAGTTCTTGCTTTCCTTGGTGACCCTAACTTGTGTCAAGGTAACAAAAAGACTTGCCAGCACACCATCTATGCAGATGTCCTGCATGTTTATGATAAACATTTCTACTTCTCAATCCCACTTTTGGAATTCAGATTGCATTAATATCCAAAGGTGTTTGCATGCATTAGTCTATAAATCAGCCCTTAAGTTTACACTGTTAACTTTTAGCCATATATTTACTATATTGCCCGGATTGGACGGGGTACTAAATCTAAGTTTATAAACAAAATTAAAGAAGTGGACTCAGGCTTGTAACTAAGTATTATTCTTTTCAGCAATATTACTATTGCAGAATTAGCAACATGGGGTTTTTACACCACACCATTACTTCTTAGTTCTTATTTCTTTTTTTTTCATTTCTCATTTTGTGATAAAAATAATTGTTAAATATTTATCAACAAGTGCTGAATGATATTTGACACAGATTTAATCACATTTCAAAATAAATGAAATAATACAATATGCTCAAATTGTTAATAACACACATTATATAAGAGAACAACATATAATAGATAATAAAATGTACTGTGAGCAAAAAAAAGTGTGGGGAAATATCAAACTAAAGGTATATACAGAATAAAGTAATATTGGAAATGATCATTATTTCAGACAAAACTTATTGGATGCAACTTATGAAGCTCTTGATAAAACAGACTTTACATCCTGAAAGTCAGAAAGCATTAAAAAGGTAAAGCTGTTTGTTTCAAAATGTATGTTGTCGAAGGTAGAAGAGATAGCTCAATGGTCAAGATCAATGCGCTCTTCGGGAGGACCTGTGTTCACCTATCAACACCTACATAAGGCAGGTTGCAAAAGTCTATAACTCCAGTTCCACAAGATCTAACACCATCTTATATCCTCTTTGGGCACCTGCAGGCATGTATATACGCAAACATGAAGAAACATACACATACATATAAATAAAAGAAGATTTAAAAGTATTTAATAGAAATAATTGAAACATCAAATTACTCAAATTTTAGAATGACAGAGAATATTTTTATATAAATGTATACTTCATGACTGTATGACAAATTATAAAAATGTCAAGAGAATAAAGTTTTTAATACTGAGTTTTGCTGTATTATTCAGATTTCAAAAAAGCTTGAACAATGTTGAATCTCAAAAAAGAGTCAAAAACAAATAAAAGAATTTATAAGTAGTTACTATGTGCTTATTGCAGAAGAATATCTATACTGGATCTATAAATATAAAATTCATTAGACAAGAAATGTAAAATCAAATGTTAACATTTGGAGTAAACTGAGGAAAAAAATATGCGAAGATTGAGACATGGAATCTGGTCTAACACAAGTAACTCCGTTACTAACAATTTTTATTGTGGTTATAAATTTCTGACCAAAACATTGAAGAGAAGAAAGGTAAATATTGACTAATGTTTCCAGGGTCCCAGTCTGTTTCTGGCAACCTCTAGTTTTTCCAAACTGTGCCGGTGCAGAGCCCCACAGCAGGAAAGGTGGTTAGAACAGAAGTGTTCACATTTCAATGACCAAAGAACTGGGAGACTGCAACCCAGAGCTCACTTCTAGTGACCCATATCCTACATGTAAGCCACATCTCTCATGGCCTACAGAACCTGCTAAAAGAACATAACTGTCTGTGGACCAAGCTTTCACTTATGGGAGATATTTTATATACAAAACATAAGAGTTATTGTATTTTTCTCTTTCTAAGCAATGCAAGTTATACACCAGGCTACCTTCTGTCAAAGAACTACCCCAGAAACATATACACTTTTAATGATAAGCTGAGTTTGGAGTTCAAATTTGAATAAAATGATTCCATTTTCTTTGTATGTATGAAAAGTATTTCAGACTACCTGCTTCCTTCAAAGATATTCGTAGAAAACAGAACGATATTGTGAAGATTTCAGGTATGGTATAGCCCAGCTCAATACAATTGGAGAACTCAGAAGGCTAAGGCAATAGGACTACCTCTTCCCCAGTAAGCCAAGTTTGATAAAGAAAATTGTGGAAATAGCTCAACATGGTAACTCTCACATACAATCCAAGTGCTCAGGAAGCAGAGAAGCTGTCCTACATTGAATTCACGGGCAGTCAGTACTACATGGTGAGTCCTTGACTCAAAAAAAAAAATGTGAAAGTTGTTTGTAAAACAAAAAAAAGAAACAAAAAACAAAGAAAAACCCTTTCTAGTATATAGCTAAGATTAGATGCAAAAGAGAAAGGGATAAGGAGTAATACAAGGAATGCCAAGTAAAGTATTAAACATTTATCTCCTTATAGTAGGAAAACCTAAGAGAACGTTCACTAAATATTTTGGTATCTAATTCATCATTCATATAAAAAATATTTTGAAAAAGAACCTTTGAACTTGCAAACATTAAGTAAGAGTATACATGCACTAAAACTACAGATGATTATATGGGTTAATAGTTTGTAAGCCAAATACTTTAGTAATTATAAGAACACAGAAAGTCATACAAATTAATAACATAAATATATTCTTTATACCTGCAAGTAGCAAGTCTATGGAATAATAGGAAAAAACAATTGCATATGGCATAGTTGCTGGAAGACAAGAAACAATGAAAACTGAAAGAAAAAATGAAACATCAATAGTGGTATTTTTAAGATTTGTTTATCAAAAAGTTATAAGATAAAATGAGGGTAAAGACAGATGATGGCATTTATTTTGTAGATGTATCAGTTGTGAAGCCACTTGAAATTTGAGCTTTGCCCATGAGGAACTACTTTTTGTGTGGGTAAAGTAGCAACTGGAGGCTACCTTTCCTTATATATGCATTTTCCTCCCTGTAACAAGACAATATCTGCAATTCAGAACCCAATATCTAAAACTCTTTTCACGTGACGTTATTTGCAGATCATTGTAATACAGCAAAGAAACTTCTGATGAAAGAAAGGCCAAGATTGTTCGAGCTAATTCTAGGTGATTTCAACAAGCCATACACGCTCCTCACCCTTCCTCCTTTGCATTGGCTAGAATTGAGGCTAGAAACTCTAATGCAGACAAACCATAGTGATTGATGGGAAAAGGCTTCCCTGTAGAGAGGATGAAACTGAAAACTGACAAGTCATCTGGTTCCCAAAGAAGTTTATGCCGCAGTGAACTGAGCCGGTTTAGCCATGGCTGTGCTGGGTTACATTCTACTAAAGTTATTACCGAGATGGATTGTGTTCCACTTGCTTATCTGTTTTTCTAAACTAGAGCAAAACACAGACTGTGTGTGTGTGTGTTTCTGTGTGTGTGGGGGCTATATGTGTATAAACCTGTTAGAAGAGCTACGGAGTTAAAACAACTATTATAATGCACCCGTTCTTTTTTAGAAATCATACAGTTAATAAGAAAATTATTAAGATGAATAGAGCCTACCATGTCCTTTTTGAGGATTCTCAAGCTCACACACTAAGATAGAAGAGTATTTCAACTCCTGGATCTGTTCCCCCTACCAAAATGACTGTTACATAAGACAGGATTTTCCTTTTCTGAGAATAAAAAGCTAGAATTGGTGCCAGAGAGAGAAGCCTTTCTCTAATCCAGAGTAGTCTGACCTCAACCAGCGAGAGAGGTTTTTTGTTGTTGGTAGTTTTTTTTTTTTTAAATAGTGAGTGCTTTGTTCATTCTAGGGCCTTTGCCTTTGACTGTGACCCTTGGTTTCTAGATGTCTGACAGACTACTTTCCCTGTTCTCCATGGCCCTAATCACCAGAAATATCTTCAGATCTGTAGAGAAGTATAATATGACCTGTTAGTAACTGCTGGTTGTATGGATAATAGAAAAATTAACATTTTTATTTTATTATAAACTGGCAACTTATAATTGTATGCAATTATGAAATATAAAGTGCTGTTATATGTATAAAAGTAGAATGTTTAAATCAAGTCAATTAACAAGTTCACTGACTCCAATATTTATCCTTAGTAACAAGAATCTTTGAATAATACAAGCCTATTAATATATTTAACTCATTGTGATTGCTCCAATATTTTTGTCTTAGCCTCCTAAAAGCATAGAGAGATGATGATTTTGAAGGTAGATAGATGGATAGATAGATAGATAGATAGATAGATAGATAGATAGATAGATAGATAGATAGATAGAAGACAGACAGTAGATAATTTGGATGTTTTAACAGGTAAATTTTCTGCATTTCTTTTAATAATTTTTCCAACTAAGGCTGCAACACCAAGACACCCATTTTGCTCCCACCTGGGCAGGTGTTCTCATGACCCTAATATTACTGTGCAGATTTCCCAGTAGGAACAATTGCATTCTGGCAGCAGTTAAATTTAGAGTCAGTGATGCAGTAAGGCACAGCTCAGCAATCCATGCATGAGAAGAGTTCTAAGTGTAGGAAAAAGAAGGACGATTTTTATTCAGGGGTAGTGTTTCAGTGAGTCTAAAAAAATGTGTTGAAAGAAAATAACATTCTATTGGTTTTGTTCTTCCCCAACTATTTCTTTTTTTTTTTTAACCAATAATTGGTGCCTGAGCTTCAGAAATTTCTAGCAAGCATTGTACTCTAGAAAATCTGCAACTAATTCAAAGAATAATTCAGGAAAATTTCGCTACTTAAATCTCAAGCAGCAATGGATTTCAATAAAGGCAAACAGTTATATAAAACAACTATTTTTGAAGAAGAGAGATTAAGAAGTCCCTTTAAAAGATGCTGACAAATATTCTAAGAATGCCTAAATTTGAAATTATATAAACAGTTTGTTGAAGATTGTAATATAAAGCTCTGCCAAACATTGCCTAATGAATGTTTATGTAACAATTTTATCTTAAATCTAATTTTAATTATTTGCCCTGTGTTTTTTGTTTATAATATTTGCTACTCTATTCAATGAAAGGCAAGGAAAAGTAAATTTCAAACTCCTGCTGACTTATGCACTGTCACTGTATTTAAACAACTGAAGTTACTTCCCTATTTTTGCCCAGCTCCATTATATAAAATATTTAGAACAAATAAAAGAAGATGCTTCACTCAGCAGGCAGTCACCTTGTGAAATTTGCTGTCACCATAGGTCACTGGGCTGGATAATTTTATGACCAATAATAACATTTGTCTGAATGCCTGCTGAGAAAAGGTAATCAAATCTCGCACTTTAGGGAATAAGATGCTCAATGAAGGAATTGGGAGGGGGGACAGCTTCCTGCACAATTGGCTGGCAGTATCATAAGGATACCTCCTCGGAATAAAATGGAGACTGACAAATCAGCACATGCATTCCTGGAACTGTATGATAAAGCAAAAATGTGAGAATTGAAAATAATGGCCATGCAGGTTCACTGTTAAAACTTGAGTCATGTGTATAGGGGATGTGCTTCTCTCTCTCTCTCTCTCTCTCTCTCTCTCTCTCTCTCTCTCTCTCTCTCTCTCGTTCTTGGTGTGTGAGCAAACTTTGCATGGTATAACAAGAAAGAATTTGTGATAGATTTTGTTTTTTCTTTGGGGGCCCAGTAATAAAGGGTGATGTTTTACTACTGTTCCTTCTTTTGCTTGGGATTCCTGCAGTTGTTCAGGCCTTCTCTGCTATTCAATTCATTCTCATTTTACAACATCAAGGTAGAAAAGGACTATAATCTATGCACAATACTACGACAAAATGTCAGATTGTTTATCATTTTCATCTTTCAGTGCCTTTTTTCTTTCTTTATTAATCAAGATTTACCATGCTGTGAAAAATGAATTAAGTCCAGTTGAAATAACCTGCCCTGGAAGATTGCAAATGGGAAGTTCTGGGTTCAGGACCAACATGAAAGAGACAATAGTTTGCGAAAAGCATTGAGTGACTAGTGGCAAAGTTTCTATAGTTGCTGAGGAATATTTTAATAATTTTCAATTCATACTGTTCACAAAACTACTTTAACAGTTTATATTACTAACTTTACTATATTTAGTAACCTTTACCTGTCCTTATTGAAAGTTTAACTATGTTACTTAAGTCTCAGAAATGTCAAAAATTGTGAGGAAGATACAATGAAATTCATGCTATCTAATTCTGAGAAATTCTTCTAATTCTGAGACATTAATGTAAGCTGACCAAAGTAAAAACAAAGTTTACCTATATTTTCGTTGTCAATGAGCATTTATTATTAAAAAGCAGCTCATTATTAATATATCATTCAAAGAACAATATGAGTATTACCAAGTCAAATTACTAACTTAGAAAAAACCTTCAAGGAAAAAAGCAATTAGGCAATTTAATAGAACCTTTTATAATTCCCAGAGAAGAATAAATACATAAAATATAAATTGAGGAAATGCAGGGGAAAGCATTCATTGAGTATGTAGACTGATCATCCTCATAATTGAGCAACTGTCAACTTGGTTAGAATAATTCAACTAATAGATACTTTTCTCTAAGTTCTATCTTCTTATTTGTATTTTAAATTAGTTACTACAAGCAAGCTTAAGTGAAATTTTATTTTATATCACTAATACCAGACACAAAGTAGATAATTCAGGAAGGAATTACTTAAAATGCAGTAGCTAATATTTTAATTAAAATAAAGCTTAATTGTGAAATATTCAATCATGATTTTAATAATTAAAAATAGATTTAATACCTCCATGATTCATTTTAAACTATTTAATATGCTGATAAGGAAATACTTGGCTCATAGATGTCAGTGATATGATTCAATAGGTAAGGGGCCTGCTGACAAGCCAGAAGACCTGAATTTCAGGCATAAGAACCCAGAAGGTCAAAACACAAGAAATGACTACCAGCCAGGTAGTGGTGGAGTATGTCTTCCTTAATTCCAGAACCTTGAAGGCAGAGGCAGGCAGATCTCTGAGTCTGAGGGCAGCCTGGTCTATAAAATGAGTTGTTTCAAGACAGATAAGGCTACACAGAGAATCCCTGTCTCAAAAAGAAAAAAAAACTAAAAAGATGAGAAAAAAGGAATGAAGGAAGAAAAGAAAAAAGAGGATTGAGGATAGCCTCAATTTGAAAAGGCTAACCACACCCAAGAAAACAAAAAGAAACAAAGAATAGATAATTTCTGACCCTCAAATCACTAGAAGGAGAAAAGACAAAGACAAACCACTACTGTAGGAAGTCTTACAGCCAGTGGTTACCTGCCCACCAGGGCGTGGCCTCTTATACGATATATGCCCATATAGAACATGCTTCTGGCCTCTTTTCTGGCCTCTCTGTTCTGGTTGTAGGATTCGGTTTCTGATCTGCATTGAAGCAGAAAATTCTGACTTGTGAGTCTATCCCTAAAGAAATAACCACCTATTTCTCAGTTCTAAGTTAGTGTGGGATTTCTTTTAAGCATCCTTTCACATTTGGTACCAACACGGATTCAGACTCCAACAAAACGAGAATCAACAAACACTGCTGCCCATTGATAGCTTACAATGTCTACCAGTGTTCCATTTCTCTATAAAAAGACACAGACTCAAAAAAGAATGGATATGAAAAGAGTCCATCTTTCTGCTACACCCGAGAAACACGCTTTAACGTCAAGGATAGACATCAGCTCAGGGCTAGGGAATGGACAAAAATATTACAAGCAAGCTGACCTTAGAAGAAAGCAAGTATAGTCATTTTAATACCTGAAAAATAGACTTCATACAAAAACTATTAGGAAGAGATAAGAAAGATCACTGTGTATTATTCTTAACATGTATGCAGAAAGAGAAGGCTATCAATGTTTATTATAGAAACACTAACACAGTTTAAATCATAAATTGACCCTCACAGAGTAATATAGGGTGACTTTAATACCCCATTCTTTTCAATAGACAATTCATTCAGACAGAAAAGAAACAAAAAAATATTGAACTGATGTTATAAACCAAGCTAACCAGAAACTAAAGAGAAAAAAGTTTATAGCTGATGTTATAAACTAGAAAGAACTGCAATAATTTTATTTTTCCTGGGCCCCGAGAGCTTGGCCTTGTGCTTGGCTATAGAACTAGGCATCTGCTTCCATCAGTTACTGGATTGTTCTATGGTGACAGCTAGGATATTCACCAATCTGATTACAGGGGAAGGACAGTTCAGGCATCCTCTTCACTCTTATGGGGTTAGGGAGAAAGCAGATGATAGAGGTATTCTGAGAAAATCTACAATGATGACCTCAACAGAATTCTTAACAGAATTTGAAAGCAATTTTCAGCTTTATTTAGAAACTTGAAAAAAGAAGAATAACTCAACACTTCTTAATGATAAAAGAACTGCTGAAAGTTTCACTATTCCTCATCTTAATTGTACTGCTGAACCGTCTTATTAAAACAGCATTGTATTGAGCAAAAAACAGGTATTTTATCAATGGAATAGAATTGAAGACCCAGAAATAATTCCCTTTACCAATGGACACCTGATTTTTTTTACTAAAAAGCCAGAAATAGATATCAGTAAAACAAGAGAGTATGTTTAGCAATCATTGTTGATCAAACTGAATAACAGTATATAGAATAATGGAAATATTACTGCTTCTCCCTCTCTTGGTTTGGCCTCAGGTAGCTCAGCCCAGTGCTTCACTGTTGATCTCTGTACCTGCTGGTTGAAGGTTCTAAGATGACAATTAAGGTAATCATCACTCTGATTATAGTAGAAGGCCAATTTAGGCATCCTCTCCACTGTTGCTTTGAGTCTTAGTGGTTTCAGTATGCAGACAACTCTTTCTGCATATTGTGAATCAGGAAATATCTAAGGGGTGATTATTTCGAGGCTAAGCATTTGGGAACTAACTACCAGCTTCTATGCTACAGAACAGAGTAGGTCAGTAACACTTCTCCAGAGCAGAGCTTCAGCAACCTCATTTAGGGAACCCTCCCATGCTGGACGAATTGCTGCTGTTCTATTAGTGAGACCTTTCCCAGAGCAAGGACTGTAATATTTTTCTGCGGAAGTTGTCCTTCACTGGAACAGTGCTGTAACACTCTGTTGGATACCTTTTTCTTCTGACCTGTAACATTCTCAGGTTTTTCTTGGCTTCAACTACTAGGATATTTTTTCCCAGAGCTGTAACTCTTTCCTTAGATGTCTATTTGTTTTGTACAAGAGACAGAAAGGATGTATATCTGTGCTATGGGACAATGGTTTGTACCCTGTCAATTATATTTTAAATAAATGCTGATTGGCCAGTAGCCTGGCAGGAAGTATAGGCACAGTGACCAGGCAGGAAGTAGAGGCAGGGCAATGAGATTCTGGGAAGAAAGAAGTCCTAGTCTGCAGTCGTGACCCAGTCACAGAAGAAGTAAGATGTGACTGCCTTGTTGAATAAGGTACCGAGCCACATGGTTAGAATAGACAAGAATAATGAGCTAATGTAAGTTATAAGAGTTAATAAGAAGCCTGAGATAATGGGCCAATCAGTTTATACTGTAGGCCTCTGTGTGATTTCTTTGGGACTTAATGATTGCAGAAACTGGGCAGGACAGAAAACCTCAGACAACATATCTGGATGGAAACAGAGGTAGAGAGGAACTGTGAGGAGAAGGGGCGAAAACATTAATCAGAATATACTGTATGATAAAATGATATTTTAGTAGAAGGAAAATAAATATAGTAAAGAAGAATCATTTCTTATATTCACTTCCTCTGTTTTCTTCACTCTTAGGTTAAACTTAAAAATGTCTTTTATTTCATCTTGTTTAAAGAATTGGAGGCAGTTTGGGTTTGATCTTCAAAGGCTGTATGATTTTTCACTGAAGTAAACAAGCCTAATTTTAGCACTATATATTGTGGTAATTATATTGCTCCATATGTAGCTATATTATAAAGTATCTAGAGAGAGTAGATTTTGTTTAGTGTCTATGAGTACTTCATTTTATAGTTATTTTCCAACCAACACACAAACATACTTCAACCTTATGGCTGGAAACAGTATATTACCATCTGTCTGTTTGTATTTTAGGCTGAACATACTATGAAAATGTAGTAAAAATATACAACAAAAAAGAAAACTGCAGCCAGTTTTAAGCAGATTTCTTCTTGGCTTGAAACACTTAGTATGCCAAACATAATCTGTTCTCTTCCAAATATTACTGTTAAGTAAATATAATAAATGTTAGTTTTCTCAGAAAAGCAAGTACAGTAAAAATAGGTCAAATACCTAAAAGCTTGCTTATTGAGTAAAATATCTTTTTAGGAAAATTTAAACTGATCTCTATTTCCATTTTTCTTTTTATTTTGACTCCAATATTTATCTGTGTCTAATAATTTATAGGATGCATGAAAGTGAGGGTATAAACTGTGTTGTTTTATTTTAATCACAGATTTCCTCAATGTCTACACTTACAGTCAAGAAATAGTATAGTTCTTTTTCTAGACATTATATCACAGAATACATACACATAGTTAGAATAATCATAGAATCTGACTGAAATAGCAATTTTTCTTTGTTTATTTTGTTTTGTTTGATTTTTGAGAAGGGGTTTCTCTGTGAAGACCTGGCTATCCTGCAGTACTCTCAATAGATAAGGTTGGCCTCAAACTCACTGAAATCACCCTTCCTCTGCCTCCTGGGTTCTTTGGAGAAAGGCATGTATCACCACTCCCACCCTGCAGCTATAACACTCTTAAAACAGCAGATACAAAGATATTCAAAATAAAAATTAGAATATGTTGTGAATTCAGAGAAGATTAGAGAGACACTTCATAACCACTGGAGTCTAGGATTATTGTCTCATCTCACATTTGACAAAGAAACATGATTGTGAAAGATTTGAAGATTTTCACAGCACATCTTTTAGTATATAGGAGAATTGGCCTACTATTCAGGCCTTTCCGACAAGCTTCACATGTAAGACTTACAATGATAAAGTGGTTTCTAAATGATTTCACTATGGCCCAAAGGGCAAAGCTGGTAGCAGTTGCACAAAAATATCCAGCAAACAGGAGAACTTCACCTATCATAATTAAATTTTTAATATATGAAATTCAGTCAATATTTCCTACATTGTAAAAAGCTAGGAAAAGCATAGTTAGGACACAAATCCATCATAACCAATTTACAACTGACACAGATGGTAGAATTGATAGTCATGAGTATTAAAACAGTCATTATGAACTCCATATGTTCAGAAACTTAAGAACAGAATATTTAAAGGGACACAAATCAAATTTCTAGTGAAGAAAAGTCACAGTGGGAAGTAAAAAGGGTAAGGTATGACTGGTATAGAGGGTATAGCAAAATGAAGAAAAAATAAAGATATAACAATAAGAATTATGAAAATAAAGTAAAGGGGAAGGGAACAAAAATGATAGTCCAGTATATTTATTATAGGCATATCCAAAAGGGATGAGAAAATGCTTTATTTATTTATTTATTTATTTATTTATTTATTTATTTATTTTCTGATTTTCGAGACAGGGTTTCTCCGTAGCTTTTTTGCTTCCTGTCCTGGAACTAGCTCTTCTAGACCAGGCTGGCCTCAAAGTCACAGAGATCAGCCTGCCTCTGCCTCCTGAGTGCTGGGGTTAAAGGCGTGTGCCACCACCGCCTGGCTGAGAAAATGCTTTTTAAAATTTATAATTTGTCAAATTTTAACTACACAGGCCTAAATATATCATCTGTCTTCAAACAAAAAGACATAAAACAAAGTCAAAACTGAAAATATTAAAATCAAGAAAGTCCATAATACAAGCAAGAAACAAAGAAACAAGATAGCTTATTGAGAACAGCATGAATAAAGACAGCAAATAAACATTAACAGTGGAAAATAATATACTAAAATGCAGATTATGGAGAGCATACAGATACAAATTTGTTTTTAAGCATGCTATAAAAGAAGAAAATCAAAAGGAAATTTAAAAATACATGAAATTGAAGACATTTTTTTCATATACCAAAATTATAATGCTTCTGTAATATTCTATAATGCTTTAGTAATATATGCATAAATTTATATCTTTATAATATTATACTAAAAGCTCCTTCTGATGTAGTTTCAGTGCCTGTGTTGAAACTAGAAGAGAAAGAAGCAAAATACATATGTAACATGGATGAAAAAATTAAGAATAAAATAACGAAACAGAAAACAGCCAACTATAAAAAAAAACCATTTAACTGAAAGCTGTGTGATCACATTGATAGTCAACTGGATAAAATCACAAATATCACCAACTCAAGAAAGAAAAGTGATTGCAGCTATAACAAGTAAAGTAAAAGAACTAGTGGTCACTATGTGAAATTCAATAAAACAAATACATGAAAAATATACTAATGCCTCAGTAATCTGTAACATTAATAAATTTGATTGTGTCCTTAGAATACTTTACACAGTGACAAATATATGCTCAAATGCCTTTCCATTGAGTTCCATAGATAAATGTGAAAACGAAGTATTAATTTATACAAATTATTCTTGGAGGGTGCTGGTGAGGATATAAAGCTCTTCTATATTTTGACCATTCTACATTCACCTGTCCTATCCTATTACTTTTATCTAACATAAAGGAAAATTATACTCAAATACGTGTGCAATCATGTATAGCTTTATTCATAATGATTCCTATCTGGGAACATCCTGAGTCTTCATCAACAGGAGAATGCAAGACCATTTTCTTTCTGCTATGCAGTAGAGTACTATTGAGTAATATAATAGGTTACTGTTTTATCAGGAAAGTTTGATGAACTCAAAGTAATCTTGCAAAATAAGATGACAGATGGGTACTTGGGAAATTGTAAGGGTGCAGAATTGGAAAAGTAGTGAAACAAGGGTTAGAAAGGAGAAAAATGTCATGAGGATTAATGAATTCATTTATCCAGCTCAAAAGCTGTGATAATTCACAACTGTATTCCCATCTCATTGGTAAGATATGTCCTCTATTTAATCAACTTTTAATATGTCATTGATACATGAAAAAATTAAAATAATGCATCTTTTTAACCAATCAGCTTTAGGACTGGAGAGATGGCTCAGTGGTTAAGAGCCTTGTGGACTTCCAAGAGAACTGAGCTTTTGTTCCCAACACCCACATGACTGTTCAGAAGCACCTGTTTGGCACAAACATAGTGAACATACATTCATGTAGGCAAAGCACTCACACATACAAAGCAAAATAAATTTTGAAGAAAAGATTTTAAAAGTCAACTTTATGGAGAGGATTTTATAAGCATCTTCACTCCTTATCCAGATATTCAAGCTGACATCATAGTGTTATCCCAGTTACATTCTTCATGTAAATATGGGGCATTTAAGGTTACTAAATATGTATATCATGAGATTAGAAGAACTTTTAGTGGCTATTTATAGTTAGGAAGTTAAAGGATTAAAGTTAAAAAGTTTACATTGCTGGGCAAGGACTTGTAAAACTATTTCAATTTTGCTCTTCTAGGTAAGAGCAGCACAGTTGTATCCACTCTTTTTTTTTTTTTGGGAGGGGGGTCGGTTTTGGGACAGGGTTTCTCTGTAGCTTAGGAGCCTGTCTTGGAACCAGCATTTTAGACCAGGCTGACCTCAAACACACAAGAGATCCGCCTGTCTGCCTGCCTTATTCTTCCGAGTGCTTGGATTAAAAGCATGTGCCACCACTATCCAGTCATCAATTCTCTTTCATTTATCTCTTTATTTTTTATTTTTTAAAACTATCTTTTCTCAATCTACATACCAAAGCCAGTTCTGACTCCCTCCCCTCCTTTTACACCATCCACCTTCCTCCCATCCACTCCTCAGAGAGAATAAGTTTTCTCATGGGGAGTCAACAAAATCAAGAACATTGCTTTGAGGTAGGACAAAGGCCCCACCCTATCTAGGCTGAACAAAGTGTCCCTCCAAAGAGAATGAATCCCAAAATGCCAGTTCAAGCATTAGGGTTAAATTTTGGTCTCACTGCCAGTGGCCACACAGTTGGCCCCAACCATTAAACTGCCATCCGCATTCAGAGGGCTTGGTTTGGTCCTGTGCTGGATCCCACACAGTCAGGCCAGAGATGGTAGTCTCAAGTTAGCTGTTTCATTGGGTAAAAGCAGACAAGTGGACCAATAGAATTGAATTAAAGACCTGGATATTAACACACACACCTACAAATACCTAATTTTTGACAAAAAGCTAAAATTTTACAATGGAAAAGAAGAAAGCGTCTTCAACAAATGGTACTGGCTGACAACATGTAGAAGAATACAAATAGATCTGTATCTATACCCAAGCACAAAACTCATGTCCAAATGGATCAAAGACCTTAATATAAATTCAGACACACTGAATTTCAGTGAAGAGAAAGTGAGAAGTAGTATTCAATGTACCGGAACAGGAGAACACTTCCTAAATACAACACTAGTAGTACAGACACTGAGAGCAACAATAAATAAATGGGTCATCCAGAAACGGAGAAACTCTGTAAGGCAAAGGACACAGTCAATAAGACAAAATGGCAGCCTACTGAATGGAAAAAACAAATCTTAACTAATCTCACATTAGACAGAGCACTAATCTACAAAATACATAAAGAACTCAAGAAACAAGATATTAAAATACCAAATAATCCAATTAAAATGGGGTACAGATCTAAACAGGTTATTCTCAACAGGAGAATCCTAAATGACTGAAAGACACCTAAGAAAATATTCAATATATTTAGCCAGTTGATATATCATTATAGACCTTGAAAACTGAACATCATGAGAGAAATTTGAATTTGTACCATGAAAAGATATTGACTTTTTCTTAATCAATTGAGATTATCATGTGACTCTCCTCTTTCATTTTTTTTATGTATTAAGTACTATGCTTCAAAAATAGTTTAGGTGTCCCTCCTAATTTTGTGTTGAAACTTAGTGTTCACTGTAAAGTATTAAAAGGGAAGAAACTTAATCTGATTGTAGTGTTTATTTGTGAGGTATGTAGAAAAATATCAGGTTTAAATTTATAGGAGACAATCTTCTGTGATTCAATCTCCATGGAGATATGCAAAGGAGACTAGATAACCAGAGAGATCTGTGGTCCTTTTTAGGCTATACCATCAGAACAGTAATTACACTTTAATCCAAAATAATATTATAAGTAAATAAGTAGGTTTTTAAAATAAATTTTAAAAACTAATAAGAATACAAGAAAAATAAAATAAGGTCACCATCCTTGTAACCCTTCGCATTTTTATTTCCAGTGGCAAAAGAAAAAATAAGTCTCTTATGAAGGAAGGTTCTCCATTATACTAATGATCATATAATAATAATAGGTGATATCAAATTAAATCTCTTATGTTGAACAATCAGCAATGTTGGGAATACAAAGGCCCTTTTGCGAAAGATATCCAATGACAACAATATTGTCCACTCAAAGAAAATTATATATAACCTATTCTTTCATCCAGAAAGCTGGAAATTGCACATGAATACTAGCCTGATGATCACCATTGTTATTTTGGTCAGGTCAAACCAAGTAGAACCAGCACTAAAGGTGAACAGTAGTCTAAATGACTCTAATACTATGTGAATAGCCAGGGGATCCTGTGAAATCCCACAATCAGGAAAAGAGATGACAAATATTCCAAATGACAGCTAGGTGATCTACATGACCATGGTCACGCCAGATTCTCCCCTAGACCCATTTGATAGTTCAGGTAGTCTATCTCTAGAATCGATCTTCTTGGAAAAAATGACTTGGACTTTGAGTTAACTTGCAATGTAATTATGCATCTTTGTGCCCTAGAGATTGTCCTATACCAGAAAATCTTTGTTCTCAATTGTACTGTGTTTATATATATGGGCAATAAACCACCTGGCACAAGAGTCCTGAAGTTTGATACAATCTAAGACAAATTGAGCAGAGTTTTCCTTCTCACCTCTTCACAGATCATTTGTTTCCTGTCTTGTCCCCTCAGGGCCAGCCCTCAAACAACATATTCATCATTATCCCTGATCTGCTAACTATGGTGCTGAATTCTGATTGTTTGTAGTTTGGGTGATTGTAATGGAGATTAATACAGTTTTATTTTCATGCAGCATTTGACTGACTTTCCAATTTGGGGCAGCACTGACCTTGTGTTACAAAGTGTTTCCTTTCAGTAGTTGATAAAAGTGTAGTAGTGAAGTCTTTTGGTACAGGAATTATGCTATTGGAGATAAAGATGCTGTGGATGAAGAAAATATTAACATCTGTCACTTAAAAATCATTGAGTTGAGTTTGAATACATGCACCCATTTCTGAGGAAAATACTTACAGATACAAAAATGAATGGAAAGAAAAAGGAATTAAGTGATATTTAAAGCAAATTGCTATTAAATTTTGTGGAAAATAGAGGTATAATTAGATTAACAGAGAATATATAATGCGTGTGTCAAATAATTTTCAGAAAGTGCAAAGCTAATATTGGAGAGCAAGAGGAGACAATGTTGAAATAATTCCATTTTCTAGGCAAATATTTATTATGGCTTTCAAAGGTGGAATTGCAAAAGACTATTACAATATCATTTTGTGACACCGTGTGTAACTATTGTAACATTTCTAGGCATCAGTTACTGTGTGCACTTCAACTCCTGAAATTGCCTAAGCAGTTTTTGAAGAAAAAATTTAATGTTAATTAAACCTTTCTGTCATTTGGAATGTTTTGTCTTTTTGAAGATGATGAGCCGGGCAGTGGTGGCGCACGCCTTTAATCCCAGCACTCGGGAGGCAGAGGCAGGCGGATCTCTGTGAGTTCGAAACCAGCCTGGTCTACAAGAGCTAGTCCCAGGATAGGCTCCAAAACCACAGAGAAACCCTGTCTCGAAAAACCAAAAATAAATAAATAAATAAATAAATAAATAAATAAATAAATAAATAAATAAATAAATAAAAGAAGATGATGAGCCACTTCTCTCTCACTGTTTTTAAAAGTTTTCTCTTTCAAACTTTTGGTTATATCCAGGTATGATGGAACATGCCTTTAATCCAAAGACTCCTAAGGCACAGGCAGGCATATCTCTTTGAGATAAGAGCCAGCCTTGAGCCGGGCGGTGGTGGCGCGTGCCTTTAATCCCAGGGAAGCAGCGACAGGCAGATCTCTGTGAGTTCGAGGCCAGCCTGGTCTACAAGAGCTAGTTCCAGGACAGGAACCAAAAAGCTATGGAGAAACCCTGTCTCGAAAAATCCAAAAAAAAAAAAAAGCCAGCCTTGTCTACATATTTAAGTTGAGGACAGTTTTATAAATAAAGACTCTCAGAACAAAACATAAAAGCATTGTACAATGTATTATGATGTGCCAAGGTATACATCCATTAAGTTCACCTAAATAGCATTCCATCAAACTTCTTGTATTTTTATATTTATATCTTTTATTGAGTAGGGGGATGTTCCCAGGCATTATTTCTTTAAATATTCTGTAAGATACTTTTATTTTTTTTTTATTTTAGGATTCCCACATTGCATTAGTTGGTTCAATTTATGTCCCACTTTTCTCTTCAAGAACATGAAATTCTTTTCCAATTATTATTTTTTCTTCTAAGATAAGGAACTTTGAATTCACTTAAAGTGTTCCTCTATTTTCTAACTTCTACAATGACATTTTCATTATGATTATTATAGTCTTCCTTTTCAGAATTACTTAAATTTTATTTTTTTATTCTTCAATCTCTTCATAGATATTTCCATTTTGTTCACATACAATTTCCTAGATATTCTATACATCTTCATTAAATTCTTTGAGGAGATAAGGTAGTTAATATAAACATTATTTTTTCATTAAGAGTTTCAATTGAATGTATTTTGGGGAATTAATTGTTGACTAGGAAAGACTCTCCTGTTTCTTTGTATATTTTTTTGCTATATTTTTAATACTGTTGTTGGACTTTTAACATCTGATGTAATAAAGTGGTAAGTATGGAAATAAGATTCTGTTGTACTGACAGGAATAATTTTGTGTTGTTTTTCTTGTTTATACTATATTACTATCATTATTGGCAGTAGTTCTAGTATGGAACTGTCTATAGTAAAGAATTATTCTACTAAAAGTTTAATATATACTATGACATTTTCATGGGTCATGTACCACTGCTTGGTGAGTTTAATATGTAGTGTTTTTGAATGTCTATGTCTTATATTGCTTTTCTTATCTACTAAAGGATCAAAATGAAGAAGAAAAGAAAGGAGACCTTCCCTTTAACTTTCCTGGAATTCATTTCAGGTAAAGAGAGGCTTTCAACAGTGAGATCAGTTACAACAATACTGTCTTCCTCTTTGTCAACATCTCTGAGATCAAAGGCTTCCATCAATGATCAAAGCTTAAATTCTAGATATTTGGATACTGGTCTTTGTTGTAAACTCTGGCTCCTCTGAGCTATGTGCAACTGCTTTGATAGCATCTTGTCATGGTACTGAGTGAAGGAATGGATAGATGCTACTGTGCAAAAAAAAAAAATTAATTGATGGGATTTAGCTGTGGTTTACAATTCAATCATTCCCTGGAGGTAACAAGTCTAGAGACATAAGAATTACAATATATTTTTTATTGGGACTCTTGTGTAGATTGAGTCTTTGTCTAGATGATGAACTAGGGGCTATGTTCTTATCTTACTCTCCTGACTTCTGGCACTTTCCTAGCTAGTGATATTTCTATAGTATGAAAGTTGATAATTTCTTTTAAAATTTAATTAAATGTATTTAACTATGGTTTAAAGTTTATTAGTATTATACAACTATTTATTTGATTAATTGATTAAATTAAATAACATGTTTTTAAAATTTAGAAACTCTTCCTGAAGCTCAATTTCTCTTTCAAAATTAGTTGAAGACACAGTGATTACTATGGCATAGTGATAAAATTAGATTAAACTTCATGTTATCCCGCTGTGGCATTTTATAAGATAACCTAAACAAGTTATTGTGACTCATCACTTGATTAAAGAAAACAATACATTTCAGCCGGGCAGTGGTGGCGCACGCCTTTAATCCCAGCACTCGGGAGGCAGAGGCAGGCGGATCTCTGTGAGTTCGAGGCCAGCCTGGTCTACAAGAGCTAGTTCCAGGACAGGCACCAAAAGCTACAGAGAAACCCTGTCTCGAAAAATCAAAAAAAAAAAAAAAAGAAAACAATACATTTCTATCATTTTTAAATTTTTACTATTTTAAAAATATTCTTTAATATAAGTCAATTCAGGAAGAAAATATCACACATAGCAAATGGAATATTTCAATTGATCCCAAAAACTTTACCAGGAACTGCTACAGCTGACAAATACCTTCAGTTATGTGGCAGGATACAAGATCAACTAAAAAAAAAAAAGTAGTACTCTTATATACAAATGATAAAAGAGCTAAGAAAGAAGTCAGAGAAACATTTCACTATAGCCACAAATAACATAAAATATCTTGGGGTAATACAAACCAAAGAATTGAAAGACCTGTTCAACAAAAACTTTATGTCTTTGAAGAAAGAAATTAAAGAAGATATCAGAAAATAGAAAGATCCCCCATTCTCTTTGATAGGTAAGATCAACATAATAAAAACGGCAATTCTACCAAAAGCAAGATGAGATTCAATGCAATCCCAATCAAAATCCCAACACAATTCTTCAAAGGCCTTTAAATAACAATACTCAACTTCATATGGAAAAACAAAATACTGAGAATAGCCAAAACAATCCCCTATAGTAAAGGAACTTCTAGAGCCATCATCATCCCTGACATCAAGCACTCTTGCAGAGCTACATTAATGAAAACAGCCTGGTATTGGCATAAAAACAAACAGGTTGGCCAATGGAAACGAACCAAAAACCCAGATATTAATCTTCACAACTATGAACACCTGAGTTTTGATGAAGAAGCTAAAATTATGCAATAGAAAAATGAAAGCATCTTCAACAAATGGTGCTGGCATAACTGTATGTCAACATGTAAAAGAATGTAATAAAGCCACACCTATCCCCATCACAATACTTAAGTCCAAATGGACCAAAGACCTAAATATAAATCCAGCCACAATGAACATCACTGAGGAGAAAGTGGGAAGTAGCCTTGAATACATGGGCATAGGAGACCACTTCCTAAATATAGCACCAGTAACACAGACTCTGAGACCAGCAATTAATAAATGGGACCTCCCAAAATTGAGAAGCCTCTGTATGGCAAAGGACATGCTCACTAAGACAAAATGACAAGGAGAGTAAGAAAATAGATATCTTGATCAAGGGAGTCATTAATGGACTATCAAGAAACATAGCACTAGGGAAATTGCCAGGAATCCTTAGGAATGACACCAGCTAAGACTCTAAGCAACAATGGAGAGGATGCCTAAATTGGTCTTCCCCTGTAGTCAAACAGATGACTATCTTAATTATAGTCATAGAGCCTACAACTAGCAACTGATGGAAACAGATACGTAGATCTACAGTGAACCACAAGCCGTGCTACTTGAGATCAGCCCATGAGAGAGAGGAGCATTAATATGAGCAAAGGGGTCAAGGCCATAATAGTGATACTCATAGAAACAGCAGAGAGGAGCTAGTGGGAGCTCACTGACTCTGGACTGATAGCAGGCGCACCTGTATAGAACCAAATTATGCCCACTGAATATGGGGAACAGTTGTGAGACTTAGTCTGTGGCAGTGGGACCAGGATTTATCCCTATTGCTTTAACTGGCATCTAGGAACACATTTTTTGTTCAACCTAGATACAGTGGGGAGGGTCTTGGTCTTGCCTTGAAGTGAGGTGTCAGTCTTTGTTGACTCCTTATGGAAAGTCTTACTTTTTCTGAGGAGTGGATGGGGAGGAGGTGTGTGGGAAAGGTGGAGAAAATGGGAGGAGGGAAGGGAGTGGGAATGGGGATAGCTATGAAAAATGAGAAAAGACTGTATTATATAAAATCTTTTAAAAAGAAAGAAGAAAAACAAACAAACTATAAACCATTTAAAGCATTTCACTAATGTTATTAAAGTAAAACTGAGAAAAAAAACCAAAATCTTGAAAGTAATGCTCTGTAGTTAGAAGTATTCTCTGCCCAGCTGGTCTTCCTGGACTAGTTTCTCTTTGCCCACCTGTTCCTGAAGCTCCTTATGAAATAACCACTCTGAGGCTTATTATCAGTTACAATTGTTTTACCAATGTCTTAGTCGTTTTACTGGCTAGCTCTAAGTTAACCCAGTTCTATTGGTCTGTATTTTACCATGAGGCTCATAGCATTTTTACACTTATCTTGCTTCCTCGAGGCCTACATGGTGTTTCCCCGACTCTGACTCCTCTCTATCTCTGTTCAGATGGTCTGCCTGGCTTTACTCTGCTAAGCCACTGACCAAAACAACTTTATTCATCACCCAATAAAAGCAACACGTATTGCAACACACAGAACGACATCTCACATCAGTGTTCTGCTTCAGCTTTATACATAACATCATTTTACCATGTTTTACCTAATATAAATAAAATCTACTCTTGGAAATACTTCATTATGAACAGGAAATGCAAGAATTAGTAACATCCAATTTCAGAAGATAAGTACAAACCAAGTCAAGAAACCCTCTTCATCTGTCTGCTGTATCTTTTTACAATCTCATATTTGTCGCTTTGCCTCATTGTTCACGTCTCTTCCTCTTCCTTTGATCACTTCTATTTCACGTTTTCACAGTCTATGTTCCAACAATATTTATGGCTAGCACAAATGTTTGTTCTAGCCCTAAATTGTTCAAAACCTTTAGGTATTTTTTTGTTGTTTTGTTTTATTTTAAGTAACAGTATTTCTATAGTTTAATCTACCACATCTGCACTATTATGCTTCTATACCATTCCTGAATTTCTTTGAAAAGCATTTGTTAAGAGTAAGTTTTTATAAAGCTGCATTTTGAAAATGACTTTTTAAAGACTTAACATTTTTACCTCATATATACAGAAAACCTCTCTACCTGTCATGAATACCAATTTTCCCCAATTGATTAAGACATGTGTTTCTGCAACTTAAAAAACAGAAACTTACTGTATTGTTACTAAACTTGTTTTAAGATATCCAAAGGCAAGGAGGGAATTTTATGATTATATTCTAAGAATCTTATATAATGCTGATTCTTTTTATGTCATTTTTATATATAAATAAGTAATTGGGAAAATCTACAATTCAATTTTATAATTAAAATGTATCTTGTGGCTTTTAAAAATTTTAAATTGCCATTATTTTATCATTTATGCAATATTTTCCAAATATGGTCAAAAGCAAAGTTGGAATGTTATTCTTTTCACAAACAACCTAAAGTTACCCAGGAAAATCTATAAAATTTATAAATAAGAAAAACAAACTTCAGTAAGAAAGTGGCTAGCAATTAATGTGCAAATATATCTGTTTAGAATACTATGATATAAAGCTATAAATGTATAATATGGAGCAAAGCATGTTTAGGGGGACAGTACAGACTAAAACGAGGATAAATTTTTCCAATTAAGAAATTTCTATAATATATTGGAATTATAGGCAAATATATTAATTGTACAGCAGTTCTTCTGAACACGTTAAATTGCTTATCATATGTTATCATTCATTTTATGTCAATTTTCATGTAGCAGTTTTCCACTGTTACCTCTTAAAACAAGGCCTTGTGAACCAATTGGCTTAGCATTTAGTGCATATATTTTTTTCTAACCTAAATTCTGTCACATAGTTTGAAATGGTAGCACCTGACAGCAAGCAGCTCACTTGGGGTTTTTGCTGTCATTCCCACGATGGGCTTCTTATGCACTAAACCTAGAACATGCAAGATACTGTGAGTTATCCTTCATTAACTTGTGCTGTTATATACAGACGTTCATTTTTGTCGGTGGGGGGGATTTATCTCTTTCTTTCCCATTTCTATCCTTTCATAAGTGCCAAACTTAGAACTGATTTAAAGTTCTGGTCCTCAGACCAGCTTTCGACTCTTAATTATAGTGCCAGGAACCCTCAAGAAGCTCTTGCTGAAGTTTGTTTGCATATGAAACACACTCTATGAATATTCATGACAGTAAATGCAACTTTTATGCTCTCTATGCACTGAAAGTAATTTGTTCTCTCCTGGTATTTTAGAAGAATGTTCTGTTCTTTGTTAATTGTATTTCTCCTGTTGTAGACAGCTCATTACCTTGGACAATTTGAGTTCATTTCTTTACTATTTTATACATTTGTTGGTTATTTAAGAAATTTGAACTTGGTGATTTCAGGAGTACTGGATTTTACTATATCTATACATATTTACATGAAAATATGGTCTTAGTTATAGAACACATCTCCAAAACAAACAAATAAATTACTTAATAGCAATTGATTTCTTTTATTAAAATATACTTGTATTTACCAATTTCTGCTTCCCTCTCTTTGTCCGTCTTCCTGTATTCTTGTATACTTTAATGGTGTGTTAATTATTTTATGATAGGGTATATGGATACCATTGACTAGAAGGATGAGAAAGTCATTGGCTTCTATAGCTACATATTTTAAAAGACAAGCATAAAAATAAGAGATTTCAACATAATGTATTTTTCTTTTACTGTAAAAAAGAACACATAGGAAATTGAATTTTATTTAGTAAAACACATCCAATTATTTTGAGGTACTTTGAAACAATGTCATGTTATTATATTACTTTTTTCTTAATTAGCCAAGAATAATGATAGCATTTGACTTCCTTTTAGAATAACGATGTATGATGAATGTTATTGTTTCTGCTATGAATATGGCAAATAAATTAGTAACATGTAAGAAACATTTTGTGTGTACATACTTAAAGAGGTTTGCAACTAATTGCATTAATTATTCTTTTCTATATCCTTTCATTTAACTTTTCTTATCTATAGTTTTTAAAAGCAAATCAAACTTGTAACACTGCCATATCATTAACAAGGTCAAATACATAATTAACATTTGTGTAGTATGTATCACTATGTAATGAAGCTGTGTTAACACCACTTAAAAATGATATAGACTAGATGGACTGGAAGTTGACAGATGGGAGCACAGAATTTAAAAGCTTACAATTTGCAAATGAAAGGTTTTGCAAAATGCCAATCTAATATTCAGCTCAATATTATGGTAGGAAACACCACAATTAAGTACATATACAAGAAATCAATTATTTTAATTCTCAACTTTCAAGCTTTACTGTAAAAATGGTACAATGCTGATAAGAAAGCATAACTTCCATCATTTGTTACTTCAGTGCTAATTTGCAATTCTGAGCTTCCCGAACCTTCCACCCATATAGGTATTTTTTTATAAGCTCATACACATATTAATTACCTAAATTACAAATTGATTTTTGTAAGGACAAATATCCAGAAAATATCTAATACTTCTTAATATTAAATTTGAATCCATGGATCACTGAACAGACTAAATTTATAGGAAAACTGAAACATTAAAATTCAGAAAATTACAAGGGGGAATTAATATGGTGCTTAATAACCTTATAACAAAAAGTTTTTGCCTAAATATGTTTGAAATGTACCCAAAGGGTATTTATCCCTGTTTCCACTTCCCTTGGTCCAGTAAAGAACAGTTATTTGTTGAGCTATATTTCCATATTGATTTTTTTTAACATCATTGGTACTTAGAAGCTAGCTCTACTCCCAAATATGCACTTTCTTTGGGTATTTCATAGATACTCTGCAGATATCTTAAAATAGATTTACAATACTTCAAACTTGCATTGGTGAAAAGACTATAGACATTGTGGGAGGGAAGTGTTTGTCTTTAATCTACTGGAGAATAAATAGAGATCCTTTCTCTCTTGGAAATATGTTTAACTTTTTTACTGGGTTTTTGGTTGCCCTCAGAAGAAACAAAAGCTTATCTCATTTGTTCTCTAAGTCTCTTTTCTTTTCACTTGTATCTTTGTACCAGGATCCAAATCTACTGATCCCTTTTTAGTTTTCCATGTCTCTCCTTAGGGAAAGTTACAATAAAAACAGCATCTCGTTTTCCTGAGCTGACATATAATAAAAATTCATTGAATACTGAGAACTAGAAAAAAATCAGTCAACTTGTTACAGAAGTTTTGGGGGCAAGAGCCAAGGCTTCACAGCCCTAGCAGTCTCTGGTTCAGGACTGCTCACAATACTCAAAATAAACAGTTAAGTCATGGTGAAAAGGAGAGGAATGGAATAAAAATTGACATGCTGGGAACAAGGATATATGTCTAGGGACTCAGAGTCCATTTTGGGATTAATGCCATTATCTTCATAGTAGAGAAAATATTGTGACAAAAAGGAAGTGTACTTTGTACATAATCATCTTCATTTGGGGACTGTTTGTTACTTGGGAATAATTTAATTGTGAAATGGGTGTTTATGGATTATTCTTGATTTAATAGACTTTAATAGGTATCAAAAGTAAAGGCTAGGAACAATGACCTTTTGTTGCACTTTCAGCCATGAAAGGAGCTGAACTCTGATAGAGGGTCTGAAGATAGCTGAAGCCAAGTAAAATAGGCAAATTCAAAACATATAGACAAAAATGCCATGGTTTCACACTGCTTTGAGTTACCATGTGGGCACAATTAGAAGCCAATGCTACTTTAGGAAAAGTAGTTCCTGATTCACTATACATCTTCAAACATTTCTAATCTCTACCTATTATAAGACATTACATGAAAAATACAGCAGATAGAAATGTAACGATCATGCCCTGAGTTCTCACCCTTTCCTAGGCTTGTATTTATAGCACTGTGTTCTTACCATTTTGTCAATGATGGATTGAGTTCTCAAGATTTTAAGCGACTTTGTAGTTTTCCACTACAACAGAGAAAAAACTTTTGAATGCCCAAGCTGTGAAAAACTACAGTGTGTGAATGCCAAGACTGAATAGAATTTTTAATTTATTTTTGGAGTCAAGGTGGTTGAACAGTAGTTTTTTTTTAATGAATTAGAATAGTAATGAAAATACCATGTTGCCTCCCTTTCGCATTTCAAGAAGTTTATGATTCATCTCTTAAGACAGAATAATACAGGAGACTGTTAAACAGCATTGCATTTAACAAATATTTATTAGATTCTCATTATTAACTGGAAAACTGTTAGTGCAACAGTAAGAATCAATTGTGTGTGCATATTTGTGTTTACATGTGTATAACATGATAAATGAATAGATGTATATATTTTATCTATTAAATAAATAATAAATGAACAGAGCTTATCTTCTTGGAAAATTTGATAAAAATAATTAAGAATATTTTATAGAATATTAAAAGGCAATATTTCTCATATTGCAAATAAAATCCAAACTATATTATTTAAGATATTTTAAATGTAAGAGACAGAGGAAAGTAGAGTTTGCTCTGAGGTTGTGTCTCTTATGAATAGCAGATGCTACAAATTTAAAGTTCCCGCAACAAAAACTAAACAAAAACTGAATGATACCAGCAGACATGTCAAAGTGAACAGGAGAAAGCTCAGGAAGGCTCACCTTACACAAAGAACTACAGTCAAATGTGGAATTCTGGAAGCAGGAGAAATAGTCGTTCCCAGGGAAGAACACACCAAATACTTGGTTAATCTTAAGTGGCCAGCCCTGAAAACACACAAACAGTAACAATATCGTGAATGAGCAGCTTTATTTACATAGTTAGGAATGCACAAGCATACACACAGACAGACACACTCGCACATGCGCATACACACATACACACACAGGGAACGACTATGACAGAAAAATCTATGGGAATTTGAAAAAGATTTTATGGGTAGATTTTAGAGAAGACAGGAAAGGGGAGAATGAGTAAATTAAATTTAATCCCCAAAATAAAAACATTAATTAAGACAAGAATCATGACATAAAATATTTCTGGTTCACTCCTTTTTGATTTTTTTTTATTTTACAAACAAATGTGAATTCACCTTCAAAGTGTGTGGTTTAAGATACTATTCATATTTAAAATGATATTCTAGGTATACTTTTTCCTAGGTATGTGCTCTGTATTTAAAGGGTAATTAACATTTGATTTTGAGAAGGCATTCTATTTTTATTCACTGTGACTTTATGTGTACTTAGGTTCAACTCATAATTCTGTCTAGAGAAACAAAATAATCACAGGAAACATGCAGAACTTTAATTTCTGCAATTTGGGAGATAATGAACTAGAAAAAGGAATATAGAAATCCATTTCCAGATATTTACTTTCTCTTTCACAGTTTGGCAGCTCCGTTATTTAGAGGCAAGAAGGGAGAAACAATGACCTTAAAGTACACAGGATGCTGTAGAACTTGTGATTTCAGGGGATGAATAAGTCTAAAATTCTCTCTCCTTGAAATTTGTTTCCAGAATGTTAACTGCAAAGCGAGTTATATATAGCAGTAAATTCATGCTTAATTTGTGCAAAAATCATGGTGTGATGAATACAATTAAGCGCCTCAGAGGGAATAATTATATTACGGCATAAAGCTGGTGGTTCTCAAATTGCTTGGTGCCTGGACTTTAAATTGGCCTGATTTCCTGTTGTGAAAGTCACCCACTGCAGCAACACAAGCACAGCAGCAAAGGTGCAGGTTCAAAGTCACAGAGAAAGCAGGCTTTTCTTGATCAATGGCCATATGTGTGCCTTTAAAGAAAAAGGAATTCGTCACGTGCTTTTACCAAGATGATTGAACTGATAGATTAAAATGCATTCAATTGAGTACAGTGTCTTGTCTGTTATTTAGAAGAGTTTTTTTTTAAATAAAAAGTCATAGTTGTTTATAATTGTAGCCTTTTAAGTACCTGTACAACTGGTTCTTAAAATTTACATTTAAATTTAATTCGATGGCCATTTTTTATTTTATGATTTATCAATTACTAGTGCCTTGAAATAAATAGATAACAGAATATCCTTTCTCGAAACATAATCATTCTTGGTAAAATCTGAATGTACTGGTTGTAAGGATAATATCATACTGAAAATTTTCTTTGTTAAATATCAAGTAGCTGGTAAGCTGTGTCTAACTGAAGAGGCATTATTTGATTTTAAATAACATTTTTTTCTAATAAATTGTTAGAAAATGAAAATTTTCACTGTATTAATGATTTTCAATTGATTTATATGAGCTCATTCATTTCTTTGCCTTACAAAAGCAAATTCACATCTGTATTCAACAATTGTAAGAAGATAACAACACAACACAACCAGTTAATGATGACATAAAAGGGTAGTGGTCTTTGAAAAGTGTAATATTAAATAACGTTGTCAGCAAGAAGTTGAAGAAATAATGGAAGCTTTTAATACTAGAGAGGCAGAATAGAGAATCTAGGAAAAAAGGAAAACATTAAAGAAGTTTGTAACTTAAGAACACCAACTGCCATGGGCCCACGACACCAATTACCAATAATATTCAGTATTCTTGACTACCCATTGCAAAAAGAGGTTTGTAAACAAGGTAAATAGCTTTGGGGTGTTATTATGAATCTTTTGAACCTTGGAGTCAATACATAACTAGTCATATTTCAATTCCTACCCACATTGAGGACACTGAAGACTAGAGATGCTGTTTGACTTGCCACTCTACTATTTAAATTAGCAGACACATCTCTCAGGGCTGTTGTAGTGCTGACACTCTTGTCTGTGATGCTACCCTTACCAGTATGAGGATGCTCGTTCCAGGGACACCTGTCACTTTTCTCATTGACTTCATCATAGCTATGAACAATACCTTTCTTTTAAATTTCTACTGTTCTTTTATCTATTTGGTGTTATTCATAGTTTCTCTTCAGTATTCAATAAGAATTCTCTCTGAATCCCAACTTCACATAATTGAGGACAATGAGATACTGATTCAGTAATGAAAGGATATTGTTTACAATAAAGCAAAGGACTAAAAGATAAAAACATAGTATAGGTCCTGTCCTTACAATGCGTCTTGGAGAACTGGTTAACATGAAAGATAAGGAATTATTAAATGAAAATATGGAGCAAATTCTATGAAAGAAAGAACAAAACACTGAACTAATAAATTCTGCAAGACAGTTAATCTAATTCTCATTTGGATCACTTCAGCAACTTTGAAAACCCTCGAGTTTTCTAGTAGAACTGTTGATTTAACACAACACAAATTATTTGGGGAACATCTCACATATGAAATAATATCTTCTAGTTTGACTTCATTTCCATCTACGATGTAAACACATTTACAAGCCTCCTGGAGTAAAGACATTACTGACTTCTTTTGGAGAAAGGGCAGAGGAGTTGAGAAGGAAGAACAGTATAATTTAAATCATAGCAATTCTCTCTTCTCACAGTATTGCTAAGTATATCTTATTGCTAATGGTACACATTTCTCTCTACCTGCTAAAGAGAGTATTGAGACCTTGCATTGGACCTCCACACTAAATTTCTCTAAGCAGAGGAGCAGACTTCTCTAGCATTTCTAAATAGCATTCAATTCTGCTTTTTTTTTTGATTCTTTCCCTTAACATCAAAGACTTCCAAGCAAGTGAGCAACTAATCTAATACACTTCAATACAATAGCACAAGTCTACCAAATCAGAGGAGTCCAGAGAAATCTGGAATTTGAAGATAGCTAGCCAAGATCTAAATACACGAGAGGACGAGAACTATAAATGTTTACAGCCTATTTATCTTTTATCTTTTTCACAAGTAGAAAATTAACTATGACATTCAGAATAAATAAGAACTTATAATCATTTTCATCATATAATATTGCCTTAATATTGCTTTCAATTATCTGAGACTGAAACTTAGACAATTTTTAGGAAGATATTAATAAACAAACAAATCAATATTTTTACTCAACCGAAATTCTAAAAGCAGTGAGAATTTGACCAAGCAATAACAAAGTGAAACTATGGAACAGCTCTTGTCTGTATCCCTAATGAAGTACACAGAAAATACAAATATTCTATATTTGTAATTATGTCAAAAATAGAAAGATAGACCATGTTTAATTTTTCACTTGGTTCTATAAAATTTTTATGCCTTGAATACCACTTACCATATACTGTTTTTCAAAACCGTCAGTAAAATTATAGTATTTAATATGTAATTTCATAACTTTAGAACATATAACATCAGTAACCATTATGAGGAACTGCACCTCACGCTTTTGCCACTTCATTTTAAGTTAATTTTTAAATGCATTCAGCACTATTCATTAGGGACATGATATTAAAACTATTATTTTTTTTTTGAGACAGGATTTCTCTGTGGCTTTGAAGCCTGTCCTGTAACTAGCTCTTGTAGACCAGGCAGGCCTTGAACTCACAGAGATCCACCTGCCTCTGCCTTCCGAGTGCTGGGGTCAAGGCATGTGCCACCACTGCCTGGCTTACAATTACTAAATTTTATACAACAAAATATAAATATTTCATTTGTATAAATACATTTTTCAAAGATATATGTTTTCCGTGTATTGTTTATTTTACATAGAAGTCTCTTAAGAGATCATGAAATTTTCAGATTTAAATTTTCAAAGTTTAAATAGTAACTCATATCTAATCCATCTAATCTCTGGCTTATTTCTTATTTTCCTTCCATTTATGAAGACTACTTACCTAATGGCAAAGGATTAGGATTACAGAGTCTCTATGTCTTACATCTTTCTATAGTCCTGCAGCGCAAGAGGCAAAGCTTCTTGTCAACTTCTTTTCAAACATGCATAAAAAGCAATGCCAACCTCGTGATCTCACAACCTCTTGATCTCAGTTCCCTCAAAGGAACAAGCAGAGATCTTCTATTACGACACCGTTCTTGTTACATTTGTATTGCTATGATAAAGCACCATCACCAAGGCAACTAATTAGAAGTAAGGGTCTCTTTAGGCTTACATTTCCAGACACAGAAGAGCCCACAATAACAGAGTGGAGGCTTATATTGTGAAGACCAAGAAGGAGACAGATACATGCACTGAAAATGTCCTGAGGCTTTGAAACCTCAAATCATTTCCTTGGTGAAGTACTTGCTTCTTTAAGGCCACATCTGCTAAAACAAACATTCAAATGTCCAATATTCTGAGGGACATCACATTCAAATAGCTACACACAGTGGTAAATATCTTCAGGGACATCACAAAAGGGCAGGAATAATTTAAGAACAACAGTCATCTGATTTTAGTTTTGTAAATGAATGAGAACAATATTGCAGACACACCCTTGGTGGTATGCACATTGCTTAGGTAAGGACAGCATTCCCCTCTACAAAGCTCCGTTTGTCCTTGATTTTCTGGATTGCATTACGACATCCAGATGCTGAGCTGAGAAAATTTTCTTTCCAGCAGTAGCATCTGGCTCCTTGGCAGCCTCTCTCTGCCCTTGTGTTGGCTGCCTCACAGTTGTCTTCAGGCTGTGAAGTGGTTAGGATGCTGTTGTGATGTCTTACTCACTTGGATGCTATCCCTTTTAGGTTTCTGATGTTATCCCCAGGTGAAACATTTCTCACATTTATGATTTCTGGTAAATAGCAATTATCAGAAAAAAATATGTGATTTAAACATTCAACAGGAAAACATTAAAATTATTTTTAGCTACATTAAGATGTGCTAGTTTGATGACAAATCAAATCAAATTGGCATTCCTTATTATTGTTAAAACCTCTCATTTGTCTTATTCCTTGCAGTTCTTATTTTCAAAATACGTCTAATTGCATTAGTGTACAGCTTTGAATTATTTAAATATAGTAAAATGATAGCTACAATGATGATAATATAAAAACAATTTATGAATTCATTAAGCATATTATCTGTCATTTATAAATTAGTTCCATAGGCCAGGGATATATTTAATTTCATTTACTCTAAATAAGATTTTGTCACATTGTTCATATTCTTCACTAAAACACTGAAAACACAGTTAAAAGATTTGTAGTATCCAAACAGGAGAATATTCAGAAAAAAAGACAGCCATCATCAAGCAAAATACTTTAAACCTGGCCTAAGAGATGGGATAATTTCCCCAAACGCCAGTTCCAAAGGACATAGTTTGACACCACCCTTGCTTCATGACTTTCTTCACATCTTACCAGGTGTCAAGTATTAAGGAAGAAGTTCTTGCACTGAACTGCCACTCCTTCCCTTAGTCCTGTATTGACACTCCACTAATTGGTGAGACGGCTCACTCTAACAGTGTTTGAATCCCTCTGAAAGTCATTTCACTACTCCTTAGCACCCTCGCTGCTTAGGAGATGGCTAGATACCAGGTTATGTTGTAAAAATGCTTCCCTTCAAGCTTTAACATAAAATACAGTCAGAAATGACCTGAAACAGTGACCAAATACTAAGCATTCTTCTGAATTCCCCACACCCACAATTTATCGCAAAATCAAAAGAAGTTCCAGAGTCAAGTTTATGAATGTCACTATTTTTAAGTGAGTAAGTAGAGCTGCTAATGTATGAAAGTTCTCATGAAATCTTACCTTGCAGTCTGACCCACACTAATCCTTACTGAGATGAGGACTTGGCACCTGAGGGCTGTATATATTGACTAGTTCATAAGCACTCCAACTTCAGTAACATAGGAATCCATTAATAAATCATTTATTTTAGTCATTTTAAAGCATCAATAAGCTATTAAAACATTGGCTCGTCATAAAGAATAAGAAGATATATATATACCTTTTACATTTTTCTGAGTCTCCATAGTTAAGAAGTAGGAAAAGACAGGTTTTCATTTCTCCCTGGTGTATATTGTGAATGACTTATATTTGTCAACACAAATATAACTACTCTTTCTAAAATTTAAATTTTAAGTTACAATTTCCCTTTATTTTAATTATGTATTAGCTTATTCTATAAAAGATTCTGGATACATACCCATGTTAACAGACACAATTATTTGCCTGAGATATCCAGGAAGAATCAGGAAACAGCCCATAACAGGCTTAAAATATCTGAATATCAGGAACTGTGTTATTGAGGGTATTTAATATTATTTATGTCATCACATTATAGATAAAAGGTAGTTTTTCTGAGCCTTTTATTTTATGTCCTTCAAATAAAGTAAATTAACACTAACTTTTAGAATAGTAAAGTAATTGAGATATTTTTTTCTCAGAAAGACCATGGAGAATAATTGCCTCAGATAACGATTTAATTTTGAATAATTTTCACAGGTCTGCTTTCATAAGTTGTCATAAATGTGAAAGAAGTAAACACCAATGACAACTGGCAAAAAATGTTTAGAGCTCTTAACACCGTGCTAATACCTTTAATTTACACAAAGCTCACAGGAATTTTAAAGGAAAAAAGGGCCTGAGTCAATAAAAAGTTCATTCAAGAACAAGAGCAAACCATTTATTTGTTATACCACAATGGTTCATAAATGCTTGCAAAAATACTGACATTTGATGTGTATTCATTGAAAATTCATAAATATATCTTATACTATTATAGGACTATACAAGGACTAGTAAAGATAAGTCCTAAATTGCATAAAGAATTTAGAGATAAGTACATGTGTAACTGAACAGATCATGGGATTTGAAAATACACAGACGCTAAGATGGACAATTAACAAATGGGCCTCTTAAAACTTAAAAGCTTCTGTAAGGCAAAGGGGACAGTCAATGAGACAAAATCGCAGTCTACAGATTGGGAAAAGATCTTCACCAACCCCATACCAGACAGAAGGTTGAGCCCCAAAATAGACAAAGAATTCAAGAAACTAGATAGCAAAATATCAAATAATCCAATTAAAAATGGTGTAAAGATCTAAACAGAGAATTCTCAACAGAGGAATCTCAAATGGCTAAAAGGTACTTCAGGGATTCTCAACATCTTCAGTCATGAGGGAAATGCAAATCAAAACAATTCTGTGATAGGATTTTATATCTGTCAGAATTGCCAAGATCAAAGCCACTAATGAAAGCTTATGCTGGAGAGAATTTGGGGTAAGAGAAACACTCCTCAATTGCTGAAGACTCAGTAATACCATTCTTGGGGATATACCCAAAGGATGTACACACATACCATAAGGACATTTGCTCAACTCGTAGCAGCATGAATTGTAACATCCAGAACCTGGAAACAATCTAGATTCTCCTCAACCAAAGAACAGATAAAGAAAATATGGTAAACAATAGAGAACTAAAAACAGCAGTAAAAAAACTGTAGGGATAAGTCCCGCCCCTTAGGGGGCGAGTTCGCCTCGGGCTTATGTTTACCTATAAATCTGGCAAGTGTGCTTGCAGTGCTTGCTTCTGCTTTCCTGTTCTCCGCAGGAACGATGGTTCTGTAAGTCTACTTCTCCATTAAAGCTGTATGTATATATATATATATATATATATATATATATATATATATATTTACAATCTGTCTGTATTCGTTTACACTGTTACAAAAAACAATTACATTTTGGAATTAGAAAAAACGATCCTGAGTGAGGTAACCCAAACCCAGAAAGAAAAACATGCTATGTACTCACTTATAAGTGGATGTTAGACCTAAAACAAAGGTTAACCAGTCTACAGACCACAACCCCGGAGAAGCCAGCAAGCACAGAGAACCCTATTAGAAACATGCATGGACTCCCTGGGAAGAAGAAATAGACAAAATTTCCTGAGCAAATCCACAAGGATGATCCCAGCTAACAAACTAAGCGACAGTAGAGATGGTGTCTTAACTGCCCTTTCCCTGTAATCAGATTGATGACTACCTTAATTCTCATCATAGAACCTATACCCAGTAAACAATGGAAGCAGATGCAGAGATCCACAGCTAAGCACTGGACTGAGCTCCTGGAGGCCAGAAGTAGAGAAGGAGGAGCAATAACATGAGCAGAGATCAAGAACATGATGGGGAAACCCACAGAAACAGCTGAGCAGAGCTAGTGGGAGCCCACTGACTGCGAGGGAACCTGCATATGACAAAACTATGCCCTCTGAATGTGGGTGACAGGTGTGTGGCTTGAGTAGTTTGTGGTGCCACTAGTAGTAACACCAGGATTTATCCATGGTGCGTGAACTGGGTTTTAGGAGCCCATTTCCTCTGGAGGGACAACTTGCCCTGCCTAGATACAGGGGGAAGGGCCTTTGTCCTGCCTCAAGTTATGTAACAATCTTTGTTGACTCCACATGGGAGGCCTCACCTTTTCTGAGGATGGATGGGCATGGGGGGAGGGGGAGATGAGGGGAGTAGGAGATTGGGAGGGAGAGGGAACTTGGATGAGTATGTAAAATAAGATTGCTTTAAGAATAAAATAAAATAGTATTAGAAAAAAAAAAGAAATGGGAAGCCTTAGAGGAAATGAGGACAGATTTGAAATAAGTATCTCTGAAATTGTTAAGTTAAAGCGTGTGTATACATGTTCCATGCACATGCTTATGCAAGGAAATTTAATGTCTTCAATTAATCAGTGTTTGGTTTAAGAAAATGATGTGGCAGTCAACACCCTTCCATCCACAGACATGGAGGATAAATCAATATTTTTTCTTTAAGAAATTACAATAATTTTGGTATGATTAAGTTCTACATGCTTTAATCAAGCAAACCTGGGCTTTGCCACCAATTATGCCATTTTTACCCAGGAAATTAAAATTTGGGGGATATAATTAATGTTTAATAACAATAATTGATGATTTCTTTTGTGACAATATTTGCTAATGATACATTCGTGTTTTTTTCCCCAAAAGACTTTAATTATTTAAAACATTTGATCTGCTTTGAAAAGGCATCACGGAAGTAAATCTTACAAGAGTCCTTGCACTAGAGAACCCAGAGAAACAAAGCAGAGGAGTATCTTTAAAGGGAAATCTTACACCTGTAATGTCAGAGGGGTCCCTCAATGTGTCGCTTTAACTGGTGGAATATCACTGGGGAAATGGGATATTTTGTACACGATTGAGACTTAACAGAGCAGATTCTTGCTGTGAAATAATAATTCAACCCTGAACTTCAGCTATATTCACCGTGATGGAAGAATGCTGGAATTATATTAGAACCACTTCCTCACTGTCTTATATAGAAGAAGATCATGAAGAGCAACAAAAACAGTTTCAACAAAGTCAGAGTAAGATATTTAAAAATAGATTTGGGTAAAATAATATTTTTATGCTGTCTATCAAAAACTAAAATATCCCCAAATTGCAAACTTATGAAATTTCTTTGAATTAGTTGCTGTTTTGTCTTCTAATTGATAAAGTTCTTTCAATTAATTAAACATTTAGTGAAAATTTTGACCTCAGAGAAGAAAGACAAACAACAGTACAAGCAATATGTCAGTTAACTAAAACATCAGCACACAGATATATTCTATAAGCTCTACACTCTCCATGGACAGTGTAATAATCATGCAATGTACGTAGTTTAAAAGAATGGTTATTATATCGCCATAAGGTTGCAATAATACAAAGAACAAATTGCAGCATTCTCTGTAATTATATGTATGTGTGGTCCCTTTTAAAAATGTTCATGCCTTAGTGTGACTATGCCCAGGATGAGAACTAATTTCGTGCTACTGAGGAAAAATACCTTCCAAGCTAAAATTATTCTTCCCAAATAAAACAGAACAATTGAGACTATTAGGTCTTGCATTCAATGTCACACTTCACCATTTAGGTGTACATTAAGAGAGCAGATTCAGCTGATATCAGAGAAACAGATGGTGAAAGTTACCTGCTGACCAAACAGGATCAGCAGGGTGGAATCAGGGAGGGTCAGCTCATCTGGAATGGATGCTCACAATTGTCATTACACACATCAATTGTTTCTGGTATCACTGTATGCCTCGCGGTGCCCAGGGGCCGTATGGCATTCTTTGAAACATTGAACATGGAACTGCTGAAACATAATTTTGGTCTCACATTTCCAAAGTGAGTTGTTAAATCCCCATAATAAGAAATTAATGTTGCTGGCATTATATTATTTTAATTAAGCAGACTTCCCCCTTTTTAAAGATACAAGTGCATTGTTTGATATATTTCCAGTTTGCCTGCTAATTTATAAAAGTAAAATGATACTGTATTATTGTTGTAAAGTTAATCAAGATTTTAATGGGACAGGTATGTTACTATCAAGTGATTTTTTATTACTTTTTCTTACTGTAATATATATGTTCAGTGAGCTTATTATGAAGCATGACACTGATTTTACTAATTACAAAGTTATTACTGTATCTCTAAAGGAATGAAATTTGAGCTTCCAAAGTTGCAGATTTAAACATGCCAATCTGATTCTCAGGGAAAATTAGTAAGCAAAAATATATATACCCATGAAACACGTTTTAGTATTAATTTTTATATTTATATCAATATACCATCTTTCATCTTTTTCTGTTAAGTAATTTTACTTTGCAAACCTAATTATTTCGAGTAATTTATAGAACTGTAGCTACAAGGAATAAAATGCCTATTTTAAAATAAATGCCTTGTGTTAAAAATGTTCTGCTTGAAAGTATAAGAAACTTCTAACAGCTAACCCACAAAATCTGTGTGAGTATTTTAGTAAGAATAAAATATATAGTTTGGAATTTTCCACTACAATAAATTAAGTTAACAAGCTTCATATTGTAGATTTTTCATATTATTTTCCATGTACTTCAGATTCTAGAAGCCTAGAATTTTAAACCTATTAGTGAAGATTTAATAGGTAAAAATAAATATATTTTAATTGAAGTGCAAAGAGAACTGGAAATAGTTCTTTTTGACTAAACAAAAAAGAGAGTAATTTAGTTGTTTTATAATTTACATGAATTATTTTTATTCCTTCCCATCATTTGCAATGATTCCAATCATTTGCAGGATGATTTTGATAAACTCAGCTATATATTTATTAACAATCTAATCTTTTAAACATAACCAATAAATGACTTTTAAATTAATACATCTTACTTAAACAATCATAACCTATAATAAATGTCATTACTCTAATATTTTTCTAAATTCTAATTATGTTCTTAACTAAAAATAAAATAGTTTGCCAACCTTTTATTTTAAAAGACCAATTTAATTACTGGTAAACAAAACTTGAAAAATTAAAAACACATGATATACTGAATATTTTATTAAGAACACATTTTTAAACTTGTTACACATATTCACATATTTACATGAAGAAATGTAGAGGGATGAGACTGTGTTCTCTATTTCTTAGGAATGTCTCTCTGGATTGAATCCTGTGGAAGTCTAAACTATTGTAGAACCATTCTCTAAGTGTAAAGTAGATCACATTCTGCTGACCTTACTCCATGCCACTATTTTCTGACTGGTGTTCTAATTTTCTCAGCAATGGTCTCTGAGTCACTGTAAACATGATCCATGATGCAACACAGCAATTTGTCACTTGGTTTTGGCTTAACAAAAAAAAAAGTAATAAATATTACTTTTATAGGTATTAATTATAGGTATTAATCATGATAGCCCAGGATGGCAATACTGCATTGGTATATCTGAATCTCTAGTAATTAAGTTACACAAATGACTAAGAAATAATTCTACAGAAATGATATTTGTGCGAATTACTGTTCCTAGTTCTCAGTCTAGGTATCTGTATTTACCCATGTGGTTAAGGATTGTTTTACCTTTGTCTGTTTTCCAATTCACTTTTAGTTTTAGTTTCTTTAGTGGGTCCAATCTTAATACGAAGACTAAAAACTACTTACTGAATATTGATTAAAAATGGCTATGAAGTAATTTAGTTACTATATCAGGCCAACAATCATAACAAATATTAGAAACAAAAACCAACTTGCAAGTTGGAAAACAAACAAAAAATGAAGAGCACTTCTACTTGAAAAACGTTATCAGAACTCGAATAAACGGATATTTAAAAGTGATAGTAGAAACCAATGCATCACACGTTAGTGTGACAAATATCAAGAAAATATAATGCAGAGAAAATCAGAATAATTAATTATGTATTATTAAAAAGAGAGTCTATTGTAATTCTTTAGGTTCACAGAATATGGAACTCCAACTCTGAGAGCTTAAGTTACATATAATAGACCAGCAAAATGGCTACAGATAAAGGCACTTGTAGCTGAGAGTAACGCCCCCACTTCCGTTGCATTAACCCACAAGGTAGATAAAGGAAGAACTTTCTCTCCCCAGAGATTGTACTCTAACCTCCACACAGGCATGAACGAACACACAGAGAGAAAAAAAAATAGATATAAATTATATTTGATATAATATCAAAATGTAGAGAATAAAGACTTCATATTTTATTCCATATTATTTTTAGTGTACATTGTCATCATTATAGTTGGTTTTATTGTCAACATGCCACCTATTGAAATCACTTGAGTGCAGAGCCTCACCTGAAGAACTGTCCTGACTGCTTTGCTTGATTACTGAGTAGGAAGACATTTAGGATGAAGCTCTTCTGACGTTTCTCCTTGCTGTCCATTTGGCTTTCCCTATTGCTGCTGCTGATTCTTTCTCTGGTAACCAGAGTTCAGGAGCTGGATTGGAACCACTAACTACCACACCAAGTGGACTGAGTGGCTACTGGATGCCACGCCCCTCACCTCACTGGTCTGAGAGACAGCTTTGTGTGATTACTCCCCATGTACCAAGGAACTACCATCTTTTCATCTTCTCAGGTGTAATTTAGTTGTTGTTACTATTTCAAAGCTGATTTATTAATTTCATATGTTTTGACCCTCTTGGTTCTGTTCATTTAGGGAACCTTGAATAAAAAAGTCATAAACACATAAGAAAATTTTATCATGTGACAATATGTAATATATACATGTGTACTATGTTACATATGTCTAAACATGGCTGAATAGATACTATCAAAGAAGTTGCAATGAAATAAAAATTCTCATAACTTCTAATCTATTAATGTGACATACTGAGGTTATAAATATGAACATACACATTATTTTAAAATTAAAATTATAGTTCATATGCTTCAAAAGTTTTGAAGTTCTCTTAATAACTGTGATAAAATCATCAACAATAACTAACATTTATTATATATTGTTTAAGGAGAAAATTACAATAATTTTATAATTGAAAAACATAAAGTTCAATAATATGACATTATCATAAGAATAAATTAAGCTACATCTAGATGAAATGCCCAAATTAAATCTTCATGTTAATAAACCAGTGAGACAGTTGTGGTTTTTCCGGCTCTTTATTTGATTATAGCACTGTCATTTTATGAGTATGAATAAATCATTTTTAAAATTCTGCAACTAGTGTTCCCCACAGAAACAAAACCAATAGGATACATATATAATCCAAAGAATTAATAGTACATTTGTAGAAGCACTGTGTGAATTTTCTTAGGGAGATATGAAGAAACGTTTCATATATCTCAAATAAGACATCCAGGAAAGACCAAAGAAACAATTCTACCCAAACCAGCTTGGGAAATTACTGTGTCTACTTACAGGAGTGTGGACCAATGACAATTATATAACTGGATAATTCTGTGTCTTAATGAAGTTGAAGCAGAGATAACCATCACTGCCCTTAATATTACATGGATGAGAATCCATCCATTCTCATCCTGTAGCAAATGGAGTCAGATAAAGGCTAATCAAGGGTGGCCAATTTGGAGAAAGTCAGAATTAAGAGTAGATCTGTGGGACTGTCAAGGCTAGATCATGAGAGGGCAACTTATAACAGAAAAATAGATACTATTAGAATATGTGTGAGAAATGAGATAATGGTATTAAATGTGTCAAAATCCTACCTTAATATACTTTCATGAAGCAGAACAAAGATAAGTGATAGGAAATAAATCAGAGCTGTCACAGCAAGGCATGTTATTCTGAAGCATAGAAATTTAGAAAGAATTTAGAAACGGAAATCAGAAAAGATGACGCCTCTGTGAAAGTGAAAGACAGGTTCAGACTAAATGGACACTCGTTAAGCAATGACCCAGTCACTCAAATATTTCATTTGAGGACAGAATTGTCTCAAAGCTTTGGAGTTATCAATATGTGAATATTGCAAAATCAAAGAGGTCTACCAAGTCATAAGCAATATTCCTAATCATATACTCATTTTCAGTCATTTCTATGTTATTGCTTTGCAAAACAAATATTACTGAGCCAGATATCAATGGGATCATAACACATTTCATTCTTTGCCTATGAATTGTGATTAAATCTGATGGTAAAACTTAATTTGTTCTGAGATGATTCCCTCCTTTTATTCATATCTTATGAGGACTTTTTCAAAGTTTGGACACCCACAGTTACTCTATTAGAGATAGTCCTAAGTATCATTTTCTGTTTTTCTCATTCTAGCAGGCAATGTTGGCACCATGCTATTTTCCCAAAGATGTTATTTTAATGGACATTACACTGGTGAATTTGGCAACAAGAACACACACAGCAGAGCTGGGAGGAAACATGGCTGTTTCTATTGCAACTTTTGGCAGAGATACAAACCTTAGATTTAGTATCCCCGAATGCCTCATCTGAATTGATTTTATTATTTTTTACAACACAGGAAGATGCTTTTTGTGTCCATAGGCCAAACTTTAACTCATGATAACCATTACCCCAAAGGCCTTTTTGCTTTAGATTGTTCTGGTCCTTAACACTACTGCAAACCCTTAATAAAATCATAGAAAGAAGGAAAATCAGTTACTACAAATGTTTGCCTTTCCTTGCTTCCACTCCAATCTGTGCTTTAGGGATGCTTTCGGTGCCAAATTCAGTGCCTTTGGAGTGAGTCCCCAAAGGCTTCTGAGCTTTCTAGTCTATCTCTTTGAATAAATGAGACTGTTAGAATTGGCAAGTCTTCTTCCTCATCTTCGAAGCCTCAGGGAATGAGAGCACTAGGCTCTTCCTGGTGTCAGCGTTTGAAGTACTTCTTTTTGTCTTTGGTTTTTCTTTAAATACTGAAGTCCTAGAAATAGAAGTTGTGAGTCTGACTTCTTTACTTTTTTTATAATTTCAGAAAAATCATTTAGATTTCTTAAATAGCAGTTTTTCAGAATGTGGACAAAATATTTCAGTGATTTTATTGAAATGAATAATCTAATAGGTGTTGAAATGGTTTTGAAATGGTATAGAATAGCATTAAATATTACCAATTGTGTTTCTATTATGATTTATAGATACTTGTAACATGTGATAACAATTTTACTGAATAATACTTAAACACAATGAGTTTCTAATTTATTGAATTAATAGACAACCAATTTCCTTTTATATGATTCATACTATATTTTAAGGTAAATACAAAGGAAATATTTTCATTAAAGGATTCTTATTTAATTCATGATTTACAAGGGTTTCATTGGGAAGGGTGCATAACCTTAAAAGAACCACATTATAGCAATGCATGGGTGATTATATATCTAAATAATGAAGAGTTATACTCAAAAAGTTAAATTCCTATGTAAATAGTATCCCATAAATGAAGAAAACAAAATAGTGAGAGTTAATTGTGTCTTGTTTGTGCTTCTGAAGGCATAAATACAGAAAATTATAAGGCACATTTTGAATTTTAATTTCTCTTTAGGGAAAAGAAAGAACAAAATATGCAGACAAAATTTTTAATGATTTTTATATATAAATATATATTTATAATATGTATATTTGATTATTCATTGTAGCTATTCAGTGAAAATTGCAAACTCAAGAACATAGTCAGCTCCCTGAAAATTTCAACATTGTATGACACAATGTATATTGTTTTTATATATTGCTGGGTTTAGTTCAGTTCAGTCATTGTCCAATGAATTTTTATAATACTAAAGAAGTAAGTATCCCACTCCTACAAAATTTATTGGCTGGTGACGAAAAGGTAGAAAGAAACTCAGGGATCTTTATATTATCAGTGATAGACAATTCATAGACATGGATCTCCAAAAGATGCAGTCTTTTCAGGACTTTGAATTTGACTTATCTGAAATGAGTTCTTGAATGGCGACTAAACTTAATTTGTGATTAGGACAATCTAAAAGGCTACCCCTGAAGATCACAGTGACACTGAGTGGGATTCTTCCAGTTGGATATTGTAGTGGCTACCAGGCATTGAAAAGAAGACAATGCCAAAAGAAAAAGATTATATGACAATGGAAAGAAGTTAAATCACAGGTGTACTGAAGTCCTCTGTAATGCTTGGGTTCACATTTTATATAAAACAGAGGGAGAGAGATAGTAGTTCATAACAATGAATTTCTTCTGCTAAATACTAGGGAGCTTGGATTTTATGCTTAATGTAAAGGGAATTCACAGCACGGTTAACAAAAAAGTGATATTATTAAATTTGCATTTCAGAAAGAAAACTGGCAGAGGCAACCTAACTGTGTGCCAAGCATGGCGAAGCTGTCAGAGTCCCTGCCAGAGTAGGCCCCTTTGACTAACTGGAGTGTTCCACATTCCTGACTGGACTGTACATGAGAAAAACTAAAATTTATATTGTGTTAGACCACTGAAATTCAGAGATTAATTGCTTATCAATAACTAGCACTATTTCACTAAGTAACAGAAGTTTGCAGTTACAAGTTAATGGGATTATTGGCCAACAATTATAAGTTGTTGAAAAGAAAAAATTAAGAGCTCTTTTGTCAACAAAAGACACAGTAAGTTATACAAAAAATATGGGATAACTTGAAAATGACAGCAAATAAAAATCAAGTATAAGAACTTTAGTGCAGTAGAATTATAGAACATAGTATAAACCCTACATGTAGATATTCTAAGCATGAATTAATAAAAAAGTTGGTGAGTAAAGAATATTTATTGAAGACTTTTGACAACCCACTTCAGTCAGCGTTGAAACAATAGGAACAGAAAATCATTAAGGTTATGGAAGATTCAAATAGGCTAAGTGTTCAGCTGGAATTATCTGGCACTTAGAAAATGTGACGCCCAATCTCAAGCAATCATCCACTAGATTATGCAGTCAGTAGCGAGACCATGGGATGTTGCACTGCTAAGTGCACCATCATGCTAACTTTACTGTAAACTGTTGGTCTTCGCTCCGAATGACATGGTGTTGGTTTGCATGTCAACTGACAAAGGAATTTTCAGAATGGTAACATTAGAGACATGTGATCCCACACCATGTCATCCTGAGAAAAGACAAGCAAAAGAGTTGCAAAGAAGAAAACTGGGATTAGAAGCATAAAAAGGACACAGGCCAGCTGGCCTTGGTGAGTTCCCGATAGAACATCCCCATTGTCTCAGTGTGTGGGTGCACCCCTCGCGGTCCTGAGTTCCTTGCTCGTGCTCCCTCTCCTTCTGCTCCTGATTTGGACCTTGAGATTTCTGTCCGGTTTTCCAGTGTGGGTCTCTGTCTCTGTCTCATTTCATCGCCTGCTGAAGATTAATATTCAGGAGGATGACTATATGTTTGTCTTTGGATTCACCTTCTTATTTAGCTTCTCTAGGAACGTGAATTATAAGCTCAATGTCCTTTATTTATGGCTAGAAACCAAATATGAGTGAGTACATCCCATGTTCCTCTTTTTGGGTCTGGCTTACCTCACTCAGGATAGTGTTTTCTATTTCCATCCATTTGTATGCAAAATTCAAGATCCTACTACTGCACGTACTGGCTTTGGGGGAGCCTAGGCAATTTGGATGCTCACCTTACTAGACTTGGATAGAGGTGGGCGGTCCTTGGGCTTCCCACAGATCAGGGAACACTGATTGCTCTTCGAGCTGATGAGGGAGGGGGACTTGATCTGGGGAGTGGGAGGAAAATGGGAGGCAGTGGCGGGGAGGAGACAGAAATCCTTAAATAAATAAATTAATTTCAAAAAGCATAAAAAGGAGAAGAAGGAGGCTGCCTATGATAAAAGTACTCACTAATTCTTATGATATATGCATCTTCACACATTAGCAGTTTTGTTGCAGTTTGCCCCAATGCATAAAAGATAGGGGCCAGGAAAATGATACATGAGAGAAGAAATAATGCAATATATTAGTTTGGTTGCTATAAAAACATATGACAAACCACATAACTTGAATAATAAATTTATTTTTTCCTGCAAGTCTGTTGCTTACATAACCTGTAGGTATTCACATTAGAAATTTGTCATGAGTTTTGGCAAATTTTAGAATCTTTATTTCCAGAGTTTCAGCTTCTCGAAGAGGTGAGCCTTATGACAGGGACACAAAAGAGGCCCTATTAATTTAAATATAAATGTGATTTAGTACCAGTTTGGTTTTTGTGAATCAATACATAGGGAACACAGGGCTACTGCTTTTAATTAGGAAAGCAAGAAATATGTTTGATATTCACATGTACCAGAGACAGCTACTGTACATCTAAGGACATATTTAACTGAAAAAGAGAAAAAACAGAGTAAATATGTATATACAAAGAATGGAGTAACCTGAGAGCAGAGACCAAGACCTTTGCAGATCAGATTATGACTCATCCTACCTTACATGACTAGTCAAAGGGAAGTGTTATCTAAGATCAGAGTCATCCAAACAAAGTCACAAATGAAAGGAACAACAGTGTTCAGTGCAAACTTGGCATTAATTGTGGAACATGTGTGGCTAAGTTCCTTCAGGTGTTTGAACCATAGAATACTTGAAACATTGTGCCTGGATATTGCCCACCCTGATTCCATTTTCTATTTCTAGACTCATTATCCTATTTTTTGATCTGGTGAGAACATTGCAGGTGAAAGGGAGTGGACAATGCCTACTTATGAAAATTTTAACTACAATAAATTATAATGAGCTCTACATTTTCCCTGCTCTGTCCCTGCAATCATTTATAGTATAATACAATGCTTCTTCCTAAATTTTGGTGGGAGCCTCGATGCGTGACTTTGAATATGGACCCTTTACTCAAATGTGTATAATGGAGTAGAATAGTTTATTCTCATAGCAAAATTCTTCTCAAGATATAGTATTTGCTAAGGCAGGCTTTATCAGAATATGCCATTTCCCTTTCATTATCTTTTCTCACATTCTCTCTTAATAGGTGTCAGAAAAGTCTTTACCCTAAAAATTATGTTTTTCAAATAACTAACTCAGGCTCATATTTTCAGAAACCAGATACAAGATATATCCATGGTATGACCAACAGACAAGGAAAAAATATGCTTCATTTGTTTTTGCTTTACAAATGTTTGATTACATGCATGCATGTGTACAGTTTGAGTGCCTGATGCCCACAAACACCAAAGATGTCCTTGGACGCCGTGGAACTGGAGTTAAAAATGTCGGCCAATTGTTCAGTGAGTACCGGGAACTGAATCCAGGCTCTCTCCAAAGTAGAAAATTTTCTTGATCACTGAGGTATTTCTTTTTTCCCCAAGATCTGTTAGTTATTTTTTGTGTCTTCTTCCTATTAATTATGAAGGAAACTGTGAGGTTTAAATAAAACTGACCTTCAAAAACTGAGCCTCATAGGCCGGTATGGCTAAATGGTAAGGCAGTTGTTAGTAACACTTTTGAATTCATGTGTTTCATTCCACAATGCAAAACCAATCAACCAACAAATTAATCAATCTGATCTTCAGGCAGAAAATGAAATACTCTGTACTGTGATTTGAGAAGGCACTTAACTGTTCTTTGAGGAGAAAGTTGGAAAACTTATTTGTCTTAGTGATAAAATATAAAGCACGATTATCTGATCATTGGAAAGAAAAGGAAAATAAGAGATAGCTTAAGGGAGAGAAGATTAAACTTTGATTAAATAATGAGTAGATAGATAAAAGCCCATAAATATGAATAAGTAGATTCAGCTAAGACTGTTTATGTAAAGAAAGATACTGTGGATTTGTTTAATCTTTTGATTAAGTTTTACCAAGGGCACAAGCAGCTAAATTCAGAACCATAGTAATAATTATACAGTTGATTTAGAATCTGATCTATTTTGTAGAATGTCTTCCAGAGTATTTGTAGAATATAAAGGGTGCTGATTAAGTACATTCTCATTGATGCATCCAAATACTTGACAATGGGGCGATTTAAGTAAGGATTTGTTTGGGTTAACAATATGTCTGCATACAGTTTAGAATGGCGGTGAGGAAATGGTGGCAGGACAGCTCCTGTCACTGGCAGAGGAAACATCAGACTACTAGTTACATCAGATTAGCATTCAAGAAGCAGAGAAACTAGGTCAAAAGTGGACCAAGGCTACATCTCCCAAAGCCTCCTCACAGAGACCAAAATTCCTCCAGTCAAGAAAAACCTTCCAAGGATTCCACACCCTCTCAAGATAGTGCTACCATCTGAGTAACAACTGATACAGTATATGAATCTATGAGGACACTTAATATCCAAATTATGATGTGTCTCAGCACCCCTTAGGCTCATGACCAACTCATAACGTAAAATATATTCAGTCCAACTTTAAAAATTGCATAGTCTTTCAGTATTTAAAAATTGCATAGTCTTTCAGTATTGCAAAGTCCTAGGTCCATATTTTTTTTCTTCTGATAAGCCAGGCAATCTCTTTACTATGATTTTACTATGCCAATAGGCATACCAAGCTGGACAGGTAAAAACTCATGATGTCTCAACCATACACAAGCATTTTCAGGTAACTGAGGAAAGCTAGGAGCAGAAGAGGTCATCCTGTGAAACTGGTGTAAAAATAACATCAGTTGGTGGTCCTGTACTAAATTGTCTATGCTAAAAAACATGCATGCAATAACACTATATGAACTGAACAGGTTATATTTAGGAATATATGCATAATATATGCATATAAAAATTACTAATAAAAAGGTCATGAATTTGAGGGAGAATGAGGAGAATGAACTCATGGAAAATTTGAAGGGAGGAAGGAAAAGGGATAAATGTTGTAATTTTTATCTCAAGACAAAACCTAAATGCACAGCTCCGGTATACAAGAGTATGGAGCAAAAATTCATCTGCTCATGTGTCACATATGTTCCTGCAAGCATGCATTCACTTATGCTCCTCTAAAAGCTTGTTTGCTCACCAGCTAGCCTGGGATAAAATTGTTAGGTTATTTATCATTGTTTCCTTACATTTGATACTTGTTCTCATCTCTCCGGTAGCTCACACAGGGACAAACACCAAACTTCAAAGCTCTGCATACAAATTCTGAGATGTGTACTTCTTCATTGAGGTTCCAATAGCTTTCATTACCCTGGTTTTCCAGCTCTGCCTGTGGAGTATTCATAGTCTCTTCAACTCTAATTGTCTCCATATTGCCTCATCCAGATGCCTAATGTTCTGGAAATCTCCAGCATCTTGAAATCTTCATTTTCCCTTTCTCTTTCCTTCTTCCAGAACTTTCCATGTACTAATACCAAACTTGGAGTCTCTCAAATTAATGGCCGCTTCCCATTAATTATAATTTCAAAATATAAAAAATATTATAAAATTAAACTACCGAAGCACCAAGACCTTTAGATGATTTACACCTACCTAAAAATTTGCTGTGGTCATACACAACTTCCTGGGAGAGTAGGGGATACTGATAGTGACAATTTTAACTACACAGATGTATATTAATGATTAGATGGGGCTGCTCCTCTTCAACATCAAATTAATGCGCTGTTAAGCACTGATTAATCAAGATCTTAGGTTTTATTAATTTTTTCATCTACCAATCCCAGTTCTTCCTTCCCCCTCTCCTTCCAGTCCCTCCACACCTTCCGTCCATTCCTCAGAGAAGGTAAAGTTTCCCCTAAGAAGTCAACTTAACATGTCCTATCACCTCCTTGAGGCAGGACCAAGAACCCCCTCCTCCACTTTGTGGGCTAAGAAAGGTATCTTTCCATAGAAAATGGGCTCCACAAAGTCAGATCATGCCTTAGGGTTAGATCCTGGCTCCACTACCAGCGGCTGCATATACTGCCCAATTCACACTATTGTTTGCATTCAGGGGACCAGGTTTGTCCCATGAAGGTTTCCCAGTTGTCAGTCTGGAGTCAATGAGCTCCCACTGGATTAGGTCAGCTGATTTTGTGGGTTTTCCCTTACAGTCTTGACCACTTTGCTTCTTTTATCACTGCTTCCTCCCTCCGATTGTACTCCAGTAGCTTGGCCCATGGATTAGTTGTGGAACCTTTCATCTGATTCCATCTGTTTCTTTTTGAAGGTTCTAACTTCTCTGGGATTGCAGACTGTAGGCTCATTATCCTTTTTTATGTTTGTTATCTACTTACAAGTGAGTACATACTAAATTTGTTTTTCTGAGTCTGGGTTACCTGACTCCAGATGTTCTTTTCTCCCCCTAGTTCCGTCCATTTGCCTGCAAATTTCAAAATGTCATTATTTTTCCCTGCTGATTAGTCATTTTCACATTTTTTTTATCCATTCTTCAGTTGAGGGGCAGCTAGGGTGTTTCCAGGTTCTGGCTTTTACAAATAATACTGCTATAAACAAATTGTATCTCATAGTTGTTTTGATTTGCATTTCTCTGGTGGCTAAGGGTGCTGAGCATTTCCTTAAATGTCTTTCGACCATTTGAGATTCTTCTGTTGAGAATTCTCTGTTTAGAGCTACAAAGTATTGATTTGTCATGTTATATTTGAATGTATTTTCTCAAATTTCTGATGTTTTAACAGAATGGTTATTGTGATATAATTATGAGACAGCATACTTTGTGATTGACTCACCAGTTAATAGACACCTCTTCTATTTCCATTCCCCAGTTTTTGAGATAAGAACAATGAAGAACGAGCAAGGAACTCAGGACCGCGAGGGGTGCACCCACACACTGAGACAATGGGGATGTTCTATCGGGAACTCACCAAGGCCAGCTGGCCTGGGTCTGAAAAAGCATGGGATAAATCCGGACTAGCTGAACATAGAGGACAATGAGGAATACTGAGAACTCAAGAACAATCGCAGTGGGTTTTTGATCCTACTGCACGTACTGGCTTTGGGGGAGCCTAGGCAGTTTGGATGCTCACCTTAGGAGACCTGGATAGAGGTGGGCGGTCCTTGGGCTTCCCACAGGTCAGGGAACCCTGATTGCTCTTCCAGCAGATGAGGGAGGGTGACTTGATCGGGGGAGGGGGAGGGAAATGGGAGGCGGTTGCGGGGAGGAGGCAGAAATCCTTAATAAATAAATAAATTTAAAAAAAAAAGACCTCTAATAAAGCGAAGATGGGGCTGAGATAAATGTGTCCATAGTATGTGTCTCTGTGTCTCCAGCACCTAGCTCAGTGCATGGGTGCTTGGCGTGTGACAGACAGAAGCTTTGCACACCAGGAGCAATGAATAACAATACTGTGGTCCTGGAGAGTCAAGGCTCTAGACAATGCCATGCCAGTTCCTGGAAATAGTGTGAGCGAAAAGTATTGCTATTCAAAGTTGAAGCCCAGTGGCCAATAAAAACCATCTTAGGCAAAAAAAAAAAAAAGAACAATGAAGAAGGTTGTGTAGCACTACTTGTGATAGAGATGTGTTGGGGTTAGCAAAGGGGAGGATGAAGTAGATATGATGAAAATTTATTTTATACAAAGCAAAAAGGATGGGGATGGGATATTTAAGAGAAAACAATGTGTCTGCTACTTTAGGCTTTGTTTGGGTCTTATCTTAGTATACTTACCTAGTTTTTTCCTAACATGTGAACTCTTCTCCTCCCGCTGGCCATATCTGGGTCAGAAAGGATTTCTTTCTAGAAAACCATACCTGTCGTTATCTGTATGTTTGAAATTATAACCTCTAGAACTGTGAAGTTTCATCTGCTCTATGGGTCATCAGCCTAAGGTTTTTAGCAGTAAAAATAGATAAAGATCACAGAAGGTTACATTGTTGATTGTAGATTATTCACAAAACCTCCTAGAATAATTATCTTTCAAGAGGGGCTGGAGAGATGGCTCAGAGGTTAAGAGCATTGCCTGCTCTACCAAAGGTCCTGAATTCAATTCCCAGCAACCACATGGTGGCTCACAACCATCTGTAATGGGGTCTCCTGCTTTCTCTGGCCTGCAGGTATACACACAGACAGAATATCATATACATAAGAAAGAAAGAAAGAAAGAAAGAAAGAAAGAAAGAAAGAAAGAAAGAAAGAAAGAAAGAAAGAAAGAAAGAAAGAAAGATCTTTCAAAAGACACTGTATAGATTAGAAATGGTGGCTCATGCCTATAATCCTATATCAAGAAGATGAGCCAATGTCTCAGTAGGGAGTTCAAGAAAAACCGGGGCTACACAGCAAATTTCAGCAGCCTGACCTACAAAAAGCGGCCCTGTCTCAAACAAACTTCTGAAAAAAAGAACAAAATAATAAAATATTCATCTTATATTTCAAAACAATAGACAAATTTATGTGATAATTGTAAAAATATTTGGTATTTACTTTGACTCTATATAGAATGATTGTCACAATGTTCATCATCTAGTTCTCAAAGATGGTGATGAATTGTGTTCCCTTACAAAGGAATCTCTCAGGTTGAGATGAGACTATACTGTTGTTTCTATGTGCCAGTGCGCATTCATGCTTTGGAGAAGGAAAAACAGGCTGCTATGTATGTGTTTCAGTGTTTTTCTTTATTATAATGTGTTTTAAATCTAAGTTTTGATTATATGTTCATGAAGATTGTATTTTAATACTCAATTACAACATTTTAAAAAACCAACATTTTAATTCCTTCTCTTTTCTCATTCCAATACCTCTTATATATCCCTCAACACTCTTCTTCAAATTCATAGCTTCTTTTAAATTAGTTGTTATTGTATGCATATAAAGCAGAACATGTCAGATGGGGAGGAAACGCAAATCAAATTATCCCACACTAGCTCCGAATAGGGTATACAAAGGTTTTTCTTTATTAAAAGAGAACCCATGGATCAAAGCAAGGAAGGGGTCTGACATCTAGGTGTGAGCTTTGGAGAGAAAAGGGGCAAGTGGCCAGGACTGCGGCATTTTGGTACCAAAGGACGCGCCTCAGCCTGGACCATCCTCTCAAAAGCCATTGGCTGAAGGAGGTTCCTCATCATGCATATATGTATTTGTTTATTCTTAAATATAATCTGTTTGGTTCATATAATGTTATTGTATGTATGTTTTCAGGAATGACTATTTGGTACTGAACAACCAACTTGTATACTCTTCCCTGGGAAGTATTGCTTTAATTTACTCATTTTAATTCAATATTTATTTACATTAAAATGGATAAACTATAAAAATAATGCAATGTTATCTCTTGTAGAAATTAATATAATATATGTGTTTTTGTATATACTTAATTTATACTTAAGGAATCAATTACAAAAAAAGTTGTTGGAATGAGTTATTCATTAGACCAAATTTTTAAGTTTTCCATGTTATTTTTCTATTATAATCTATAACCTTGGAGACTAGCAAATATTTTATAATTATGGCATAACAAAAATTTAAAAAAACATAGACAATATTTATCAACATAATAATATTATTCAATTTAGATAAATAATAATGGGCAGAAAAGTTACTGTGACTTTTGCATTCTCAGGTCGATGGGCACTTTGTGCCTAAACATAGTATTTTGGAACATGTCCTTTATGTCTTAATTTTTCAATTTTAGGAAAACTTAACACAATTCCTCAGGATCTATCATTACATAAATCTTACTTAATCTATTTTGTAGCCTGTCTTAATGGTAACTTGCTATTATGTCAAATTTTGTGCTGATCAGGAAGTATTAAAGCCATCATTTGGCTGCAGATTGCTTTCATTAAGGAAAAATTCCTATTATCTTTTACTAGTTCATATAAGTGCATATCCCGTTTGTAATCTGTGTTGATATTGAAGGAAAACTGTCCAATAAATGCATTAAAGCTTCTAAGAGCAAACCGTAGGCTTTTGTTAGACAGTAGAAGAGGATGAGGTGATAGAACGTACATCACCAAAATGTGGAGTGGCCAGAGTCCATAAACAATCAGGAAATTAAGAGACGGGGCCAATGTTGACACTTCGGTTCTTAATTATCCTAATTAGAGACCATCAGAACAGCAAAATAATGTTTATTGAGCCTGGCAACATGAAAGATTTCATTGTGCTTATTGCTTATTTTGGCAGCCATTTTACACTGTTGACTCCCAGGCTGTGTAGTTAACAAAATCTCATAAGCCATTTTTATGAACTGTGGTTAAGATAACCCTGCAATTCCTCCCTTTGCAAAAGAATTTACACTTTCTGTGTACTCTTAACATATAATATGTGGCTTAATTTTGTCATTAATCGACCTATCTAAGAGTGATGATTGTCTACAGTCAATATAATTATAAATAATATTTAATCATTAAATAATAGCTTCCAATATATTCCAATATTGTATAGGGAAAGAAGACAACATTTAGGATATCATTATAAAAACAAAGGCTAAATATATCACTAATATATTACATTTTAAAATAAAAATGCTAATGTTTATACATATTGAAATCCTAACATTAAAAATTCTTGGGACTGGAGAAATAACTCAGTCAATAAAATGCTTTCATGCACGCATTAGTAACTGAGTTTGCATATTCAGAACTCAAGCACAGACATCTAAGAGTAGGAAAGGAAGAGACAGGAGGCTTCTTGGAGCTCATTGGCCACAAAGCCTTGTCCAATTGGTGAGTTTCAGGTTGAGTGAGAAATCCTATCTTGACATAATTTGGATGACTTATTTTCTACATTTTTTTTGGTTGTGATTTAGTGTAACGGTTTCCATCTGTTTCAAAGAGAAGCTTTTAGCTGAGAGGTGAATCCTATTTACCTGTGGATATCAGAATGCAGTCAGAAGTTCTGACAGTTCAATAAAATGGTGAGTATACGTTCTACCTAAAGATCTATGACTCCACCAGCCCCAGATGGAATGGTTTCCTTCTTACTGAGTAGATTTTAAATACAACTAGAGAGCTGTTAGTTAGCCCAAGGAATACATACCAAAATACATACCACTACTGCAACCTTACGGCTATTCATGTTGGTTATTGTTGCAGATTGTGAGCATCATAACTGAGTGAGAGTCTTGACTTTTCCCCTCCATTGGAAGCCTGCATGGGAACTCTTGGTACCCTGAAATTAGTCTTCAGGGAGAAGGAATTCTGTGAGATTCAGGGCAGAATTTTTGGTTTCTGTATCTGAAATACATGTTGTATTCAGCAGTCAGAACTTACCTTCAGTTTCTGGGAAGCAACCAAAGGAAACTAATAACCTACAATGTTTTGGGAATTTCTTGGCCTCCATGAAAAACAACTCACTGTAGGTTCTCTCTTGCATTGTATTGACTTTTGTAGAATGGTCTAGGTCTGTGGGGTGAACACTGGAAGCCAAGTTGTGAAAATATTCCTTGTAGTTTTTCTAGACATCCTTACTACTAATTATGTCCCAATCCCTCAATTTTCTCCTGTGTTCACTACCTTCTCCCCTTCTGATTACCACCTCTATTTTTCTCATTTCCCACATCAGATAATCCTGCTATTCCTCCCTCTATTATTCTGCCCAGTATAGTCCCCTTTTACTCTCCTGGCTTCTGTAGTTACTACAGGTGATATGTTCACATCTGAAAATTTGGAGTTAGACACCAAATGTGAGAGAGAACACACGGTGTTCTACTACTGGGTTACTTCACTCAATAGCGCCTTTTCTCGTTCCATCTATTTACCTACAAATTTCAAATTTTCATTTTTCTTTATAGCTAAATAGTACTCCATGATGTTTATATAGAATATTTTCATTACCCATTCATTAGTTGAAGATATTCAGGTTATTTCCGTGTTTTTGATAACATGAACAAATTAGCAGTAAACATGACTGAAGAATATGCCGTTGACAATGACTGGAATAGCTGGCTCATACAATAGGTTTATTTTGATATTTTTATTAAGACTTCTTCACACTGGCTTTTCAAAATATATTTCTTTTTTTAAATTTTATTGATCTCTGCATTTTTCTCTGCTCCCTACACTGGCTTTTATAGTGTCTGGATATTGCAGGAGCTCCTTCAGCCAATAGCCACTGAGATGCCAGCCCAATGGGGCGTGGTCTCTCTCCCTTTAAAAAGGCGGCCACTTCCCTCTGCTCTCGCTCTAGCTTTCAGCTCTGCTTCCAGCGGGTAGGCTCCATTCCTTATTGCACAGAGGGCTGTTGTCTGGGACAGTGATCTGTAAGTTTTTCCCTTTTAAAATATATTATTAATATATATATATATTATTTGTGATTTACGCCTTCATCTGGACCTATTTAAAATTTTACCAATAGTGAATGAAGGATCTCTTTCCCCCATTTCCTTCCCTGAACTTGTTCCTGGATGTTTTGTTGATATTTGTCATTCTGATTGGTGTAAGTAGTATTAAATGTGTTTTAATTGGCGTTTCCATAATCTTTAGAGATGATGAATACTTTATTATTCCTCTGTCAAATATATTGGTAGTAAATATCTCCCATTCTACAAGATTCCTCTTTGCTCATTTGTTTATTTATTTATATGGGCAGAACATTTTTAATTTTGTGAAGTTCCATTTGCCAATTGTTAACCTCAGTCCTTGGGCAAATGTGGTCTATTCAGAAAGACATTTCCTATACCTATAATATATAGGACAGTGGCCATGTTTTCCAATAGAGTGTATATTGTTTCTTGTTTCACAGTGAGGTCTTTGGCCCATTTGGAATTATAATTTTGTGCAAGGTGGTAGATACAAATATAATTTTACTCTTCTACTTGTAGACATAAAGTTTCCCCAGTCACAATGGATCCACTTACAGGCAATTGCTTCACCCAAGAATCAGGAAGCTTCTCAGAAGGAAGAGATGGACAGACTGTAAAAGCTAGAAGAACAGGATAGGTGTGTGTCTGGTTTCAGATTCTGTCTACTAGATATGCAGTACTAGATATGTTACATACTTCCTAAAGACCTACCTGAATGATGGTCAACATCCATATTAACAAGAAAAGGAAAAATCCCATGGGTCTTCAACCCTAAACAAAGTTCGACAGGCAGCTAAGAAATGCTGAGAGCAGAAGAAGTGTTTTTCCCTAGAAAAGAACTTCCCTGTTTGCTTTTTGATATGATATGGTCATCCATGAAATGAATTTACACACACACATACACAAAAACAAAAATGTTATACAGAGTGTATGCAGAGTGAGTAGATAGTATCCGAGAACAAGTAAATGAAAAGGCTTTGAATTTCAGAGTGATCTGGGGATGGGGTATGTGCTCAGGAGGGGTTTTAAAAAAAAAGGAGAAAGGAGAAATTATGTAATTATACTTACATAATTTAGTTTTAAAATTAGAAATAAATCTTAGAAATTAAAATAGAGATATAGATAGTTCCTGACCTCAACCTCTAGCTATACAGACACATAAAAATACATATGTCTGATTATCCACATGCCTATGTGAACACATTCATAGGAATATATATACATATTCACAACTCTTTGATGCTATTTGAAACATTTAATTAAACCTACCAGCCATGACAATAAGTGTGATTTCTTGCTAATACATGACAGCCTAACTCCTGGCACAAGTTAAGTCAGTAAGTAGTAAGAAGTGAAAACATGATTTTGTTACTTTGCTTTCTTTAACTTGTTGAATATGATATAATTCTGTGATATTTTAATGCTTTGGGTAATCATATGTTGGTTTTCTGGATGAGCAGCTTCAGTATAATTTATACATAATATAATTCAAGAAAAGGCATTTAACTCCACTTCCAATGAATCAGACCTTCTAGAAACAAAAACTGTCTTAAAATATAGACTAAAAACGAATCCAGTTTGAATTTTGTTAAATATGTTCAAAAGAGAAGAAAAAAAGAAAAGTATTGTTTATGATTGATAAACCAAGCTGCAATTTTCATTTTAATACGGCTTTTAAATGATCTATTATTGCCTAATTGTACAAATTGAGATTTCAAACTTCCCCAGATGTGGTCAAATGGCTACATTCAGCTATTGCAAATAGTAATACTGAGGAAAAACAGTTCAGCAGTAAAGAGTACATTCTGTTCCTCCACAGACATATTCAATGTCCACACTAGCTAGGCTATTCACAGTCCCCCGTAACTTCAGGTTCCAAGTATCTGTTGCCAACATCTGACCTCCATGAACAGTATCACTCACACATACACACACACACACACACAGAGAGAGAGAGAGAGAGAGAGAGAGAGAGAGAGAGAGAGAGAGAGAGAGAGACAGAGACAGAGACAGAGGGAGAGAGAGAAAGAGAGAGAGAGAGAGAGAGAGGGGGGAGGGAGGGAGGGGGGGAGGGAGGGAGGGAGGGAGAGAGAGAGAGAGAGAGAGAGAGAGAGAGAGAGAGAGAGAGAGGGAGAGAGAGAGAGAGAGAGAGAGAGAGAGAGAGAGAAGAAACATCTACCTTGGTCTTCCTATTACTTATTATCTGAGTTGTCAACCATGGTATAGGGAAGTTGCTTCCTTTTCCTTATACTATTATTCTCTGAGAGCAAGAATTTACACTAAATGTGGTTATAAAGAAAAGTGTTTTCATTCCTTTAGGTGACATTACTGGAATTTTCAACAAATCTTATCTTGTGCATGATAAAAATCTGTCAGATATTGAAGGAAGACAATATCAAGGTTATCCGACTCTAATAATGAAGAGCAGTAAAGCTGAAAGACTCACACTCAACAATGTTTGTGAATTAGTTAAAGGCATAATCATCAACATAACAAGGTAATAAACATAAAAAAAATTAAAGAGAAAAGAGGGTCCAGTTAAAGAAACACACAAATTCCATCAACTAATCTTTGTCAAAGAAGGAAATGCAATTCAATGATGACAACTTCTGTTTCAATACATGAAGTGACTGTAAGAAAACCATACACAAATTATGTTGCTAAAAGTGAAATGTAATGTTTTCCAAAAATTATTTAAGGGCATCACAAACTCAAATATAGACTTTAAAACTTAATATTCTAGAATGTTTAAATTGAAACCCATAAAAAATAGCAAGGTTGTTAATAACATTTAAATACTGTTTGAGTAGGATTCTATGTTCAAGTGCTAACTCCTAGTGCCTCACAATGAGAACTTAATTGGGAATGCAGTATTTTTAAGCATAATTATTTAAAGTAAGATCATAAGTTTATAAATAAATCATAATACTATTACTAATAGCTCATAGTATGCTATCCCTCTTTCCCTCCACCCTTTCTTCTCCTTTTGTTGTTGATCAAAATGTCTTAGAAATGTCTAAATAAATATAGGCTATTCTGATTGATCTGATTGACTATCAGAACTTGACGATAAGAATCAATTGTTTTAAACATCATAATTTGGGCCACAAAACCTGGAGAAAACAAGATTGTATTGATACAAAAACTTATTTTCTTGGGTACTTTATTCATAGTAGCAAAAAGTTTGATGCAGATTCCTAACAAAAAAGTTATCAACAGTTATGCCCAACTTATAACCATGCTTGCTATATCATCAGTATGACAAAATATGCCTATGAAGGCAATGATCTTGTAAAAGGGACATTTTAGCCCAACTTTCAAAACTAAGAATCATGCATCTTCACAATAAGATGGGATGAAAAATTGCAAAAGCAAGAAAGAGTTGGAAGAACTGCTGAAAAACTGTGCGTTCTATACAGGATAAGACCCTTGTACTCTACTCACTAGATCATGGCAGATGTTGATGCCTGCATAAGACTTACACAAGATCAAGTCAGTCAGAAGTTCAGCATGGATGCAGGGTAGGCACATGAGCCTCTCTGTTTAGCTGAGGAACAATTAGCAGTAGACTTTTCCTCTCCGATGTCAGTTGTCTTTGAGCTTGTATATTGATCATACCATGTGGATACATGCCATGTAATTTAGGACAGAAATAATTTTGGACTTAGTGAGCTATACATTTTTTTAAGGAAGAGGATATGGAGTTTTAAAGGGTGCATGGTTGAAGATCAAGGAGTAGTTAGAATAGGGGAGTTGGGGGAAAATGTGAGCAAAATACATGGTATATATTTATGAAATTGATAAAAGCAAATTAAAATATAAAATAAACATTTAAACAAAATATACTTATATTAGAATATAAATAGTTGATATTAGTTTATATATTAGATCAATATAAGTTTATGTATTGTAATAGAAACACCACATAATTATCAGTCAAATTGGACACTTCCCATATTATTTTTATAATTTTTCTGTAATCTAATACTACTATAAAAATATGAGTCAAGATCAAGATGGGAACACCCACAGGAAAAGCTGCTCTGAGCTAGTGGTAGCTCACTAGCACCTGACTGACAGCTGGGAAGCCTGCATAGGATCAAACTAGGCACTCTAAATGTGGCTGACAGGTATGGGTCTTGGGCAGTTTGTGGGGCCACTGCCAGTATTTCTCCCTAGTGCTTTTGGGAGCCCATTCCCTATGGAGGGATACTTTGCTTAGCCTAGATGGAAGGTAGAGGGCTTTGGTCCTGTCCCAAGGGATGTGACAAACTTGGTTGACTCCCCATGAGAGGCTTCATCCTCTCTTACTGGGGTGGGCAGGGGTAGGGTGGGGAGAAGGCTGGGGTAGCAGGAGAAGGCAAGGGAGCAGGAACTGGGATTGGCATGTAAAATAAAAAAGTTTGTTTTAAAAAATAAAATAAATTAAAAATGGATGAATAGTATGACTAAGTAAAATATTGTAGTACTTAAAGAATGAATGTTCTGTTATTATTTTTAGCTTAATATGCTAAATTTCTCATGATAATCAAGCAAATACATTTTCACTATTTTTAAATTTTACCTGAAATTCAGCTTCAAATAATATTTGTTCACTAGGGAAATATAATGAACGAACAGCTATTGCTGTGATATCACAGTGCATATTTATTTCTGCCTATAGCTCTTCAAGTGCAAAATACTATTTTAAGTAATAAATTATATTTTTGAAGCTGTTTTAGGTTTCACAATAATAACTTTTAAATATAATTTTACAAATGAAAAGAGCCAATAACAGTTACTTGCTTGGTTGATTACATGATAAATATTGTTTCCTACTATGTAACACTCACCAATAAATGCCAATAATAATTGCAACAAAATCTTTTGCTTTTAAAGCTGTGTAAAAGGCAGAAATAATCATGTAATCATCTTGTAATTATATGGTACTTACTATGCAATTACATAGTAAACACATTGTAAATTCAAAATAATTACATGGTTATTTGCATTATGCATAGTATCTAATCCAATTTTGACACATAAAATAATGGTAGCATCTAAAGGGCTGACCGAATTTCTCCTACCTACACTACAGGACCAATAATAATGTAACTCATTTAAGGAAGTCATTGTAAAAATTATTGATAGCATATTATTGTGAACTATCCATTCATATTTATGACATATGTAGAATTGCAAATTGATGCAGAATAGGATTAGCAATTACAGTATAAATTATCAATTACAATTTATACTTAACAAGATTTTGGTATCTATAATAATAAATGATATTTTATCAAGAAAAATGCAATGGATATTTACATGAAAATATCTTTATATTATATATTTTTTATACTTGCCAAAGAGCAATTTTTGCATTTTTATAATCAATATAATAGCATTAATAAAAAGGTTAGAATATTTCCCCATACTCTACATGCCCCCACTTATGGCTTCTTCTTTTCCCAGTCCCCCAGTTCTTTTGTTTGTTTCCTTTGCTTCTCAATGAAAAACTACTGAAATTTTTTCATTTTGCTCGAGCTTGTGTAAAAATTACCTCCTTGGCCTTCATGACCAAGAGGCCCTGACTGATTTTCTAAGAACAAGACCTCAGTCATAGATTCAATATTGTCTTGAAGACAATATAAAATTAAGTAAAACCCTGGTCTGTGGGTGTCCTCTTTCCCCGTAAACCTGTTGGCTACCAGACACAGAGGAGAAAGAGGCAGAAGGGGCAGGAGAAAGCCCATGACCTCAGATGCCATCCAGGAGACAGATTTCAGTGAATCACCTCAACATTATTCCAAAGTGTAAGGAATAGGATTGGGGAGTCTAGGAACTAATTATAATAGTTATAAATGGCATGCCCATATCACAAAGCTTAATATGTGGCAGTAAGTTCCCCAGAGCTCCTATAGCAAGTCTTCTTTGCAGGTAACTGTGCCAAGGGTAAAATTAAAGATGAATTGGGCATTTAGTTTTAGAGACAGCTTTCAGATAGTGTCAGTCCTCCAGGCCCAGTGACATTCTCCAGGTAATGGCAGGTAGAAACATGATTTTCTCCTGGAGAGAGGGACTTCCATATTGCCAAGCATACCGACATAAGCTGCTGGGCCCTGGGGAGTCGGCAACCTCTGACCAGCCAGCAATATCTTTCAACACTGGTCAACCTAATCAATCCTGTTACCAGGATAAATTTTTCACATAATCAAAGCCAGGAAATATGGGAAACTTTCTTAACCTCCTGCACAAAGATCAGAGGTGTAATTCCTGAAAAAAGTGGGCAATTCATTCTCCAGTCTCTGCATAATTGTACAGAGGTTAGGCATTTCTGAAACATGTTATAAGAACAAAATTAATTTTATGGAAAAAAAACTTTACTAGTGATGGAGTATAGGAAATTCCAATCTTTAGGAGAAAGAGGGAATTTCAAAAACGATAGAATTTTTGGTAATGATCAGTAAAGAGGTATGCATGTTACATTACAAATAATAGGAAAAAATGTAGTGTAGAAACTAGCTCGATTTGGGAAATAACCAGGCTAACTAAGAGATAAAACAATTATATTTTTATTTATTATAAGGGAAAAACTCACAAAACAGGAACGAGAAGTCCAAGCTCAGCTGTGCCCCATGGGAATCACACATAGAGAGCACACCTGGGTCCCAGAAAGCCATGCCTTAACTCAGATCCACCCCTTAAAAGTAATTGGCTAACAAGGTTTCCCCATCAGTGTAGTGTCAGATATGCATTTTATAGTCCATAAGTAGAATGGGGAGAATCCAGAAAAGAGATATTTAAAAGGAAACTCGAAAGTGCAAGGCTGAGCACTGAGAAGAACAAAGGACCAATTACAATAAGACAAGGGGAAGAATTGAAGATATTCCCTTAAGTTGCACACAGATAAAGACAAAAGACAAAAACTTTAGTGAAAAAAGAGGCTTGGGGAAAAAAATCTCCCAGCAGACACTAACTAAGCCCTTGACTGGTGTTTCTGTCCCACCTGGTCCTGCAGCTGTTCAATCCCAAAGAATCACACAAAGGTCTACATTAATCATAAACTGGCTGGCATATTAGCTCAGGCTTCTTATTAACTAATTCTTATGTCTTACATTAACCCATTATTCTTGTCTGTGTTAACCACGTGGTTTGGTATCTTTCATCAGCGAGACATTCTCATCTTGCTTCATCTCTGTCTGAATAATGACTGCAGACTGCTTCTTTCCTCTTTCCCAGAATTCTCCTGTTATTGTCGCACCACCTCTACTTCCTGCCTGGTCGCCCCACCTATATGTCCTGTCTCGCTACTGGCTAATCAGCATTTTATTAAAAATAATACAAGTGATGGGATAAAAGACCATTGCCCTATAGCACTAAGCTTCTCTGATCTTAAGAAATCATTGATAAATCTGATTTAGGAATAAAATAAGTTACACAATGGAATGTTACACAGCAGAAAAAAAATGACATCTTGAAATTTGCAGGCAAATGGATGAATCTAGAAAATATCATTTTGAGTAAGGTAACCCAGACCCAGAAAGACAAATATCACATGTACTCACTCATAGGTGGTTTTTAGACATAAAGCAAAGAAAACCATCCCATAAGTCACAACCCCAAAGAACTTAAACAGCAATGAGGACCCTAAGAGAGACATACATAGATGTAATCCACATGGAACGTAGAAAAGGACAAGATCCCCTGAGTAAATTTGGAGCATGGGGACCATGGGAGAGAGTAGAAGGGGAGAGGAAAATAGAGGAGTGGAGAAAAATATATAGCTCAATAAAAACATTTAATAAAAAGGAATCCTACTCACATGCTACACACAAAGTAATGTATATCTAAAAATACATGATGGTACTCTAAGGTCTTAGAAGTATCCAAGAAAACAGATTCTAATTACCTTGAGTTGAATAATTTCTTGAATTGGAAACGAAAAGCAAGTAACCATAGAAATAGAAAAATTCAACAACTTTGGAATTCATGTATTTAGCTTGCAAATGAAGCTTTCAAAAATGTGTAGACAACATGTGGAACTGGAGATTTTACCAAAGCAAGGTGTCAGTCGTAGTAATAGGATGAACTTAAGAACTACAAGTATATTCTCATCTTTTCTAAGTGATAGTCATAAAGTAATTTTAGATATATTAAGGAAAAGCTCAAGCTAAATATTTTGATTTAGTCCATCTAAATTTCTTACACAGATATAAGTTGCATTTTCAAGTAATAAAAATATACATTGTCCCTAACTCTAAATCTTTTGCCACAGTAAATTTTGTTGACGAGTACAATCAAAGACAAACTCCAGTTAGTCTTTTGTCTTAAAAACACATCCTGAATAATGTACCATAATATGGATTAAATCAAAAGATGCAATGTTAACATCCAGCCCTTGTTTACTCAAGTCAGTCCACTTATGTATACAAATTTGATATTTATTCTTAAAATATTTAACAGGCGTAAGTGCCCATAAATCAGTTATGACAATCATTGTTATAACAATCAATAATGAAGAATATGCATTAATTCAAATAATATTGATGGGCTCATGAACCTGCATCAGTCTTCTGTGAAGTAAGAAAAATGAGACGTGTTCCAAAAATCAATATTTTTCTTTTTATACCATTCACTTGAATATTACCAATAACAAATGACTTTTACCTTATGTGTCAATGGTCTAACTTTTAAATATAGGCATCTTTACCTTTTAACTAAAAATGATAATCTACAAGGAACTAGAAAGCTAAAAGTTATTTGGTAAAACCTTATTTATGTGTATTGATTTTTATGTACATATTTGCATGTATAGAAACACAACCAGACACGTACATATACATATTTGCACACAGATATGTTTGCATAGCTAGTTGTACACATGCAGTTGACTTGCTTATGGAGCAGCATGAAAAGTTCTGTTTGTATTATGTTAATCTTAGCCCTGTGAAAAATGCTCATTTGTTTCATTCGAAAGGTAAATTGTACGAGGAAAACCACAAAAATCTCAGTGCACATCTTCATAGCCCCTGTTAACTAGGATGTTATACAGGTAGGTATTTAGGTAAAATATGAAATGTGAAATTACAACACTCATTCATCAAAAAAAGAAGCATTTTAATTGGTTATAGGTGGAAAATATCTACTTGACAGTCAGTTTCTCACTTTCACGTAAGTGCTTGGCTGCTCGGATGCCTAATCTTGTTTAGTGTAGGAAAAGTAATTTGACATGAAAGTACCTAGATGGCTGCCGAAAATTAATTGCCAATTAAAAAAGAAAAATGTTTGTGCTACTCTATAAACAAGCCAACGTATAAACCTTTCAGTCTTGTTGTGTTATTTATGTCTTTATAGATCTGGTTTCAAGCTATTTGCATACAATTTACAAATTCATATTATAATTCCCCAGCATATTTATGATTTTATAGTTGTATATATTTTATCTCTGTGAGAATTATTTATTTCAGTATGCTACTGTTGCTTATTATTTAACAAAAGCTTCACATTGCATTTGATAGTTTATGTGTCTTCTTTAATATGAGACATTTTTATTTGAAAAGGAAAAAGGAAACGAACATTGTTACCACCACCAGTTGGTTTGGACTGTGAACAGACACGTGCACCACACACATACACACAACTATAAATACTTTTATAAATGCAAGAATACACAAACAAAAACATGCATATGCATGAACATACATTCTAACATAAAGACACATAACCAGCTACTACACATAAACATATGTACACAAACATATACATATCACATATCTAAATAATCACACAAGCATTTACACACAAACATGTACATATACAATCACACAGGCATATCCATTGATATATTGCACATACATGCATATATAAGTGCATGCATCATGTATATATATAGACAAATATGATTACACTTATCACACACCCACATACATACACAGTTAACACAGACAATCTAGCTTCCTGAATTAGAAAATGCTCAATGCCCTTTCATCTACTTATTCATCTATCCAAAATATCAAAGCCTTTTTCTCTGGATCTTCCTGTTTGAGAAATTAAAGAATTTTCAGAATTTGAGTACTTGCAAAGTATTATTCACTTGAGAATCTGAATGGGCATACAGTGAATAATAAAATTCTTTGATAACCCTTACAAATGGTTAAACTGTATTAACAATAATATTCTAATACATTAAAGAAAGAGAAAAACAAATAATGTGAGAAAATTATTATCATTCTAAAAATATAATACATATAGACTCTCTTGAAGGTAGGAATAATTGATAAAAGGATATATGATACTTTAATCTAGATATGACATAAATGATAAATGAGATCTGCCTGGACAAAGCAGGAGAGTCCTCAAGCAAGCTTTCTACCAGTTGTCGTACCATGCACAGGCACGGAAGTCATGCCAATGGACCTCTGTTCTAGCAGAAAATTCCAACCTTCAGTATCCCCTTGTATATAATCATTGTTTTAATTTTTTCAGCAACAATATTTTGCATTTGGATCAGCATTACATTGGGTCAGCGTTATAATTAACACTTATATGTACTACCTGTAGTGTTTTTATATTTCCCATTTTGAACTTTTGGCAACTCTTCTTGGTCGCGTAAAATTGCCACTTAGGTGTAAGGTACTCATTTGTTCAAGATCAGCCATTCATCAAGACATCACTTTGCACCTTAGCAAAAAAAAAATTATACTTCATAGTTACAAAAATAATATCAGGTACTCTGGCACCTCATTTTGTTATTAAGGACCACAAATTTGTTCAATGTCTTTTACCAGAATAATAGAGAATATCCAATTTAACAGTTTCCCTGAATCTGTGAACTTCTTTCTCTTCTCATTGTCATCCTATTTCCTAAGCATAGAGTTAGCTCTTACATGAGTCCAGGCTGAATTAGGGTAGAGGTTGGGCTCAGAGCCCTCAAGCAGAACTTCTAAAATAGTAGGATTTTGGTATGTAAAACCTAACTAATTCATTGAATTAACATTGAAATAACACCTTGGTGAATCTGTGACAACGTTATCCTTCCTTTTTCTCTTCCAAATCCTTGTCTTTTACTAAGTCAGTCATTACTTTTAGATATAGCTACTCCAAATTCATCCTAAAATGTGTTATTATTTCTAGCTATATGTTCTGCTTCATGAGAGTTATCTTAACATAATTGCCCTTTAATCTTATGTCCCAATAAGACAACAGTGAAAAATTTGTGATTAAGTCCTCTTAGTACAACATCTTTGTTCTCATGAGACTATACCAACACTTTCTTATTACTCATCCCCCAGGTTTTATTTTTGATTATTTTTTGTTTATGCTTAAAGCTGGAAATTAAACATTGTATCTTCTATGCAGTTATTTTAGCACCACCTAAGGTTTGGCTGTGAGTCTCTGCGTCTGCTCCCATCAGCTACAAGAGGAAGTCTTTCTGATGAAGATTGGTTAGGAACTTAGGAAGAGGGGAAGAAGGGTAATAGGCCAATGGTCTAGGATAAGGAAAAGGCCCATGAAATCAACTAAGCAGGGCTCCAAGGGGCTCACAGAAAATGGAGGCGATCAGGGGTCCTGCATGGGTCAGTGCAAGATTCTTTGCAAAAATGTTGTGGTTGTTTGTCTTGGGGTTTTTGTAGGACTCCAAACAGTAGGTGTGGGGTATCTCTGCCTCCTTTGCTTGCTTTTCTCCTGCTGGGATGCCTTGTCCAGCTTTGAAATGAGGGTATATTCCTAGTCTTATTCTAACTTATTTAGCAGATTTTGGTTGATATCCCTGGGAGGCCTTCTCTTCTGAAGGGAACTAGAGGTGTAGTGGGAACTAAGAGGAGTGTTTGACGGGAAGGATGAGCTCAGACGCAGTGCATATAAGAAGAATATATAAATGGAAAATCAGTATTAGGGTAATACTTATTTTTTTCTTATATCTACACACAAACCAATGTTGTACTAATGAACTACACCCCAAATGCTATATTATTACTTTTAAATTTTGAAAGAGGGCCTCAGCATTTTATCCAGCATGGTCTTGAGCTCACTCTGCACGGCAGCTATTCTTAAAATTATGGTCCATTTTTATGACTGCAATTACAGACCACATTCACCAGGCCCAGCTCTATTCTTCCAGTCTTAATTTCTATGCCACTAATATAATTTTCAAAACCTTGTTTTACAGCAGCTAAGCCAATATGGGTTATAGGTTTAATGAGCAGTTGCTCACAATGAAGAGGTAAATTTTCTCATTTTATAATATATATATATATATATATATATATAATTGTATAGTGTAGTATATAATTTACATATTATCAAATAATGCAGATTATTGTAGTTGACAAACCTCAAGTGCTATATTTTGTCCAAAATAGATGCTATTTCCTTGTAATCTCCCACAACCCACAGCCCTTCCACTCTTTCTGCCTCTCTTTGTAATGATCCTTGAGCATGAAAGAGATCTGTGTCAACTCTGCAGTCTCCTATTCTTTGTACCTTGAGCATTGCGGGTTTCTGTGTTACTAAAAGTAGAAATATCTCTGATAAGGATTGACAGATGCATTAATCTGAATGAAATGACAAACTGCTAAGAGTCAGTTAAATATTATTTCCATTTAGCAGAATGAAAGTGATATGCTATCCCTATGACTTGAGAGTAATGTAGTCACTCGTTCTTAACCAATTAAAATGCCATGTATAGATTTCGACTTGTGGAATAGATTTTAAATCTATTCATAAGCAGTTGGTTGTTTCTGTAATATCCATGCCATTATTGTACCAGTGAACATGCCTTGCCAAAATGATATTTATTGTAACTTGCAGAGCTCTAAACTGGATATGTTGGTAATTATTCTTCTCTAGTACCATAAATAGCACTTCCAGCAGTATCAATTTGATTTATATTGTTTGCATTGTGTTAGTTACTAGGCTGCAAGCTTCTTGAATGTGGGAGCAGTCCTTCCTTTAATAGTTGATGTTTTATTGCCTATGTACTATGTTGCTTTGAACATGGCATTTTTTGTGTTAAAATGATGAACATGTTCACATCAATATACTTTCAGAATCATCTTGGTATTTGTTTTATTTGTTCTTATGTGATTTAGAACACTTTTTCTGGGAGTATTTGTAAACATTTTAAATTATTTTATCCCATGTGTTTCACTTCTCATGTTACTGTCACATATAATATAAAAATGGGAACTCTGAAATGTCTATTCTCCATATTTTGACTATTGTGCATCTCTGTGTTAAGCATCATCTACTAAAAATAAAAGCTTCTCCGATGAAGACTGAGAGATGCACTTATCTACAAGTAAAATGACAAGTTATTAAGAGTGAGTCAAAAGTTATGTTCATTTATCAGAATAATACTGTAGGCCCACTTTTTGATACCTTGATCCCAGAGTACCTGACAGTAGTAAATGACAGTGATGCTACTGAATATTAAAACAAAGTAAGTTCATAGTTGTGGGGACCAGATGAATACCTAAGTGAATTTGTATTATTGGCACAAGCACAGCCATGTCAAAGACAGCAGTGTCTCAGACTCGTGAAAATGGCACAACATTACTAAGTTCAAGCTCAGGGGAATGGCAGGGCCTTTTCCCTATCCAAATGTGGAGTTTGATGAATGGTTGACCTTTAACAAAACAGTACCTGCAATAAGTACCTATTGCAACTCACCCGATGACTATGTCCCTCTGAGACAACTTCCCTACAGAGACTCTGTACAGAGGTTTTGCTAACCCTCTTTCTCATTTCTGCTCTATAAAATAAAGGCTCTGAAAATTGTGGCTTCTGATGGCATCTCCACTGGCATCCTTTCCCAGCTTTATGGTTCTTGTGTCTCTCTTCCTTAAACTCCTATAGCTCCCAGTCAAGTGTGAAGGACCTGTCTGTGTAGTCCATGGCAAATAGCTAAAGTCATCCAGAAAAAAAAATGCTATATATTTATATGAACCACTTAATAATATTGTGATATACTTTAAATGCTCATGAAATATATCTAGGCAGACATGGCAGAAAACAGTGATTCAAATGATATTCTGTTCCTCCTTTCCTGGGAGGTCTGCTTTTTTCTTAATGGAAAAAAAAAACTCTAAATCCAGGGGTGGGGGGAAGACTAAAATGAGGGGAGGGAGGGGAGGCTGGAGTTGGCATGTATTTTATTAGGGAAGAACAAGTAAAGCAAAAATAGATAGGGATTTTATGGATTTTTTATTTAAAAGAGATTTCTGTTGTTGTTTATCAAGGAACTAGATTTGGTTTAATAAACCATTAGTGAATTTCCTAGATTTTCTCATTGCCTTTTTCTTTTGAACATGCTAGCTACAAATTTGATCTATTAATGTCTTTTTGTGGTTATGAGAGAAAAATGAAATGTTTGATAAAATGCTCTTCAAATTCTAAAAGACCACTTAGATATGTTGTGCTGTTGACTGGTGGTTTCGGGCCAGTGACCCGTTAGATATTTTGACCAGTTGTTCTGACAGATTTGACAAGATGAGCTTCAGACAAATGGTTCAAGTCTAAAAATGGGCCCCTTTAGGCAATTCTCATTTATTCCTACTAACTAATGCCATATTGGCTGATAGAACATGGAAGCGAAGCCTCTACTTTTAATTTCCAACATTTTTCATTTCAAATAGAAAAAAAATTAAACATTCTCCAAAGATACATTATGGCATTGATACTGTGCCATGCTGGATTATTTGACATAAATTTGTGTTAACAACAAACTGATCACATTAGTTTAATTATCACCCAATGTAGCATATCAATCTAGCTATTACTGCTATTTACTACAGTCAAGGTTTCTTCACAAATATTTTTGAATATTTTAAATATACAAAGCTTTGAAAAAGCAATAGAAAACTTACTATGGTTGGGGTGATGACAAATATTTTAAGGTGTATGCTGCCTTCTTTGTGTGAACAATATGTATGTATGTATGTATGTATATAAATTATATTTGTCTTTGAAAATTAGGAGCTTAAAAGTTTATATAAAGATAGACTTCATTACTAAAAATAATCTCAGATTATATTGAGTTTTCTGTATGTTATTGAAAATGCTGGATAATGGTTTCTGCTAATTTGGCATCAGTTTGGCATGCATATGTGTTCCTATATGTATGTGCTGGAGAAATATGAAAAGAATTATCCCATAACTTCAGTGTTTGTAGTATTAATATGTATTATTGTAGCACTACTGTCCTTTCAGATATGGAAACTTCCAAATGAGTCATTGCACTTGAAACAATGCCCAAAATTCATTGCATAGTAATCACAAAGTATATATGATTTAAAACATTTCAAGAGAACACATTTTCAAGACTTGTATTATAAAATATAATAGTTTCTTGATATGAACATAAAACACATTTACATAAGCACATATCCTTTGGTAAACTTTTTGGATCAAGGTAGAATCATTCAATAAAACATTTCAAGGAATATTGTAGTTCTGAGAAGCCAAACATTGAGGGATAACTGAATATTTCACATGCTAAATTTTAACTGTCTTCAAGTAGAGGGTAAATTTCCATTTAGAACATTGCAATTATCCTGCTAACTAAGCCATCACTGTCCTCTAGACTTCTGACATTAATGTAATTATTATTAGCTTGCAAGTCTTATCTCAGACAGTTATATAGATAAAGTAAGCCCTAAGTAACATTAAATCGCCCAATTTGACATTCTTCTTAGAATAGATGGTGACATGACTATTTTGCTTGGTGGCTGACTGTAATTATAACAATACCAAGTAGGACTTTATGGATACTTGTTATTTACCAATCTATTATTCTGTCTATGTTTTTTAGTTGTCAGAAGATATTTCTAAAAACTTGAATATCCTAGAGAATAGCATATAGATATAGTCATAGGTATTGATTCAAAAATATAAATAGATATATAGCCAGAAACCTATCTAAAAATATATCATATTTCAAGCCTGATGATAGAGATGGTGGGAAGTGTGCCAAAAACTGCAGAAGAATAAATATACAGACCAAAAAAAAAACCTGTCAGTTAAGAAACTCTGAGAATAAAAGACAAGATGATGCACTTGTATACAACTTAACACAAAGATAAATCAAAATACTCATGGTGGACCTTTGGTTAGTAGAGTGACAACACAAGATACCTTTGTCTTTAAGCCATCTCATGAGTAACCAGAAAAGTGCCATTTTTCAGTAGGTTTGGTCCTAAAGTCTAGTACCCATGTGCCTACCTCTTTTGGAAAGGCACTGACAGCTTTTGGTGTTAGATTGCTTCCTGAATAATTTCTGTATAACAAAGACATATAAGATAGACATAAGGTATCCTCTTAGGGCAAAGGGCAAACATGCTTCATGTTCCACACCTACATGTGATTGAATAAAATAATTCATAATGATTGTCACAATAATATCCATTTACCTATGAGGAAATTGTGTCTAATTATGTTTGAATGATGTACTTAAATACATTTTTTTGTCTACTTGATCTGTAAATAACTATGGGAAATGCATTAAAGATATCTATCCTGGGATACAACTGCCTATTTCTTTTTGCCATTAGTTTTTCCTCTTAGCCAACATATTTAAAAGATATGTTACAAACACATATATGCATTAGAATATGCTTATCAACACTTTAAAGTGCAAAACCAGATCTTCTTGTTGAAGTGATTGCATTAATATCAGATGCTGTGTTTTTCTGATGACAATGTCAATAAATTTCTGCTGCATCTCCTTATAAATTTTATTTTTTCTCAGTTCCAATTGCTATAAAGTGGGACAAGCAAATACTTAGGTAGCTCACAGAACAGCAGTTAGTTTTTGATTTGTAAGTGAAGTACAGAAGTGCCAGTGCTGACCGGAATCCCCAGCTTGTGATAACTTCTTGACTTCTCAGACCATGCGTGGACAGGTTGTAGGATGATTTTGAGGGAAACTTCTGGCAGTCTTTCTTCACTTTTTTCCTCTATCAGTAAACCATTTTAGATTCCAAATTCATGACACTGAATTCTTTCTTGTTAAGCAATATGGAACCGATTTTGTTGCTAAATTTCATGTTTTATTGTAGTTTATTTATGTATTTAATTTTTTTCCTTTTACATACCAACCATTGTTCTCCCTCCTCATCCACTTCTCAGAAAGGATAAGGCCTCCCATAGGGAGTCAACAAAATCTGGCATTTCAAGTTGAGGCAGGACCAAGTCCCTGTTCCTGTATCATGGCTATGTAATGTATCCCTTCAAAGAGAATGGGCTCCAAAAATCCAGTTCAAGCACTAGGGATAAATCCTGGTCTGGCTGCTCGTGACTCCACAGGCTGCTCAAGTCACAGAATTGTCACCCACATTCAGAGGCTCTAATTCGGTCATATGCAGGTTCCCTAGATGCCAGTTCAGAGTCAATAAGCTCCCACTAGTTCTGGTAAGCTGTCTCTGTAAGTCACTTCATCATGGTCTTGACCTCTTTGCTCATATAATCACTTCTCTTCTTCTGGACTGCAAGAACTTGGCACGGTGCTTAGCTGTGGATCTCTGCATCTGGTTCCAGTTGCTTGATGAAGATTCTGTGATCACAGTTTGGGTATTCACCCATCTGATTACAGGGCAAGGACAGTTCAGGAAATCTCTCCACAATTGTTTGAAGTCTTACCAGGGGTCAATTTTGTGGATTCCTGGGAATTTCCCAGGCACCAGGTTTCTCCCTAACCCTGTAATGGCTCCCTCTATAAACATATCTCTTTCCTTGTTCTTCCTCTCTGTCCTTCCTCCAACTCAACCATTCCATTCCCTCATGTTTTCCTCCTCATTCCCCTTCACTTCTCTCTTCACCCCTCTACACTCCAAATTTACTCTGGAGATCTTATCTATTTCCCCTTCTCAGGTGTATCCATGCATGTCTCTCTTAGGGTTCTCCTTGTTACCTAGCTTCTCAGGGGTGTGGTTGGAGCCTAGTTACCCCTTTTCTTTGCGTCTAATATCCACTTTTGAATGAGAACATACCTTGTTGTCTTTCTGGATCTAGGTTACCTCACTGAAGATTTTTTTCTAGTTCCATCCATTTCCCTTAAATTTCAAGATGTCATTGCTTTTTACCACTGAGTAATACTCCATTTTGTAAATGTATCACATTTTCTTCATCCATTCTTCAGTTGATGGGTATCCAGATTGCTTCCAGGTTCTGGCTATTACAAATTATGATGTTATAAACATAGTTGAGCAAATATCTGTATGGTATGAATGTGTATCCTTTGGGTATATGCCCAAGAGTATATTGCTGGGTCTTGAGATAGATTGATTCCCAATTTTCTGAGAAACTTCCATGCTGATTTCCAAAGTTACTGTTCATGTTTGCACTTCCACCAGGAATTGAAGAGTGCACCCCTCACTCCAAATCCTCTCCAACATAAGTTGTGATCTGTGATTTTGATCTTAGCCATTCTGACAGGTGTAAAACGGTATCTTAGAGTCATTTTGTTTTGCATTTCCATGATGCCTAAGGATGTTGAGCAATATTTAATATTTTTGGCAATTTGAGATTCTTCTGTTACAAATTCTCTTTATATAGCTGTACATTATTTTTAATTGGATTATTTGATATTTTGATTGCAAGCTTCTTGAATTTTTTATGTATTTTTAAGTCATCCCGCTGTCAGACGTGAGGTTGATGAAGATCATTTTCCATTCTGTAACCTGCTATTTTGTCTTATTTACTATGTCTATTGCCTTACAGTAGCTTCTGACTTTCAGGAGGTCCCATTTAGTAATTGTTGCTCTCAGTATCTGTGCTACTGGTGTTATATTTAGGAAACAGTCTCCTGTGCCAATGCATTCAAGGTTATTTTCCAATTTTTCTTCTATAATGTTTAGTGTTACTGGATTGATGTTGAGGTTTTTGATCCACTTTGACTTGAATTTTGTGCATGGGGATAGATATACTGTAGTTTCTAGCCCTGCTCCAGTGATAGGAAATTCGGATTAACTCCTGCATGATCTCAATGGCAAGGATTATTTACAAAAGTATTACCAGGATCCTCTACAGACCAACTGCATATGGGTTCCTTAATAAAGCTGGAAAAGAAATGGAATGTGTCATTGCACTATAAAGATATGTAATGTAGATTTCAGAGTTAACTCATTGTTTCCTACATTCAGTGGATGAAGAACCAACAACATAAGCTTAAACATCAACTCACTTTATAAAACTGTAGAAGGAAGAATAATATTTCTGTCTTTCTTTTCGTATAAGAAAATTAAAGGCATATGCTGTAGCCTTGGAAACTATCTTAGACATTCATAAGCTCGCCTAGTATCTTGCATAATTGGAATACTCATAGATAACGGGTTTGAGACTGATATTCAGAGGGTATTTCTGATTGATTATTGATTGATTGATATAAATCACTCTCAAATTTTCACTTTCACTCAGCTTCACTTGCTAGCAAAATGTGTGCTAGCCCATTAACCCTACAGAGAAATTTTATTATGTCCACCGGCACAGCTAGCCCATGTTAACAACTATTGCACGTCATGTCTCAGTACTCCGTGTGCTTAGGCACCAGGACTTACCCAACATCAGAAATCTATGGATACAGCATTGTGCATTAGTATAATGTTCAAAATTATGTTTGGGAGCTATTTCTAGTGTTACCAGTCCAAAACTTAAGAGCATATGCTGGCAGCAACTACATTTATTGCTGTCAATGTACACATGCAAGCTGTGGTATTCATCAGAGATGTAACCGGAAATAGTCATAATATGATTCATTTTCTATTCATCATATAACAAAGTAGAAAAAGGAGGAGTTAATTTTAATAATGTATATTTTACCCAATATGTTCAAAATATTATCACCTCAAATTAAAGCACCAAAAACATCCCTGCTTTGTTTTATTTCTATGTTTCCTCAGTTTCCTATATTATTGTATATTTATGTTATATCTCAACACAAATACTAAACTTTGTTATAAGAAGTTTAAGTCTAATATAATTTAGAATTTAGGAAGCGGTTTTATAACATTAATAATTTCAGCTTTTGAACTTTTTTAAAAAAAGGAATCAAGAACTTTAAACTGTGTTCGTAATATTCATCATAAGAATTTTTTCACTGAAATCATCACATTTTAGTAGGTAATTATTTGAAACCCAGAATAATTCATCCTTATTTATCAAAAGACAAATAGAAAATGGAGAGAGAGAATAAAAAGGAAAGGATATAATAATATCAAAAATACATACATAACTCAACACCACAGGAAAAAATTAAGTAAGCTGAAAGGCAAAGAGGACAGAGGGTATGAGTGAGTAAAAAGAGTTAATGGCAATTAACTCTTCAATGACACCTTTAGGAATTTCATAAGCTAAGAACAATGCATGGCAAATAAGAATTATTTTTGATATCCTTGGAGAACATTGTCAATACTATTCTTGGATGGTCTGAGAATTTTTAAATAACCTAGTATGAAGTAGCACAAATGATAAAGAATAGATGCCTCCACATCCTACCTAACGAAGAGTAAATTGAGATGATTAAGAGCAGGTTCCAACAACAGATACTCTGGTTGGCTGCAGCTACATCTTCAGTTCTTCAAGATTTTTAAACTAAGAGAAAAGATTTAAAAGCTTAAATTCTAATTTGAGATGAATTGTCATTAAAGTTTTAAGCAAAACAGTGATATTCCCAGTCATAATGTTTATCATGAATAAAAGAATCACATTTCTGTGTTCTGTTTTTGCATCTTATCTCCATGGTATATTTCCTAGTTAGTTTTTAAACTTTTGTATTCCCCTGTCCCTGGCTTCCGTTTCCCACAGGAAGCTGAACTCAGTAGACCCATTTGAGGTATGTGATATAATACTTCTCTATGTACATAAAAACCAGAAACTCTTGTCAGAAATTTCTATTCAAATGAACAATTAAGGGGAATCGGAATGAGTGATAACCAAGACAATTCTCAACAAAGAAACTGATGAATAGAAATCTAGTACTACACAGCAGAGCGTCCACAAGGGTTCAGAATTCTAACAATTCATTTAAGGAGATGGGATATAACCAACAAGTCCCCAATCAGTCTTTCCATAATTAAATGAGACAAAAGGGAGGATCTAATAGTTTAAACTCATAGCTATTGAGATAATGAGAGCAAGAGACCTTGGTCTCTAAACAGAAACCGCCTTTGTTCCACATCTTCACATCAAACACACTCAACTGGTTATTCGTTCTTCCTCCAGTAATCTGTGAAACAATGAGCGGCTAGAATTTTAAAAGGTGCTTTGCACAGACTGCAACCTTGTGCTGAGCCAGGGAAAGGTGAGCTAATGAGAGTGGAACCCCTGAAACTCAGAATACGATGATAGAAAGATTAGCTCCGAATCAAATTATTCCATCTTCACTTATACCCAAATAAGTAACGAGGCCACCTGGCAAGGATTTTCCCCATGAGTAATGACATGGAGACCATTATAATAAACACTTGTCTTAGGCAGAAAGAAGTTAGTGAAAGCCGTTAGATACAGGTTGTTCAGATGTAGACAGGCTCCTCCTAAATGAATGATTCATCCATAGTAATGGCACTAATTCATTATGAAGTTTCAGTTTATACCTATTTTCATTTTTTCCAATCTGTTTCAGCGCAATTGAAGTGGTAGTTTGTTGTGTTGTTGTTTTAAAATTTTGTTTTAAGTACATAATTTTACTCCATTTGTGCCAGCCAAATGCCCAAACACCTTCATTAGAAACAAAGCAAATCTGCTCGACAGTACTCTGAACAGCAGGCACGGTATGCTTTATTGAACAGGAAAGCCTTAACAAACCTTAGCTTGCACACATGTTCACTCTGCCTGTGTCTGTTTATGTTCTCGCGCTTCCTGGAAATGTGGGTGCCACAACAAAGTGGTGTTTAGCTACCCTACTTTCTTGGCCAGGTGGTTGATTATATGGTTTGGCATATTTTTTGCAGGTGGTATACAAAATCATATATACCAGCTGCTCAGCCCACTGAGTAATACTTTGCTAAATGACACAGCCCCAGCCGTACCTAACAGCATATAATGATGCTGGAGTGATATCTTCACTGGATTCATTTAGGTCTGCAAAGAATTCTCTAAGAAAGACATTTCTTTGCCTTCGTTTCTGCTTCATGCTGGGTAATGTTGGCAAGAATTATTCATGGCACATGTGAGCAATTCAAAGAAATATTGTAAAAAAAAAATAAGCAGCAAGCCAGCTTTGCAGAGGTGTGCTATCTGCTTGATGACTTGGCATGCTGCCCCTGGTTGGCACGGCACCCTGGCTGCTGGCACCGGGGACATTAGATATACTTGCCATTGGGCCTCTCCATTGCTACTTGCTGTGCACGATCAATATCAACTCACTGCATAAACAACCAGATGAACCTTGTATCGGAGGGATAGCAAATAGCATTTGAATTATTTTACATAAATCTGAAAATGTAATCGTAGTTGACATTCCTATTAGTATTATATCTGAGCACGATGATCATAATTGAGTAACATTAAATTTAGTTTATTGAACAGCAGTCCACTGCCCGCTTTACTGTGGCTATGATCTGTGTAATGAAACCAGCAGAACGAAAAATTCTCTCAGTTGGTACACTTCCTGGAGAGCAGCCAAAGTATTTATTGCTATTTGTGCAATTAATGGCCATATTGATTCCTCTTCCTTCCCCTAGTAAATAGTAGATAAGTCGTGCTATGTTTTCTTAGCTCTTCAAGGTTTGTTTCAGCTGTAATTAATGTGACTATAAGAACAATACTAAAATTGTTCCTAGTAACTGGATTTCATCTATGCAACATTTGCAGCTCACGCATTGCACTGCCTTGAAATGATTAAATTGATAAGTAGCTCTATTGCCAAAATAATCCCATATGCTGAAGTATGATTTATTAACATTCAAAAATCAGAAGGCAAAACTTCACTAGCCAAAATGCTGTGGTGGTTAATCATCTGTTCTTCCAGCTAATTCCATAATCCTCAATGTGACAATCAATTCATCATGCTGAAATGGCAAATTCTTCTAAATCATATTTCCAAGTTCTACATGCAGTCGATAAAATATATTGCACATTTCCCATAAATTATGTGATATAATGTTAACTTATTTTTCAAATTAAAAACTTTAACTAGCTTATGTGTTTATCCATTGTGCATGTAAAGCAATAAGACTCATGTTGGCCCATTTAAAAATCACACCACACATAAGGAAAGGATGCTTGAAGTCTCTGTGGGAAGAATACATAGGAACATTGGGCAGATCTTTTGCAAAATAGCCAGATGCTCTTAGTTCTTATTGTTTAAGATTCCAAATTCTTTGGTGGTGTATTTTCTAGCCTTTAAGAAGTGGATGAAAGATGATAAATCTGTTTTATTACAGTTTACTTTAACATAATCCAAATCCAACTGCTTATTTCAGACTCATCAACCTAATTCCTTGAAATTTAATAGAGGATTCCAGAGATTGTTCCTTCATTCCTTTCTCTCTAAAGTCTATTTAGTGTCAACAATAAGAAATAAAACCTGTGATGGCAAATGTAGGCAGAGCGACACATGTGGATGGTTGATCAGGGTACAAACTCCAATAATATGGCGACAATAAGAAGAAGGGGCTATCACTGTGCAATAGAATGATGGGCAGTAATGTACGGTGCATTTCAGAAGTTACATTAACTGATCTTAGATCATTTTACTGCAGAAAATGAAAAATCTTTGAAAATACAGGTATGTCTAATCATATTTAGTTATTCTACAATGTCTGTAAAATATATGTGTATGTGTCTGTGTGATGCATGAGTTAAAATAATTTAAAAATAAAGAAACTGCTAAAAAGTAGACATAATGGTCTCCCTGCCACATCTGATGTTCACAACATGCATAACTCTATCCATAATTGTGAGCAAGAGCTCTTCCTTAAGCAGATACAACCCATGATGTTTACTAAAAACTGGGATTCTATAATGTCTGTATGTGAAGTGTGAGCACAATAGAAAAATCAATGGAACTTAATTTCACAAATCAAATTAAATTATCTGCATGCTGATGTTTTCAAATTATTCCTAAAAAAAGGTCGTATGAACGAACATACTTAGGACTAGGAAAGCCATTAGTAATAACACTTAAGAAAAAGAGTCTGGGTTCTGAGCTTGCCTACTACATTTTATTTCCATCTTAGTTCTCTTGCTGTGCATATAAAAAGCAACTCATAACTTAATCTAGCTGACTAATTCTCCTTCACCTAAAACACTGTCCCTGAGTTGAATGTATAACTTGTTACCAAGAAGTTCTGCCAAGTCACTTTATTAAAATAACAGGGTAGCATCTATGGGATGTACAGAGAAAACAAGGGAAAAGCATTATTTTATAGCCATGTACCTACCACATAGATTTATAGGATTATAATTACATAATCAAATACTAAAATTATGTAATTATACATAGTTTGCTGTTTTTAAATAATATATTGTCACACAACAAAGCATTCTGTTCTTCAATTTTAGTTAATAATGTTTGTATGAGGGAAACAGTTGTTCTAGAAGATAAATTTTGACTTAAAGAACAATTACCATTAAACTAAAATCTATTATATCCCAGAGTTATATTTAGTTTAGTCACTGTACAAAAGCAAGCCAGAGTGGAAGGTTAAGGACAAGAGGGAAGAACGAGCTGCCATAATGGAACTGTCAGCATTTGCCTGGGAACCTGAGGAGACACAGGCAGGCATCTGTGATTAGCAGAATCTGGAAACGGTGTGTCTTTCCCCAAGTTGAAGCCAAAAACTATTATTCATAGTGCTCTTGACTGAGCTACAAAAACGCACTAAGGTTCCGTATGTCACAAGTGGAAAGGATGCTGCATTTGCACTATGAGGATGCTGTGGAGCCATTGTGTTTCATTCACAAATTCTTCTATCAGCAGCACAAACACCATTGATTGCATGACTGAAGTGTGGAGGTTAGGATGGCGTCTCTTATAGTCGTCTCTTAAGGTCGTGTACTAGAAGAGAACTCAGGACTTAGGGCGTCTCCCAAGTTCTGAGTGGCATTTATTCTAAACTATCAACACCTTTAGTTTCAGAGAATTCCAAATGAAAACCGAAGAAATGCAGGTACATTGCAATCAAGGTTATGTATTTCATTAGATAATATTATTTGAATGTATGTCAGTGCATTTAAGAGAAATACCGAAACCTCATGGCAAACACTAAGAAGTCAATTTGTATTGTTAAAAAGTCAGCATAGTAATACATTATTAATATTAAATATTTATTTAATATAAAAAGGTAATGAACTCACTGAAATAAAATAAATAAGAAAATTCAAAGGAAATTAAGGGAAAAAAGTCTCAAACTAATGGAAATTTTTTTCTCCAAGACACTGAAAATGTGTGTTAAAATGAAGAGAAGGAAGAAGATAGCGAAATAATGACTGAAGAAGAAATCAATAAAACAGAAATGGTAGAGAAAAACTATTGTAAAATTGTTTGAAACAGGAAATAAAACTGACAAATTTATCAAGGCATTAAATAAAATAAGGGGCAGAACACAAGTCAACCAGGACATGTTAAGATAGGAAATATTACTATTGCTAGTATATAGATGGATTGGAAAATAGCGGTGTCCATAAAACAATGTTCTAGGTGAAAACTTCGGTTATGCCAGCAGTAATAGGAAGCATGATAGAATATTATAGAAAACACAAACACTTGATAAGCATCCTCAGAAACAAATAATCGTAATTATTAAAAATATAAAGAGAAATATATCCATGAATATAAATAGATGGTTAGTCTTTTTGACTAAAAATGTAAAATTAGAGAGTAAAACTCATGATGCATTCTGGGAGAAATAACACTTATCAGTGAGAAGGGCACTCTGTCAGAAAAAGCATGTCTCTCATCAAATTTCAATCCCCATTTATTTATTCTCAAAGGCTGAAAATCTGTCTTTTATTATAGTCCAACCACAATCTGTGTTGAAGTTGTCTGCCAATTTTTATATCTTTTAATGCCAATTGTCTTCATCTTGGTATTTGTACTGCTTATCACATAGTTGGAATCTGCCAAACAGCTGCTTAAATACATGAACAATCAAACATAAGACATGAATTTTCATGCAGCGCGTCACCTACCTGATAACTGAGAGTTAATCAACTATCAATGGCTTGAGTACATTCATGTGGCCTACTACAGAACCCTACATGGTCAATCTATAATAAAATCAAGAGGGGGACTTCCACTCCACAACCCGGTCTCTTGGGTCAGATAATCTACAGGGATTTGAGTCCCTGACTGCTTCAGGTGAGGAAGACTTTCATGGAACCATGGGTCAGTTTCATAAACTAAAATAGAAACCAATGTTTTGACTCTTCATACAGCTGTTCACACCCAGCCTGAGATCAAATAAAGCATCCTGTCTCTGTTTCCTGATTGCGGCCACATCATTAAAATCTTGTTACAGTAGTTGTTGACTCTCCTCATCAGACAGTTTACGGAATGTAGCAGAAGCCACATACCTTCAACCAATCCTGACATTTGTCTTTTTAACAATGAGCACTACCTCCAGCAGCTGCTGCTCTGTGGGACAACCCTCTGACTCTGATTCTGTGACACTAGCTTGGGAAGTCATTTGGATTCTGAGCCTGTACATGATCTAAAAGAGAAAGATAAAAGACAATGTCCTAGATTCTACTTCATGACAAAATCTTCCTACCAGCTAATTTGCTGAAACTGATTGTTCACATTGCTATACCATGCAATTGTAGGAGGATGCAAACATAAACATGGAAACTGAAGGGAAAAGGTGGTTTATGATTTATTTACATATTTTGAGAAAATTGTGACATAATTTAAGAATGTGAAGTTCCAGGGAACTCTGGGCTAATGTTTGTCACTCAAACTTCTTCACCCAAACTACCCTCTGTGTGCTTCTGCTCACTTAGAGTTTTGCGTGCTCTTGGCAGGTGGGATGTGGATTTGTACAGTAAAATTTTAAGTGAAGTAACTGTAAATTAATGACCCAAGTGTGTCTCTAAGGTTAGTGATCAAAGTCCTATTGACTTCCCAAGTATACTGTGGCTAATTCCAGGAACTAAAAACATCCTTCAGAGAGCCAATATGCATGTCAAAAACAACTTGAATACTTTCTAATCAATGATATCTCCCAATAGTCGACTTTACTAAAATTGACGATTAGAAAGTGACAAGATGGACCCTGCAGAAACATTCGCACGTGCAATAAAACACTCATGGAAGAGACCTGGTTTGTTGGGTTTTTAAAAATCTATTTATCAGTTTTCTTTTCCTAGAGCTTCACCAGTTACACTCAGTTACACTCAAACTCTGAGAACACAGTAACTTGAAATTTTCTTTGACTAGTAGTTAATGATATTAACATGCATTTGAATGCAATAAGAAAGCAGGCGATCCGTGTGTTTGTTCCAGTAAAGACTGAAGATATGCACTCTGGGGTATGCACTATGTTGAGCATGTGACAGGTATTTGAGCATCTTTCCTTCGTAAAACTGAAAATCTGTTCTCTCGAGAACTCTAATACCAACATATACCCCCACCTCCTCTACTGGCAATTACCGCTTTCTTTTTGTCTCTATAAATCTTTTTCAGCTTTAAAATTTTTCATATTTTTTCTTTTCTTGTTTAAGACTATAAGTATGAAATGTGTTTGTTATGTGTTTGTGTGTACATGTGCATGCATGCTTTCATGTGTGTGAGGGTAGCATGAATATATCATGGCATGTGTATGGATGTCAGAAGGCAACTTAGGTATCATTCTTCACCTTCCACCTTGGGGCAGAATACTATCTTGTTTACTATTGTGTATACCAACCTAATTGTCCTAAAAGTTGTTGCGAATTTTGTCTGCACCTCTTATTTTTCTCTAGGAGAACCAGGTTGTTTTTTCTTGTCCCTTCCGTATCTACGTCCACTATATACATGTCTCAGCCAGGAAACTACAAATGGGATTTTTTTGGTCTTTTGTAGATAAAAGATTCATGAATGAGAAATACTATTTTTATCTTTAGTGTGAATTCCATAGTGAATGTATATTAATGAGAAAAGTATTCGAAACTTGGGTGACACTTGTTATGACTTAGATTATTCTTACTGATACACATGTCAGAAATGCTGTTTTGTTAGTTTATTGTTGTAGTTAGCTCTTTCCTCAAAACTCTGCCGTTAGTTCAGCTTCAAAATATCAGAAACTATTATTTATGACTGGTATGTCACTTTGTAGCATTTTGTCCAGATGGAGTCTCGAAATTTTTGCATTAATGAATAAATAAATGTAAAAGAAATGAAACTTTAGAGCTATCCCCAAGTCATTGCAGTTCTGTTCAACTATGCAGAATTATTTTCTATTGCTTCAGAAATGTTGCTAACTCAATATTCATATGTCACTATTGCTCATCAACTGGTCTGTTGGGTTAATGATTTGGTCATTTCTTGAAGAGACAGTGATTTCACCTAATAAAGATCAAAGATACTGATGTCGCCTGAATTTAGATTAGATAAATGTTGCACCTTTCTCCTGTGTTTCTCCATTTTGTTTATGGAGTGTGAAATACATAGCCTAGTGCTGCTTCTGCACCTTTCAATCATGCGTAACCAACAATATACTTTATGCACCATTTCTGCTAACCTTGGTAAATTAGCAAGGTATTTGGGTAATCAGGCAATTGAATGTTTGCATAGTTTATCACTTTATCACTTTATATGAAAAATGAAATGTGTTAAGGGGGATTAAGCAAGAAAATGGCTTCACATGGTTTATATTTAGGATATTGCTAGGCTAAAGGGAGAAAAAAAATAAAAACGATGCCTAGTGCTTCATTAAAAGCATGTTGGGTTCCTTTAGTCACATGGAAACACAAAACCACTCATACAGACCATAGTTTTCTTGTTACTGAGCAAGAAGAGAAACCTGATTTTTTTCTTTTGTCTTTTCTTTTCATTTGAGAACATGGGTCCACTTTGAATTCCATTAACTAGTTGTCAGTGTTTCCTTTAGCTAAGATTGCAGTCCTTTTAGAATAATGTTGACAGCTTTGAGCTGGCAAAGAATCATAATCAGTGCTGAAGATCTGATATCAAAATAAGAGAGATTCCATGTTTATAATAGTGGGGACCACACACTGTGATGGTTTGCATTAGAAACTCAGCAGGTATAGTATGCAAAACTAAATCACAGCCATGAACTAGAAGAAGCGAGGATTTGAAAAGGTCATGTTTGTTCAAGTATCTATCTATTGTGTTAAAACAAAAACAGCATTTCTATCATGTTTTACGGGGGACTTGGTACTGAATATATGAATTCAATAGTTGCACATTATTTGTGCAAAATGACAATGCTATTTAATATCAATAGTATTTGATGTCATGTGTGGAAACTAAACATAGAAAGAAGTGTGTAGGGGAATAAAATAAAACACATGTTACTCGAGGGTTAAATTGGTGGGTAAACCAATCTCCAATATAAAGACATGAAGAGATTTTATACAGAACGTAAAATCACATATTTTAAAAGGTTCACTGAAATCACTACAAAATAGCATCAAATTCCCCTGTGGGTGCCCCTCAACACAGTAGAATTTACCCAGAGTGCTTGGAATTGAACTTGGGTCCCTGTAAGAAAAGCGTGCCCTTTTAATTATGGACTTTGTCTATTCTCAAACTCAGTCAGATAGTATTACATTTGTGGTAGACAACAGTCAATGAAGAATGATACATATTAGGTCAAAATGTTAAAAATAGGAGACTAAGTGGGTTAACTCTATCGAAATAAAACTAACCCAAGGCACATGGAACATCAAAGAAGAGGAGAAGTAGTAGAGGAAGAAATTGGGTGGGGAGAGAATGGGGAGGAATGTTGTGGAGCACTGTCTTCTGGATATGGTCCTGTGTCCAAGCCAGATTTATTTCAAATTGACACAAGCCAGAGTCATAGAGATGAGGGTGCCTCAGGTGGGAAAATACCTCCATAAGATCCAGCTGTAGGCAGGCTATAGGACATTTTCTTAATTAGTAATTTATGAGGGGAGGGCACAGCCCATTAGGGGTTGGTAGATAAACAGGGTTTTATAGATAAACAGACTGGAAAGCTGTAAGGAGCAGGTGAGTAAGCAGCTCTCCTCCATGGATTCTGCATTAGCTCCTGCCTTCAGATTCCTGCCCTGCTTGAATTCCTGCCCTAACTTCCTCTGAGGATGAGTTGCAATGTGATCTTACAGCTAAATAAATCCTGTTCTATCCATGTTGCTTGGTCATGGTGTTTGTGTTTCATCACAGCAATAGCAATCCTAAAAGGACACATGGCTATTGTCCTCAAACTGTCACAGCAGATGTGGGTACCTAAATAAGACCTACACAAAGTAAAACCTGCCAAAACTCTAGATCACATCCTTACTAAGGAGTTCATGGTTGTGATAGGCTATAGGGAGGGAGAAATGTGGGATTTCCCTCTGTATGCTGTGATTACCATTAATGAATAACGAAACTGCTTTGAATTAATTAATGAATAAAGAGCTAGGTGAGGAAAACTAAACTGAATGCTGTAAGGAAAAAGGAGGAGATAGAGAGAAGCCATGGAGCCTCTGCCAGAGAAGACATGCTGAAATTTTGCTGGCAGATCACAACCTTATGTTGATGCACAGATTAATGGACATGGGTTAAATTAAGATGTAAGAGTTAGCCAATAAGAAGCTAGAGCAAATGGGCCAAGCAGTGTTTTAATTAATATAGTTTCTGAGTGATTATTTTGGGACTGAGCATCTGGGCAGTCAGGAACAAACAAGCAGCTCTCCTTAATAAAAATTAACATACCAACATGGCCAACTAAAATCCACGTAAAACCTGAGAAAGCTTGAAAAAGAATTCTAGACACAAAAGAAGAGAGTTAAGCATGGTTTGGTAGCAGCATTTTCTTGGGTGGGCTCTGTTTGCCAAAAGCAAGCAGAAGCATGGTTCCACTAAGAGAGGTTTTCCTGATTCAGCAGTAGCAAAAAAGTTGTGGTTTTGAAATGCCGGCTTTCTGGGCTGTGCTGCCAGTGTGACCTTTGGCTCTTTCAGGAAAGACCAAGGATTTTAAATGGGGTTTGTAAGCAGCATGTTACAAACTGCTTAATGGCTCGACGTAGACACGCAGCATACTTGGAACTGGGGCAATGTGCACAGCTTGCCGAGGTGGTGACTGGACTTCCACAGTATTGGACTAGGCAGAGCAAGCAGGCAATAAGAGATATGAGTGATAAAGAAAGAAATTCCTTATTTAGTGTGGCCACACTAGAATGCAGGGGGCTGTAGTGTCCCAAGACCTGACTTTGAGATTTCCCATAAGAGCTTTTGGGTTATATAAATGGGGGGGGGGGGAGCAAGGGGCATGATATAGCAGAAACACTCAGCCAAGCAGTTTTCATCATGTTGTGGTCTGGGTATTTTTTATTTGGTTCAGGTTCTAGGAGGTCCTGCTAACTATTAGAAAATTATCATTGCTCAAAGAGCAACTGAACTTCTAAGCTTTCGATGTTTACCCCATTATAGGATAACTGTTCCAGCTTAGGGTGACCTTTACCAGAGATTTATTCTTACTGGAATCTTCATGTCTATAGTCTTGAAATGGGTTGGAAGAGCTTAGTGGAATTCAGTATTATCGACCTTGTAGTGCTAGTTTTTAGACAGGGATTCCTTAAGTCATTAACATGTCTACATGTAGAATTGAACAGGCATCTGACTCCGTTGAAGGTGGCAGGAATCAGAGTGAAGGTTGAGATGCTAAGCTTTTACCCTGCTTTTAGTTACCTATCAGATGTCTACTGGGCAGTGAAGAGTCAGCGCCCTTTACCAAAAGCTGCCTCTAAATCCCTGCTACATTAGTACTACTTAGCATTGTCAATTTGCAGAGACTATGCTCAGCAAGAGATGCCTAGAGTGTTTGTAAGGTCACTGTAATGCTTAGCCTGCTGGGTGTGTGATAGTGATCAGATTCATCTACTCTATTGATCCTACATTTTCATTCCGGCTTCATTTCTGGAATGAACAGCACTCACATTCTCAAACCCACCTTATCTTCATTCTTATTGAAGTATTTATTCAGTCAGTAGTGCAAGCCTTTGTTGAGAATCTGACATTTGGTGTGTTTTGTTACCTACCTGCAATCTTAGCACTTGAGAGGTGGAAGCAGATGAATTATAAGTTTGAAACAAGCATGACTTACAAAGTAAGACTCTTTCTCAAAAAAAAAAAAAAAAAGACAGAAAAAAGAAAGGAGAAAAAGGGAAGGAAGGGAACAACAGAAGAAAGGAAAGACTAAAGAAAGAAAGGAAAATATTTGACATTTTTTTCTACTGGGTGAAGAAAAATCTGACTACAATTTAATAGAGAGATATTTAGAGAGAACATACATTACAGTACAGACATTACAGTGATTGTAAGACTTGGTAATATGAGATTCATTACTAAAATGAAGCCATGGGAATCACAAATTTGATTTTCCAGTTTCTCATTTCTCAGGTTTTAAACTCCCAAAGTTCCTAAATATGTGTTCAGATGACCACTTTGGATCTTAATACAAAGAAAAACCTTCAGAAATTATCTTGCAACCTTTATAAGTATTAGGTGTGCTTTGACTCTTCTGTTTCCCTGATTGTTTCACATTCCCTTTGCCCTCAGACATGTAATCTAAAGAATGAACTCTGCATATGGTGGGCAATATGACTGGCCAGTCACTCATATACTCATATATGTTACAATTACAGTTCTTCCACGAATATTAAACAGTGGAACCCTCTGTTCAACTGCACTTATCCCAAGACCCTCAAGTAAATTAATCATTATGTTACTGCAACAAAAACTAGGAGAAAAAAATGAGCATTTTGTTTTTATTGAAAATTTTGTGTTTTGATTAGTCAATATGAAGTATGTTTTCTAAAATGCACTTTAACTGAATATAAACACCTAACTTTATTGTTACCATTCCAATCATGCGTTTTTATAGGCATTTATTGCTCCACTTGACACAAATACAAAACAGAAATCCAAGGACATGGACTATGGATTCATTTTATACATAAGAAGATGAAGGAATCTACTCAGCAGGTATACTCTAAAATAAAACTCGTGGGTCTGATTCAAAGACAGGCAAACAAACTAGCAAGTGGGATTATGAATTCTGATAAAATATATAAGTTTTGCGTGTGTATTTTAGGTTTCCAGATATAGTAATATATATTGGTGAAAATACCAATTGCTGGTGGATAATGTGATATTAGTTTTAATGACATTTCATCAGTCATTGAAGTTTTGTGCTCCTCCTCATCCTCATTATCATCACCAGCAACAGTACCATAAAATGGATGGGTTCATCAGACCCTTATAAAGACAGAGCTAAGTAGACAACCACAGTCAAGTAACAATCATACTTTTAGTATTTATGATTGATCCACTCATTTTTTTTTTACATCAAAGGAAACCATAAGAATAGATCTCTACGGTGGTGAGCTAAACTTGAGTCTTGTTGCCAATAGCATTGGCCTCACCAGGGAATTGTTTTTAAGATTTCAGTATATCATATCCAAGCACAGAATCACAGAAATAGACTCTTCATTCTTAAATGAATGTCCTTGGGTGATTTGTTTTCTATTAGAGTTAGACGAGTACCCATGTAGATATACTAAATGAGCATAAAGTTTAATTACTATTCAACTGAAAAACATCACTTTTGAAAATAATGAGTTATAATTTGGAATAATGGAATATGCATGTGTAATTAATGCATATTGTATACACTGTACAAAACTGTCATAACCATGGTTCTTAGGATAGAGATTTGTACTAAGGAAATAGATTAGTTTTTGGGTTTTTCTTCAAGTTTAACATTCATTGTTTCTTGAATATTTTTCCTAGGAGGAGATATTAGCAAGAATGCCAAATTATTGGCAATATCCTGTTTTGGAGAAGTGATTTGAATATACAATGAAGTCTGCCATGTCATCTATGGATACTTAGGTGTTAAAAATTCTAGGCATACAATTGCAGCATTTGCAACAACAGAAACATTAATATTTAAAGCCATTGTTTGCCTTCGTCTCCTGCTGATAACTGTTTTCCTTAAAAGCACTACAAAAGACATTCTGAACAGATGGTGGCTGGTTTCCTCCTTCCTGCATCCCCTCGCAACTGCCACTGAGTCTCACCATTCATTAATCTTCCATAGACTTCCAGGAGCACAGCAACTAAATTACACACACACACACACACACACACACACACACACACACACACACTGAGGCCAGCATTTCTGTCAGGCTGAAAATTAAACTGAAGAGCGTTGTGCCAAGTCTTTTAACCAAACTTCACTGTAAAGCAGTTAGAAAATAAACACTTGGCTTAGAGACTGACCCATGAATTCTCAGTCTTAAATGGACATTTGTGACTGATCATTAGATCTTCGACAATCTCTACAGCTTAGAGCAGGAATTTGGAGGTGGAATTAAACTCTCAAAACATCTGGTTTGAATTCACCTTGACTCATAACTAATTTACTGGAAAGCTAGTTACTGGGTCTTAGAAACCAAACGAGCAGGAAAACATCAGAAACAAACCTTGTGTAAAAAAAAAAAAAAAATTCTCTCACTTGTTCTTAAAAGCAAATAAATTTGTTCGGCAACTCTCCAATATTTGGAGCATGTCTTCAGACCTCATAGCTTTCCGAACAAATGAACTGCGTTTATTAAACATTCAAAGCTCTCTCAATATTTTAACACTTTACTCGTTAATGCTTTGATGGGTACCTGAATAGTAAATAATGTATGTTTCCAGCACACCTGTTTTAGTTTGGGCTTTCATTCCTCTTTTCCTACCTTCTGAAATTGAGGAAATGTATAAGCACTATAAAGTTCTGTCTCTCCATTTTATCCACATTTCTGCTAAATTTCTTAGTGCTATTTATCTGTATATTCCAAAAAGTGTTAAAAGTTAACATTAAAATTTCCCAATAATTAGAATATCTTTTCTTAAACCATAATAAAATGTATGAAATTAGGATGTATCATTTGGTAAAATTTGATCTAATTTGCATTCCACATCAAAATTTTAGTTTATTGGTTGTTCTAGCACTATCCCTTTTCTCCTGATTCAATTCTGACACAGAATGTGGCATTGCATTGTATTGTCATGTCTCTTTGGTTTCCTTCAATCTGGAAGGAAATAACGTCAAGTGCATCTAAATTTTTGTGATCTTGACACATTTGAGGATTCCAGCTGGTCATTTTATACATGTGTCTCAACATGCATCCTGCAGTATTTACTTTGTAATTAGAATAAGTTTGTAAAGTTTGTGGGCAGCAAAGTAATATAAGGGATAAAGGGCTATCCTGTGGGTATCTCATCTGGGGTTGATTTGTCTCAGTATTACTAATGCTAAATTTCACCCTACAGTTCAATTGGTGCCCATAATTTCTTCTGAAGTACTTCTAGTTTTTCCTTTGTGATGAATCCTAAAATCATTTGTAGATCCATTTAAAATTTAACTAAAGAGAAAATTTCCTTCTCTCTCTCTCTCTCTCTCTCTCTCTCTCTCTCTCTCTCTCTCTCTCTCTCTCTCTCTCTCTTTGTCTGTTTTATCAAAAGAGGGTTTTGGAGACTGTCCTGAAATTCGCTCTGTTAAACAGGCTGACCTCAAACTCACAGAGATCTGCATGACTCTGCCTTCTGAGTGCTGGGATTAAAGACATATGCCACCACAGTTCAGCAAGAGAAATTTCTATTTCTCGGTTCCTTATCAAAATTCAGGTGTACAAGTATGTGTTGATTCATGTCTGGGTCTTCATTTAGATTTCATTAATCAGTGTGTCTTTTTTTTCTAATATCATGCTGTTTTGACTATAATTGCATTGTAGTACACTTGAAATTGGGGTGTTGATGTTTTTAGCAGTTCTTTTGTTTTTCAGCGTTGTTTTAGCTATCTTGACTTTCGTTGTTTTCTTTGTTTCCATATGCGGCTGAGCATTGCTCCTTCAAGATCTATGATAATTTGTATGATGGGGATTTACATTGGCTTTGTAGACTGATTTTGGTAGGATGTCTTGTCTTTTATGGACCTTGGCAATATTATTGGTGTAGCACATCTCAAAATAGTTTTTATATGAATTCCCTGATGATTAAAAGTTTTGAATGTTTTTAAATGTTTCTCACAAATCAGGGAAATAATATCTTTTTCTATAGCCTCAAGTAATATAAAATACATTGGGATAACTCAACCAAGAAAATGAAAAACTTGTATAAGAATATCTTCAAGTCACTGAAGACAGAAATTTAAGACTATATAAGATGGAAAGAGCTTCCATACTCATGGATAGATAGGATTCATATTTTAAAAAATGAACTAATTGGCACAGAAGTAGACTTTCTGAACAGAACACAATTATCAAAGGTACTAAGATCAACAATTAATACATGGAAAGTCAAGAAACTGAAAAGCTTCTGCATTGTAAAGGACATGATCATTTGCACAAAGTGGCAGCCTACATAATGGGAAAAGGGTTTTTTTTTTTTGAGCTATTATACATTCTTAGCAATCAAGAGGGAGAGAAAAGAGTACTGTCTATGATTTTATTTCATGCATGCCGTTTGTATTCAGATAATACTGAAGGAAGGACAAATATATACTTTTTATGTTTGAAACAAATGCAAACAATCACACCCGGTCTAGAGAAATGATTCGATAGTTAAAATTTCTCACTATTGTTTCAGGGGACCTGAGTTCATTTTCCAGAAGCCATATTGGATTGTCCAAAAGCTCCCGAAACTCAAGTACCTGGGGAATCAGTGGTCACTTCTGGTGTGTAGCCATCTGCACACACATGTTTATATATCCCCACACAGACACTCATGGAAACATAATTGAAAGTATATCACTTTTATAAAGAAAATAGACATTCACACATATACAAATACATATACAACATTGCATGCCTTTTACTCAAACGGGAAGAGAGAAATAGAATATATACAATAATTCCTTAGAGCTCTATAACTACTTTCATAATTTACTCATGCCTAAATGATCAGTGACATGAATAATAAAGTTTCATGACAGAATATTTCACTGTGTGCCAGTGGACAAAATGCCAGCTGTGCTTCTGAGTGTATAAATGACCCTGGCCTCACTGTCTCTAGTTCTTCCTGAAGTTCATCTGGAAACTCAAACCCAGTGTAAAACAGTTTTTAGTGGATACAAATTTGTTTTGACATGGAAGATTGACTGGCCAGTGTGACTTCCAGTTCAGTAAGGTCTGTTGTCTTTGAGTAGCTTGAAGTAATTTTTCCTTGTCTGAAAATGGAATACTCAATTTTAGTGAATTTCTGGAAAAGGAATGAAATAAAAGATAAAAGGGACTAGCAAATAGACGATCTTTGCTCTGATCTCTCATCTTTATTAATACTTTGTAACATCTATGTTGATTCCACATAGCCTAATAGCATTGTTTCCCCCCTCCAAATTAACACAGAAACATACTCTTAAACATAAAAAGTAGAAGGTTTATAAAATCATTTTTATTTAAATGTACTGTATAGAATGCATGCAGTAAGTATGGACTAAAATCATATAAACTGTCAGAATCAGAAAGCAAAGATGCTGTCCATTGCTAAGGCTGTGCTACTGCTTAGACCTTGCTTGGAACATAACATTCTGTAAAACTTTTCACTTTTCTTGTCTTGCCAGCCACACAGGTGGTACCTACCTGCATTATGCAATTCCATAGTTCACACGGTTAGGCTAGGGACAGATGGCTAAAAAGGACTTTTATGACAAGTAGTCCTTTGGGATCCACAAATGGGACAATGCGTTCCTTACATTTGTATGATTCCTTGGGCAGTTGTTGACAGCTGTGATGCATACATGCACAGGCTAATTGCCAAATAAATTACCCATGGTCAAAGACAGAAAGAGACTGAAAAAATGATCATACCCATTGATCTATCTGCTTTAATATTTAAAGGAGTAAACCATATCAATTCTTAATGGTGCATTTATATGATAATATATATTTACTATTTACTAATAACATATTGAATGAAATATTTGCATATTTAAGTAATATTATTTACTAATAACATATAACTTTAGATGTATTTTTAAACAATGAAAATGGTATATTTACATTACCATGAGAAAAGGAGGCTGAACCTATTTATAATGATTATTTCAATGAACTGTATGGAAATTATTAGAAGGCTACTTTTTGGATCATTGACCTATGAAGCATTATAATTGATGGTTTATGTTTGTATACTCATATGTATATATGTGAGTATACTTAACTGACTGTTTCCGATTTTGAAAAGCGAAGGATCCTTACCTAAGCTTGCAAAGAAACATGAATGAATCTCTTAATGTTATTTCAAGTTTGTGAAATCAGCCAGTAAGTCTGCATTAGTTCAATACATAGACAAACACTAAGCAGAGAAGATCATTGAAAGATGAATTTTACACATTCTGCATTCCACATACTAATTGGTTGATTATAGATCCAGATCAATAGGCAGGACCATATCACTCTGTAGAAGAAATCTTGAAATGATAAGATCTATTTATAAATACTCATTAAAAATAGATTGAAAATGTCAGAGTAAGTATTGATAAGAATGAAAACTTAGATTGCTCTGGTGTTTTGTTTACACTCTGCTATAGAGAGGGTGAAGTACTTATGCTACTGAGGAATCTAAAGATACTGTCTAAAAATAATCATGAAATAGAAGCGGAAGATAAGGAACATTGAGGTATTACTTTATATAGAATATAATAGCATTACCATTCCAGAAAAATGCAAATTATGCAAACATTTCTATGAATAAAATACAAGAACAGACTTTGTTCTTAAATATTATAGTAATTTCATTTCATCAGTCAATTGGTAGTTAGAAAATGAAATCTTAAGGCTGGGAAAGCAATTCACTCGGTAAAGTACTTTCTGCACAGCATGGGGGGCTAATTGCAATCCAAAACACTTTTGTAAAAAGTCATATGCTTGGGGCTGGAGAGATGGCTCAGTGGTTAAGAGCACTGACTGCTCTTCCAGAGAACCCGGGTTCAATTCCCAGCACCCACATGGCAGCTCACAACTATCTGTAACTCTAAGATCTGACACTTCACACCAATGCACATGAAATAAAGTTAAATAAACCAAAAAATATTTTAAAAAAAGTCATATGCTTGTAATCTAAGTATATTATAATCTAAGATGGGGCAGATAGATCCCATGGGTACTGTAGCAAAACAGCTGAGCACAGCAGGTGATCTCTGGGTACAGGTGAGAGACTCTGCGTTTAATACCAAGACTCTTAGGAAATGACCTCCAACCTCCATAGGCATGTGGGCACATGTGCTCAGATATTTCCAAACATCCATGCATACGTGTATTCACATGAACATGTACAAGCACAAGCATACATACACAGCAAAAAGAAAAAGGAAAATGTGTAGAAAACGAAACAATATGATACAAGCTTAAAGAAAATCTAAAACAATTCACTTAAAAATTATTAACAATATTATTGATTTGACAAAAAATAAAAGCAAGACACTAATTGTAAACAAAACACAAACATGTTTAATTGTGGTTAAATGAAGAAAATTGGATAGGTAAGTCAGGGATGGTCACCATCTTTGACTGATTTTTTTGGGGGGTTACCTACTCACAAAAATATGGACATTTCTTATTAATTATTAAAATTCAGCCTATAGTTTACTACTTGCTTGTACCACTAGCTCTTATAAATTAAATTATCCCATTTATATTAGTCTATGTTTTACCTTGTGGCTTTTTTACTTGTCTTCTATCTTGCACCCCCTGCTACTGCTCTATGCCCTTTGGCATGTCTCTTGCACGTTTTTTTTTTAAAAAGGGGTTTTAACTCTTACAGAGTAAAGCAATATACAATACGAGCAATTATCAGGTGTTGTCTAAATAGAAAAGAATGTCTTTGTCTTAATTAGGGTTTCCTTCACTGCCTAATTAAAGAAAAGTTTAGACCTGGTTGTGGTGGTGCGTGCATTGGGAAGGCAGAAGCTGGAGGGCCTTGAGTTTGAGGAAAACCTAGCCTAAAGAGTAAGTTGAAGGACAGCTGAAGGCAGTAAGCAAACAGAAAGTGGTAAAGATGGAATTAAACGAAGGGGCTATGTTTCAGCTCCAGTAAGCAGCAGAACTTGACAGCTTCAGCCATTGGTTCTAGCTTCAGAGTTAAGGATACAAGAAATGGGTTATAGGAGTTGCCTCGAAACCTAAGGACAGTCCTGATGCCAGGAATGTTTCAGTTTACTTCACTGCCTAAGACTGGCTGTCCTTGTACTTGGTCTTTGAACCGGCAGACCTCAAACTCAAGAAATCTGCCAGCCCCTACCTTCCCAGTGCTGGTATTACAGGCATGTATGACCACACCTGGCTCTATGCTTTTATTTAATACCTTTCTGTGTGTTGGAAATGTAGCTGGGTAGGATCTTTCCCTGAGGTCACCACTCCCTTTATTCCATTTCTTAAGCCATTTATCTCTTTAACCACAGAACATAGATTTTTTTATACTTCCTGATGCTATTTTCCTCTTTGAAATTTACTTTTGGTAATTTAACCTGTGCGGCTGACTCTTTTTAATTATAAATCTTCATTAGAATTACCACTAATCTCCATCTGACAAAGTCTCTACTAGTCTGTTTTGAAATTTCTTCTGCCAATGGAATTAATCTGAAGCTCTTTAGCCTCAGGCAGACTGCAGACAAGGACAAAATGCAGTCACTTCCTTCACTAAAATATTACAAGAATGATTTCTAGGCAACATACTAAAATTCTTTTCTGAAGTCTTTTGAGTGAGAACTGAACAGTTCAAATCAATTTTAGCAGAACCGTCTTTCATGTTTCTACCATCATTTAAAGTATTCTACTGCTTTCACACTACCAGAGCAATACTTCAGTACCTAGTACCAACTTTCGTCTTAGGGTTTACTAGAGATACCATGATCACTACAATTCTTATAATGAAAATATTTAATTGTGATTGCTTGTTTATAGTTTCAGAGACCATCATCGGGAGAGAATGGTGGTCTGCTGGCAGAAGTAGTTCTGGAACCGAGAGCTGTATATCTTGACTCGGAGGCAACAGGAAGCTGACTGACTGTCACACTGGGGGAAGCTTGAGAAAAAGAGACCTTGAAGCCCACCCCACAGTGTCTTATTTCTTCCAGCTAGGCCACACCTCCTAACAGTGCCCCTCCCTTTGGGGGCCATTTTCAATAAATATAATATATCCAATAAGAACATTTATCAAGTAAGAATTACATTCACAGTGTCCAGTTCATTTGTATTTGGCAAATTTAAGAAAATACTTTATTACCTATCTTGATGGGACAAAAGTTTTATACCGAAAACATTTTTTCTTATAAGTCATATTACCATCATAAAAAAAATGTCTTTTTAGTAGGGAAGGACATTACTAAATGTGGAAAGGCTCAAACATGGGTAGGCGTATGAAAGATGGGGGAGTGACATGTTAGCAAAGTCTGTATGAAAACTTTAGGTAGAAAGCTGTGCTCTTTCAATTAAAAGAATAAAAAATTAATTAATGAGAAGGGGTATAAAAATACAGAAAAAATGAATAGAGATGAGGCAAATACTTGATTTAAATGTTACAATGGGTATTGGAAAATTTGAGAGAGGAGAGAGTAAGGGTTGGGTTAACCAAAGTGAATGATATACAAAAAAAAAAGCCTTATGTGAATTCTGTGGTCTGTGTTGTCTTTCCTACTTTTATTTTGATAATTATATTATTCTTCCTTTCTTCAGCTATTTACTCTTTTGATAAAATTACATCATTTCTAATTATACTGCATATAGAATATGGCTATACTAAAAAAAAGAAAGAGAAGGCATTAACATCTTGGTTATAGGCATGTTATCCCATAATCTGATCCTTAGAGTAGGTAGAAATGAATACTTGTGACCATGAGCAATCATAAAAGTAGTTTATGTTTTGAGATATAATGATTTTGTAGAAGGAAACTCCAGTGAGTAAATTTTATCTCTCTCAAAAGATATTTTAGATGAAAATGAAACCTTCAAGATTCAGGCATAAATAAGAATTGTCTCAACTGAAATGTAAACTGTGTAAATACTAGAATTGTTAAATTTTACATTTAGCAAAGAATGAAGCAAGTATTGTTTCACTGCATTTTCTCCTGTTAGAATTCTAGATCCCTGGGTCATGACCTTTTGACAAACCTCTATCTCCAAAAAATTTTATTTTGATTCACAGGAGTAGCAAAATTACAGCTATGACCTATTAATGAGAACAATTTTGTAGATGGAAGTCACTGCAACATAAGGACCTGTACTAAAGGGCTGCAGCAGTAGGCAGCTTGTGAACCACTGCTCTAGATCCTTTATGTCATACTTCTATCTGTTGAATAGGAGTTCTAACTCTGTGGTGGACTACTTTCTTAGAATGCCTCAGGCCTTGCAAAAAAAAAATCAAATATTGCTATCTGTATGGAAAACCAAGACAAATAATATGAGGGGTGTGCATTTTAATTCTATTTCCATCTCTCTCTCTCTCTCCCTTATTGTTTGAGTCTCTTTGCTATGTTGTTTCCTGTTGGATAGAAAAATAGACCTATTCTTCAAATTATAAACAGTCAATCACACCGATGAGGCATTGTTTTTGTTTTGTTGTTTTGCTTTGTTTTGTTCTGAGACAGGGTCTCTCTGTAGCTTTGGAGCCTGTCCTGGAACTAGCTCTTGAATAACAGGCTGACTTAAAACTCACAGAGATCCACCTGCCTCTGCCTCCCAAGTGCTGGAACTAAAGGTGTGCACCACTACAGTCCAGCTACTGACAAGGCAGTTTTGGAAAAATGAATCTATCTTGATATGACTATCTAGATATGATGACTACAATTCTACGAATGATAAGAAATTTAAAAGTACTGTTGATAGATTTTCCATTTATTCAGGTGGCTTATTTTAAGCATAATGTAGCACAATTAATAAAAATTCAGAAGCAGATATTGGGTTTCAACCTGAACACCAAAAAAGCAAAGTAGCTAGCCTCTGGCTCTTCTACCTAAGTCTGAAAATGGTGATCCTGCCTCCAGGAAACCTTAAAATGAGACTGTGTCTGAGAGCTGTCTCCTCCCATTTTATAATCTTCTCTAGTTCTGGGATTAAGGGCACACATCACTACTGCCTGGTTTCTATGGCAAGCTAGTGTGGTTACTGGTATTAAAGGTATGTGTCATTATTGCCTGGTCTGTAAGGCTAGCCAGTGTGGCTGTTTTATTTTTCTGATCCTCAGGCAAACTCTATTTGTTAAAATATGAATAAAATGCCACTACACATCATTTTTGGAAATCTTTCTAAGTGGCAGGCAATATTACAGACTCTGAAATCAATAAGGATCTAAGATTTGAGAAAAATCCTGTTCCAAGAAGACAGAATTCCAAGCCAGGTGGTAGTGGTGAATTCCATTATTTCCAGCACTTGGGAGGCAGAGGCAGGTGGATCTCTGTGAGTTTGAGGTCAGCCTAGTCTACAAGAGCTAATTCCAGGACTGCTAGAACAGCTTCACAAAGAAATTCTGGCTCAAAAAAAAATCAAAAGAAGAAGAGGAAGAAAAAGAGGAGGAGGAGGAGGAGGAGGAGAAAGAAGAAGAAGAAGAAGAAGAAGAAGAAGAAGAAGAAGAAGAAGAAGAAGAAGAAGAAGAAGAAGAAGAAGAAGAAGAAGAAGAAGAAGAAGACTGAAATCGATTCCAAAGCAAGAAACACTTGGCATGGAAGAAATAAACAGGTAGGGAGATGCAGTAGAAATAACCTTTAAACTAAAAATGAGATAAAAGGTGCAATAAACTATAGTAATACAAGATAAGTTGTGGACACACCAAAAATTATCCCATGATCTTGGCTTATAAAAATACTTCTATTCTTCTTAAGAGCTGCCAATGAATGATCCTTAGCCATAGAACAACACATATTTCTTTGAGAGCCTTTTTAAACAACTCTTTCCAATCCAATAGAGTTTCACCTGACGAATTACACTAAAGCAACATATTTGTGTTCTTCTTTCTTAAGTTGACCATCCTTTTAAACTGACTTGGCTTCGCTTGGTTTCCATTCTGCTTTCATGTCCCATGTAGAGTTTTTTTCCCACAATTTTTTATCTTTTAAACTAAATCTCATTTTTCTCCTCATGATCCCATTTCGTGACCCATACCCACCACCACATACATTCAAAAGTAGGCACACTTGGGAAGTAGAAAGTGATAAAACATAACAAAAGTTACAATAACTGTAAGTGACGCTTCATACTGAGTAAAATATTTATTTGAAAGTAGTAAAATACATGGAAGGATTTGGAAGGAAGAGACTTGGTGGAGCTAGAAGGAAGAAAGGGCAAGAGATAAGAGATGGAATCATGTTTTAATTAAAATATATAAAAAGAGATAATATCAAGAAAATGGAAATTCAAGCACAAAATCAGAAGAAATATTTACATTGATTATATTTGATAAAATATTTGCATTTAAAATAGATAACTGTGCTTTACATCAATTAGAAAAAAAACCTTGCAAAAAGCAATAGTAAGTTTATACAGAACGGTAACTAGTGTGTCCCTGTTACAAACATTGAACACAGAAGACTTCAAATGATAATATTCAGCCACCAAGATGATACAGATGGTTTGGGAACTAGTTCAAAATCAAATATTCAACTGCTATATAACTGACAGTTCCATGGCTTTCTATTTCCTCAAGAGAACACAAAACATTGGTACACACAGAACTTCTTCATGAATGCCCACATCAATGATATTTGTGTTGTGCTAATACTGAAATTTCAATGCTTATTCACATGCATGGACACATGGCTAAAAAGCATTTAGTACAAAGCAAAATGAACTATTAGACCACAAACACTATAAAGGAATCAGAAAACTGAATAAATAACTCATAGGTGAACAACTAAAATATATTTCTAAGAAATCATAACAAATTGCTGTTTTGTGGTTCCTTCTGGCCCAGGAGTTGAAAGAAAGGTGAATTCAAACAACGTGTGGGTGTTGGACTGTGTCTGCACTTTTGTTAATGATATATATTATTTGATTCCATGACTGTATCCAGACTACAGCTGTACTATAGAGTTACTGTAATAAAAGTTACATGGTATTGGCTTTAAAAAAAGAGAGGTTGATCAATGTAATTGAAGACCTAAACATATATCCAAATATCTATGGACACCAAATTTTTGGGAAAAAAAGCCAGAAATAGACAATTAAGCAAAGAAAGCATATTTAACAAATGTTTCTGGTCTGACTGGATGTCAGCCTGTAGAAGAGTGGAAATTGAAAAAAATCTATCACCCTGCCCAAAAGTCAAGTCCAAGTCGATCAAAAACCTCAACATAAACCCAAATACTGAACCTAATAGAGGAAAATGTATGAAATAGCCTTGAACACATAAGCATAGGAGATATCTTTCTCGACTGGACACGTAGAGTACAGGCACTAAGAGCAAAAACCAATGAATGGGACTGCATGAAATTGAGAAACTTCTGTAAGGCAAAGGACAAACATCAATCTATAGAATGGGAAATAATCTTCAACAACTACACATTGCAGAGAGGTCTGATCTCCAAAATATATAAAGAACTCAAGAAACTAGAACTAACAAACAAAATAATCTTTAAAAATGGGGTTCAGATCTAAACAGAGAATTCTCAACAGAAGATTTTCAAGTTGTGAGAAACATGTAAAGAAACACTTATTTGTCAGAGAAATGCAAATCAAAACTACTATGAGATTCCAACTTACACCTAAGCCAGGATGGCTAAGATCAAAACCGCAAGTGATAGCTCATACTGGAGAGGATGTGGAGCATGGAGCGTGCTCCTCCCTTTCTGGTGGGAGTGTACACTAGTATAGCAACTATGTAAATCAATACAGTACTTCCTCAGAAAACTGGGAGTCAAGCTACCGCAAGACGCAGCTACACCACTCATGGATATATACCCAGAAAATACTCTATCCTACCACAAGGACACTTGGTCAACCATGTTTATCGCAGCTTTATTTTTAATAGTGAGAAACTAGAAACAACTTAAGCATCCTAAATTAAGAAATGGAGAAAGAAAATGTGGCACACAATGGAGTATTACTATTCTGTTAAAAGCAAAGGAATTTTTAGGCAAATGGGTGTAACTAGGAAAGATCATTCTGAGTGAGGGAATCCAAACCCCAAAAGACAAACATGGTATATACTTACTTATAAGTAGATATTATCTGTTCAATAAAGGAAAATCATTCTACAATTCACAGATACAGAAAGGCTAAGTAACAAGGAGGCTCAAGGCGTGAGAAAGGCACAGGAATCTTCCTGGGAAGGGGAAATAGAGTAGATTTTGTAGGTGGATTGGGGATGTGGGGGGAAGAGAACAAGAGGGAACAGGTAGGAGGTGGGAAACATGGAGGAAGAGAGTACTGGGAGAGATGACTAGAACTGGGAGACCTTTGGGAGGTGATGTGGAAACCTAGTGCAGTGGAAACTCCCTGTAATCTGTAAGAGTGATCCTAGTGAAGTCATCTAGTAATGGGGAATGTGAAACCTGAACTGGACATCTTCTATAACCAGACCAGACTCCTGGGGCATCAACCTAATCACAAAACCCTACACCAATAATCTGTCCTGCATGCAAGACATGCAGGGGCAATGGAGGCTCAGAATTTGTAGGAGTGACTAACCAATGACTGCTCCAACTTGAGGCCCATAACACAAAAGAAAGCCCAATTCCAACATTGCTAAGAAGGCTAGATACCCCAAAATCCAGGATAGAAGCAAACACGACAGGCAAAAAATGGCAGTGAAATGATTCCTAATGATATTCTGCTGTACTAATAGATTGATGCCTCACCCAGCTGTCATCGAAAAGGCTTCAACCAGCAGGCGATAGGACCAGATTGAAGGACCCATAGAAAAGAGTAAGTGAAGTCTTGCAGATGAGGGTTAAGAAGGATTGTAGGAGCCAGAAGTATAGAGTCCACTAAGGGAACACAATCTACAGAATCAACTGAGCAGAGTTTGAATGGACTCAGAGAAACCGAGGTGACAAACAGGGACCTTGTATGGATCTGAGCTGGGTTCTTTGCATATACCTTGTGGTTGTATAGCTTGATGCTCTTGTGGGACCCACAGCAATAATAGTAGGGGGTTTCTATGACTCTTTTGCCTGCTCTGGGGGTCCTTTTCCTCCTACTAAGTTGCTACTTCTATTCTTTTTCTTTTTTTGAAAGGAAATGGAAGGAATTTAGTTAGAACAGAGGAGAGGTGGAGGAGGGACTACTAGGAGTGAGGGGAGGAGAAACTGTGCTAGAAATGTAATATATGAATACAAGTCTAAAAACTTAAAAATGTATTTAAAATAAAAGCTAAAAACAGAAAAGTTAAAAATAATTTTAAAATACTTTAAAACTTAAAAGACAAACGAACAGGAGATCATGGTAGATATGGGAGAAAGGGAAACTTTTGAGACAACTGAAGCTATGTTTTCATGGATGGATTAACGGCTTAATGGGTTAATAAGTGATTTTAGGATGTAGTTTGGTATTAAAGACAGTTTTGCTACATCTCTTGTCTTATGAAACCCTCATTCATCTTGAGACTCTGCCAATAAAAAATGATGTAACCCAGTGACCTTAGGCCAAAATAAAAAACCCAAATAAACATCTTTTCTATGGCTTACCCAGAGTGTGATATTGTTTTATTAGCAACAACAACAACAATAATAATGGACTAGGAGAGATACACAGCTACAAAATAGCCATGGTTATTCTCCAGAGATTAATGGCTTCCTATCTCTTGAAAACATGACTACCCACTCCTTCATGACACAATTTATGAAATTTTCTCTAGAATTCCCTTTCTTATTAATAGAAAACCAATTACTAAGAAATCCCATTGGTCCCTGTAACCCTTTGTCATATTTAAATACCCTACTCTTCATGTACTCCAAAAGTGTTTTGCATTTCTTTATCATGTCTTCCCATGAGAAAACATGCCTAATTAAAACACTTGTACAGTGCCAAGAACTCTATGCAAACTCAGGAAACATGAAACCTGCTAGGAATGAGTATGACAGATTCTACCCACCACTGCTTGAGAAAACATTAGCCTTTTCGGAAAGGATCTTGATATGGAAAATATCTGATTATAATATAATAATACTATTAGTCGCATTAAAGAAAAATATTAAGAATATGGAGTAAAATATAGTTTATAAGTCTTGGACTCTGAGTTCTGATACGAACCTGAGAAAACATCATATGGGTTTTGATTGTCATCCTTAAACTAAAAATTCTATAAATTATTTGCTTGAAATAAAGATCTATTAAGTTACAGGATACACACATAAATAAATTCTGTTGTTTGCTAGATTTCTCCTTATTTGCATGTCAATTTATTTTTAGGTAATTGTATCCTCAAGTTCTCCCTTGCCTTTCATTTGTAGAATCCCACACATACCCTTCTCAGAACATAATTTTTTATTGTGCGTTTTTGGGGGGCATTGTTGTTGTTTTATTTTGTTATTGTTTTGTAAATAAGGTCATAATCTATAGCTTTAACTTTCATGGAATGCTTTATGTAGCAAACTTAACTCCCTCTGATATCTATATGCTGGGATTAAAAATGTATGTCATCAAACCCAGCTAGACATAGTTTTTGGCAGAATTTGATCTATATCTTCATTTGCTACAGAGTCTCATCAATATATGTGTTTATTTCCCATTTCTCAGGGATTAATCTGTCTGCAGTCTGACTGGGTCGTTTGGGTAGAATCCTTTTTTTTTTCCTTCTCTTGTGTACCTCACAGTAGTGGAAATAAACTTTACGAACACCTCAAAGAAATAGTCATTAAATCGTGTCTAAAAATGAAAAAGGCACAGAAGAATGGCTAATCTCTGTTTTCAGAAGTGTGAAAAGTAAGCTAGCTAGCAAGCTGGTTGGTATATGGATCACCTGGGTATGGGTGCTTCCAAAGCCTTAGATGTCGGTTTTAGCTGAGTTAAATGAAAAGTCTAAGAAACCTTCATCTGCTTTGTTGTTTCCTGGATTACAACATCTTTCTATGAAGCTAGGCTGACTATCTAAGTAAGGTATTCCAAAGTAGGTAGGTGTATTAGAGGAATCATAGAACGTGTTAATGTTCTGGTGACATAAGAAAAGTGAAGGTGTTTGATCTTTTCCACTAAGTTGCATTGACTAAGCATGAAGACCTCCAGACTATACTCTACCTTTGAAGAAAAGAATAAAAAACAAAAAACAAAACAAAAATAAACAAATACACAAAAAGTCCTCTGAAAACATCAAGGGCCAAAAACTATTCGTATTCTCTGTGCTTGAAAGTGCACCAAACCCATTCCATCATGCCTTAAAGTCTTACAGGGTATGTTATGAGATCCAACTGCTGAGTAGAAGGGGGAGGTTACTGATGTATTTCCCCAGTTATAATCTCATTTATATGCTGCCCAGTTGAGGACGGCTCTGGTACGCTGGCCCTGAGGGTATGAGAGTGGAGTAGCTGGCCACAAACCCCTTGTCTGCCCTGCAGTGGTAAAGACAAGAGAAAGAAGACCTCCTCACCGTACCCTACCAGCTGTAGTGGCAGAGAGTCCTGGCTCTCCTTCACTTTACCAGCTGCAACATTCTAGAAAACAGACCCTTCATCTGGCCTGGGCAGCGCAGTATAGTTCACTCTATAGATAAGGGTGTAGATGAACCAGCCCCAAGGGTATGATCATGAGAGCTATTGCCCTACCCCTAATCTGTCATATGGTGTTGAAGACAGGGGAGAGATGCTCTCCCCTGCCCCGACCCCTCTCAGCCTGTGGCAAGTGGGATAGCTGGTCCTGAGGTCATAGGAGTGGGAGAGTTGTCCTTGACCCTCACTAACTGCAGTACTCAGGAGAGTGCATCCTGCATGGCCTGCACAACACATTTGTACTTGGTTGTTTTTCACTCTTTCGGCTCCTTACTCTTTTGGGGGAGAAGAGACTGCCACTCAATTCCCAAATAAAGCACATGGAGACTTATTATTATTATTTATGAATGCCGGACCATAATGCTTATTTCTAGACAGCTGTTTTAAACATAAATTACCCCATCTACCTTTTGCCTATGGGCTTTCAACCTTTTCTTCCTTCTGGAATTGCTGTGAAGCTCGCTGTTAGGCCTGATGATGGCTGAACCCTCGTGCTCTTGTCTCCTTTCTTTCCTTGCTCCTTTCTCCCGCTCCTAGATTTCCTTCTATTTGTTCTTTCTTTCTGTGAGACCAGTCTGAACTTTCTCCTGATTTGCTCTTTAGCTCTTTATTAGACCAACCAGCTGTTTTAGACAGGCAAAGTAACACAGTTTCACAGAATTAAAAAGTACAATGTATCTTTGCAACATTAAACAAATGTTCCACAGCATAAACAAATGTAACACATCTTAAAATAATTTTCTACAACACAGTAGAGCCAGTGGTAATGGTGTAGGTATCAGACAGAAAGCAGAACTGGGCCTATCCTCTTTCTTATACTGCAAGGAGTGAATTGGCCAGGACAATACTGTAGAGCTCACCGCCTTGGTGGAGTAGGAAGGGAAGAAATACAGGTTGACTCTGCAACCACTCAGACCCAGAACCAGGGTTATGACTTGGCCAAACCCAACATCCTTTCCCTCTATAATCTGCTGGAGCTCGCAGAGGGGGTGGTTGGTTCATCAGACCCAAAGCTGCAGGATCTCCATGACATAGTGCAACAGCATGATATCCAAGGGCATCTCAGTGAGGGCCCAGCATCAATATGTAGCAGAAACCAGGGGCCTAGAAACAGAAGAAAGACTCTCCTGCAATAAACATTTGCAAGTAAAGACATATGGATAAAATATTTACTGTATGATTACTGTCTCACACTCCAGCTTCCATGATGAGATTGGTTTCTTTTATTTATCTTCTTCGCTTAGTTTTTTTTTGGGGGGGGGTTACAAGGACAAAGGGTAGATGTGAAGGAGGGGGAAATAAAGTGGATCAAGATCCATGATGAGAAAGACACTAATAATAAATGAAAAGTAAGTTTAAAATGGTGTAGAATAGATCATATTCTCTATGTATACTGTTAGATCCTTTCCAGATATTGATGGCAAGAGGGGGATGGGGTAATTTTAACACATTGAATATGGGAAGCAGAAATGAGGGTTCGAAGTACTGAAGCAGAGTTAGTCTAGAGCAAATCAGATTCATTCTTTACAGTTAAAAAACAAAAACACAGTATACATGATTTAAAACTTTGCCTGAATTTGTTATGTTTGAAATCAGCAGAGCATTCAAAGATAATCCAGCCTTGCTGCTGCTATCCTAGCTTCCCTTTTCCTATGAATACAGAACTGAGTCCTGTATAGCACATTCTGAAACATACCAGCAATATCTTTTCTCTTTGCCTCATGAAGCTGTTATTTTCATAGTGGTTTAGATTTCATAAAGCATTTTACAGACTATTTCATTCACTGTAACAACTGTAAGGAGCATTAAAAATTGAGTCATAGTCTTGCTTTTTAAAGTATATTCAGGTACGTATCTCTATGCTAGCTTGCATATAGCATATAAATAAAGAACGTATTCATATTTTTCACTCACTAAATTAAAATTGCATGTATTGAAATCCAGATGGTAGTCTGGTTATCTATTACTGTAAGCAATCTTCTTATTAGGTTCTTTTTTTTTTTTAAAAAAGAAGTTATTGAAGCATGGCAATCCCCTTTTCTACTTCTTATTTCTTTCTGTGATATGTACTCAAAGAGTGTGTAACAGGGCAGGGGCTTTTTCACCAAGGAATGGGGAGTTTAATGAATCATACACACCATACCTGAAAATATCAATAACCATTCACTGGTCTATTCTTGCAGAAACTGAATAAAAATCCCTATGTAAATGGTGCATAACTTTTTTTATGAATCATACTCTATTTTTTAGTACAATGCTAAATCATCCTAAAACATGTAGTTTTGCCTGCCAAGCCTAAGATAAATTTCCATCAGCGATTAAATACTAGTTCCATTCTCTATAATCCTTGTCAATTATATGAATAGGCAGTAACGGAACACTTTATTTTCCCTGGTTATTAAAACAGAAAATAGTAATGCAAATGCACTGTACAGCGTCTCCTGCTAGATTGGCAGTGTAATTTATTTAATCAAATTCACAAGTCAGAAACAGAAGCAAGAATGAGTCTCTCTCACCGTCTATGTGGAACAAAAACAAGTTGAGCTACATTATGCTTAAGAAAGAGCAAACCACAGACTCTTGCCTCTTGCAGAGATTCTTCTCAATGTCACCGTTACACAAGAGTTTTCATGAAGAAAATTTTCGTTTTACCTGTAGAGGCACTACTTTATAATGTCACCTTCAACACAAACTATTTACTTTCATTAGGAAGGGTTGATCCTTCAAGTCTCCAGTTACCACCTAATTTTTTTTATTTTTTTTCAAAATCGCAAGCCCACTAAACAGACCACATGTGGGGTCTGTGAGGAGAAGAAATGCATACAGGAAAGTCACAAGAACATGGTATACAGCCTCTCTCTGTCAGGTGAGCCACTAAAGAAAATTCTGTAGAACGATGGCCAAGAAAAAAATGTGTCATGTTGCTGGGATTAGCTCCATGACACCAGTGACCAGGGCTTTGAGTGAAAATTTAATAAAATTAACACTACTTTCTTGATTTACTTTTTTTCTTTTCTTCTTAATCTTCCCTTCAAGATTAAACTCATCAGCACTTGACAAAAACTGCAAATAGCAGCCAGATGCAAGAGTTGGTTTTATCTTTTTATGCAAGTATGCGGTGCTAATTAGTGCAAATTGATTAAACTTTAATTGCCTGATCCATGGCTAATTAATATTTATAAGATGAATGAGGAGGAAAACCAGACATTTATTAAAACACTTTAATGATTTTTCATATGTTTTGACAAAGCAAAGCAAATAGATGTTGTGAGTATGATGTGCGAGACTATGGGACTATGTCTGTTCCCTTCTACCTGTGAATGTCCTGGAAATATACATTAACCTTTAAACATCTATGCACACATATCTTTGTTTGGTTTCTTTTGCAAATTATTTTTAACTTGTTGATAAGCTTCCACATGTTTTTGTGATATCATTTACTATGTATGGATAGATGTTAACACATTTTAACATAGATGTTAAATTGCACATTTTACTATTAATATAAACTATGTTATTTTCATGTATTATAATATCTACAGATGATAAATAGAACATATAATGTTTGTGGACAGTATAAACAATATTTATTAACAAAACATAGGATTTTGAAAAACTAAATATCTATCAATAATCATTTGTATTTTGAGATTACAAAGATCCAATATGCTAAATAATTTGATACAGGATCCATTGCGAACTGCATATAACTAAGTGAATAACGCAAAAGCCTATACATGTAAAAGTGGAATCCATTTATTTCCACAAAAGTGTTTCTTCAAAGATGACAAAATAACCTTAATGCAAGGTTATTTATAACAATAGAGTGCTACTTAAGAATTAGAATTACTTTGAAAAAATTATAGTGCATTATCTTGATAAGAATTCTCAATTAATTCATATATGTTTTTAACAAAATTATATTTTCTGAAAAAATGGTATATTTAAAATCAATAAGATTCCATATTTTTTCTTACATCCTAGATTTGATTTGTGTTCTTAATGCCCTAGCATGTCAAAATGATCTGTATTTCATGTTTTCATATATACATGTCATTTTTTTAAAATTGAGGCAATTCTTGTATACATGATGTTTGATAAAATAACTTTAACTATAGGGTAACAAATTTAAAAACTGTATAGGTAAAAATGTCAAAACAAGTTAAGTAAATGTTAACCATTTATAGAGTTCTTAGGGCTCTTCCTCTGTTAAGTCTTCCTTCCTAAATTGTTGCAGATAGCATCAAAGTTATATTAGCAATAGTGTTTATTTTAATAGTTTAAGTTGGTTAATCTCGAATACCCAGGTTGTCACACCCTGCTCTAAGTTTTGCTCTAAAGGTATCCAGAAGCAAATCAAGCCAAATCCATTGATTATTCCTAATCAATCATATTCATGAATGAGATGACCCTAGGGGGGAAAAAACCTTAAGACTTGTCTTTTAAGCTGCTAGGCTCCTAGTGTAGAGTTCAAGCTTCTGAGCTACAAATGAATTTCACAAAAAAGTTGTTGCTTCTACTAATGCCCAGATGCTTCAACCAGTCCCTCTTGATGAACAGACAGCATAGGTTTCAGGTCTGCTTAGACAGTTCAAAACAATAAAAAGCCAATTTTTTTTTTGCTGGATCTTTTATGCTGATGGCACACTTGCTGACACATAAAACAAAATGCTTAATAAGTCAAAGCAAAATTGTGTGAAAAGATAGTGTTCACTCTCAAAATAGTATGAGTACCATGCAAATACAGACCATTTTATACAAGGATTTAAACAACGAAGTATTTCAATGGGGAAAGGAGCAGGATCAGACTAAGATAATTCTAGCATTCAACCTTAATGAGTGGTGGACAAGTACAGGTTAGAATAACATTGGCGCATCACAACTCTTACAGTCCTCACACTCATACGTACTTTAGGCCAGTTTGAGTAAGTTTGCATGGCTTCAAATTTATAGAACGTCAGGCATAAAATAATAAATTTCTGTTTGCTGCTAATATCAGGTTTGATCTGTGCTTAGGGTCCTTGCTAGCTGCTGTTGAGTTCGACTGAGATCCACTAAGCTTGTATGGACTTGGCTGGACGTGGCTATGATCACTGTGCCTATTCAGGTCTTGGTCACTATCTTCAATCTTCTTTATCCAAGGAAAGTCTGGCTCCTAGGACACAGTCAGAGGATAGATGCTCTCTGACTAGCAGTAACATACTCTGAATGTTCATGGAAAAAGACATGTCATCCACATCCAAAAATAATGAAGAATGACAGCAACAGAAAGAAAATCTGTCGCTTAGGAGGATGACTCAGGGGTTGTTGAGTAGCATCTACAAAAGTCTGAAAAATGTTTCCATATGTTCAGATGAAGCAAATAAGTGAAAAGATGCAAAAGAAATGAAGTAGCCTGATCATTTTCCATGAAAGGTGAGATATCATCTCTAGCACCAGCATTTCTAGTGACAGGAACAAAATCTTCCCCATAGAACTCACTAACTTGAACCAATCACTATGCTCTCTGATACTTATTTAGTACAATTATGAATTTCGGGAACTGGAGAGGTGACTCATCCATTAAAACTACTTACTGCTCTTACAAAGGAGCTGGGTTCAAGTCTCAGCATCTACGTGGTGGCTGATAACAATGTGTAGCTTCTGTCCTAGGTGATCCTCCACCTCTTGTGACTTTCCTGGGCCCCGAACACATATGGTACACATACACATGTAGACCAACCAAAATAAATAAATAAGTAAATACACTTAAAATGAATGAAAACTTTAAAATATTAAAAACTGAATTTTAGTGTAGCACTGACTTATGAATTTTGTCAAATTGACATTAAGGGAGAAAAGATGTGTTAAAGTAGACAATCAGGGGATCCATGGATCAGAGCCGCCACTCATTGCTTACTTGATTTTCTTTTAAAGTATGCTAAAATTACTTGGAAAGAATATCAAATATTTCAAAATTTTTAGTTTTTGAAAAGTTGAAGGGTAGGATCTTTCTAGGGATTCGAATACTTTAGAATATTAGACAAAGAGTTTTGTTCACTGAAATTCATTTCTTCTTTCTAAACTCAGAATTTCTTTTAAGTGCCTATAGGAAAATGTCATAATACTCTTCAGGTTCACTCAGATGAAACCTGAAAATCAAAGCTTTATTCCTCTCCCGCTTTTGCAGCCGAGCCTATTTTATTCTAATTGTCCAAACTCACTCAGGTTTCAATAGAGAAGGTTTCATTGAGGTTCAAACCATCCAGCTGTTGTTTTCAACTTTCACTATTTTAATGTTTATTTTCCAAATTATTCCCTATTTCTCTACTAAAAATATCTTGCCAAATCATTATTTTTTCTGGAGCAAACTTAATGCTTTTTGTTGCTGGATATCTGATCCAAATCCAATATTTTTCTTGGCAGTTGATGAACATAATAATAAGTAAGTTTTTTTTTTTTTCCACTGCGCTTGGAGCTTAGAGGAGAAAAGACACAATTCACAATCCAGAGCCACTTAAAGACTGAGGTGAAAAAAAAATGCTGAGGTGAATTCTTGTTCATCCAGGTGTTCACGAGAATTTCTCAGAAGAAGAGTATGCTAAATTGATTTTCTAAGGCCTTAGCGTGTAGGAGCTCTATGGTTGGTTCAGTTCCTTATCACTTACCGTGAATACACTAAGTATGTGATGGAGATAAGGCTGTGATTTTCTCGGTATTTATTAAAATGACAATATGGAAGCTGGATGGTGGTGGCACATGCCTTTAATTCCAGCACTCAAGAAGCAGAAGCAGGCGGTTCTCTGTGAGTCTGAGGGCAGCCTGGTCTACAAGAGCACAAGAGTGAGTTCCAGGAAAGGATCAAGAGCTACAGAGAAACTCTGTCTCGGAAAAACCAAAAAATAAAAGAATGAAAAAAAAAAGGGACAATATGACCATTGAAAACAAAAGGATTTTACTCTGTTGATTCTTTTTGATAAATGACTCCAGGTGTTAGTTCTACTGTCATTTTTTTCATAACATTACTCATCTGTCATATATTGCTACTTATAGTCAATATTCTTATTCTGAATGTTTGACCTAAGAAGAAGACCAAATAACTAAGTTATGTTTACTTCATTCTTAGAATGTTCACATTGTCTTTTAGTAGTTCTCTAAATGCAGATATTCTAAGACTTTTAATGGTTGTCCCATTCATTCATGATAGACGAAATTTCCTAGCTCTTTCAAGTTGAATATATTGCATATTTCGTTTTTATATGTTTCTTTCACTGTTTCTTCCTCTGTTCCTCAAATTTTATTCATCATCTATTTACCATCTACTTCATCATTATCCATATATCATACTCTTATTTGCTTTTTTATCTATAATTCTACATCAACCTTGTTTACAATATCTAGAAACATAAGACAATCTTATTTTGAAAGTACCTCTTCACTGCATTTTCAAATTATATGCTCCAAATGATTTTACTTAATAGTAAGCATTCCAGTCAGTGACTCTGATGGTTAGTTTTGTTGCTCATATAGTTAGTTGTTTGTTTGTTTTGTCAACTTGACACAGCTATAGTTGTGGAAAGAGGAAACCTGAACTGAAGAATTTGCTCATTAGAGTAACCAATCAGCATGCCTGTAGGGCAATTTTCCTGATTCCCATTTGATGTGAGATGGCTGAATTGCCACAGGCTATTAGTCCTTGGTTCTATAAAAAAGCAAAATCATCTATGGCTATACCACCCTGAATATACCCCATCTACTTTGATTTCAGAAGCTAAATAGAGTCAGGCTTGGTTAGTTCTTGGATGGGAGATAGCAAAGCCATGAGTAAGCCAAAGAAATCAAACTAGCAAGCAGAATTTCTCAGTGGCCTCTGCTTTGGTTTCTGCTTCTAGGTTCCTGTCTTGAGTTTCTGCCCTGACTTCCCTTCATGACTGTCAACAGTAGGATTACACAAAGCATTTCATCTTCAAATTAGATTTTGTCCTTGAACTGGTCATAGCTACAGAAAACTAAATAGGACCATAAGATTCCTTCATTTAAAGTCATAGGTCAGCTATGGTTGCTAATAACTCAGAAAGTCTGGAAATACACAGACATGAAAAAAAGAGAATTTATTTTTATAATAACAATATTGAACTTTTCCTAGGGTAGACTTAAATGTAGAGAAATTTATGTGAAAGGGTTTATTTTAATGTTTCATTTTAATTTTAGGGACAGACAAAGTTAGCAATTAAATTACACCAAACTATCTCATTGGATGATGTTAAGAAAGCTTACAAACCAAAAAAACCCATAAAATTGTGCTGTAAAATTCATAGCAGTTAAAACAATTGAAATTCTCTGCATGTGCTTAGGTGAGAATACCTTATCTATTTATCTCTCTCTCTCTCTCTCTCTCTCTATATATATATATATATATATATATATATATATATATATATATATTCAACAGTGGTAGCACACACCTTTAATTCTAGCACTCAGGAGGCTGAAACAGGAGAATCTCTGTGAGTTCCAGAACAGCCAAGGCTACATAGAGAAACCCTGTCTTGAAAAATCAAAAACAGAACAAAGGAGAAAGAACCTAAAGCACACAATATAATTTTCAGCCACAAGACAAAGTTTGAGTTTCATTTCACTCTCACACGCAACCTTTGTTTATGTCAAGTATCTTTATGACAGAGGACATAAATGTAAGATCAGGTACAAACATACGGGGGAAATAATTTCTGAGGTAATTTGTCAGTTTTAGTAAGCATATAGATAGAAAATGGGAGGGAACAAAGCTTCAATTGAATTAAAAACACTAAAACAGCTATTTTGACTACAAATGTAATTTACCAAATGTAAAACAAGTCTTTGATAATGGAGGTTGATTTCAACATTAACGCTTTTACCTGATATTTACCTGCAAGGGAAGGGGGTTGTACAAAAACATTTCCATTGAGTAACTTACATGTTATAATAGTAGTGGCTCTTGTATATCATACCAGAGGGAGATAAACATTACATAAAGTTTAAATTGGGTAAATGGATAAACACATTTTTAAAAAAGAGACATACCTTGAAATGAGGTCGCTAGAGAAATTTCTTATGTGAGAGGAGATCCTTAAAAAAAGAACCAAGGAAAGATGTAGAGATGGGTCACCGGTTAAAAGCTCTGCTGCTCTTCAGGAGGCTTGATTCCAGAACTCACATGGCCACTCAATCTTTTGCAATCCTATTACTGGTGTATCTGATACCTGCTTCTGATCTCACGGACACCCCACACATGTGGTACGCAGACAGGCAAGGCAGGAAAGACACCTATACATATAAAATATTAAAATTAAGTGAAAGAATTGTAAAGGCCCTAAGAAAATAAGGAGTGAGTTAAATGAGGACTAGAGGAAAAAAACGCAAGGCAAAGGGAAGCACTAATATGAAGTCCAAGTAGATTTGGGCTAGACTTATTTCTAAACAGGCAATACCAGAATAACTGCTAGTCTCTTGCACACTGCGATAGCTTGAGTTTTGTCTATTGAAAATTTCACCCTGTCAATGGAAGCTATGCACAGTGTGATCACCAGTGATTTGAAGGTCATGACTGACATTCTGTGTTAAGACTTTGATTTTATTCATGGCCATGGGCCCTGAGAGGAGAACAATATGATCTGCCTTTCATACTAATAGCTTGGCTCTGGCGCTTCTGGGCTTAAGTGCATGGAACGACTAAGGAGACTAATCAGAACATAATTGTAGTAGTCAGAAAACGAAGGCTAATAGTTGTCCTCATGGACAGCATTCAAGATGAAGATGACCAGATTCTACATATATAGTTAAGGTAGAGCTGGCATAGGTTTTTTGGTAGATTTTACTTAAGAGTAACTATTCAAGGGAAATTCCGACTTACTAGTTGTGATAGCTAGAACTCTGAAGTTATTATTTTCTTAAATATGGAATATTGTAGCAATGTCCTCTCATGCATAATCTGTAGAAAATGAATGAGACATCAGGGTTGTGTCTCTGTGGAGATGTTTTGTAATGAGCTACTCAGTGGCAGTAAGTATGCAGCAAGATGGAAAATTTTAGAGTGCATCAGAGTAGTGCAGACTGCCTCAGTCACCAAGAAGATGCACCTAAGTAACTAAGTAAATGAGAAAAGAGATTGTTAGGATGGCAAGCCCTCAAGATAATGGAAGTCAGGCTAATGTGGATAAAGGAACCAGGGTTGACATACATCGGGGAAGACAGAAGAGTTTGAAGCAACAAAAACAGCAAACTCCAACAAACACAGTTTGATTGAAGCCTGGCAGATTCATCTGATCTGGAGGTTTAGTAAAAGGTATGCCATTGGTTGTCTTCATATGTTTATTTTACCAAAGAATTTGGTGGGGGGGGGGGCAAAAACTTGATTAGATGAAGTTTAAAGAAAACAAACGAAAATTGGGCAAGGGAAATCAACTGTGAAAATAACTATTCCTGAAGAACTATAATAAAGAAAGCCTAGGAAATAGGATAGCAAGTGACCAGTACATTTCAAGAGACAGTTTGGGGTTTCTGACTTCCTGTCAGGTTTCATGCTGGGGCAAATGATCTAATAAAGAGAGAAGATTCGTGATGATGTGGACTAGAGGCTAAAAGATTGCTAGAGCAGGGTTGCTAGAAAAGTTGTGTATGGGGAGCCTTCACTTTATAGGGACATTAGCTGAAGGAAACCCATGAAACACATGGGTAGCGACAGCAGCAGAGTAAGTGAGGGATCAAGGTAAGACTCCTCAGTGCCTCAAAATCTTTGCTGGCGTCTGTAACAGGTCTTCCTTCCTATATTGCTTCTACTTAGTATCTTATTTATTTTCAAGTAAATAATAGGAATATTTTTATCTTTATTAATTTCAATGAAGAATTCTGAACCATAACCCCTTCGCCAAGACTCTCTTTTGTTATATATATATATATATATATATATATATATATATATATATATATATGGCTATAAACAAAATGTTTTCATCCTGACATTCCCTTAAAACTCATGTGCTGAGGCACTAAGCCTGAGTCTGATTTGATGGATGGACCTTTGGGGAATGGTTGGGCTTAGATGAGGTGGTGAGGGAGGAATCTCTATGATTGGACTTTGGACTTATGGGAAAATGAAAAGAAAGAGAAAAAGAATACTAGTCCAATTTTAGAACTGTCAAATATGTTTCTCGTTTAGTCCACTGTGCATCACATTTTAATACACTAACATACTAACCTACATGTGTCTCATAAAATACATTGAAACGTCTAAAACGGTGACAGTGTGGGTGCTTGTCAGGTGTCCCGAGCCTCTGGACCTCCTCTGGACAGACCTGAGGAGGTAGCCTTGAATTCACTGGTGCTCTGTGTGACTGAATCTTGGAGGAAAGAGCTTCTGTTTAAGCACTCAGAGACTGGATTGTGGCAAAGCTGTGTGCACACCTGTTCCCAGTCTTCCTGGGAGGAAAGTGAAGAAAGCTTGCTCTGCTCTCAGCCCCTTTCTTCAGTGCTCTTTCACAAAATCACTGGACACGGTGTCTGAGCAGTCCTGAGCCAAGCTAAAGGAAGTTCTTCACGGGTAAGCAAATGAACATAAGTTCTCAGAGAAGTTACAGAAATAATGGATATCTAAAACTAGCAGAACTTATATAAGAAAGTTTACCATTGGATGGAAAGCTTTTGTTATCTACTATGGAAATAAAAACATCCTTACGTGTACACTTTAACAAGCATCTAAAGAGATAATTGAAGCAGGACCCCAAGTTTTGCCCACATGGCTCTAATTGCACAATTTGTCTTTCCGCACATGTACAGTCTGGAGGATATTCCATCAAACACTTGTGGAGTCTGTATCTGATGTCTAAACATGGATGTATAGAAATGGGTATCTGTCAGCCTGGAAACCTGCAGACCAGAGTATCTTACAACTAGAATCAGCTGTAGTGTAGTTGGGCAAAGGAGCTGCTTTGTGGGGGAGAGAGAGAATGTTGTCTCTTAAGTCTTTAGTGTAAAGTCTGAACATGAAAACTTTGTTTAAAGAACCACCTTGACATCTCTTCAACGATAGACAAGATACGGTAATAAGAGACTTCGCTGTTCACTTAGCATAGGTCCAGAATGATATGGGAGCAAATGTCAATAGTGACAGATAGTAGCCACTGTTCCTACAGTGGACAACAAAGTCCTTTGGAACCTGGCCTTAGTTACATTCTGACCTAAGCCCTTAACAGGCTCATTCATACCACACTGCCTCCTTGCTGCCAAGTCCCCAAGCTCACTCCTGGGTTAGAGCTCTTTACAATCTATTCTTTCTTGGAAACCTTAATCTTACATCAAAATGTTGACCAGGCTCCTCTCACCTCCTTCAAAGCTTGGGCTTTCAAAGTCACTTTCTCTGTGAATTTTTCTGACCGGCCTCTTCATACTGCATCCTCTGCTTTGGGCCCTCCGCAGATTCCTACTCTACTGTATTCACATTTTAGCTCAGTGCATATTTTTCCATCTCTTACATCATCTAAGATATGCTTTTTAACATGTGTTTTTTATTAGATTCATGTAGATAAACTACACAGAGATAGAAATTTCTGTTAGTTATCTCAAGTTATTAGGGAGATGCCCAAAAACACAAGGGATCTCTTTAAACGTCTTTAAACGTCTTTTACAGCTATTGCTGTAAAAATATTTCTTGAGATTACTAGGTTGCATGGGAAAAACCACATGCTTCTGCTAGCCATGTGATCACCAACGACATGTATTTTGAGATTATTTTAAACATGGTGCATTTTAAAAACAGATCATGCAATATCCAGAAGTAAAGGGCCAATGCCAGAACCTCATCATTCTGCAACAGGAAATATGGAGCAGTAGCTCAAATCTACTTGCTTGGTACAGATGTTAGTACAGAAGTACATTTATCATATTTACTAGAAGTATTTTCTCTCTGCATTAATTTATAACTAGCTATAGAGAAGAAAATCAGATGGGAACTTCGGGATAATTCATATAGTCAGCAGATTTTTGAATACCAAGTAGATGCCAAACACTGCTTTTGCATAAGAAATGGAGTGGCAAATCATACTGCCTATGTGTTTGAGTGAGTGTGGGGGGGGGGATGTCTGTGTGTTTATGGATCTGTGTTGTGGAGGTCAGAGTCAAAGTAAGGTATGAGGCTCAAGATCAAAGTTTGTTATCCTCTATTTTTCAGAGTCTATCTTATTTTTATTTATGTTTCTCTGATTAAATTCATTTACAAGAAAATAAACAACACTAAATGACAAGCAACAGATCAGAAATAGTAAGATTCAGGGTCATACTGATTTCTTTCTTTTGTATGTGCCTTAAGCAGTGGGATAGAAGAATAAAACCTAAAATATTTATCATTAATTGTCTGCTAAATTATTATTTTCTTTTTTATCAATCAAATGTGTTCCTGGACAATTTTATAGATGTATATAATACATGATAATCACTCCTCCTCTCCCACCTTAGTTTTCGAGAAAGGTTATCACACTAAACTATGTGCTCAATGATTGGTCTCACGGGCTTGAAGCGAGCTCCTGAATTCAGTCTGTCTCCACCTCTATACCTCTCCAAGTCCACATTCATCTATAACCTCACAACACATGCTAACATTAACATGAGTGCTTGGGTCTCAACACAGATTCTCATCCTTGCAATAGCTTAACCAAATTAGCTTTCTTCTAAGCCCTGATAATCATAATCCTAAGGATCAGGCTACCAAGGTGCTTTCTAGATTGTTCCATGTTCTTTTTTGTTCCCTGTCTGGTTACAAGGTATTTTTATTTTTTTTTCTTCTCTTCAAGGACAGATTCTGAGGTCATGCCTTCAGATAATCATAAAAGACAATGAATAGTGATAGCCTCAAGGGATCTGAATACTAAGCAATGTAATGTTTAGTAAATATTAAACAATGTTGTGAGCTCAGGATTTCCTTTTGAGTCTGCAATTCACATCAGACTGATCTCAGAAGAGGGCTTGAGCCTGCAAGACAAAGGAAAGTAGGGACACCTGCTGGAGCGACAGGGTGAGGAAACAGGAAGGGGACATGACAAAGGCTCTGGCTTTTCTGCTAAGGTCACAGAGAAAACCATCAGAAATATGCAGAAAAGATTCCCCTTACTTGTTATCAAGTGCTGTAGCAATTATTGCTAGCCCCTTTATTACAAAATATAAAAGGAAAGGATAATAAAGAACAATTTAGCATTTGAAGTATTTAATTTAAAATTATTAAGTGTTAATTGAAATCTATTACTTCTAGCTACTTATAATTAAAACAATTATAGAAAAATTCAGTCTCTTTTTAAACAAAATTTTGAGGTAAAATATTCCTTAAAAAAGGAATATACTTCTTCAGTAAATGAAGTCCTGTTGATAAATCATAAGACAAATATTCGGGATTCATGAATCGCTATCGTGTTGAAAGGCTGAGCTTATTTGTTTTCCAGGAGATGTAACAATTAGATAGATCTATGAGGAATGAGGGGTGAGGTCCCTGAGGTCATGGTGGATGTGTTTTCTCAGTTTGCCCATGCTGTGCTAAAAAGCTGTTGTCTAAGGCAAAGGCAGCCAAAGAAAATACATTTCAAGGGAGGGGGAGTCCTGTGAATTTATGAGAAGAGCATCACAAAGACAAATATTTCAGCCATGCAATTCCATTCGGCCTTTTCAGCTATGTGTCCATAGCAAGTCAACGGCTAAATTGAAAAATCAATTCCAATTTAAATTATTGGAATAAAGAACACCAGGAGTCAGAGATAAAATGGCTTTGTTCTCTGAGATCCTTTTTAATTGGAAAGTTATTTCTTCAGGGTATTCTAATGGTTCTGAGGGAAGATTGCAAAATAAAGTTGATCGGCTGGGGGAAGGTTAATAGCTAATGTGCTTTCCTTGCTGCACAGCAGTCTCCTGTCTTTATGACATCCCCCATCATATCTGGAAGGACTGAAGATTCTAAATCATCTGATACATGCAAGGACTGTATTTTCTCTTCGTCTTTCAGAAATTGTTCGGAGGCAGGAACCCTGGCTGAGGCTTCTTTCTCTAGCAGCATTTTCCAACTGGTCTCACTTTTGCTTATGAATATCACATTGTGTAATTCTTTTCTGATTTTTTTTTCCTTAGGAGGATGTTTTCCTAACAATAGATTAGCCATTATGGAAAATAAAAGATACATGAACGTGATGCTAGGAATAACCCTACCTTTCAGTAGTGGAGAAGGAAGGGAGTAACTTTACTGGCTTGCAGCAAGATGCATTTACAGACTGAGTAAATGGAGAACGAAGATTATACAGAGAAGAACATGACAAGTAGAGGAAAATGTTACTGAATATTGTTATCAAAAGGTTAATACCAGATATTCTTGAGAAAGCACGAGTTATGTTTAGAAAGCTTTCACTGAAAGTTTAAAAAAAAATAAGCTTTAATTAAACACACAATAACCTTTTGCTCTGCCTGTAGAAAATTGTTTGGGGCAGCTGTAGATTAGAAACCTTAAATGAGCATTTAATTTGAAATTAATAAAACAGTGATGGTATGTGTTAAGAAAAGTTACTGAGGTTTGCTTAGTATATTTAATTACTGTAAAAGAGATAAATCTCATTGCCATGTAATGAACTCAGAAGTGCCGATATAGTAAATATGTACTTACGCTCTTGTTATTAATGCATTAAATTTGTAAGAATATTTAGGAATTTAATTAGCATTTAATAAGATAGCTATAGCAAATTACAGTAGTGAGACATAAAATGTAAATTAATATTTTTAGTATTTAATTGATATTAACTAATTAATTACTGTTTATTACATGGCAGCTAGATTTATCTTTTATAGAGTTATTAAATCTCAATTAAATTGTTCTTTTAAGAGGGCATATTCAATTGAAAATAAGATTGTGTAAGAATTTTGCCACCCTCTTTTCCATGGGAATTAGGGAGCAGGAGTGTATCAGGTCAAATGATCAAGGTGGTTTTATTAGGAGCTCATGTGACTTTGCTAGGCTTGATAGCTCAAGCGACTCCAACAACCAAGGGAAAAGAGATTGCATGTGGAAAATCATGTTATTTTCTCTTAAAGTTACAAACTATGTCAGGCTTTGAAAGACTCCTTACTTAACCTGCCACTCCACGGGTGCTGCTGCCATGTTAAGAAGTTATTTTGTTACGGAAAATAAACATAAAACATGGCTTCTAAAGTAAAATATTATACAGTTTTAGTTTCCTCTTGATAAGTTAAAATAAGACTGACTGTTCTCTTTCTCTTAAAAAATGAAAAAGAAAGAAAGAACAGACAAACTGAGTTCTTACTTTTCTGCCATAGCCTATGCTACTCTCATTGATTTGTGGAATGGAACACACGTTCTACAAATATCAGAAATGAATTACGGCCGTTTCATATCTCCCAGGATGCAAGGCAGGCACAGTGAGCTGCACCACCCAGTGACCATGCTATGTAAGAAGAGAGAACCAAGAACTCTACAAAAGCAAGCCTTATTAAACATTGTTGTGAAATGCAGTTTTACCTTATGATGTCTGCTAATTCTGGTAGTTTAAAGAGAAGTACATCCAGTCAGTGGTGGCACATGCCTTGAATCTCAGCACTGAAAAGGTAAAAACACCTGCACCTCTCTGCCTTAATGTTCTTTGTGATTATTGATATTAGTAGCCTAATATCCACAATCTGTTTGTGTAAAGTTTCTGCACCCCAATAAGCCTCTCCCAAGCAATAATACAGATCAGACCAAATCAAAATGAATTAGAAAAAGCCCAGCTTTAATGGATACCAATGCTCCCGGATGGGTTTCCTGCTCCTCAGAGAGGGGCTGGAAAAGGGAGACCGAAAAACCACCTGTTTGTTCTAGGGTCTATTGAGGGTGGGAGTTAAAATATCCTGTGGGGAATGGTTTTGAGCATCTCTGAGTAGGAGTCATCCTTTGCTGGGATTTCTCGGGACTGAGACAACTCCCAGGGGAGGAGGCTTGGACTGTAACTTCCACCTAAACATTCCAGACTCTTTTGATAGATGGATGCCAATGGCTGGAATGAAGCCTTAACCCAAACAGTAAGGACTGTGAGGAAGACCCTACTTTAAAAATAGAAGGGGCATCAGAGAAACAAACAGCACATGAGAAAAGCTTAAGAAATGGATGGAGTTTCTCCGATCTCCAAATTTGAAGAAATGGTACTCAGTATAACTTGAGTTGAAGACATATTTTGTTCAAGAACAGAAAAAGCAAAGTGAAATCAAGTTAACATACTTTATCTATTTTGTGTCTTTAAATAATTAGTCTTAATCACTAAAAATGTTTATCATTAGCCACAGACATGTTTTGAGAAACTTGTCAAACTATGTGAGTTTGATCATTATCTCATGAATCACTGTGCTTCTTACTGGTTCTTTATCATTTTCGTTACTGCAATTTTCAAACATAATGAAGATATTAAATAAAAATTCTCTTATATTGATTATTGCTTCACTCTGCAAGGTTTTAAACTCAATAATCATTCATCATCTTTTCCAATCACTCTTTAAATTTATGATAATACGCTTACAAGAGCTAACTGCAATTAATATTCAGTTGATATTATATGAAATCATTTTTGAAACTTGCATACCTCTGTTGACATTGATAATTCATTGTTTAACTCACTGGCTTTTATTTTTAAAATTAATTTACTCAAAAACTGCTTTGTATCATGATGTATAAAATATGTATTTTTACTCAATTTCTATTCATAATTCTGATATTTTTTTTGTTTTTCGAGACAGGGTTTCTCTGTAGCTTTGGAGCCTTTCCTGGAGTTAGCTCTTGTAGACCAGGCTGGTCTCGAACTCCCAGAGATCCGCCTGCCTCTGCCTCCTGAGTGCTGAGATTAAAGGCGTGCTCCACTACCGCCCGGCAAACTGTTTTGATTAGAGTATTCTTATAAAAGACTTTTATTTTTCTCTACACCTCATGGAATTTTCTCTAAAACTTTTCACATACTAAGACTCAAAGTAAGTCTTAACAGATATAAGAAAATAGAAACAATACCTATATCCTATCTATCTACCATGGATTAAAACTGGATATCAACTGGTATGCCCAGATCATGGAGTCCTCCCAAAAAACCAACTAGAAGACCAAGTCCTGCATGTAAAAACAAGCCTTTATTCTTAAAGTTTAGGAACTTGTGTGGTGTGGGAGGACCTTCTGTCTATGTGTTGCATTTATTGGTTAATGAATGAAGAAACTGGCTTGGCCTATAGCATGGGAGGAGGAAGACAGAGTTAGAGAAAAGCCATGGAGCCACTAGAGACAAAAACTGGGAACTTTACCCAGTAAGCCACAGCCATGTGAAGATACACAGATTAATAGAAATGGGTTAAGTTAATATGGACAAGCTAGCCAATAAGAAGCTAGAGCTAACAGCCCAAGCAGTGATTTAATTAATACAGTTTCTGTGTGATTATTTCAGGCCTAAGCTAGCCAGGCAGTTGGGAACAAACAAGCAGCGGCCCTCCTCCAACACTTGTGTATTCAGCATATTGCTGTGATCGGAGAGTCCCATCTCAGTTGAGGTTGGATTTTTACTGTAGAACTTCAGGACAACTCTGAGGCCTCTCAGCATTAGTGTTCCCCCCTCCCCTGGGAACCAAGGACGTAACAACTATACATGCATGTACTGAAATGTTGGGAAATTTCCATTTCCCTAAGTCCTTGTGAATGTTCTCCAAATAGAGCTCCATTCCTGGAACTGGTGAAAGATAACTCTTAGATGTTGACTCAGTTCCTGGGAAGGGGTCAAAGTAACCCACAGATGTTCCCCCTTACCCTGCCTGTTCTGGCAAGTGCTCTCCAGCCCTGGCTCAGTCCAGTAGCCCTTTGAATAAGCCAATCATAATAGTTGAAAAATAACCCCTGGGTCTCTTCCCCCCATTTCCTCTTCTATTTCCATAAAAATAGCATGTACCAGCTATTTGGGGTCTTTTGGCTTCTCAAATGCTGAAAGACCCTGTCACAAGAGAATTAAATCCTCTTGCTTCTGCATCAACAGTGGTGTGAGTGTGATCTCTTGGGGCGACTCCTCCTCAGTGATTGGACTCCAGGGTCCAACATGATAATAGCAAAGGTAAGAGTGAGGGATTTCTAAGGTACAGGACACCTGATTGACTGACATTTGCCTAGGGGTGTTCTGGTGAAAAGTGATGGGTGTGTGCTACAGGTAATTCTGTCCACAATGGTGGGAACATTAGAAATTTCTTTTGGATGGAATGTTCCTGGGTGGTACCTGGGTAGTCTCAGTTTGTGGTCTTTCTTAAAACCAAATATTGTCTTAGGGTAAACTACTGAGACTCAGGCCTCTATGAACTCGTCATGACTGGGTCCTATATTAGGAAACTTACAAACCCATGGAAACTGAACAACTTGCAGCTGAATGAAAAATGTGTCAAGACATACATTTAAAGATATTAAAGACATTCTAGAATTGAATAAAAATGAGTAAAACAACAAACTCAAACTTACTAGACACAATGAAGCCCACTCTAAGAAGCAAATTCATAGCAAAAGGTGCAAAAACAAAACAAAACCAACAAAACAGAGAAATCTCTGCAAGTTAACAATACACCTGAAAGCTCTAGAAAAAAAAGTAAGAAATCACTCACAAAAGAGTAGAAAGTAAAAAGTAATCCAAATAAGGCTGAAATCAATAAAATAGAAAACAAACAAACACAAAAAATCAGTGAAACAGAGACTTGATTCTTTGAGAGAAAATAAAAAAAAACTGACAAACTCTTATGCAAATTAACTAAAAGGTAGAAAGCATGTCAAATTTTAGAAAAAAATAATATAACAACAGACCAACATCAAGGAACATCATAAAAATTTGATTTTTAAATACTTATGCTCTATCCCAAATAAGAAAGTCTATAAGAAATGAATTGCTTGCCAGGCGGTGGTGGTGCATGCCTTTAATCCCAGCACTCGGGAAACAGAGGCAGGCGGATCTCTGGGAGTTCGAGGCCAGCCTGGTCTACAAGAGCTAGTTCCGGGACAGGCACCAAAGCTACAGAGAAACTCTGTCTCGAAAAACCAAAAAAAAAAAAAAAAAAAAGAATTACTTGCTCAATAACTACCATTAATCAAAGTTAAATCTAAATCAGATAATCAATTTAAATAGACCTATAGTGCCTGGTGAAATAGATACAGTGATTAAAAGAATACAAAACAAAAAAGGGCCCAGAGTCAGATTGTTTTAGTGCAGAATCTTCTTGGCTTTCCAAGATGTGTTAATATCAATACTCCTCAAATTATTCCACAAAATAGTAAAATAAGGAACATTGGCTGCCCCTCCAAGTTTTCTCATCTGCCATGCAGCTCCCTGTCTAGGACCTGCTGGCCCTCATGGTCCAGCCCTCAGGGTCTGCTGGGCCTCTTGGGGGCTCCCTGTCTGGGGACTGGCTGCCTTGGTGGTCTGTCATGTTCTTGTGACCCACTGCCCATTGCCGCCACTCGGGTACCTGCAGTTTTCTGCCGTTGCACCCCTCAGAACAGTGCCATTTTATTTTTACCATTACAGTATGGTAAGCTAATACAGTATTAACTTCCTAAAACATATATACATATCCAAAAAATCTAAATAGAATTGCCAAAAATGGGGGAAACAGTATCCCAAAGAGGTATTTCTTGTCAATAAATGAAGCTTCCAGTAATGGGATTTTGCTACATCTAGTTGAGCTTCGGGCAAAAAGAGGCTCTGTGAAAATCTACAAACAACAAAAGCTATAGGTTGCTCTCCACGAATTGACAACAAAGCCCAATTTTGGAATACAATACCTATATATTTCATTGAACACAGAGATGTTAAGTTGCTGTACAGTTAGAGCTTTCACCCTATGTTCCTATGTATTTGGTACAGGGATGTACTCTACGTGCTCTCAGTGGAGATTGTAAATACCAAACCAGCCATAAACCCCTTTATCTACATTGGTGCACTGCCTGCAGAACATGCTAGTGTGTTGGTGGCAGAAAACTTGTGAATGTAATCAATCAGTACCTGATTTGACTCAAAGTCTATTCCATAAGATGAAGCTGATACCTGGCACTGCTCGGGTGACTACGAACCATGGACTAGATACTTCAGGAACCTAGAGTAAAACCAAATGATATTTATTTAAAAACAAGCAAACAAACATGGAGATGAATTGAATCCTAATGACATTCTGATGTGCTCATAGATCTGTGACTTGCTTAGTCGTTATCAGAGAAGCTTCTTCCTGCAGCAGATGAAAACAAATACAAAAACCCATATGAGTACAAAAATGCAGAGAATGAGAGACCTTGGAAAACTCATCATAAATGGGACGTCTTCATTAAATTTCCCCCTCAGTTCAGGGAGACCTATAGAAGAGGGTGGAGAAAGAGTGTAAGAGCCAGAGGGGATGAAAGACCCTATGCAAACAAGGCTTTCTAAAAAAATGTGATTGAAACTCATATGAAGTCATAGAGTCTGAAGCAGCATTGGTAGAACCTACACAAGTTGCATAATTCTCTATGTATATATTACAGCTTCCAGTTTAGTGGTTTTGTGGATTTCCTGGGTATGTGAATGAATGCGTCCCTGATTCTTGTTCCTTCTCTTGGCCTCCTTTCCTTTTATTGGTTTGTCTTGTCCAACCTCAATGCATTAATTTTTGTTGTATCTTATTATATTTTATTTTATTATACTTTCATATTGTCTAATAGAAGCCTCTTCTTTTCTAATGAGAGACAGAAAAAGACTGGATCCAGATGAAATGGAGGTTTGGAGGAACCCCAGGAGTAGAGGTAGAAGAAACAGAAATAAGCATATATTTGTGAGGAAATAGTTTATTTTCAATAAAAGTAAAAATTTTAAAGAACAAAATAACTAAAAACTTCTATATCTAACCATATCCTTAAAGATATTCAACAAAATAACAAAATTGCTTTTTATTTCATTTGACTAAGCATTTTCTTTTAATCATGGATTACTAGTATATGTGTATATCCATGAGAATTTGTGCTTGTGAATGCAGTGATTAAAGAAAGTAAAAGAGATTATCTAATCCGTGGAAGTGGATTTACAACAGTTTGTGAACACACTGACCTTAGTACAGATAGTCATACTCAGGTACTCTGTTAGAACAGTATGTGCTCTTAATCGCTGACTCCATCTAGTTATCCTGGAATTAATATATGAGAGGAACAAAGGTATCACATAAAAGCACCAACAAAACAAAATCAAATGGATAATACAACTTTAGTTCAATGAACAACACTTATGGGTTATAACAGATTTGTGGCTGAAAGAATAAAAACAATGAATAAGAATGACAAGTCTACAAAGGGTGATATTTTGTCTCTGTGATACTTCCTCAGTGTTTGCTCACTCATTTTTGAACTTTAGATATATAAAATTGAATTCGGTAAAAGACAATCCAAAAGAGGAATGACGTAGCACTTCACAATCATGCAATGATAAAAATAAAGAAGAGCATTATTCATCAAAGGGGAAAAACAGTAAAGATGAAAGGAGTTAAAAAGAAAATCTTTTATCAGACATTGATAGAATTAGAAAGAAGAAGAAAGTTGATATAGAGCAACGAGTATTTTGAATATTTTGAGATATGGGTTTGAAACTGAATGAAAGGCAAAATGGGAAGGAATTAATTTTTAACAGCAATATTTTGAATGGATCCAACCAGAACTTGACAAAGAGAAGAAACTTAAAGCTGAAAACAATGAGCCAATCACTCTGTGAAGCACTTAGAGTATCTGCAACCAGGGTTTTATAGCAGGAGATTAAAATGAAGTCATGAGGTGGAGAAAAAAGGGTCTAAGAGGGACATGAAATGTTATCTGACTTATTCTGGTCCTTTACTTCAAGGACCAGAGTAGAGGCCAAGGTGGTTCCATTCCCACCCACTATAGTTAAATATAAAGATGGAGCATGAGCCTGGGATACAGATATCAAATCTTTTTGAAATTTGCTCTTGCCTTTTGGAGATAATGATTCCCCTATTTCTGTACTTCCATCTTCTTTTGGTTAAGTGTATGATATTATTATAATATCTTCATCCTGTAATTCTCCTAGTTTTTTTATTCTTCATGTTAACACTGCTGGTTCAGTACACCTCAAATGTATCTACACCCACTTTTGAATTTTTCACATATGTTTAGTATTGAATTAGTCTCCATCCACATGGCTTACTCTAACATAAAATATAACATTGTTTTTCTATTTAGCCTAGGAGGTGTTCTTTTTCTTTTATTGAAAATAGATTTTTTTCATACATTATATCCTGATTTCAGTTTCTACTCCCTGTAATCTTTCTTCCATATCTCTTCTCCCATCTAAATACACTCCTTTTCTCATTAGAAAACAAACAGGTGTTGGAGGGACAACCATAAAATAAGAAGACAAAATAAATAAGCAAGCAAACAACATCAAAAAATGAAATAGGTCAAAACAAACAGAAGGATAAAAACATGAAAAATGGCACAAGAAATAGGAATAGACACAGAGACCCACTCAATAACACTCTCAGGATTCTCATAATAACACAAAAACAGAGATCATAATGTATACACAAAGGAACTATATGCAAAAGTAAAATAAAATTTAAAAATGGTAAGATTAAAAAGACAAAAAAAGTCTTGACACAATATCATGATTTGACACAGTATTATGGGACTGCCAAATATGCCCTTGAATTTGTTTTGTCAGTTATCCCCTGATGGCTGTGATGTAGAGTAGAAGCCCTTAAGAGTAGTTTGTTTCCTTAGTGACACTCCCTTGGAGAAAAAGAAAGTTTCATTTGTAAGGGGTTATCAATCAGAGATAGGTTCTGTTTACCTCACTTTACCTAACATTTTGGCACTAGTCATGCCTGAATAGACATTCAGGATTATAGGAAACATTCTGCTCTATAAAGACATGACTTTCCAGCTCCAAACCAAAACAAGACAGTAGCCACCAAAAATCAAAACAACAAACCCTTCCCATATTCCAGAGATGAGGGATATTTTAGAGAAAAAAGCAGTGTATGTCAATATTCACTCAACATTTAGAAGATGCTAAGTGATGTAATAATCTAACAGGGTGTACAATATAGATGGATTGAAGAGGAACTTCCCAAAATGACTTCTCAAATGTGCATACAAAAAACTTTTCTCTCTGGCTCCATCATTACAATTTAAATGGATTGTGTTCATAGTTTGAGTAATCCTATATAACTAGTATGTAATGTTTATCACAACCAATGAAACAAACAGTTCTGCTTCTTCATGCCAATCCTCAGGACACAGATGTGACTACAGCTAAGGGAAAGGAAACCACACAGGAAAGAAAACATCATAATTATATATAAAAATTGCAATTTATATAAGAAGCATTTATTTCATAAATATCCTGTTTTTACAAGTATATATTTTACTATAGATTGACTTTGCTTCCTTTTATTTTCATATTATCTACAGATAAAGCAGTCCAAGGGAGACAGAATTAACCACCACAATGTATAATTGATCTCTCTGATCCAAGGTGCAGTATCATTGACTGGCTATAGCAGTAACAAAGCTTAACCCAATACTTTGGAGAAATGGGTATGGCACAGGCATGGGTTGCTGCTTATATATTGGGGTGACCACAAGGTCTGAAGATGGCTGTGAAAATTGTCCTGTTGAGAATGGGGTTTTCATATTTTATAAAATGTCAATGTTAATGTCAAGGCAAACCAAAGATGAACTTATAGTTATCAGAGCGTTACACCAATATATTTCTAAGTGTCTGGAGATATCTAGAGAGAATTTTATTCACTAAATGTTTTCCAGCAACTACTACACAATATCATAAACATAACTTTAACCTCCATGAAAACTACAACATGTCAGTCTGTAAAGGAAAACATTGTGAAAAACAGCCTTTCAACCTGGGGAGAAATTATCAGAAAATAAAAAATAAGCTAAAGAAACAAATTACATGTTAAGCACTTACCTAGAAAATTTAAAGAGAGATCACAGTTTTATCCAATGCATTTCTCACTTGGTAATTCTGTCATTACTAGAAAGATTCTGCAGTTTCTCATAGTAAGACTATAGACAAAAGAGTCAACAACAAAACTTAGCAGACACCGTTTTATTTATTGCAACTAGAAAACCAGCCTAGAAGGCAGCAGTGGGCCCTTAGCTACATCTGCTTTCTTTCTTTTTGATTTCTGGAACATTGAGTATATTAATTTGGTTTTCCATGTGTACTACTTGCTCACAGAAACAGATCTGACACTATGGGCAATATAAATTCTTATATAAAATTGTATGAAACTTGGAATGTTTTGGGGTGCTTGGAGTTTTATTATTTATTTTCTTTTAGTAACAGGAAGCTGGCTGTGATAAAATGTCCTTGGTTTGTGTTTTCTTGAGTGCTGTGTCATACTCTGGAATCTAATATACTACTAATTATAAAATGCATAATGGATTTTAAAAATTAGAATAAAGAAATAATATAAACTCACCGAATGTTTGGCTATGAAATAAAACAGGTTTTATTTAATGGACATTCTTGAAAATTTCTCTTAATATGTTGAGATAACAGCACCACACAAAGATGATTAAAATTATTTTTCTTTGTATTTCTTTCAAATTGTACATATTTTAATACACATAAAGTTAAATAAAATATAAGTAACTGGAAAATGATGAAAGTGACGTACAAACAGTAAATTCAAATGTATAACCTTTAAACGTTTTCTGATGTCCACACATTCAAATTCATGGTATAAATACATCTATACTGAAAAAATATAAATATACATATACACACACATCCATATCATACTAGAAAAGATTTTTTAAATGAAGTATAAATCCCTATCTAATACTCATTTTAGGCATTTTGGACACTTAATACATAAATGAAACTTCCTTCAAAATTTAGTTAAAGTGAAATATATCTGTATTCATTGATAACAGAATAAACTTTTCATATTTTCAGATTCAGGCTTATAATTTTGAGCATATGTTTCACTATAGCAGAAATGTTCCTTGATCCTTATCTTTTTGATTGACCAGATATTTTGATTTATAATAGATATTACCTTAAATCTGTAAGTGAAACAAAAGTTCACTTTGCAATTTAATAGGGATAGAGCACGAAATAAGTTAGAAATGATACTGTATCACATAAGGAAAAACAAGTGAAGTTGCAGGAAAAATCTACCAACTCATCTGCAATTAACAGTGAATACCCAGAACTTAGTATTCCCTGCAAATGCCACTCTCCAGGGAATTGCACAGGAATTAGTGAATCCTTGTACTGTCAAACTGATATGTACTGCTACGGAAGTAAAGAAAATATTGATTTTTGATAATGATTAGCATTTAAATAGTATCTCGGTGTCATTTATTTGTTGCTGACTTAAGAATATAATTATAACTCTTATCCTTTAAGATAGTGCATACTTACGATATTCTTCTGTACTAAAAAGTAAAGAGTTTAGAGAATAGACGTGAAGGGAATTTTGTTGTTTGTTTTTTGTTTTTCCTGACTTCTTTAGCAGAAATGGGTGGGGATTAGGACATACTGGTTTGGGAAACCTAACTTCACCCTTTCAGGTAAAATATTTCTTTCTATTGATTAGCATTCACCTTCTCTAATAAGCGTCCTACCCTTTACCAGGCAAGAATCCCATTTATTGCACCAAAAGACAGAGAGCATCAACTACCAGCCAAAACCAAAAACACCCACCATATAGAAGCAGTTTGTTGAATAAGGCACACCTGTTGTAATCTGATGTTAGGAAATACATTGCGTCTTTTGACCCTGATCAGTGTCTCGTAATCTGGATCATCCTCTCTGATACTATTAGTGTAAAACTCTTGGGCCATAAAAGTTTGGTGAAACAAAAATCAAAACTTCTGTGTTGGAAACAAACATGGAAAGAAGAAAGCCATTGTTCTGTAACCTTCTCACCACAGAATCTTCTAACCTCAGACATGTATTCAGACTAGCGTTTTGAGAACAAAAGACTCCCTGAAAAAAAAAAAGACTTGGTCTCCAATAATAATCATAATCACAATCATAATAAGCTCTCAGGTGGAAACTTCCTGCAGTTGGCTATTAAATATGTCTCCTACCCCTGCTATTTTAAGAGGTATTCTTCTTCCTAACAAATGCATGTTTGCTGTAGGTCCCAGAGCCACCGACTTCAGGTATTACATTCATTTCACCTCCTTCCTGCTCTGTGTATCAGTTTCTCATTGGTGTGGGTCATTGCCACCAACACTTGCGCCGACTATGCCATCTTTCTACTTATTCCCTATATAAGTGTCATTGCTGTACTTTTATGACAAAATTCACCCAGTTTTCTAAATACTACATTTTCTTCATTTTCTATTACTTCTGCAATATGTGTTTACATTTATTGAATGTTTAACATAATTTCCAAGCCTACTGTGGCCTATATCCCTGTAGACATTATGCGAAGATTATCAGAAAAAAATCCATATGTGTGTATGTATATATGTATATGTATGTGTATATCTGTATATGCATGTGGATGCATAGGTGTATATGAGTGCATATATATGTGTGTTTGACTGTGTGTTTATATGTGTGTATGTATGTGTGGTATATATCTGTTGGTAGATATAATTATATCTTTTTCATACATCTCATTTGAATCATGAAATTAATGCTACAAGAACTTTTTACTACAAATCCATTTACCAAGACCTGTCAATTATATTTTTGAAAGACAGAAACATTCACTTCTTTGTTGGAAACTATTTTTCTACTAAGGTAACAAACATTTTTAAGTAGTTCAATAGTCTTCACAAAAGCTAAGTAACATATATAGTTCCTCCTGGGAAAGGGAAACAAACAAGACCTCCTGAGAAAATTGGGAGCATGGGGTGGGAAAGAAGGGAAGGTGGGAGGGAGGAGAAGGGGAGAAGGGGAGAGGGGAAGAGAATTGAGGGAACAGAATAGTCAAAACGGAGAAAAAACGGAGAGCAGGGAAAGAGATATATTTTTATATATTTATTGGATTTTTGAGACAGGGTTTTGCTCTAGTTTTAGAGCCTGTTCTGGAACTAGCTCTTGAAGACCAGGCTGGCCTCAAACTCACAGAGATCTGCCTGCCTCTTCCTCTTGAGTGCTGGGATTAAAGGCATGTGCCACCACTGCCCAGCTGGAAAAAGATATTTTGATTGAGGGAACCATTATGGAACTAGAAAAAAAAAACTGGTACTAGAGAAATTCTCAAAAATCCACAGGATGACCCCTGCTAAGACCCTAAGCAATAGGGGAGAGGTGGCCAAACAGGCCTTGCCCTATAGTCATATTAATGACTATCTTAAATGTCGCCATAGACCTTTCATCTAGCAACTGATGGAAGCAGAGGCAGAGAGCTACACGTGAGTACTCGGCTGGGCTCCCAAAGTCCAGTCGAAGAGTGGGAGGAGTGAGAGTATGAGCAAAGAGGTCAAGACCATGTTGGGAATACTCACTAAATCAGCTTCCCTGAGCTAATGGGAGTTCTTACAGTACAAGAAAGTAACCCAAAGTCCAGTAGAATCGTGGGAGGAGTGAGCATATGAGCGACGAGGATAAGAGCGTGATGGGGATACTCACTGAAACAGCTTATCTACGCTAATGGGAGCTCAGACAGTACAGGGAAGAAACCAGCACAGAACAAAATTGGGCCCTCTGATTGTGGGTGACAGTTGTAAGGCTGGGTAAGACTGCAATGGGTCAGGGCCACTGGTAGTGGGACCAGATTTTATCCCTACTGCTTGTACTGACTTTTTGAAACTTATTTGCTTTGGAGGAATACCTTGCATAGCATAGATATACTAGGGAGGGTCTTGGTCCTTCCTCAAAGCAATGTACTAGAATTTGTTGACTCCCCATGGGAAGCCTGACCCTTTCTGAGAAGTAGAATTGGGGGTAGTTTTAGTGGAGGGAGCAAGAGGGGGGGAAGGAGTGGGAAATGGGATTGATATGTAAAATGAAAAAAGATAGTTTTTTTGTGTTTTATTAATAAAATAACAGAAAAAAACAACAACAAAAAACAAAAGAGTATTTTCATTTTTAGCTTGATTCTTTTAAAATTAAAATTTTGGAATTATATCAAATATCTGAAGAAGAAAAATATTAATCTATAGTTCCCTTTTACATTTTCTTTAAAGCACAACTAAATGGTCTCTATAAAATGAATGCTAAAATCTAAAAATAATATTACAATAAACCAATAAATAAATACTCAAAAAATAAAAAATAGATACAGTATTTCAGTTATGAGTTCTTACTGTTCAGGTACATAGATATAAAGAGCATTAACAAAATATGAACAAATTTATTACAGCACACTGTATGACTGGATAATAATTGATGCTCAATGGGGATTTACTCTGTAACAGTGTTATACTGAATTAATGTTTTTACATTTATTTATTATTTAATCTATTTCTTTTATTTTTTCAAGATTATAGTACAAGTACATCTCTCCTGTCCCTCTCCTCCCTCAAAACCCATATACTCCTCCTGTGGCTCTGTTTCAAATTCACGAGGTCTTTAGTTATTGGTTTGTGTGTGTGTGTGCACCTGTGTATTCCTAAATCCAGAAATACAACCTGCTTTGTCTATAAAATGTTACTTATATATATATATATATGTTTTCATGAAATTTTTTGATGAAATATTTTCATAATTTAAACTCTTAGTATTTTTTAATTATAGACATCTTTACAAACCGATAAAGTATTTCTATGGAAATCTTAGGTAGATACCATGTTTATCATTGATAGGAGAATTTTCCCAGGAGCAAAAACACTTCAAAAATGTTCCTTCTCAATTCTTCAACATTATAATGATGTATCTAGACATTACCATAAGACAGAAAAAATAAATTAAAAAATCATGAAATGTATAAAGCCCAAGTTAAACATTTTATAACTAGAATAATCTGCATTTTTACATAAGAACTAGAAATACTAATACACCAAGTGAACTAACAACATTTTAATAAGAATAAAATAGTCAGCTGCATTTTTATGTAGTATCATGAAAAATTCATTAAACTTTAAATAATTTTATAAGTATGGCAAAGTAAAATATAATTAAAAATAAATTTGTCAAAAGACAATTTAAAAGAAAAGAAAAACGTGATGGAGGTATCTTCATCTCATATTTCAAGTATACTAAAAAGATATAATAACAAAAACATCATGGTGCAATCATAAAAACAGACACAGTAACCAAAGAAATAGAATTAAGGACTCTCATAAAAGAGTCAGAGACAGCCCCTAATGCTTGGATTGGCTTCCAGAAATCTATTCCTCATACTGGATTGCCTGGATTGCCGTGTCCAGCCTAAATACAAAAGGGGGTACTTACTCTTACTGCAACTCGATATGCCATGCTTTATTGAGACCCATGGGAGGCCTGCCCCTTTTTGAACAGAATCAGAGGAGGAGGGGCAGTGGGCAGAGGGAAGATATGGGAGAGCAGGAAGGGCAAAATGTGGTTGGGCTATAAAATAAGTAAATATATTTAAAAAAATTATTGTCGATCTAAATTTAAAAGATGGAAAAACAAGGCATTTAGGGAAACAAAAATATTACTATAGGACATATATAATAAGAAATGTAGCCGAACAAAATAATCATTCAAGAAAAATACAAATATGTCTTTATAAAGGTTATTTAAAAAAACCTAAAAGATAAAAGTAATTGAAGTGCCTATTATACAATTAACAGATACAAAACTGGGCAAGATCCTTGCTTTATCTTATAACTCCACCATAAAAATAAGCACTATTGAGTGTTACCACATAGATGAGACTCCAAAGCATTATATTAAATTAAAGGAATTGGACACAGGAGAGCAATTCTTGAATATCACAGTTACATTAAATATTCAGAAGAGGCCAACTTTTGAGATCTGTAAAGCAGATTAGTCACTTTCAGCTTCTAGAGATAGATGGGGCTAAGGAGCAAGTGTTTAATAAAAACAGGCCTTTCTTTTGCAGAAATGTAAATGTTTAAAGAAATAAAGTAGGAGTATCGTGAATGTACATTCCTTCCTAAAAGTACTGAAATGACATTGAATAATTTCACCTCAGTTTTTGAAGTTCAAAGTTTCAAACTCTTCATACCTACCTTTGTTAGGGTTTCTAGTGCTTTGACAAGACACTATGACCAAAATGTAAGTTGCGGAGGAAAGGGGTTTATTTGACTTCCACATCGCTACTAAGGATTGCAGCAAGTCAGGACAGGGAATCAAACAGGACAGGATCCTGGAGGCAGGAGTGAATGCAGAGGTCATGGATGGGTGCTGATTACTGACTTGTTTGCCATGGCTTGTTCAGCCGGATTTCTTGTAAAACTCAGGACTACAGCTTAAGGATGGTCCTACCCTCAGAGGACTGGATCCTCCCCATCAATCACCAATTAAGAAAATGTCTTACAGTTGAATCTTAGGAGGACATTTCTAAATTGAGGCTCCCTCCTTTCAGAAATCTAATTTGTGGGTCAAGTCGACGTAAGACTAGTCAGCACAATACCAGAACATCATTCAGAAAATCAAGCATGAGTACGAAGTCTGTAGCACATTTATACCTTATATACTATTGTGATACAAATATGACTCTGTCTCAGATACTGAAAAGACTTCTACATAAGTAATCAAAAAGGGAGACCTAGCTTTAAAGCCTTGCTAAAATGCTCCTACAGACAGTTCAAAATAGAAATACAAAATGGTCAAAACTGCATTTGAGAACAGGTGAAATTATTAGTCATTTCAAAATTACAGTCAAGACACAATACAATAACTAAGTAAACCTATCGGTCAAAATAGATAAAATTGACATCAGCCCTACAAAATGTTGGTCACTTGGAATCTAACTGGGAGTTGTTTTAAAAGATAGAATTATGTTTATTTCAACAACCAATCCAGCTCACATGAAAAAGACAGTGAGAATGATCATAGAAGCTTCTCAAAATTATCTCCTTTAAATTTTAACTTGTGTGTGTATGCATGTGTGAATGTGTACGTACCCATCAATGCATGTGCATTGGGAGTGCTGCTGGATGCAGATGTGATCATTAATCCTCTGGGATTGCAGCTGAAGGCAGTTGGCACCTGTCCTGCCTGGTTGTTGGGAACCAAATTCAGGTCCTCTTCAAGGGTGGCACACGGACTTAATTACTGAGCCAAATCTGCAGCCCTGATCATAGTACTTTATGTACAATGTTCCAGATATAAATAGTTCTGATAGCTTTTAAAAAGAGAATACATAATGAAATCATTCTTGATTCATCCAAAGGACACTATTTAGCAATAAAAATAAACATACGTTTAATAAGCATTTTAACATAGGTAAAATTGAAAATGATTATTCTAATTGAGAAAAAAGCAAAGTATTGAACAATTTGTATTTTAGGATTCCTATGAGGTATTGTATCATAGGAATTAGATGTATCTACTGAGATGAAAAAATCAACTGTCCAAAGCCTAGAGGGTGCTATGGAGTGAAGAGAGAGGATTCTTTTCAAAGAAAGTTTGAGGTACACACTTTTATGCACTAATCAAAGGTTTTGCTTTCTTAGGACATCACCGATAAACCTAATGTAGGTACTATTGTATCAGAATCCATGTATCTTTTTTTTATAATGCTAAGAAAATAGGTATATTATGATATGCTAATTCTGTGCACTATCAAATATAAAGGCACTGCAAATACATGTTATTTGTACTGGAATATCTGCAGAAGACTTTCCTAAGATGTGTGCTTTATAATTGATTGGAACTGGACGTAACTACCAATGAGGGAGACCAGGAGGAAATTCTGTTCCATTTGGAGCATATATGGATTTGCCAGAGCTGCTTAAACAGTGCTGGGAGATCTTACAAACAATTTTTTTTTAAAGCAAGGCATCAAAAGACAAAACTAAACTATATTATTTAAAGATGAATTCAGAAATACTATTTGATTTTAAGAAATCAATCATTAATATAAAAATAGGTAAAAGGATCAGAGAGAATTTATGAAAACAAAAGAACAGATTGCAGACATAACTACAAAACTGTGTTAAATTTTCATGTTCTTGCATTTTATGTAGATTGCCGTTCACTTGTGCAAGTATAAAACTGAACTTTAATCATTTTACTTTAGAAGGAAAAAACAGTAAAAATTTATTATATTCTATTATATGACAAATTTGAGATTTTTTTTTCTACCTTAAGGAGATTGAATGTATGTAAGACATTGGACTCTGGAAAAATAGCAAATTAATGAGGCCTAGTACAGAGATAGCTATCGATCCATATTCTAATCAATTATAATCAATTGTTTAAATTATACTAAGACCACCATTTTGAAAGAGATTGGCTGGGGAGGGCGCTCCTGTATCTTTCTTTCATGGTAAGAGAATCTGCAATAAGCTACTTTCATATCTACCCGCTTAGCAGCTTGATTCTATTCTTGAACTGATGGCTGTTTGACATTCCATGATGAATGGTATGTGGTCAGCAATTTCAGATTTTTCCGTTACTAGAATTACATTTCTAATGTAAGGATGGGTTATTATTAGCTAAAGCTTTTATTTCCTGGGATTAGGTAAAATGAAAAGGGTTATTTCTGTTGATACACCCCATTTCACTTTGCAATGCAACTATCCAACTGTAAAACATCCTTAGATTTCTATTTGAATGGTCAAGGAATGGCTGATTATGTGTTATTGGCCTTTAAAGGGCCAGTGTCACTAACAGTCAAAACAAAGCAATTCGTTTAATAATTCCGTAGCCAAAAACACCTTTTACATTTTCTTTCATAAAATGTCCATGTAATAGCATGGAAAAAACTTCAGACATTTAAAAATGAAGCAGAAACTGTCTGGCCTTTGGGTAGTGTCAGGAGAAATTTTACTTTCAAGACTGAAGACAGAGATTCTTTACTTTGGTTAAGTGAGTTTTCACCAATAATTTAGCAGTTACCTGCATTTAGGGAAATGTGGCCTCATTTGTCTTTATTGCGGCAAGCTATAGAAACCGTAAAACCACTTTTGCCAAAAAGCCTTGGCTCTCCACTGTGGCCAACAAGAGCAGAATAAACACATGACATTACTGCCTGCATTTTCTGCCTCTTTACTTTATCCCAGTTGGACTCTGCCCTTGACTCTGCCCATCAAATCTTCTCCCCCGTTATGACTGAAGGCACAGTAACAAGACAGGGTTTCAAACCAGCTGTCCTTTTGGATCTCAGGAACAATAACAAAAAACCCTCAGAGAATAAAATCACCCTCAGCCCCTGTCACACCAGAAAAGGCTGTCATCTCTGAGAGCAAGGTGTTGTCCTAGATAGAAGTTACCATCTCTTGAGGGCCATGTTGTTCCTTTAAGCAATAAGGACTTTTTCAGACAACCTAGAAGGATTCGGGTTTAGCTCAGTCTCAACAACACTAAGCAGAACCACACCTTGGCCAGAAATGATTAAGCATATTCTTGTCCTGTTACCTCAATTTTCCCTTATTCAGGTTTTCTCATTTATGTATAAACATTACCTGGTTAGCATATTTGGCTAAGAGGCTATTAACACTAAATATGAAACAAGAGGAGGGTGAATGATGCTGAGTGTGATGTCAGCCTAGGCTACATAGTGAGATGGTATCTGAAAACTTCAAAATCAAGCATAAATCACCAAAATCACACAAAGGAATGACACAGTGTGAAGATTAGGTTGGACTATAACTTGGTGGTTTGATTTGTTTGTTCCATGTAAGGACTTCAATTTCTTAAGGCGAGGCAAAAATTTAATAATAGCCAAATAGTGGTTTAAATACATCTTATCCTCTTATATTGCCATTTTGTTCTCATGAATGTGTATGTATGTCTGAGTGTGTCTCTGTGTGTATGTGTGTGTGTGCTTGTATGTGTGTATATATTTATGCCTGCATGTATATCTCTGTGTGTGCCTGCGACAATGTGTATCTGTGGGTGTTTCCGTTTGTCTGTGTATCTGTGTGTGTGCCTGCATGTGTGTATCTGTGTGAGTGTGTCTGTGTGTGTTTGTGTGATTGCGTGTGTGTATGTGTGTGTGTGCGTATCTGCGTGTGTGTGCATATGAAGACCAGAGGTTGACATCAAGTGTCTTCCTTGGTCACTGTATACCATATACATTAAACAAAGGCATCTTTCTGGACATGGAGCTTAATGGTTAGGTTAGTCTACCTAGTTATTTTGCCCTAAGCATCTAAGGATTTCCTGTCTTGCCTTCAAGCCCAAGGATTACAGTCATACTACACATCCTCCTGGTTTTTCTCTGGGTTTCTGGGTTCCTAACTGATTTTCACAGTTGTACATAGTTTGTTACCCACTGAGCCATCTTCCAGGCTCCAAGTTAACTGCGTAAACATTGGGAAAACCTATGAATGTAGCCAGTAAATGTATTATTCAGAAAATACTGAATAGTCCTAGCTTTCTGACAATGACAATGAAGAAATATTTTAATATTAATTAATCAACTTAAAGCAGAGTTGATTTCCTGCATCACTTCTCATATTCAAAACCTCTAAAAGTTAGGTGAGAAATAAAAATTGATCATAACATTGAGTAGGAAGATAAGATTCTATTTTATAGAACATATTCTAAGCATAAGTATAAGGAAAGATCTCAAGCCTTCATGTGCACATAAGCACAGGTTATAACTAATTGTCCCTCTCTTTGCCAGTATGGCTTCCCAAAATGAAAGGTTAACAAGTACAAAACAGAGATGTAAGCAACTGTTTCTCTGATGTCCTTTGTGGTGTGCTGTTCATTTCCATGTGTGCACCTCATTCTAGATTTGTGCCAACTCTTCTGCGATTTCTTTTGGCTCATGTAGTTAGCAGATAAAAGAAAAAAATAAGTTTTTTAAAAAGTGACAGTATCCCAGTTTGCTGAGTCTTCCTGAGTTGGCAACATAACTTGCTCTAAAAGTCCTTCCAAGGTCCCCACTTTACAATAGAGAAAGCTGGGATGGGTTCAGATCTCAGCTAAGGCCCTGTAATACAATGAGTGTCACATTTTTCACTCTCTTTCCTCTCATCTGCTTTTCTCTTTGTTCTTTCCTTCAGAAAAAAAGAATGATATCCTGGAGTTTAAAATGCAGAAACAGTTTTTTTTTTATTTATTTATTTATTTATTTATTTATTTATTTATTTAAGATTTCTGTCTCCTCCTCGCCACTGCCTCCCATTTTCCCTCCCCCTCCCCCTCCCCCAATTAACTTCCCCTCCTTCATCAGCCCGAAGAGCAGTCAGGGTTCAGTTTCTTTTAACACTGTCTTATTTAGGGTTTTTATTGCTGTGATCACAGCAACTCTTAGAAAGGAAAACATGTAAGTGAGGTGGAAGTTTACAGTTTCAGAGCTCTGGCACATTATCATCATGCTGAGAGCATGACAGTTGGGAGGATGGCAGCGTGTAGGCAGACATGGGGCTGGAGAAGAAGTTGAAATCCCTACATCTGGATTCACAAGCAACAGGAAGCGGTCTGTCTCACCAAGTGAAGCAGTAGCATAGGAGACTTCAAAGTCCACTCCCACAGTGACACACTTCTTCTAACAAGGCCACACCCACTCCAATAAAGCCACACCTCCCATCAGTTTCACTCCCTTTGGGGGCTATTTTCTTCCAATCACCACAAATACCAATACCATCTTCATGTTGTTTTAAATTTTATCTTTAACTGACACATAGATCTATTTATGGGCCACAGTGTGGCAACTCAGCAAACTAATAGTGTATAGAGACAAAAAGGATCAGATCAGGGAAATTGCTTTAAACATTTCTTTAAAAGTGATCTGTGTGCATGTGTGTGTAAGGTTCAATGCTGTAGAATATTCCTGTTGTCCACTGTGAAGAATTGTTGCACTCAGTGTTAATAAAGAGTTAACTGGCCAATAACTAGATGTTAAATGAGTCTTTGGGATAAAAAGAACCCAGGGAAGAAGGAGCAGAGTCACCAGTCAGATGCAGAGGAAATAGGAGATGAACATGCCATGCTAAAAAAAAAAAGAAGAAGAAAAGAAAAGAGTTAGTGCCACATGGTAGACTGTAGGTAAGTATTATGGGCTCATTTAAATTGTAAGAGCTAGTTAGTAAGAAGCCTAAGTTATTGGCCATCAGCCAAGCATTTGTAATTAATAATAAATCTCTGAGTGGTTATTTGGGAGCCATCTGGCAGTACAGATCTGAGTGCTGGGACAAATAAAGGCCACCTACAGCTCAAAGTCTCCTTTTCTAGGCTTTGCGAATCATAAAATTATCTTCGTGTTAAATTCAGTTATTGCACAGTAGTATAGAATATTAGTTATCCTCATATCCTGTAACACCCACATACTCAACAATTTCCTTGCTCTCTCCCATCTATGCTGCTTCTCTCCCCCCTCTCACACACTTCGAGGTCTCACTAGCTCCTTGCATAGCATCACTTCTATGAACTCAACTTTCAACTTCCTCATCTAGGGGAAAGTGTTACTATTTGCATTTCTTGATACCCCTGAATGAGAGGTTACATTTTCAAGGTTGACTGCCCATTTAGTCTACTCTTTAATCAAAACTGACCACAAAATTTACAGAAATGCAACTCTGACTTGGAAGTGGATTTCTTCCTTTTCTCATGTAGAATAAACACATTCGATAATTCAGTAAGATAGTAAGCACATAGTGAACACAACTTTATAATGCAGATGGATCTTCCTACATGCTCAAAGCAATAGTAATACTTCCCTTATCATGGAAATGAACCCAGATGATTGCTTTCAATAATGCCTAGTTTGAACAAAGGTCAACCTGCTTCAGGCACAAAGGAATATCTAAGTGCATGGTGGGTGATACTCAAAATGACTCAGCTTTCATGTGTGTGTTTCTTTCTCATAGTTTAAATAGCAAACAAAGAAAATCTACAGTTGGCATAGTCTTCAGATCTAGATGTCCTATTCTCAGCCTGACTTTATGTACCAAAGAAACACTTCACCATCATCTAATGTTTTGATTAAGGTACTCGATAAGAGAATGTTTTCTCTACAAAACAACCTAATGCAATTTAATTGTGAATTGAAATTGAAGCATAATTCACTGTTTCAAAAGTGCTCATGATTGTTTAATTGTATTTTAGTACGCATTGCTCTTTTAAGGCAACACTGCCCTCCTTAGTGCCTCTAGAAAGAGGAAGGGCAATTTAAATGCAAAATGTCTCTTTTTTTTTCCAAAGAAGGTGTAAACCTATGAATGCATCATTGCACATGTGGATGAGCCTTTCATAAAAATGGAAAGTGAGTAATGAGATACGTCTACTTATCCAGTATGACTGCTTATGAAGTTCTGATAGGCGCTTTCCCCTATGATTAAGTAATACTCAACAGTTCTTTTGCCAGAAATATTTTAATTTAATTGATGAATTTTATTTGATAATAATTATTTTATATTTCACAAACCCAGATATTATTCTTGTTATTTAAATAACGGAATAAAACTATCCTCTTGTCGTTTTAGTCTTTACTTCAACAAAGAACTAATTTGGAAAATGGCAATGCCTCCCAAACACCTGGATGTGACATGGATTTAACAGTGTATTTTGAATATTGTCATCCCCAAATTTATTTATCACTTGAGGTAAGAAATATGCTTAATATTTTACACAGAGTATGCCAATATTGTGACATTTGCGCTACTTTAAATACAGAAGTTTGTGTACATGCTTGACTCCTGAAAAATGGTTATATCAGTGTCCACTAGGGAGAGCTGCCTTACAGCGCACCACAAAACCACTTGTGGCAAGTCCTACCACCTCCAAATAGTAATAGTAATGGAAAAACAGCAGTACTAACAAGGCTTCCCAAGAAATCAGAAGTTGAAGAACACCTTCCAATAACCAGGGTATTTATGTGATTTCCAAATAATAAAACTACATAATTATGAATTTGGGGGTTTTCTATTGCTTCTCTACTGAATGAGCATTATTAAAACTGATTTTATTGTCTAATTCATTACCTTGTTTGGGCCAAGTACAGGTAACTTTATAATAATATTCTTGGTTATGCAATAAATACTCCGCACATTATATTGACTAATGCAAAAAGCTGAGTTAGGAGAAAAGTAAAGATTTATATAAAGGCTTATGAAGGTAATGTGTTGCTTCTAAACAGTAAAGATTATTAATGAGATAATAGCTGGAAGGGCCAAATAGTTTTCATTGTGGTGCAAAGTCAATAAACTGTTCCACACTTTTAAGAAAGGAGTATATAATTTAAAGATTATGCTATATTTCTAATACAAGTTGGCAATTTTAATCACTATACTTTGGGGAAGTACTTGTATTGGATTTTTAGATGAGTTTGCCGATCATTTTAGTCTTGTTTGAAAGGGAGAACATATAGAAAGATCATTGAAGCTATCTAAATTTTCCAGCATATATATATATATATATATATATATATATATGTGTGTGTGTGTGTGTGTGTGTGTGTGTGTGTGTGTGTATACACACACATATATATATATATAGACTTAGCTTTGATAACTAGATGCTTAAAATATATGCTCACTAATTCTATATTACTCCCTCTTCTAGATTATACATTTTTAAGAAAAATTACAGCTTCTTAGGATTTAAAATGACTTTGTTTGAATATAATTGGCCTCAGTTACATATGCCTGTTGGTTATTGTAGAAAATTAACTAATTCTTTTTTTCTTTCATTCCCTCTGATTTTATTTACTTTCCATATCATTTAACTTTAGCTCTAGCCTGACAATTTTTTCTTTCTATTTTGCAAGCAAGTTTAAAAAGAAATGTTATTAAATAAAGGAATTCCATAAATATTGGTGGAAAGTTATAAATAGGTTGTCTTTGGTATTTGTCAACATAGAGTTCTTTCAATTAAAATATTTCCTGGCTACCACAGCGTGGAGGCTGCGGAAATTGGCTCCACATCCAGCTGGCTGATTCAGTAAGAAATCAGCTGGCCTCAATTTAGACTTCTTTTCTTTTAAAGCAGTGCCAAATTGAGGATTAGTACATTGTGGAGAGGGGGGCGGGCAGCCCCACCCCTGATCGGCCATTCTTCATTCCCTAGAATGGGCTTGCCTTCTCAGCCCCAGCTGTGCCCTGAATTAATCGACACGGGGAGCTTCTCTATCTACACAGTTTTCAACACGCTCATCAGGTCCTGTGCCACTTCTGACAAAAACAAAATGTAGCTCTGACAATTCTAACCCTGGAGATTTCCCTCAGACTCTGAATATAAACATGCGCACCCTAAATGCCCACATACAGACAGAGTGCTTCAACTGCAGAGTGGGTAAACAGTCAACAGTTTCGTCAAAACTCAGGGAAAGTGAGTGAGAGCAACAAATCAGAGCTTTTATTAAACAACCCGTCCCTCTTGGGAAATGGGTGTGATTGTACTTCTAAGATGGTCTTTCCAAAAAAAGCACATGAGAATAATTGAGTTGGAAAACAGTGTGAGAAAGGACACTCTCACCAGCGCCTTCTACAAAAGGTTTACCAATTTACTAGAGCTTTCTTTGCAGGATAGTTTCAACCAAATCACCCAAGCTAAGAGAGAGTACACTAAGGTTATTGTCTACAGTTGATATGATCTTGAGCCTATGACCAAATTAAGTGAGTTTATGGTTATTTTGTTCTTATATAAATACAAATGGTCACACATATACATTATATTTTGTATCATTGTTCTTATTACGCTGAGCTTAGTATTTACATAGTCTTTACTTCTTAAGTACAACTGAAGAAAGTACCTAAGAAAGTGATTTGGGGTTCTGATCTCACTCAAATTGAGCCAGTGCACAACGTTGTTTAAGTTTCTGATCAGATCATCTGTCTATATCTACAACCACTATCCACAGGTCAGACATGAAATTTGCGTCTTGTTTCATAATTGCATACCAAAGATATTGTGTTGCCTTTTTGTTAAGAATACTGTAAAAGTAAAGAAAGATTATTTAAAAAAAAAAGAGGTTCAACAGAGAGCATCTTTATTAAACATATTGTCCTGATAGCTTTTAATCTGATTTATAATTGGGAAGTGAATAAAACATATACAGTGAATCAAGTTCTTGATGAGTTATCCTAGGTAACTCTGTAGCAATCTTGCTAGTGAAACAATAGTCTGACAAAAATTTGTAATATCAAAGCTATGCATAATTGTTTATAAATGCTATGTGGTCTGTTGTTGTTTGTGCTTTTAGTTTTAATACATTTCATTACATTTATTTCTTAGTAAAAACCTGTATCTTACCACACCCCAGGTCTAAGGTTAATACCATAGCTCTCTCTAAGTATATCTCAGTCACTGAAAAGTGTTTTGGTTTTCCACGCTTCTTTTCGATTTCCCTAAGTTTTTGAAATTAGACCACAATATTATCAAAAAATATATAAAATATGTATTCTGAAAAACTCTAACAAACATAAGACTGCTATTTGTAAATTCTACTTAATGTATTGACCTAAATCAGAATCATATTAAGATTTTTGAAATGTACAGTGAGTCACATTGTTGATTTATATTATACTGTTAGGTTCTGCTTTAAATTTTAGGTAAAAATGAAAATTTAAATCAAAGAATTGGCTTGCAAATGTTAAAAAGAACCTGGCATAAAAAAACATACCTGCTTTTTTCTCTCCACAAAGGTGAATTTTAAAAATCAGTATTAAATTTGTGTGTCCAGAGAAAAACTAAAACAATAGCAAGAAGCAAACAGGAAAATAAATGTATTTCCGGAACAAAAGGCAATTTAGATTCCAATTGCTTTTGTAGAGATGAAATGGTTTCTGGAGCCAGATTAACAGTAGGAAAAACTCATTTGGACCCTGTGCCACTGTTGCTGTATTAGAATGCTGTTGGATCCCACAGGAAAACAAAGGGAAGTGCTTTTCATTTCTGGGCACTGTGTTTGAAAGTGTCCAAGAATTGTGGGTGGAAACCAGAGTGACATCAATGGTCATAAAAATGTGACCTTCTTCTTGATAGAAAAAGAAACAAATACAAGTTTTCCACTGCACCTGGCATTTGGACATAAAGGAAGTATGTAGGGACAACCTGCTCATTTACAATGGGTCTTAAGTATTGTTTTCAAATATTTCTGATGTTTATACTTTTGAGTCACCATAGTCTAGTTTAGGAGCAGACAAAAATCCATGAAAACAATACTGGGTGTTTTCTGCTTTGCAGCTTCAGGGAAAGGCAGTGTGGGTACATTGGGCAAACTGTTCTTGTTTAGTGGCAGTGGGCTCCTCGTGCCTGTCAACACAGAAAACTAACGGGGCTTCATAAACTCATTGGTGACTCTCTCTCTCTCTCTGCCTGAAGCTGGAACTTCCCCTTGGGATAAGATGACTGGTTAATTTCGGAGTCATCTAATGTCTAAAATCTACCTCTTACATACAGCTCTGTGAAGGGAGGGATCAAAGGGCTGCCCCTAATTCTGTCCTTTGTAGGACACCTTCCTCCCTTTCTCTTCTGCCATACTCATAGGCTTCTATTAATACTCCTGCTGGTTTTTGTTCAAGCTTAGTTCTAAAACACAAAGACCCCAAAATGGGGGAATGTGTCTAACTTTGTATGTATTGGCATTATTAGAACTACGGTTTTATCAAATCACAGGTAGAATAATATATTGATTATATTATAAAATGAATGTGCTTATTCTCTTTGAATGTGGTGCTCCCTGAGGAAATTAATAATACTGTTGCTATACAGCAAGAGATTGGGTGAATTCTTATTTTCTGTGATTGTGCTTTTCATTGGCATCAACCTATTTTTATTCTTCTGACTTCCTAGTTAGAATAGGAATTAGTTAATGAAATTAAGAACTGGTTACTTTTAGGAAAGTTCTTTTAGCAGGGGAATATATAATCGAGAGAATACAAATCCCTGTCTCTTCGTCTCTGACTCTTGTTGCTCTACTTTTACTCCTCGAGATTGCTGCCTACATTGGTTCATGAGGGCAGAGGGTGCAAAGTGAGGAATAGGGTTAGAACAACTGTGGGTAAGATGGAGACAGCCCTCCCTCCCGGAGACAGATTTCAGTGAATCAGCTCAATTCTATTACGGAGTATAAGAAATATATAGGATAGGGGAGTCTGGGGACAAACCCTAATTTGTACTAAGTGGCACACTCTTTTCATAAGGCTTTGTATGTGGCAGTAGGGTCCTACAGGACAGCTCTTAGCACAAGTCTTCGCAGCAGGGATCTGTGCCAAGGGTCAAGCTAAAGATAAATCAGACAGCTGGCTTAGAGACAGCTTTCAGAAAAGATTATTCCTCGGGCACAGGGACATTTTCCAGATAAGGGTAGGTAGAGGCAGGAAGCTTTTGCTGTGGTGGGAGAGAGTTTCCATGTTTGGGGAAAATTTTCTAGGCCATGAGAGACTTCAATCTCAACCAACCAGCAATGCCTTCCAACAAACTCTCATTTTTTGAGACCAAATTTCATGTCTCATGTAGCCCAGAGCTTTCCTTAAGCTCTTGATTTCCCTGTCTGTTCCTGTCAAGTTCTAAGATTATATATGTGTGCACCACTGTAACTGAGGTACTTATTTTGTTTTTAGTTAGGAAATTTTTCTATTATGATTCTTTCCTTATCTTTGAAATAAAAGAAAAATTGTATTTAGAATTTTCCTGGACTTTGCATGCACAACACACAGACAAATCATACCAATATATTTATACACTCGTAACTTTATATGTAATTTATAAAATACCGTTTTCATGAATTTTAGATTTAGTTATTTGACTTTTTCTATTGAATCCCGGGTCTCTGTTGTAACAGTAATCCTTTATTCTTGATTAGCACATATTTTTATAGAGGGAATAAATAGCAAAGCCCCTTTCTGAAAGGAATTCATGTAGCACCTATATAATTATCGATAAAAGTGATCATATGACTCCACTTCTTGCTTATATAAGGCTGATAGGAGTTTTCGTCTTCAGTAAGGAAAATTGGTTTTAATTTCATTCTTGCAAGTAAAACAAGAGATCACCACTTAATTTATTAGAATATAATATAAGTTTTAATAGAGGCTCATAGTGACCTTTCATCAAAGTATTTAATTTGGTTGGCATGAAATGTTCGGCTGTGTGCAGCTCAATTGTAATGGTCAACATGACACAACCTACAACCTGCTGAAAAGAAAATTATCAGAGAGAAATAGTCTAGATCAGGTGTGACCACAGACATGTCTAGGGGACATGTTATACAGATTGTTGGCTGATATAGGGAGACCAAGACCATTATGGACAATACCAGTCTCTAATAGGATGATCCCCAACTCTACATGAGAAGTGAATGTTGTAATAGGAGTGGCGGGGCTGCATCCCCAGCACCCCAGCTGCTGCTAGCTTATGCCCCAAAATAACGACACACAAATTGTATTCACTTAAACACTGCTTGGCCCATTAGCTCTAGCCCTTACTGGCTAATTCTGATATCCCGATCAACCCATCTCTAATAAACTGTGTAGCACCGGTTTTACCGGGAAAGATTCAGCATGTCTGACCTGGCGGCTTGCTTCATCGCGTATGTCTGCCCAGGAGAGTGGAGCATGAGCTCTGCTCCAGAGAGCAGAGCTGCCGAGTCTGAGCTCACTTCCTCTTCCTCCCAGCATTCTGTTCTGTTTACTCCTCCCACCTATGTTTTAACCTATGAGGCCAAGCAGTTTCTTTATTACTTAACCAATGAAATGAACAGATTGATATATGACACTCCCACATCAAGTGAAAACTAGCTGAGAGCAAGCAGGACTGTGGAACCCTCTCTTGGTTATTAGATTTGGCTGTGGTGAGATGAGCTGCTTGCGTTCCTGTTTTGATTTCTTCAAAATCCTGAACTGTAGTCTTGAGTTGTAATCCAAACAAACCAATATTTTCCCTATGTTGTTTTCTGTTGGAATATATTTTTTTGGATTTATATTGAGCATCTTTTATGTCATGCTCCACCCAGGTTTTTTTGAGCAAGGTCTCTGACTGAACCTGAAGCTCATTGTTTCAGTTAGAATGGCTGAAGAGGGAGCTTTCGGGATCCAACAGTCTCTGTCCACTTTCCACCCACGGTCTTCAGATTGCAGATTGGCTGCTGCATTCAGCTGATCGCATGTGTGCTGGAAACCACACTCACGCTCTTGTGCTTTCACACCAAGCTCCTTGACAAGTATGTCAAGTACCCAGTCCTGAGACTGCTTTTTAAAAGCAACTATACATCAGATATTCCATTTAAAGCTGAACCAAGTTCACAAGCTATGGAGACATTAATATACTCTATTCTTTTTAATACTTTATACTTTAATTTTGGCCGAATGCTTTTGATGACACAGATACTAAAAATTTACTTGTTTTGAAATTAAGATATGCAGGTATAAAGTTCTAGTTAAAAACTATATTTCATTTCAGACCATCTAGATTAACATTCTAATGCTTTTTAATAATGTGTGGTATCACACAGATTTGCAAATCTTTCTCAATTCTATTATTACTTACATAAAAGTATTTTGATTGCTTACGTATTACTTACATAAAAGTATTTTGATTGAAAAGCCAAACCTTTTTCACTCTGTAAAACATTTTTTAATGCTCAGTTATGATAGTAAATATTAGAAAAAGATCCACAAATAAATGACACCAATGCAGTGTAAAAAACAGCTCACACAAAGGGCTTTTAGATTCCTTTTATTTAACTCTATTCTTTATATTAGTAACTCTTGAAAAATAGTAGTAAAGAGTATTTTTAAATTAGCATTTTACTTTTAAATTGACATTGAATAAAATTAGTAAAAACCAAACTCATGAATTTTGTCTTCATAATATTACATTGTAATAAAGGAAAGGCGATATGAATGAATAAGCATGAAAACTGATAGTATTATATTTTATAGACTTTAATTTCTATTCAATATCTCTTATACCATATTTTATACCACAATATCTTTTAAATAAATCTTACTGAAATAAAGAACTAGAAAATAGTTTTAGTTACAAATCAAATGACAAGATATTATTAGTACTAAATTTTTTATTTCCATGCATTTAAGCATAAACATTCATTATTTCTAAGTACATGCATTGTATTTTATCTCTTTTCTTCCTTTAACCTCTCATGAAGCAAGATAAGCATTGCTCACTAGCAATTCAAACATTTCTGCCCTTTTCTGACACCAATTGTTTACTTTCAGATCTTTCCATCTCTTACTTTGACAACACAAGCAACGCCTCTCTATCTGGAGATTATATTGGTTTTCACCACCAATCTGAGCATCCTTTAATATGTCTTTGTGGTAAGGTCTTAATAAAACAAGAATTTGCAAGTTAATTCTTGTAGTCATCTGTATAGACTATATTTTTAATGTAATTCTCTATGCACTTTCCAATTTACAGAAAATTACTAATTAACTGATTATTACTATTAAAGAGCAAAGTTGGTTATTCAACTGAGAAAATGTCTCTTTTATCCAGTAAAGACTCAGGGATGTCATTCCATTTCCATCTCTCAGTCCCCTGACTTGAGTACTACTAAAATTAATTTTCTTAGTTAAACCTTCTGTTTTCATAGTGCCACATTTCTTTTTCCTCCTGAGGACTCAGTAAGAAAAAATGTACCACTGAGGACAATGGCATCAGGACGAGTCCTGGCCCCAGAGTTTTTAAACAGCTATGTACAGAAGAAATAAGAATTCTCAGCTTCAAAGGATCAAAGTGTAAGGTGGAAACCTTCTAACAAGTTCTAAAGTAAACAAATTTTAGATTGGGAAAGAAAATGAAAAATTGACCTTGTGGGAGGCAAGGGAAGGGAGGATTGACTGTCCAATATTAGCGTGAGATTTGTTTGTTTAAATAGCTTATTATATTTGCATTTTGATGACTCTTGTTTCCACACTCTGCTTCCCTAACACTTTCTCTCAAATAAGAAACTGTGTTTTCCTGCACGTCTACACTAATGATTCCTCACTCAGCAAGGCTTGCACTTATTAAAGCTTTTTTATTGCCACTTTGCTTAAAGAGGTGTTTGAACTCTAGCAGGTAGGCAAATCCAGAGGGGGAATTCATTTGAAAGTATTCATAATGGAACAGAGAGATGAAAAAGGAAATTATTGCTGTGGACTACATTTTCTTCTGATCTTTGCAGATACATCAGATTTCTGCTCTTTAACTCGGGAATATGAAAAGAATCTTCTCTTGGGTCCAAATAGCTAACAGTCTAAGAAATGTACTCCCATTAATCATTGTGTGAATATAAAAATTAAGTTGGTAGTAACAGATGAGATTTTTCAAATGTAGACTCATTCTTTCTCTTCAATAGGAAAATAGTACAAATAGGATACATGGCACTAGTACAAACCTACTATATGATATTCTGAGAAGTGTTTCAAGTTTTCTATAATAAGGTTATTTTTAGTAATTATTTTTCTTGAAAAGTTTGTAGTTTCTGAATTCTCTCATGTTTTCTTATTTTATAAAAGTCAAATGATGAAAATGGCAATGGGCATAGGGTATTGTTGATTGGATTTCCTTGTTAGAAATATTTTTCCATCCAAGCCTCTGAGTTCCTTCCCAATTGACAGCACGAAATCTTTATCAGCTTTAGAAATGATGTTAAGTCTTAAACTTTGAAATATGCAGTGATCATTTCAACCCTCAAAGCTGTATCAGCAGTAGAAGATTTGAACCTCAAATTTTCTTTTAGGTACACAACTTCTTTAGTTTTCAACATTCATCAGCATTTATTACATGCCTGCTTTAAATGGCAAAATATGGCAGAATTTTCAAATGAGTTAAGTATGTAGGAAACCTCATAGGAACATTGATAATATGAATTTGTGCACAGCGTGACAAGGTTCCAATTATAGAAAGAAGAAAATACAGAAAGGTACTGGTGGAGAGGCAATGAAAGGGAACTATTCCCAGGATCATTGGCAGAGTGCACAGCAGATGGAAGATGAGTATTCAGTGAGAAATTCACAGGGAAGAAGCCCGAGAATATGCTCCTGGTTCAGAAATCATGAACTCTCTTTTTGACCAATAAGGTGAATAGGCATGTGACATCGAAGCAAATAGTGCAAAATGAGAACAACTTGGCAAAATTTTTTATGTATTGTCATGTTATTATTATAAAGCTTACACAGTACTCCATTTTATTTATTACTTTAATCAGTTAGTTAACTTTATTGTTAAAATCAGCTAGGATGGGAAATAAAAATCATTTATTATTATAAAAAATATTTCATATTTCTCATTGTTTAATGTAAGTGGGAAAAGGATTCCTTTCCATTTCAACAGGCTTTCACCTGCTTCTTATTTTATCAAATATGATTATACTTTTATGGAATGGAAGTTATTAAATTGGAAAATTTTAATGCCTAAATGTGGAAAAAAGTAGGTGGAATCGTGTAAGACCACACAGCTTTTAAATATCCAGTGTATGCAAGGAATTTTTCAAATACATAACTATTGATTGGGATTTGCTATGAAACTCATGCTAATGTGATCTGACTTTCTTTTTAGAACTGAGCAGTAGGCTAATATTCATAAATATCTTTGATTCTTTGAATCAGAAAACAAGACCATTTGGCAAAAAATGGTTCTGTCTCAAAAAACTAAATACCTTTGCTTCTTATACTTGAGTATTGCTTGCCCTTAGTTTCAGTTAAAGTGGTTAAGTTTTGTAAACCAAGTTAGAGGCTAGTATTTCCTGGTATAGGACAATTGTCTGTAATCTGTCAATTATATTTTACATAAACGCAAATTGTCCAGTAGCCAGGCAGGAAGTATAGGCAGGACAACCAGACAGGAAGTAGAGGCAGGTCAACAAGAACACGAGAATTCTGGGAAGAGGATGCAGTCCTGATCCAGCCACAAAAGAAGCAAGATGTGACTGCCACGCTGAATAAGGTACCGAACCAAGTAGCTAACACAGACAAGAATAATGTGCTAATATAAGTTATAAGAGTTAATAAGAAGCCGAGCTAGTGGGCCAATCAGTTTATTATTAATGTAGTCCTCTGTGTGATTTCTTTGGGACTTAATAACTGCAGGTGCAGGGCAGGACAGAAAACCTCAGTCAGCAATTTCCTACTTTTACTCTTCTTCAAAGAGGTTCACTTTATCCCTACTCACCACTACCTTTCACTTTGACTTTAATTCTAACTTCTCTCAGGTAGCAGTCAGGGTAGATATAAACTCTTACATAAACTCAAGACTTCAGATTCTACAATAAATCTCTAGATACTCTCATCTAAGCTTTACTCCCCACATCTAAGATCTCTTGAAATCCTGGATGATACTAATCATTTTCATTTCTGTAATTGTGAGCATTTACTTAACAATTATTTCTCGAAACTTCCTCCAGTATCATTATGCTGTGTTCACCTTCAAAAAGATGCCTTAAGTATTTTTAAAATAAGAATCTTACCTCACCATGAGCGCAAAAATCTCCATTATCTAAATATCATTCAGAACTTTTCTCTTTTGTAGAACCACCGCAAACAGACCTCAATCATGTGTACATTAAATCCTTAATTAAGTCTGCATTTGCAACTCTCTAGATAAATGTGAAGCACATAGAAACTTTTCAGTAAATATATAGTGATTTCATGAGAGGAAAGGGTAAAGAAAGGGAAGGAGGAAGTGAGAAAAATATAGAGAAAGAGAACAGCAGTTCTTACTATACTTTTTTTAAAATGTTATTTTAGAGAGTACATATTTGTTTCTTTTCACATTCTGTCTACTCAGTGTATTCTGAATATATAAATTTAGGTCAACCTGGAGAATTAAAATCATAAATTAAATGTACAATAAGGTATATGATATAGTAATTGTAACAACAACAACAAAAAACCTAATGTTTGGTTGGTCAAAGTGTCCATTCCATAAAATGTACCTCCATTTTCTAAGAGTAATCTAAGAATTGCATACATATTATCACTAACTAAATGTTACATTGTTTATGATTCCTCTTTCAAATTAATAGCAAATTTTATTTATTTATTCAACAAAGAGTAAAATTCTCACTGAAGAATATTTCCCTATTTTAATCAGCAGAAAGAATTCAGGAAATCAGATCTCCAGACTTGTCTGCAATGGTTCTGAGAGCACAGTTACTATTTTGGTAAAGTGGAGCTTTACAAAGCCCATGAGTGGCTGGCCCTTCCAGACTGTTGCATCTGGAATGCCTGTGATGCTCCAGGAGACTTGTCAGTCATGTCATTCTTGTGACTATTAAAAAACGCTGTATTGAGGTCAAGGAAAATGGTCGCATTGTGATGATTTGTTTGTTCTCTAATGGGTACCTCCATCCTCAAAAATATATTCCATCTAAAAATGATGTCATCAGAAAATCTTTTCATCATGATAGAAAGGATGAAATATATGATAACACACTTAGTAGTTTCATGTTTCTAAAGACAATAATTATTATTTGGGCATTAATTTTGTACCATTGATTTTTTTTCTTTTTACTGTTGCCCTTGCCAGTAGACCTTAAATCCAGGCTTCGATTTCTTTTGCATTAACTCTCCTCAAATACAATGATTACCATTTAACTTGGTGGTTACATAATCCTAGTGAAATTTTAATGTGGACATTTTGCATTAACTTTCTTCCCTTTAACAACAACAAAAAAAGGAAAAGGTGGCCCCCAAATAAATGAAACTCAATTTCACGGCACATTATCTCTTTCAATTCTTTCCTCGCAGCTTTCATTTTCATTAAAATCACAGACAACCATAAATTAATAATTACTTCAGGTTGACTAAATGCAGGCCGTACTATTTAGTTCTTGCTTTCCTACAGTGGCCCTTCTTGTTCACGCTGGAAAAAAATGTTAATTTAGATAATGTGGTTTGCCCTTTGTCTTATCGCTCCCTTTTGCAGTTTCACTGATCTATAATGGTCTGTTCTTATTAGATAGTATTAACTTTATCCCTTGTTCAATCAAGCTTCACACTTTGCTTGGAAGATAACTATTGCTAACTCTCAATTGAAACGAGCCATTATCTATCTATCTTTTATATTTCAATTCTTCCCAAACTCTTTCTGTGTTTACTAACTTACTTGTGATTCCAGGCGTACATAAAAATGCATTTTCCCTCTACTTAACGTGTGTGGAGAGGCCCTTAAAAGGCAAATCGAAGTAGGTGCACAAAGGTCTAACCCTGTAAAATTGTGAAAGTTAAAGATTAACTGTTACTTTACACTTGAAAAGAGTCTAGCACCAATTGACTCAAAGAAAGGAGCAGCAACTAAACATTCAGGCCTACTCTTCCTCTTGTTTCTCTAATATTTGAGAATTCCATTCAGCTTTAAGACAAGTTATTGTGTTGTTTCCTTAAACCCTACTTCCTTAGACAGCTTTTTAAGATATGCATCTATTTTTATAGACGTTCCAGAGGGAAAGCAGTTACACAATCAGACATTAGTACACTGAGAACAATAAAGTCAGATCCTGCTGGCTAAAACACAAGTTAACAGTTTAGTCTCTGGAAACACTACTAATTGACACTGCTTTCACTTCCTTAAGTTTAGAGAAAACTAGTGGTTGTTTTGAACTAAGTAGAATTCTCTCCACACATTAGAATGCATACTACAGTGATAATTTCGCATAAATAAGTTTGACTTGGACTACAGAAAAATTACCTTGATAAAAAAACCTATATTTATCATTTTATTTCATTTCTTTGGAAAACGTCCATAATTCAATTAAGGATGTGACCGAGTGATCTTACTTTTACTCAAAGTATGTGACTTACACCAGAGGAATAATGAGCTCTGTGGAATCCTTAAGTAAATATTTCCACTTTCTGCTTTGTGGGATAAAATGTCCTGATTATAACAACTCTCTTTTTTCCTTAAAATTATGACAAATCATGTCATTTCTCTCATCCAAAATGTACAAGCCAAGCACGTTATGATTAGAAAATTCTATATTCATTTCTTCTCAGTTAATAAAAAAAATAGAACTTTAACAAGTAAACTTGATTAGTTATGAGGAAGGTGAATCAGTCAGTAAGTATATTTTGACTCTAATGCACATTATGGCAAATTTAAAACATGGTATTTTTAACTATTCATATGTGGAGTTGTTTATTTGTATAATTGTTCATATGTATAATTGCCTCAAATTCTGCACTTTATACTGATGTTTTTGAATTTTATTAAAATATGATTTCACTATTTGATTTTTCCAATGGCATTTCCTTAACTTGGATGAATCACATAAGACATGTTTACTAATGATTACACCTTCAAATTTTCCATGTGTACTAAAAACATAGCTGCCCTGAGCTCCATAATATGAAAAATCCCAAAGGAAGCATTTGAAATGAACTCAAACAATACAATAGTTTGGAATTGATCTGGGAATCTCATTTCCCTCTTTGTACCATAGCTCAACTCTGTTTGCTATAAATATTATGAAACAACTTTGCACGTATTAACATCTTTCAGTGCTCCAGCAAATAACTGGCCTAATGAAGCAAATTTATTTCACAGACATCTTATTTTAACCCTTACATTCTGAATATTTTATTGGTACAAAGGGATATTCAAATATGTAATACTCGTGATTTAAATTTTTTATGCTTTTTAAAAACCTTAAAAGAAATAAATAAGTACTGTACAGTTTCATCACAATTGGCAACTTTATTAAAAAGAATGGTACATTAGAACAATAGTACATCTGTCATTTTCATTTTAGTTTTAGACTAAACATTAAACCCTTTAAATAGGCCTCTTCTACAATATACAAAGATTATTCTTAGCAATTTCTATTTTGTGGGAAAATATATTTTCAGTTCTAATGTAGGGCATTCACTTCAATATCAAAAGAGAAATTTGAAATGTATTTTGCTTAGCAAATACTTTATTAACTGTTTATTTAAATGCTTTGTGATATGTCATAGTGCCTATTTGGTTTTCAAAACAAATTACAAGTAGAATTTGATTTTATTTCTATTAACGACTGAGAAAACAGAAAGAATATTCCTGTATCATCCTATAAAGTCTAATTGTGTAGAAAACAGCTTATAATTTTTAGAAAAGATGTCACAAGAAGGTTTGCTACTGGCAATAGTACGTTGTGGCTAATGCTACTGACATTCAAATTGTTGCCTTAACATTTATGAAAAAGCAGTGATCAAAACGGAAACACTTGGGACTGTGTAGGATTTCTTGTGCCCTGTGCATAGAAAGAAAATATTTGGCCACTCAGTCAAGAGACATCAACTTTGCTGAGGATCATAATCCATTCTGATGCCCTAACAAAGCAGGAAGGAGTAATGAAGATAGTTCTTGGGATAAACTGAACTTTCTTTCAAGTCACATACTCGTAATAGATCCTAGAAAATGGACAGATCATGAAGGATTTTTTACTCAGGGAATTCATAATAATCTATTGACATGGTTTAAATAGTGGAAAATCTTTCTTCAAGCTTCCAAATGATTGAAATAACAAAGTAAATATGTCTTTTTTCTTTCCTTCATTCTTTTCTTCCTCCCTTTCCTTCACTCTTATTTTCCATCCTTCCTTTTCTTTTTTTCTTTATCTCTCCCTCCCTCCCTTTCTTCCTCCCTCCCTTCCTTTTTTTCTTTCTTCCTTCCTTTCTTGTTTTATTGAAAATAGGTTATTCTCTCATGCAATACATCCTGACCACAGTTTCCCTTCCCTATACTCCTTTGAGCCCATCAGCTTCCCCTCTCCATCAGATCCACTCCTCCTTCTTTCCTCTTCAGAAAAGAGCAGGACTCCAAGAGATGATATTCAAACAAACAAACAAACACAAGTTACAGCAAGACAAGACAAAAGCCCTCTTATGGAGACTGGACAAGACAAACCGATTGTAAGAAAGAAGTTCCAAGAGCAGGCAAAAAAAGTCAGAGACAATATCCACTCCCACTGTAAGGAGTCCCGCAAAACACCAAGCTAACAACATAATGTATATGCAGTGTAGACTCATGCAGGCTCGCTATTTGTTGCTTCAGTCTCTGTGACCTTATTTGAGCTCTGCTTAGTTGATTTGGTGGACCATGTTCACCTGGTGTTCTCCCTCCGCTCTAACTCCTACAATCTTTCCTCCGTGTCTTCAGCTGAGTTCTTGATCTCCTTGAAGAGGAAACTGATGGAGACCTCCAAGTTTGACTCTCTCTCTATATAAATCTTGCAGAGGGTCTTTACACTGGCTCCTGTCAGCTGCTGGAGGAAGCCTCTTGAAGATGACTGAGAAGCATAGCTGAATATCATAGGGAATCATTTCATTGATTTTTTTTCATCTTTGCCAGTTGTGTTTGCTTCTACTCTATATCTCTGGGATATCTGGATTCCTGTTACTCTCCTTCCAGGCGATGTAGGACATAGACTCTCTCTCAGACCGTGGGCCTCATTGGTTGACCACTCTGTCAAGTTCTGTGGGACCAGGGCCCCAGCACATATTGCAGTCAGAAGAGATTGTAGGTAGAGGGTTTTGTAACTGGGTTGGTGTCCAGATTTCTCTTTTGGTAGATTGCAGAGTACCTTCCCGCACTAAAAAGATTTGACATAGTGTTGAAGGCCCCTTACGGGTACCATTCTGACCTCTCTACATTCAGTGAGAAGTCTGGGAGTTATCCTCAGCTATGGAGTCATGCTATCAGTTTACAGAGGATGAATTGTGTCCTAACATCATCCTGGGTTCTTTAAGGATGTCCTTGCTACACCATCCACCTTCTGAACCCTGGCCAACAGCTCAACAGAACTCAACCCAGTCCCACCACTGGCTACAAAAGATAACTATTTCAGACTCTGTACCCTCCATTACTAGGAGTCCTCACTAGGGTCACCCTCAAAGATTGCAGGAAGCATCCACTGCCCCAGGTTTCCACATTATCCCATAAATCCCCCCACCCAATTCCATCTGTCTTTCCCTGAATTCTTTCCCTCCACCCCATCCATAATCCTTCCCTCTCTTATCCCTATTGTCCCCCAGTATACTCACAAAATTATTCTAAAGAAAATTTGTCTTAAAAATTATGAATGTGCAGTGATTCTAAAAAGCATTTAGTATATTACCAGTAGGCAATATATATTGTAAGGTTTGGGAGATTAAAAAAAATCATATGGGCATAGTTGAGGATTGAGCTTGTTAGTAAAATGCATGCCTAGCAAATGAAAGGTTCTGAGTTCTGAGTTTAATTCCTAGCTCTTAAAGAAAAACAACAACAACAACAAAAAACCACGGGCACAACTCTATGGAGAAGAAAAGTAGAAATGCGCTGAGAGGAATCTATTTCCGGAGATAATATGTGATATCACTGGCCTTTGCAGGGGGGAAGTGATAAAAATACTTAGAAAACTCAGACTCAGTGGTTACATTTTTCTCAGAATGTCATAAATTCTGATGTACTAAAGATCATTATAGCCACATGTCTGGGACATTGATAGAAAAAAAAAAGTGAGACTTGACACTATATAAATAACCAATACTCTTCAGAATGATTAACATGTATGCCTACAGTCAATACTGCTGGCAAAAATATCCCAAAATATCAAGAATATTGATTGAAAATAATAAAAATTAATACACAGCAATAACTTGTGAAAGTCATTATTTTGTTTAATTTCTATGTCCTATCTGATTTTATTCATATATTGATTAGCAGGTATGAAAATTTTCTCTTATTTTTAACAGATTAAGGAATACATGCTTGACATTATAAAATAGCTCTTACTTAATATAGTTCTGAAAATGAAAGAACTCTTATTTCCAACAAGTTGACATGAGAATGAACTGTTTTAACACTGCATTTGATGATATGTTTGAACTCCAGATCTTTTCAGAAATATTCCAAAAGAAAGAGAAGCAAGACATAGAAGTCACATTGTTCTAAAATCTCTTAAAAAGTTTACAAAGGCAATAAAAGTTGAAGAAGATGTAGCCAAAGACATACCAGAAGTAATCTACTGAGATGTGAAAAACTTTTGTTCAAGTTGAAAGACACATTCAGTGTGGTCGATGGCCAATAGGAAAGTCTCACAATGAGACAAATCATGACATTGCATCAACATAAGGAAAAACATCCTAAAATCTCTCAAAGAGAAAGAACTGGGCCTAGTCTTTCCTTTTTGATTCCAGAAGGCACCCAATTCCTGAAACATTACACCCTTAAAACTAAGTTTTATTTATTACTATGCTATAATGCACATGTAAATGCAATATCAAAATCATTTCAGATATATTAATAATACTGTATTTATAGCAAGAGTCATAATTTTCCCTAAATCAAGTTAATTAAAAAAGATTTTGAAATAGCATTTGGATGACAATTTAAGGGTGATATTTTGTCTTAATGGAAAGAAAGATATATAAATAAAATTAGTAGAATGTTCAAAAGTAACTGTGTATGTTCTCTATGTTTAATGAGTTGAGATGATGACAAGAAAGTTCTAAACAAGAATAAGTAACACAAAGTATGTTTTAGAAATGTAAGCAGAAAAAATAGGTATAAATGTAAAATACTAAAATATACAAAGAAATAACAAGGGAGCATGGTCAACCTAAGGGCTGGGGTCCTAGCCTGCCTTTGCTCCATTTTGCGCTGCTTTAGTAGAACATCCCCAACTGAGTAATCTATGAAGAGTAGGGATTTAATTTTCAATTTCATGAATAAAGAAGTTCAAAGTCAAAGTCCCAAAACCTGATGGGGATTTTCTCTCCACACAGTTTTGTGAGACAGTTACAACTCATCTCTTTGTACATTACTGCTGGCTTATGCCCAGTGGCAAGTATAAACTCTCTGACTTCACTATCTACACATAGTATGTATACTATTGTATTTTCATGTAATAGAAGCAAGAAGCAAGCTTCTTTAGATAAATCACTCTTAAATAAGAGTCCCATAACCCTGTCCTTAAGCTCTCCAAAAACAAACTTTCTGAGGAGATCATTACAAAGTTAAGGGTAAATACCGATCTTCCATAAGACCTGGTTATGTGTCATTTTGTCTCTAGCTCTTATGATGAGCATACAAATACACTGCCAGGATTTAGAGTGCTTTCCAGATTGGGAGGGAAATCTGAATACTGAATCCATTTTGAAATTTTATTATATTTTAAAATATGTATCTTCATTTATACTGTATGGAAAATATTGGGACACAGAAAAATAACTTTCAGGAAAATGGACCCAGGCATCTCGTGGATATTTGATTAACAGTTTTCTCACATTATCATGTGTGTTAAAATATCCTCCTTTTTTACATTCAAGTACAGATTTCATTTTTGTTGAGCACGGACATTCTAATTTGATATTCCTATATACCTCTGATCTTTGTATTCCTTTTATTTAGTAATTGGAAATCATTATTGTTAGAATTGGAGATGATATTTTAAACTTATTTATTTCCCACAAGAACTTCATGAAATTTAATTCTGTTTCTGATTGTGACCAATATTAATGACCTGAGAGCATAGGAATGTTTGACCTGAAAACTTTAAGGTTAATCTTGCACATGAGAACTACCATTCATGGAAAAATGCATGATTTTTCTTGAAAACAATTCTAGGAAATATATTGCTGTATAGATTGGGTTATATCAATCTTGCATAGTATTGAATGTCTGCTATATCCATTGCATTGTCCAAATTTAGATTATGAGTAATAGAGTCATGCAAAGTTTACTAACAGGAAGAAGTAATTGTTTAGACAGTGTTCCTCCTCATTGTGTCCAAATATTTCACACATAGTTACAAAATGTATTGGAATAAAGAATGGTTTGTTTTGAAAACATCCGTAAAATGCTAAAATATGAAAAATTGGTTTTGCAGTAGGATTTTATTGTTTTAGAATTGTTATGTGGAGTAATTAGCAGTATTACAATAATATTAAATTTTTCTTTGATGCTATGCAATTTTATATTTTAAATATGGTATTTTAAAGAAAAATTAAGAGTTCATATTAGTATGTAATTGTGTTCATAAATTGTTAGCAGATTTTTAAGTAGCCATGAATACAGATCTTCAACCAGGAGGTCATAGAATTTAAAGTGAATTGGAAATGGAAGCACCCTCCCAGAACCATTAAACCTTTTTATTTCCCCCTAAGCATGTTTTTTGCCTTAAAAACAAAGATGAAAATATATAATTATTTCTAAAATTTGGTAACAGAAAATAATCTTGCAATATGTTACAAATACACAAGATATAAGCAAAATGACTGATGTAAAATGAGTTTAGAAATTCAGATAAATTCCAAGAGAAAAGCCATTTCAAATGTCACCCCCACAAAATAAATGATTGTGATATTAAAATCATCAAGCAAAAGGAACCAGTTTCTTATCATTCTCCACGAACCAAAGTTGTATACTTAAAAATGGATGCAAAGGGTAGGCTTCAACAGAAAAATAGAAATTATCCAATAAAATCAGGTGCCAGTTGGAAATCTGAGAAGTGAAAATGCAACATCTGAACTAAAAGATTGCTTGCCTAGGCACGACAACAGACACAAAACTCAAAGCTGTGAATTTAGGAAAAGTAGCAGACCCTTTTCTACTTTGAGGATAGGAGAAGAATGAGCAAATAATCAGAGTGCACCACTGGCGGAATACCAGCAGGGTGGACAGGAAGAGATCTAGAAGGAGAAGCCCAAGTGACTGGAATAGAAAGCAGTTGAAGGATTTAGTGGTAGCTTGGAGTCTGGTAGAGATGCTCATGACTTGGGCCACCTCCTTGTTATGCCCTCCATATTCCATGTGATTGTTCGCTTCTGTTTTCATACTCTTCCATTGAAACGAGAAACTTTAGCATCAGTTTTGGAAAGAAGATAAAAACAATGACCTTGCAGCACTTTGATGTCAAAGGTGGAGAAAGGAGGAAAGATGAAAGTAATCTGTGTCTGAACTGCAGAGCAGTTGATGTGCGACAGTGGCAGAGAGACACATGTGGGAGAGCTGTCACCAACAGCTGGAACTTCGCTACTAAAACTGTATGTATCTCCTAATACCAAACCTAAGCAGAGTTCACATAGAAAAACCCCAATCACACTAGGAAAAGCATCCTCTCTCAGGCCTGATCTGTCACTTCTGCTTTCTTTGTTATCCTTAGAGTAACAATATGTTAACACATTTGTCTGCTTCTTATTATCCTATGTAATACCTTGATTTTTGTAAGTATGTATTTGTGAATTTCTTTAATTTTATGAAAGGATAATGAATGAGTGACATAAAGACATTCAAAGGGCTAATTTTTCTTCTTGAATGACTTGTTCTTTCTTATCTAAAATGTCAAGAACTTTTATTTTGTTGTTATTGCTTTTACTTCAGTATAAATGATTTGTTTGGAGAGCTTCTGTGTTGTTAGAATTAAATAAATACAGTAATACATTTGTTTAATTTTTAATTTACTTGCTTAAATATTAAAATACAATTCTTGGCTTCAATTTTGTAATTTTTTAATAAATAAAAATAAAAGTTCAAAGATAAAAAGGTATGTCAATGTTGAAGTGACAGAGAATGTTTCTACTAGTCTTTTCCAGGGCACACAGGGGCAAGACTCAACTTTTATTCAGTGCTCCAGCACATGGAAGGAAACTAATATTTCTAAAGTATGAGATAATATAGTTCTAAATTATTAACAGAAAATACAAGCTATAAAACCAATGATCACATTGTTGTCTGTGTTTTGGAGATCCTGAAGCTTTGAGTCTGTAGGCCAGGTCTCTTCGCCTGCTCCAGCAGATCCTAGATGGGATGGATGGTGGGATCGGCCAAGTTGTATCCTTGGATCTAGGTCTGGGCAGCTGTAGGGTTGGTCCACCAGAGGTGGAATGGGGACACCAATGCTTACAACTTCAGAGCTGGGTCATCCGAACCTGTGCCAACAGCATATTCAGGAGGAGCCCTAGCAAGGATCTATAGGATAATAGAAATCAGAGGCCTCAAACCAGACCAATGACTCTTATAAATGAACATTTGAAAGTAAAGATAAATGGACAAAGGGGTTCACAACATGACCCCCTGCATCATGCTGTAAATTCCATGAGAGGATTTTTAAGTTTTTCTCTTTTTTTAATTTTTTTTTTTTACTTTGGGTGTATGGAATCAAGATACATGATCTAAAAGACACATAGAATAAATAAAAAATAATAATATTTCTTTTTGAACATTTAAAAAATTCTGCATTCTTTTTGTAATATTAAAAATTTTAATTAAGACAGTGCTTTAAACTTGCTTTGCTTTTACTACTACTGATGAATTCGCTCTATTTAAGATGGGAAATATATGTCAGTTTATTTTAATAGTTATTATTAAAGAAATGTTAACTCTACGTTCACTTTGTAATAAACTACTTAAAAAAGATTAGCAGAATGAGCCAGGCAAGATAGTACATTCCTATAACCTCAGATAGAATGAACTACCCAGTGTGTGTATCTGACTGACGAGACACACATGTTCAAGGCAGGTTTTAAGAACTGTACAAGATTGAAGCAAAGTAAATAAAATATAGAGAACAGTGTTCTTTGTAAGAAGAAGAGTACAGGTTATGAATTTGGCTAAATCAAATTTATACCTAAATAAAGAAATCTCTATGGAGGAGCATGAAGAATCAAAGTTTCAGCAATTATATCATATCATATCTTAATACAAACCACAACCCCTTGAACTGTGAAGAATAAAGAAGTACTAACTATCATCATGAAGAAAAAGAAGATGAATGAAAATCAGCAGTCAACACTGTAACACGGATTAAGGAAGAAATTACAAGGCCCCACTTCTGGTTGGGGAGATACAAGCTGGCTTGGCTACTTAGAGAATAGAAATCCATTTTCATCCAGAAGTCTCTGGTAAGTTGCCCAAACCCCAGTGATCAGTCTTTCACCCATTGGCATACAGACAACTCAAACTCGACTTATAATAAGTAGAAGATAATAGGTAGGTAGGTAGGTAGGTAGATAGATAGATAGATAGATAGATAGATAGATAGATAGATAGATGAATGATGGGTAGGTGGAGAGATAGAGAGATCTCAGCAAAACTTAAGTTTATGAAAGGAACATGGGAAGAAACAGGAAAAAAATGAAGGGGAGAGAGAGGGATGCATGTGCATCAAAACTTCATTGCAAATAATGAGAAACTGGATTGTATTAATATATGAAATTCTTAAAATAAAAGAGAAGAAAAGAGAAAAAGACTCCTTAATAATGTCAAGAAATATAAATTAACAGTGAAATTTTTGACAGAAACTGTCAAAGAGAAATAGAAACTATATAAAGCAAACTTTATAATAATGCAAAACTATATCTCAAGACAGGAACATTTATTGCCTAATGCTGTGGGATCTTGCTTTTCTACACTGTAAAGATTCGTCACTCATCTTAGTCTAATAAAATGCTGCTTGACCAGTAGCCAGTCAGGAAGTATAGGTGGGGCAACCAGACTAGCAGAATTCTGGGAAAAGAAAAGGCAAAGAGTCACTCACCAGTGAGACACAGAGGAAGAAGAAAGAAAATGCCGTACTGGGGAAATAAGCCACATGGCTAAATTGTGAGGAATTACGGCTTATTTTAAGTTGTAAGAGTCAGTTACTAATAACCCTGAGCCAATAGGCCAGTTTATATTTGATATAAGCCTCTCTGTGTTTCTTTGTGACTGAATGACTGTTCAACAAGGAGGGAAAGACTTCTGTCTATAACCTAAATTTTTAACTTAATAATGGTATTGATAATAGTCTAGGAAAATTCCCAAAATTGACTCATCATAGAGAACAGTCAATAAAAATTTGCTTCTTCCCATATCACAGCTGGTTAGCAAACCAACTTAGTCAGTGTATTCTAGATAGATGGCACGGTTTTTATCAGTTAACTATTCTTTGTCTGTTTGTTTTTACTATTGTTATGTTTATCAAACATTATCAGTCTGAAAAATATGAAGTACCATAATTTATGTTCAAAAGTGGTTTATAACAGAATGAATGTAAAAGATAACTATTATGTATGTGATATCACGGATTACAGATAGTATCAAATTGAAATTTTCATATAAGCCAAAGAGTTTTGCAAAAAGCAGATTTTAATTATGTTTCAAAACTTACTAAACTCTCTGATTTATGAGTAAATACTGTTTTTCTGGAGTTTGATTAAAACAATCTTTTGTTTATAATGACTACTTACTGTGCAATTTTGGTGAAGTTTCTCCTAGTTATTCACTTGCATATCCATGAATCCAAAGAATACATGCTTTCATTACAACTCATAACAGTAGCAAAAATATAGGTAGGAAGTAGCTTAAAAATAATTTTTGGATGGGAAGCACATAAAACATGAGAAACTGTATTAAAAGGTTACTGCATTTGGAAGTTGAGAAATACAACAGACCCAACAGTTATCTATGTCATTTACTAGTCATTTACTATGTTTTGGTGTATTAATGACCATTTTTACATTTTCCCACAAAAGAAGGCTTTGGAGATTATAGATACATTTTAATTTTCCATGCAGAAAAACACTATTAGGTTACTTTTCTGTTTATATAAAACATAGATGATGCTTTATAGTATATGTAAATTGGATTTGGTAAAAAAAAAAAACTAAAATATGGACCTGGAGAGATGACTCAAAGCTGAGAAGCATGGGTTACTCTTCCAGAGATCCAGAGTTTCATTTCTATCTAGCACTCACATGGTGTCTCACAATCATCTGTAACTCTAGTCCCTGGAGACCCAATATTCTCTTCTGGTCTCCACATGATATATAAGCAGACATGCAGGAAAAACAGCCAAGTACATAAAATAAGATAAAAGTGAAATAAAAAATAAATTAAACATTATAATGATGAACACTAAAGTATCCATAAATTACTTAATTTATGAAAACAAATATTAATTTCATTCTAAGATTTCTAATTTAGTAGTAATTTAGTAGTTCTAATGCAGTAGACATGATTCGTTAAAAGAAAGTTCTAAAATATATCCTCAGACTTTATAAATTAGTACAAATGAAATTATAGTGATAATAAAAGTTCCTGAAAATGGTATTGATTCCTGTGAAAATCATTATAACATCTTACAGTCTACATCCCTCGCTGAGACAAACGTACTCAGGTTCTGCCAAAGAAGGTGAGTTAGGATGTGTAGTCATCCTCACAGCCTCTTTCCATGTGGATGAACTTGGTCCATAGAATAACTTTTTAAAATGCTTCACCCAGGAGGGTAACACCAAGGCCAGCTGGACTGGGACTGAATGAGCATGTGATCAAACCAGACTCCCTGAATGTGGCTGACAATGAGGGTGGACTGAGAAGCCAAGGACAATGGCACTGGGTTTTGATCCTACTGCATGTACTGGCTTTTTGGGAGCTTAGTCTGTTTGGATGCTCACCTTCCTAGACCTGGATGAAGTGGGGAGGGCCTTGGATTTCCCACAGGGCAGGGCACCATGAGTTAGGGCTGGAGAGCAAGGGGGAGGGGAAATGGGGGGAGTGGGAGGGAAATGGGAGGATGGGAGGAGGTGGAAATTTTTAATAAATAAACAAAGAAAAGAAAAGAAAACAAACTGTGAAATACAAATGCCCAATAAATATTTTTAAAATGTTAAAAAATAAAATAAAAAGCTTCATCCAACTGGGATGGTGAAGACTCGAATGCCATTATCCTCCGAACAGAGCTAATTTCCAGGCAAAAAGGAGTTAAATAGCTGTTACTGGGAATGCCCAGGAAACCTGAAAGGAACAGCAGGTAACTAAGTTCCTACAACAGAGAACTGTCAGAAGTAAATGATCAGTAAGTTCATGATCTCCTAAGGAGCCATGGTGGTTTATACAGGTAGGCACCTACAGCAGAGATCAAGTCAAAGTAAGAACCTTTGTAATAGCCAGGGATGGTGACACACGCTGTAGTCCCAGCGAGGCCAAGCTTCAGGAGCTGGCTTGTCTTCCTGGACTACATATCGTTGAGGGAGAGAGCTCAGCAACGGTATACTGTAGTTGCCCTCTGACCTCCATACACGCACCATAGCTCTGCAGAGGAATGCACTCATGCATGCATACCTCCTTGCAATAAAACCATGAATGAGTAAATAACCAGATATGTATTATCTTTCCAGAACTCTTGAAATCTCTTTCAAATTTCTGTATCAAATAGAAAGGCAAGGCTATGTGTTTGTTTATAACCCTGTGTTTAGAAAATGTTGAAAAATTCTTAAAACTAGTTGCCTTAATTTAGCTTTCCATAATTTCAGATTTATTTGGAAAAATTATAATTCAGAGCACTGTATTGCTGAGTTAGTTTTCATCTGGAAAATTCATGTTTAACTCATTTAAATGAATGAATAAGTCCACTCAAAATGCTAATTCTGTAAGTCAGTGTTCTTAATGGTTGAAATTTTGTTTTGATATCTTAAATGACAAGAGTGTGTCACAAATCATAAGAATGTAGCTTACTTCTGAAAAGGAGATGTCACCACAGCCAACCTCTATTCTCTCTCTCTCTCTCTCTCTCTCTCTCTCTCTCTCTCTCTCTCTCTCTCTCTCTCTCTCTTTCTCTCTCTCTCTTTCACTCACTCTCTCTCTCTCCCTTTCTCTCTCTCTCTCTTTCTGTGTGTGTGCTTGTGTGTGTAATATGTCTATGTGCACATGCATGTGTAAATAATTATTACATGAGTACATATGAATATCGATGTCAAAAACTGATTTGGGAGACTTTCTTCAATTGCTATCCACCTTAGTGTTTGAGACGGTATTTATCACTAAATATGGAGATCACCTATTTGTCTAAACTGGCTGGCAACCGAGCCCCAGGAATCCTGTTGTGCCTTCTCTACTACACTGAAATTGCAGGCATTTTTCACATCTTGGGTTGTAGGGCTTGCTCACCCATGATGTTACCAGCAAAGCCATCTTAATCACAAATCAATACTATTAAGGAATTCCTGAAATTGGCATCAACTCAGTCCTATGACCTTTATGAAACTCGCTCTTCCTGATTTCTGATTTGAATGGTATTATCTTTGTTCTAAACATCTATGGATAAATGTTCTTCATGTACTACACAATGCTGCCTTAATAATCATGAGTTTGGGTTAACAATTGTATTGCCTTCTATTAATCTTTAAAGTCCATCTCTTTGTAACATCAGCACACACCACCAGTACTTGATGTACTGATAATGAACAAAGAAAATTCTCTTTAACATATTTTATTGCTTAACAAAATTTATTGATATAATAGTGTCTTTTATGATATTAAAAAGACTTTTTCTTCAGTAACAGTATATCAATACCTCTAATAAAATGGGCAGATTTAGGGCTATGGAGACAGTTGAGTTGGTAGGGGCTTGCCTTGCAAGCATGAATACTGAACTTCAAAACTGGGCATGTGGAGGCTGGAGAGATGGCTCAAAGGTTAAGATCACTGACTGCTCTTCCAGAGGACCCGGGTTCAATTCCCAGCACCCACATGGCAGCTCACAACTGTCTGAAAATGCAGTTCCACGAGATCTGACACCTTTACAACAGTGCACACAAAATAAAGTTAAATAAATCATAAAAAAAAACTGGGCATGGTAAAAAAAAAAAATTAATGCCACAATGTAGGGAAAGAAGTGGCAAGGGGATGTCTCTAACTTGCTGACTACACAGCAATTTAGTTTATTTAGTGACCTTCCAGACAATGAGAGACTCTGTTTCAAAAAAAATAAAAAGTGTTGAGAGGTACCTGAAAAATGATACCCAAGGTAGTCCACTGCCTTCCATGCACAGATGTGCACATTTTCCCCTCCCCTCAAAGACAATGTCTAGCTGAACCACATTTACTATCTTTGTCTCAAACCACATTTATTATCTTTGGCACGAAGCATAGAATTTAAAATAATCATCTCTAAGTTCCAAACTTCTGTCAATAGATTTTTCGAGCTTTTGCAATTTCCCTGATGATAATATGGTGATCAGCAGATATTTTAGAAAAATGCTCCATTCCTTCTCCCTTACAGACCTTTCTGGGCATACTACATCTGCTATGTTCTCCACGCACTGTTTAATTAATCCACAATAAGAAAGTGGTATTGCTAGTTTTTCTATGTATTGATAATTTTAATGTGTGGTTATATAACTGCTTTTAAATTTTAAAAAAAATTGAGAAGACAAACATTTCCTAAATTCAACTATTTTGACTTTACGATGCAATCTACATGCACACCAGATTTAACAGGCCATAAAAGTCTTCATATGGCTACTTTTTTATTTAATAATCTTCATTTCTCCATAACTGAGAAAAATATTTATTCGTTTTATGCATATGTGTATTTTATCTGTATGTATGTCAGTGCACCACATGTTCAACTAGTCCCTGGTGCCAGAAGAGGCTAGTACCAGGAGTTGAAATGTTGGTACTGGAGTTACAGATAGTTGTGTGCTTCCACATGGGTCTTGGGAATTGAACCCAGGTCTCATGAAACAGCAGTCAGTGCTATTAATTACTGAGATATCTTTTCAACCCAACGCTATCATTAATTCTTTTGTGGAGAAATGTGCTCTTTCCTTTGTTTTTTTATTTTTTCTGATTAAAGAATAATTACACCACTTTCTTCCCCTCAACGTCCAAAGCCTCTCATGTACCTCCATTCTCTTTCAATTTCATTTCCTACTTTTAAAGAGTATTATTTCTACATATAGAGATAAATATACAAGTACAAACAGGTGAGTTCATTTAGTGCTGAATGTATCTATATTATCTCAGGGCTGGCCATTTGGTTTTGGATAGCCAATTACGACACACATCCCTGTGGAAAACTAATTCTCTCTCTTTTAGCAGTCACTAATCAACTATAGTTCTTCATGTAGGGTTCCGCCCCATGTCTTCTCTTTTTATTTGAGCTGCTGTAGAAATCATCTCAGCATTAAGAAAAATAATAGATGAAGCACTGTAATTTTTTACAGTGAAAATTAATTGATAGGGTAATAGGTAACATACTTCAAATAGTATTTAACATAATCTATTCAAAAACTACCTTAGAAAGATAGGACATCAATGTATAGATTAGGATTGTCTATATTATTTCATAGCAATATTATGTTTAAACCCCATTACAGAGACTGGAGACATAGCTCCTCATTAAAGGGCGCTTACAGCAGTGGTGGTGCATGCCTTTAATCCCGAGGAGTCAAAGGCAAGCAGATCTTTGTGATTCAAGCCCAGCCTGTTCTATAGAGCGAGTTCCAGAATTCCAGGAAAGCCAGAGCTACAGTGAGTAACTTGTCTTAAAAACAAACAAACAACAAACAAAACCAAAACAGATAAGCAATTACTTGCAGAAGACTTGGGCTTATATCTGAGCACCCACATGACAGCTTATAACTGTATAATCTATAACTATGTAACCTATAACTCCAGTTTTAGGGTTCTAAAACCCTTTTCAACATGTATCTTCATACATGTAGTACACATACAGAGGCTCAAGCACAGAAGCATACACATATAACAAAAAAAAATTTAAACTTCACTGTGCTTGAGTAGATTTTTAAAGTAAAACAATACTTTCAATAAGATTTTGAAATAAAGTCTCAGCAAGAAACTTGAAGATCTGCTCTTTACTGAAGGGAATAAGAGGGGAGTAAATCTGGGGGAGATGGGAGTTTGGGGAGCGTGAAGAGTGAAGAGGGGAGAACCCACATTCAGGATGTATTATAAGAGAGAAGAATCAATTTTCAACACAAAAGGAATTGTATATATAGCTGTATGTTATACTTACATCACTTTATGTAGCATATTTATTATTAAAATCAGCCCATCATTTGATACGGTTTGTCAAAAGTTGACTATAAATATTCATTTGTTCCTTTTTCTCTAAGGGCCATTTAAAAGAATAATAATACAACTTCAGTCTTTCTTTTCATATCCTGTCTTTAATACAAACACTTTATCTTTCTTCTAGTCCAGTGTACATTAACACATCAATAGGATAGCTTGGTTTATTTTCCATCTTAATATGATTAATGGAACTCTGTTTATATATTTTTCTATTGCTGTTTCTAACTCTTCTGCTTGCCAATTGAACTGTGTTTGAAGTCAGCATATCCTCCATCTGCCCTATGTTTAGTATTCATGTCCCAGCTGTACTAATTCTATTAATTGCATACTTTTAGTGAACTTCATTACTTGAAGTTATTCTATGTTTTAAAAAAGCATAAAATACTTATAAGAAATCATCCTAGTTTCAACATTTTTAGTTAATCTTAAAAATAGAACATTTGCACTTTTAGTCCTCTTTGAATTATAGTACTTAAATGAATCCAACAAAGCATTTTATTCAATCAGTATCCCAGAAATTGGATTATTTTTTAAAAGACTCACCCTCTTTAAAAATAGTACATTAATGACAATATTGAACTGGAATTTATAGATTTTGGCAAAAGCATGGCACAGAATGTTAGGTAAGTATTTCAGTTCACAACCTGCCTCTTATTCTATCTAATGGCATTGCACATGGAAGTGAATCTCCTAACTTTCAATTTTATACTATAGGTGTGTGTGTGTGTGTGTGTGTGTGTGTGTGTGTGTGTGTGTGTGTGTGCTGGGATAATTTAAATGTAGTAGACCCCCATCCCCCATCCTCTCATAGGAAGTGGCACTATTAGATGGGGTGGCTTTATTGGAGTAGAAATGGCCTTTTTAGAGAAGGTGTGTCAGTGCGGGAGTTGCTTTGAAGTTTCCTATGTCCAGGATGCTGCCCAGTGTCTCAGTCCATCCTCTGTTGCCTGTAAGATTTAGAACTCACAGGTATCTCTTCAGCAGTGGGTCTGTCTGTGCACCACACTTTCCCCATGGCATTAATGGACTGGACCTCTGAACTGTAAGCAAACCATCACAGTTAAATGTTTCCCTTTATAAGACTTGTGGTCATGGTGTATTTTTATAGCAATCAAAAATCTAACAAAGGCAGAAGTTGATATCAAGGAATTGAGTATTGTTGTGATAGGCTGGACCACATTTTTCTTTGAAGTGATATGAACATTGGTACTTTGGGTTAGGAAAGCAGTGGACTACTTTAAGCACTGTTTAATGGGCCATACTGGTAAGAGCATGGAAGACAATGGTGGTGAGTGTGATATGTTGAATGTAGCGGGGATGCCTCAAAAGGTTGTGTTGCCTAGAGATACTTGTTGGGATATTTTGATGAAGAATGTGGCTGCATTGTTCCTTGTCTGAAGAGCCTGCCTGAGGCTAAAGTGAAGAGCTTTAGATCAATTTGACTGACAGAGGAAATCTCAAAACAGCCTAGTGTAACCTCTGCAGTGTGGGTATTAGTGGTCAATGTAATGAAGACGCATAAGGAAAAGGAGTACCAAAAAGTGGAATGGAACTAAGTCCTAGGCTCAAGGAGATAAACAAATTAGGAAATACTATAAATGAAGCTTAGAGCTGAGTATGTGGTGCATGCCTTTAATCCTAGCTCTGGAGGGCAGAGGATCCCTGAGTTAAAGGACAGCATGGCCCAGGGCTTCAGTTTCAGGATGGCCAAACATAGGCAGAAAGCTTGTGAAGATGTCATTTAACTAGGGGGGCATGTTCCATTCCCAACTAACAACAGAACTTGGCAGCTTCAGCCATGTGGTTCTGGCTTTTGAGTGAAAGGTAGAAGAAATGAACTATATAATTTCTCCCCATGTCTAAGACCCTGAGACCAGGTATGTGTCAGGGCTATCCATGAATGGAGGCCTAAAGAGGCCTTTTAAGACTTTTTTTTTTTGGTTTATTTTACAGGGATAACAACTAAAACATTCCCTTGAGTCTCAATAAAGACTTTCAACTGTTAACACTATTGGGATGTCAAGACTTTAGGTACTTTAGAGATGGAGTCAATTCATTTTCATTATGAGACAAACAAAAGACAAAAGAAACCAGGGTTGTATATTATGATTTAAAGCATAGATGTTATATAAGTTACAAAGAACAGACTGTAACACTTAATTTTGACTACCAACTTGAGTAAATTTGGAGTCACTTAGTTGGCATTCCGCTGGAGATATCTGTGAGAAAATTGCCAGAGAGATTTAACTAAGAGCCTCTGGGAATGTGAGAAGCACCATCCCTGGAGCAAGGTCCTAAGATGAATATAAAAGAGAGAAAGGGGAAAGCAAGGTGAACAGTAGTATTCTTCTCCCTCTGTTTATTGATGGCAGGTGTAATGCAATCTTCTTCCACCTCTATGTATTTCCCACCATGAAGAACTGTTTTTCTTTTAAACTATTAGTCAAGAAAAATATTTCTTTCATTAAGTAGCCTTTATCCCATAGTTTGTCAGGGACATGAATAAGATAACTATACAATTTACGAAGCATTTTCTTAGAATCATGGTCTGTAAACAAACTGATAGATTCAACAGTGTAAGACAGTGAAGTAAGAATTTATTTAAATAATGAAGGAGAGATATACTCAGCGGCACAACTGTATGCTGTATTGTTTACTCCCTTCTGAAGTATGCAATAGATGTTCTTACCAACACACATCTCCTGTTGACAGCAAAGGGTATTAGAATTGCATGTCACATTAAACTCCCTGCTCATTGGTTCCTACTAGAAAATAAAATGCTACTAGATTATTATCTTCTCATGCTTGTGACAATTATGAGTTTGCCCCAAACAATAGCCCAATTTCTGGTGCTTTATGTTAATTCTTCATATGAGAATTACAAGATGCCAGAATTCTCATGTTCCCTGCCTATACTCTTTCGATGACAGAATAAACAAATCACTAAATTGTGGCCAATGAAAGATCACAAAATGTGATTAGTTTCTTTCTTAGTCAAAGCAGTGTTCGAGGGGGAAGACTATTTTTCCAACATTCGGTTTTGATATTACAATCTGAAGCTGTGCTGGTCAGCTTTTCTCAGGCTCTAAGACATGTAAAAGAACAAGAAGTTAATTCTAGGGAAATTATCACAGACCTATGGTGGCCTTGAGAACCCCTCTCTCTGTAATGGTTGTTATAAGAGGAAACCTTTCAAAGCCATTTTAGACTCAGTCTTTGTTAGTTACCATCCTGACTGATAAGTAATTTGCAAATGGGAAGTTGGTTGGTGTAATTAAGAGATCCTAAAATAAGGAACTAGCAAAGTAGGGGACATAAAATTGAGAAACTTAACTAATTCAGGCTGCAAAAGTTGAGGGGCTTAATGAAGCAGCAACCTTTTGATTAGTTTCCTGATATATCTTAGGATACTAAATAGCCCTTGAATTTGCAGCATTATAGAAAATAGGAGAAAAACAGAGAATATTGCTATTTTCTGTCTGGTTCTATCAGTTTCCTGTTGGATTCTACAAATGAGTGGACCCTTGTCGAAGGCAAAGTGACTATTTGAAGGGAAGCACTTCCTACCTCTTTCCATAACTTTTGGTGTTCTAATAGTCTGAGTCTACTCACAGGACCATAAAATAACTGAACCAGCCTCAATGTGGTTATGGTGCACCCCCTATTTGGGGGCTCAAAACAGTAATTTTTCAAACCAATCGTATTTTCCCAATCCTTGTTCATACTAAAAAAAATTAAACTTGACAACCTTCTAGTGGTTCCTCAAAATGCATCCATTTTTTAAAGTGAAATGATACCAATTTTTTTCAGTGTCAAAATGAATGAACCCTACAAAGGGTTCAGCTACCCTTGGACATTAAGCTACGTTGATCAATCTAAAGGTCAGAAACACAACCATGAGAGAATCATTTTAATGAAATTATAACAATAAAAGCCTATAATTCATTCTTCTGATTACAACAGCAAAGGTCATCTATCTGTTGAAGAAGACTGAGCCGTTGCACACTAAGGCCATCTTAGAAGACCATACTTCACATCCTCACTCGTTTAGTTTGGGGCTATATAATTGCCTTTGGCCAATGAGATGTAAGAAAATCGAGATTGTATCCACCTATACATATTCATTAAATGCCTTCTTCTAGGCTACCTCTCGCTCACACAGCTGAGCTCTATCTAGGATGCTGAGGTGGCCGACACACTCAGAGAAGGGTGCTTGAGCCACTATAGCAAGGGTCACCCGCAGAACCTGGCAGTCCACCTTTACCTGTGCCAATGTGCTGAGAGTGAAAAGCGCCATCTGTTTTATTGAGCCAGTAACATGAAGAGTTTTTTTGCTTTAACAGCTGACACTTTTAAATTCAATACTATGCAAAGACTTTGATTGACTTTATATATCCTTTTATTTAAGTAAAATCCTTTCTTCTCTTCACATTGTTAGGGTCACTTGTCTTCCAAGAACTTTGTGAATTTCAAAATCCACCCGTTATTTCCACATTGTTTTATTCTGTAGATAAAGAATACTAGCCTTTTCTTTTTGCCACTTGAAAACAGATTCACATCTCTCCTCACCATGTTAATTCACTTGTTAAAATAAAACTATGTGTTCTCTGTAATCTTGGGTAATTTCACTGGCAAAAGTTTTTTAACATTTGAACTATCAGTTCAAGAAATACTTTCTTTACTATGAAGTAAACAACTTACTTGTAAGCATTAGTTTAACTTTTTAAAAAAGCCCATTGGCCTCTCTTGCTTCCAAGAACATCTGTGTCTAAAGGTTTTGCACACCCTTGTTCACACTATCTGTTCCCTACCTGGCTCTTCTTCCTCCCTTTCCTCCCATGTTCCATTTTCTGATACACTTCTGGGGCACTTTTACATTTACATTAAAATGCTCCTTTTGCTCCACCTTTAATTCATTTGAGAGTAGTAACTGTCTTCATAATACAATATTTATTACGATATAGTTATTTTAAAATGTATTCACTTTTGAGCATAATATATAATACCATTTAAACATGTTTTTATTTTTACTGCTATTCTATATTCATCTTTACATGTCCTCTTTTAGCTGAGGGGGATTCACCTATCTTTCTAATTCATATTTTTCAAGACGATATTCGATCACCTAAGCCAGAAATCAATAGGCAATAATTTCTTTTAGGGAGGGTGAATAAGGGGCTAGGGGATGTTTTTATAAGGCAGGCTCTATTCAATCTAGGCTGTCTAGGAGTTTGTTAAGGAGTTTAAGCTTTCTTAAAACCTTCACTCCCCCTATTTCAGCTTCCTCAGTATTGAGATTTCAGGTGTACACCACAAACCTGGAGTACTGGTTTTGTTTGTTTGTTTGTTTGTTTGTTTTATCCTGTTTTTCTGAAATAGCTGTTGCTTGATTCCCAGCTGACAAAGAGTCAAACAAGATTGGCATCATGGTTATGAAGGCAGAGCATTATAGATGAATTTTCAGCTACACAAAGGTTCTGCACTATAATAGATATAAAAATAAAAGGGAAAATTGGCAAATTACAATGAACTAAAAGAATAAAAAAGCCTTTTAGTTTAAAGAATATTGAAATGATATAAGCCCAAGTCATAGAACGGCTACTAGGATTTTTTTAGTACAGTAGATGGGGACAAGTGTAAAAATATCCTGACAGAGCCCTGTTCTCATTCTCTATTGGATGCTTATGCAGTCTGGCATGAAGTTACCATTAATTGCTTGAGGGCGCTATAACCCTGTTATTGAGTTTATTGAAAAGTGTTTGAGAAATGCCTATCCAACTTTAGTGAGCTGAGTAGGTTAAATAAAGCTTAAACAACGCTTTTTCCATCTCAAGCATCTAAGTTACTCGGCAGTTTTTGGGATCAGAGTGAGACCCCAGAGAAAAGAGTCAACAAAACCAAGCCATAAAATCAGGAAGGCATTGAAAGTTTAAATTCAGTACAAGACACAGGGAAAATAGAAAGCAGGCCTTTAAAATGAATACTTTCTGCTACGATGCAAAACCAATTTACAAACATTTTGTTGAGATTGCAGAAGAGGGATATTGTGAGATATTTTAGGCATGAAGAAAAAAGATTTCTCAAATTAGTATAGTTAAGTGTTTATTAAGATTATTGATGCTCTGTGGTTAATCTGATGCCTTATTCCTTGTAAAGACCCTCACGTATTTGAAATACAGGTACATGTGTATATGCTCACTAAGTCTGTTTATGAACTACCTATCCCAAAATCAATGTGATCTACCATCACTAGTGAGGATCAAGAAGTTCAATCTTAAGTACATGATGCCAAATTTGCATACTTTTTTCATCATAAGATTGTTTCCTTTAACAAGAGTCCTATATCTCTCTCCCATCTGGGAAAAAAAAAAAGATTTCTACCAACAGGATAATTGTAAATATAAAAACATCAAGTTCTCTTTGATTTTTTTGTTCTTTTTGCTCTGCTATTTCCAAGCATATAGTTTATACATATTTTAAGTTCAGGTATTTCAAATTTATTTGTTTTCATCACTATTTAACTTAAATTATGTTTTATTTTTTTAATTTAACCCATGAATATTCTAGTTCCTGAAATTATTGACTATTTTTTAAACTAAATTTTTCTCTTTCTTTCCAAACCAAGTTCAAACTTTTCTTCATGGGGATGCATTTTTAAACGAATATTATTATAAATGAAATATTTATTTTTAATAATGTATTTTCTAATTGATAGTGTCAAGTCAGTACTTTGCCAGTGGTAATATTTTTAATAAAGAAACTCACCACATATACACCTACATATTCCTTATTGTTAGATATAGGTTATTAAATTAAAATGTTTTTTTAATTATCAGGCTTTTTTGCATATTTTTATTTCCTTTTCTCTTTACATATGAACTTGTAATTCTGGAATAGCTCTTAATAAATGTATAAAGAACATCTGGAATGTCTTTTGGAAGTCATTCAAAACTAAAGAAATGTATACAATCAAATACAACCTAAAATATCTATTCTAAAAATATTCTATTATTTCTACAATTTTTAAAAAATCATATTCCGGAAAATTTGAAAACATGCCTCCTCACATTGCTTGCTTTAAAAAGCAAACTGTTCTTGTTTTATTTTCATGTTTGAATCTGGAAATCAGTTATGGATGACTTGTACATACATGCTTTGAATAAAGAGTTTAAATTTTCCTATTCAATTTTATTCATCTCTTTCTGTCCATTCTTCACTCAATAATTTGAACTGTTTGATTAACAGACATTTTCTATTTGAAAACTTTCTGTTGAAAACTCCAGAAAATTTCTAAGATAGTTATACTTTGCAACTACAGAATGTCTACTAAGTTATTTTTTTATAATTTCTTTTTGTTGCTATTTATAATTTTATTTTTGTTCCTAATTTCTTTTCTTCTAGATCAATGAATAAACCTAATATAATGATTTTGAAGTTTTTCCTCTTCCTACGTCTGGTATATACACTTCTAAGATGACTTCTATCAATTTACTCTGCCTGCTTCAATGTTCATAATTTCTCCATTTTATATAAAATTTCCATTTGTATGCCTTGTCATTTTTTTAACTTGCTATTTAAATGTATGTGGCATTGTCTCCAAAGATCAAATGTCCTGTCTTCCCCAGGATTTTGCTACTTTTTTATTATTGATTAATAATAATCTAGTCATTAATGCCTTTCCAAATTCAAAAAGACTGAAATCTTTGTCACATATAATGGTGACATCTCTGCCTCCTAGCTTGTGTGCATGCTGTGTTTTTAACAAATCATTGAATATTGTATGCTAGCAAAATAAGAAAAGCAAAGAAAGAAACAACAACAAAACAACAAAACCTTTTTCTAGTGTTTACACTGGCTTTCTTCTTGTCACTCCAAACTGTGAGCAACCTTACGTGGAGTCAAAGGGTTAATCTGAAACAAAAGACTGCTAGAAATGAATCGTGGTGTACTTAAGATTTCCCGGTACTCAAGTTGCACTGAATATATTACAGTATTCAAAACTGTCTGAAATAACTAACAAACAAATTAAAAGTTCCACCTTTTTGCTCCTAAGTTTGCTCAGAACGTAATTCTTCTGCTTGATCACCCTAGGGCTATCGATACCTTACAAGAATGTTTCAGTAGTAACAAACCAGACCTTTTTTTTTTACTTTTTTGTTCCAAGGAATTGAGATACTTATTACTGCTTTATTTAACTTATTTTTTTAAATCTTTTTCTCTTGTATCTTAAAATTCTGATTTTAGTTTACAGTAAAAAGAAATTTCCAATATTTAGGTAGAATGAGAAAGAGGCAGGCCTCTTTGGTAGCCCCATTTAAAGTTGATGAATACTGTGAGGTACCAATAGGTCTGTTTTCCTCATCAAGAGTGAGCAGGAATGAGGGTTTTTCACTTGAAAATTAGACAAGGCTGCTAGAAAGAAAATTTCACCCCAATGCAAAAGAATATACCTTCTTCTCAGTAACTCATGGAACCTTTTCTAAAACTGACCACATACTCAGTCATTAAGCAAATCTCGACAGGTACAAAACAATTAGAATAAACCCACTTGTATCTTATAGGACCACCATGGGTTAAAGTTAGAGTTCAACAGCTGCAGAACCTCCAGAAAGCCTATGAACTTATGGATACTGAACAACACTCAACTTTATCACCAGTGGGTCAAGAAGGAAATAAAGAAAGGAATCAAATACTTCCTAGAATTCAATGATATTGAATGGACAATATATCCAATCTTATGTGACACAGTGGAAACAGTGCTAAGAGGAAAGTTTATAGCACTAGGTGCCTAAATAAAAAAATTAGAGAACTCTCACACAAGCAGCTTTTCAAGACACCTGAAAGCTGTAGAACAAAAAGAAGCGAACTTAATGAGGAGAAGTAGAGGGCAGCAAGCAATCAAAGTCGGGGCTGAATTCAATAAAAATTGAAACAAAGAGAACAATACAAAGAATCAATGAAACAAAGAGCTGATTCTTTGAAAAAAATCAACAAGATAGACAAACCCTTATCTAAACTAACCAAAAGGCAGAGACAGATCATTGAAAGTGACAAAATCACAAATGAAAATAGGGACATAGCAGCAGACTCTGAGGAAATACAGAGAATCAAGTGGCTTCAAAAATTTCTACTCCAAAAAATGGAAAATCTAAAAGAAATAGACAACTTTCTTGGTAGCTACGACATACTGAAATTAAATCAAGACCAGATAAACAATTTTAACAGATTCCCCAAGAAGATAGAAACAGTCATTAAAAGTCTCCCAACCAAAAAAAAAAAAAAAAAAAAAAAAAAAAAAAAAAAAAAAAACCCAGGACCAGATGGCTTCATTGTAGAGTTCTACCAGAATTTCAAAGCAGAGCTAATACCAATACTCCTCAAATTGTTCCACACAATAGACAGAGTATAAATACTGCCTCAATGTGATTTGTCAGACTCTGTTAATTCCTCATGGGAACCCTTACCAACTCTGAAGAGTGGCTGGAGGGTGGGGTGGGAGAAAGGTGGGGAGAGCGGCAGAAGGGGAGGGAGAGGGACTAGGATAGGTATGTAAAATGAGAAAAGATTATCTTAAAAATAAATTAATTAATAATAAAAATACATAAACAACTCAAAGTCCCCAAAATTGACCAAGTTCTCTCAATCACTCCCTTTCCAAGCATAAACAAGCAGAAAGGGCTGCTGAGAGACACTGATAAACTGCATAGCTTCTAAGAAGCAGAGACTGCCTGAGCTGCCTGGAAGAGGCTCAGACCAGCAAAACCTCTGAGAATAATTTTCTCCAACATGTTCAGCTGCCTGAAGGCTGAATAGTAAGTGTCAAGTTTGTAGGCTTCATGAGACATCACATTTGGTGATGCAGCTGTCTGAATCATTTCTGCTTCTGTAAATAACCCCTCACCAATATTTCTATAAGCAAGCCCAGTAAAAAGCATTGGTTCTCCAAGGTGAATTTTAGTGGTATCCTTATTTTGGTCTGTTGCCCTTTCTCTATGCAGGGTGAATAGAGGTTTGTTCCTTTTTCCTGAAGAACAGTGTGACATAACAGTAAGTAAGAGAGATTATTTAAGTTAGGGGAATGAAAGGAGATATAATTTATTTCTTTTAGTTTCCCTTTGAGCATGATGATCAGCCAGCACCTGCCCACAGGAGTCTCTTCAGGAACTCAGAAATAAGTTTCAGTCACTGGAATAGTGCAAAACAAAGTCAAAGACCTGGGTTCCTGAAATAATGTATAATCAAGTACATCCCTAGATGATGTGGGATCTCAAAGAGAATAATAAGTTCCTATGTTGTCTCAGGAACTATAGCCTATGCTGCTCTTGTTTTAAAGTGAGATGACAACTCTAAGGGTAGAGAATCTGGCTTAGGGTGCTGGACAAGTAAATAGAAAATTATGAAGTGTGTCCTTCTCTTTACAGACAGATAAGACACCAGCTCTTTGAACTCAATGGGAAAAGAGATGTGCAAATGGTTGCCTATCTTAGGCAGCAGACATATTCTGTATGGAGAACTGATAGATTGGTATGGGAGAATTGTTTGTAATCTGTCAATCATGTTATAAATAAACGCTGATTGGCCAGGCAGGAAATATAAGTGGGAAAACCAGACAGGAAGTAGAAATGATATAATGAGAACAGGAGAATTCTGGGAAGGAGGAAATTGATTCCTCCCACTCCTGCCCAGACCACCGAAGCAGCAGGATGTGATCTGCCTCACTGAAAAAGGTACTGAGCCACATGGCTAACATAGATCAGAAAAATGAGTTAATCAAGATGGGAGAGTTAGTCAGTGAGAGGCTAGAGCAAATGGGCCAATCAGCTTATAATTTACGGAGACTTATGTGTGATTTTCTTTGGGGCTAAACAGTTCTGGGGTACCGGGGCTGGACAAAAACTTCAACAGCAAACAAGCCAGCCCGCTCATGTTACAATCGATGACGTAAGGCTGTGCAAAGAAACATAAGGTTGCTGTCTGTGCTAGACACTTCTTGTTGCTTTCAGCAGTTTCTTCAATAAAGAAACTTATAATATAGGCAACTTTATGAAATGCAAGCAGTGATGCTAAATAACCCACCCCACGTTTGCTTTAGCCTTCATAAGAGGAAAATAACTGGAATAGAAGCTTTTTTAGAGGCCTTGCATTACTTTTTCCCTGTCAGAAAATGAGAGACAAGCTAGCATTAAAGATCAGTGCAAATATGTTTTCTTCCAATCCAAACATAATATTTAAGGTACCTCAAGATTTGATTGAAAAATGAAATATATGAGAGGAAATAAAAACAGCTCTGATAGTATCAGTCTGCATAGAAAGGAAATGGGCTTTTGGACCTTCACAAGTATCATCAGGAACACCTTCTATTGCCCACATGGTAGATAGCCATGGAGAGACTTTGGAGGAAAGAGAACCACCACAAAGAGCTGGTAATGAGCCTGTGCAGAAGATGAACAGTGTCTTCTGAGAGAAGTGCTAGCAATAGACAATGTCTATTGTCCTGCCACACTCAGGCTTTTCAATATTCTTGCCTACAAGGATTTCATTGTTTCAGCTGGTTTATTATTTCTACTGAAATCTTTATATCACTCTTGCTGTTTCTTACACATATATTTCAGGAAACAAAACTACTTTTAAGTTAAGTTGCCAGATCATAACAAAATACACCTAGATTTTACTGTGGTGCTCAGCAACCATAGAAAGGTCCTGAATATTGAGTCAGAGATACAACTATACACACTTCCTTGAAGCTGACATCTCTTTGTATGTAAATTCTCAATGATATATTATTAGTAAAAATACTGAATCGTTAAGTAACTACTTAAAAAATACTGTGGGACCTGCCTACTATTTTGTTCTGTTTTAATAAATAGTAATAAACAGGATAGTTGAAGGTTCAGCAGCCACCTTTTGCCCAGAAAGAACTGCAGGTAAGGATGGTCATTCAAAAGGAGGAAAACAAAGGGGCTGACATATCAGCCATAGCCTTCTAACTGCTGACTTGTTTGCTTTGACAAAAGTTATCTTTCAGTTATGGCATTTAGCCTGTGTACTTAATGTGACCAAATTAATCCAATTAATATATTTTCCCTTGGGTCAAAGACAGAATAAATGTAGTGATTATACAGAACATCTTTTCTTCTTAGCAAAATTAAAGGAAAGCTGGGTCGTTACTCACTTTTGACTCCAGTACCTGGGAGAGTGCGACAAGAAGCGTGGCTCACGTTCTAGGACAGCTGAGGTTATACAGTAAGGTCAAGTAAGCTGAGGTTAGAAGGACTCTACTCCAAAATCAATACAAATAGAAAGGAAGATTAATAGCAAGGGAGAGAGACTTATATATACCCAAAAAGCTACACACCAAAATTTTCAATGGGAAAGCCTAATTAAGTGCTTGTTTTAATCACTTATTTGTTTATGTGAAAAGACATTTTGCATATCAAATTACAAAATATTTCATTCATTCATATTCTTATTCAAATGAATCTTATATTGATCTGTTTAAACTTCCAACATGCAAAATAAGCACTACCTTTCCTCAAGATTTAGATACATAGTAGATAAAATTGCTACAATGTTCTTATAGTACTAAATAATAATGAAATTATAGATAGTGATTGTTATGCAGTGCTGCTCAATTTTTCTGCCTCCGCCATCAAGGCGTCATCATTCCCTCAGTTGGCAGGGCTCTTAGAGATGTGAGTCTGAACATGGTCAAAGAACTAGAGATGTCTCCTTGGATTCTAGTCAAAACTACCGAGCACCAGTTTGTCTCTCCCTGCAAAGGAGCGCTAGCAGTATACAAGAATGATGACAGCCGAGACTGGTAGCCATAGCATAGATGTAACCTCAACTGTCCGTCTCCTATGACCAGGTGGTACTTCAAGTGTAGGTAGTGAGACACCCACCCAGCCACATAACCTTTGACCTACAGTCTATCCTGTCTATGGGATGTGCTGGGGTAAGCGAAGCCTAAAGATTGAGGGAGTGGTCCAGCCAATGACTGGGCCAGCCTGAGACCTGTGTCATGAGAATGAGCCCACCGCTGACACTAATTAAAGCAAAAGGACACAGAGACCGGCTGACCAGGAGACATAGGACAAAACCAAACATGACTAACAAACAAAATTTAGTTTATTTACTGACCTTCCAGACAATGAGAGACTCTGTTTCAAAAAATAAAACGTGATGGGAGGTCCCTGAAGAATGATACCCAAGGTAGCCCCTGCCTTCCATGCACAGATGTGCACATTTTCCCCTCCCCTCAAAGACAATGTCTCGCTGAACCACATTTACTATCTTTGTCTGAAGCCACATTTATTATCTTTGGCACAAAGCATAGAATTTAAAATAATCATCTCTAAGTTCCAAACTTCTGTCAATAGATTTTTCGAGCTTTTGCAATGAACTTACTTCCTATTAATATCTATTTTCCACATCTCCTTCTCAGACATGCTAAATTAGACATCATTTATTTAGTAAAATAAGTACATCATATTTCTTCATTAAACTTATATATACGGATGATGCAACCATTCAAATGAAGCAATAGTTGAACTGGTTCAGAAGGAGTGGGACTTTTGAATTGGTTTATCTTAATGTATATGAATTTTCAAAAGTTGTTACATTCTTGAGACAAGCACACACCAGAGAATACCAAAGTATCAGTCATATTAAGCACTCATGACTACATAACAAAGCATCCTAAACTTACATCAAGAAAAACCACTATATTTATCAAATTGGATATGCAGTTGTTCAACTGACAACATTCCGGTTTCCTCATATGACTGTATTCAGTTGATTAGCCATCTGGGATCTCGGTCCTGGTTCATGGGGACTGGACTTCTTTATCCATGAACAATTGAGGAGAAGGAGAAGACTTTGCTTGACTAATAGGCTCAACACAGTATTCTCAAAAAGCACTTTTAAAAGCAAGGCTTATTTCACTTTTGCAGATGTTCACTGGCCAAAGGAAGAGGTATAATCCATCCCAGAGTTAATGTAGGCTAAGACTAAAAATGGGAAAGAGTATACGGAAGGGAGATTAGGTGAGTATCTCTGATTTACTGAAGAACAAATTGAGACATGAACGAACACCTATAACAGGACTAGGAAGAAGAAGTGGCAGACCTTTATCCTGATGATTGACCTATAAGACCATGTACTCATCCATACTGCAGCATTCTCCTGAATTTGAACATCTTTTGGGGCTGGGAAAGCAGAAGAGAGCCTGAGACGGATGATAGTAAAAGCACAGGTTAAAAGGAATTTTAAAGATCAGCTAACACTTTGATTTGTAGGAGATGTTTTGGGGCCCTATATAAATGAACTAGTTTTCTCAAAAACATGCGATAATTGAAAAAAAAAAACTACTTTGTATTGTGTATCCTGGAATTTGCACCAATGACAAAATACTATTAAGAGGGTTGAATACTCATACAAGACTGCATGATTTCTGACTGCAAGTTATGAAGTGTAAAGATGGATTCCTTTCATCAAATTAGAGCTCTCCAGCACTAGAGGATGCCGATTGCAACATAAAAGATAAAAGGAGTTTATGCTTTGTGTTTTACAGCTTTACACAGTTGGTAGTAAACATATGCAAGTCATTACCCCAGAATGTTATAAAGTCTGAAAATATAAATAGGTTCAGGAAAGGCTTAGATAAATTCATGAATGAAGTTTATAATGGGTGACTGAAAGGAAGTTAGGGATCACAGACTCCCTGAGGTTTGGGTGTGGAGGGCAAGTAGCACACTTTCCTGAAAAACATCAAAGAAAGGACCCTGGATCTTTTGACTTGATGTGCTTCAGTGTGACAGTTACATTCTCATATTCCTTACATAAGAGCCTCAGGACCATGCGGATCTATTCTTCGCAAGGTCTAGTTAGACTTCATTCATTTATCTTAAAAACGTTTTTAAAACCCTGTCTTTTCTCCACTATCAACAATCCAATAACAAAGTTTCCTTTAAGATCTTTATAATGTCGTTGAACTTTATTTTTTCTTCTGAGTTTCTTTCCACTAATTTACTTTTGTATCAAACTTGCTTGCTTCTTATCTAATTCTGCTCTATTAAAATTTCCCAACCTTCCTTTTATCTTTATGATTCCCCTCCTTCCAACTTCCTTTCATCCCATTTGAATCTTTTATTTTCAACCTTTCCCAAAACTTTCTTTAATCTTTATATTATGACACTGGAGATATATGTCAGTAATTTGTTTTGGCTTACTCTCATCTTTTATTATTGTAAAATGAGACTATGATCCAGTCAGATCTCAAAGTGGATCAAATAACTTCAAAAAATCTGTAAATATTACCATAAATAAATACAGGAGAACAAAAGCAAGGCTCAGGCCAATCCACAATTAATATACAGCTTCCACAGAGATAATCTAAGATACGCTCTAAAAACAGCAGATCTAAAGTGAAAGTTATATTAAGTGATGTTTATAGCAAAAGCTTAAAGAAATGTTGGTTTTGTTTATGTAGAAAGATTCACATGATGAAACTGATACAATTCTTCCTACCACATACAACACTTCAAATAGAAGGACTATGCTAAATCTGAAAATTGCTACTCTAAGGATACTTTATCCAGTTGCCAAAATACATGAGTAATATAAAGAGTGGGTTAGACTAAAGTCATCATAACTTTAAAAACAAAATAATTTCTGGTTTACTGTTGTCTGAACAGTATACTCAGAATGCTGTTTTCTATACAGATGATAGTGTCCATCTTCTATGGGTGTAATACTTCTTAAATATCTTTACATAGAAGTGAAAACAGATACTGGAAAAAATACTGATAATAACAAATTTTAAATCCTTTATTATTTTGTTTGAATAATATTCTAAAAATGAGTGATCCTCTGTCATTTATTCTCTACCACCATTATAATTGTTATATGTGTTGCTATTTGTAAATCATTTTAAAATCCCAACTTAAATATTAGAATGCTCATGTATCATTTACTTTTACGTCCAATTATTTTCATTATACATGTGCTATGTTTAATAATAGCTCCCTTATTAGTTTATGAAATAGTATCTACTGCCTCTTATATTCTACTAATCTTAAATGTGAGAATTGCATAAGTCAATTGAGTATTAAATTTCAATTATATAATTGTGAATTGCAATATTCAATTTCACTTGCTCTTTTGATTTTCGATAAATCAGCTTCAACCTACCATAAAGGACATTATTTTTTAGTCCTCTTCTATATGTTACCAAATTCTTTTCAAAAAACTTCCACACTGTCTAAAAACTATGAGACAAAACTCAGCTAAGAGGAATTCCAGTGAGTTATGGCTCAACATAACAAGCCATTTTGGCAGAGACATATTCAAGTCTGATTTCCTAAATTTAATTTTCTAATAAGATATTAATGCTAATTTTCTAAAAAAATTAATGCATTACTTTCTACCTAACCTAGCAAACCAAAACTTGAAAACCTACTGTTTTACTCTTTCCAGGCAAAAAATTAATTCAACAAACCAATTAATAGTTTAAGTCTTGAGACTAATGTTAGTGTTTTCTGAATATTCTTTATCTTCAAAGACTCATTCGTCAGTCATCTCTTTTAGCAATCAGACTCCTGATTGATTTTTTTTCATTCTTGCTGTGCAAAATTGAATCTATGTACCTATTCATGTGTTTATCTTTTGCACTCCACTGTATGGATAAAGGAACATGGCTGAGGAGAACACACACATTCAACCATTTGTATTTATATGAGTTGTTATTGTTGTCTTTTAAGATAGAAGAAGACACCCAAGGTTTATTTCTGAGTGAACAAGCAACTGCTACAGATGTAAGCAGACAGATATAGTATATATTATAATAGTCAATAGCATTAAGTTAGCTTTAGGGCATTCATCCCTATCCCTGCCCTGTGGACTTAAGCCTGAAATATACAGTGTCAGCATTCTATGATGTTATATTCTGAATGTGAATGAAATCCCACCGATTATTAAAGACATTTATTAAAAGCTTTTAGAGTGGAGAAGAGAGACATCTTGGGGAGAATGTACTTTTATTTTTTACAAATCATCTCTGACTAGAATATAATGAACATAGTTATACTCACTTCAATGTATGCTCAAATTGTGTGCTAAGCTTCTGCTGGCACTTCTACTTTATACAAGATATGTTCAAATTCTACTGGCACTGTCTTAAGGACTACAGAGAAATGTTAATTCCAGGTGATGACCTTTATCTCTCATGCATCCATTTCAACTGCATGAAGTTTACTCTTCATAACTCAACCATTTTCAACTATCCATTTACTTATTGTGTTCTTACTTGTTCATATGAAATTTCTTTTTTAAAAAAATTGTCCTACGTAGGAGGCGTAGGAGGACAAAACAGCTTAAAAGTAACTGACATTTTTGATTAGTTTTCACAGTATGACTATTTATGCTATTTTTACAGAAATTTCTAGCATATAGTGAAATTATAGCAAACTCATCAGTAAAAATATATAAACATGGAGCTGGGACAGAGATCTGTAATGGAACAGTTATAAAAAGAGAGAAGGAGACATCACGCACACACACACACACACACAGAGAGAGAGAGAGAGAGAGAGAGAGAGAGAGAGAGAGAGAGAAAGAGAAATTGAAAGTTCAACATTTAGAAAACTGAGAAAAGATAAAACAGTGATCTACAAGTCTATCATAAGTGAAACAATAGCCTAAAATAAAACCAGATGTACATAAGATTCAATGTCTTGAAAACAGACACTGGACATTTAAGAAGTTAACGTCAGAAGTATAAGTGACAAATGTGTGAACTATTTTCCACCAGCTCTCCCATCCTACCTATGGTGAGAAAAGTCCTTGGAAAATTAAACTAAAGACACTTAGAAGATAAGGAAGACAAATGCAGATAGATACACAACAGTGATGCAATACTGAAAACCAAAACATTAAAAGAATTGTATATACCGAACTGTGAGAGTCAAGCCTTTTTTTTCAGTTTTCAGAAAATTAGAAGTCATCACTTACAGATGGGAGATTAAGGGAATCATAAGAAAAATGGCCAAGTCTACCAAAAAAAAAAAGTTATGTCATTAAAAACTCAAGTGTGAGGTAGTTTGCCTCTTCCTTCTGTGGTAAAAATCTAACAATATTCAGGCATCAATATACATAGTCTGATAACCATCTCTCAATTATGAGCTCTTGAGTTGACCCAAACTAATTAGATATTTGGAAAAATGTTTGGAACAATACATTAGGTAAGACTGAAATAAAAAAAAAAAACAGAAAAGTACAATGAAAAAGTTGGGAAAATTGTATTAATAATAAATAAGTAAAAACAGTAAATGATGTTATAAACATATATTGAAAGACCATGGTATGAAAATAAATAATAAATACTCTTCTATGGTTTTTAGGAATACTTGGCGATTACAGTATATTAGTAGTACATTAAAGAAATCAAAAGATCTTTTAATGAAAAATCATAGGAGTTTCCTAGAAATTATTTTAAAATGTTAAAATAACATAAAATCAGAATAAATTGATAGAAAAATTGAAAGATAAATTCAGAATTTTTACAATCTTACTAATTGAACACCAGAAACAACTGAATGCTCCATTGAGGGAATACCAACCAAAAAATGTAATTTATTTTTCCAGAAGATAGAACTCATAAATTGACAATATCTACAGAAGAATCAGAAAAACATTGGTGAGAAAGAGCTCTATTAAGTCATCACACAGGGAAATTCTGGACCAACAAAAACAAAGAGTTTAAAAAGCTTCTATGATTTAAAAGATGGACTGGGTGGGACAAAAGCAAAACCAATAAAACCTCTCAGTAATCAATTTGGCACTAAACTCATTACACTGGCAGCTAGAAGACAATGAAAAATGCCTTTGAAATACCTAGAGAGAATTACCTCCAACGATGTAAAATTTATCATTCAATTAGAAGGCTTAAATTTTTCTAAAGTTGGATATAAGAGAACATACCAACCATCCCAGAAGTAGGGAGGCTGAGGCAAAATGATTGTGAAATTCTTGATCCTTCTGTGCTGCAAAGGTAGATGCCAGCTCACACACAGTGCGAGATGTCAGATTAATTTTTAAATATGTTAGCTTTTAAACGATGGTCTCCATATTTTGGTGCACCTCTGTGTACTTCCTTAAAGATTCTTTTAAAAAGGCTCGACCTTTCCTCAAGTCCCAGGGATCCATATGGAAGAGGAAGCAGAGAGATTTTAAGAAAGAGCCAAAGGTGGCGGGCAACAGTACAGAAATAGCGTTTTCCAGATAGAACCGGGCTGATGCACATATCTACTCAGAGACTTTGACATAGTTCCTAAGATCTGCTCAAGCATAAGCATGGGGGAAGTGGACAAAGTGTGCTCCACATAGATAGGAATATATCTGCAATGGAGAGCTGCTGGAAAAGGGACGAGCAATCGTTTTTAGTGGAGTAGTACTCCAGGATAGGACTCAACACATATCAGACTATCATTTTTGTTTGTGTGCTTGCTGGTGGTGGCTGTGCTTTTTGTTTGTTTGTTTTATAAAGAGAAAATAATATGAAATTGTGTGGCTAGGGCATGGGTTTTAATTGCAAGGTTCTGGGGAGCAGACAGGATGCAATAAAATTAACAAAAATAATAGATAGAATGAGACTCTTTGAAAGCATGTTTCTCTAAAAAGACAGAGAAAGAGAAGAAGAAATTAACAAAGAAAAAGAGGATGAGAGAATATACTGAAGAGAGAGACAAAGGGATTTGCTCATTGAAAAAAAAAACCCATTGGTTCTGGTGAAAAAAAAAGGGAGTTGCAAGAAAAACATTATATATAGATACATAGATAAACAAGGAAATAAAAGGACACATGGTCATGGTACAGCTAAGCCATAATTGAGCATGTGTTCATACACATCCACAGACACACACACACACACACACACACACACACACACACACGCACATACAAAGACTCCATATCCAACCACTACTTTCATGCTTATTGCTGTTCTATTCACAATAGCAAGAAAATGGAAACAGTTCAATGGCCACTGAGAGAGGAGTGGAAGACGAACATATGGTATGTAGTATATACAAAGGGATTTTATTCAGATAAGAATAAAGAAAACTGGTTTGCAGGAAAAAGGATAAAGAAAACATTTAAACATTATCTTATGGCAGGTGAACCACACTCAGAAAGACAAAAGCTGCATGCTCTCTCATATGAAGATTCTACATTGTAGTGTAAACATATTTATGCATATAAACAGTTCTAAATAGAGATATCCCCTCTAAAAATGGTAAGAAGCCCAACCAAGAGAGACTAAAAAGCAGTTATGAGAAAGGGTGAGAAGGAAATAAAACATATGTGATATAAAATTTGAAATATAACTGACAGGAAGGATAAGGGACATATGCAGAAGAGAATCAATTAAAACAAATTTAGTTTGAAAAAAAATGTCTTGATGACGCTAATGCTTTGTTATTTAATTGGAAAAATGCCAAATGATCATGAGTAGGCCTTTTATAGTTTTATACAATGACAGGGTCAATTATTAATATTTAAAATATGTAATATCTAAGTATTATACTAGTATAACACTATCAAAGTATGAAATAAAACATTTAATTCTAGAATATCAAAGTTGTTATATGAAAATTCACTTATTCATTCATTGATTTATTTGTTTATTTATGTATCGTAACATTTAGGCAGTTGCTGAAAAGAATAACAGAATGTACTCAAGAACACAAGCAGTGACTATTATTTTACTTAAAACATATACAAACATACAAAAAGGGCAAGTGTTTTCTATATTGAAACCCATACATAATCTATTGAAGATTCAGTAAAATGTAAGACTACTTTATGAAAATATGAAGCAAATACTGCAGAAATACATAAAAATGTTGAAAGTTATTTACTCACAATTAGACATGGGGAGTTCCAGAAAATGAAATTGTTGACTTTTCCACAGGTCATTTAACTTTGTTGAAAATGAACCCATGTAATTTTACTCAAATATTACCAAAACATATGGTTAATACATATACATTCATACGATAAAAGGGTACATGTATACAATTAGGTAGATTTATTTATTTTTTTAATTTATTTATTTATTAAGGATTTCTGCCTCCTCCCCGCAACCGCCTCCCATTTCCCTCCCCCTCCCCCGATGGAGTCCCCCTCCCTCATCTGCTTGAAGAGCAATCAGGGTTCCCTGACCTGTGGGAAGCCCAAGGACCGCCCACCTCTATCCAGGTCTCCTAAGGTGAGCATCCAAACTGCCTAGTAAGGCTCCCCCAAAGCCAGTAGGTAGATTTATTTTTTAATTGAAAAATAATTTTCATATATCATGTTGGATCATGGGTCCCCTCCCCTAACTCTTTCCAAATCGCCCTACTTCCCCACTCACCCAGGTCTAGGCCCTTCCTTTCTCCTGTCTCTCTCTTTCAGAAACAGACAAACAAAAGAAGAAAAAGAAGAGGAGGAGGAAGATCAAGAACAAGAAGAAATATACACAACAAACCCATAAAAATACAAAATTGAAAACCAAAATATATTAGCAAATGATCAGTAAGACAAATAAAAATAAATCTCAGACAATGCAATATGAGGCAAAAATCTACAAAAATACCACTAAGTTTATCTTGTGTTGCCATCTACTGCTTGGCATGGAGCCTATGCTTTTTTAGAAAATTCTTTATTGATTCTTTGGAAATTTCACAGCATGCTCTCCAATCTACTCACCTCCCTGTCCCTTCACATTCTCCCCTCACCTCTGCAGCATCCCTGCCAATAGAACGCCACCAAAAAGTCAATTCAAAACAAACACAAAAACACTTACCACACCCCTCCATCTCTTCAATACTGCTTCATTCATCTTCATGGCACTGAGAGCTGCAGGGTGTCTCACGGTATCCCCCTTTGTCCAATCAGACCCATCCACCAAAGAACCAGTCTCTTTGTGAACACCACCAGGTTAAATAAAGGGTACATATTTGGATGGGATAATCCAAGGCCCAGGATGGGGGTTTTGTTGGTAGCTGAGCTGATCAATCTGGATCCCTGTTGCCTACTCTTTAATGTGGTAGTTTCTTCACAGAAAGAAAAACCTAATTTTTTTCTTTGTAAGCAAAAGTCAGTTGAAGATAGCTTCTTGATTGAAGATAGGAGCTCATGTCCACTTTCCTCTCTCAGCAATGGGGCACTGGCTTGACCCTGAGCCAGCCCTGGGCATGCTATTACAGTCTTTGTGAGTTCATGTGTATCTGTCTGTTTTGTTGTGCCTGGAAGACAGTTTCTTTGGTGTCATCAATCCCTCTGGCTCTTCAAGCCCTTCTACCTCCTCTTCCTCATGGACTCCTGAGCCCTAAGGTTTGTTGAAGACCTTTCATTTAGGACTGGTGTTCCAAAATTTATTCTCTGTCCATTTCCCAGTTGTGGGTCTCTGTGTTACTTCTCATGTACTCCAAGAGGAATTTTCTTTCATGGCATCTGATCAAGGCATCAATCTGATCACAGTCTGTTCTGACCACGCATAGGGAAATCTTGTCACTTCACTTTACTCAAACAGATATTAGGAGTTCAAAAGCATGGCTACCTATTTTTTAAAACAGAATTTTTTCTTTAGGTTTCTTGAATCATGCCATGTACTATCTACTGTATTTCAAAGCTCCTCCTGATTTCTGATCTTCTTGTCCATTTACATTTGGATTCTAAACTGAGCACATAGTTCTCCCGGTATTTTTCTGAAGCATATATCGCCGGGTCACTCATTCCTGCATTTTGCCTCTGTGTTTCATCCAGGAGAGACAGATAAAGAAGTTGGTAAAGAGGAAGTTTTATTTACATTGCTTTAAAATCTTAATAATTCTTAAATATTCTAGTATTTGAGTAACTAGAGAATGTGATTAATCCTACTCTAAATGTTTGCACAATATCCATTATGACGCTAAAATGAACACTGTGTTTCTTGTTTTAATGAAAGCTGGAGTGGCGTCATATTTTAATTTGCCTTCTATTTCTTCAGAAGACTCTCACTGCAAATCTACTGGAGCCTAATTGTTTAAATACAAACCCATACAAATTAGAATAGGAACATACAATCAAAGAGAACAATTTAAGATTTTAGTGTTAAATTCATTCTCTACATCAGATATGAAGATCTTATGCAATTGAGACATCTATTTTTAAGCAAGCTTTTCATAATACATTTTTTATGTTCAATGATTTCCAACACGTAATTATTCCAGAGCAATTATTTAGAAAATATAGATATATGTGTCTATGTGCAATCAAACCTGACTAAAAAAAAAAAGCAGATAAAATACAGAAGCATTTATCTCAATGCTATTGCTTCTTAAGATACTTTAAAATTTACACAAATTTACATCTGTGTTGTTGCTGTTGCTTGTTTTGTTTTGTGTTTTTGTTGTTGTCATTTGAACTTTCCAAGCAAGTAAAGCTTTCCTGATTTCCAAAGCTGTGTCATTGTCTCTGGTTTCTCTTTCAATGTAAAAACCCAAAGAACTCATCGTTTATTCGCTTGCATGAGTCTTTTCTCCGGCTCTTGACATCCTTTTACCACATTTTCTCAGGGACCACAAGAATGACATTCCTCTTCCACTCTTCCTCATTGTCCTCATGTTTCAGCTTTTGCCATAGTCTTTTGTAGAAAGATGATTCCGTCTCCCACAGCTACATTCCTTCAGTTCTGCTCATTATCCCTCGGTGGCAGCCTCCATCCCCCAGTATATTCATCTATCTTTGGTTCAAATCAATAGATCATTTTAAATCAGTGCACTAGACACTGAAAGACCACCTTTTATTACAGGCTGGTAGTTCAGATGTAGAGAATGAATGATTTCTTGGGGTTTGTGGTCCATAATTATATTAACCTTGGTCCCACACTAAGCTATTTGAAACTTCTCACACCTCATTACCAGTCAATGGGTCCTTTTCTATGGAAGAATTGCATTGTTTGACTTTGAAAGACATGTTGTTAAAATCCCTTTACAGGTTAGTGATGTTTCTTAAGAAGAGTGGAACAAATTTCATGGTCAAAGTCAAATTTTTGACACCCTTTTTATAACAAGGATATCTAACCCTTTAAATGCCAGAAGAGATAGTTTGCTTACAAATGAGTTAGTGGAAAAAGGAAAGACAAATTGTTTCATTATAATCACATTGATAATGTGCTTTGTGCTTTAGCAAGTGACTTTATTATATATTTATACTTAGTGTTTTAATATAACAGGAGAAAATATAGGAGAAAACTAGCACTGAAAATTATTGATTTATATTTTTGAATGTCTCTGCTACCACTGACTTTAATCCTGAATTAGGGTTTTAAAAAAGAAAAGTAATTTTAAGACTGGAAAGAACTTTAACTAAATCAAACCTAAGTATCTCTCATCTATTTCCTGGACATGTGAACGGATATGAGTTGAGAGGTTTTAAAACTCAGACCAACTAAAGCCTTGTGAAACAACCAACACATTGCAAAGATACCTTATTAAACCCTAGTGTGGAAATAAGATTCTCTGTAGTTAAAAAAAAATCCAGATAACAGATTGCAAATTTGAATTGAACATTATGCGTTATAAAGCTTTGTCCTCCAAAAGGAATTCTAGCAGACCTATGTAATCACTTCAATTCTTCCATTTCACTAGAGAGGACCAAACAATGACCACAAGGACAAAAGGATAATGGAGGTAAATACTCTGAACTATTAGTTTATAGCTGAATTGGTCCAGTTCACAAAACAGAAACACACATTTTGCTCTTCCACTTACTCTTTGAAAATAAATAGCAGATCATATTTATGGTAGGACTAGAATTAGAATTCATGCAACTTGAAAATTTTAATTCATGGATAATCTTACTTTTAAGTTATCACACTAATGGTGACAACATTAAATTAAAAGCGTCTCAGGCAGTTTTAACAACACGGACACTAAAATTAAGTAGGTCTAACACTTAACTTTTCCCCTAAGCTGGCAATGTCCTTGATCCTGTGCAGAAAAAGAGCTCTGGTTTCTTCTGGTGTCTCCCACTTCTTCTAAATGAGCACCCTACCTTCAAACTACAAAAGAGGGTATGACCAAATCTCCCTTAAAGACCTGGTGAACATCTTTGGAACTGGATCTCTGGCTTTTTATGGTCAGGCATGTTTTATCTGCTCTCTGACTTCAGCCCACTTCTTAAATGATTTAGAGTACCAGATCTTGGAGGTTTATCCATTGAGGATAAACCCTTTCTTCACAGTCAGTTTTGGAGCTCACTTGCCTTTTCCCTGGTAACAAAACAAAAAGCAAACATAGAAACGGCCCTTCCTTAGATTTTTCAGGTAAGAAGAAAGGAATACTTCTTATTCTCGGTGGAGACATGGCATTCTGATCTATCCCTTCAGAGTCAATCCATTTTGGCATGTCAATCACTTAAGCAGTAGTCCACACACCTCAGAAAAACTGTTTCACCTAAAAATATTCTAAGGAGGTTAGAGGAATAACTACTATCTTAACAAGATAATGTACTTACATCATCTGTATAAGTGCATACAGTTATTCTCGGTGAGTAGAAGCACACACAAACTAAGATTTTTGCTAGTTTCAAATGATTATTTAAATTATTATTGGTATTTTTAGTATCATTATCATCACAGTCCTTATGTGTACATGTATGTGCGTTTATGTGTGTGATAGCGGCAGCGTGAATGACGCACATATGCGGATCAGAGGACCTGACTGTCTCCTTCTACTGTTCCATATTCCCAGAGTTTTCAGGCCTGTGTATCAAGATATTTTTGCTTTAAGTTTTATTTTTATCTTTATTCGTGTGTGTGTGTGTGCATGCACATGTGCATGTATATATTTGTATCAATGTATGCCATATGGGAGAGACTAGATGATGGTGCTTATCTCCCTGTGTCTGCAGTTACAGGCAATTGTGAACATCCTAGTACAGGTGCTGGGAATCAAACTTCAAGAAGAGGAAGTTCAGTTAACCACTCATCCATCTCATCAATTTGAAAATTTTAATTTTCATATACTTATGTTAAGAATACTTTTGTACTTTAAGCATCTAATTGGTGTGATGTAACTCATATTTCATTAAAAAACAGCCTTTGATATCTGCCTTTCTATTCTCTAAATGGAATATACATCTGAGCTATATTCTTTCCTTCTCATTCTTGCAATATTCCTTCTTTTCATTTTCCTCTTCTCCCTTAATTTAAATATGTAGTTATTTACACATACATAATGTACGTATGCGTTCTTCACAAATACTACCCTACTGTCCTTATCTCCAAACCATATAGGATGGACAGATAATATTCTTCTCCTTCAGCTAACATTGGGCCTGTGCTCTAAGCATCATATCAATATTATTTATTTGAGGATCTAGACAAGAAGGTCACCAAACCACTTCAAGACTTCAACAAGAAAGTTGTCTAAGTTGATGAGAGAATCGGTAAGTCCAAAGAAAAATTGAGTACTGGAAAGAAACAGTGATTACGACAATAAAAGTTTCTATTAGTTAATTTCAGACGCATCACCAACAACAGCAAAATGGTCCGGAAAGATAGCTATCTCAGTGGTTAGAGATGTCCTGATCTTCAAAGTATCCAAGTCTGGTTTCCAGTAACCTCATCTGGCAGTTTACAACTATGGGTAACTCCATCTTCAAATTAACTAATGCCCTCTTCTAGACTATGCGGCACTAAATTCACGTGGGCCCATCCTCATTCTCTCTCTGTCTCTCTCTCAAAATTAAATTTCAAGTAAAATCTCTAAAAAAGGAAGGTATCAACAGCAGACAAACGAAACAGAGAAATGAAATTCTACAATGTAAGTTGAATACAACAATAAATACCAACATGTGTGAAGGGAAAATGGAAAGTGATCATAATTTAAAACAGGTCTGATATATGGTGAGGGGAACAACTCTGAGAATATGCAAGATGTAAAAGAAGCTAAAATAAAGACAAATGGATGAGTTAACATAGTAAATGAAATTATGGCTGGGAATTTTGCAAGTCCATAGAAAGAACTAGATAGTCAAATAATAATAAACTTAGAATCTCAAAGAAATACAATAAGAGAAGATAATCTCTAAAAATATGTCAAGATGTCAAAAATATACAATAGACCAATAATAATAAAATAAAATAAAAAAGAGAAAAATTCCTTCTTATATACAGAGGCAGAAATATCAAAATAACATCAAATCTGTCATCAGCAAACCTAACAGATGGGAAAGCATGGATTTTCATGTTTCAAGCCCTAGAATGAAATAATTGTTCATGAAGATTAGAAAATAGAAGAAAATAACATATTAAAAATTGATAAACATATATGAATATTTCAAGAGATGTACAACCTAAGGCTTTTCTTGACACAAAGCCAACACTGCAGAAAATTCTTCCCTAAGCAGAGAAAAAAGGAAAACAAGATTACTTATAAGAACATAGGAAGGCACATTTCATGAAAGGGAAAGCTGGCAAGCCAGGAAGGAATGAGTCATGATCAACATATCAAACCAGTAAATGACTAGGAGAGGAAGTAAAGAAATTACAGTTCTTCAGAAAAACACAGATAAAACTATTGTTAATAGGAAGCCACTCTCATTCATAATCTTGAATCAATTTAAGTGATTTTATTTACCAATTTTAAATTTAATTTTAAATAGCCATATGAAGAAAAACAATTTCCAGTTAGGTTTTTTCTCCAGAAATCCAAATAATTAGGAAAGACATTCAAAAACTGAGTGTCAATGGATTTAAATCAATTTATTATAAAAATAGAAGCCTCAGTCAAGTTAGTATATCAATTATCATACCTGATGAAGTAATTTTCATGCTAAAACTAGTCAGAAGAGATAAGGAAGGATCTACACATTAATAAAGGTAACAATTAATTAAGAGGCAATAATTATTACAAACACTTATGGGTTGAATCTTGAAATGGCCATTTCCATGAAACATACACTTTTCTCCAAGTGTTTTCTTTTCAGCTCTGCTTAATTAAATGCTGATACCAGGACACACAGTTACTGATAAAATAACAGTTCTAATATTTATAACACTTAGGCCACAAAGGAAACCTTAAAAGTGCAAAAGACAGAACATAAGAAAAAGATACACTTTCCTGAGCCATATTAGACCACAACGGAATATAACAGGAAATCAATAGCAAGACAAACCTCAGAAAATATACAAATGCTTGGAGACTGAACAATACACATTTGAATCAACAGGAAATCATTGAAGAAATCAGGGAGGAAATTAAAGTTTTCATAGATTCAAGTGAAAATGAGAACATAATATATGAGACCCACTGAGGAGCCGCTGAGGCAGCCATAAAGAAAAGTTTATAGTTTTAATTGTTCACACTAAAGTATCAAAGAGACCTCAGATAATCTAATCACGTTCCTCAAGACATTAGGGAAGCAGAAGAAGCCAAACACAAACCAAGTACAGAGCAAGGAATTGCAAAGATTACAGAATAAAGTCATGAAATAGAGACTAAAGAAATAATATGCAAAATTAGTTCAAGAGTTATTCACAGATTGAGAAAGCGATAGCCATGTTAATGAAAATAAAGAGAAGACTCAAATTCATTAAATGAATGGATGAAAGTGGAGTTGTTAAAACAGATACCAGTGAAATCTAGATGATTATTAGGTAATACTTTAAAATTTTGAAATTCCCTTTAAAAAATACCATCTCTTATGTGTGGGGAACTTCTGTAAAATTCAAAACATGTTACTTACTTTCTTATTCGAAGACTGAACAATAAAGCCAAGATGTGACAGCGCAGAAAGCTCATGTCCATAGTCTAGGACTCACTCATTATCTTCTGGGACCCAAAGGGCTTGGGCAGAGCCACTTCACTGCATCTGTCCATCATCCATAGCATCCAGTTTGTCCAGTAGGCTCGAGCTGTCTCCACTCCTCTCTCGTCCCTGCCCTTGCTTGACAATCACAGTCATAGAACCTCTCATATGCTGGAATTTCCACTGCAACTGAGACTGCACCTACACAGATCACGTCTGCTGATGCACAGCCTCAAATTTTCCCCAGGAGCCCTAATATTCAGGGTTTGAATTGCACCTGAGACATCACACATTATCAACGGATTCCTTGCCTTTCACAATGTCAAGGATCAGTTCCTCTCCGTGACTCTTCTTGCCTTCATTATCAACATCATGGGAGATTCTCTTACACAGTATTTGGCCAGCTCTGTTGTTTGTTTTATATACCTCATTGGCCATCTCACTAAAGCATAGCTTCTGTGAGTTGGCCCTGAGCAAATCCTTCCCAAATGTCACCTCAGTGATGCTGACCCATTATTAATCATGCCCTATTCTTCAGCCCCAGCTGATGACCATTTGTAGTCCAGTAAAGCACCAGGTCACTACCAAAGATTCTTTATTCAAATATATTAAACATATTGCTCCTAGAGATTCTTTTGCTCTTTCTAAACTTTCACAAGCTTGTCCTCCATGGTCTACATTTCTCTCAACATTCTCATATTCCAAGGTCCCACAACAATAGCTCAGTAAGACCTGAACACTTCCAATTCTAATTTCAAAACACTTTTACAATCTTTCCCACAAATCATGGTCAGAGTCATCATACCTATTGCTCTCCTAGTTTGATTTTGTTGTTGTTGTTGTTGCTCTGACAATCACTGACCAAAACTCACTTTGAGATAAAGGAGTTGATGTAGCATGAATAATAAATACTTGGAGAAAGAAATTGGGTTTCAACGTGAAGGTCAGAAAAGCAGAGCAGTCACTGGCTCTCATCTCTACCACAGTCTGAAATGGCAATCCTGCCTCCACAAATCTCAGAATGAGACTGTGAGTGAGAACTGTCTCCTCCTGTCTTATATTCCTCTCTAGTGCTGGGATTAAGGGTGTGTGTCACCACTGTCTGGTCTGTAAAACTGATCAGTGCAGATGTTTAACTCTCTGAACTCCAGGCAAGCATTATTTATTAAAATACAAATAACATATCGCTGTTATACCCAAATCCGTGGGTCCCCACAAAAGCCAACAAAGGAGACCAAGTCCCATGTGTAAAAGCAAAGAGCCTTTATTTTAATCAAGTTTGCAAACTCGGTCTCTCCGCATGTCCAATGTATTGGAATAACCTGGGAGAGCCCCGAGCTCAATTAGAATTGGGTTTTTATAGTAATAAAGGTGGGGGTGAGGGGTCTCTGAGGTTCAGGACCCCTGATTGGCTGACATTTGTCTAGGAGTGTCCTGGTGAAGTGCTGGCAGGTGTTTCTATTTACAGTGCTCTTGGATAAGGGTCAGGTAATCTCGCCTGCCAGACATTGTCTCAGAAAAAACTGTTGAGACTCTAGAATTCATTTAAATTTATCAATGGCCAAAGTCCCAGGTGATAATGGTTGGAGCAAGTACGACACAGACGTGAGAGACATGAAACAGAACACAGAAAACTGACCGACGTGAAACAAAAACTCATACAGGTAAGAGATTATTTAAAGGGGCAGAAATGGCTCAATGACAGCAGCATGGAGCTGTTTCATAATACCGGGACTTGGAGCACACTACACGGGCTGCAGGCAGCTCAACTGGCTATAGAGTGTCCCCCCAGGTGTCTTGATGGATCTAAATGTCTTCCTGACAGCTAAGATGAACTTTGTTCCAGGGAGCTGATTTTCTGTCAGAGCCTGCAGCTTTTCTCCGAGTGTCTTCTTTTCAGCTCTGCTTCTTTCCTCTGATGGGAACTCTCAGCTTTTACTGTTACTTTTAATAGGGAGGGACCTAGTGAATCTGTTCAGTTTCACGGACATCAAGAAGTTATTTTGAGTTTTTTACCTTTCTGTTTAAAAATCTTTCTTGCAGGATGCAATCTCAGAGGAAACTATCACACAACAACCACTAATGCAAATTTCTGATGTATCTCTACATTGATATAGTTTCCTAAACTCAGCTAAAATTCTTCACCTCCCTGTTTCCCAAAGCCAGAAATCATACCTTATCCTTGTGCTGAAATAAACCATTTTTAAAAACCCTTTTCCTAGTACCATTGCCCTTCCTTGTATTGTTTATAAATTGGATTTCAACAAAATCTCAGAAGCTAAACAGAGCAGTATGTATTTTTAGAGAACTCTATATTGTTGGGGTTCCTTCTGCCTAGTACCTACTCATTATAGATTGAACTAATTTCACTAACAAGGACATTAGTTTTGGCCCAGGGATCATCTGCAAATATTTATATTGACTCTGTTTCCACACTCTCCATTCACACGGTCCCATTTGAAGAGAGAACTGCTTTCTAACTTCCAAGAGGTAGCTTGTCATTAATAACACCCAAATCCTACGAGAGGCTGTTTTCTTATCATGGTTGGCAGCGACACTTCACTGCATGGGGCATGACTACCAAAGCTCTATTAACCTATAAAATCACAAGGCTAGTAAAGAGGATAAATTACAAGCAACATGTCTCTCCTCTCCTAGTATCCTTGCCATTCAATCTTTCTCCTTATTCATCTAAATATTGATAAAGTTTACCTCAATAGGATTCTGCCTTAAATCAAGGTTGCCTTTCAAAGAAGTGAAGATATTCTTACTTAAAGGGAGATTTTAAATTTGCTATTACTTTCTTCACTTTATTTTATACGTAAGTGTTTTTTTCTAAATATATGTGTATGACCCATCTATATGCTTGAATCTTGTAGAAGGCAAAAGGGGGTATTTGGTCCCCTGGGAATGGAGTTATAGTTAGTTGTAAACTACCATGTGGAGCTAAACTAGAACCCTGGTCCCGAGAAAGAGCAAAAAGTCCTCCTAACGTCGGAAACACTTCTTCAAACACATGAAGATTTTTTAAATCATAACAATAAAAGATAATTATGGTCAGTTCCATGAGGATCATATCCCCCAAACAATCTATTTTCACAACTAACTTGTTTCTGGTCCTGCCACAGCAGTTGACTTCATGTCCTGAGACAGGGAAGGGACATTGAAACAAGGATGAAGTGTCTGATTAGCAAATGAGTTTCACACAGGTGACTGACCCTGAATAGCTCAGACCATCTTTATTTACACTTCAAAACAAGCATGTTTTCTCCTACCCTCCAGGAAAAATATGGTTTTTTTTCACCAACTTTTTCATCAAAACATCTTTTAAACCAAAAACAGCACTTGGCATTGTGTTAGCTTGGCTAAATGTCGAGTCAGGAACACCCTGTCCTTACAAAGCTAAAAGGTGATGAATATAGGCACACACTCCCAAGAACAACAATATTCTTCAAAACTTAACAAAGTATATTTACAGAAATAGGGCTGGATAAACTGCATTCATACAGACAGCTTGTATTTCTTGAACTGTTTCCTTGTTCTACAAAGTGGACCTGCAAACCTATGTGTCTCTATAAAGGTTGAGCTTTGATAAGGCTCTCTTTTTCCTTCTTAATGTTTTTTTTCCCAGAATTTATAGATGTAGTTAATAGATGTGTTGCTCTCTTACTCGTGCCCATTAATCTTTTATTGCTTCCAAACCTTCCCTCAATGAATGAGAGAAGTTGCGAGGGTCTGCAGTGACAGCTTGTATTTCCAGATTAAGAAACCTGAGAATCATCACTTTCCAAATAACTCTTAAAGAAAAATATTGTAGAAAAAAATTCAGTTTCCAGGAATGATCACGTCTGTCTCATGCATGACTGACAAAGTAAAACTAAAATCTGCCAAGAGAATCATCAATAATATGAGAAATAAGACACCATGCAAGCTGCATGATCTCAGCAGTGTTCTGAAGGGGTTAAATCAGCTCCCTTTAGAGGGCGGGGTTTGCCTCAGGCGAATCCCTGCCAATAAAGGGTGCGCGGAGAGGTGGCTCGCCCCTTTTTTTTGTTCCTCGCTACCTGTGCTACGCTGGAACTTTGGTTCAGTAAGTTTAACAATAAACTGGTAAATATTCTTTGATATCTGCATTGCCTTTATTTTGTGCCGGTACAGTGTTCTGCACTGTCCTAAGGGCCACTGGTCCTTGCTAAGTGACAGACTATCTTCACCAATTTTGCCTGAAGGAGACCTGTTGGACAGTGTGTATATGCTGATGTGAAGCTAGGCCACATGGCTCCCAACAAATGTAACTACTATATGTGCTCTGAAGTTATTCAGACTTATCCAATGAATCACTAGTAAACACACAAGCACATCAAGATTCTTTTTTTTTGCTTTTCTATTTTTTTTTTACTTTTATCATTTTTTTTATTGATAAAAGAAGAATAAAGAAAAAAAAACAAATTTCCACCTCCTCCCAGCCTCCCCTTTCCCTCCCCCTCCTCCCACTCTTCTCCCCCTCCTCCCACTCTTTTCCCCCTCCTCCCACCCCTCTCCCCTTCCCCCCACTCGTCTCCCCCTCCCTCTCCAGTCCAAAGAGCAGTCAGGGTTCCCTGCCCTGTGGTAAGTCCTAGGTCCTCCCCCCTCCGTCCATATCTAGGAAGGTGAACATCCAAACTGGCTAGGCTCCCACCAAGCCAGCAGATTACGTAGGATCAAAACTGCGTGCCATTGTCCTTGGTGTCTCATCAGCCCTCATTGTTCGTCATGATCAGAGAGTTCAGTTTTATCCCATGCTTTTTTTGGTAATAGTCCAGCTGGCCTTGGTGAGCTCCCAGTAGATCAGCTCCACTGTCTCAGTGGGTGGGTGCACCCCTCGTGGTCCTGACTTCTTTGCTCATGTTCTCCCTCCTTCTGCTCCTCATTGGGACCTTGGGAGCTCAGTCCAGTGCTCCAGTGTGGGTCTCTGTCTCTATCTCCATCCATCGCCAGATGAAAGTTCTAGGATGATATGCAAGATATTCGTCAGTATTGCGCTAGGATAGGCTCATTTCAGGTTCCCTATCCTCAGCTGCCCAGGGAACTAACTGGGGACCTCAGCTTGGGCACCTGGGAGCCCCTCTGGGGTCAATTCTCCTGCCCACCCCAAAGTGGGTCCCTTAACTAAGAATTGTGGTTCCGTGCTCCCCTATCCAACCTTCCTTTATCCCGATCCTCCTGTTTCCCCAAGTCCCCCCTCCTTCCCTTTTACCTTTTCTCTCCCCATCTCCCCTTACCCCCTTCCCACCCCACCCCCAACATCCCACTTTTCTCCCCGGCAATTTTGTCTACTTCCCTTATCCAAGAGGATAACGATATGTTTTTCCTTGTGTTCACCTTCTTACTTAGCTTCTTTAGGTTCGCCAATTGTAGACTCCGTGACCCCTATTTATGGCTAGAAACCAATTATGAGTGAGTACATCCCATGTTCATCTTTTTGGGTCTGGGATACCTCACTCAGGATAGTGTTTTCTATTTCCATCCATTTGCATGCAAAATTCGAGAAGTCATTGTTTTTTACCACAGCGTAGTACTCTAGTGTGTATATATTCCATACTTTCTTCATCCATTCTTCCATTGAAGGGCATCTAGGTTGTTTCCAGGTTCTGGCTATTACAAATAATACTGCTATGAACATAGTTGAACAAATGCTTTTGACATGTGATAGAGCATCTCTTGGGTAAATTCCCAAGAGTGGTATTGCTGGGTCCAGGGGTAGGTTGATCCCGAATTTCCTGAGAAACCGAAACACTGACTTCCACAGTGGTTCCACATCAAGATTCTTATCCATTTCTGTCAATCAAGCTAAATGATAAACCACTGACCAATACTAGAAGATAGACTTTTCACACATCCTGTCTATTTAAAAGGCCCATTATTTACCAGATATCTAATAGATTTCTTTTAGTAATGGGTAGGCACTTTTCATGAACATCCAAGCAGGCTGATATGTTAATTAACATTTTAATCAAAGAAATAATATGGGCTTGTGCTTCCCTGCTCACTACTATCTGTGTTATTAGAAAATTTGATTTTACACTATAAAAATTAACTAAAACATAAGCATTTAAGGAAGGTGAACACTTGTAGCTGTTCAGTCCTTACTACATACCCACAATTTAATTCCAACTGCCTTTCCAAAGTTAATATACATTTTAATGATTTATTATGTGTTATATCAAAGATTTGTTCATTCCTAAATATTATAATTCAATAAATAATAACAGCACTCCAAAGTTTTTAAGCTTCCCTGTCAAGTTCTCCTCTAATCATACCTAAGTGTTTCTCCTTAAACAAAACACTGTTCTTGTGACAAAAAAATAATAGCTGCTGAGATAAACTTGACAAGCTTTACTATTTTAGAAATTTGGAGAGAGCAAGGGCATTCTTAGATATGGTCCGGGTGTGTTCTGAAACATAAAAGTTGCCATGTCTCCAGTGAAAAGCCTGTAAGTCATGACTTACACAATTTTTAAATGTTATCTTTCACTACTTCCACTTAAAATATGTACATATTTATTATTGGAACATAAGTAAAACACTTCCAAATAGAAAAAAAATACAGTTCTACCTTTAGAACTGTAAGAATAAAGATGTTGATAAAGTCATGATGTTCAGAGGTTGTGAATCTTGCCTTTAACAAAGAAAACCTTATTAGAAAGGAGAGTGGTTCCAAAAAAAGTTAAGAGTTATTATTTTGGTAATATATAAATGGAAAAAATTAAAAGTTAATTTGTACCTGGCAAAGCCAGTTCTGAATGTTACAACTATGATTCTCTTAAATGCTCCCAATTGATGGCAGGTGATGTGATGATTAATATTGATTGTCAACATGACAGAATCAAGAATTACAGGGAAAAAAATCTTCTGGGAATACCTGTGAGGAGTTGTCTGTATTAGGTTAACTGGGGCAGGAAGGCCCTCCTTAATTGTGAGCAGCATTGTCCAATAGGCTAGAATCCTCGGCTGAATATAAGGTGCGAGTGAGCTGAGAATTGAGTTTAGAGTTTGGATTCCAAAAATACCTATCATTTCATTCATATTTTTTCTACCCATACTATATCATTTTATGCAAATGGTTCTAAACACATTAAGCCCATTTTCACTTCAAGAAAAATTAAGCAATTTAATGTTCATTTAGAAGCACTGATGTTAAGAAAATGACAGTCCTAAATGTTAGAAATTGTTTTGCATATTTCTTGAGACAATTGTGAGATAGGTAATCAAGAAAAGGCAAAATTTAATAAGTGTCTCATACACTAATGAGAAACAAGATGTAGCAACTGAGAATGTCAAACTCTGGAAAGAGGGCAAGAGAATGATAACAAGACAGGATTTGTAAGCAGACCTTGGAGCAATGGCAAGAGCAGCATCTTGAAGCTTTTTTTTTTTTTTAAGCAGGTTGAAGAAGTGATGAAGTCTTGACATGGCAAAGCATATTCTGGGAACAGGATGAATTCCAACCAGGTTGAGATGTAAGAGGCAAGGTCACAGTTCATAAGACGAGGCTTGAAGAAAGGGCAGGACTAAGGAAATTACATTCTAATTAACTAATTATTAGTGTGAAGATAATTATATGTTAGCAGATAACATTGACAGAAGGAATAAAATTCTAACTATAATGATTAAGACACTGTCAGCTTGATAGGCAAATCAGTCACTCTGGCTATTCAAGAAGGAAATAAAGCGTGGTAGTTGTAAATTTGTATTTTCCACCCCAATTGTGAAAGTGAGTGGAAAACAATGGCAAAACGAAGCTTATGATGAACCACACTGGTGTCCCATTTTAAAATCAGTCCCGGATTCACACAGTTGCAGTGTCCTTATTTGTCACCTTGATTCCATATGTTTTAGAGAAAGACATTAGGGGATTATTTATTCCTGCAAATGAAGCTTAGGGAAAGTATATGGATTGATGCCTTAATTTGCATTCCACATGTAACCCAATGCAACCTTCAGTTTCTTAAAGAAACATTGACAACAAGAAACATACCATTACTTTGTGCTATAGAAGCTAGTGAGAGAATAGGTTAGATTTAACAGAGAATACCACAGCTTTTGTTAAGCCATTCTTCATACTTCACCACATATTGAAATGTAGGACAGAGCTAAAATTATGTGGCAGCATTACAGTTCTGCATTAAAATTATAGTGGGGTTTGTTGGTTTGTTTGCTCCCTTCATATCTTTCTGTAAAGGAAATAGATTTGTAGAGGACAGCATTTTCCCCATTAATGGCATATCTGCACAAATACAATATATAATTTTCATCAAAAGTATGGTTGTATGTGAGAAAAAAATGATGCCTGGGCTTTGATTTCAACCAAAACGTCTGGGTATTGCACTTGACGTTATTTATTTGAAGTTTACGTTGCTTATATTACTTGAAATCTGAAAGCTTCTTTATTAATTCCAATCATCAGAGAAAGCATTCAGAGCTACGAAAAGCTGTCCTTACACTTAGGTGAATGCTCAGGCACAAAATTATTTTTTTCTTTAAAGAACCTCATGGAACCAGAATGCAGCAAGTGAGTAGATTTGTGTGCACAAAAGGGCTGTTTGTCCTCAAAAGTACTTACTTAAATAACAGGAGAGTTGGAAGAAAAGGCAAACAGCACCTTGAAACGAAAGAAGTGGAACAGATGTCCTTTAGCTGTGTGTTTTATTGATTTATAAACACTCAGTCAGGGTCCCTCGTCTCCACAGAGTAATTTAGATATGGGAAAATATCTGTGAAATATATCGATCGCATTATTGATTGAAAAGCCAATTGCTGTTGCACTCCTGTTTTACCATTTAAGTCCTGACACATTTTGACATATGAGCCAGCTGTGACTCCCGCCTTGATTCTACAATAAGATAATGTGGAAGCTGTCATAACCACTTCTCTGTCAGCTCTGAGTATTTACAGCTCCGTGCTGCTATTTAGCATGCGTTTTAACTACCTGAATAATAAGGGTTTGTTAAAGCTTTCTCTCTGGCAGTAGGCTTTTCGGGGACAAATTCTGGATAGTTTTCTCTTCATTTAGTGAACTGATACATTAGTGAATTTTAAAATTTTTTAAAGGAACTAATTTCTTAAAATGTTTGTATTTAATCTATGTGCATATTTAATGAATGAGCATTGACAGATGCTTTCTTTCTCCTTCTCCACAGAGGTTTTTTTGGTTCCCTAGCACACGTCTAGAAGACAGTTACTAGTTTATGAGATTAGTCCTTATTCAGCAGCCATAAAGGAGGAGTGAGAAAATATAGTCCTTTGAATCTACAGATTTGTTACTTATTTGGGAAATTAATCATTTTTAAAAAAGGAAAATAATTTACACAAAATTACTTAATATCCTTAAAAGAAAAAAGCCAAGAGAGTTTCTGAATCTATCTGTGAAAGCTCACAAACATTTACATAAACACATCTACAAAAAGTGCACTTTAAAAGATCTACGTTTTAGGACAGAACTCATTAGATGATTGAAAATACAAATGCTGTTTCCTGCTTCTAGTCACATAACCATAACGCATGAGAAAACGCTCCACTAAATCACCCTTTTGATGCATATAGTCAATATGGATCTTTTCCAAATAAGGTTGTTTAAATGTATACTATACATTATTAAAGTTGGTGTCCATAATACTCCTCTTATATTCTGATGCATCTTCTCGTTGTCACACTATCTCTGATTAATCACAAGAGCATGTTGCTATGTTCTTTCTTGGTTTATATAAAAGCATCCCTCAATTTGTGTAACCCAATGAAGCAGGCCCATTGTATGGGAGCAGTACTGATGTAAGTAGCCTGGGAACAATACTCCATATTATAAGTATGGACAGCAGATCACTCCTCCGGGAAATGAAAACATTCATTTAACAGTATGAATGGCACACCATTCTGGCAAGTGACTGGCACTTCAGCAGTGTTAAGCATTACGCTTCTAATTGATTTGGATCCAACTTAGTAAAACCCAATATGTATTTTAGCAATAGAGAGTCCTTTAGTTATATTTTCAGCCACAATATCAAACTTTAGATTTCACCTTTAGATAAATTTTTAAATATATTTAAAAAAGCAAAGTAGCGAATGAAATTTGACCATGTAAAATCTGTAGTCTAAAATGGTAGCAGGCTGTTTTCCAATCATTCTGGCATAAGTTTAAAGAAGATGAGCTGAAAACAGCCTGTCGTGGAAGAGTTCTACACTAGCTGCAGTGTGGAGAACCAGACCACGAGACTAGAGCAACATGAGGTCTCAATTACTTCCCACTTTTCTTCTACCTTGCAGTAGACGGAATCAAGCAAGTCACATAGAGGGCACTGGTAAGTCATCCTACAAGCTTCATGTACAAGAAAATTGACCGAAAAATTGGTCGAGCTTTCGCATTCCACTAAGTGACCACAATTCTTTGATTTAGTAGATATATAGTAGGGTGAATGAATCTGGTTGGAATAAAAAAAAGACACTCTGACAGAGGATGGATACGAAGGGATGAAGATATGAAAGGTACAAAGAATACATAAAAAGAAAAAAATACAATTAGGAAAATTCCAAAGTAGTATCCTATTTCATTCACTAAAATTTCCCTGATACTAACATTTCACATCATTTAGCAAAAGTTTTGAGATAACAAAATTAACATTAGTAAAATATCTTCTAATCTCTAGAGTATAATTTCACCATTTTATTTTACCAAAGTGGTTTGTGGTTGGGTGTGTATGTGTGTTTGTGGGGCGTGGTATGCCAGCCTGGATCTCACATTTCTTTGAACAATTTTCACTTCATCTTCTCAGGTCTGTGACATGAAAAGAGAGAATAGACATGCCTGGAGTTAAGGGTTTAGTGGGAATGATAGCAGAAAGTTGTCTATGAGCACAGTATAGGAGTGGATAACCAAAACTAAAGATTCAGGAGAAAACCTACAGAAAACCAATATTTGTAAGCTATTTATCCAATAAAGAGTTTGAATAGAAGTAAAATCTACATGATTGGACTGTGTTATTCATAAAAGACTGTGGTTATTAAGTAAAAATCCCAGTGCCAGACTATGATACTTCCTTACAAGTTTTTGGTGGGGGAGATCACTGAACTTCCCCACTGTTATTTGGTGGCCTTCAAAATTAAACAGTAAGCTTTTCTTGAAGAAGCCACCACAAACTTGAGTTGTAGGACACAGAAAATTCAAGGTTGCTAGCTTCCTAATTTTGAGTGGTGCCTTGCAAGCTGCTGCAAGAGCAAAAGTATCAATGATCTTATCCAGCACTGAACTCTGAATGCTGCAATATTGAGCATCAAGGCAGATTGTATACGGTAGAATAATGGCATGAGAAAATTCAAGCTTAATCCTTTAAAGCTGGTTAAAATTCCATGACTGGGAGGACACAGACCCTGGGTGCGACCTAATATTGTTACTTTGGTAAATGGTCATAGTGCCTGACTGTTTTCTACATATTTTTGTTTTAATCCATAGGTCTATGTTGTTCTCAGCCTTCGTCGAAGAAGTTCTCACACTCTGCCTTTGGCAGTGATAAATTCAGAGCATCACAATCGAATAAAATGCTGAGAATTGTTGACTGTGAGTACATCCTTAAATGGGACATGCATAGCGTCTAGACTAACCTCTTTCCCCAAGGGCTCGGAGAACACAAAGGGAGAAGGTATGGAAAGAAAATACGACCCAGAGGATGGAAAAGAGCACTGTGTTATGCTGTTTTCAGAATATGACATGACCATTCATGAGCTTCAGTAGTTTCAGTTCCTTTCACATGGATGGAGTAGGGACTCATAATGCACCACCGCTTGCTGAGGAGCTATTGGCATTTGGTGGCTTCTGTGCATGGAGAGTCATGTTCTTTATGGATGTGACCAGTGATAGTTTGTCAATAATCTGCTGAATGACCACTCACTCATGCACACATGGGCAGCACCAATCAGGCTCAGCATGCTATAGCAAATAAAACAAAGGAAGACAGGAGGATGGGAAGGAGATATTTTGGGAAGCGGTGTGGAGATGTTGGAAAAAGCAATGATTAGAGTTAATGTGGTCAAATTACAGTATATGCATGTATACAACTCTCAAAGAATAAAAAATATTATTTATAATTACGATTAAACATTGATATAATAGTACCTTATATATAAACCTATATTAGAAACTTACTACTTAGATAAGTGATTTTCTCGGCTAAGATTTTGACAGTGTCAGACATGTATATGGTACACTCGATTTGTTCCCACTTTTTTTCACTCCCAATATTGATGTTATAGAAGAGTAAGGTATTTTGATCACTGTTTATCAGAGGCGTTGCATCTATTTTCTGATACTTAATTTGCATTTTTATCAGAATGTCATCAAGATGATGTTATATCATCATTGTATTTTGTCAGGCAATATAGCAAGTGTATTTGCCTTTAAATTGGTGATGTAGACATATTTTTCTAATGGAGAACTATCCTTGAATTCATATATTCATGCAAGTATTCTTATGCTAATAAAAGATGAATGACTAATTATGAAAAATATCTGTCTCATGAGATGTGTTATGTATTTTTTAATTTTTTCTAATTAAAAAACGATAGAAAAGAAAAGAAAGATTATAAAATGTGTGCATGTATCTCTTTGGTTTTCTGCCCTGTCCATCTGTCATTTATACTAACACATTTTCCTCTGCCCACTTCTAAAATATTATGATCAATTGACCAATTGATTCATATTCTTGTAACACTCTTCTCGGGTGTTGTTTTTGTTTATGTACCCAAACGCAATTCACCTCTATTTAGCTTTCAAAAACAGTAAAAGCTCTTTGTGTTTACTTGGATAATATAGCTTTGTGGTCTTGAAAGAGCTGCGCTTTTCTTTGGTCACAATGCTTCCGCAGCAGAGGGCAGTGGATAGACATTTTCTAAGGCCTACTGGATTGAGTGCTCACTGAAGTCTGTAAAGCAAAGAGGACTTCTCCATTGCCCAGCTTTCATCGAGCTCATTCCCTATTTTATGGACCGTTGCTGTAGGTAAAAAGGGCCTCTAGCACAGCTGTGGTCTTAGGTACCTACAGCCTCAGCACTGCTGTCTCCAGGGTCTGGCTACTGTAGGTAAGGGACCATCAGCCCCCGCCAGCCAGCCAGCCGATCTTTGGCATGTTCTAGGCCACCCTATGAATAATGATTTCTTTCTGTTTGCTATTCTAATCATTTTTATGCATCACTTTCTTCATCAGTTCTTTGTTACTCTACAAAGTAATTAATACTTTGTAATTAATTACTGTAATTAATAATTCTTCATGTTAATTTTTTCTATTCAAATAATTGAATGATTTCCTTACTTCAGTTTGGATCCCATGTGCTATAGCTTCCTTGGTTGTGATCAATTTTGGTTTTTTTCTAGGAACAATGTTACTGCTCTATCGTGAGATAAAATCATAGGAAAGTAAGAATGAAGAACAATAATACAGACAATAATAAGACGAAGGGGTTGGAATTAAGCTAGAGGCACCCATTGCTGGCAACTGTCCCTCTGATGGAATCATGAATTATATCCACTCATCTTCTGAGACTACATAAACTAAGGGAGCCTATTTTGAGAAAGAAAGACAAGAACTTCTGGCTCATGAATTCCATTGATTCCTCTGTACTATATGTTTGTGGATGCAAGGATGTTGTGATGACTAGAATTATGTCAATGACACACAAACTAGAGCTATCTAGAATGACAGAATCTCAACTGAGAAAAATGCCTCCACAAGATCCAGTTAGTTGTAAGGTATTTTCTTAATTAGTGATTGATCGAGGCGGCCTGGGAAAGCCCATTTCACTGTAAGTGGTGTCATCCCTGGGAAGCTGGTCCTTGTGGTCCCGGGATCTATAAAAAAGCAGACCCAGCAAACCAGGCGAAACAAGCCAGTGAGCAACACCCCTCTATGGGCTATGCATCAAGTCCTGCCTTTCAATTCCTGCCCTGTGTGAGTTCCTGTCCTGACTTCCTTAGATGATGAACAGTAACACAGAAGTGTAAGCCAACTAAACCCTCCCCAAACTTGTTTTTTAGCCATGGTATTTTATCACAGCAATATAAACCCTAAGCAAGAGCGATATCAATTATATCGCTCCTCTGTCTTCTTATCTCACTGGCGTAAGAACTATATAGGAGCAAATCAAAAGGTCCACATTGGACATTAGGTTCGGTGCGTGCATCTGGGTGGTCAGAGATAATACAACAATGATGGTTAGAGTGAAACAAACATCCAAGTGTTCAGAGACACATGCCAATGAGAGTGTATGAAGAAATTTCAAGTGTGTGTAACTAATACAAGGTTTTATCCATATCTAAATTTCATTTTATAGGAAGTTTAATCTCAAGATATTTTGCTCAACAAATTAGTGGCTTTATTTTAAGGTTTTTCTCACTTAGAATGGTAAATATTGTCATTAGTTCCTGTAAGATCCGGGTCATAAGATATGAGTTTAGTAACTTTCCTATGAGTTACTTGTTCTTTTCTTTTAGCTCCCACAGCACATTTACTTATGTATCTGAAGGTATTTTCATATTTTATTGTAATTTATTTGTCTTACACCTGCATTGCCCTGGAAATTGTGATTGTCTCGATTGCAGGGACCATGTATTATTCATTTTTGTATTCCCAGCACTCAGCATAACACTTGTGCATCAACCTCTCAATAAATATGTGTTGAATTGAATTTAAAAGAAATCATAGATGTAAAAGTACACATGGATAGTATTATCAGCAGGGCAGCGTCTCACTATAGCATGATATACATCTAATTTGCTACTTATGAGATTCTGTGTTGATGCCATAGACACTTTGTCAAACACCCAGAAAGCAGCAGTGCTTTTTGCCAATGAGCAGGCAAAGTGTATGTTGACAGTTTATTTCAGCACATTATATGGCACTCAACCAAAATTGAACAGCAAGAAAAGATGGAAAGAAAATGACTATTTTCTAAGCCTCCATCACTGCAGGTAAAACTAAATGGATTTCATGATGTTCAGGTGCCTTGGTTTGCATCAACTCTTACGTGTAAATCAAATTGATCGTCCTAAGTCGTTTTGCCCAGGACTGTCATTCTCAGGCTCACAGTCATACAATGGTATATTACACTCTATTATTGTATACTACATCACAGCATACTGTATCTATTACAGTCATCTCATGTGGAATTACCTCTTTCAAAGGGATGGAACACACCCTAAATTATAATGGCCTCATCACTTGGACTGGTTTTAGCAGAAGAAGCCCTTTCAGCAACATGTTATTACCTCTGGAGTGATTAGAGGAAAGGTAGTATTTCATTCTAAGGCTAAAATGTTTTCCTAGCAAAAGTAAATCTAGACATTTTAAGATATGTACGATTAGACTTGTAATTTATACAACCTTGTTCAGAAGTTCCCCCACACATGCACCTGCAAGTTGCATGATTATATGCACAATGTTAAACATGAATTTAACTTCTATCCTATCTTCAATTTACATAAAAATAAATGTCTTATTTTCCTAGCAATTCTTACAAACAGGCTTATGAAAATCTTCTCAATTATTTGAATTAAATTAAATCTACATATGAACTATTAAAGTTTAGTTCAGTCTGTCTATCAGGAAGAGCAACGTCTCCCCTTCTGTCAGCCTAGTAACTTGCTTCTTAAATCTTTTGCTATTCATCAAAACTGCACACTCTTGTTTTCCTTCCCTTGTTTTGCATGGACTAAACTGAGGGTACAAGTACTGGCTTGTCTTTAGCAATTGCATAAGCCTTTAAACACTGAATATTTTATGGTAACCTCCATTCCAAATTCATTTTAATTTCCTACCGTGTTTGCTAGTCTCTTGGTTGATGCACCTCTTTTAATCTAGTTTGGCATTCTCAAATGCTTATTCTATCAAAACTAGATTATTTCACTTTAGGAGCAAGATGAGACATTAATAAATAAATGAAAAAGTCAAATTATTTTGTCTCATGAATTGCATATTTCTTGCTCATTTCTGTGCCTCTTACACTAGTACTACCATATAAAAGGAACACTAAATATTTTTCTGCTGTTCTTAAAGTTTCAGTAACACCCAAAAAAGCACTCAAACACTTAAATTATCAATCCATGTTCTTCTCCTAGTAATTTTGATTGAAGTCTAGCACAAAGTATGATATTCTACACTTTTCGGATATATTCAATGGTTACATGACTATTAAAAGATTAAAATAACACATGTTTTTAAAGAAAGTATTCGGAGATGGTAAAAATAAAACATCATTTCAAGATTAAAATGAAATGCAAAGTTGTTAACGTATATGTATTTTAGAAAATGGTATAAATAAGTAGACATACATACAGAGCGGTGATAAGGATGTTGGTGAAACACAAAAACTGAAAAAGAAATAAGCAGGAAAAAGAAGCTAGGTTAATTTCAAACAGATATAAAACTAGTAGATATTGGATGCAAAATAATAATAATTAAAATAATGATAGATTTGTTCAGAAATTTGAAAGTTTGAAGAAAAGCACTCACTTCTCTCTTTTCAGACCATATCAGGTCGTTAAGTACCCTGTATGAACACATGTCAAATCCTAAGGAGTTTAAAAAATGTATCATAACCAGTATCTCATTTCATTCTAGAAAAAGGTCTTTGAGAAATCTCAGCATCAATTCTTAATTCATGAAGTGAGATCCATATCTTTTTAACATGGGTCTACAGTCATGTATCAGTAGCTGGTTATAGACCATGAAAGTGAATCCACATCTCTCACCCCAAATCTGCCTGTTCAGTTATCATGTTTTTCGGTGATTATACAATGTATTCTTTCTTTCAGTTCTGGGTTCCTCTGGATCCATTTACCATTTCTTACCTACAAATGCTAAATATAGGGACAATCATTTGAAAGTGCAAAATAACCTGCCATGACTATTTTTAATTTTAGAAAATTCAAGTAAACATTGCACTGTTAATGAGGTCAATGGCTATTTAGTTTTTTTTTAATTTTAAATATTCTAAAAGGTTATTTAAATAAACATAATAGGCAGGGTCTTTTTGAAATTAATGATGCATGTGTGCAGATTCATTTGATCCTAGAATCATTATCCATGCCCCACTGGTTTTTACTCAGTATTTCTAACAAGAGAATTACACCACTGAAAGCAATGATGCCTACAAGCCAATAGTCTGTATAGTACACATGGTCCACAGAGATTGTTGCTTCCAATTATCTTTTCTATATGGATTATGGATTATAGATTTGGTCTGACACACTTCTGTAACAAGTAGAGTTGTCTTATAAAAATTTAAGAACCTTTAAAAATTATATACATATATATGCACGTGTGTGTGCTACATGCATGTGTCTGTTGTATGTTTATGTGGAGGCCAGAGTCTGATATTCTTCCATTGATCTTTACCTGAGGTCTTCAGACAGAGTCTCAAACTGAATTGAACTTGCTGTTTTAGTTAACTGTCTTGCCAGCACAGTCCAGACATGCTGTTACCTCTGCCCACACTGGAGTGCCAGAGTTACAGGTATCTATTGCGACACCGAGGTTTTATGTGGACACTGGCAACCTGAATTTAGATCCCTATGCTTAAATATGAAATATTTCTCTCACTGAGCCATCTGCCTAGCGCAAACATTAGGCTGATTTAGGTTATATTGTTTGTCTCCTGGTACTCTGTCCCTGAGTCCCTCCCCACACATGATCCCCTTCCCACCTAGGGACAGATGACTGAAATAGGTGAACATTTAGGGGGCCAATCTGGAGACTTCATGCAGTGGAAACTTCCCAGAACCTGTAAGGCTGACCCTAGCAAAGACTCCTAATAACAGAGGATATGGAGCCTGAACACTCTTTTTAACCATGACTGGTTCTCAGTGGTGGGACTGGAATATCAACCTAGCTACAAAATTGATGACTGATAACAGACCCTGCCTTCAAGATGAGGTGGGACAAAGGTGATCGAGAGCTTGTGGGAGTGCCCCCCAAAAGACTGGTCTAACCTGAGGCCCCCACCGCAAGAGGGAGGCCATGCCCAACACTGCCTAGGTAGAATCAAACATATCGTCAAAAAAGTCATGAAATGATTCCTAATGATATTTTTGCTATTCTCATAGGGTCTGTGCCTAGTTCTATGGCCATCTGAGAGTTTTCCTCTAGTTACTGATGGAAGCAGATGCTAAGACTCGCAGTCAACAATAGGTACAGTTCAGGAAACTTCACAGAAGATGAGGGGAAAGGACTGTAGGAGTCAGAGAACTCCAGAACAACAAGAGATCACAGCCCACAGAATCAACCAAGCAGGGCTCGTAGGGGTTCACAGAGGTTGAAGCAGCATCCACAGAACCTACCTGCATCTTCAGCAGGCCCTCTTCCGATATGTTGTGGTTCTTTAGTTTGGAGATTTTGTTAGACTTCTAACAAAAGGGGTAGGGCTATCTCTCAATCTTTTGCCTGCTCATTGGACCCCTGTTTCTTCTACTGGTTAGCCACATCCTGCCTTGATTCGAATGTATTTGCCTAATTTTATTGCATCTATTATGCTGAGTACTGTTGCTAGCACTGGGAGGCCTTCTCTTTTCTGAAGGGAAATGAAGGAGCAGTAGATCTCATGGAAACGGGAGGTGGAGGGTATTGGAAAGAGATGAAGGAGAAGAAGGAGGGAGATGTGCATTTGGGATGTATTATATGAGAGCAAAATCAATCAATAAATAAAAAGTTTGTGAATTGTTAAAAATATATATTATATGGTTATCAAATGTAGTTACTCTTAGGAATTTTGTGTCTATCAAAAATAAAAATATACTTTCTTTAATTCTTTACTTCCCTTCTTTTGTCAATCTGAAAAAAGTTCATTTTGTAATCATAAATATTTTAACAACATATGCCTTCTTATTGTTTGAAAAATTCAATCTAATAAAGTATTTAACTGTAACACATTAGGAATTAAGTGCTACTGCATTGAATAGAGCTTATATGCTCAGCTCACTTAACTCAGTCATGACATGAGGGGTACTTTTGTTGTCAACTGTGGACTGTCTGGGTAGGTTAACTTTTTGGACCTCAAGTGAGATTTGAATTTCATAATTCATGTTGAATCTCTTAATGTTCCACTAGGTTGGAGATACCCTATAAAGAGTGAGCAAGGAAACATCACTGATGGGAACTGTTAGAGAAGTAGCTGTCATTCTGCGAGTCCAGAGCAAGCAGGTAGCATCAGACAGCCTTCCATTTCCAAGTACCCACTACTGCACTCAAATACATGAAAGGACTTTAGTAAGTATGATAGCATTTATAATTTGTATAATTTATCATCAGTAGCTCTTAAATCTGATATATATGAGCTACTGATGACAAATTAGTATATATACATATAAACATCAAATATATATATATATATATATATATAGAGAGAGAGAGAGAGAGAGAGAGAGAGTCAAATGTATTTATTGCTTTACAAAAGCAGTTATCAATGGTCCTTATGTCTGTGACTTTTCAAATATGTCTTCATGCTATAAGTAGAAAAAATGTTAAGAGTTCACCTTGAGCCAAACTTTTTGTTTAAGTACTTAGGACAATTTATAGTATGATTTTTTTCCCATAAATATCCTACTGAATGAGAGTTCTTTCATTTTTACAATAACGGGAAGCAGGCTTGAAAGGTAATCTCCTTGCCCCTCATTAAAGCTGGTAAGTGGCAGCAGGGTTACTGTGCTTCTTTCCTGCCTCACATTCCAAAGACAACGTTTCCATTGCTGGAAGATTGATGAGAGGTCAGCACGTTAACACTTTTGCGTTCTTCTTTCTATTAATTCTATTGATGAATTATTTTAGAAATTCCAGCTCTCCACAATAAATCTCCTCTGAGTTTAGAACCAGCTCATCAATTCTTGCTTGTTCTATTAGCAGAAAACTATGTTTGTTTTGCAATCTTATGTTCTGATTACCTTGAAATATGAAAGATCTCTATTTCTCACACAGGGGTGGAGATCTAGGGGAAAGACAGCAATGTCATTTTGGCAGTGCCTCATCCTGAATCAGAAACGAAAGCATGCAAACCGAAATTGATTTGTAACAGGTGCCTTATTAGAAGCAAACATCAAGAAAACTAGAATCAATGTTGAAACAAAAATTTGTCTTGTAAGCAATCCTGAGTGAAATGTGTTGACACAGCATCACGTTCTGGAGCCCCACGTTTGCATGCTTTTCAAAGCACAGCTATCTCAGGCTGAGGGAGATGAATAATTGACTGATCACTGCATAATTCAACATCGTGTTGTAAAAATTCAAGGTCTGGCAAATTTGAAGCTTTTCTTTTTTATTGAGACTGAGGTTAAAGTTTCAATCAACCTTGAAGAAACATTTAAATAGCACAAGGATATATGATTTATTAAAGTGCATATTATTCTTTCTTATATTCCCTCCTTCATTAAGCTGCCTAACATAATGCATACATAAAATCAAAAGACTATAAGGTTTATTAGGACTCTGTCTATAGTGACTACAAAAGCACCTATATTATCTCTGTCTAAACTCACTATTAAGCAGAGAAACAAAAATAAATTGCTTTCTGGAATTGTGCTATCCTATCACATTTCTTTTGTCTTTTAAATATTCAGATGCTGTTACTTTTAATATCCTAAAATTTCTGGGGGGAAAATGCTTACAGAAATGCATGGCTTTATTTTTTCAGTTCTGTCTTGTCATTTATTATGTCCTAGATACTCCTTTTTATAACCAGAATATAAGATGGAAAAGATAAAAATAGGATTGTCAAAAAGAGAGACAGTGATCAATTTTGACAGAGAATACAGGAGATAAGAAGAGCTATTTTTATCTCATTAAAGGTGAGAAATGTTAACAATTATGTTGCTATTATTTCAAGATATGGCTATTTTCAAACCAAGAATAAAGCTGGTTCTATTTATTTTTTCTAAACATTTTAAGAAAAATATTTTCATATTACAATCAATATTTAAATATTATTTTATTACATGAATTGATAACTTTTATTCTGAGCCCAAGGAGAATATTTAGGCACTACAATTCTTTGGATAATTCTGAGAAATGTATAAAAAATTATTATGCAGGAATTTGATTTTGATACAAATTTTTTCTGTCACATGAAAGTATTACCAATGTTTGTTAAAGAAAACATTTTTTAAAAAAATATTATACTCCTAATATATACATGAAGAAAATGAAATAAATGACTGGTTCTCATAACAGGAACAATTGATATTGTATAATAAAGTCTTCACAGAAACTAAAAGTTATGTACTTGAGAAAACTTTATACTTTTAATGGAGAAAAAAATTGTATAAATCTGTTAGTATATAATCAATATGCAATCCTCATACACGATATGACCACTCAAAGAGTAGAAAGAAAACAAAACAAAACACTGACATCCTCTTTGAAAAATCTGACAATCTTAGCGGGAACATATATAACAACCAAAGAAAACTAAGTATCATAGTTTATCTTTCCAAAATAGTTTTTCAAACACTTAGATTTTAAAAAGCGTGATATGAAATCAAAGGAGAATTTTAAAATAAAATTCAGCTCAAAATCTTTCATGCATTAGGAAGTAATCTGATCAATAACACCACTGAAAAATCATAAATCTTTCCAAAACATTATCTTGAGGTTGGATCCAAAAACTCTTTCATGTCTAACGTGGGTTATTTCCTTTGTATTTGTGGATTTCTAAATCAGAGAGTCATCTACTCAGCAATATGGTTTGCAACTTTGTAAGCAACAAGGACTACTCCAAATCACATGAAACACTTTTGCCTGCAATTTACTTAGCAGTTCCATGGGCTGTCTAATGAACTAAAAATCAGATTATCATTATTGCTAGGTGCACAGGAGTGCAGGCTTCATGGCACACACTGCTGATTTCCTACCCTCTGTGATGACAGTGTATGGTTCACCAGCCTGGTTAAACAGCACATCAGCAGCAGTGATGTGTGATCAATCTCATTCCCAATAGCATTGCTCCCCAAAGAGCCATTATTGAAAATAAAGTGAGGAAAGGCAAAGGCTATCAGAGGGAATCTTTGTGTCTATGGCTTAAAAAGAAATAAGGTAACAGAAAAAAAAGTCTCACAAAAAAATTAGTTTTTATATCCTTGTTACAAAAATGGTAGGGTGATTAATATGTGGGAAATAGCAATTTTATTTTAGTATTTAACATTCATTGATATCTTCATTCATTACTAAATAAAAAAACATTGTGATAATATATTAAAATGAAGGTTCGTTTTGGATAGTATATTTATTTTTCAAAAATCAATTAAAGGAAATATATATGATATCAGAAAGCTGATTTCTAATAATTTATACCACAACATAATTAAAAAGTTTTGGCAATAATACTCATTCTCAATATTAACATGGAAATATTTTCACTGTTATTCTCTAAAATAAAAGGGGAAAACAGCAGTGTAAGTAGAATAAAAGACAACTCCAAACTTTTATTTATATTAAAAAAGATTTATTTGATTTATATTTGATAAAATATAATTAATTTTTTGGAATAATTAGATATAGAATATTGTTGTTCATGCCTAACTAGGTACAATGACTGGAACTGATCTTGTTCCCACATAAATTTCTTTGTATAATCTTGATTATCTTTAAAAAAAAAAAAAAAACCTTTTTGGCCGGGCGGTGGTGGCGCACGCCTTTAATCCCAGCACTCGGAGTCAGAAGCAGGCGGATTTCTGTGAGTTCGAGACCAGCCTGGTCTACAGAGCTAGTTCCAGGACAGGCTCCAAAGCCACAGAGAAACCCTGTCTCGAAAAACAAAACAAAACAAACAAACAAAAACCCTTTTTGGGCAATGTTCTAATTAAAATTTTTCTTGTGATAGTGACTTTCAATATAGACCAGACTGACCTTGAACTCACAGATATCTGAATGTCTGTACCAAGAGAGTGTTGGGACTAAGAGCATGTAAACCATGTATGGTTAAAAGTGCTATAGTAATGAAAAATCATAGTATTTAATTCCTATAACATTGCAGAGTTCTCCCGTTACTCCTCACGGCAATCTGAGGGAGTCTCTATAGCTATTTTACTCAGCATGAAAAAGACTCTTTAAACAATTATGTAAGGTGTCTAAGATAAGAACATTTGTAAATTTTGGGTTAAAACATTGGGAGTGTGTCTTCAGTTTCTGATGTGGGAGTCACCCCTGTGTGCTGTAATTACTGATGGGAGAAGGAATGATGGAGTCTGAAGATACCATGGAAGCGCTGCTGGAGATAGATGTGCTGAAACTTTGCTGGTAGGCCACAACCTTGTGGTGATATACAGATTAATAGAAATGGGTTAAATTAATATATAAGAGTTAGCAAATAAGAAGCTAGAGGTAATGGGCCAAGCAGTGTTTTAATTAATACAGTTTCTGTGTGATTATTTCAGGGCTAAGTGGCCAGGACAAACAAGCGGCCCCTCTCCAACAAGTTTCTATCTTATTAATCATGATACAATTTTATTTCTCTCGAATATTTCTTCAAAGGTCTAGATATTTGCTTTTATTTCCAGAGAGAATTTGCTTTTGTTTCTTACATGTGTGACAACATAACATTTTAAAAACTGATTTCACTTTATCTATTTTTTTTTTTATTTTGGAATCAAGTTAGTTACTGTAAGCACCAAGTTATAAAGCAATCCTTACTGAATTTCACAGATCTGGTTCAAGGATTAGGTAAATTCAATAGTTCAATGATGTTATCAGAATCATAGATTCTTTCAGTAATTCTTCTTCCCCATTTTTACGTCAATTTCAATTTTGCACTCAGATTAAAAAAAAAATGATGACCTATATAAATTCCATATGCAGTAGCCAGTAGAAGGAGGCCTTTCAAAAGATCTCTTTGAACACCCCTCATCTGTAACTGTTGTGTAACACTGTACCTTAGGAGATATGAATAACTGTCTATCAACCCCCAGATAGGGAACCAATGAAGACTGAATTAAAAATACCAACAAAGTTAAACTGGTGAATCAATGAATGTCATGGGGATTACTTACAGGAGTTTTTGTGAGGAGTTTTAGGAATATAATGACACAACAACAGCTGTATCACTGAAAGCCCTCCCTACCATGAATTTGTGAAAACTAAAACTTGGGACCACACTGCATAGCTACAGGCACCTCAAGCCAGATAATGTCTTTTCAGGACAGTTTATTTCATCGGACTCTCTTTAAGACCCCTCAGTTTATCTTCCTAATTTGAGAGAGAGTATCTTCTGTGCTTTATACGTACCTAGGGAAGATGGTAGGTTCTAGTGAATCTGATCAGTTTCAGTAACTTCCTGCACCTATCTGAGTTGTTTACTTCTTGAGCCTAACGCCTTTCCTCTAGGATACAATGTTTTGTCACCGTTTTAACATCTGTAATGAACCACCCATTTAGTAGCCTGCATCTTAATGAACTACCATGGAAGAGGAAAGCTTTTTGTTTTTATCATAGAGGAAATTGTTATACAACAGTGACCAAGGTTTGTTATATCTCCACCCTAAACAGTCCCAACAAAGAATAATATAAGGAATGTGGTTAGATAGACCGCATAATTCTGCTCATGATATAAATGAAAACAACTACCTCTCCCAAAGAACTTAACCTTTTGGGAACAAGCAATTTTCAGCAAAAGAATTGAGACTCCTTTACAAAGGAGAAGGGATGGTGCTGAAGGTGAAGAAGCCAGGTGATGAAAAGTGGCATGTGGGTAAAGATTACAGATTGCATTTAAACAGCTTGAAATCATTTTCATGTCATCATGTCATTCCCTCTTCTGTAAAATAGACTGATAACAACAATTACATTCTAGAAAAAATTTTGAAGTTGAAATTTCTCAAAAGGCATAAAGCACCAAAAAACAATGTCTTGTCCATATCAGAACCTCCATGTCTACAAATTATTAATTTATGTTTTCAAAATTAAGTATATTCTAGAGCGTTCCAGTTTAGAGCCCAATCTATAAAGTGGTTAGAAACTGCCACTCTATTCTTTCAACCTGAAAAGATTTGAATAAATGGAAAAATCAGCTTTTCTTAGATGTGTCAGAAAATAGAACTCACAAAGCAAATCACTATTCCCACAGTCAAGAGAAAGACAGGCAAATCCAGAGTCTTACAAGTTTTCAGATCAAAACTCATGCACAGCAAGCTCTGTCAGAATCTGTGAAGCTGATAAAATCCTGAACCACAACTCACAATTTCTAGACTCTCGGTATAGAAAATCCTGGGAGTTTTATTTAAAGTAAAAAAAAAGAAAATCTGCTTAAGACTCACTCTCAAGACATCCACATTTTCATGATTTTTTACTTGCAAGTTCTCCCCCTTTGGAAAACAATGTCTTATTCTGTTTGGTACAAGACAGATTGCGATGTAGCTATTTTCTTGGAGGCTTTTGAATACCTCAGAAAGGAAATAATTCTCAGAAATTTAGGAAGCATAGAACATTTACAAAATTCACAGGTTATTTTTATTACCATTTTTACAGCTGTACTAAGAAGAGGCAACAAACAATATCAAACATAAATTAAATAATATGGGTTAATTAAGATATAAGATCTAGTTGCGGAAGAGCCTAAGCAAAGGACAAGATTTCATAATCAATAATAAGTCTCCAGATCTAACTTTCCGGGTCATTGTGAGTGGGTTGGTACTCTAAAGATAGTCCAACCAGAAAGCTTGCTACATAGAACTTCTTTTCCCCTTGTGGTAGAGGATTTTGTGTAGTAGTTGTTTCATGCTCCCTGTAAAGGGTAATGACACATGTAAACGAGGCCAAGCTCTCTTCCTGTGTAATATCCTTGTTAAAACACTCCGAATATTCATCTTATATCTTATATGAAGTGGCATGGCTTCCTGATCAACAGGTCCACTATAGATATATGAAGATGCCCCACAAAATAATGATCATTTAGGGAATGTATTTACAATCCCTGAATGTTCTGCATATGGGACAAGATTATAAGCAGGCAGTGACACCAGCTTTATGGATTTTGTTGTCATTAGTAAAACATAAATTTTAGACTTGGTTGTACTTTCAGAAAGAACTTGTCAATGTAAGGATAAACGTAAATTTGTTGTTTAACTTTCTAAGTTGAGAGAAAGTGAAAAAAGGTGGAGGTTGAAATAGACATTATCTAAATTGGATATGTTTTGCTGTGGGCCTATTGCTAAAGACCTATGCTCCCCAGAAATAGGGCCTTGAGACCCGTGAATTGAGAACTGAAGGAAGGAGGCAACCAATAGTCCCACTCAGAATGAACCACATCAATGACCAAACTGGCAAAGTAAGTGAGTGCACTAGTGATGCACATACCTTGCTGGTAACCAGCAGTTCTCCAATTAAACTTAAAACCATCAACAAGAGGGTTACAGTACCTGGTACCGGAAACTCAGGTATCTAGATGGAGATGGTGGAATGATAATTACTGAAGGTGAATCTACAACCACCAATTTACTAAACCAGCATAATCCTCAGCAGGAATCTAATCACACTGCCTTTATATCCACAGGTAAATATAGTCTTCACCCCTCATCAAAAAAAAAACCTTCCTTTTGCATCAGATTAAAAACACTAACAAAAACCACAACCTAACAATATGAAGAGTTGTGAAGCCCAGTCTCAATGGATACGCCTGCAATACACCCTAAGGCTTATGGAACATTGTGACATAAAAACTGGCCAGTACAGATGTGTTCATTATTTAGAACGTCTTCAAGTTGGAAAGATGGAAGACATAGAGAAAGATAGATCTTTGCTAAAGAGCATTCCCTTGGACCCCAAAATTTGACCTTGAAAAGCATCAGTTTGAACAAAGATAGCCTGGTAAAAGTGATAAAATACATACCTCTGATCAACTTTTAATAGAGGTGTGGCAGGACCTCTTAATGAGCCACAGGGTTTTGCAACTAAAGCTGAGTCAGGAAGCCTCTTGGGGCTACCAGGTAGGAGCGGCACTCAGCACTTTAATTCTGAGACTGAGCGTGCAGCACAGAAATTCTTTTCATCCAAGTTACATCCAAATCTGACACGCAGAGCACTACGCAGTCTGAAAACACATCTCTGTATGGCGGCAGGAATCCGCCATGCTCTTCCGCCTGCCTAAGCCTGATTTTGCCTTCTGCCCAGGAGCAGGCGGGGAGCTCTGAGTCATCGTCAAGGTCTCAGAGCACTCTCCTTCAGATCCCAAGCGGGAACACAAACATAAAGCCAGAGTTTGCACTGGCGGCACAGCCCCAGGAGGCCACGCTTTGAAATGACACAGCGTTTTTTCTGCTGTTGTTGCCGAATCAGGAAATCTCTCTACAGCACGCCACCAACAAACAGCAAAAATCTGTGTCTCTCTCCCTTATTTTTAAGCCTTCTCAGGTTTTGTAAGTGGGTTTAGTTAGCCACACGTCTGGGCGTCATTTGTAGTAATAGGCAGATGCAAGAGCAGACGCCTCAGGAGAGATGCCATGCTACCTGCTCCAGGGAAGACGCACACCATGCCCCAGCTCCGACCCAGGATGGACTTAGGCTAGAATCTTCCCGGTAAGCGCACCTAGGGGCGCTACACAGATGATTAGAAATGGGCCAGAGCAGTGTTTAAAAGAATACAGTTTCCGTGTAATTATTTGGGGCATAAGCTAGCCGGGCGAGCCAGGCGGCTGGGGTGTTTGGGGACGCAACCCTGCCGCCGCCCCTATTACTACATAGAGGGCTAGTGAAAAATCCATGCTTCAATATATAGATTGGGTTTTAATAATTTCCCAATAGAGAAAAAAAAAACAAGACAATCAGGGAAAATTCTCTGATTAAACTGCTTAATCAGAGAAACCATATTAAACAAAAATAGTTAATAATAAAAAGAGAAAGAAAGAAAGAAAGAAAGAAAGAAAGAAAGAAAGAAAGAAAGAAAGAAAGAAAGAAAAGCCTCTCCCCCAGTTGTAGAGGTATGGGACAAGGGAATGTGTGAGAAATGGGATCAATCGAAATGCTTTAGAAACAGAAGAACTACAATGTAACTACTTTTCAGTTATGTATTCCCCCTGAGTTATTCATTGTCATGTAAGTAACCCCTTGCCTTACCCCTAAAAGGAACATGCTCCTCCCTCCATTCACCATTCACACACACACACACACACACACACACACACACACACACACACACAAATCACTATTTCACTGTTTCGAGTTGGATGGACTCTTGGAGTCCTTTCTTTTTTCAGTCTTGAGGTCCATGTCTGGAGGGACTAAGTTCTGTCTTCCCAGAAGAAGTGCCACATTGAGGAAATAGAAACTATTGGAAACATAATAACAATTTCCATTGTTTTAAAAAAGTATAAAAACAAGCTTACCAGAAAGAAAAATTATTTTTACCAGACTAAACACATGATGCTTGTCTATTTATTCTTACTTTCTCTCCATCTTTAAGTTATGAAGCATAACAGCCTAAAGAAGTGAAAGTGTCCAGATGTAGTTAGCCTAAGGTGTGAAAGGACAGGGACCATGAAACGTGTGTGTTTCATTTTCCAGAGCCAAAGTTCACTAGAAAACTGAGAAAGAATCATAGGAACACAAAATGCTTCCTGATCATGCAAATATTGATACTGTATTAATAACAGTCTATTTACAGAATTTATCATACACAATACATCATATCTAACTATCAAAATATCACTAGGAGGAACACTGCACTTAACAATACAAGAGTTTGAAGGGAAACCAAAAGAACTAGTAAGAAAGTTCAAGAATGTCAGGAATGTTAGAATTGCCAGGTCAAAAGAATTTTTTTTTCAAGACAGTGTTTCTCAGTTTAACAACAGTCCTAGCTGTCCAGGGACTTGCTTTGTAGACCAGATTGTCCTGGAGCTCACAGGGATCTGCCTTCCTCTGCCTCCCAAGTGCTAGGATTAAAGGCATGAGCCTATACTGCCCAGTTCAGACCAAAATTTTTAAATAACTATGATTACCATACTAAGGGCTCTAACTAATAACAAAGATAGCTTGCAACAACTCGTCAACCTGCAGCAGAGAGATGAACATTGTAGAGCTGAAAATGCTTTACCAACATACTTTCATGGGTTAAAGAATAGAATAATGAGATATTCTTCAGTATTAAAAAGAAACGACCTGTAGAGAACCAAAAAGACATAAAGGAATATTAAGTGCCTGTTACCAAATGAATGAAATCAGTTTGTTTGTTTTTGTTGTTGGTTTTGTTTTGGTTTTGTTTTGGTTTGGTTTTTGAGACCGGGTTTCTCTGTAGCTTTGGAGCCTGTCCTGGAACTAGTTCTTGTAGACCAGGCCGGCCTCAAGCTCACAGAGGTCTACCTGCCTGTCTTCCGAGTGCTGGGATTAAAGGCATGCACCACCACTACCCGACTTGAAATCAGTTTGAATACTAAGTACAACTACACATAATGAAAAAGGTAGAACTACAGAAAGAATAAAAAGACCCATGGTTGTCAGAGATGAGATGCAGAGGTAGAAAGCAGAAGTGTTTGAGAGCCATGGTAATCCCATATAGTGCAGAAATTAAAGATACATGGAATTATATATTTGCCAAAACTCCTAGACTGCACAACATCACAATGCATACTATGTACTTAATATGGAATCTCTGAAATTCTGATGATATGTCAAGAAAACCTTAGCATCCATCATGAGCATAAAAGCTATATTATAAATTATGACAGCTGATGAGGTATGCATATGTAGAAACAGATGAATGATATCTGAAAGATCTGTGATTCCAATTAATTATTCTCCTTCAGAAAATAAAGTAGGCTTAGATAGAGTCACAAAGTTCATCTGAGAAAATTAAAGAATGTCTTTTAGATTCCACTAAAATATAGTGTAAGTTTCTTCTTGAGGTCTTTTGTTTGATAATGAGGAAAAGTTTCAATGACCAAGCAATTATGTGTTATAATCAGATTTACTAACTTTTATAAATTTTATCATAACTTTATAAAATATCATTTGAGTTAACAAAATTTATATGCAACAAATGTACTGAAATTTTTCATAACCCTGCTTTAATTCAAATAGTTTCTACTTATTTTCACTTGCTTGAAACAACGGGATGGCAAACGAGACAGGCCTAATAACTGCCTGTAACAATTATATAATGGCAAGGTGACAGACTTTAAATACATAATTATACAATTGCTAAATTTCCACATAACTGCTAATAAAAAAAAACAGGATAAAAATCCATCTCACAGTTAAGGTGTCAGATCTTGCCTTCTGTAATCAGATCCCTGATATTTGGTAGTGGCACAACTGTCCAGGATGATTGTTTGAATGTATGCAGATCAGAGAAAGACATAGAAATCACTTTAGAACATTGACAAAACAAAAATCTTAATACACTTGATGTCTTATAATAGGAATAAGGCCATGAGAGAGGACCAGCAAGACAATAAGCAAAATGAAAAAGATGCATGTATAGTAAAGTCACAAAAAGCGGTTAAGGCAACAGCAGTTTATAAAGCATTATTGGCAAACATTGATTTGACATATTCTTATTACTGTGTGGAAACTATACGGTAACAATCTGACTTTGTAATGGATTATTACCTGGATTTCTAGGGTTCTGTATTCTCAGAGGAAAGAATTTAGTTAAGAGGCACAGAAAACGTAAACAGTTTTTTCGGCAGAGCCACAGAAGCACTGCAGAGATAAACTGGAGTTGGATGTCCCAAAGGTAGAATAGTAGTAGCAAGACGGTTGGTGTACTGTGAAAATTGAAGCTCTTTTTAATATTTATGAGGCACACAGCACATTTATAAGGTGAATCTTTTCTGGTTTCAAAATATAGAGTGCTGTATCTCCCATTTAGGGTATTTCTTCCTACAGTTCTCTAGAAAAGGCCACAAGTGGAAGGAGCTCAAATGATGTTTTAAAGAAGCCCTAGTCTCATTAGTACAAATTAGTGGCAAATGTGTTGGCAACTTCGTTTTGACACAGCAAGACCAACCTGTTTGCCATTTCAAGGGCATTTAATCACCAAAGGGCATTCTTACTTTAAGAAACACAATTACCAAGACAGAGCTGTCGTTTTTCTAGTTACCTCCTAGCTCACTGTCTTTTTGGAGGCGGTTGAAGGTGCTTTGATGGCTTTTAGAGCTGTCGGTTGAGATATTTTGTTATTTTTAACATTGAGATTTTCCAGGGACTGTTGGCAACACCTTCTTGGGCAGAATATCAGAACAGGACTTAGGGTGTAGGTAGGATCCATTCTTTCTCAATTTGCAGGAAATATGCATCATCTACCTAAAAAAATATCATGATCCTTTGATATGAGAAATTAGCAGTCTCATCTAATGTTTTTATATTTGTCACTTGGCCTTGTTTAGTCTGTTTGTTTCAAAGTTAAGTTGGACTTTGCTACTTGATTTATATATATTTTTTATTTTCATTTGTTTATTAAAAATTTCCACCTCATCCCCTCCTCCCATTTCCCTTCCACTTTCCCCAACCCCCCTCCTTCTCCAGCCCTAAGAGAAGGCAGGGTAATCTGCCCTGTGAGAAGTCCCAAGGCCCTCTCCCCCATCCAGGTCTAGGAAGGTGTACATTCAGGGTCGGCAAGAGACTTGGCTCTAGAGGGGTTCCCAGGTGTTCAAGGGGATATCCCCAGCTAGATCCTTGGACAGCAGAAGGGAGGGTGATTTATATATTTTTTAAGAAATAATGTTTATTTTAGCTCACAATTTGAGGACACAGTCACCATGGTGAGGAACACATGCTGGTCACATTGTGTTCACAATTCATATGAACAGTGGAGTACTAGTCAAAATTGTAGTTTATAGGAGAAAAAAAATAAAATAGATTTAAGAAGAGTCATAAACAGATCAAGAAATGCATAGGGAAATAAAATAGAGCACACACAAGACAATTCATGAGAGTTGTGCATACATTTCTTAGAAATCTCTCTATATATACATGCTTCTTATGGCTTTTGATTTGCTTGAAACAATGAGATGGCAAATAAGACAGACCCAATAACTGCCTGCAAAAATTATATAATGCCATTACATTGATGTTACATTGTTCAAAGGATTTATAAAGGTCACCTCTCCTTGTCTACGAGGTTAGTGCATGGTTTCAGGGGTGTACTCAATATGAATCCAGGATAAAAAATTAAACCATAACTTTAAAGGATAAAAGGCATCCTTACTAGAGAAGGTCACAGAGATTAGGGTGTTTTGACTATAACCAATTTTTTATTATATTTTCAATATTCTCAAGAAGTTGTGGATTTACAGCTATGAAAGCAGTAACATTAAATTCTGTGGTCATATCTTCATGAACAATATCTACTATGAAATAGTTTTGAAACATTCTATTGAGACCTAATTATAGAAGACAACCCAGAAAACAGTAACTCAAGGCTTTCCAGCATTAACTGCCACTCAAAAGCTTTGATTCATGTGCAATATCACTTGCCTGAGGGATGAGATCCTTGATGCCTGTGTCTAGAATATGTAACCCTCTGAGAATCAAAGATCACCAGAAGATATTCAGCCCGTAAAGGCTGTCTGCCCACATTTCCAGTGGTCTTGATGCCAGAGCTTAGGAAATAAAAGATAAAATACAACAAAAATAAAAGATAAAACAAATAGAATTGTTTGCCTCCATAGAACTCTTTTTTTCTTTTAAGTCTTGGGGATTTTATTTTCTAAAAATACTCAAGACTACTGTCTTAACTTTTTGTCTCCTGGCTTTTGTATAGTTAAGTGAGAATAGTTTCCTTTTCTTTTATAGAAAAAAAAGTTATCTACCTAGATTATATATATTTGCATATGATTCAAAAACCAATACCCTCCTTCAGTTAGAATTACCTCCTGATATAGAAGGGTCTTTATCTATCTGTTGTTTCATTGGTTGATTAATAAAGAAAACTGCTTGGCCTGATAGTTCAGAACATAGGTAGGCGGGGAAAACAGAACAGGATGCTGGGAGGAAGTGAGGCAGACACCATGCCTTTCCTCTTCAGTGCAGAAGCGATGAATCTTTCCCGGTAAGACTGGTGCTACATAGATTACTAAATATGGGTTAGGCAAGATGTGAGAATTAGCCATTAAGAGGCTACAACTAATGGGCCAACCAGTGTTTAAATGAATACAGTTTATGTGTTGTTATTTCAGGGAATAAGCTAGTCAGGCGGCTGAGAACCCGGTGGCAGGAAGCGGCCCGCAGCTCCGTTTACAACCTCCTTCTGGGTATGCATATGGTTTGCTTTCCTGTGTGAAACTCGATCACATTTCTAGTTATGGAAGTTCATGTAGCTCAGGAACTATATATTGCTTGAATATCATTATAATTAAGAGAGGAAAATCAATAATTCTCTTAGTCACTATTATAATGGAAAAACACAAAGAAATTTTTTTAAACTTTGTATATTTGTAGATTGGGCCACTAATAATACTGGGTATATATAAGCTCCATAAATATTAGAGAAATAAACACAAAGGAAAAAAATCACTTGAAAATTAAAAATTATCTTGAACAGAAAAGCATGAATTCTAAAGAAGCTATTATATAATTAGATTCAACAACACAAAATGACTTGTTTGTCTTTCATAAATGAAAAAATAATTTAAAACTTTCAAAATTGAGGTAATTTATAATATTTATGGTATAAAATGTAAAACTTTATGTTCTCAATGGATACATGAAAAATGTTTCTAAATATGTAACTGGGGCTAGTGGCATGGTTCAGATAGTAAAGGTGTTTGCTGAGAGTGGAAAAAATAGTTTTTCCCAGCAAAGAGTCCCAAATTTTTTATTTAATACCTAACTGTCCAGAAAGTATGTTATTCTAAATGACACTTTCACAAGCAATACTATCACACATGAGTAAATTAAGAATCATGGAATATATGTGTCTCAGCATCTGTATATATTTCTTGTGCTTTTCTTTGTGTCTATATTTTCTGTTTAATTGTTTGATTTATCATAGTCTTTTTTATATTATTATTATTAGATGTCTGTATTCTAAGGAATAGAATGGAGGAGTAGTGTGATTTTTGGCTGGGTGGGAGACGTAGGGAGGCTATGGGGGGAGCTGAGGGGAGGAGAAATGACTATCAGAATATATTCCATGAAAAAGTTTATTTTCAATAAAAATAAGGCATTGTTCTTCATGGCTTATATTCAGGAAAGAGAACCTACAGAACCCATAAAGAAGCCTAGACCCCCGATTTCCTAAAGGTTTAAACACTGCAGATGTGTTGAAAGAGCACAAGGAGAGCAGGACTAAGCACTCAAGAGAATTACAAGAGTAAAGACTCACAGAACAGAGAACAATAATAAAGACAGGTGATCAGTGATCGGAAGATATAAAAGAGATTCCTATATTGAAAAGTTTGTGAACTGAAATAAAAAATCCACTAGAGGAGCTAACCATGTATATTTAAGCCGGGAGGTAAAAGAATCAGTGAACCTAAAAATAAATCAATCAAGAGCATCTAGCATGAAAAGAGGATATTTGAAAACAGGATAAGGGGAATGAGCAGAGACTGTAAGGGAGAGAGTACCAGGGAATCACCATATGCACCATATTAAAATCATTAGTCCAAGTACCTCAGAAACGAGAAGTAGAATGGGACCAAAACATTAACACCTCCACATGTCAGTAACTGAACCAAGTAAGAGTTTATGCCTCCAGAAAACTGAGCTGAATAAGAGTCATTTGATTTGACCTTTAGAGATAACTAATTTTTTTTTGCCATATCTTACATTGGAAAAAAAAAACACTGTTGTTGTTACAGATATTCTCAGATTCTAGGGATATAAAATACAAGTAAAAAACTTACAGGTAATGTAACAATATAACAATTACAAACAGAAACAAGATTCATCTCTTAGAAAGCTGAGAAAATGCTTTAAACAAGGTAGGATACTCAAAGGTTAAAGTGTATTCTAACTTATTTGACCTGCACACCTCTCTGGTGCTATTTTCCTGTGCCTTTAATAGCTTAAAAATTACTTAAAGAGGATAAAAAAATAAATATATATTCATTGGCAAGGATTTTGTCAACATGCTAGTTTCAGTTTCTTTTAAATATATAGTTTATTTGACTAAGTTTTATTTAAAAATACAAAAAAATAAGGAAGCAGCTTTGGGACAATTCACTTCTAACTCAGACACACAAAGCTGAACTTAAAGACCATCTATTTTAAAATTATTTTTTAAATGTTACAGTTTTTGCACTTTATAAAATTTATATTAGGTGCTGTAAGACTACTGTCAAGTTATTTAGTTCTGTCTGGGGAATGTTGACTTTACCCCAAAACAGCTTGTTAAATTGAATACAGTTTATTGACCATGGAAAGTGCTAAATTTTTTTTCATCCATGACATTTATGTGTACTTTCTCCTCCCTAAATAAGTGTGTTAAACATAACCCAAAGTAAATTGTCAAATATAAAAATTTCCGTTTCTCTATAGCTCTCCTGGGTGCCATGATACCTCTTCATTTCACTGACTCCTGTATTGAAGATCAAGAATGTACACTTAGGAGGAATCAGTGAAAATCTACTGAAATAGGAAAAAAAAAAAGTAAAAGAAAAAGAAAAGGAAACCTTGCTAGCATAGCTTGGTACATTTTCCAATAAGCACATTGTAAGTTTGAACTTAGAAGGACATTCAGATAAAATATAATATTGCTAATCCAGATAGGAAAATAATATTCCAAAGGCCAATGTTTCAAGCTATTTTTTGGTAGGCAGCTTATGTCTGTAGCTATAGAGACTGGTTCTAAGGAGTCTATATACCCAGCCACACTTAGAATGAGCACTTAAAAAGATAATTTTTTAAAAATATGCAAGATAACGTCTGGAAAGATGGCTTAGCAGTTGAGAGTTTCAGTTACTCTTTTACGAGACCTGGTTCAATTCCTAACATGACATGGGTACTCACAACTATCTTTAAATCCAGTTTAAAGTCTAAAAAGCTCTTCAGTCCTCACTGTGTGCTGCGTGCATGTAAAAGTAAAATAAAGATATTTTAAATTAAAAAAAATGTTTTAAATAGCAAAATTAAGATATGAGAAGTGAATTATTCTTTCATTGGTTTTAGTTTATTTTCTTCTTGGTTTAAAAATAAGATCTCTTTTTGGGAGTTTAAGGTGTACATGTTGCAAGTGAGACTACACTGGTAGCATTTTTAACTAAAGGACTTGAATATTAGTGCACCTAAGAGGCATGACATAGCCTATGGTTTCCAGAAAAAGAAAACATTGCAAAATTAAGAGGTTATGGTCTTGAAAGGAGTGGGGGGAGGGGGAGAAGGGTGGGAGGGAAATGGGAGGCTGGGAGGAGGTGGAAACTTTTTTTTTCTCATTTTCTCAATAAAAAAAAAAGATTTAAAAAATAAAAAAAAAAGAACTCAAAAAAAAAAGAGGTTATGGTCTTAAACATTCTCATGTTTAACCTAGGTTTTTCCTTATGTTTAACCTTAACTTATGTTTGTACCACTTTTTCAAATAGTCAAAAAAAAGTCCTCAAATCTCTGTATTAACAAAGAATCATCATTTTTTCCTAGTCTCTAAGAGGCAAGCATCTATAAATTTCAACCACAAACAAATCCTTACCTGTTGAGCATCATTATCTTCTGAATCATGGTCAAAGGGAAAGCCCAGAAACTTCCTACTATGATTTATATTACCCATTCTGTGTCTGCTTCCAGACTATTCTTCCCCTATCCACTCTTTTAAAATAGCTGTTTGGTTTTCAAGAAGCATCTGACTTATTTTTAAATTTTTTTTTGAGCTCTACATTTTTCTCTGAGCCCCTCCCTGCCTCTCCCCTCCCCCCTCAACTCTCTCCCAAGGTCCCAATGCTATCAATTCAAGAAGCATCTTATGGAATCCTCTTTCAATTGCTCAAATATTGTACTCTTCTCTGTGCCTAGGAGTTTGTCAATGGCTTCAGACACAGTATATGAGAAGAAAAGTCTAAAACCACAGGATTATTGAGGTAGGAAAAAGAAATTATTCTTAAAAGCTCCTCCCTCAGAATTTCATACTAGCAGAAAAAAAATTAGGGATTGTGTCCAGTATTCCCTATTTCTTTGACTGTTTCTCAAAGATAAAAGCCTTCATCCTTCCCAGGAATATTCTGCGTCTCCTGCCTGAGCTTTGTAGTCTTTGATATTTACTTAGGACCACCATCAAATCAGTATTCATTTATTATTTTGAGAGAATTCAGGTGTCATGCTAGGTGATTATTGGCTCAGTGGTATAAGATCATCTCTGCTGGTATGTTAATGGTAATTGCAGGGTTACTTTTTAAACAGAAAATGTAATGAGGAAGTGTTGCAAATTGAAATACCACAAATAATATTATGCAATGTCTGTCATACATTGGACGTAAGAAATCTAATCTTATAGAAAGAGATAAAATAGTGGTTACCAGAAACTAAAAAGAATAAGGGAGAGAAAAACGGAAGAAATTATTCCATGGGTTTAAATTCATTAATAGAGAAGAAGTATAAATTTTGTTGTTCCATTGTATAATGTGTGATAATAATTAACAATAAATCATTGTACATTTCAAAATAGCTGTAAGACAAATAAGGTAAATATTGAAGGTAATTAAGATATTAAAATACAAGTTTTATTTTCTCTTGTTATAACAAAATACCATAACCAACAGCAACTTTTTGAAGAGTGTATTTTGATATAAGGTTCTGGATGTGGGAAGTTAATGATGGTTTGGAAAGCACGGCAGAGGGATGCTAAAGATGGAACCTGAGAAATCACATCTTCAGCAAACTGGAAATAGGGTGAGGCTAAGAACACAAGAGGGTCACTCACAGCACAATACTTTTTCCAGAAATACTATATCTCTTAAATGCTTCTATAATTTCCTCAAACCCCTTCACCATCTCAGTTCCAAGTAATCAAGTACATGAGCCTATGGAGGACATTTCTCATTCAATCCATCACAGTTCATTATCTTGATTTCATCATCACTTAATGAATGCATGTTTGACTGGAACATTACATCATACGCCATAAATATATTTATTGTCTTGCTGAGGTTCTACTGCAGCTGGGTGCAGGTTCTGAGATGGAGAATGGGACTCAGCATGTAGAAATGAATTATCTGATCACCGGATGAATTTCACACAAGTGGATGGACTGAATACCTCGAACTGGCTTTATTTAAGCTTCAAAAATAAACATGTTTTTCCTACCCTCTAAGATTAACTTTCTGAAAAAGAAGGGCAGAGTGAGAGAGAAGTATGTAACCCTGCCAGAGATAGACGATGGAACTTTAGCTGGTAAGCCACCGCCATGTGGCGATACACAGATTAATAGAAATGGGTTAAATTAATATGTAAGAGTTAGCCAATAAGAAGCTAGAGCTAATGGGCCAAGCAGGGATTTAATTAATACAGTTTCTGTGAGATTGTTTTGGGTCTAAACTAGCCGGGCGGCCGGGAACCAATAAGCTGCTCTCTCCTTCTACACAAGTTGAATTCAGACAAAATCCCATTATGGATAAGAGAAAAGGAACACAAAATTTTACCTCTAAGCAAGAATCTATTTCTAATTGTTCCTTCTGGGAAAAGTAAAATCAGGTTCCTCCAATGAAGAATCAATCACTAGGTATATCAACCACACTCCCACACTCCAGAGCAGATCTCATGGCCTAATAAAGTTGGCCAATAGAAAATCTCTTTAAATTATGTCTTTTATTTTGAGATTATAATATAATTACATAATTTCCCCTTTCATTTCCTCACTTGAAATCCTCTCGCCTACTTCCCCTTCAAATCCATGGCCTCTTTCTTTATTCATTGTTCTTATGTGCACGAGTGTGTGTGTGTGTGTGTGTGTGTGTGTGTGTGTACATGTGTATGTATGCATATATATTTCTAAATAGAACCTGCTCAGCCTGTAAAATGTTACTTGTGTACTTGTTTTCAAGGATAACCATTTGGTATTACTGGGTAACTCTGTTGTTATGAGTAGAAGGGGTTGTTATGTACTGAGTATTTTTTTTCTTATCAGTTTGCTATTTTTGCTTGTTTTGATCTCTGATTTTTGTTTTTAATTTTTGAGAGAGAAAGAACATGAAATTGAATAGGTGGAAAAGTGGAGAGGATATGGGATGAGGGAAAAGATCAAAATACATGTCGTAAAATATAAACTAGAAATGGAATGTCAACAAAATATTATTATATATACAATCATGTATATGTGTGTGTATCATTGTTTGTGTGGAGTTTATACATGTAGGAAGTATCTTTGGAGGCCACAAGAGTAAAATCTCTGCATCTATAATTACAGGGAGCTGTGAGTTGACCAACAAAGATGCTATATATTCAACTCCATTGTTGTTGGAATTTTTCCCACCAATTGCTTTTGTAGTACAATCCTTAGCGTATGGTTGCTGTGTGGATGTGAACTTTTATAAGGTCAGAGCAGAAGCAAGCTTGTGTAGTTGTTCACGTCTCCCTAGGGCAGAGCATAGTGGCTTCCACCTTGTCCTATATTCTGTGAATCTGTGTTTCCCTTTGAATCCTCCATTTCTTTTTGTGTCTCCATAATAAAGACAATTTGTAACTCTTTCTTTCAAATATATATCTATATTTTTGTATTGGTGGAGGGAATAGAAAAGAAAGCAGCCCCTATACTGGGCCCTATTGAGTGGCAGCTTCTCATTCCATAGAGTTAAGGAAGACTTTGAGGAAATAAAGGTTGTTTGGAAAAATCCAGGTGTAGCTGCTTTGTATGCTGTGGTGGGTAGGAAGGATGCAGTGAAGTGTGAAGGCCCCTCACACCCTCCATCTTGCCTCACACTATGTCCTGGAACCCTTGGGCGGAGAAAGCTCTACTTTCATTCCTGCTTCTTGGGATTGTTGACTGCCACCTAGTGATAGAGAAAAACAAGCAAGAAAAGCGACACACCCAGCATGTTGGCAAAGATGGCGAGCTACACGTCCGTGGTCATCCTGACCAGCTCCACTCGGCTCCGATGCTACCGCTCGCTGTACAGCTCGAGGTAGGAGCGACAATTTGTAACTCTTCCATTGCCTCTCGCTATATCCCAGTTCTCTGAAAAACAGAAAGGAAGCATTTTTAAACACCAATTCATCTCTCCAGACACCACCATCTACTTCTAATTTGCCTATCTATATATTGTTTGTGTGTGTGTGTGTAATATTGGGACAAATTGATACACCAAAGTCCCCAATTGATGAGATTTCACATTCTGGGAAATTCCAGGTTATTTGTGTATTGATTCTTGTAAATTGAATTGACCATAACTCTTAGCACATTTTATTTAGCTACATTAGTTGAGAGTCATGAAAGAAAAATGTAACAAGCCTTTAAAACGTATTAGAAACATGAAAATAGGGGTAAAATCATAGACTCATTCTCAGAATCTTACTTATTTGATGAAATATGACATTAGATCTCAAAAACAAATTTCTATAATTGGAAAAATGAATCAAGTATGAATAAAAAGAAAAATTTCAAAACAAAACATTGTATATTGCACAACAGCACTGAACATCTCCAATTTTTTTCAATCTTAATAGCTAGTAAGAGAATAATCTACAAAAGTTAAAATAAAAATTCCTCATATGAATTTACAAATTTACTAATTTCATCACAAAACTTTATTAATGGACTCAAGTGTGATATTCTCATACAAGCATATTTCTTGCATTAATAGATAAAATGTCTATTCCCTAACTTGATCTCTGTGTATCAACTTTCTGAGTAGCCAAATTTTCCCCTCATAGCTGTCTTTTCCTATCATTACCAACCACAGGTGCACTCTGTACTCTTTTAAGACTGATTTGCTGGTAAATGAAAGAGAACATGTGCAATTTGTATTTCTATCTCTGGCTTGTTTTGCTCAGCACAGAGCTTGCCAGTTCTGGTATAAATGGCAGAATTTCTTTCTTCTACTGAGTTTTATTTTATTGTGTAAGTATATCACATATGTTAAAATGACATTTTAAAATATAGTAGAATGAACTAAAAATGTGCAAGTTAAAAACACATGGATTTTGAAGTGGTTGATTTTTGATTTTTTTTATTTCATAGGCCACGAATTTTATTTGAACTGTTGATTATTATGTCATCTTTATAATCCACAAACATAACTTTTCTCATTGCTTCTGTCTGTCACTGGAAACTTCTTCATGTTTAATAAACCTTGTCCATTATTCAGAAAAAAATAAAAATTAAATATAAATGATATTTGCCATTTAAAAATAAAGTCCCATAAGATCCCTAGTGTCCATCTGTTTCAGTTTTATTTTTTTAATTACCAGTCATCAACAAATTTCTAGAAAACATTGTGTTCACTTTTATTCCTGATAAACTGCATCCACACTTCATTATTTTTCTTTATTGCTTTTCATTTATTCTTCTTTCAGACAATACATCCTCACCTCTCACCTCATTTTTCTCTCCCTCAGGTCTGCCTCCCCTCTCCCTAGACCTGCTATTCTTCCATACACCTTCAAAGAATAAACAAATCCCCTGGGGATGGATATCAACTGAACAGCACATACGATCCAATTAGACTAGGCATAAACATCATATCAAGGCTGGATGAGGCAACCCCGTAGAAGGAAAAGGGTTCCAAGAGCAGGCAGAAGAGTCAGAGACACATTGTTAGGAGTCTCACAAAAACCAGAAACTAAACAAGAAGAGATTGTTTAACTGATATTTAACAGATATGCAGAGTTCTAGCAAAGATCTATGCAAACTTCATGATGGCACTTCACTCTCTGTGACCTCTTTTGAAGCCCTGCTTAGTTGATTTTTTTTTGACCTGTATTTTCCTGGTGTCCTCAACCTTTTAAATTCCACAATACTTCCTCACGCACTTCCACATGATTTTCCAAGGTCTGCCTAAAATTTGGCTGTGGGTCTCTCTCTGTGTCTGCTCCCATCAGCTGCCAGAGAAAACCTCTATGATGGTATGGGGACAGACAATACTCTATGCTTTATTCTCCATTTAGTGTTCTTTTTTTGTCTTTCGTAATGTCTAAACTGTATTTTTGCCATATTCACCTTTTTAATGACTCTTAATTTTATGACATTTACTGTCCTCTTGATATTTCGATTTCTTCTATGTAACATATCAGTTTTCATTTTCTCTAGATGCCCCCTTTATCTCTGCTTCCCTTTTGATTTGATCTCTAGATCTAGCATCATGCAAACTCTATGCCAATAGCTACTAAGCCATTGTTTCTGATTCTATCAAGCACATCTACCGATTATAATTTGACTTCCTTCATTCCATGGAAAATTATCAAAAATAAAACCTTTAAAAGTTGAAACACCAGTTTAACAAGCCTCATAAACTGACCAATCTGAAGTTATTGAAGCAATTAACTGTTTGAGTTGTCCTTTGCATGTGTTGAAGAAGTCTTTCATTGCCTTCTTTCCCCTTTTGTTTTGGGGTATAGAAGTGTATGGAAAATTAAATGCAGGGATTTCAGTATTCACTGGAATTCTCTCCTGACACTATCCTATGTTTCTGTCTTATGATTTTCACTCATGTCTTCACCCCCTTTACTATTTTTGTGATCTTCATGGCTCTACCCTGGTAAGTGGTATTTTTCTTGAAGCTGGTCTCAGAAACAACACATATGAATCATAAAAAGAGGAAGTTTCACCTTGCCAAACAGGAATACTGGGAGGGAGAGAGAGAGTCTTATATACCTACCATATTAAGAGAACTCACACAAGGTCATATAACAACTACCTTAACCCTTTCAAGGAATGTTCCTAACAACATAAGGCCCCTTAAAACCCCACATCTTTTAAAGAGTCCACCCTCCCCTTGCAAAATCACCATCCTGGGAACCAAATCTTTATTCACCTTCTCTCATGGCATGATCAGAGTAAATCAAAATTTTAGCTTATATCACATAAAATACAATCTTATAGGAGTACCTGCATACAATCCCTTATACTTATCTGAATAATTAATTGGCAATTAGCCTACATAGTAGTCAAATGAAATATGAAGTTGTAGGGTTATTTTCTCCTTATTATGCAAAAGAATCTTTCAAATATGCTTAGAGAGCTAATTTATAAGAGTAATTCCTAAGTACTTTAGCTTTGGAAATATAACACACACATTTTTACCTAAAAGAAATAGACAAAGTTGGGTAAATTGTAGTCTATGTCAGTTGATTCTCTATACACTTGTGATATTTCAGATTTGACTATGCTTGCTAGTTTTATGTCAACTTGAAAAAAATTGAAGTCATCTGAGAGGAGGGACCCTCACTTTAAAAATTGCCTCCATATGTTTGGGTTGTAGGCCTGCTTTTCATTGATGATGAACTGTGATGTGGAAGCATAAGCTGAGTGACTCCTCTGCTCTCAAGTTTGCTGTTTGGTGTTGGTGTTTGACAATCGAAACAGAAAACCTGACTATCTTAGTTAGGGTTGCTATTGCTGCAACAAAACACTATGACCAAAGAAAGGGTTTATTTGATTACACTTCCAGATCATCATCCACCATTGGAGGCATTCAGGACAGGAACACCAGCAGGACTGGATTCTGGATGCAGGAGCTGATGCAGAGGCCATGAAGGAGTGATGCTTAGTGGCTTTCTTCTTTTCATAATGAATCTTCACCAGAGTTAACACTAATAACCACATGACAGACTCTATACTAGGCTATATTTTGAGATTTTCTCTGCCAATGAAATTAACACAAAACTCTTTACTTTAGCCTCTGGCAGACATTTCAGACAAGGGCACTAAGAAGCCACATTCTTCATCAAAATATCCCAAGACAGGTTTCTAGGCCACATGTTCTTCTCCACTAAGTCCTTGTGAGCCAGTTACCCACGTGCAGGGCATCACGCCCATCTGTGCAATATGCTCTGCCATACAGTTCGTGAACCGGGCAAGGGGCTGGAGATTGAAACACACAAAGACACACAGACAGAGACATGGGTCATCCTTGAAACCAGAATGCCCCTTTATTGTGTACCAGATCCTCTTATATAGAAATTCTTAACTGATAGCCACACCCCAGCCAAACGCACCAGAAATCCCTCCCCTGCCATCAGGAACTCCCAAGGTTCTCCTGATCAGAGCAGCTGCAAGCTGTCTCAGAGCAGAGGAAAACAAGTTGTTTACAAGAAATTCAGGATCTGGGGGTTCACAGCTTCCAACACCCACAGTCTAATGAGACTCAAAACCACTATTTTCCATGTTCCTACTCGTACGGACCTTTAACCAGCACTTAAAGCGTGCAACTGTTTTCCTAATACACAGACAGAGGATCAATCTTCCTTCAAACAAAATCATGGTCAGGCCTGGCATAGTAATATCCCAGTCCCATTTACCAACTTCTGTTTTAGTTAGGGTTTCTGTTGCTTTGAAGAGACACTATGAACAAAATTCTTATCAAGGAAAAGCAATTAATTGTAGATTGCAGTTTTAGAGGTTCAGTTTATTATCGTCATGGTGCAGCACGGTGGCAGGCAAGCAGACATAATGCCGGAGAAGTATCTGAGTATCCTACATCTTGACTTGCAGGCAGCAAGAACTGAACTGGTTCATTGGGTATTGCTTGACCATATATGAGATCTCAAAGTCTCCCTTTGTAATAACACACAGCCTCCAACAAGACCACACCTACGCCAATAAGACCACACCTTCTAATAGTGTCACTTCCTCTGGGAGCCATATTTACCACTGACTGTGGAAGCAATTTTTAGTTTTCAAATTCATTCAACATGGAATTAACTAAAATCCAAAAAATGGAGAGCAAGTCTCTGAGAGATTTTTGCTTAATTTGAAGTAAAAAAAATTGACTTCTGATCCAGAACTTTCAGGTAGGAAGATAAGCCTTTAATTCAGATCTTTTGAGCTAAGAATAAACAAGGTTTTAATCTGGAGTTTGAGGTGGGAAGGTTCATCTATTATCTGCTGGGAGTCTATATAAAGCCATTGAAGACAGCATTTCTTTTCACTTTAAGATTCCAGTGTAGACTGAAGACAAATTGAGCCATCCAACATCTTGGACTGAGCAGCTACTAGAATCTTCCATTCACATTCTAATAAGCAATATTTATATGTATATACATACATATATACACATATATACAGGCCTGGTACTCTACAAAACCCTGACTAGCACACTAAGATATTTGCTAAACATTATAAATTTTGTGTATAGAGCTTAGAATCCTAAAGTGGTTTTAACCCTGAAAATATCATTGGCTATTATTCTTTGTAAGTCACAGAATGGATCAACTCGTAGTTTGACTGAAAAACGAAAGGTAAGTGAATGTTAGGTTGAGTTACATCATAGAAGCTCATTAAAGGAATTATCCTTTAAGTAAATAAACCAATATTTTGAACTATCTTGGTGAAAGTATATTATGGACTATCCTGTTTTCTTTTAAAACAATGCTAAAATTTGGGTGTATGCCAGTAAGTTTTTTTTTTATTTTAATGGCAAAAATTAATCTGAACTTTGTTGAAAAAAATCTTAATGTACATTAGAAAAAATAATGTGTTTCAGATATATAATACAAAATGTATACTCATAGGCTTACGTTTTTATGTAAACAGCATATTTATAGTCACCTTGTCATCCCTCAGTCTCAAAAAAAATGCTGTACATGAAATTGAGAAGATAATGAACTAGGGAATATTCCCAATAATCAGGAGGAAGAAAGAAAGTCAAAAGATGAAGACAGTTTTTATATGTGACGTAAGTTCAGCGAGGAAGGTACAGGTAAATAGAATACAATCCACTATCTTGGATATGTTTCTTCAATTATTTATAACTGTATACTCACCCTGTTTTTGAAATGTGATTAAAGATAAATTATAAGATTTTGACTTTATAATATTAAAACAACTAGAATGCAGCTAAAGACTCCCACAGCTCCATGTTTGCTCTTATGAGAGAATTTTATACTATGTAGCAATTGCTTTGTACTGGACTATCTCTTCCATTTCATAGTTAGAGGCGCATAAATAAGGCTCAATAGTCAATAGTAAATGGGCAAGCCTCCAACATTTGTGATTTGCTAATCAATAAACCTTAGCAACAATAAAAAGTAATGAGGTTACTTATGATGAAAGAATTAGTTTAATTTATATGGGACCTAGAAAAAAGTACCATTGCTTCCTGAGACATAAACTATGTATTTTTCAACTGAAAACAAAGAGATATATTGGCTATGCTACATATAAATATTTTGCACATGATGTCTTAATGATCCCCAAATTATTAAGGTCTTTAATTATTGTTATAAATGTATGACTTCTTTAGAACATTTAGCATAGAAAATATTGTATAATTGGTAATAATTAGTTATAAAAATGGTGGTCACCCTATCAGGATGAAACTCATTGTGGATTGTGGAGCCTGAACAAATGATTTAAACAATTGCTCTCTGTTCCTGATAGCACATGGAGAACATTGAATAAGCAAATCGGCCATTTCCTAGTCTTGCTGGGTCTGGTAAGGTTTTTATTAATGAGTTATATCATAATATAGATCTGAAAATGCATACAGCTGTCAACTTTTCAGAAGTGACAGGAAACTGAGTCCTCCAAGACTTTTAAGTGAAAGGAAGTCGGACTCCTTGCAAATGAACTGTGGAAAGTGAAAGTTTTGCGAAAGAGTTGTAATATTGCTAAACAGAGCACAGTCAGATTTCTGAACACGTCTGTCCTTATAGTCTACTTTGAGACATTTGAACTTGACCATTAAGATCACCAGATGGAAACTTCTAATAACAACCCATGGCATGTTGCACGTTTTATAAAACAAAAGTATTAGTCTGGTGGCAGAACGGACTTGACAAAATATGCCAAGAAGGACACAAATTAAGAGCTATTATATCACACAGGCATATGTCAGATTTATGCATAATATAAACCTTGCTTAATCACAGTGGAATTCAGAGTGTATTGTTTCTCTACGTGAAGTGTATAGTATTATCATTCTGGAAATCCTATTTAAAAAAGCCATCTTCTAGCATAATGATATAATAAAGCAACATCTAAAATTGACCACTCTTTATCTGCTTTACACATAAGTCTAACACTGATCTCTTGATTTCATTGCTACACTGTGAACCTGCCCCCTCACCCTGTCATTGGTGCTGTTAAAATTACTAGTCAATTTTGGCAATCATTCTACATTTTTTTATTATTTTTGTCTTGTATAATTGGCAAAATTGATTAGCTATCTTGACCCAGTGGTTAGTTATCTTGTTTTTCCTTCATTTTATAATACACTTACAAGGGTTATGCTGTATACAAGAGGGAATAAAGATGAACATGTGAAAAATCTCCCTATTCTTAGGCACATGAACCAGAAAACATGGGTGAATCAGCAAGCCCAGTTTCCGCTTCATGTTGCATCCTTTCTCTGCCTTTCTTCCCCACACTGATATTTTCTATCATTTCAATACCCTCAATTATGGTAATGGCTATGAAGAATGTAAACACAGAATGACATGTTATTTACTTTCCATTATAGATATAACAAATTTTCTTCACATACAGAGGGAGGCACGTTGCTTTCTAAAAAGCAAGCAGTCCCCTGTCCTTCATGAATAAAAATACATTTTAGTAGTGGGCTGCCAAAAGTTGCACTATATTTACTTAGGGGTAGAGGCCACATTTCATTTCTGATATTGTACTTGGAAAGATAAAATTTATCAAAACATCCCTCCATTAAATCTATCACTTGCATGGTCAGCATACCATGGGCAGTATTATAACTCAAACAGTCATGAAATGGGAAGTGGATGAGTCATGGAACTAAACATTTTATTTCAGTTTAAATATTTTGATCCCTATTATTTCCTGTCTATTCTTTGTTTTAATATTAAGTGTGTATGTATGTGTATGTGTATATTCATGTATACACACATGTGAAGTCAGAGGACACTTTTGAGAATCACTTAACTCACCTCATGTGGGCTCTGGAGATGAACTCAGGTTTTTAGACTTGGGAGCAAGCATTTTATTTATTTATTTATTTATTTATGTATTTATTTATTTTTATATTACTATGATATATTATTAGCTGATACAAAGCATTGTTTATATTTTAATTATAATGTTTATGATTAAATATAGAAGAATTATTTTTCTTTTATTTATTTCTTTATTTTTCCATTCAAAAATTTACACTTCCGCCCCTGCTCCCAATCCCCTTTAGCTCCCCCACTCACCCTTCTCCCTCCCTCCATGCTTGAGAGAGGAGAGGGAACCCTGCCCTGGGGGAAGTCCATGGCACTCCCCCCTACATCTAGGCCTAGGAAGTTGTGCATCCATATAGACTAGGGTCCCAAAAAGCCAGAACATGCCGTAAAAACAAGTCCCAGTGCCTTTATCAATGACTTCTCAGTCAGCCCCCATTGTCAGCCACATTCAGAGAGTCAGGTTTGATCACATGCTCATTCAGACCCTGTCCAGCTGGATTTGGTGAGCTCCCATTAGAACAGGCACACTGCTTCAGTTGGTGGACCAACCCCTCGCGGTCTGGTCCTGACTTCCTTGCTCGTCTTCTCCCTCTTGCTCTTCAACTGGACCTTGGGAGCTCAGTCTGAGTTGCTCTGATGAGGGTCTTTGTCTCTATCTCCATCGGTTGCCAGACGAAGATTCTATGGTGATATTCAAGATAATCATCAGTGTGATTGTGGGGCAAGGACAGTTCAGGCACCCTCTGCTCTGCTGCCGAAGGACCAAGCTGGGAACATCCCTGTGGACACCTGGGATCCCCTCTAGAGCCAAGTCTCTTGCCAACCCTAAAATGGCTCCCTTAATGTAGATATCTTCTTCCCTGCTGGTACATTACACTGATCTGCTTTATAATTCAATTTTGAAAGATTAATGAGAGGTGGTGACATTTAAGAGAACTGTAGAGTGTAACCAGTCTTTCTACTAAAATATCAATGAAATGCTTTATAAAACCTCTGTTGCTCAGATTTTACAGAAATTTCTTAATGAAGTGGACCTACTAGGAAGAGTTAAAGAAAATAGTGACTGGAGCGTTTATGAGAAGGCAATATCAATACTGTTTTTCCATGCATTTGTAGTGCTTTTGGTACCACAGTCTTCATTTATACTTCTCTACATGGATTGCTTAGACTTGTCATTTAAATCAAGTCTTCTGATACGCAAAGCCATCTAGCTCTGCTTATTGAAAAATGCCACTTCTTTTAAATAAATAGTCATAAATGGCTTTAACAGACGTACTCTGCTGGTTCTGCCCAAGCTTTTAAAGAGAGGAAAATCCTGCAAGCATTTTCTTTGAAAACACATATCAATTAACTCATTGGCATGTGGCCAGTTTCTATTTTTCCAGAGTAAGACATCACGTACATGTAAAACTTAAATACATAGAAAAGAAGACAAGTTGAAGCAAGCAGCAACCAGTGACTAGATAACTCTAAGTCTGGTTTTGTTCATGGTTAAAAACTGCATTATGCAAAAAAGCTGGATGTGATTGGTGCTTCCTTCCGGTAATTCCATACTCAGGAGCCTGAACTAAAGGATCACCCGGAGTTCACCTGGGCTACAGAGTGAAACCATGTGTCAAGGAATGAAGCAAAGTAAAAATAAACAAATAGGCAAGCAAAAATTTACCTGTCAATGGAACAAAATTGCTTTCTCCAAGTCTTTGCAAGCGTGATTTAAATCAGAGAAAATATCCCACACGTATAAATAGCATTATTTAGAGTTAAGAGATGGTTTTTAAAAATAAGTTTAGAAATATGAATATATGTGCCTGGTCTGCAAAGTGAGTTCCAGGACAGTCAAGGCTATACAAAAAAAAAAAAAAAAAAAAAAAAAAAAAAAAAAAGAAGAAGCCTAGTCTTTAATCACCACCACACCCCAAAACTATAGATAAATATGTATCTAATGGAAATATATTAACAATCCCATGATTCAAGGAGTTTGTACCAACATTGTCTGCATAACCTTGTGTAGAAGCTTTGAATTGTTTTTCTAATAACTGCAAATTTTTGCTTTCTGATTACTTTCAGTTACAGTAAAGCTATCATTAATTCGGGTGAAAAACTTTCATGTGTGGAGTAGCTGTGAGGACATGTGGAAGTGTGCTTTTAAGTACAGGTTAAAAACAAACAGTGGCATATGACCAAAATCCTGCGGTTTCAGAGACCTCCTATCACAGGTGTTTTCTGGAAACTTGACATTTCTAAGAAGAAACAGGACTGGAAAACCTAAAGAAATGAGAAACAGGTGTGGCCAAAGGCATTCTGGAGACAGTACCTGAGAAACATACCCAGCTTATCTCCAGAAATGATGGCAATGTTTTTATCTTGTGGTGGATAATAGTAATTATAGATGCTAGGAAAGGCATGATCACAGACACTGCTAAATATGTTTAAAACTTGTTTGGGCTTATGAGAAGCGCTTGATTATGAAAGTTCAATGTAAGATCAATATATTGCCATTTTACTTTAATTCAAAAACACAAAGGAAATGGAAGGTTTCAATAGAAAGAAAGAAGAGCACGAAAAAAAAAAACAAAAAGTAGAATAGAAAAGCAGAGGATTAGACAAAGAAGGGTTTCTCTTTTGGAGTATAGCTAGTAGCTTCAAGTTGCAATTTAATTGGGGAAATTGAAAGAGAACATAGAAATATAAAACAGACAGTTTGTAAACCATAGAAGAGTATTGGTTATAATGCATACTAGAATTATGTTGAAGTACATGAGCTTCAAAATACACATAGTTTACCATGCATGTGGTTTTGCATGCCTTGGTGTAAAACGTACGTGGTACAGCGGGTGCATGACTTAGCATTCATGCTGTGGGAAAGTTATGCTTGTGAAAACAATTATTTTCATAAATTACTATATTTATAACCTGAGAAATGATCAAAGATAACACAAATAATTGTGACTTTGCACAGCTGCATACATAGCAGTTTTCCCGATCTTCCCTTTGCAGAATGATGAGAGAAAAATGAGTACTGAAGGATACAGTGAAATGTAGTTAAGAAGAGATAGCTGCAAATTGGGCTAACGGTACCACAAGTGTCTGTGTTTAGAGTTGTGTGTATCTATTAATATACGACAAAGGGCTAACACCTGATCTGATATGCAAATATGTAATGTTTCATCTATGTGTAAAGTATCTTTCTGAACTAATATGGATGAGTCTAATGTATATCATATATGTATATATCATAATATATTACATCAGATATGTAACACACATGTCCTCCATATGTATTTGATTTCTAGTAGAAAACTCTTAGACATGTGATATCATTTACTGTGGTACACACTGACACAGCTCACAGATACTAACCCTTATGGTATAGACACACCAAAAGTTTATTTCATGTGATACATTTCTCTTTAGCCATTCTCATTTCAACAACAGAAATGTAATTATCTTTTTTGAACATTTTTATAAAGTTCCGGGTGCATATTTAGTGAATCCTATACTTCTATTCTTTGGTGTCAATATACTCAAAAAATGGCAGGGTCGTTTATTCCCAAAGATCATTTTGTTTCCACTCCCAATTTTCTTTAGCTGTCATAATGGAGTTCTGAAATGCAGCTCCCCATATTGATTCCTCTACATTTTCCATGATGAAATATTTAATAAGGCAAGTCAAGAATTTGTCAGACAGTCTGTTCCTGGAAGGATAAAACTTCCAGCAGATGTTGTCTTGTCTTCATTCATTACTGAAAGGATGCTGCCTGCTGTAAGACATACATTAAAAAACGGGTCCACCTATGGTTTGTCTGCCCTGGCAACCTACTGCATGCATTCTTACTTCTCATTCTCATCTTTTGTTGTCCACCTAAAGGTTTTCCTTTTGTGAATTTTAATTCAATAATAAATCACTTGATTTAAAGTCTTTATAGAAAAAAAGTCATTTTGTTTGGGTTCAGATGGACTTAGATATATCTAGACACTCAATTTTTCCAGATGGACAATTTAATTATTTTTATTAATTTTTGAATGAGTATTACTCACCTAAAACTACATGTTTAATAATAAATATTTTCATGTGTTCTTATGATTACTAACTTGGAGTGTTGAAATTGTTTTGCCAAAGCTAGCTATTACATATATTTTCTAAAATAAACATTGTAACTCTGAAATCACTAACATCTAGGCAAATTAAAGATATGAACCATGTTCTCTATAATACTCTAGACCAATGTTACATAGTGATAGCCTTCTTCAAAAACAAAACAAGCAAGGAAAAAACACAAAATTATGTTGTTATCAGTTACATTGAAGAAGACTTTTAAGATAAAATGTGAATAGCTCAGTCTTAAAATTATCTATTGTCATCAATCTGTTCCCTTGTGTTTTTGGAGAAAGAATGGCCAATTGCTACGGTCTGTTTCGAAAAGACAATAGAGGAATATTAGCTATTATTCTAATCTATAAATACCATAGAAACTTGACTTGCATTTTTCACTTTAAAGAATATTTTCTTATTGCTACATTTCATTATTTAACAAAAGTGAAAATTATATAATTGGATACACAGCATTTTGAGATGACTAAATTGTTTTACAAACTTTGTTTCATATTTTACTCCTGTGTACATATACATGAAGCTCCTGTAGAAGACTGTCAAACCCAATAGCAATTCAAACTCAAATGAATAGCGGGCCTATACCTTCTAAATTTCTTCCACAGGAAAGTATTATCCTCTATGGGTTGTTGCATAACTCTCAATAATGTTCGAGGTAGTAATTCCTTTATCCTGAGTAAGTAAGCCTTTTAGTGTAGGCTAATGCAGAGAGGAATAGCCATTAGCCATTCAGTTTTTGTGATGGAGGGATTGCATTTACGCAACCTCTAGGATTTTTATTCACCCATTTGTCAAGTTTACTTATTTTAGGTTGTCACTATTTTTCTCAGTTATCATCACTTGCAAAGTTGCTTGTGGCATAAGTTCATTAAATATAGTGTGGCCAAATGAGCTATGTGTAGTATAAACAGCTGGAAATTCCGTCAAAAATGATTTACACAAATGTCTGACTTTGTGAAATGGTGCGATGCTCTGGGCCCTTGACTGTTATGTCCTTGGTTTCCCTCCACCAGTGAAACTTTACAGTAACTTAAGATGTAAATGTCTAATACTGAGGTGTAGGCAGAGAATTCTCGTTCATTTCCCAGCCACCCAGACATGAATAATCACACAGAAACGCTATCAATTACAACACTTCTTGGCCTATTCGCTCAGGCTTCTAATTAACTAACTCTTACATCTTAAATTAACCCATTTGTATTATTCTGTGTGTTCCCACAAAGCTGTGGCCTACCGGTAAGGTTCCAGCTTGTTCTTTTTCTTTGGCAGCTACATAGTGTCTCTTAGGTGGAAGCCTGTTCTATATATCTCTTCCAGTCTTGCTATCTATAGTCTGTCCTGCCAGAGACCAAAGCACATTTATTTATTAACCAATAAAAGCAACACATATACAAAAGAACATCCCACATCACTTGGGTAGGCTTTAGCAGGCCTTGAAGAAAGAATGAAATGTCATCTTAAAATTGCAGTACACTTGGTTTTACGTACGCCTTCCTACTTCTTAGTTGGATGATGGTGAATAACGGCAAGCACATATTATTGAGTATATTCCAGATGCAGCCTTTTACAGTTTTCAAACTCTGCTTCAGTTTTTTCCCTTATTCTAATTATATAAATTACCTTGTTCTAATTATATAACAATTTAAAAATCAAAAGTAAAACAATTATGAAAGCAATGTTCAAGGAAGGACTTATTAGCATGATAATAAAATTTTAGACTGTCTCAAATAAGCCCAAGCGTGGCAACGAATGTCTTTAATGCCCACACCAGTGAGGCAGAGGCAGGCAGATTACTGCAGATTTGAGGTGGGCCTAGTTTGTGCAGAGTTATTGGCCAGGAACGGACACATAGCAAGACCCCCTCTTAAAAACCAACAAGACAAACAGACACAGTCCCTACAAGTGAGAGCCCATTATTGTATGTTTAATGCATATTTCTTGGGGACATGCTGACTTGAGGACTTTATTCCTCTCTCAAATCTAGGTCCTACATTTCAAAACTGACAAGAGAAACAATAATACTCTTTCTTGTAATGGTTTTACTTTTTATTAGCACCTTAAAGAAAATATTCTTAATTCTAATCCTAATACGTCTTTAATTCTTCTTAGAAACATTTCACGCATGTATAAAATGTGTCTCACTTATATCTGCCATTTACTCTTAATCAAGGTGGGGAAGTTGAAGAAAACTACTAAGACTAAACAAATATGCATGCAAATATATATGGCGGTGTATCCTACTTCCTTGTTCCCTTTGCAAGACAAAGCTAGAGCATGTAGTATAAAAGGCCGGAGTAAGTAAATTACAGAAGCAAATGAGAAATTTTTGAGACAATAAATATTTTAGAGCAGGGTCTGGAAACTTATGACGAACTGGCTTGGGCTTTGTGAGACCATGCAAATGTGTTAGTTTCTCAGCTAACACAACAAAATGGCACAATTTTGTTTTTTTTCAAATAGCACAATTTAACACTCCTTCAAAACGGTGGTTGAGGGTTAAATAATAAGATGTTTTAAAAGTTCCTAAGGAAGTGTCAAACAGTCCTGTCCTGTATTAGACTTTGCTACTATTGTTGCAGTAGCTACAGGAATTCTTTGAGCATGCTGAGAAGGTGAAAAGGTGCCTGCATTAGCACTTTGATGTTACACAACTTACACCAGAAAAGAAATAGTGTCCAAAGTGTTGACTGCCTCCCAAGAATACAGCAGACTTCAGCTCTCTCCACTTCTGTCTGAGAAAATCTATTGTACGCTTTAGCTTACCTCTCTGGTTCCAAAACATTATTAAAGTTGTAAGTCTGGGCCTGGCAATTTATATCTTGATTTTTAAAGCTGATTTGATAGTCTTTGGTACTGTTATGCACACCTGTGAAAGACTTCTGGGCAAGGCAGAGCAGCAGCTTTGGAATTGAAAAGCCATGAAAGTTCCTCCTTCAGGGATAAGAGCACAGTACATCTGATCTCCACACCACCTTCTGATGTTTCTCACATCCATTTCCTTTACTGGGAACAGAAGTTCAACTATTACTTGTGCATAGTAATTGTTCAATATCCTTTTTCTTTCATTGTCTCTTGGCATGCAGAAACTCTTCTTCTGACCATTCAGTTTGAGTGTATGTTCTCAGTTCTGGGGATACAATGAATGACGAGATGCCCTTTGATTGATTCATGGCACATGTTTCGTGGAATACTATTTTAACTGGGCAAAGATGTGTTACATTTGTTTATGCTGAGGAATGTTACTTTAGCTGTGTAGAAGTGTATTATTTTTGTTTATGCTGTACTTGTTTAATGTTGCAAAGATGTGTTACATTTGTTTCACCTTTCCTGCCCAAGGCACCTGATTGGTCTAATTAAAAGCTGAATGACCAAAGGCTAAGTAGGAAAAGGTGGGATTGACAGGCAGAGAGAACAAATAAAAGAATAAACCTAGGCTCCTCAAGACAAAGAAAGAGAAGAAGGAGACAATGAAAGACCCCTCCAGGGCAAGAAGCCAGGCAACCATCAAACAGTCAAATATAAAGACAGCAAGAAAGTTAGATAAGGTAATAAGCCCAAGACAAAAGGTAGATAAAGTGAAATGCGTTAATTTAAATTAAAAGTGCTAGCCAGAAATAGGCCTAAGATAGGTTGAACATTCAAAACTAATAAAAAGTCTTTGAGTTGTGATTCGCAAGCTAGTTGGTGGCCCAAAAGAAAAACCCTGGTACACATATAGATGATCTTTTTCTGTGAATGGAATTACATTATTAATGAATTCACTAATCTGTAATAGAAACCCGTTAAACTGTTTTGAACATTAAAATGAATTTGTGAATTTTTTATATTTAGTCATGTGTTTTATGAAAGAAAAGGTAAAACAAGCAGACAGAATCATTTTGATTGCTTATGAGGAAAACCCTAGAAAGTTTCAAATATTCAATACTCAGTGTGACTGGCATATCAACATCTAATCTCAGTTAAAGTTTCGGAATGGTTAAGTGCTATAGAGAAGAAAGTAAACCATGGGACTCAGCACTCTGCCTACAAATCAAACAATATTTTCAAATACATTTCAAAATACAAAGAAATATAAGACTGTGGCATATGAAAGTGAGATTTCATGATTCACAAATATGGGAAAATCTGGCACAAATGCAGAAGTAGAGAAATGTTTATTATGTGATTTTTATCTTTCTCTTTTATAATTAATTCACAATTAGACATATAATTATAATTCAGAATCAGGCAAATGAATTCAATGGTTTTAGCCACTGATAGATTTGTAAACAAAAGCAGCTGGACTGGAATTTCTTCAAGGAAATATTTACATGCCAACAGTTTATCAAACGGAAAGTCTGCTGATAAATCTACACAGGGGTATTATGTTAATGACCATGCAACAATGATTCATTGTGTGCCTCCGACTAGTGCAAAAGGCACCAGATGTAAAATCATAAAATCTAGGTGCAAAGAGGGAAAAGGACTTTGTGCTCTCGATTCGTCGCCATCTTTCGGAAGGAGCCCTCATGATCATGGTCATTCCCCTTCACTCTTTAAGTTACTTCAGACTATATTTTTTGAAGAGGCATTAAGAGTAACAAGGACAGCATCAGATGAGAAGTGTTTTATTTTACATTCACATTTATCTCTTTTGTTATCTTTCCCACTGGACAGTGATGGAAACCAAAACCCCCAACATACATGGAACTCTCAGCACTAACCACTGACAACACAGAAGTTTGAAACGGTCTCATGCTTAATTAGTATGCTGCACCAGCGATACCCAGCCTGAAGAAAATTCCAACTGCTGGTCAGTGCAACCACAGTACAATGGTGTGGAAACCGCGTGCAACATTTTAATTAATAAAGTTTAAGTTAAATTTGAATAACTAGGAAGAAATTTATTTAATCCTGTGTTTTCATTCAGAGAAGATGGGTTCCAAACTGGTAAGAAATCTAAAGCAAAAGTTGACAGCTTACATCCCAATGTCAAAGAAAATAAAATATACCCATGAATGGTATTAAGATCATTTTATGGCAATCTTACCAAAAGCAATCTAGAGATTCAATGCAATACCCATCAAAATTCCAGCAAAATTCTTCATAGACCTCAAAAGAACAGTACTCAACTTCATATGGAAGGGCAAAAACCCCCAAATCACCAAAACAATCCTGTACAATAAAGGAACTTCTGGAGGTATCACAATCCCTGAATTCAAACTCTACTACGGAGTTAAAGTACTTAAAACAGCCTGAATTTGGCATAAAAACAGACAGGAGGACCCAGATATTAATCCATGTACCTACAAACACCTAATTTTTGACAAAGAGGCAAAAAATATAAAATGGAAAAAAAGCATATTCAACAGATGGTGCTGGAACAATGGGATATCAACATGTAGAAGAATGAAAATAGACCTGTATCTAGCACCATACACAAAACTCAAGTCCAAATGGATCAAAGACCTCAAAATAAAGCCAATCACACTGCACCTCATAGGAGAGAAAGTGGGGAGTACATTTAAACACATTGGCACAGGAGACCACTTCCTAAATATAACCACAGTAGCACAGACACTGAGAGAAACAATTAATAAATGGGACCTCCTGAAACTGAAAAGTCTCTGTAAAGCAAAGGACACAGTCAACAAGGCAAAGTGGCAGCCTCCAGAATGGGAAAAGATCTTCACAACCCCCACATTGGACAGAGGTCTGATCTCCAAAATATACAAAGAACTCAAGAAATTGGCCATCCAAAGAACAAATAATCCAGGATAAATATGGGGTACAGACTTAAAAAGAGAACTTTCAACAGAAGAATCTAAAATAGCTGAAAGACACTTAAGGAAATCCTCAATATCCTTATACATCAGAGAAATGAAAATCAAAACAACTCAGAGATTCCATCTTACACCTGTAAGAATGGCCAAGATGGAAAACACTAATGACAACTTATGCTGAAGAGGAGATTGAGTAAAGGGAACACTTCTGCATTGCTGGTGAGAGTGCAAACTGGTACAGCTCCTTTGGATATTTTTATGACAATTTATCAAAAAAATTAGGAAACAACCTTCCTCAAGACCCAGCAATAACACTGTAGTATGAGGCTGCTTGTTTGTTACCAGCTGCTCAGCCCCAAAATAAACACACAGAAACTGTATTAATTACATTACTGTTTGGCCCATTAGCTCTACCTTCTTATTGCCTAACTCTTACATATTTATTTAACACATTTCTATTCTTTTATATTTTACCGAGAGGGTCATTGCCTATTAGCAAGTTTCCAATTGGCTGCATGCATCTTTCTCCTTTGGTGGCTCCATGGCCCTCTCTAAACTCCACCTTCCTTCTGCCAGCATTCAGTTTAGTCTTCCCCACCTACCTTTGTTTTGTCCTGCTCTGCTATAGGCTCAAAGCAGTTTATTTATTCACCAGTGGTATACACAGCACACAGAGGGGAATCCCATATCACCTCCTCTTTTTCTGCTTAAATAAAAAGGAAGTTTTATTTGTAGTATTGAGGCTGCTTGGCCACTTGTTCATTTTCCAGCCTCCCAGATTCCCAAAATAACCACAGAAACTATATTAATTAAATTACTGCTTGGCCCATTAGCTCTAGCTTCTTATTGGCTAACTCTTACATCTTAATTTAACCCATTTATAGTAATCTGTGTATCACCATGAGGTAAAGTTCCTGGCATCTGTCTCTGACAGGGTTACATGAATTCTCTCTGGCATTGCCTCCCCTCTCCCAGCATTCAGTCTAGTTTTTCCTGCCTAGCTCCACTCTACCCTATCTGGCCAAAGCTACTTTCTCTATTAATTAACCAATCATATTCACAGCATATGGGGGGAATCCCACACTATACCACTTTTGGGTATATACCCAAAGGATGCTCAATCATATCACAAGGACATGTAGACAACTATGTTTATAGCAGCATTGTTTGTCATAGCCAGAAATTGGAAACAACCTAAATGCCCCTCTACTGAAGAATGGATAAAGAAAATGTGGTACATTTACACAACTGAGTACTACATAGCACAAAAAAATAACAACATATTAAGATTTGCAGGCAAATGGATATATGTAGAAAACATCATATTGAGTAGGATAACTCAGACCCAAAAATACAAACATCAAATGTACTCATTCATAAGTGGCTTTTAGACATAAAGAAAAAAATTAGCATACAATTCATAATCCCAGAGAACTTAGACAATAATGAGGATCCTAAGAGACACATACATGGATCTAATCTACATAGGAACTAGAAAAGATATGATCTTTTGAGTAAATAGGGAGCATAAGGAACAAGGGATAGAGTAGAAGGGGAGAGAAGGAAAAGGGAGAGGGAAATGAGAAAAATGTGTAGCTCAAGAAAATCAATTAAAAATTAAAAATTTAAAGAAGGATTATTTGGGATAAATAATGGATCAAATCTTTATAAAGCTATCAATGAAAAGCAGAAGTACACTGGGCATGGAAGTGCATGTCTTTAATTCCAATACTTGGGAGGCAGAGGCAGGCAGATCTCTGTAAGTTCAAGGCCAGCCTGGTCTTGTAGAGTAAGGATAGTCAAAGATACACAGAGAAACTCTGTCTTGAACCCCCCCCCCCAAAAAAAACAGATAATAAAAAGACTGAAAGTACTAAAATCAAGAGGATAATTGCTATTCACATAACAAGTAGACCAGCTTAGATTCAACAGCTCAGAGATGTCCTTGAAGATTCAAACTTTACACTAGTTTCTAGCATCTCAGGGTGTTACATTTTTAATTAGATGATTGTTTATATACCTGTCACATGTTTTATTACTCCAGTACCTCATTAATAACAAAGTTACAAAGATTATTACTAAATAATATTTTATTTTTCATTTTTCATGAATTTTAGTCAAGTGTAGAGGAAATATGAATTGGGTTTAAATGTTGTCATGTGCTGATTACACATTTACTAAGGTCTATAGGGTTGGGAATCCCCACAGTAGACTTAACATCATAATTGTCCACTGAATGTAACAATAGAGCTAAGCAAAAGTCTTCAGTGGAATTACAGTTTGTTTGCCTGCCACACATAAATATAGTCACCAAAAGCACAGGAGGAGAGGAAGGGTTGCTTGGTAGCCAATGAACAGGCCTGCCACATATAGTAAGAGCGTATCTTAAGCAACAATTCTAAGGAAATCCTTTCAAGAGAAAAAAAAAATCAAGGATGTAAGAAGTGTATTTCAAGCCCTGTGCACATCTAATTGTAAGGCTAAATCATCAACCAAAGTGTGGCAATTGTGTATAACCAGCTTCAAATAAATCAGTGACAGTAGTAATTAGGGATGGTGTGGATCGTTCATTTTCTTTGTGAATTGTTCATAGTTGTAATTCAATAGAGAAAAAATAAGAAACAACAACAATAATAACTTTTTATTAGTCATGCAAAGTGGCAAACCAGTGGCATGGATAATTGAAAATAGTGGATTATCTGCATAATGATGATCCGCTTAGGTTCCTGGCTTTGCTAAAGATCATTCTGCATTTCCAAAGCATATTATCACCTATCCATTTGAAGAAATAATCACAAAGCATCATGGGTAGAAATTTTTACATGTCTAGGATAGAAATTTCTCCACAGTGAAAATACAAGGAGAATGTAAAATCAAATATAGAGGCAAAAAATATTATTAGAAAAATATTTGCTAAGTCAGTGAGTGTAGCATTGGAATAATGTCAGAGAATCTTAGAGATGCAGAAATTTAAAAAAGCATATTTTATTTAGCTTTACAAAGGTGTGGGCTACATTTCAAAAATAAGTGTTGCTATAAAGTTATGAAGGGAAATGTAATTTCAATTACATTGTTTTTTTGCAATTTCATAAATTTCAGAAATGTATTGTGATACTTAATCCCCCTTTGTCTATCTTACTCCCAACAAGTCTGCTGATCTCTTTCTATTAACTATTTCTTTGCTACTCTTGTGTGTGTGCATTTGAGAGAGAGAGAAAAGGAGAGAGGGAGACTGTTTAATTTTAAAGGATTATTTCATGAGCCTGAGTACAGGGTTACTCACGAAGGCATGAATAATCAACAAGTTGCTATACTATTAAAGAAAATGGCTAACTGGTTAACCACAATTTGTAAAAGTAAATAAGTGAAGAAACCAACCATGATAGAATGTGGAAGATCTTGTTCTGGTATAGATGACAAAAAAACTGTTCATGTTTTAGTTAGGGTGTCATATGCAAAAGGTAACATTTTACAACAGTCCTTTTCTCCAACACTTACAATCTAGCTGTTCCCTTCTGCATTGTACTCCTTGGACCTTGGCCACTTCAGACTGAGTGCTCGAAAGTCACTAATTGTGAGCACTGACCAAAATGAGTCTCTGCATCATTAAAGGAGAGGCATTTCTTTCAACATTTTCATCATCATATTTCAAGACAGTACAGACTTGCTTAACATTAAACTCATGTGTCCTATCAATGGCATTTCATTACATGTGCTTTCTCACAAACCATCAGCTGTGTAGTGTGATAGTAGTTCTCAATGCCAACTTAAGTTTGCATTGTGGACTATATCTCCATCTTTTGGAGTTGGCTGTTGTTGGTTTTATTTGTCTGTGGTAGGTCTAACACTATTTTATTTGTTTAACTGGTGTCATCCATTTTTGTTTCTGCATTCCAGAAACCATGAACTGTCTTTACACATATTTATTACATTCAATAAAAAATAAACATAAAATTATAAATTATATTGCTTTCATATGTCTTTCTGATAAGTAGAAATTTTTGTTATTGTGCTTTGTCTACTATCTTTAATCATAAACAAATTATATCCTCCTGTTTAGGAAGAAAACCTATATAAGGAATTAAAGAGCAGAAAGGCCCAAACTGACTTCATGACACAGTTCCAATATGCAACTACAATAAGAACTACATTCTTTCCATTCTATTCTCTGTCATTTTTGCCTTGTTTTTTACAAAAAAAATACTTTCAGGGAATTTTATGTTTTTCTACAAAGAGATGTATTATATATTCTAGTTCACTCAGACATTTTGGAGAGTAAACATGGAAATCCTAAAGCAAGCAGTGTCCTCATGCCAGGGCACGTCAACACACTAGCTATAAGTAACAGCCATATTCATTACTCTATAGATCATGTCTGCTTGGAACTCACAGTCCTCCTTGCCACAGCTCAGAGTACTGAGGTTACAGGCATGCCAGCAAGACAGCATTGGAGTCCTCTTCTACAGTTTAGAAAGCAAACAGAAATTTAAGAACAAAGCCTCATAATTGGACTGCCAAATAAACATCCATAAAGATCAGAGAACACAACGACGGGAAATAAAAGAAAAATTCATATGAGATGGAAATTTCCATTATTTGGGAAAAGAAAAGTGAGTGGCAATAAACAAACTTTAGGTAGGAAAAAATCACACAGAAGCTCAAACTCAAGAAGAAAGGCCTTTTAAATGTCCCTTGGCACTGATGCTTTTATTTGCCAGAGGGCAGCTTGAGGAGGCCAAATACCTTCTGATTTCTGCAAATCTACTTCTTCAACCATTTACAGAGGATTTTAAGGAAAAGATTAAGAAGAAAGTTATTTTGTACTGATCAAAAGCAAGTCAGTTCAAACATACAGCTTTATTTGTTGTTATTAGGTTTTTTTTCTGCCACTAGTTTATAGAAAAGCATAAAAATTGTATTCTGCATGGTAAACTTCATCTAATGAAATGTAATATAAGAAATAAAGTGTTTATGGCTATAAGGAAATGACTAAAAGACTGTTAACAACAGACTAATTGCAAAGGTATATTATGATTACTCATTTCAAAGGATGTGAGACAGCTAAGGTCGGCCACAAAACGTTTTGTACAGAGGAGGTAACCTTGATCCCAAAATGCTTAACTTACTCAAGCCTGACCATTCTTCATGTTGTGCTATTTTAGGATATTTGCACAAGTATGATACCAGAAATGTCTATAACCCAGTTCTCAAAAGCCATATGGGAGATGCTTAAGCATTATGTTCAGTATGCAGCTACAGGATTTTAATGCATGTCTACAGCTACATCCTGTTATTTTCATTTATACATGTCCTGAAAATTAATGCAGAAGAAGTCCCTGTGATGTTTTGAATGAGAATGACCTGCATAGGATTGAATACGTGGTCCTAGCTGGTGGAACCGTTTGAGGTCTTGGAAGAGTGGCTTTGCCAGAGGAGCATCACATGGGTACTCTTTAAGGCGTCCAAAGTTTTCTGGGACCATCTGTGTGCACTTCCTTTCCTGTTTGTAAGAGATGCAAGGTCTCAGCCACCTGCTGTCATGCCTTTACTTCGTTGTCATGCACTCAAACACTCTAAAACCATAAGCCCAAATAAATTTAAGTGTTTTATTTAATAAATTGCCTTGGTCATGGGGTTTTATCACAGCAATAGAAAAGTAACTAATGCATAACCCATATTAGCTGCCTTTAAAAGGTCAATTTTCTCACATTTTCATCATCCAATTACTATGAAATTTGACTTTCTGTACATTCTGTTTAAAATCATCCTAGTGTTTACAGATTTTTTTTATTTGCTCGCATTGAATTCCCAGCTGGATCAGTGTATCTTGAGTATAGATGTTTACCTACCCTGGAAGTATTCTCAGTAAGACATTCCACACGCTTTATTAAGATCAGCAACGGTAGATAAACCCAGTACTAAGATTAGAAGCCATTTGTTATCATGAACACAAAATTATCCAAGTGTAGAAAACAAGACTTTGGGCAGAACACAAAGAGGGACCTTAGGTTGTTCTCCAGAAAGCCCCGAACGTTCCTTTCACCTGTCTTTACATGGTTTTGGAACTCCTGTCCCTCAACAAAAACTAAAGCAAAAGACCAAGTCACAGCTCAATCCGGAAGTTTTTAAGATGGCCACAGGGTGATCTGTGCAAACAGAGCTATGTGTGGAAAAAGTGGCCATTGTAAAAGAAGAGAGTTTGTGACTGTTTCCTTATGCCCACCATTGAGAATATAATTACTATACCTCTCAACAGGGACCCCTTCTGTTTCAGCTCGTACTGAAAATAACAATAGAGTATGATCATTCTTTAATCAAAAACTAATGTTTTGCATCTGATTGTTTCTTTTCCATGGGAGCAAACCAAAACAAATTCTCCAAGGACAGAGGTCATTACAACCTTGCTCAATCTATTTGTGAACTTAAATTATCAACTGATGTTCTGCACAACTCTCCCATATTTATAAAAAATACAGCCTACTATAGCACTGGTATTGAAGTGAATATTAGAGAATGAATATGTTTGTAAATGTGAAATTCATGAATAATAAGAATGAATACTTTCCCTTCATGTATGTGTATATATGTATTTATTCATGTTTAGATTACTAATTTCTAACATATTTTGTAGTGATATTATAAGAACTGAAAATCATAACCTTAATACCAATTATTTAATTATATCCAGCTTCCTGTTGTACCAATGATCAAAATAATGTCATTCAAACATTTTGTAATTTTCTCTTTTGAATTATTCCTATTATATTTCTTAAACTGCCCTTATGTATTAGCCCTCCTATGTAGAGAATGATTCAATTTTCATTTTTTAATATTTTTCATTTAGTTGCTCTTTTTTGTCTTAATTTTCAGTAGGATTGTTAATTTTCTTCTCTAACAAATTGATATATTTTACTTTACTTTTATTTCTAAAATGTTCCGTGCATTTGGAGTATTTATATTTTGTAACATCATATGTCTATGACTGAATGAGAATTTCATTATTATGTCATTGGAGATATAGATTATAATTTTAATAAGTTTGTTCTTTATGATTCCTGCATATTGATCTTTTTAAGGAAGTTTTCTCTCTGTTGTAAACTGCATGCCTGCCAGTCATAGCATGTAGTACACCCTGGCTTTCTGCCCAAGTAGCACATAAAACTGGTAATGGTGACACACAGGTAACCAGAACTTCCTTTTTAAATGAAGGCAATCAGAATATCAAGGCCATTGGACCTTACCCTAATCCCTCCATCATTATTGGGTAAACTTATGAAAATGTCACTGTTTTCTTTTTTATTCTCTATTTATTAATGAATTTTGTTCTTTGACAATTTACTACATTTGTGTAATGCATTCTGGTTAGTCTCCTGCACCTCTTTTGTTTGTTTGTTTGTTTGTTTGTTTTTGTTTGTTTTTTGAGACAGGGTCCCTTTGTGTAGCCTTGACTCTCTTGGAATTTTTCCTGTAGACCAAGCTGGCCTCAGACTCGCAGAAATCTGACTCTGTCTTCCAAAGTGTGCTAAAATTAAAGGCTTGCATCACCACCACTTGACTTCCTTGCACTTTGTAATCATATTTACTCTCACCTCTCCTAACCTCCTTCTTCCCAACAAATCTCCCAACCATATTTATGATTTTTGTTGCTTATGTCACATTTCGTTTAATTCGATGTATCTGGGTTTAGAGAGGGTACAAATGTAGCCAAGGTGCTTCTCCAGCTTCCAAAACCTACTAGTTGCCTGTTTCAGCAGGAAATGCTAGAATTCCATGAGCGCGTGCCCTATCGAGAGCTCTACTTACTAGCACTGGGTTTACACAAGTCAGTCAGCCTTGTGTAAACCCAGTGCTAGTAAGTAGAGCTGCTATGAGATCATGAGCACGTTGCCTGTCTTGTGCTTAGAAAAGGGCATTTCACAACCGTGTTCCCTATCTTCCAGTTCTTATACTCTTCCTGCATCCTCTCTAGATCCTCAGCTTATAGGGGTGGTATAATTAACTAGTCTAGGGCAGAGCCCACAACTGTCACTCCATATCGTGTAGAATTTCGAGTTCCTGCATTTGCCTCTGTTTTTTTTTATTTTTTTTTCCAAAAAGAGGTTCCCCTGTTTAGAGAGCACCCTTTATCTGTGGGTATAAATATATTAGAACTTTAATACTGTGTCAGGATATCCGAGCCGCAGCTCTTTAAGTTCTCATTTAGAGCTGAAGACATCCTTAGTCACAGCTCTTTTGGATGGTTTGTATTCCTGGATTTATATTACCAGGCATGGACTTCATCTTGTGGAATGGGTCTCAACGCTATTCAGCGAGCAGTTTGTTACCCCCCTATCAGTCATGTCGTTATTGCACTAGTGGGGACATTTTGCCTGGCAGATTAGTTTTGCTCTTTGTAGAGTTCGCAGCTAAGTGTAATCATTTTACACTCCTGGCGGCTAACTTGGAAATATCCACCAACACTGTAGAAACTAGCTAGCCAGAAGGAATCTTCAGGCTCACTTCTAGGCTAACTTCTTTATATCTTGCATTGAAGGCATGTGATATCTTCAAAATAAGTTCTAAACTGTTTACAGTTTCTGATGAGTAACCAAGATATGGCAAAAGCCTGTATTATTTAGAATTTTTACAGGACCTCCTTGATCAACAACTTCTATGGAGGTATCACGTACCTTGCACTGAAGTTTTGGGGGGTATTTTCTATTTGTTTAAGGGAATTACAAAGGACTGCCTCAGTAGACTTCTCTCCTTCATCTCATAAATTCCTCAATGATTTACACAATCGTCCTCACAAGGTTAATGGAATTGCAATGATACTGTGTTATTTATCAATAATTCTATAGTATTAGAAATATTTTAGTATTTTACTGTTTTATTTATTGTAATGAATTTATTCTTAGAGTATTCCATACATATACACAATATACTTAAATCAAATCTACCATGACTTTATTTCTCCTTCTGTTCACAGACGCCTTCCCCATACCCTTCCAACAAGTTTGTATTACCTTTACAATTTAGACACACACACACACACACACACACACACACACACACACACACACACACACATTAACCCAGAGCTGCCTATATGTACTTGTATGAGGTCATTTAGGCATGAAGAATGTACCAGACCAACTTCCTGCATGAAGAAAATTCATGCAGCCTTAAACTGCAATAGTTCCTATGACAATTCATGGTAGATAAATACAAATAGATAATTAAACAGAAGAAAGAACTACTTCAGAGGTGTAGTACAACCCATTTCTGTGAGTTCTGTTAATATTGTTTATAATAACTACAGTGATTACTAAATAACTGTATATATTTTTCAAAATGCACATACATTATTCCACATTACTCTAGATGTACATTTTAAGTTTGAATTCAAATGGAAGTTCAATATTTTATTTTATTTTTGGAGGTATAGAGTTTATTTAGGGGGTATTGGGGGGTTAGTGGGAAGATAGAGAGAGAGAGAGAGAGACAGAGACTTAGAGGAGAGAAGAGGAAGGCAAGATGAGCTTGCCTCAGTGGGAAAAGAGAGTACAAGATGAATATTTTAATAAGAAATAAAACATTGTATATGTAAGTATTTATATATACACATATGTTAAATAGATGCAAATAAGAATACATAAACACTTATATATATATATATATATATAAGTGTTTATTTATAAGTGTTTTATAAACACTTAATGGTAATCCTAAAAGCAATATCCCTTGTTTCTGTGTATAGAATATAATGAAATGAACAATAAATGAGAAAAGTTAGCCTAATATATACTCTATATACACTTGCAATGGTCAGATATAAAATGTTAAGAATTTGGACAGAGACAGTAATCATTTTAAGAAATGGAATAAAGAAAGTAGTGACCTCAGAGCAAGATATCATCATCCATCTAAGTTCCCAACTTGTGAAAAGGAATTAAAGCAAATATTAGAGTCAGATATGGTGGCACATGCCTTTAATCCGAGCACTCTAGAAGCAGAAATTTGTGGATCTGAGCTTGAGGCTAGCCTGGTCTAATGTGTAAGATCTAGGGTAGCCAAGTTTACACTATAGTTATAACCACTAAAGAAAAAATGCTGGTGAAGATGCAGTTTAAAGATCTCTGAGTTCAAGGCCATCCTGGTCTACAGATCCAGTTTCAGTACTTAAGCAAACTTAGGCAGTGAAGGAAACAATCAAAAATGGAAAGCCAGTGAAAATGATTTGCAACATAGTCTTCTAGGACATGTGAGGATAGTGTGATGCTTAGTGTATCTTGTTTAATGTTTTTCTTCTTGAAACACCAAGTTAAAAGAAATTATCAATACCTATAAATACTAAATCAATGAATGCAGATTCTATAAAATAAAGCAAAGAAGAAATGAAGCCAATTTAGAATTGGAAAAAAATCCACTTGTCTTTTTAAAAGTAGAGGTCAGAAAAAATAGGGAATTGGTTTGTTCAAAGACTTTAGTTCCAGTATTTTTAACATTATAAGACAGTCCATACTACAGAGTAGATAAATGGAGAGTAGCACAATTTTAAAAAAAATAAAACGAGCTGGAAAAAAACAAGTTAGATCAAGAAAAGACTCTGTGAATGATTCCTTTACATAATCAGTGTAGAATAAATCCCCAAACAATGATCTCAATTGCTTAAGAATATCCGGATTGTCTGTATAAACTGAGTTCAAATCCAATTTCAAAATATACAATTATCTTCTAGAAGAGATAGCTGGTACTGGGATGTCATACAAATGCAAGAATGAGGAGAATGAACTTGGAAGCTGGACTGGTTCACTTTGGATTCTAATTTTATTGCTTGTGAGCTATGGGAAACTTCACCTTGCCGTCTCTCAGGTGTCCAACTACACCATGAGATGACAGTTATTCCACCTTCTTAGGATTATTGAAAGTATGAAAGCAGGTTGTTGTATATTTCTTATATGTGGACCTAGATTTTATGGACACATATGGGCCATATCTGTCATCTGTTCATCCATCCATCCTTCCATCCATCCATCCATCCATCCATCCATCCATCCATCCATCCATATTTCCATCCATCCATCCTTCCGTCCATCCATACTTCCATCCATCCATCCATCCATCCTTCCATCCATCCAATGTATACAAACATATGCATCAGAAAGCAGAAGTGAAAGTGGAGAATGGAAGCAAACCAGTGAGGGGAGAAGAAGGAGGAGGAGAAAAAAGTCAAAGTACATGACGTATTTGAAAAGCTGTCTTTTTGTGAAAGTTGTCAATATTTGCCACGAATGTACACAAACAGGAAATAGACTGGAGAAAAAGAATTGTGACACTGTAAAGTATTTAAAGCAAGATCTGTGGTCTAGTAACTGTTGAATATTTTTAAATATTTATTGGAGTCATTTCTGCTAGTTATTTGTTGAGAAGCGCAAGTTCTGATGGTTATCATTTGATACTGAGTCACAATTATGACTTTATCAAAGACACAATACAGCATAGCCTGTATGCAAGCAACTTCATTCTCAGCAGAAAGAAGATTTTATATTCTGCAACTAGGGGACATACCACTTGCTACATAACTTTTATACTGGGAAAGAAAAGATTGGGTGTTTAATCTACAAATTCTGTTCATGAAAGTAGTTTCAACGTTTGGGTAATCTTTTAAAAGCACTTACAATGTACATTTCTCTTTTGTCTCCTTGAGGGACTTTGTAGAAAGTAAATGAGCCCCACTAAAGTCTCCAATGGCAACATTTGCTCCTTTATCTCAAAACCAGGGTCATAGGACTAGCTGTGAAAGCGTCTTAAGCTGAGGAATAAAGGGGAGAAGAGGTTAGAAAGGGAACATTTTTGCATTCATTTCACACTATGGTTCCAGAGGAAGAATAGAACCACTAGAATCTCCCCCTGCCAAACTAGGGGTCAAATAGTTATGCCAATCACACTCATTGTGCTCTGAAAAGCTAGGTTTTTGTCTGTGTTCACAAGTGTAGATTTCCCTTATGCTAATCAGCCCATAGGATCTAACTCTATGGATTTCTTTTCCCAACATCTTCACTGTGATCAGTGGCATCTGTGCAATGGAAAAATAAACCAATTTCATTCAGGACACATATCAGAAAATATTTATCTCCATCGTGTACTGAATTTAAGGCATTGTGCAATTAGTGGCGTTGCTGTTGTTCATGTTGTTTGTACAAATCAACTATTAAAGTATCGAAAGATAATTCATGTAGGAAATAATAATGGAATAATCAGTGTGTCAACCAAGTTTCTTTTCCTGCTGTACACAATAGACTCTTGTCTTTTTAAATGATGTTTGTCCCTCAGAACTCAGCAGAACAAATCAGTTACTCCACACGATCTAGAGATGCAATATTTTGAGTAGTACAATGTATAAGTGAGCTTCAATACTGCTAGAAAAAATTGATTCTCAAAGCTGAAAGCCAACTTACCAAAAAAAGTCTGTAAGAAATATACAAACATAGAGATTTCTCATAACTTAATATTCTTATGAGCAAAATTGGCTGTAATAAACTGGATGCTTTATTTCTTTGAAGAACTAATTAACTGAATAATTAAATAAATATAGAAATTAATGTAGTGAAATTTTCAGTTTAAATTATTTCATTTTGCTTTATAGATAATAATTAAAGACTAGAAAAAATAGCCTGAAAATTTGAATGATTTCAATGATTTTTTATTAATTTATCTATATAGAATTGAGGACTCAACTTTTAAAACGTGAGATGTAAATCTATATGACTTTTAATGATCTTCTTACATTTGTGTTTTATCAGATCCATTCTCATGGCGTCATTTTGGGAGTTGTTCCTAAAAGTTAAATTTGGAATCAAGTCTGCTCGCCCTTCTTATAGTTTTAAAACATTCAGTTGTCTCTTTTAACCACCCCCCCCCCACACACACACACACCTGGAGCTAACCAGAGTGGTTTTGTTGTTGTTGGCAAGGAGGCCATGTTTGAAGTTACCTTTGTAGAATAGTTTGGTGCAAAGTGAAATTGAGAACTCCTAAATTGTCAAATATTTGTGGAAATCAAAAGGATTTCAAAAGAGAATCCTTTTGAAAAGTTATTAATGTACCAACTGTGAATTTTTTGTTTAAATTGACCCCTGCCAAGCATAATATTGTTTACCTTGCCCTGGGTCCTCCTTTGAGGAAGTTCTTTATATGCAAAAACACATTTTGTGTGCTCTGTGATCTTATTAACTTGGCCATATCATAGACTTGAAGGTATTTATTTTTATAGACAGACTCATAATGGGTTCAGGGACAGGATATTTGTTCACACAACTTCTTTATACACAGTTACATTCGATGTAGTAATATGGGAATCTTCCTTAATATAGGACAAGCTTGGTTATTTCTTATAACACAACCGAATTTCAACTCTTTCATTTCCTCAGACCAGCTTCCATCATGTTCCAAAAGGCATACACCAAGAAATACCTTTCATGAAAATTTCATCACCAGCATTTATTTCTATGAGAACTTCATCCATGATCCATTTCCCCCATAATCTCAAACAATTAAGCATATCATTGGTTTTTCATCATCAAATATTCTAAATGATATTTAAATCGAAATTAAAAATTTAAACCAAAATTAATCTAAGACTCAATTAAAAGAAAAAACTTTTGCAAATTAAGTTGTTTTAGCCTAAGTATGTAACCTGGGCTTTTTTCTTGGCATACAGTTGTTTGTGCAATTGTTTCTCTAAGGGCTTTTTTTTTTTAAGTTATTATCGATGTATCTGAGTTTCCTGATTAAAAACTAGAAAGTGACTGGAATTAAGCAGTAAACTGTAAGTTCTCAATTTATAATTCACTTCAAATACTTAAAACATATTTTAAACAAATATTTCTATGTTGTATGTACTGTAATTCGGTATGCATCTAAGGTAACTCTGTCATGTGTCCCCTTCTTCATACATAAAGAGTTTTTCTCGGGTTACAGAGCAAGAGAAAAGGAAATTACAAGTGAGTATGGTAGCACATGGTTGTGATCCCAGTTTTTGGCAGTCTAAAGTCTTAATCTTGAGGCCAGCCTGGCCTACCTATTAAGTTGAAGCTTAGTCTGGGTTTCACAGAAATAGGAAAGATAAATGGAAATGATTACACAAACTAAGCAAATCATACTTTTATATTCAAAAGTATGGATGTGTGTATGTATATATGTAAAAATTAAAAAGCTTTAAATTATCAAAAGGGCAAAGAAGAATATATGGGAAGGTTTGAAAAGCAGAAATGGGAAGGAGGAAAAGACGTGATTGTATTATATCATAAAAATAAGAAATAATTTGAAAAAGTGCTTCAAATATCTGTTTGTTCTGAGTAAAACTACAGAAATAATCAGACATGAAATTACTATTCTACAAGATGATTGAACACTACTGAATACACTTTCAAGAGGTATATGTCCTAATATTGATCTGTATTTGTTCGAAGGCCAAGAAAATAATATATCTAATGCAGACTCATCTACAAATGTGACTACTCATTGAGCAATCTAGACCAGCTTAAAAAAATCAATCAGGCTTAAATTACAGATCCCAAAAAAAGTATAATGTGACTATAAGTTGCACACTGTGCCAATGAGCCTGGAATATACTTTGCCTAGATTCAATAAACTTCAAAGCTTTTGATGTATACCTTGTTAGGAGATGCTGAGACTCTATTTAGGAATTCAAAGTCAATAGGGATTTATGAGTAATGTCTGCTGATATTTATGGTAGAGACCAGGCAGAGAATTATTCATTGTTTTACTACTGTGTCTATCAAAAGTATTCATGAACTTTCATAACATTTTATTCAACTGAATCCTCACATATTGGGTGTTAATATAAACTAGTTTAGAACAACTGCTGCATTAGTAATAAGCATTTTAATGTACAGAAATAGATAAAAAAACTTTCTGAGGATTTATACTGGAAAATCATTACATGACACAAATTTATAGGAAAGTCATTTTTGATATTTCTACTTCTTTTTTCATATATATGTTTGCATGTTTCTTCCATGCCACTCTCAGCAGTAGGCGAGGTCAAGTACATGTCAATTTAGGTTCTTTAGCCATGGAAAGATGAAAGCTTACCCTACTCATGCTCCCACAAAGGACCTTTGAGAGTGAGGGAGGTGGGTTCTTGCCAGTGTGGACGTTAAAGTGTGGCAAAAAAAAAATGAAGTGATTTATGAAACTTTTGTGTAGCAATTCCTAGCTTTCCCTCTGCTTCTCCATGATGTGACTGCTTATTATTTTTAAGTAAAAAATAATTTTCATACAATATATTCTGATAACTGTTTGCCCTACCCCATCTCTTCCTAGATATTTCTCTACCTCGTCGTCCTCTCAACTCCATATCTTTTCCTTTTCTCCTTCTTTCTTTAGACAAAAAACAGGCCAACAACAAGAACAAGATAATATAAAAAATAAGAAAAAGTACAAAGACTGCGTACAGACACACACACACACACACACCAAAGCCAAAACCAATAAAAACACAAAATATACTGGCTTAATATTGCTTTCATTTGTTTTATTAAAGATAAATATTTTGTACAACATATTAAGAATATAGTTTCTGCTCCCCAACTATTCTCAGTTACTCCTTATCTCCTGTTGGGTTTTAAATAATTCTAACACCAAAGATTATGTGTTTGAATGCTTGGCATGTAGAGAATGGTATTATAAAAAGTCATGGCCTTTTTGGAGCACATGTGGCCTTGTTGGAGGAAGTGTGTCACTGTGGAGGAGATTTGGCATCTCATATATGTTCAAACAATGCTCAATGAGACAGTTTATTTTTAGTTGCCAGAAGATCAAGATGTAGAGCACATATCTCCTTTTGTGTGCACAATGTCTGCCTGCATGACACTCTGTCCAACCATTATGATAATGGAATAAACCTCTGAAACTGTAAGCCAGAGCCAATTAAATAATTTCCTCTGTAACAGTTGTCAAGGTCATGGTGTCTCTTCACAATGGTAAAAACCCTAAGACAAATGCAAACACTTTCTGTCACTTATTATAAAATAAACAGACATCTAATTAAAAACAGTAAGCTAAAATATAAAAAAAAACAGAAATAAATAAACCAGAATAGGGCAAAAACCAAACAAACAAATAAACAAAAGAGCCAAATTAATAGCACAACACATAGTTGCAGAGAGACACATCTTTGCACAACGGAGAACCCATTTAAACACAAAACCAGAAGCCATGATATGTATGTAAAGGACCAATAAGGTTAAAAATGAAAAATTACTGAATAAACATCATGAGACAAAGAACCTCGATGTGTTTATTTTCTTCTGGCCATTCACTGTTGGGCAAAATACCTGGCCTTTATAGCGGTTTTTGTCCCCAATGAGACTTTTGGTTGAAAAACTGATTTTTCTTTTCAAGAGGTTTTCAGTTGCAGGCAGCTTCTGGTTTAGGTATAGTGAAATGTGTCTACTTTTCCTTTATAAGACAGGTGCCAGCCGGGCGGTGGGGGCACACGCCTTTAATCCCAGCACTAGGGAGGCAGATGTAGGCAGATCTCTGGGAGTTCGAGGCCAGCTTGGTCTACAAGAGCTAGGTACGGGACAGGCACCAAAGCTACAGAGAAACCCTGTCTCGAAAAAACCAAAGAGAGAGAGAGAGAGAGAGAGAGAGAGAGAGAGAGAGAGAGAGAGAGAGAGAGAGAGAGAGACGGGCTGTTCATGCTGCCATAGACACTAGGAGTGTGTGTGTGTGTGTGTGTGTGTGTGTGTGTGTGTGTGTGTGTGTGTGGTGTGTCCTGCTGTGTTTAGAAACACTTTTTTTCTTTAGTGTCCTTCATTCCCTCTGTCTTTTACAATCTGTTCCCCCTTCTCTGAACCTTTAGGAGAGGGATTTGGTGGAGATATATTATTGAGGAATGAGCATTCCAGGGTCTCTTACTCTCTGAATATTGTCTGGTTGTTGATTTTACCCTACCTGGCTACCAACCTTTGTTCGTAAAGCACCAAGAGAGTGTGTGTAGCTTGATGGCATACACCTCTGAGTCAACTTTCCATCTAGTGTTCACAAGTAACTTGATGTTCACAGGCAAGTTCATAATGCCAAACAATATACGAGCTCCTATGGTTGCAATACCTAATAAAGGAGAAATGAGGGATCAAGATAAAATGGCCTTTTTAAAATTGGTCCAGGATATCTTCAACAGTATTAATTGCATCAAAATCCAAATTTGCCTTATTAAATGCATAAAATCTAAGGACTTATTAGCATCATGCCACAATCCTCTCAGATAACCTTTAACCTTTTCCATACTTTCAAAGTGAACAGAAAAGATCGCAAACATTAACTGGCAAATGTCGTATTTATAGTAAGAATATTAACAATGAGCACACAATTGGCTAAATTGTATATAAATATAATTCTCATAACTTTGATCCAATCGAAGGAAATGTTTTTATTGTGGGTGAGGTATGAGTGTTTTCAGTCTTGAGACCACTGAAGTTGACAATTATCAAGGGCAGATATTTATGATTCCCATTATTTTGTTGTTGTGGTGGTGGTTGTTTATTCTGTCACTTGATGCTCTGGTCTGTAATTATTCATTCCTTGTGTTTTTTTGAGGTTGAAGCTTTTTTCCTATAGAGCCGTAGAGGTAGATCTTGTAAAATCCAATGTATTGCTGCTACCGATATACAAAGATATGTTTGAGTTGCTCTAGTACATGAATACTGAAAACCAGCATCAAAATCTTTATATCACTCCTCATACACTGAAGAAGCATTTAGTCACATGCCTGTGCTGCAACTAACTTTGCAAGAAGCTGCTGTTGCAGTGCTTGGCATGCAGCAGGACCACTGAGCCATGGAGCACACAGCTGCAGCTTTTCCAAAGGCAAGCAGGCAACAGCAGGCTAAAGTCTTTGGGAGCAGCCACCTTGCACTGTTCAGTCCCAGAAGCACATGCCTACAGGAAAAAAAAAAAAACAGCTAAGAACACGGTCTTCCAACGAATAACTTTTGAGTGGAAGAAACTGAAAATATTTGTCATAAATATAAAAATGATTCTTGGGGATTTATTCTGCTAAATTTTTGGATCAAACTGATAATCATTTTCCAGCTTCTCAATTGTTACAGCTTGAAGTGTGTTATTTCCATTTTCTTGTATCTGCTGAGGTTTACTTTGTGTGCAAGAGTGCCATCAATTTTGGAGAAAATCCTCTGAGATGCTGAGAAGGTGCATTCTTTTCTCTTTGGGTTGAATGTTAGGTAAATATCTATTAGCTCCACTTGGTCTATAACATCAGTTACCCCCAGCATTTCTGTTTATTTTCTGTCTTGTTGACCTGACTATTGGAGAGATTAGGATATTGAGGTCACCAGCCGTCATTGTTTGCGAATCAATATGTGAAATAAGCCATAGTAGTGTTTGGGACATAGACGTTAAGAATTGAAAAGTTCTATTTGTGGATTTTTCCTTTGATAAGCACTAAGTGACTTTCCTTGTCTCTTCAGATTAGTTTTGCAGACACTAAAATCGTAACCATGACATGTTTTTTCTATCCATTTACTTAGAATATCATTTTCCGTTCTTTTTTCCTGAGGTCCTGTCTATCCTTGTTGCTAAAGTGCATTTCATCATTGCAGCAGAAGGATGGATCCTGTTTATGAATCCAGTTTGTTAGTCTGTGTCTCTTTTATTGGGAAATTGAGAGCACTGAAGTTGACAATTAACAAGAGCTGTTATTTATGATTCCAATTATTTTGTTTTTGTGGTGGTGGTTGTTTTTTCTGTCACTTGATTTTCTGGTCTGTAATTATTTATTCCTTGTGTTTTCTTGAGGTTGAAGTTTTTCTTCTGTAAGACTAAAAAGCTAGATCTTCTATAGAGCTGGATTTGTAGATAGATATGGTTTAAATTTGTATTTAACATAGATTTTCATTCTCCATCAATTGTGACTGAAAGTTTTCTAGAAACAGTATTCTGCGATGTAATCTGTGGTCTTGCAGATTTTGTGGAATACCCAGTTAGGCCCTTGTGGGTTTTAGAGTCTCCACTGAAAACCTGAGTGTTATTTCATAACTCTGCTTTATTACTTTTTTTTGGTCTTCTTCCCTTTTGATTTTAGTCTCAATACTTTCTTCTGTATATTTAGTGGTTAGTTTATTATATATGTGTCTTATGAATATCTCTTCTCGTGCATTCTATGTGGTATTCAGTATGCTTCTTGTACCTTGATAGAACTGTCCTTCTTTAGGTTAGGAAATTTTTCTTCTATAATTTTAAAATATTTTCTGTGACTTTGATCTTTTTCTTTTCCTTCCTCTATTCCTATAATTCTTACATTTAGTTTTTGCATAGTGTCCCAGGATTCCTGGATGTTTTGTGCTAGGATTTCTTTTATATAAATAATGCTTAAATTTGATTTTACATTTTTTCTTATTTCCTCCATTTATGGTAATTGAAAGCTTCACTGAGTGTATTATTTTTGAGATGGTATCTGTGGTCTCTTAGAGTCTGCAGCACATTTGTCTAGAAATTTGGGACCTTTTCGGGTCTTCATTGAGAAATCAGCTGTTATTCTAATATGTCTACATTTATCTGTTTCTTGGTCTTTCCCCCTTGCAACTTTAAAGATTCTTTCTTTATTCTATCCTAGAGAAACTAGACAACAATGAGGACCCTAAGAGAGACATACATGGATCTAATCTACATCGGAAGTAGAAAAAGACAAGATCTTCTGAGTAAAATGGGAGCCTGGGGACCATGGCAGAGGTTGAAGGGGAGGGGAGTGGAAAGGAGAGAAGCTGAGAAAAATGTATAGCCCAATCAAATCAATTTTTTAAAAAAAAAGGAAAAAAGAAGAAGTCATGTGACAGGGTACCTAGGGCTCCAACCCTAACTCTGTGGGGATTCCTTTGCTTCCTTTTTTGGCAGTTTATATCTCTCCAGGGATAATATTTTTTGGCAACACAAAAGTATTATCTTTCAATTAATTTTTTTAAAGATTTTATTTACTTATTATGTATAGAAAGTCTGCCTCCATGTATGCCTGCAGGCCAGAGGGCACCAGATCTCATTACAGATGGTTGTGAGCCACCATGTGGTTGCTGGGAATTGAACTCTGGTCCTCTGGAAGAACAGTCAGTGCACTTAACCGCTGAGCCATCTCTCCAGCCCTCAATTAATTTTTTTTAAAAAAATAAACTAATTATACCTTAGTGTGATTGGATAAATATAACTGTATTCACTGTTCTCTTTATATATAAATTCCAGGTTTAAGTGTATTTATTTTTAGATCACAAAGGACATTAACTTTGAATTTCAGTCTGCCTTTTGAAAGTAGCTATTAAATTTAAATCAGGATTTTCCTTTTATCTTCCCAGGAGAATAAAAACATCCAACTAAGGAATCCAGAGACCACTGGACAAGTGACACATCTGAAGAAAAACAATGAATTAGCAAGAGAAAATATGCAGAAAAAAAAGAAAGTAAATTGGCCAAATGGTATCACCCACTTCCAGTTGACTGGCCTGAAATCCCAGTTTGGATCTCTAGGTGAGCGTCAGCATTCAAGTCACCATTATGCCCCAACTTCTGCCCCTTCCTGCCTGACCAGGACAAGATGTGGGACAGGGTTGGTACACCCAGTACTCCCAGGTAATAACTCTCTTCTTTCTTCACACTATGAGGCTGGCCTGTACATGGAGGATTTCCAAATGCTTTTTTATTTGTTTTATTTATTTTTTTTGGCTGATCTCTATAGATAAAAGAGGCAATTGTCTTTAAGTGGTCTCAATTGAATGAAAAATTAAAGCTGGCTTTGGATTTGTAAAGTGGTTCTCTCCTTCTCTAAACTCATGGCTGCTTGTTAAAGGAAAATCCAAAGTCTCTGTCTCTTATTTAAAGAGTCACATGGTATGAGACAGAGAAAAACAAAAAAAATAAGGGACTCTTCTATTGTACTAACCTAATCTTTTGTTTTCCATTTGACTCTCTAGGACTTGTCTTAAGGTATAAATATCTCGAAATCTATAAGAATACTAAGTATATATAAACTTTCTAAGGTATTCCAAGAAGGTGATGGTACCCAGCAACAATGAATGCACCTGGGTGTGGTAACACCCCACAGTCAGAGAAACTACCACACACTTCTTCTGCCTCCAAATTCTGTGCAAGCATTGGGCACCTTTGGGTTGATTGCTGTGTTCTACCTAGCCAGGATTGTCACAAGCTGACAAATACTATCCAAAATTCCTCTTTAGACTACAAAGTGTTGAGGACATTCAAATTGCTAATTTCATATGAGACTGACATGACCATTTCACAGAATTTTGAACTTAAAGATATCTAACTAATAGAGATCATAAATGGGAACAACCCAAATGTCCTTTCAAAGGTAAATTGTTAAGCAAAGTGTAATTACATTGTTCCACTACATCATGGACTGATACTCAGCAATAAAAAGGAGCAAACCATCGGCAAGTTCAATGACTTGTGTGTATTTCAAAGGCAATATGAAAATGCTCATATTAAAAATATTCATAGCATATAAATTGCATGTATAGCCCATTCTTGAAATGATGGATTGTAGAAATGTAAAAGAGATCAGCTATTTACCTATGTTTAAGACTTAGGGAGGGGATTAATGGTCATATCTCTAAAATATGACATGAAGGATCTCTGTCATGGAGTTTTTCTTTATCTCGCCTGAGGTTGTAGTAACATGAAATCTACAAGTGTAGTACATTTTATAGAACTAAGCACAAGTACAGATAAGTACTTAGAAAGCAGTTGACACCTAAATATTGGCATTTAAGATAATAATTCTGTATTTATGAAAAATATTTTTGTGGGCAACATTGAAAGTTTCAAAGATGTTTCTGTTCTACCTCTTTTTTTTTTTTTTTTTTGGTTTTTTGAGACAGGGTTTCTCTGTGGCTTTGGAGCCTGTCCTGGTACTAGCTCTTGTAGACCAGGCTGGTCTCGAACTCACAGAGATCCACCTGCCTCTGCCTCCCGAGTGCTGGGATTAAAGGCGTGCGCCACCACCGCCCGGCTTGTTCTACCTCTTATAAATGCCTATAATACAGGGTTGTCTCAAATTGTAGGGATAAGTCCCGCCCCTTAGGGGCCGTGTTCGCCTCGGGCTAATGTTTACCTATAAATCTGACAAGTGTCTGCATTTGTTTACACTGTTACATTTTGGCCTCCAACGTCAGGCTATTTTGCCCCCGAGCCTGCTAGCTAACACAGCTTGCTCCCGGGTGCTGATTTTAGTTCATGACTTGGGCCCCAGTGCCAAGTCCAAGACACACTTGGCCACACAGGCCCATTCTGCCCAGCCTGCTCACCAGAGCAATTAACCCCTCCCTGCCTGCCTTGGCTAAATATGCAGGGTAATCCCACTGCCTGAATTAGCGGAAGCTCAAGTACCTGCAGTTTTGCAACAAAAGGCGCCATAGCGGCAGATTTGGTCTGATTCAAAGTGACTTGGCCAGGCGGTGATGGCGCACACCTTTAATCCCAGCACGCGGGAGGCAGAGGCAGGCGGATCTCTGTGAGTTCGAGGCCAGCCTGGTCTACAAGAGCTAGTTCTAGGACAGGCTCCAAAAACATAGAGACCACCACTGGCAGGAACTGATCATTGCAGGTAAAAAATTTTTCTTTTATAAATAAAATGTCTGAACACGTTACTATTCAAGAATTTAACAGTTTTTTTTATTGTGCCCATACCTCAACCACTGACAGAGATACAGAGTGTGCATCAATGGATAAAACAGGACTGTCATATCCTGCCAAGACAGGGTAAGATAGTTTTGAAAAGCTCCTTGCCTTTAATAATGGTATGTCAGTTATGTTAGGCCTTAGCCAAAGTTGGTTGACTCAACATTGCAAACGAGACTTTGGGTTATTGCCCAGGTAGTCAGTTGTCTCTGTCAATTGTTGCACATTTTGGATATATCTCGTTTGTTAAGTAATATTTATTGCCTTCTCAGATCTTTTTAAAATATTTATTTATTTATTATGTATACAATATTCTGTCTGTGCATATGCCTGCAGGCTAGAAGAGGGCACCAGACCCCATTACAGATGGTTGTGAGCCACCATGTGGTTGCTGGAAATTGAACTCAGGACCTTTGGAAGAGCAGGCAATGCTTTTAACCTCTGAGCCATCTCTCCAGACCCCCTTCTCAGATCTTTGACGGAGTTGAAGATTATATAATTTTAGTTACTCTCTACATTATTTAGATTCCTTGAGATAAAATGTTTAGCAAAACTTTTGTTCTCAATATTGTTTGTTATATTTATTATTTGTTATTATTGTATATAGTTGTATTTGGTTTAGTTCTGTCTTATTTAGACAAAAGGGGGAGATGTAGGGAAAAGTCCTGCCCTGTAGGGGGTGTGTTTGCCTCTGGCTAATGTTTACCTATAAATCTGGCAAGCGTGCTTGCAGCGCTTGCTTCTGCTTTCCTGGTCTCTGTGGGAACGGTGGTTCTGTAAGTCTATTTCTCCATTAAAGCTGTATATATATTTTTACAATCTGTCTGCATTCGTTTACACCGTTACATCAAATTTGGAAGTTCTGTTTTGAAAATGGATGTTTTTTTAATTTAGTAGATTTTTTAAAAACACCAGTCCAAGTTCCCCCTCCCTCCCCTCCTTCTATTCCCTCAACACACCCTTCCATGCCACCCCCCATCTAATCCTCAGAGAGGGTAAGTCACATTGCCGTGTGGAAGATCTAAGGCCATCCCTACAATATCTAGGCTGAGGAAGATATATATCCTAAGACAACAGGATCCCAAAAAGCAAGTACATGCAGTAGGGATAAATCCTGGTGGTACTGCCAGTGGTTCCACAGTCTTTCCCAGCCATATTACTGTCAACGACATTCAGAGGAACTAGTTTGGTCCTATGCTTGTTCCTTCCCTGTCTGATTGGAGTTGGTGAACTCCCATTAGCTTAGGCAAACTTTTTCAGTGTGTGAACCCATCATGATCTTGACCTCCTTACTCATATTCTCATTCCTTCCACTCTTCAACTGGATTTTGTGAGCTCAGTCCAGTGCTCCGATGTGGTTCTCTGCCTCTGCCTGAATCAGTTACTAGATGAAGGTGCTATGGTGATATTTAAGATAATCATCAGTCTAACTACAGGGCAAGTCAAGATCAGGCCCCCTCTTCTCTATTGCCCAGGTTCCTAGGTGGGTTCATCCGTTTGGATTCCTGGGAATTTCTCTAGAGCCAGGTTTCTGCTAACCCTTTCATGGCTCCCTCAATCAAGATATCAAAATGGATGTTACTATATAGTCCTTCCTTGCCTGAACCTCACTATGACCAGACTGGCCTCAAAGTTTCAAAGATCTGCTTGGCTATCCCAAGTGCTGAGATCAGGTGGTGTACCATGATACTGGGCTCAAAATTTGGAAAATTTAATCATTGAATGTATACAATATTATCAGATCCTATTGAAGAACATGCAGTCCCTAGAAACTAATTTTGTAAAGATAATTTATATACCTCTAGAATGTAAAACATACTCAAGTTCCATGTTTAAAAAACTAGAAATAAGGAAAAAAATCTGTGCTGTGCATTCACTGGGCTCTGCATTTCTCTATTCCAGATAGTAGAACATGTAATTCTGAAGCATAAATAAAAGCATTCTGTGTATCTTGCAAACTGTTTCATGTGATTTGGAATGATTTAATGCTTGAAAGATAGGAGTCAAGTATAAGACAGCTCTGATATGAGACAAGCCTAAGGCAGTCCCTGATATTCTAATGAAGTAATCCTAAAGTGGAACTGATATGTAAATGAACCAGGCCTAATCTGTGAACTCTGCACAAGCTAATGCTTTCTGGAATAATAGAAAAAAATGGAGGTTTGGAGGTTGCCCCTAGAATCAAACTGCTGCGGGGACATCGTACCTCGTCTCTTCAGCGATACTCATCAGTAATAGGACTTTGAGACTGGTCACTGTATGACTGGCTCTTGTGACTGAGTTTTAGTGCCACAGCTGAGTTCCCGCATGCCCACCTGTCAGTGCTAGCCTCTGGTCAATGCTGTCAAGGGTCTTCTGGAGTTTCCAACTGTGACATCCTACTTCCAACAGGGGCAGTCTTCGGATCTATCACAGGTGAAGGACTTCTTGGTGGATGCAGATTGCTACCAAACTTTTCTTACCTGAAATGATTTCTAGTGGAAGTCAGTAGCATATTCTGCAAATCATTCCCACTTGGTGAAATGTCTTTTTACATGAGATATCTGTAACTTTTATAGTAGCCTGGCATTTTGAGGATTGTTTCTCTGAGTAAACTCAGCATATTCAAAAGCAAATTTCATGTGGACACCCTAAGTGTGGAGCATCTCACAGGCCACCTGCAGTTTTCTTTACAGTATGCCTACCCTTAGTTTTGTTCCGGCTGGAGTTCTGAAACTTTTTTGAGCGTCTGAGTACTACTTTGGTTCCTAGATGATTTTAGGATTGTTTCACAGAAAGAAATAATGATGAGAACAGGAGACAGAAAATGGTCAAGTTGAACAGGGAAGCAAAGAAACAACTATAAGACTGCATTTACTGAGAGCAAAAATTCTAGCATATTCTGCTTCTTGGCTCCTCATCTCTTATAGGAGTATTTCTGCCTACAGACTATATGTAAGACTGTGACTTAAACTCATGTCTAGACAGTGAAGCCTTCTGGTGAACATCTTTAGAATTAAGCCTCTCCACATCTTCATGGTGAAAATGATTTATACCTATTCCCTAATTTCACCCATCTCATCAATGATTTTAGGATTACCTCATTGATCTGGAAATAGTACAGTAACTTTCTTTATTCAATGTGCTCGAGGTCAATTAAGGAAAACCTCTTTCTCTTTTTCTTGGACCACTTAGTGTATCTGAGTTTTTAATTTTTTATTTTGTTGTTGTTGTTTTTCCCCTGGAGATTTGCTAACACAGAGGACCAGTACCTAATTTCATGGGTGAGTTTTTCAATGTAAGCAAATGTAGAATTTTCTGGTCTGACTAAAACATGCGAACAGGAAGAATGCTTCCATATTCTCTGGCTTGTCAAAGCAAGCCCACTTAATTGCTCACTGGAGGTATATATACCATAGATATATTAGTGAATCAACAGAAACTATATCCAACATTGATATTCAGCAGATACAAGAGGAATCAGTCAAAATAGAAATGTACCTGATTGGTTCAACAAGGTACAGCTGGAATATGCCCCACTGACTTGGGTGTCTATCAAACATTAACAGACTCCACTAGATAACTGACATTTATCTGGTGGTTAATTTTGTTTGTCAGTTTGGCTTCATCTGGAATCAACTAAAATCCTATGAGGGATTTCTTAGATTATTTGAATAAGAAAACCACACCTTCAGTCTGGGTCACTACCCCTGATTAAATAAAGAATATGGAAAAAGACACTGCTGCTGTTTGTCTCCCTGTCTGCCCTTTCTTACTGTCAAATTCATGTCTTGTCGCTTTGGTTTTCCTCAATCACTATTAAAACCAACATTGGGTTTCTTTTTATTTATTTATTATTTTATTGAAAAAATTTTCCACCTCCTCCCAGCCTCCCATTTTCCTCCCCCTCCCCCCCTCCCCCCACTCCTCTCCTCCTCCCTCTCCAGTCCAAAGAGCTGTCAGGGTTCCCTGCCCTGTGGGAAGTCCAATGTCCTCCCCTCTTCATCCAGGTCTAGGAAGGTGAGCATCCAGACTGGTTAGGCTCCCACAAAGCCAGTACATGCAGTAGGATCAAAACCCACTGCCATTGTCCTTGGCTTCTCATCAGCCCTCATTGTCCGCCATGTTCAGAGTCCAATTTTATCCCATGGGTTTCTAATAATGACTGAAGACCAGAGGCTCTCCAGGAATCTTACAAGTCTTCAGTGCCAGACTTGGTGGCACTATTGAGATGTCCAGACTATCGGATGGGACAGCTACCACATTACTTTCTACAATATCTCCATGAATCCCCTCTTACCAGACTACAAGAACCACATCCTGTAAGGCAACACAATAAATTCCCTTTTACTACTACTAATATATACATATATATTATTTCTTATCCTAAAAGTTCTATTCCTTTACAGAAAAGTTTCACAATTCTAGATGTTTGCTACTCACATTTTTACCTGGAGATATATTGCACAGCTAGATGATTTTGCTTGTAAAAAGCATCCCACCAAAAATACAGTGAAGCATAAGACATTCAGGATACACAGAAGGCTTTAACTGAAAGATACATTTCAATAGTGTAGGAAACATTAAACAATAGTCTTTTCTGCCAAATTCTGTAAAAGTTCCATGACAAAAAATTCAAATCTTTTTATCTCTCCCATCTTGTAATACTCTTATGTAAATCATTTTAGCTCCCTCAACTAGTAAAACCTTTATGTAACTGTTTTAATCCTCCCTTCCAGTAAAACATTTGCTTTCTTATAACTTTACTGCATTCCAGGAACTTGATGACCTGGAGCTATGATCTGCTTTTCTTTTTCTTGAGTTCTCTTCTTCTCAATTCTTTAAAAACTAGCCAATCTGGATGGAAAGTTGTGCAGACAATTGGGAAAAGAAAGAGTCAACACTCGTTAAAGATAACCTGTGAGCCCTTCTCATCTGGGGGAGCTTGCTTTGTTTTTTTTCTGTGAGTAGCATACCTTCTTTATCAAGACTAAAATTTCCCCCACTCTGGAGACAGTTTAATTGGATAGGTGATCTCATTCTTTGCCACCTCAAAATTATTTGTAACAACAGAGACTCTTTATTCTTCTAGAGACCACATTGGATAACATGATAGAAAAAGTTTGACATCAAATTAACAGTATTGAAGAATCAGCCAAATTATGAGAAACAGTACTGGAATGTCTCAACAGAGAAACTCCATGGTCTGGATCCATTATGAAAAGTATTTACTGTTTATGTAGCAGAGGCCTCAGTATGTTCTAGAATTCATTTAAACTATAACATTTCTGACTGTATTTTATTAATGTAGTATTTTAGTGGTTACTGTATATATTATATTATATTATATTATATTATATTATATTATATTATATTTGCAGGACTTATCTCAGTCTAGCTATTTTAACTAATATTTACCAATGTGGCTAGAATGCTTAAACCATGCTTTCTTTCATCTGATTTCATTACCATTATACTTTTTCCACAGTGACACCCACAGCACACTACTACACTGTTTTTGTTTTCAGAAATTTGGAGGCGCTTAGAAAGGAAGGACAGAGGGTGGATCTTGTGTATGGAAAAAAAAATCAAGGCCTTTTCTTAAATGCTAGAGAACAAGGAGAACTTTAGAGTTTAGGGAACCCTGCAGAACAGGGAGGCGAAGGACTGTAGGAGTCAGGATTGATGGGCGCCAGGAGAATGTGGCCCACTGAATCAACTAAATAGGCTGCAAAAGTGCTCATAGGGCACTGAAGTGGCAAACAAATGGCCTGGGTTGGTCTGCACCAGATCCTGGGCATACGGTGTTGGGTTGTTAGCTTGGCATTTTGTCAGATTCCTAACTGTGGGAGCAGGTGTGTCCTTGACTCTTTTACCTGCTGTTGGGCTCTTTTCTCCCCGTTGAGTTTCCTTGTCCAACTTCTGTTGAGGACACCTACCTTGTCTTATTATATGTTACTTTGTCATGTGTGGTTGTTGTCTTTCAGAGACTGCTCTTTTCTGATGGGAGAGCGAGGTATAGTAGATCTGGGGGCAAGCATAAATGGGGGGTGTGATATGGGAGGAGTGGAGGGAGGTGTAACTTTAGTCAGAATGTATTGTATAAGAGAAAAATATGTTTTTAATTTAAAAAGGATAAAAAAAACGACCTTCAGAAGGAGGAGGCATCTACAATGACAACCTATATATGTAAAGTGGGACTGGGATTATATTTATTAAATTTTATTCAGAAAAGAATCATGTGACTACAGATTTACCTGAATACAAGAATTTACATTTTCTTTTCACAAGTCAGTCCACAATGATAAAATTAAACTTCAAAAAAAATCAATCTTGTAGATTATTTGGCTATTTAAGTATATGCTTATCATACAATGAATCCCTCTTCACTACCACTAATTTTCTGTTTCACATCAGCAAGTCCACTAATTGTATTCTATAATGTCATTGAGATTGATATGGTTGTTTTTACCTTGGATATTCATTATAATCCACTGAAGAAGGATTCTGACGTGATGATCCCATTCCAGAGATTAAAAATTCAATGGTAATGCCAACCTCAAAATTTCCCTAAATGTGCCTCATATACTTCCTCTATACCTTACAGGCATGTATCCTAACAAGTGACAATCAGCATGCACAGGTAACCTATAAGGTAACAGAGATAAAGTGATTGGTTTACTTCCTCTTTGGGTTGGTTCTAAAGCGCTTGGATAATACGAGAATAAATAATATAAGAACAAGAGAAGCAAATATATTTGCTAAGGGAAGAAACAGTTAGAGCCACTGGGCAGAGCAGAAAACTGAACAAGCAGAGAGTACTTGGACCTTGGTCCCTAGGTCATTACTGCTTTACATCCTTGAGGTCCCACATGTGCCCTTCAGTCTTTAGAAAGAGTTTCTTGGGATTTTTAAGCTTTCAGAATTTTGTTTTGATAGAATCAAAGGAACTCTAACTGATTATCTGTACAACTCATGGTTTCTAGCTCACAGATCACAAAATGTAAATAAAGCTGTAGTTATACTTTTTATTCATTATCTTTGCACAGAATTGGCATTTAGTTACTTATGCTGTAGTTGAATTGTTTTAGACTGTAGCTTACCTTAGCAATATTAAGACATTAAATACTGAGACTTAAATTTGTATGTTCATTGTCAATATTATGAACATATCAAGAATTTGTTTATAACATTATTTTTGTCTGAGATTTAATTCACTGCTTACCTTAAAAGGTTTCTGATCTTGAAATGAAGCAATTGAAATACATGAATAAATAACATGAAAAGAATAATGGATGTGGTGGTTTAGTTATTGGAAAAATGTGTGTATTTACTTTTCAAAAATCCTTATCCTTTTGTCAAACTTTTACTGTATCTAGAAGATAAATGTAAAAATAAAAGGATACTAAGTGATGACTACCTGGTGGGAAGGTACCCAGCCAATACTCTAGTATTGTCTATTGAGGTCTACTACAGCAAAACCAATATGTGAATCTTTTGATCCTATTCTTGGGTAAGATTCCCTGTTGAATAAACTTAGAGCTTCACTGGGACAGTTAGGTTTTATCTTTGGTCATTAAAACATCTACCAGAGTACTTTTTGAAGAAGAAAGGCCTTATTTTCTAATCTATTTAAATGAATAAATGAGGATTAGCTCATTTTCTCTCTACTAGTGCACATGAAGAAAACTGACACTTTCTACATTTCTTCCAATAATGTTTTGATTTCTATTAACGTCTCTACTTTATACACTTTAAAACCAAACCAAAGTGATTTATGTTTTGAAGATAAATCTAGAACAATAACACATGTGGAGAACCTAAATTATCATCAAATTCTTCTTACAGCAACTTGTTTTTTGGTATTCTAAGGTAAGTCTTACTAGCATAAGACAGAAGGTAAAAATCTATTAATAATGATCATATAAGCGTTTTTGTTTTTATTAAGAAAAACAATGATTTGCTAATATTCCGTTTCAGGAAATTCACTGAGATTATTCATTTTGACCAAGAAAAGAAATCAGTTTTTCCATTTGCTTAGAATATTCACAGAAATAGCAACCCAATATTTTTTCAAGTGATGTACTGTAGATTGATTAATGTGTTTATATATTGCTAAAGGATATTATAATTTCAAGAGGTGTTTTTCTGATGATATAGTTAAAAGCAAACCGTGCGGTTAGAGCTACAAATCCACACTCTTACAGATATGGAATTATATATTTTGGTCCATCAACATGTCTCCTTTACATTATTCAGCACAAAGCTTTGTGAAATAAGAATCCTGGGAATATAAGAAGATAAAGGAAAAAAGGTACAAATAACAGCTTCATAAACTGAGAAATGTACATAAATAAATCATGTATATGTGGGCAGTTTGCTTAGCTGGCAAGAAACAAAATATGGAAAATCTGCTTGTTAAACAATAACTACAGAGTGTGCTTTTATGATGGTTTTCACCACAGTAATTCATATTAGAGATAGAAGCAGTTGCATGTTAAATAAAATCATTGAGCATTGCTCCCTGAGCATTGCAAAGAGCTGACTTATGTTGTTTTTAGATGCCTCCCATTATAAAGTAAATTCCTTTGATGCAACACGTTTCGGAGACTCTAATAAAGACAAACGGTAAATAAAGTCACAAGGCGATTTCAGACATTTTTATTAGGAGATTGTTGAAAAGAAAAAGAAAATTAAATACAATAACAGTAAACGTGGTTCTCACATTGAAACCAGGCTCAAATAACTAGGCTACCATAGAAAAATTTCCAATTCTTGCATTATGATGTAAAAACAGATTTTTGTACAGATTTTGTACAACAAAATTCGTAATAACCTTTTATCATTTTTAGAAAACTTTAAATATATAGATAAAAATAGACAATTTTCATAGGTCCTACATGAAGATGAGTATGTTCTGTTCCAAGGGCTTGCATAGAGCGCAAATATGGTTATAATATAGAACAACTAGACATTAATATTTGTAAGATTACAAAGGCATGGAGACCATAAAATGGACACAATTTTACTTGCTTACACCAAAACACAAGTTTCTAAACAAACCTGTTTAACTAAAAAGGGGAAAATTAAGTTACAAACTTACAATAACATTGTGTGAATTGTATTATTTACAACAGGTTAATAAGAGTCTCAACATACAGCAGACAGCATTTTTCTTCAGTTCTAATATTTTTTTTTCTGTTGAACCAAACACTAAAGCATTCTCAGAGGTCTTTCACGTATGCATTTCACAATGATGAACCCCACTTAACAGGTGACTCTACATCAGGAGCAGAGCAGTGACCAACTCTGCTGCCTATGTAAATTGTAGGCTTAAAAAAAAGGTCTGCTAATGTATGACTCCAAATCTTGACACAAGTCCATCCAATTTTCAGTGTTGTAACTTTTGAAAGACTGTATGTAAGAAAAAACAAACAAAATATACCTGTAAGTAGGAAAAGACTCTCTTTTCCTCAAACAACAAAACATGATCATGGAAGAATTATGCTCAGCAAACCAAGTTTCTAGAAAGCAGTTACTAACAACATTTTAAATTAAAGTATCACTCCTTTTTAAAGCAAGCTAAAAGAAAGAACTGTACATATAACCCTTTGTTGTGTTAAAAATGGACTTAACCAGTTAATAGCAAGTTACAGCCAAGAATTAGTTACGTTTCAGAACTGCAAGGAAGACCTAAAAAGTACAGGAGCTTAGTGACACAGTATCCATAATGGGAAATTTTTTCTTATCCAAATAATGATTACCCAATCAGAACTATCTTTACACATTGAAACTAGCTTCCTTAGACTTATTACTTTGTTGCTTTATGGGAATAAAAATGTTATTATATAAAATTTTAGGATGGCAGAGAAAGTCACAAAATGGAGAGCAACTGCGCTGATTCATGTAAGTCTTTAAAAGTGTCACTCCTATTGTGTAAAAACAAAGGGAACGTCAGAGTGTAATAGCACTGTTTGCAGCTTTACTTCCAGTTATATGCACAAATATGAAAACACATACTGTAACTTTCAAAAAGACAGTAAAAATAACACATAGCCACCCTTCCCTCTGAACAGGGCGGGAAGCACGGCACAGTTTAACTTCATCACTCGGGGCTACGTGGTATTGGACCAATACACCAAGGGCTTGTTAAGTTTTGTTTTTCAGCAACATTAACATATTATGACATTAACATATAAAAATATCTCTGGTGTTTTGATTTACTGGCCAGTCACAATTCCTCCGCTGTAGTGCAGTGTGGGGCACTCACTAGGGATCAATATACAAATAAAAGTGACTGACACAGAGTTCTGATGTCACCAGATTCATAAGATCTCACTCATTAATACTGTGACTCCAGACAAATATTTACATGCCTGCATGCGTTAAAACCAGAAAGACATCTTTCTGACCCACAGGGTGACAAAACATATTTTCTAAAATTTTCATTGCCTAAACGCTAGTGTACTACTGCATACATAATACCTTCCTGTGAGTTTTATGTTTATATACTGTACATGTGACCAACAATTTGAGTAAGAAGCAACGTTATTATTTGTAATCCTATATACCACTACCAGTTTGGAATGAAAACATGTTATATTTATATATATATATTTATATTTTTTTTATCTTTAAGAAAAAGAGACCATCAGGGAAACCTTTTGGCTTATATTCAATGCTTCTGTTTCAGATATGCAAAATGTAATTCCATTGAGTTGTTAACGCACATTTGTTGGTCTTTCAGAAAGTATATGAAAAAAGTCTTCAGGAGAAAATCCACAATTACAGAGTTTAAAATCGAACGTAACAGAACACTTTCACTTCTCTCATTCCCCACCAGCATCCTCGATGCCCCTTACAGGTTCATCCCGTATATTCTTGCTGGTTTCTGCGATACACAGGTCTATAAGTCTGGGTGAACACTGCAACAGTCTGTTGATGCGCTCAGTTACAGAATTTTCAGAAGAGGAGAAATTGTTCATTCCATTAAGAACAAAAGGAAAACAAAGCAAAGCTAGGTGTTCTTAAGACCCATCGTTATCTCTGTCTACACGTGTCCAGCAGCACAGCTGAGTTATTGACTGTAGGAAGGTTGAGATGTGTACATTTATAAACATTCTCAGTTTCCGGTATGAGCCACAGGTGGAAAAGCAATGGCGGAAATTTTTTCTGCTTTTGTGGAATACTTAAATGTTAAAGAGCACTAACACACAAAATAGAAGAAGTTCCTTTATATGGACTTTTTTTGTTGTTTTCCTGAACTTTCCAGCGATGAATGTCTGACTCCGGAGTTCTCTATGAAAGGATGGATTTCTTCAACAGGAAAGATTCAGTACATGACGGTAGTTTTCAAATACAGTCTTCCATCTAAAACAAATGATAAAAATAATTAATGGCATGGCACTTTAGGGTCCAATGTGGATATAAGAAATACAAAATTAGGTGTGAAATTCTGGCTTTTATCTTACTTTCACTTGCTTAGGATGTAACAGTTTTCACATATTCTCAAAATTAATTTCATAATGACATGAGTTTGTAGGATCAAGGAGGGTACAGACGCCTTAGTTCTCATAAATATATATTTGCTCCAATGATATCAGTTCCAGACCACTCAGGAAATAGATAAGGGTTTGTGTGTATGTGCATTGCTGATATGCAAAGCTAGGGACTTTCTGTTGAATGACAATTACTTCCACCAAGATTGCAGAAGCAAATTTTCTGGGAATGCACTCAGGTGTGTCTCCATCACGAAAGTCAGATCCCTCTTGTTCTCCAGCACTGTTGCTAAATCTTCTAGGTGATGTGGCCATTGTGTGCTTGTGCTGCTGCTTATTGAGGACCACCACCACTATTTTAGGGTCACCAATAAACCAGAGCATTTCTTCACTGCACTGAAATAAACTGAACAAGTAAACGGCCCGGTTTTGTGGGAAATAAAAAGGAATGAAAACTTGGACATATTGTATAAACTATTTGAATGATGTAGAAACAAGAAATGGGGAATTAATTATCCAATACAAACCACACACAAAATGTCAGTCCATTTTTCAGATTGTTACACTCTACCCTGTCCCCTCTGCATTTGATCTAACCTTCGGATAAAATACAACAGAATTTCAAGTATTCCTAGCTAAATGCTTGGAAAAATCCAATGCTTGGAAAAAACATTTTCAAACTTTGAAAAATAAATATCAACATAGATATTTACAAGGAAATAGAACCATCCCAGAATAGGATTCAGAAAACAGAAAAGCATTTACACATCTCCCTTAGGTTGTACAATCTGCAGTAGATATCGATAGTAAATTCTACAAAAGTTCTGTCAATGGTAAAGCAATTTTTACTTCTGAGAAACAATGATTTGACAAAATTTCACTTTCTTTTCACATTTTACATTATCACAATTTGCAGGAATATAATATCACTTCCATGGAGGCATAAAACTTCATGATCCTGACGGCCTCACTCTGCAGTAAGCAAAGCTTCACTCTGACTTGATGTAATCAATCTTTTCTCCTTAGTAGGCTGAGAAGTTAGTATTCTCTCCCTTCCATTAACTCTCCAGTTCCTTCTTGCTAAAATTTGTTACCTTTAACCATGTCCAGCTTTTGTTTGCCAGTCCATGTACCCTAAAAATTGATAGTGAACCTCCAAACTGGTAAGTCCCATGAAAGAAACAGCCATGTCACTGTTCCAGCCAATATTAGAAGCAAAATGATTTATTAAAGTGCTTGCCTTAAATGTTTTGAGATGACAAATGTTAACCTTCCTAGAATACTTAAAACATTTGTTTATAATATGCATTGTGTGTGTGTGTGTGTGTGTGTGTGTGCGGGTGTGTGTTTGTGTGTACAGTCTACCATGCATCTGTATATGCGGTGGTGGGGTGTCAGTGGACAAAATGCCAGCATCAGGCTTCTCCCTCCATCATCTGTGTTTAGGGCAATGAGTTTGGATAATCAGGCAAGTGCCCTTATATGAAAAGTCATCTCACCAAGCCAAATGTTAAACTTTTGAAGAAACAATATGTGTTAAAGGTAATAAGTATATTGCCTATTTTCACCATATTTCATTCCCACACCCATAACTAGATAGCCTTCTACTAGTACCACACCAAAATTCTTTATATTATCTCTATGTCTTTCTGTGTGCTGTAGTCACAGAAAAAAAAATCTTCTTGACACTGAGTAAGTTTTACCAAAGTATTATGAGACATTAAATCCAAATCAAAAAAAGCTTTCATCTCAAGGAAATCATAGCAGTTCTTATTATCAGTAGAACCAACATTTCCCAAGTACATATTGTGCTAAAGATACATTAAAGTTTATTAAGTGAGCTGACCAGAGAGCACAGGAGTCACGGGCGTTGTACCAACAATCAGGGAATTGCATAGCACTAACCTAGGCCATCTGCAAGTGTATGACAATTGTGTAGCTTAATTTTCCAGGAAGGCTTCTAAACAGTGAGAGCAGGACCTCTCCCTGGTGCTTAACTGGCTTGTGGTAAGCTGCTCATCACACTAGTTTACCTGGCCCTGACTCACCTTAATGTCAGGAGCTCGGTCACACCCCAACTTATTGTGCCATGCTTTGTGCAAGCCCATGGGAGGCCCCTTCCTTACTGAACGGAGATGGAGGAGAAGGTGAGGGGATGGCAGGGGAAGAGAGAAGGGAATCTGGGTGGTATGTAAAATAAATGAAAAAAGTTATTTAGATTTTAAAAAAGCAAAAATAACAAAGGTTATTAAGTCTGGAGATGGAAGGCAGTGTAGGATCGCAGAGATGGTTACTTAGAAAAACTGACATTAATGGCCACATGGAAACATAATCTCTCTCTCTCTCTCTCTCTCTCTCTCTCTCTCTCTCTCTCTCTCTCTCTCTCTCTTCATACACACACACACACACACACACACACACACACACACACACAGAGAGAGAGAGAGAGAGAGAGAGAGAGAGAGAGAGAGAGAGAGAGAGAGAGATTTTAATTTTCCTACAGGAGAGACAATGTTCCTCTTAGAAGTCAGGAGTAGACAAATTAAAATCCCATTGTCATATCTGGGAACTTCCTCTTGTTCTGTTGGTCAAGGTTGTACTGGAGATCCCCTGAACGATGTCTGCTATGGTTGCTGTTCTTGGTTGCCCACCATATTCACACGGTGGGACCCTATTGTTTCACACACCCCATGCTTCACAGACTGCATGGCAAAATTAAGTTGACCCTGATCAGAAACTTTCCTTCAAGCTAGGGGAATAAAAGTTGTCATGACCTGTGTGGCAAAGTATTCTATGAATGTAACAACAGAGGCAAAAATATATGGGGCTTAAAAACTGCTTTCTGATTTGATTTAGAAACTGTTCCACAGGAGGAAGTATATCTTTGATAATGTAAAACTGACCAAGAACTCATGGCTCGTCAGCTCTGAGAATAAACTTAACTTATACTATTTTGGCAAATGGACATAGCATCAAACTGTCTTCTAAACTCATGCTTCTAGACCCAGAGATTAGTGATGCTCTCAGATTTCATCAAAATTACTTGCCAAAATGGTCAGCGTTTAATACCAAAAACTGGGGAAACTGCTGATAATACGTGTCTGTGACATTTACATCACGTTGTACCTCTCCAAGGACCATCTGGATGATCAAACAGAACAATTATAAAAGCCAAGTGTGAGTGGAGGACCAAATCATCTTCTTAACATCACAGCACCACTCAGCTAACGGACTCAAGCAGTTGTGATTGGTTGCTCAAGATCTGCATAAGTCAACATTCTAGCACCGAGTCAGGAGGGCATCAAAAGTCTCCCATCCCACTAGGAGATACTGAGAGTTAAAGGCTTCAGGGGAAGGACATAAAGTTTTTATTATTTTTATTAACACCTGATAGGCAGCCTCTGCTCTAGTGTATGACCCCACACCCATGATAATATTAACACAGATAGGACTTGGTATGTTATTTTAAAAAGGTGGAAGATAGGAATTTGGGAGTCACTTGGGGATCTGGGGTTGGACTTAGGATGAGTTAGCACAGGAGTGAGGATGCTTATGAGAAAAATACATTTTATGCACAAAATAAAACTCTAAAGAATTGATAAAAGTATCAAGTCTCTACTGCTCTGTATCTCAAAAACAAAGTGTTCTTACTCTTTTGCCTAAATAAGGATCGGATGCTTGAGGAAGCTAGAGCCTCAGACATTCTCACAGTGAAACAAATGGTAGTGCCGTGAACTGGAACCCAATGTCTGTGTCCACTCCATTATACATCGTTTCCTTAACTAAATATTGGAATAAATTCAGAGCATCCGAAGTGCACTCCCTGTTCTTGTCTCATCCTTGCTGCTCTGCTCCAAGGGCAGGGCCTTCCATTTAGTCTGCACAGCTGGTAATCAAAACTGGAGTTCTCAGATTCTTGTCAGAATTTTTAAAAAGCCCTGGTTTTCCTTTGACACAATGAATATTTGCTTTGGTATGGGAGGTTGATATGACAGGAAAAATCATCAGGCTAAACTTTGTGCATGGGAGTATTTAATTAAAAAGTCTGCTCTAATTAAAAGCTTTTGGGAGTAGGGATGGAGTGAAACTATTTAAATTACAAATTCCTAATAGTTTCAAAGTTCATTGTGGTTTGATACTTCCAGCCATAATTTGGTACATGATGGTGTCTTGATCACTGAATAGTTCTTCACAGGTGTGAATTTTTGTATGCTGCTTATTATGATGCAGATTTAGATCTGCAGATAACAAGATGAAGAAATGTTTTAAATATCACCGCAGAACAGGAGCTTAATTAACGTCTTCTTTCATTTTTTGTTCTGAAATTGAACTCAGAGCCTTGAAAAACCAGTCAAGCTTTCTAACCATCTTACACTAAATACACATTCAGTATGATCTGAGAATTTAATACTAATGTTGAAAATCATACAATTAGACTCAAGTTTATGGGTTTTATAGACTATTTTCTTTAATGAAAAAGACAAGAGAAATGGAGAATATGTCATACAAATTCTACTTTGTCTTGTGCTCACAAAGTGAGTTTAACTTTTGGGCTTCAACTTTTGTCCTGTACTTTTATTTGAAGTTATTGATAATATCTAATAAAAACTACCTCTATTTCCACATGTAAAAAGTATATATTGAATAAAAATAAGTTTTAAAAAGTCAGTGAGGTAGGATTAGCCACATTATTTAACATAATTTTATAACAAGATTACATGCAAATGACAACAATTTCTAATTGCCTTATCAGGTTTTACCAAGAGTATCATTCCCCACTGGGTGGTATCAGTACAAGGAAAAAATGCTGTTGCAAAATATCACAAAACGTAAGGATGGATGTGTATCTTAGTTTTGAATAGAAATCTCTGACAAACATCTACAAGGAACTCTTACCTGTTTTGCATAAAGGTTTTTAAAACTACATCCTACAAGGAAGGAAATTTATTAAAAACAGAACCTATGTATTCAAAACCCACATCCTGACACCTGCAGTCTAATGAAGGATGCAGTTCCCACAAAACTGTTGTATGCACACACTCTTTACTACTGTAGAGTGGGGAAGAATATTAACATGGGAGAAAGTAAACATGTAAAATCCTATATCTACAAGGTTTAATATTTGCCTAAAGAATATGAGGTTAATATATAATATGTTAGCGTGAGCCTTGTCTCAACATAATGTCTTAATCATGTGAAGCAAAGGAAATCAAAACAAGCGATGAAAACAAATGTTAATGATTCATGTGATATTTGATAAGACAACGAAAGGAAGTCAAAATAAAAGCAAACAAACAGGAACAGATGGGAAGGATCTTTGTCAAGTCATAACCCTTCTTCTAAAACCCCCAAAGGAAGAGGCTAATTAAAGAAAATATTGTTTCTTGTTTTTTCATAATTTTATATTTAGAGTAAGAACATTCTGCTACTGCTAAAGCAAAGAAGCAGAGACACAAAGTCTACATTGAACATGGGAAATATTTTAAGAGAGACCGATGTTCAGCACAAAGTAGTTTATAGGAGGATCATGAGTAAACATAATTTCTTCTCATGAAATGCAGATAACAACAGTGAAAGCGATTTCCAGATGTTTGAATACTAATATATCTGAGGTTATGTTCCGATATAATTAAAAAGTAAAATCTGAAAAATGTTGCTGCCATTTTTTAAGTTTTAATTTAAGGTTACAGCCAAAGAATCAGAAGCTCATAGAATTGGATCACTTTTGAGGAGAACTAAACCTAAATCTTGTTTATATGTTTTTCACATGAGCAGGTGGTGCTATTCCAGTGACAGGGGATAGAAAGACGCTCACAGGTAGCACATTATGTCTGTGTAATTTCAATAAACTGGTACAAGAAGTAGATAAAGCATTATCTAAGAGAATAATATGGTACACCTAGTTGAAATAAAAATAAATTGCATGTTTTATTACTAAGCCAGTTTGAAATAATGCATGAGGAAAACTACTTTATTATTTATTTTCAGGGAGTTTGGAGCATTAAACCTAAGGTCTTGCACAATTTATCTGTTTGTCTATCCAACAGGAAACAGCCAGTTCTACTTTGCACACTAAAAAGCTCCTCCCGTGCACTCTACCATTGTGTTAACCCCTAGAAGGTCAAATGTAGCTCTTGATGGTGGTCAAGAATGAAGATAAAAATTACCATCAAGAAAAGTATTCAAATAGTTTTTAGGTCTCTTCCAATAAGAAAACACATGGGCAAGTACAAAGACTAGGTTAGAGAAGGCTATTAAAAGCTAAAGTTCATTGGCTAATAAGAAAATGACTGTTAAACAAAGACAGTGAAGGAGAAATTGTCATTGCTACAAAGGGACTCAACATAAGCATAAATAGCAAGGAGAAATTAAAATTTTGACAGTTTGATCCTCTAAAGTGGGTGGAATCAAATTTAGGAAACCTCATGGGGCAGGCTGATCTGATGTTAGCCTCCTTTCTAATTGAGAAACTAAACAGGTACATTGGCAGCAAATACTGAACTGCAAGATGTGTGGAGAAGAAATTTTAATGTCTGCACATGGAGATATTAGACATAGAAAACTTGAAATTATTTACTCAACTCTACCCAGCGCAACATACCTTTCCATTATTCTCAGTCTAAATCCCAGTTTCACCTAAAGCCAGCTCATCTTTGAAAGGAAACTCTGTGCCTGAACTGCATTCTCAGGCCTGTTTACACTCTCTGTGGGCTAATAGGAATTTACTTCCGAAGGAAAGATAATTCTTCCTTACTAAAATTAGTTTATGAAATAGAAAAGAATCTCTCTCTGTAGTTCTATGTAATCATAGATGTTCTTAGAGCCACATTACCATAGCCAAGCACAAATAATAATGGTAATAATAACAATAACAAAATTCTCTATTTGTATGTTCAGATGAGCCAATTCTACATTTGATGTTTACTATTTTAAGAAGACTCTGAAAAAGTAGTATAGCATGAATGATTAGCCTGTACTCACAGAGACCAGATTTCCAATCCATATAAAACTCCATTAGAAACTAAGTATTATTATAACTACAATCACAGGATTCAAACTGCTTTTGCTCTTAAACATCTTCACTGCATTAATTAATGCAATGCTTAAAATTACTGAATTTCTGGTTGGAATCTAATTAGAGCAGATCAAATGCATTAAGATCATATATATTCCTATTACCTCAGTCATTGCTCATCACGTGAAGAGTTCAATAAAAATGTATGAAATCCAAATTGACAGCACAAAATAAAGGAAAACCAGCACTGTATATATAAAAAGGTCACACCCCAAAAAAATACAATTTAACATGCTCTTTTGTGTTAATGGTGGCTAAGAGATAAAGATTTGAATCTAATGATGAAGAAGCATCAAATTCAAAATAAGAAACATTCTAGTAAAAATGGACCATATTCTTCACAGCTAGCCATACCATATGTTAATTATTAAGGCTGAGGAACTGTTCAAGATTAGAAAGACTAAAGAGAGCCTCTGCCTCTGTTCCCATCAGTTGCTGGATGAAGGTTCTATGGTGATATTTAAGATATTCATCAATCTGACTACAGGACGAGTCATGATCGGCTCCCCTCTCCTCTATTGCTTAGGGTCTTAGCTGGGGTTATTTTGGTGGATTCCTTATAATTTCTCTAGAGCCAGGTTTCTTGCTAACCCTATAATGACTAGTCAATCAAGATATCTCTTTCCTTGCTCTCATCTCTGTCCTTCCTCCTTCTCAACTATCCCATTTTCTCTAGTTTTCCTTACCTCTCCCCTTTCACCCTCCTTTCTCCCCCCACCCCATGCTCCCAATTTTGACAGGTGACCTTGATGGTTTGGACTTTCCAGATGGATCTATATATGATTTTTTTAGGGTTCACTTTATTACTTAGGTTCTCTAGGATCATGAACTATAGGCTCAATGTCCTCTGTTTATGGCTAGTATCCACTTATGAGTGAGTACATACAATATTCATCTTTTTGGTTCTGGGTTGCCTCACTCAAGATAGTGTTTTCTAATTTCATCAGTTTTCATGCAAAATTCAAGATGTTATTGTTTTTCACATCTGAGTAGTACTCTAATGTGTAAATATGCCACATTTTCTTTATACATTCTTCTACATGGGACCACTGGACTGAGCTCCCAAAGTCCACTTGAAGGGTGGGAGGAATGAGAATATGAGCAAAGAGGTCAAGACCATGATGGGTACACCCACTGAAACAGTCTACCTGAGCTATTAAAAGCTGATTAATTCCAGCCAGACAGGTAGGGAACAAGCAGAGGACCAAACTAGTCCCTCTGATTGTGGTTGACAGTTTCATGGCTGAGGCAGACTGAGGGGCCACTGGCAATGGCACCAGGATTTATCCCTACTGCATGTACTGGCTTTTTTGGAACCTATTCTCTTTGGATAGATACCATGCTCAGCCTAGATATAGTAGGGAGGGCCTTGGAGCCTCCTTAAAGCAATGTGCCTTACCTTCTCTGAGGATTGGATGGGGGTAGGGCAGGAGGGTAGGTGGAGGGAATGAGAGGAGGGGAGAGAATGAGAACTTGGATTGGTATGTATAATGAAAAAAGATAGTTTGTTTTCTTTTCTTTCTTTTTTTAAAATAAAAGACTGAAGAGAAATAGCAACCTACTATAAGATGTGATCCTCATTGGGATTCCTCAATGTAGGAATAAAATGCAATAAAGGACATTATTGAATCAAATGACAAAGATAGAATTTGGATGTCAAACAAAGATATTGTGTCAATGTAATCTATACAACCTGAAAAGTAGACTGTATCTGAATATTAACATTTTATTGGAAAATAACACTCCCTGAAATCACGATGGACAAGTTCTGCAAACAAAGCAGTATAAGATAAATCTTACTCTCAAATCGTTCAACATTATCAAATTAAAAAATGATAAAACACAGATATTTAAAATATTAGTAATGCATGAAACTTTATACATGGCAATTTTTACAAGGTTTTAACATCCATTTATAAGTTTAGATTTATAAGAGAAGTTTTGTTTAAAAATTTAGTTTTAACTGATATAGAAAACATTGTTAGGATCAGAGATAAAGTTCTGCACATATATTGCCTACTGTTTTTATTTCAAAATGACTTAAACATACTAAGTATATGCATCCTCCAAAATTCTATCCATTATTTATAGTGAAAGTCAAATTTCCAAACTAGATTGTTTCAATTAGAGAAAACTACGTATCAGTAACACCAGCTCATAATTAGTAACCAGAAGGAAACATAATTTTTCTACTACCACATACAATGGTTCACTTATATGGACAGTATCTCCATGTTAAATATTTTGTCTACTTAGTAATAACACTTCTCAAAATTCCTATTAAGCATTAGATAGAAAATAAATGGTTTCTGATGTTCTTAATGTGTTCTTTAAAGAGACCTGTTTCAGGTGTTAAGATGTGGACATAGGCTAGATTCTGGTCTGTCCCATCATGATGTAATGATCAAATTGTAATTGCAAAGTTTATGAAGTTTGCTTTCCTCTATTACTGGTTCTGTAGTTAGGACTGCATATGCCAATGTGCATTTGTTGTAAAAAATATCCCCTCTGATTAACTATGTTTGAAATAAATATTTGAATTCTTTTAAATCTTTATAACAAACAAAATAAAAGAACAACAAAAAATCAAAGAACAACATACTTGAAGTTTGGATCTTCTATAAATAAGGAAGAGTGTATTATTAATAGGTCAGCTTTGATAAGTATTTGTGTGAGAGAGAACATTCTAATTAAACACTCATTAGTCAGAAACTAGAACCCATCAGGCTGGTTAATGTACCAGCAAGCCAGATTGGGGTATTTTGCACACAGGTTACCTTGTCTTGATTGGAGATGAGACCTCCCACCTCTAGCAAAGGGAAACACAATGAAATCTCTTATTACTGTCTGTTCTTTCATTCCTCTCTCAGAAAAAAGATGAAGATGAAGAAATGGAATGTGGGACCCATCTGAAGTAGCATGATAGATGGGCAATTCGGGCTTAATTAAAACAAAGCATAGAATAAAAGTGTTTCCTTGCTTTCTAAAATAAGATAGCACAGAGAAAGGAAATCAGGACTTTTCAAAATCAGTCTTTTCATCTTTTCAGAGCTACGAAAGACAGGCAAATTCCTGTGAATAAATTGTGTTTTCAGAATACATTCATGTGTTATTTCTGGGTGGGGGGCATCACCAAAGGTGGTAATTAGAAGGGCAGCTCCTGTCAGAGCCTTGTTATTTTTTCCGGTTTGGAAGAAAGAAAGAAATCATCGTTTCAAAATGTTTAGCATTTTCTATTTTCTATACATGTCTAATTTGGTAATTTTCATAAAAGGTTATATTTGTTTAAGGAGGTAATTGTGAGTGAACGCGTTCCCAAACCTCTGAATGCTTCTTAACATATTTACACAGAGCTAAACTGAAATGTTCATCTAGTGCTAAGCTTGAAGAGGGAGAAGCCACCTCTACTGAAAGATTTCTCTTATATACAATTTTGAGAAAAATGGCATTTCTGACGGGAACACCATTTCTTCATGTGTTACCCAATGTAACCCTCAAGTGTTGTTTGACCAGTATGTGGGTGAGAACAATCACATACTATAAATGTATTATTACATAAGGTGATCCCCTCTGTGATCAACTTGAGAATTTATCACTTCAGAGATGTGAAGTTCTAACAGATAGTTTACTAGCGAAGAGACTAAAAACCCTGAGGTATAAATAGTATAAATAAGGGAGTACACAAGAATCGATAGAGTGTTTGAATTGAATGCAAACTGTAGGGAGGAGAGCTTGTGAGGTAAAGTTTACCAGCTGAGGATGGTAAAGTTTACCAGCTGAGAACATTTGTAACTGACAGGCACATCTGGTTCACACACACAGCTATATATGTTTTTGAATCTATCAAATGTTGCCAATTCTATTTCCATCCAATAACTTCAATATTATTTTCTGTACAGCCTTGTTATTATCACCCTCCCCAGTAGACAACATTGCCCCTGCTACCTCCCTAACACCCTTATGGTGATCACATTTCCTAAAGAGTAGCTTGTGCTTAATGACTTGTTTGAAATGATCAAAATTTAGAATAAAAAATTGGAGGTCAATTTCTAGACTTGCTCTATGAAGACAGTGATTTCCATGTTTCTGATGTCCACTGTGTCGCTGGGTTTTTCCCCTTCTTCAAGCTGTTAAAGTTAGGCTGTCATCTAGCAAACTTCCCTATAGATTAATCTCATGAGGAAATGGAATGATAACACATCTGGCTAATGGTTAGCAAAGAACACAGGCTCACGCTTTGAAAAGTCTGTGGCTGTGAGACATACCTGTAGCACCCACAGTTTGGCCGTGGATCCTTGGCAGAGGCTAAAGAGTATATAGCATACTCTCATACTTTCCTGTAGCCTAAGAAAGACTGCAATTAAAAATCTAGATGAATTATCCCCAATTGTTGCATTCTCCTTCTCTTATGGGATCTAAAATTGATGGCTAGTGTTACAAGAAGCAAAACCATTCCTATGAGTTACAGTGCTATCAGTATTCCTCAGCTCATTTTGTTCTAGAACAGAGGACAGCATTGAGAGCTTTACTCAAGGACAAACATTCACCAACCCAAACTTCATGTCATAATTCCCATTAGAAAATTTCAGGATCAAATTTCATGCCTCTCAAAAGAATATTTCCTTGATTATGACAAGCAAAACTAAATAAAACGTTCTGAGGGTTGATAATATAAAATTACCTTAAACAAAAATGTTTATCTTTTTTTCTTTCTAAAAATTTGTTTTTACCATACAAGCATACATGTGCACACTCATACACTCATACAAACATACATACACACATTTTATTTATTGAGTAGAATTAATTTTACTTGCATTGCCTTAGGGTTATTTGATCTGTTAAGAATGAAAATGGGCTTTATGTAAAGACTGGTAATATTATCTTGTGATGATGCTTTACCGTTTCTTGGAAATAAAATATTTCAAAGTATTACTGCCAGACTAATGCTGTCTCAGAACAGTACCGAGTGTATCAGACCACTTTGCACTGTAACAGATTACCGGCCTGTCCCAGGCTGCTGTAGAGCATTCTACCGCAAGCTTTATTCTATATTTTCTGAGTACAATTGCAAATGACTCCTAAGAAAAACAAAACTGAGTCTCCATATCAAGAGAACATTTTTGTTTTTAAGTGGTTTATAGCCATTGGCAATTTTATAAATTCATCGTGCTTCTTAAAAACCTAACCTTATCTCAGGAGACCGTGCTGACATCAATTAAATTTATGTATGTTCTCAGGGTTAGTGAACAATGAATAATCAACAAAGAAGGCAGCAAAGATGTCTATTAAAACCATTTAAAGGACACTAGATTGAAAAAGAAACACGCTATTAACTGTACACAGAAGGATAAGCTCGGTCTGGATATTTAACTGATGTTGAGCTTGGTGATATCTGGTGTCTGATCATTTTGCCATTGTTTATATACTGTGTGTTTTCTAGTGGAACATACTCCATGTTTTGCAAATTAATCTCGGAAATTCAATAAACTGGCCATAAATAATAACAAATGTAAGACACTAAATGCTTTCTGGAGTAGAGACCACTCAAAAGAAGTATAAATGTGTTCTTACAGACATGTGCACTGCTAATGGACAGTTTTACATCTTAGAAATTGTCTGTGACTCTAGGAATGAAGAAATTCAGGAAATACCACAGCACTTTAGACTTTTAATCTAAGGAAGCTCCAATTTGTTTTCAGCACATATTAAATTGCACTAGGTTGCCCAAATTCTTCATAGTATTAAGAAATAAACACAGAAGTTTACAAGGAAACATTTAAAGCATCTGATAATAGATGCACATATATTTAGTAAGAAGATAAATACTGATACATGTTGATTTCATGCCCACTCTGAAATTCTGCCCTGGGTCACATTGCGGCCTATTATTTCCATTAAAATTAATAACTTGGGTTTGTTGTTACTGTTGGTATTGCCTCATTTTCCTATCACTAGTAATTGTGGTGTGCATAAAATTAACCTATGTTACCAAGTTGATCATTACATTGTGAATGAAGGAGCGTGAGAGCATAGGAGTTATGAGAACTTCAGGAACTCATTCACCTTATGTCAAAACAACTGTAACCGAAAATTTCACTATCTTGCCATAGAAACTCTCTCTAAATCTTTTTGGGACCATTTACACTTGTACACAAATTTTCATTAAGATATTCAATAAAAATGACCATTTTACCTTAAAATCTTTAATACCAAACCTCTGCTATAATGAGACAGACCTTACTCCATTTCAGCAACGTATTTGTAGTTATAAATATATTAAAATGAAACTCTAGTTTAAATCTTGCCTAATTTCCTATCTTCTCTTCAAGCATGCTGTGTCTTTGTGAAGGCTTCCCCACTTATCAGGCACGTTTTACAGGTCTAGTTTTTGTTTCATTTCTGATGAGTTCAGGGCTCAGTTGAAAACTTACAAAGCGTTATAGCTTGAGGCTGACATTTGTTGAGTCTGTTACTCGTTGCTTTGTGTATTAAGAAGTCTAAACACAATATAGGACTGTTTCTTTTTGGTAACATGTACGATTTGTTTTGGTAATTCAGAACACTGTTGTGAGAGAATGATTCCTTTAGTTGCCACGTTTAAAGAATATGTATAATTTTTATTTTCCTTTCATCAAAATAAGAATGCATTACCCTGTTCGATATCACAAAGAATATCTATGAGTCAGATGGAAAAGCTTACAATGAGAATAAATTATTGCTGCTTTTGTTTATGACTCTTATTCAATGCACTTTGATTACTTGAAAGGCCTGATATCCAAGATATTGCCATATAAAGGATATCATGAAAAATACATGTCTCTTAATGCAAGAGTTGAATTGACGGTTTGTCGTAGCTCAAATCTGCCAAATCAACTCTTGCAAAATAAATAAGTCAAATATGAATTATCTAAAATATGACTATGTATTCTTATCATCTAATATTCTATGTTCATATACATACACTAACAGTGAAAAATTTCCGGTCCCAGGCTTTATTACCTTCACTTTCATGGGCAAAATTCATTCCATCTTTCCAAAGTGCCCTGAGAAAATAGTTTGTGTCATGTTTTCAAAATTGTTAGGTCATTTGTTACAAATGAGAATGGCGAAAAATGTTGCAAGTGTATTAGTTCATAGGCATTTAAATAATACTGTCAGCGGTGCATTGCCTCATGTACTTTTCTTTGACAGAATAGTAGATTAAGGAATGGACTGAAATCATCAAGAATTTGCAGAAAGAATCTGCTTTCTATGTGAAAGATCCTAGTGATGCCAAAGTTGTGCTGTAGACCCCAGCTCCTTCCCACTGCAAGATGCTTACTTGACAACTCCATCTGTTTGTTATTGTTAGATAATTTTAACACCACCAAGCTCAAGCTCATTATCTATTCTAGCTTATATCTCTTTGCCAAGCTACAAAGGTCAAACTACCAATCACTGCTTTTCATTATCATTGCCTAGGTCCTGTTATGACCTATCATTTGAATTTCAAATATGTATTATTGTTGGATGCACAGAGATCCTTGTATTCATCGACAAACACTAAGAGAATCAGGAAGTTAATCACATGGGTTTCCCCCTCAATGGGATTGATAAAAATCAAATATCTGCCTCAAATCCAGAAATGATTTTGGACAGCAGATTTTGCTAAAGACCTGGTGACCTTTGTGCCATCTGTGGAAACAGACCTCATTCTTCTTTAGAAATAGAGACAGACCTCACCCAAATTACCCAAAATAATTATACCAGACTCTTCTCTCCCTGACCATTACCCATCCTTAGGGGAGATGTCACTGTACTTTATGACCTGCTGACCTCTTTTGTGTCAGAGACCATACTAGATTCTAAGCTTTTTAGCTATAGAAGCCACCCTCGTGGTCACAAGTACTTAATAATGGAGTTCCAATGTAGTTATCCCTTAAGTTTTATTGTATACCTGGAATTGGAGTGATTCACCTGATTATTGCCTGGAAATTGAAATATTTTTCCAAATTATACTGTGTTTTAAATATGCTGACAATGAACTTCCTGGCATTAGACTCCCAAAGTCTCATCAATGTAGACAAAGTCTTTCTGCATGGGGTGTTCATTCTTATCTCTTGGCAGTTCTCTTCTCTGCCATGACAATTGCAGGAATCCTCATAGTCTCATTTTGCTCATTGTTTCATTTTGATTCAATTACATTTTTCATTTATTTGTCTTTACTCTCCTATATAACGTTAATATTACTTAAGATTTAATATACTGTTTCAGGTTTAAGAAAAACCAAGGGGACTGGTATTTTATTTTGATAAATATTTTAGGAAACATCTAATATCACCCATAGACACAATCATGTGCTAGCTAGTTTTGTTTTTCATATCGACTTGACACAAGTTAGAGTCATCTAAGATGAGAAAACTTCAATGGAGAAAATGCATCCATAAAATCTGGCCACTGTGGGTGGTGCCAGCCCTCGAATGGTGGTCCCTGGTTCTATTAAAACATGGGCTAATCAAACCAAAAGCTCTAATCCTTGATGACCTCTGTAGCAGCTTCTGCCTCCAGGTTCCACCTTGTTTGAGTTCCTGATCTGACTTCCTTGGATGATGAACAATGGTATTGAAGTATTCACTAAATAATTCCTTTTCTCTCCAACGTTATTTTCATCATGGTGTTCTATTATAGCAATGGTAGAGCTAATGAGAAAATCGCATATACAAAGAGCACAGCTATGTGCTCTTTGCGAAAGTTATATGAATTACATTGGCAGTACATCTACCATCTCAGACATGGGCTTGCTTACAGATTGTAAATGACTGTACATCTGAAGAATGAGTAGCCTCATTTGTGCTCCGAAAACACTTTCTAATCTATTCAGAAAATGTGTCCAAATACTTCGTTCCTTTAAAAGATATTGCTACAACCGCACATCTTTCAAAAAATCAAAACATAAATTTTATGCTTCCTTTATAAATTTTAGTTTTCAGCCTGAAAATAGTATATATTGAGTTCCTATAACAAAAAATAAACATGAAAATGAGTTCTGTTGGAAAATTGATATATGGATATATAAATGCTTTATGAAGTATATTAGTCTTTAAATATATGTATAAGCATGTATATAATATAGGTATATTTTGATAATTTAAGTTATCCATGATTCATATAATAAAATCTAATACAGAAATATTTCATATTTTTTAATTAATATTTTACTTATAGTTCATGCCACTCTCCAAAATAACTTGAAATCTGCAGAAGGCAGAAGGCAGATCTCTATCAATCTGACACCAGGCAGGTCTACTTTCAGAGTACAAAGACAGCCTGGATTACATAATCTACAGCCTGCCCCAAAGGTCTGTACATTGAAACTCATTAGGAAAGTAAGTTAAACCAGAATACCATCTCAAACTATTCAGAACAGCTTTCCTGAAAAACAAAGGATACTAAGTATTTTCTAGGATACTTGAACAGGAAAAGTTTTTTCATCTTTGACTTAAATTTAAATTAATGCAGTTATACCAAATGTTCTTCTATGAAGGCTCATCATAAAATTAAAGAGAGTTATGATATGACCCAGAAATCACACCCATAAGCATTAATGCAAAAGGTCTGAAAACAGTTACTCTTTGCACCTATATTCATTGTAGCATCATTTAAAAATATCCAAGCTATGAAATTTATGTAAGTGTCCAACAGGAGATGAACTGATAACGAAAACAATATGGATCTATGTGCATACAATGCATTTCTATCATATCAAAAACACTCCAGGGTTCGCCCCATGCCCAAGAGTAGTAGCTTTTTCTTTTTTTTTTAAATCAGAAAACAGAGTCCATGTTTTTGTATATGTGTAATTGTGTGCTCTTAACTCAAGTAGAATATAAAAAATGGTGACTCACGGAAATAGAATGTATGTGACAGTATTTGAGGTTACTGTGGGAAATAAGAAGGTCATGGTCAGAAGGATTAAAGCTTACATAGGAATTGTGTGTTTGTGTTGTCCACTATGACAACTACAGCTATCACAGAATAGTGTCCATTTCCAAAGTATTAATATCAAATATCCTCTGTTCTCATCACAAAATGATTGGAGACATTTGAGGTTATCCAGATGTTAACTAGATTGATTTAATGATGCCAGTTGCTTTTCAAAATTAGTACCACCACAATGAATTCCAAAGATTCATGGAATCATCAATGCTTCAACTTTTAATAAAAGGTTAAGAGTAGGTACATTACATACCTGTGCTCTAGAACAATCCTTTCCTACACTATGACTATTCATTACTCCCACTGGTTCATAACAATCTGACAGGAAGTTAGATGGGGAAGTCAAACTGAGAATGATGAGAAGAAGGAGGGCAGAGTCAGGGAGATGCCAGCCAGACACTCAGGAGGCAAGGCATTTTAAAGGACATGTAAAGCCATGAGCCATGCGGCAATGCATAGATTAATAGTATGGGTTTATTTAAGAGGAAGATTTAGCTAGTAACAAGTCTGTGCATTTGTAATTAATAAGTAACATCTGAGCATTTGTAATTGATGTAAGCCTCTAAGTGATTACTTGGTACTGGTCAGTCAGGACAGGAAATATCCATTTACTTATCTGTTCTTTTTAAAGATTATCTGTAAGTCATCTTTGCCTGCTATACAATCTAGCCTTTCTTCAACGTCTGGTGAAATCTCACCAAACAGGAATAATACTAATAGTTGATGATATCTGCACAGCACCTTACAGTATGCAAAGACTGCTCACATATTCTTGTCTGAATTTTGCAAAGCGAACATATTACAAAGATGTCCCTTGATGTCAATGCCGAGTCTTAGAATATTCAGTAACCAGTGTTCCTGACCATGCTGTGGCACTAATGAACTCACTAACTGAGGGTTGGGATGGTAATGTGCTGTCTGTCAAACCTGTGACATCAGAATGGTGCCCTGATCTGAGCCACTTGCATTAAATTGGCAGGCTAAGTGATGCCTTTCTAGTCTTTACCTGGATGGGATTTTATTCAGTAATTGTACCCTGTAATTTGTATTTATTTATCATCTGCTATCATTTTTAAAAAGCATGTGTTAAAAAAAGAATAAAAGTAAGCACAAACTAGAAATAATATGGCTTTATACATTTATGCATTGACATAATTATTGATAATCATTAATGCATTAACTATTATAAGTAGTAATCATTATATTCCAAATCATAAGCATGCTTAATAATAAAAATAATATTTAGACATCTAAAGAGTCATTGGTAACATTATAGAAATTTTGCATACACTTAACCACAAATATGTCATGTAAAATAACTATATATTTTAAAGATAAAGAACAACTGGCTAATAATAAAAAGAAAAAAATCAAATTTGACTTCTTTGTGATATAAATATTTAACATAAAATGGATATTTTGCATATCTTTTTTTTTATAAGATAGCTTGTAAATTTACTGGTTTGTCAAGTTTTCAGCCTTTCTGTGAGGATTGCTGGTTTTCAGTTGTCCTATCAAATTTCTTACAAATGAATAGAACTATACTTTGGAATACTTTTCAAAGCAAGATAAACAAGAATTGCATTCCAGATTCAAGTATGCAATTACCAATCTAAATATTTACACAATTATTTGGGAAATGAACTCCAATGGGATTGCCAGAAACAAGGAACTAAAGTCTAGTAATACTGTTGTTTAAATGAAGAAGCAATAGACAAAATTTAACATTTTCAATGTTGATTTATCACCACACTAACATCAGTTTCCATAAAATTCTCCCTTGGTAGTTCCACTTTATGAACAATTTTTAAAGTAGTGAGTTTGTAACTTTCAGTAAAATATGAAACTAAGGTTTTAAAGACTGTAGACTCTCATGTTATTCGCAAAGTTGTTTAAACCAGTGTTGTTTAATAGCATGTAAGACAGCTCATCTTTCATAAGGATTTGCATGACTCTGGAAAGATGGCCATCAGTTACTATGTTCAGTTAGATGATCTTGACTTGGACTAAACAAGGGTGTGTTGCTGAGAGCCACAATATGGGGTTTTTCTAATTCAACTTGAAATCAACTCAATTAAATCGGGCCAGGTGCCATCATTGGTTACATTACTTTATCTATAAAGAAGCAATAGGTATTTTTGTCTGTATCTTAATTTTTGTGTAAGACAAAAATAAAAATATATAAATAACATACCTGACATGGACAAAAATTAATTATTGTCAGATTTTGACTATGCTATGAGAAATCCCTGGAAAGTTTGTACAAATATCACATGAATCGGTGACATTCTAACTAATCCTTACATGTGAAGGCAGATTCATTTCAGAGAATATGATATCCATCCAATGAGCATAATTTTTTTTATTTTACCTGTCACATTTACTATTTTTACAGTCACTGAGACTTTGACACATATTTTCACTTGTAAGACACATTGATAACTCATCTTGAATTCTTTGGGTAATGTACGTCTTCCAAGTGTAGTACAAAAGTAGTAAATTCTTTAAAAATCCTATGGATGTGTGATGTCCTCCTGTATATGGGCTGCTTTTATTGGTTGATAAATAAAGTTTTTTTGGCCAATGACTTAGAAGAGTAAAGCCAGGTTAGAAATATGAACAGAGCTATAAAGAGAGAGTAGGCAGAGTCAGAGACGCCAGGTAGCTGCAGAAGAAGAAAGACGCTAGAATCTTCCCAGTAGGTCACAACTTTGTGACCATACAGAGATTAATAGAAATGGGTTAATTTAAGATGTAAGAGCTAGGTAGAAATATGCCGGAGTTAGCAACCAAGCAGCAATTGATATAGTTTCTGTGTGATGGTTTGGATTTGGGCAGCCAGGAAACAAAGAAGCAGTCTCCGTTTACAATCTCATGCAATTCATTTTAATGATAATAATTTAATTTTAATAATTTGAATAATCATGGATGCTTCTTTGAAATTGTATCACATTCTGTTATTTGTGTGTGTGAGCGTGTGTTTGTGTGTGTGTGTGCATGTGCATGTTGTCTACAGACAAGTCCCTAAAGAAGGACAACCAGGCAGAAATCAGAGTTTTCTCCTCCTACCATATGGACCTTGGGGATCCAACACAGGTCCTTAGGCTAGGTAAAAGGTGTCTTTACCTACTGAACCTTAGAGCTGACCACATGATCATTTCTTAATCTTTGAGATAGTCACATTTGTAAAATGTCTCATGTAACGGGTAATTTGAATTATGTACACATAAAGGATGATGTAGGGGAGTGGGCTTTAAACTATCATCTCAAGTATGCCTGAAATCAGAGCTAATAAGAACCAGAAATATTGAATTCAATCAAAAAGTGTTTGTCAGCTTTACCCTGCTTGTAAGTCAAATTATGAGATTTTAAAAAAAAATTGTTTTTATGCCACGCAAGATAACTCTGTATTTGACTCCTTGGTTGTAGTTGTCTTACTATTACCAGAGAATAAAGAAAATCACAGCTTGTGTAGCATATCACAGTGTAACTCTGTAAAAGAATTTGTATTTCTGAGTCCATTTAGAAAATACAGGGTACTTTTGGACTGACAGTACCACCCAGGTAGCGAAGGTCAGTGGTGTACTCTCCTCTGTGACTTCAGAAGAAGTAGGTGAGGACCTTTCATGTTGATTATATCTAATTTTCACTCACCTGTGGAATTCACTTTTATTTCCAGTGATGATGGATAAAGCCTATATTGTACAAGTTTATAGCACTTTGGCGGAGATACATAGTAAAACAAGTCATGACTATGATAACTCACATTCAGATAAGCTTAGAAGTATATTAAGCACCCCAAGCCATTAAAAAAATAAAGTCATTATAATTATTAATACAAGCTAATATTTTATCATGATGAGCAAACATCTACTTCTTAATTCTACTGCCATGACTTCATGAGCTTCAGAATTAAATGTAAAGCCATAGCATGGACTCAAAGTTAAACACAGTACACCTGAATACATATGGGGATGATTTATGGTCTGAAGTCCCCAATCTAGCGCTCTTTCTCCTAGGGAGAAATAAATAAAGAATGAGAGTCACATCCAATAATTTGTAGCCATCATTCATCGTTTTATAGGTATAATTAGTAAGCTTAAGTGGAACTCTGTTTGGAGATTTACTATCTCAGGAGTGTGATTATATATGAATTAGAAGAGTGTGTAGTTACTCCACACTGTATGATAATATAAATCATATTAACAGAGATTTCCCAAAATATAATTAAAAAATTGGGAGGCTCTAATATTTCTATCTTAAATTTGAGTAAAAGTGTAGTTTATCTGTTATTTAATTCATAAATATTCACATATCATTTTTAGCTTTGAATTAATCTTCTTTAGAAGTATTTTTAAAATTGACCTAAATTGTGAAATACATACCCTGTTGTGAAAGTTTCAAGTGCCCTGTGGAGTCTGTTGTGTGTTACTTCCATCTGCCAGTTAACAGAGTGCTATAAAGAAGAGTCTTGTGATCTGTACAGAGAAATGCTTTCATTAACTAATTTCTTAAGTATTATCTTTCCCAGGATATGTGCAGAGTTTTCCAAGAATGGATATGTTTGGAGATTCTATTATATGAAAATTGTGTTTAGTTGTAAAAACAGCCAACAATGGCTTTTACCAGTCATTTTCCTAAACTCTCTGTTATTTTATGTCTATGTTAATTTATGTCAGGAGAGGAGAAGGTTCAGAAGGTGGCTATACCTGTCTTCTGAGATGTAGCGATTGAGAATCTGAAGAACTAAAGTTATTTGTTTACACACTCAGTGTAAAAACGAGAGGAAATAGAAACATGGGAATATGAATCCAGAAGCTCCGATGTAGATTCTATGTGTATGTGTGCACACAGACCATGGACACATCACACGTGGGCTTACATCAAAGAAACAAATTGATGTTTTTGACATTCTGCTGGTAGCGGAATATCAGGAGAGGGAGTCTTTAACAGTTAAAGTAAAATCCCTCAGTCACATCTTGAATGCTACTAGAGCATTCTCTTAGTTCATTTAGTTCAGTACTGATTTCATGGCACTAAAGAACATTATGTTAATTTTAATCTTTTTACATTCAGTTTAATAAACTATGTTCATGTCAAACAAATTCTCTATTAGAATTTATCTTGTCACAGATTTATTAATCCCCCTATAAATGTTTGGATCTTTATTATAAAGAAAACTAAACTTTGTTTTTTTTAGAAAGCACTTCTTAAGAAAATGTGATGACAGCAGAAAATGCCTGTTCACCAAAGATGAGTTTCACAGCAGTTCCAAAGTCAACCTAACTGACTTTTATCATGTTACTAAACTTTACAGGGACAGCATTATAGATTTGCATTATGAATGTTAATCTTTTTAAATTTATGCCACCATTATTATCTGGGCTACATTTAGGTGCTCAGAACCACTTCGTAAACAGTGATGAAATAAAAAGATGTCTGTCATATAGAAAGCAAGGCATATGAAAGCAAAAGGGACTCAGATCTTCAATTAGGTATTATGCTCAAGTGATGTATATCCATGTGCCTCAGTTTCCCCAAATATTAAAGGAGTTTGCCATAGAGATAAAAGAAAAAAGAGGGAAAAATAAAAAAAAAAAAACAACATTCCACAAACCTTCAGCTGCACTAGGAATGAACCTCTTTATGGCAGCCTAAAAGGTGCCTTCATCGTAAAGAATGAATGCCATGGACAGCTCGTCATTCCTCCAGCCTTATGTCTTTTTACTTCCAATCTCTCTCCTCACATTTTCTCAGCTCCCGTTAATATATATGATTTGGCACTAGATAGGTATTGTGGATTCCAACTCTTCCAAGGCACGTCTCTTGGTTTTCACTACGATCCCTCAGTTTGTGCGAGAAGAACCCCCTGCTGCAATTATTCAATAGACAGATTTAGAATAATCGTGAAGCTAGAAAGCTTCGACCAGGAAATACTGTTGATCTAGCAATCGTTACCAATATGAAAGTAAATTTTAATGGACTTACTCCTTTGAACTAGCTAAAATATTGTCATCCAGTAAGCCTTTTCCTAAACAATTGAACATACTAATTCTGCTTATCCTTACCTTCATTGTTTGGTATCTCAGCCATAAAAAGAACATTGCCATTGTAAGAACTGTTCAGAATGTATGAGTCAGTTCTTCAAACTAAAGAGCAATTTTCATTTACCAAATGCTTTGCCACCTTTTAGAAAGTGAGATTGAACTTTCTTTTTTTAAAGTGTAGGTGCTGTTGAAATGATACTGAATGCTAAATGATGTGTTTGTTTTTCAGCTGTTGTAAGTCTAAAGAGATTTTTTGAATACTTCAATTATAAAAACATTTAAAACATACAAACTTGTGCAATTTTTATTTTAATGAAGATGAGAAGTTCATTAAAGAAGATAAATATTTCATTAGATCTTAAATAAAACAAAGAGATTTTTTGGCTTCTCTCAGCACAAAATTCCTTTGAAAGATTAATTAATACATGCAAATTATGCAAATTAGACCCATGCAAATATTTTATGAAGACAATTAAGGGAACCATTAATTACTGCTTTTTTTGCTTCAGTGAGATTCATTCATTTAATTTTAATTTCACTTTAACTGTTTTGATGTATAATCTTTCAGCTAAGAACTTTATCTTTCCTGGCGGGTCACTTAAACTTATAAATTCCATCAAGTGAGCACGCAGAAATCTGTAAAGGTATTCTTGAGACTATGTTTAGTATCAAGAGAAATTCTTGACACAATGCACTCCCACAAACAGGGAAACTGGAAGGGAATGTGAGCTCATTCTTGGCCAAGGTTCAACTGTTGGAAAAGCAATTAATTTGCTTTGGCTGTGCTAATATAGGGGAATTAGAAAGTGTGACACAAGACAAATAGAAATAATTAGTTCTCCAAAATGATGTTCTCATTAATATGGTTCGAACAGTAGAAATAAAAAAAAAAACATTATTGTGGCATGTCTGCATTCTGTCCCTAACCATGGGAGGTGGAATAACGCACCATAAGCTTTTTATATTTATGGTCTAAATGATGATGTTTTAATTTTTTTCTGAGTGAGTGTTTTGTCAAAGGGTGTTAAATGTCATGAATGTCTAAATATCATAGGCTATCCAAGTTGACAATGTATTTTCCATGACCATTTGTTTGTGTATCAATTTTTAAAATCTGTTCATACTTATTCCATATTTAAACGAACAAAGACAAGAATTCCTTGTTTGTAACTAAAATAGAGATCACACAAATAACACGCAAGTATAATAAACTATTTTAAAACATATATTTATGTTTCATTTTAAAGAAGGTATCCTGTCTCTTAAAGTTCCCTTAGATGTTCAGACTATTATAACTGAAGCTAGAGATTCATAGTGTATCCTGTAAATTCAATGATATAACTTATATGCATCTTTTACAGTATGATCTTTGATAAGCAAAACATTGGTTACAAGACGCATTGATTTCCGCCCTTGATAACAGTAGTTCAAAATTCTAAACACAGACTTTTAAGTAAGTTTCTCCTAAAAGTGAAGATAACATTCTAACAAAGTTAAAGGAATGAATATATTGGCCTTAATAAAAAATTCTCGTTACTTCATGTGCTTAGTGTCAGCAATTAGAATTATGTATTTATGATTACAATATCAGAGTCTTATTTAAATACTCTTCTCTGACACATTTCTCACTCTCAGTTTGTCGTCGATGCTAAGATGCTGTGAATGTTACAATAGATGCATATGTTATGATTTAGTGCTGACTTTCTTAGTATTTGCTAAAAGCAGCTCATAAACTTTCTTACAAAGGTGACTTTATTTCACTCCTCCTTAAATTCCTGAATGTCCTCCTTTATTCAATAACTTCGAAACAGATCCATGATATGCTTTGTAAATTATAATCAGTTGTGAATTTTATTGATATATTTTGGTTAATCACTTTTCCACATCAGTAATTATGATACTAAATCAAAACAGATTCATCATTGATCCTTAAGGTTCACTGTTAATATCATTCCCAATTTCCACTTATTGCTTTCTTTTATTTCAGTTTTCAGACATCCCTAAAACCCTATCGTAAATGCATTTACAAACAAGCTAAGTGGCTTCAGTTTTTTAAAAGGTATTAGTTCTGTATTAAGAATAGTACTTCGATACTGATAGAAATTTTCTCTCACAGTATTTATTTACTTCTCTAAACTTGCAAATCGAGTTAACTTTGAAATCCCAGATATATGACATAAATAATTTCTGTAGGACTGAAATTCACATCCAATCCTTCTTTATGGCATTTTTTTCAAGAAAAATGATATCATATGCATTACAAATTTGCTCTATGACATCAAATACAAGGAAACAGTTTTACATAATAATAATGAATATGCTATATCAGTATTTTAGTGCTTTGGCAGTTAGTGCTTACTAAGATTATTTTTCAGAAAAACTGGTTGAAGTAAAGCAAGTTTTTAAGTTTTTCCCAACATTCTATAAGAGAGTTTCAGCATTTAGAATTGAAGGATAGTAACAAAAATTATTTTTAATATTTTTTTACAGAAATAACAATGTACATACTGGAATTATAAGTAAACATTAACTTAATACTTTACAAAATTTTGAATAGACATGTATCCCTCAAAATACTTAATACTAATCCATAAGATTTCTAGTTAAATGAAAAGTTAGCACATGATTCATAAGTATGGAACCATAGGCTGCTTATTGGTTACTGCTTACAATCGATATCACATTTTATTCAACTTAATCAATACCATCTTAAATTGATTAGCTGTTTTGAAATATTGCCAAAATCAGTGTAAAAGGACTGAAAGAACTAAATTTCTTACTTTCGTTTTGTTCAAGTAATATTTTTCTAATACTTAAAATCTTAGATGAAAGAAAAGAGTTGACGTACTTTCTAGGCTGTTATTTCCAAATGACACTACACAGTAGGAACCATTATTCAATGCTGACTGCATAGAGCTATATGTAAACTCTATGCTATTATTATTGCTTATTTTGTTTTGGTTTTATAATGTCTATTCTTGCTCTTTTATTTTAGTCACATTTTAATATGGAAAATTGGTATACATAATTAAATTATTTTTGTAAACAATACACAAATAGTTAACTATAGGACTAATTTAAAACTGTATACTAAGTGATACCAATTATCCAAAAGAGGAAATGAAAATTACTTTTTTAGAGCAATAACAACTTTAGAGTTTACCAGTTGACAATAGTAAATATGTTATTTCATAAGAATCAAATTTAATATTAACTGCTAATCTGTATCTGTGTGAGTACTAATACCTAGAGGATGTTTAATGTGTATTAACTCTTTAAGATTGAGTTTTGGGTAGTAAGGAGGCCACCTTTTTGTCCTGGCCACCAAGAACCGAAATAATCACACAGAAACTGTATTATTTAAATCACTGCTTGGGCCATTAGCTCTAGCTTCTTATTGGCTATTTATTACATATTAACTTAACCCATCTCCATTGATCTGTACATCACCATGAGGTCGTGGCCTATCAACAAAGTTTCAGCACATTTAGCAGCGGCTCCATGGTTTCTCTCTAACTTCGTCTCCTTTCTCCCAGCATTCAACTTAGTTTTCCCCGCCTAGCTCTGTTCCTTTATAGCTCTGCTATAAACCCAAAGCAGTTTCTTTACTCATCAACGGTAATCAAAGAGTACAGAGGAAAATCCCACATCAGGTTTGATAAAAGATGAAAATAGTAAAGCAGATACTGAAATCTAGGAGACATCCTAGAACTTCTGAACTGTTGGTTCTGAAGGGATATGTAAGCAATCCTCATGCCCACGTGCAACTCAGAGTTTGTTTTTATGTACAGGAAAGGAAGTTTACAGCAAGCAAGTATATGCCAATCCAGTGTTGCTTACACTTTCATGAAGTCCTTTTCACTTGTGAGTCTAAGGAGGCATCACTTAAGCACTGTAGAAGCTTGAGTCTGGGGTTGCCTTTAAAAGCCTCTGTTCAAACACACTATTCAAACACATATTCCATAAGAATCCAAAGGCTTGTGTATTAATTAGGGTTTCCATTTTATTTCCACAAAAACACCATCATCGAGAGCAACTTGGAGAGGAAAGGGTTTATTTGGTTTTCACGTACTGGGTCATAGTGTATTGAGGGAAGCCAAGGAAGGAACCTGGATGTAGGGAATGTGGTTCACTGGCAGCCTTTATCAGTAACTTAGCTCTCTTTCTTATAGAACTCAGACCAACTGTCCAGTGTTGGCTCCACCCACCATGAACTGAATCCTCCCACATCAGTTATTAATTGAGAAAATGCTGGCAATCAGCCAGACTTACGAAGGCATTTTCTCAACTGAGAGTACCTTTTCAGAGATGACTGTAGCTTATGTCAACTTGACAAAATATTAATCAGGACAATATACTAGGTAGAAATTATATATATTAATGATGTTATATATCTATTATAAATCCACTACATGTTAAATTTTGGGGATTAAGATGAATTTTTATTGTAAGTATAGCTATTTTTAATTATATTTGCTATTTTTAAAAGAATAAGGTGTTCTCAGTGTGTGAAAATTACTATAAGCAACGTATATGCATAATATCCAATGAAAGAGTAAATACTAAGAAAGAAATTAATGCTTTGCATTGTAAATCATTTATTGGTAGTAATTAATTGCAGATTGTACTAGTAACAAATTTAATTTACTCACAAGGTTCTGGGTACTTGAAATGAGTGATATGGCTATAAGTAGTTATGCTAAAACAGTAACACGTAAGCCCAGGCTTCGTTTATGGAAGAGAAAAACTTCCTGGGCTTATAAATCTCTATTCCAGTGCAAACAATACAACTAACTGGAAGAATGACAATCAAGGAATTAATTGCCCCCTCTGATCTTTACTTTTCCTTTTAATTAGGAAAAACAGGAGAAACAGCTCCATAAACATTCATTCTCAATCCTATTGCCTAATCTTAGTTCTTGACTTGATTAAATTGAAAAGTGACTGAAAGATTGAAAAAGTGCCCCTCAGGGTGAGTTTGTGAAGCTGTTTCCAGCAAGGAGGAACTGAAGAGAGGATCAACCCTGAATGCGGTCCACACTGGTCCTACTGAGTGTTGGTGATCTGCATGGATTGAAAACAAGAGGGAAAAGGAGAAAGTTTGCCCAAGGGGAATCCTTCATCTTTGTTTCTCAGGTGCCGTGCACATAGCAAGTCTGTTTTGTATTGCCCTCACTACTGTGGTAGCCTGAAACCTCTGGAACTTTGATCAAGAAGGAATACTTTCTAGCTTAAGTTGTTTTTCTAAAATATTTACTCAGCAATAGAAAAATATATCACTCTATAATACAATGTAATAACTAATGTATAGATTCTTAGTAAATATGTAAAATCCTAAAGTCTAAATGAAAAATCTTTTATTAGGATATTTTCTACATGCTAGAACATTTAAGACAATACAAAACTAGATAAAGCATGTAAGTTCAAGCTGAACATGGAGAAGGAGGCCTAGATCCCAACACAGTGGAGGCAAAGGCAAAGGAGCTGCAAGATACAATAGCCTAAGACACAGTAAGAACTGGATCATAGAACAAATACACACACACACGAAGTATACACACTCACAATTATACACACAGAGACTAAGTACACATACATGTACACAACGTATACACACACATACACTGAGAGCTCACCAGAGACAAACATGCACATACACAGACATATACACAAGCTACACACATACACAAAAACAAACACCCACACAAAAGCACACACACTTGCACACGTGCACACACACACACACAGCACACATACATACACACATATTTCTTCACTGCTTTCATCCTGATAATTTGTAGCTGTAAACTATCAGTCAAATAGAAATGCTCTGTTTTAAAGGAGAAAAGAGGATATCATCTAACAACTGCAAACTAAATGCACTCAGGAAGAAAAAGCAGCGATGCACCAAACAACTGGAACGCATTACAGGTCTAACTCCAACAAACTCTTGCTGCAACCTTTAATAAGCCATCTGCCCTCATTAAGCCTCAGTTTCCTTCTTTGCACAACAAAGAGTTTCAATCTATCACAATGTCCTTTCCCAATACTGAGGCAATCACATCAAGAAAGTGTGCTTGGCATAACATCAATGTTAAAATGTATTTGTGGAAGAGATGAATAATTTAAAAAGTCAGCATGCATCTTCAAATATCTAGAAGGCAGAAAGAAGATATTTTTAAATTGAACAAAAAAGATTATGAATGTGAAGGCAAGCCTTTTATGTGTTTTCATTGGAATAGTATTTGGTTTTCTATGATCTGAGATCAGTCAAAAAGAGAATAAAAAGCCAAGTAGTTTTGATTATGGCTATTGGATGTAAATAAAAGAAATGTACTTTCAAATAAAGTCAAGATTTTGTAAGCTTAACTTGCAGATAGAGTAATATGTCAGAAGAACCACAGTTCATGTCTACATTTTAAGGCAAAAATGGTTATTTTGACTTAAAATGACAAGATATTAGTGAAGAAATAAAAAGAAAAAAACTGTTATTAGGGAAGTATAAGTTTTGAGACATTTTTGGAAAATTTATGTATAATACATGTGAAAAATAATACATACATGATTCTACAACATGGTAGAATTTGTAGAGCACACCATTCAATATTTAATAATTATTAAGTAAAACAAACTCTATAATAAATTGAGGTTAACTTATACAAACAAAAGATACATTTTAAAAGTATGCTTATAGGATAATAAAATATGAATTTAAAATAAAATATGTAATATAGGTATATATTTACATGGTCTGAATTGGAGCTAAAAATACAAATAATGAATACAAAGACAAAGCTACTAATTAAGCCATGAAACAAAAACAATAATTCTGGGATCCTGGGAGAATATTCAAAGTAACACTCCCCCCCGCTTTGGTTTTTCAAGACAAAGTTTTGGAGCCTGTCCTGAAACTAGACCAGGTTGGCCTCAGACTCACAGAGATCCGCCTGACTCTGCCTCCCGAGTGCTGGGATTAAAGGTGTGTGCCTCCACCGCCCAGCAAGAATGACTTTCTTTATCAGAAGCATGTCATCTCCCCCACCTGCTATCAGTTTCTCCAGCTGAAAACCAGTCCTGCAGGATCTTCACATACACCAGCTTTAACACTGGTGCTTTTTATCAGTGCCTGATTTGTTCCTTCAGAGAATATGCAACAAGTCACATACAGGACCAACACTGTGCCAGACAACAGGGCCACAGTCAGGAACAAAACAAGATAGCAAAAGCTCTGCCTCCAGACACAGCTGAAGGAATCTGGCGTGGGTGGCGACGTACAGCTTGGTCCTGAGGATAAACAGAAAGCTCCCTGCTCTAAGAGGAGGAACTGGATCTGAGCAGCCAATAGGTAATTAAGGGGCAGGAGAAGAGGGAAGACGGAAGTACTCTTGGACAAAATAACTTTTAATTTAAGACTGTGAGGATGGTTAAGTCTACAGCAGAGGGTGTAAAGTGTTCCATGTGGTTGGGACTGGTGAAAGTTGGGCAACAGTAGGAAAAGTGCAAAAACAAAAAAATTCACTGTTAGGTACATAGAATGGTAGGCGACACAATCGAGCAGAGAATGAAGGTATGCTGGAGAAAGGAATGCCAGCCTCGATCCTTCCTCCATGCGTATTAAGGAATAGATTAGAATAGATGAAAGGACTACAGGGAGGCAGCTTTGTGCACTGTATTTGAGTTTCTTGTGAGGCAACAAATACAAAAAAATCATGTATTATAATCTAATATAGCTAAAACATATCTAAATGAATTGAGGAGATGCTATCGGCTTTCAAAATAAATAATATGAAATCATTAAAAATGAATTTTGCATGCAAATGGATGGAAATAGAAAACACTATCCTGAGTGAGGTAAGCCAGACCCAAAAAGAGGAACATGGGATGTACTCACTCATATTTGGTTTCTAGCCATAAACCAAGGACATTGAGCCTATAATTAGTGATCCTAGAGAAGCTAAATAAGGAGAACCCAAAGAAAAACATATAGGCATCCTCCTGAATATTAACCTTCAGCAAACGATGAAAGGAGACAGAGACAGAGACCCACATTGGAGCACAGGACTGGAATCTCAAGGTCCAAATCAGGAGCAGAAGGAGAGAGAGCACGAGCAAGGAACTCAGGACCGCGAGGGGTGCACCCACACACTGAGACAATGGGGATGTTCTACTGGGAACTCACCAAGACCAGCTGGCCTGGGTCTGGAAAAGCCTGGGATAAAACCGGACTCTCTGAACATAGCGGACAATGAGGACTACTGACAACTCAAGAACAATGGCAATGGGTTTCTGATCCTACTGCACGCACTGGCTTTGTGGGAGCCTAGGCAGTTTGGATGCTCAACTTACTAGACCTGGATGGAGGTGGGGGTTCCTTGGACTTCCCACAGGACAGGGAACCCTGATTGCTTTTAGGGCTGGGGGGGGGACTTAATTGGGGGAGGGGGAGGGAAATGGGAGGCGGTGGCGGGGAAGAGACAGAAATCTTTAATAAATAAATAAATTTTCAAAAAAAGAAAAAAAAATGTTGTTAGCTACGGAGAGAGAATAATGCAGGCACAGGATTTAAGTGAATAACGGTATCTAGCTATGCCCATTTAGAGTGTGCATGTGTTTCAATGTGAAAGAAGAATGAGGTTTGGTGGTGTATTTGTTGAATGACCAATAAAAACTACTTGCTGAAGGTTTCTATGAATTCTCTCTATACGTTAAAAGACCTTATTAAAAGGGCAAAGTAGAGTAAGTGTTTCAAACTAACAGAAATTACAATAGAGATGCCTGTCACAATGCACAGCACAGAAAGACTAATTGGAATGCAATTCAGATACTGAAACAAGATTTGGATATTCATTCTGCATTTAGAATGGTAGATGGAAGTTTCTGTCCTGCTCAGTCTTGCAGACATTTAGTCCCAAAGAAACACACAGAGGATTACATTAATTATAAACCGTTTAGCCTTTTAGCTCAGGCTTATTATTAACTAAGTCTAACAACTTAAATTAACCAATAATTCTTGTCTTTGTTTAGCCATGGGGCCTGGTGCAGCATTGCTCAGTGTAGCATTTTCAACTTGCTTTCTCTGTGTCTGGTGGGTGACTGACTCTATGCCTTTCCTCTTCCCAGAATTCTCTTAGAATGGTCATCTGGTCTATACTTCCTGCTTGGCTACTGGCCAATCAGCATTTTATTAAAATAATACAAATAACAAACCTTTACAGTGTACAAGAGCATTATCCCACATAGACTCTCAATGAAACTTGTAAATTTTGAGTTAATTATTTGCCATATCAGCAATGAAGAATTTTCCCTGTGCACTATAACAGATTGATTTGACTAGCCATGAAAAAGGTAAATGATTAAAGAATATTATTCCTTGGGAATATTTCTTAAACCATTATGTGCTGTTCTTCCCCATTTTTTGTTTTCTATTGTTTTTTTGGAACTGGTTATACAAAATGCCTGTGAGAGACTGTCTAGTCAACTGAGGGGCTAGTATGATGCCAATTAACTGACATATGAGCAGAATTTAAGTACCCAGCTTCGAAGAGAGCAACTCCAATGCCAAGTGTGGCATTATTTATGGCTAAAATGTTAAAAATACACAATGAGTGTAAAAGTTGTAGGCCATTTTTTGTATTCCAATTAAGATGGTTCTATTTCAGAATAGAGAGTGATTTCTGTTATGGTTGGATTGGGAGTAAGAAAACAGCTGTGCCTATTACCACAGCTGGGTTCAGGGACTCTGGGTGAGAATGTGAGGAAGGTTTATGTGATTGTTTGTTGTAGTTTTCATTTTTGATACATGAAGAGACTCTCAAAAAACACAACGGAGACTGGTTCCCAAAAAGAGAATGAGTTTGGCCACTTTACTCCCCTTATCTGTTCAGCATTTAGACAGATTTTTACTAACACTCACTTCATTGTTTGATTTCTCTAGATCATACATAATGAAACTCTGTTCATGGCAAATGTGTTAAGTGAGTCTTACATTAAAAACAAAACAAAATAAAAAAAAGCATTCAAAAGGCAAAGAAAGAGGAGAGAAGAAAGAAAGGAAGGAAGGAAGGAAGGAAGGAAGGAAGGAAGGAAGGAAGGAAGGAAGATAGAAAAAGAAAAAAAAACTTTACATAATGGGGTTGGGGGAACTTTTTTGCATTATTTAAAATGCATAAATGTGTACTTTAAAAAGAACAGGGATGATATGGTGATGCTTTCCTTTAATGCAAGCATTTAGAAGGCTGAGGAAGGTAGATTTCTGTGAGTTCCAGGATAGCTTGGTCAAGAAAGAGAAAGAAGAGGATGATGAGGAAGAGGAAGAAGAAGAAGAAGAAGAAGAAGAAGGAGGAGGAGGAGGAGGAGGAGGAGGAGGAGGAGGAGGAGGAAGGAAAAAGAGAGCTAGAGAGAAAGTAAGAAAGAAAAAAGAAAGAAGCAATTAATAAGTATAAAAATTTCATCTGAGAATATTTTAAAAATAATATTTTGGAAAAATCGTTAAGCAAAATTATGAATGCTACTAAATGTTTTGGAGTGAAAACTGCATTTTGAAAACAACAATTGGAAGAAATATAAATGAATGATTTTTCTGTTTAAAAAATAATCTTATAATACTTAAATTAGTTTGAAATTATTTTGCTAACATTTTGCTTCTCAAATCTTGAAATAATTTGGTTATGTTTACTATGCTATTCAGTTGGTATAATTCTTGGTAACAAAAGGAAGACAATGAAATGTTTTTCTTTCAGAATAAGTAAATCACATAAACACAAATTTGGAATGTTCAAGAGTCAGGCTTTTACAGCAAGAATTTAATTAAATTAAAGTACAGAGTTGAGTTTAGGTGAACTTTAAAATATAAAATAAAAATACAATAGTTTAATTAATTACTAAATTCTTTTTTAAGTGCACATTGACAGATATATTCCACAAGATATAATAAGCATATTGTGGTGTGATTTAAAATTTTTTGAGACAGAATTTCACTCAGTATCCCAGGATGGTGTCCAACTTCCTCTGCTCTCTTTTCCAAAGTGCTAAGGACCACAGGAATGCATCACCTCAACTAACTGTTCAATCAGTTCTCAATATTAACAATGAATACATATAGAGATGCATGTTCTTTACCATATTTGCTTAGATTCAGTTTGGATCAAATGGAAGATTTTTTTCTCTCTCTCTCTCTCTCTCTCTCTCTCTCTCTCTCTCTCTCTCTCTCTTTGTGTGTGTATGTACACATATCTGGCCTGTCTTGAGCTTTTTCGAGGATTTTAACATTATCTGAATTAGTGTATGTACAATCTCTGGTGTAAAGAGAATAGGGCCTATGTTTTGCACTTCCTGATAATAAAGATTGGCTTTTTTGGAAGGGTAACTTTTTATTTTTACTATATATGTCCTTTTTATATGAACGCCCAAATGGACATAACTCTACTGAAATCTATAATTCTTTTTAAAATGAGATTTTGCATCTAAAATTACATGAATTTTCAATCTTCTGCCTTTATTATTATTCTACATTATTAAAAATAAAATGTTTTCTAGTATGAATAAGTCTTGCTATTTAATTAGTATGACAACTGAAGAAATAAATATTAGTTAAAAACACATTCTTATATCACTAGGAATATTTCTTCAAATATTGTATAGTTATTTATTGCATATATGATACAAAACAAGTATATTACTTTTACATTAAGCCAAGGTTGACACTTTTGGAGCCGCCTGAGTAAGTAAAACAATTAGGATTAAATGATGGCCTAAAAATTATTGGGCTTGAAATGTAAAATAAAAGCAGTTGGGAAGATTATGGCCATTAATCATTTTAGTTTTCCCCTGGAAGAACCATCTTCACTTGGATCAAAAACAAATGTTCTTCATGTTGTTGGCAAATTTGTTGTATAGAGTGGGTGTCTGGAAGTAATTGTTGCTTTCTGATTTTGTTCTTGCTCAGGACGAAGGGCTCCACCGTATACCTATCTAGCTTTTCTGACACTTTAATACAACCTCTTTAGTATTCAATATATGATCTTACTCAGCAGATCTTCATTACCAAATAATATATTATAGTATATATAACATGTGGGTATCCACATAGGACCTAAATAATCTTAACCTTGAGATAGACTATTTTGTATGTATCCTCTAGTAACTGTCACAAAAATGAATAGACATGTTTAAATTTGAAATCTATTTGTATAATATATGACTTTATGTAGAGTAGAAATTAAAAGCCCTGACAGAATTAGACAGTGCTTCAAATGTTCAATAAAACATTTACTGTGTCCAAGATTAAATCATACATTGTTTAAAATTAATTATTCCTTTTTAATTGCATTATATAAACAGAAAATGACCTGTTAATTTAAAGAAAATCTATCAGCACAAAATGAATTCACTCACATAAACAAGCAAGATGAACTTGCCCTTGTTTGAACTTGTTTTGATGTGGCCCAGATGGTAGGCTACATGCTTGAATAGCAGCCTAAAGCTGAGGAAAAACTCATATAGCAAGATCTAGATTTATAGCCCTCTGCGATTTCCTACCTTGTATTGTCCTTTCAGCATCTGTTCTTCCGCCGCTGCGGTCAGCTTCTATCTCTGGGGTCAGGGAGTCTAAAAACACAGAGACACAAGTATGACATATATTTCATTTGATTCCTGTTGTCTTGAGAAACAAGAGCTACCTGCAGAATTAAAATCACGTAAATCTTTGTCATCTTTTGAAGGTTTGACATAACTGTAACCATCAGAATTTTCAGAAGGTGTGATTAGATAAGTGGCATAATATTGTCCATATGACAGGTTGGAGTAGGAGTTCTTCGATTAACCTTTTATCATTTTTCTGTAGAAATGGATTTTGTTAAGTAGAAAAGCAACGTCAGGTCCCAGATACTGAGAATAAATTACAAAATGGTTGGAGCACCTATGAAATAAAGCATTTGCTGAATGATTCATGAGACCTAGATGCATACACACCCACAAGCACATGTCCACATTGTCCCTCTGCTATTACAAATCAAAGCTGCTTATGGGGAAAAAAAAAACATGCATGTTCTTACCATTTAAGACCCTGAGACTGTCTGCGGAAGCTGCTTGTTTCAGTGTCTGCTCTGCTTGCTCACGGCGTTTGGTCTCAAATTCCAGAGCTTCTTGCAGTTTTCTCTTTGCTTTCTTTTCCTTCTTTAGCCTCTTTTGGACGATGGCTAGAAAAGAGATCTGAAGATTAATTTTCAGACCATTTCTAATGCTGCTGATTTACAAACAGCAGATAATCCTTATTGTACTGATTTCTTGCTAATAAACAGAGTCTGTTTATAAGTAGAAAGTCTTGTAGTCTGCTACAAGTAGGATACCCTCCAATCCCAACTTCACTTAAAATAATATCCAAGAAAACGTTAATAAAAGTCAACACTTTGTTCTAGCTTTAAATGATTCCAGGAATGACTTTAATTGTCCAGTGGAGAGATATTTAATGGGGTTCCAACTTTAGTAAATATTTGTGTTCATTCATAAAGTGGCTAAGTGAAGTTTGTGGCTTAGTCTCTGCCCTTGAATCAGATCATTGCAGAGTACAATGAATACTATATGCTTTTGTATGTATCTCTCCTGGACTCAGGAGGTAGTGCCCCCACAAATGCTGTGGGAAAAAAACAAATAATACCAATTAGATTTTTCATAATTATTCCTTCAGATTTTAGAAAACATGGACTATTACTTATATATGAGGAACAACATACTTGTTATGTATATACAGAAGCAGTAATTTCTTTTAATAATGATATTATATTTTTTATGAGCATGATTCCTTTTTAACAAATGTGTAACACTATAAGATATTTTAAGAATTCATGTTGTAGTTTCATTTTGCTGGAATTACAGTGAATATAAAAACCTCACTTGAAGTTATAACATGCTGCTGATAACAATGATTTGTATGAAAGATAAATCATGACATAGAACTTGGGTGAGGTATATTTTCTTTTATTAGAAGATTCCAATAGTGCTGCCCAATGTTAATCAATAATAATAACAATATACATGATAAAAATGTACATTCATAGACTTAAACTGTTTTTACTCTGTCTACACATGAAGAAGATGGAGAGCAGTAGTATTGTGGTGGCAAATGTAAGTTCTTTGAAATTATCTTTCTGGATAATACATATTTGACAACAGCACTATTCCAAAATTCATTTTTTTTTACTTATAAAGAGCAACCACTCTAAGTTTCTTGCTACCCATAAAAGAACAATGGTTTTACTTAATTTGATATTTCATCAGAATATAAATTTAGGAAAAAATATTCTTGCAAATGATTAATTTCAGTTTCTACTCCCTACATGTTCCATATGTATCATCACTAGCCCCACTTAGATGGCAGTCCATTAGCATGTTGAGTTTATTGTTTCTATATCATATATCTCAAATCATTTTACCCCCAATGGGCAATGACTATGTTCTTATATGTGAAATAATTGACAATGATTTGAAATCAATGCTAATGTCCTCTTTATTAAGAGTAAATTTAATTGATTATTCTAACCTTATCTTATATTTTAATTTTTAAATATTATTTAATATATATCTGTGAAAATACATGATAGTTTTGAAATATGCTTATAAATTGCACATGATCATAATCCTAATACCCGGATACACAGCACCTAGCCATTGACCACTCAATTTCCTCCTGTGTGATTCCAGGACATGAGACTGAATGAGTTGTTAGCAGGATAATACACTTCTCCAGCAAGTACATTTGTAGTAGGTAAGTATGGATAATTATAACTTTCAAATAATTGTTAGAAGTTAGTTAAATGAGGGATTTAAGGTGTCTGTGCATGCTTTGCTCTCTAGAGGGTAGAGGAATAAAACTGAAGAAAACCTTGCCATTAGAATCACTAGACTCCAAAGATTATTTTAGAAATCCTAAGATATATCTTTTAGTCTTTTATGTGTCTTCTTCAGACTAGAACAAAATAGAACCATGGCTATGTCATAAAAGGAGCTTTCACAGATTCACCTCACTTCTCAAACTTCCTCATTCATTTCGAACTCATCTGTCACCAATTTTTACCATGCTTGAATTATTTTAATTCTTAAACCTATACAAATTCATATTATTAAAAACCGTATATGCTGTGTGACAGTGCCTCAAACAAAGCTGAATCTAGAAACCCACTAGGTACTGATTCATAACATATACTGAAGCAACCTGGAAAATCCTAAAATAGACACAATAATCTTTAAATGAACACATCAAACATGAAAGACAGGCAGTTGAAGAATTTATATGAAATACTTACAAAATTAAAAAAAATTAAATCCCCCTTTTTTACAGTTCTTGTGAAATCATGTAGCTGAAGCAAAGGAGGGATTGGTTGCAGCCTTAAAATTCATGCATAAAATAAATATACAAATATTATTGACCTTCAAAATTATCTATTGATGACCAGTATAATATTTTAAAAGAAGCAATTTGGAGATCAATAATACCATTATTTTTATCCAATAAGAATTCATTTTGGTAAGTACTTTATGGACTTGACCTTGTTGAATGAACATGAAGCATTCAGAAGGAAAATTATACAAACACTTAACTCCGGTTATTTGCTCAGATATTCATCAAGCTTCCATTTCAGTTGATAAATATCTTACCAAACCTGCTTTGCTTGAATAATCAGTCTTTTCTAGTTTAGCTTTATAACTTTAACTTTTGAGGTTTTCAAAGGACAATTGTGAGTGAGTGCAATATTCTTCATCATGTTTCTCATCTTATCATTATAAATATAATTCATTAAACTTTATAAGTAATGAAAATTACATGATCAATGATATAATAGATATATCTATTTCCCTGAGGTAGAAAACAGAAGCGAATGTGCTCGTCAAACATTTAGAAATACAATAAACTCATGATTCAAGTCTTTTCTAAGTTCAGCTACAGGCAAAGTAGCAAAAATGAAAGTATATCACCAATATTATTTTATTGACCGATTCGCTTAAATATTAGACCTCCGTGGATTTTCAAAGATACCTCTGTTTTTTTGTTCCATGGCCAACTGCTTCTCCAGTGTCTCTCTTAGCTCTCTTTCCCTCAAAAAATCCATCTTCAGTTCTGTTTTTTCCAGTTGGACCTGTTTTTCTTGAGCTCTGGCGTTATCTATGGCAACTTTCAAAAGGCCCTGTACAAAGAAGGTATTCAGCATGAGGATACTTTGGTACAAAACACATTTTGTTCACTACTGAAATGTATTTTTGATGAGAAGAGCTCACTTATCAAATTCTTTAATTCCTGTGAAACCATCCAGGACTCACAAATGCCACAACTAAAGCACAAAACTTCTACTTCTACATCTTATTAAACTCTTTGAGAAAAACAAATATTTATGGCATGTAGGTTCTATTGCTTTACATTAGACTAGCTAGCTAAATTTCAGTGAGAGTCACACAAAAGCATCCTATGAAATACAAATGGACAAAGGAAATGGGCAGTTCTACAAAGAACCATCTAACATTGGTCTATGTGATCCTGGTAAGCTGTCATTGTCCTCAAGGTCATCCATCCATCCATGCAAGGTTACACTTTCTACAGCTGTCTTATGTGTGCTTCCATTTCAGCTATCTATGTCTGCTGAAGGAAGATTGCTCTTTCAATCTATGTATTTGCATGGCTCACAATCTCATTTCCCTTCATATGGCCCAAAGTAATCATTCATGAGGTGATTTCGCTGACCATCTAATCAGAAATATCCCTACATGTAGATGATACTGTTAGATTTTCTTAACCATTGTCATTGCATTCGTTGTTAAATAATATTATTAGATATCGATGCATTAACTGGCTTATATCATGCATCTCCCACTGTAATGAAGTTTTTTGACAAAAGCAGGAATATTTGTTATTATTAAGCATTCCTTATCCAAACCATGCCATTAATTTAAAAATGTTTACATACTGAGAAATTAAAATTACCCACTCATATATACTTGAGATACATAACATATTTAAAGCATCTAGAATAATATATTAGTAATAAATTATTTTTATGATGTCCTTCAAAGTATTGTAATAATCTGGGAATAACATTTAAGAAGACATCTCACAGGCTAGTAATTCAAAAGCTTTAGAAAAAAATAACTTACTTATTCTTACAAATGATTTTAGAGATATGCACTTTCTCTTCATTTATAATTTTCATAAAATTTTGCAGTTCCTTCAGATTTTGAAAATAAACCATGAGCACATAGTATGCTTACAAAAAAAGTATCATGGACTTTGCCAGATAAGATGCTCAGGACCAAAGATATCACTGAAAAGTCAAGTTAAAAATTCTTTCACCATAAGTTCAGCAATACAAAATGCTGTATTTGAAATGTAAAGCATTTTGTCATAGTTTCTGAAGGTGTCAGTCGAAAATTTGCCATTGGAATTTTGTGAGAAGTGGAATTTAATGCCAGTGCTAGAGGTGCTCAGGAAGGCGACCCTTTTAAAACGTCAATGTGGATGCAATGACGCAAAAATTCCAACTCCAGATTGATGTGAAGCACAACTGAAAAGTGGTAGTCTGTCTCCAGCAGAACAGCATAACTAATAACACTGTCATGGGCCATTTTATTATCTTTTCATATATGTATACATACATACATATATATATATATATATATATATATATATATATAATTTTATTTGTGCTTTATCTGATCCAAAATTCAGGCATAATTCTTGTGTTAGAAAACAAGCAAGATAAGGATTTCTATGCGGCAGCTCTCCCTTCCCCACTCTTTTGTTGTTTAGTAATAAAACCCTGCTTCTAAAGCAAACTGCCATCTTAACAAAATTCAGCAACATTCCTGTATATGTTTCTTCTGCATCAGGAACAAACAATTAGTAACAAATGAAAGAGATCATTACATCAAGTGCCCTTTCAGATCACCCCAATTAAAACTTTAGTTTAGCTGTATTTTAATTCTAAGACACCAAATTCTAATTTTCTGCTCTGATTGCTCTTGTTGACTTATCTTTGAAAGATGTACTGTCTGTGCAATGCCTAGAGATTATTTAGCAAGATGCCAATGTTGGCACCACTTAATGTGTTGATTGGTTGTATTATCAGTAGCTGTGTAAAATAAATTACTATTAAACTATTATTGTCCTTGGGTGACAAAACATAATATTTTGGGGTTCTTAAATATGGAACAATCATTAAGAACAAACATGTTGAATAATGTTAAGATCTGACTCTAAACTGTGTCATTTTATTATTAATAACAGTTTGTAAATGATGAAGTTGCTGGAAGAATTGACATTTACTCTCTCCTTTTGTTGCAGTTATTGGTAATGTAGTTAATGATGTTGAATTGCATATTCCTGCTGATTATGTCTGAAAAACATTAACATTAGCATCCGCTATATAGAATTAAACTTAAAATTTAGACTTAAATCAATGCACACTGCTAAGATACCAGTGTGAACAAAGGTCCCAACTAGAACAAGAGCTACACATGCATAAGTATGTTATTGGCAGTGACATACAACAATAAATAAAATGAATACAGAACATCCATTTAAATTTAGCGCAGCCAGAGGCTGGGTAAAAGCAACAACAAGAACTGTCCACAGCATCACGAAGACTTCTTTTAGCTGTAAGTCACAATATTCCCATATTTGTGCAACGTCTGTTCATTTTCCATGTATGCGGTGTGCAAAAGATCACAGCAATTATGTGGTAGTGCTCAAAAGGACTTTATCTGCACAGTGCCATGACAACATTTTGGATTACAGTTAAGAGGCAAAAGTTTCAATCACAGTTTTTTGGGGGTTTTCCCCCTCTAAGGTGTTTTCAGATCTCACAACACTGATGTTGGGTAATCTCTCTAAAGAAATACAGTTGATGTTTATTCTGAGCACAGCCATGGTTAAAAAAAAAAAGACAATGGTTTATTGTGTTCATGCTCAGATTTGTTTTCAATGAAGCATGATGTCTCTAATCACACACAAATTCTTATCAGCTGAAATATTTTTTTTTATTTTTTCCAGAGGATAAGCCTCCTCATATGATTGCAGAGACAGGTTGCTCTGCATGAAACTATCATTGCTTTTATGATCACACCTAACTGAGTTTAGAATCCTAGGTATAGTTTAGTATTTTGCTCCTTAGTGTTTTTTTTTTAAACAAACTTTTATGGGAACAAAAAGAAAACACCCAAGTCACATTATATAATAGCAATCAAGAATAGAGCATGCGATATAATAACAATATATGCAATAAAATCCTATGTGTGTTTTGAATCCAATGTGATTTTCTAGATAATTTTAAATTTTATGCCAATAATACAAATGAGCAAAAAGCTCATTTCTTTCACAGTGTCTGAAAAGTAGAGTAAGACATTTGACAGGGACATTGTGATGCAGGTTTGAGGAAGGGCAGGGAGAGGTTTTAGTCTCAATACTGAGGCAGATTCTGTCTCTTTGTATTTTCTCTCAAACAAATGAAAACGACCTCTCAAATGCCATAGTTGAATTATTTTTACTTATTACACCATACTCAACAAGGTATTGTCCTTTTGTATTTTTTCCTATCTCTTTTAGGTTTTCTTACATTTTTAAACTTATGATTTAGTTGCAATATTTTTAGCAAGACTGAAACATTGAACAGAAGGCCCTGAATATTCTAGGTATGCTGACTTTCTACTGCTGAACCAATGCCACTTCACTTCGCACACAAATCACAATGAACCCCCCTTCTATTACATATCCTCTATTGTAAGATCTTTCAGGATAGTTTCATGAATAATTAACACTGTCTGTTCATATTTTTAATCAGTGAGTCTGACCACCCCTACGCTTTGTGTATTTGTTTGTGTAGCTTCTTTTTATTTTTTTTCTGTTTTTTTTTTTAATTTATTTATTTATTAAAGATTTCTGTCTCTTCCCCCCCCACCGCCTCCCATTTCCCTCCCCCTCCCCAGTTAGGTCCCACCCCCCCATCAGCCCAAAGAGCAATCAGGGTTCCCTGCCCTGTGGGAAGTCCAAGGAACCCCCACCTCCATCCAGGTCTAGTAAGTTGAGCATCTAAACTGCCTAGGCTCCCCCAATGCCAGTACGTGCAGTAGGATCAGAAACCCATTGCCATGTAGCTTCTTTTTAAAAATTATTTTCTTACTTTTAGATCTCCTATAACCAAATCTTCTCCTCCCTCTACTCTTCCTAGCAACCCCACCCCACCTCATCCACTCATCCGTGACTGTTTTCAGTTTTAGGCAGACATCGGATTTCTCTGTATGGCCCTGGCTGTTCTGCAACTCACTATGTAGACCAGAATATCCTTGACGCCAGAGATCTGTCTGTAAATTTACCATATATGTTCTTTTTTCTTTCAACTTTTACTTATTGATTTACTATTACTCTACTATTTGTAAGCCACGAATGTCCTTACGCACTGAGTTGCCTCACTAGAATCAGTTCTATTCATTTTACAGTGAATTTGCTCTTTTGCTGTATATACTGGCTCTAGGATAAACAAACAAGTGTGATGCTGTCAGTTCTGAAAGCTATTGCTTTTGTCATTTAGGATGTAAGAACCAGTTGCAACTAGTGAGTAGAACCCTGTTTTGAATGTAATCTATTGGCAGCCAATATTTGAAGGTGTCACTTCCAAATATTTGACCCTAAAACATTTCCTCACATTAACCTGCCCAGTGACCTTTCCAAGGACATCATTGAAGGTGGAGGCTATGGCGAAATACTTCCATACTGAATACAACAAAATGCCATGCAAAAACACAAGTTCTAGGAACAAAAAAAATGGAATGAAATTTTATTGCCCCTGAAAATTAATTACTGTTATTTATTCCAGATGTTTTCATTATCAATTTAATTTAAATTTTAATCAATTTAATTTAATTTAAATCAATTTAAATTATTCAAGTGACATGAAGGAAACTCCATAATTCTTCTAGGCTTGACATCCTCAAAATATTAATAAAAATACTTTTTAAACTAATGTTTAATTTTTTGGATATAATTATAATATTTTCCATAAGTTTTATGATAGCAATTATGAGAATAATATTTTAAAAATTATTTGTGTAGGAAATATTTATAGTAGTCACCACAAATCTAGTTATTAGAAATTATCAACTAATACTATATTATGAAATAATTTGTTTTTAAAACAATAATGTAGTAAATATTTCGAAGAATTTAGGGAAATGAATATTAATTGCAACAAATTATTTTCAAAGTAACCATATAGTTTTAAACTGATTACATGAGTGTGCTACAGTTTTCACAGAGAAAGCAGAGAACCCAAATATATATACTTACAATTGCAGGTGAAATCGATGTAGGCAGATTATAATTATCTAAATTAAAATTTAGACAGCAAACACATTTGTACTCTATGCCTAATAAGCCAGGGTCATGACTATTTAAGCAGTCTATAAGATTTCTTAGATATAATCACAACTCAATAAATGTGGAAATAATAAGATTTAACATGTATGGCATTTTACAAACTATTGTGAAATCACCAAAAATTCAGTATATTTATGATTATCAATATGTATTTGTATACATATATCTCAAAGGGACTCAGTTATTTTCTTAATCTTAGTCTCTTTTAAGTATACATATGTGCATGCATGTGTATTAAAGGGAATGTTTAATATTCATAGTTATATAACACCTATGTTTACACATATATGCATATGTATAAAATTGATGTAAACAAGTATAATTCTTAAAGTTGAATATTTTATTGATGGTGTAACACTATTAGAACCAGATTCCAATCAATAAAACCTTAAAATCAATAATTTAATTTGCTTTGCTTATCAATGTACCATTAACTCTTCTAAGATATACCATTGGTGTATATATTTGGGAAGGAGACCAGATCTACAGTAGGTTAAATAAATAGAAAACTTGTCTAAAATGTAGGACATTTCCTTTTCTTTTTTCTTTCTAAAAGAAATACTTAGTTTGCAATGATGGGGATATCATGCCTAGTCTAAGTACTCCAAGCAGAGAGAAGATGTAAGACTCCCAAACTGTCAATATTTGACATAGAACTATGAATGTCAGCCCAGTTCTCAGGCCCAGTGTACAACCATTCTTTCTTCTGCTGGGTAAGCTGATTTCTAGTAAAAAAAAATAGAAATAAAAATAAAAAACTAGAGTATTTTTATGTGGAAATTCAAGTCAAAATACCATTAGTCTGATTATAAATTTCTAAGACAATTTTATATGGAGTTTTACGTAGAATAATATGAACCTTTCTAATTTCTTATTTTTATTAGTTCCTTGAGAATTTTGGATGTATTTTAATCATATCCACCTCCTTTCCTCACTCTTCCCAACACACACCCAACTTTATCTTTCCTCATTTACTATCTCTGTTTCTCTGTTTCCCTCTCCTTTTGTTTTGCTTCGTTGTCTCTGTGTCTCTCTCTTTCTGTCTATCTGTCCCCATCTCCTTATCAATCACGAGTCCTGTGCTTATATACTCTTGGATATGCCTTCTTAACTGGGTCATCATCGACTTAGCAGGGTTGTCCCGTTTATTCCTGGATCTACTAACAGACATAGTTCTTCAGTGAGGAGGAGACTCTGCACCCACTTCTCTTTCTATGCTGAGATTTTTGTTTGCCTTGAGCTTGAATAGATTGTGAGCAAGTTGTCTAGTCCGCTGTGAACTCATATGTGTAGCCTCACTACCTTGATTTTTTTTTCTTTTTTCTTTTTTTTTTATTGAAAAAAAAATTTCCGCCTCCTCCCCGTGACTGAAAAAGCATGGGATAAAACCGGACTCTCTGAATATGGCGGACAATGAGGGCTGCTGTGAAGCCAAGGACAATGGCACTGGGTTTTGATCCTACTTCAGGTTCTGGCTGTGTGGGAGCCTAGCCACTTTGGATGTTCACCTTCCTAGACCACGATGGAGTAGGGAGGACTTTGGACTTCCCACAGGGTAGGGAACCCTGACTACCTTGTTTTGAAAACACTGTTTCCTGGCAGTCATCAGTTATCTCTGGCCCTTACCACCTCTAAGCTCCTTTTCCACAAAGGTCCCTAAGACTTGATGGGAAGAGATATGATACAGATATCTCAATTAGGGCTGAGCCTTTGATAAACTCTTAATCTCTTACAACCAGACCAGTTGTGCTATTCCCCTGCTTTTCAAAAGCATTTTCCGCAACAAGAGTGAAATTCACGATGATCTGTACCTTGCAATATATGTAAAATTTGGGGGGAAAACTCCTATGTTTACTTTTTGCTGTAATCTGGTCAGGATTGAAATGAGACTGGACTGACTACTTATTTCAGTTAGTAAAATACAAAACCTTAATGTTGAATACAGTTCTAGCAATTCTAATTACGTTTGTATTTAAAAAGCCATATTAATAGATGAGAAGATATGTTACATTAAAGACCTCCTGTTATATCCTTGGAGAGGTAAATAAAATTAATTACATTTCAGCTAGGGCAAAGTTTAATATGGTAGGAAATGTGTTTAGAAAATATAAGTGAGGACAGAGTGCTGGGCTAACGGCATCTGTATCCATGTCTCCTTCTGGCTCCTCCTGAGAAGTAGAAGGAAATGTTCCATCTGGTGCCCACATGATCCCTCCATGCATGGCAGGACAACTATGCTTTCTTCTATCCCAAACACTTTTATTATTTTGGCTCCCTGCACTATGTTATTGTTAACTCTAAGTATTTTTGATTCATAATGTACTGTACGTAAGATATACATCCTGAGGGACACATAGGAAATCTGCGGAAACTTTTCTATGGCTTTTTGAAGTTTATTCTTTGAAGAGTCCCTACTTGCTGAAAGAAACTTATTTATGAAAAAAGAAATTCTTTTGGATTCTTCTTTATTAGACATATTTAAAATGAATAAACATATCATTTCCTCACTGTAAAGCCAGCAGTTTAAAAATATCTAAATATTTATTAGAACTTGCATGCTGTCGTTTGATAAACCAGACAAATTTACACACTTAAATTGGTCCCATTATTTGGCAATAAAGAGAACATTTAGGGGGGAGTGTTTTTCATAAATTCTTACACCAGTTTTGTTTATTTTTAATATGGTGAAATACAAATTATTTGTTGAGCATTTCTACAACAATTTGGTTAGTGTAGTAAAGTTAAAAGGTAATTTTCTGGAGAAATGTCTAATCCTCTGGATCAGCCAATATCACGAGATAATTATTTGAAATGGGTTTCTTTTCGAAAAGCAGTTCACCCGTGTGTGTTCCGTGCTCCTTCCTTGCAGAGTGAAAAGAGTCATACCTGTATGTTAGTGAGAAGGGTCTCTATGGAAGATAGGCCATCGGGAAACAAGAAGGGAGACGGGAAGCCCGGAGGTAGTGGTTGCCCATGCCCAGTTAGAGAAAGTTTGTCGATGCTGTCTCTTGCGGTTGGTGTAGAAAGCGGGGTCTCATCTGTATGTGATTGAAACAAAAATATAGAACAAGTTACGCTTGTCTGTTTTTATTAGACCTCAGTAATGGCTTCCCTAGTGGTTTCCAGAACATTTATTGCAAATTGGTTCCTGCTATCAGGAGAAAATGCTTTCTGCTGAATTTTCTTTAATGAAAAAGCTGTGGAGATACAACAAGATAACATTAATGAGTAACTTTATAAGCCTTTTAAATGCAGTCTCTAATGAGACTGAGTTTACAGTGCCATAGAATCTTTTTAAAACAAATATTATCTCATATATAGTTGTGATAATATATTCAGGCTGACTTTATGGGCACCTTCCCAATTATCTCATTTTAGTTTGTTCTGTTTGGATTGACAATAGAGTATTTCTAAAGCTTTCTATAAGAGAAATGTTTTGTATATCAGGATGTTTCTTTCTCAATTAACCCTTCCTTTATATTGATGGTTCATTCAAATGTAGTCTTAATAAGCTTAACAAAGAATCTACAAGTGAAATCCCCCCCTTTTTTTCTTGTCTTTCATTTTTTTCTTTTCCTTTTGTAACATCTAAAGGGAAAGACTAGAATCCGAGGACGTTGTTTCTAAGTTGCAATTAAAATAATCACTCTCATTAGCAAAAAAATCTAATTTTAAATACTTAAACATCTAAAGCTTTCACACATAAAAAGGGAAGTGAAGAAAAAAAAACATTAAAAATGTAACTTCCATCACAGCCTTATGGAAATCATATTACCCCTTTCAGGTAAGTTATTATTTATTTCATTGATTCTACACTCTTCAACAGTTAAGCCACTTAATGTCCGAACACAAGCACTCTTTCCTTTCATTGTAAAAAGTTTTCATTTAACTACTTACTCTTTAAACATTTGCATACTTTTCAATGAAATGGAAGCAAGTTGTGGCTTATTCACAGATAATGTTACTCAGGCTAGTACTCTCTATTTTATAAATATTTTTTCATATTTCACCCCAGGAGAATTCATCAGTACAATGTATTTGATTACTTCTTATAGTATCTCTCAGTTCTACAAGTGGCTAAAATTTTCAGCATACTTGATTTTTGTTTATAATTTCACTCCACTGTTCTCAGTCATTCCTTTATTTTAAAATATAACACTTAAACACACACACACACACACACATTTTTCAATCATGCCTGTCTAGTGTGGAAATAGTATGGAAAGTGCCATGCCTATAGTCACTAATGTCAGAACCTGCTAAATCGTATCCCCCACCTTCCCCATTTTTAGTCAATGAAGTAAACAGGAAGAAAAGGTGGGGAGAGAGGTAAGAGACAAAAGATGTTCTATTCACTATCCTCCTGTCACACTCTCCTGTAATTTCTCCTTCCACTGCCTCTGTGAAATCGCTGACGGATGAGTTCAAGCAGCATGTACTAGAAGAAACAGGAAGCAACTAAGCCAGGACTCATAATGCTGTATTTTATCACAGCTTTCACGTGGGGTGGAGAAACGCTTCAGGGCTCAGGTAGGGCTGCAGCAGGGCTAATATGAGCAAGGTAATTTTGGACACCATTTACCATGCTGTCATAAATTACTTCTCTAGACCAAGGCTGCTACTGTTTTCTCATAAGAGCTCTGGAAAGGCACTTGTTAAACATCTACGTGCATGTGTCATTGTTTAAGAAAGGAGAGCAATATTTTTTGATCTGTTTCACCTTAGCTGTCACATGGTAAAGAAAATACACCTTAATAGATCATGGAGATAATAATTGCTTGTCTTTTGAATAAAGGGATAGAACCTAATGATCATCTGAGCATGCATTCACCTTAGCATCTGTGACTTCGTAATTTTGAAAGACTCTGCAAAAAAAAATGAGAACCAAATGTATTTATGAACACATTTGAGCATATCTTTGATCACTAAATAATTATTTATTTTAACTTCAGTGCATTGATGGTTGACTATGCTTGGCAGGTGAGAAACAAATCATTAAATCACTATCATGACTACATTCATGCACTGTTAATTGTTGAAATAATGCACACAATAATAGCGGTGGAAAAAAATGTACCAGGGTAAAAGCATTGTAAAACTGATGTAGACCAGAGTGACCGATTCCAGGTGATAACTAACTAATTCCTATAGCTGGTAAAGCACTTTACCTCCTATTGTTATTTCATTAGCCACTGCTCATCCAGGCAATGATTAACACTCTTCTGTGTGTATGTGCAAGCGTGTGTGTGCATATGTATTCTTTTCTCATTGCATCTAACATCATGTATGAGAACAGACCATCATTTGCTATAAATCTGGGTCACAACACCTTAAAATGAAAAGAAAAGGAAATTCACAGAAATGTTAACTACAACCTCCTCTTTTATTAAGAAAAAGAAAGCTAAAAGATCAAATAAATGAAAAAATATTTATTTGGACCTCAATATGCTCTTATCTGAGAAGACACTGTCACCTCTCAGCAATCAACAACATAAAAGTCTACTTTATTTCCTCCTGCATGGATTCTAAAACTAAGCTTTAATCATATTTACTTTTTAAATGAAGTGACTTTGTTATCCTTGAAATATTCTTGGAATATTAAGGCAAAATTTTGAGGCCAGACAGTGTTAGAATGTGGGCATTACACAATCTCCATGGACTTCAAAGTGTGAAGGAAGAAGCAGCACACACTCACACATCTGATTTCCACCTGATTTTCCTGCAAAGGGTTTGAGAAACTGTCTTCTGAAGACAATTATCTAGTCATATTTGGGGATTTTTGTTTTGTGCCATATGACATCAGGTTTCAGTATTTGATTATCACTGAACAGAAATTGGTAGAGTTGTGCAAGGAACTCCAATTTATTCCCAGAGTGACTTAAATGGTGATCACCAAATACATGGCCATATTGTAATGCTATTTTATGAAAGGGGATTGTTTCATAGATTTATGACACAAAGTTAACATGAGGTTATTCCAGTGTAAAATGAGACCAAAGTTCTCATGGAATGTGTTCTCATTAGAAAAAGGCAGACGGATATTTGTAAACACACACACAAGACACACACACACAAGACACACACACACAGCGACAGCAAGAGGGGGGGGGGAGAGAGAGAGAGAGAGAGAGAGAGACAGAAAGACAGAGAGAGAGAGAGAGAGAGAGAGAGAGAGAGAGAGAGAGAGAGAGAGAGAGAGAGAGAGAGAGAGAGAGACTGCAAAAGGGAGGCGATGTGACCAGAGGCAGGAACTAAAACACTGCAGTCACAGTTAGGTACTCAACACATGCCAGATGAAACCAGCATGCTAGTTACCTATTAAGTTGTTATATTTAAATTCTAAAAAGAAGTTATTAACTTTTCAGCATTATTCTACTTTAATTTAGTTGCAAGGAACTGTAGTAATTCCTGAAGGAAAATGGAATGGCACATGCTACAGTTTAATAAGTAATTTCATCTTAATGCCCAGAAAAATTACTGATTGAAATCTGAATAATTACACAGTAAATATGCTGACAATTTCCCCATTATTTAATCAAGATCATAGAAATTTAAAGTACAAATGGAAAAGACAAAACATTTCAGTTGCATAACAAAGGATGAGGACATCGTATTTTAGTCTTCCTTATCACCTGAACTCAGGATGCTACTAGCACATTAAGTCACTTTTTACTAAGCCACCATCAGGAAGATTGATGTCTCTGAAAGACAAGTCTCTTTCCTCTTCAATCTTATCACACAGAACAATTTAGCAGGATATCCTAAGGAACAATGTTGTTTAAAAAAAATAATGGTCCCCTACTTTTAACATGTTTTCTTTCCTGCTAATAAAATCTAACACAGTTATTTTCGTAACCATTCCCTGTGGGTTTGAATTACACATTCTCTCTCGTGTGTGTGTGTGTGTGTGTCTGTGTGTGTGTGTGTCTGTGTGTGTGTGTTTGTGTGTGTGTGTCTGTGTGTGTGTGTCTGTGTGTGTGTGTCTGTGTGTGTGTGTCTGTGTGTGTGTGTCTGTGTGTGTGTCTGTGTGTGTGTGTGTCTGTGTGTGTGTGTCTGTGTGTGTGTGTGTCTGTGTGTGTGTCTGTGTGTGTGTGTCTGTGTGTCTGTGTGTCTGTGTGTGCACGTTGCTCTGTAATGTCTTTTATTATTACAACTAAACTGCTCTTTCCGAGCTAAAGAAAGGATGTTTGAATGAAAACTATTACTAAAATGGCAAAGTAGGTGGGGGAAAGGGGCTGAAAAGTATTCTACAGGATACAGTACTTTCCATTTATAAGTAAATACATTTTTATAAAAATATAAACTTTTCTAGGCTGTTTTAGTAAATTTCTATCAGAAGCCAAAGTATTCAATAGAAGTCTTACTGACCTAAAACAGGAGCATGTTTAACCTAAAAATTAACATTAGTGCTTAGATAAAGAATTAAAAATCATACGCAGACATGTGATCTAAACAGGATAGATGAGAAGAATCTGTTAGATTCCTCAAGTGCTGGCAATAGAAGCGGTTGTCTGCTGTCCAATGTTAGTGCTGTGCTGGGAACTGAAGGAGTTGAACAGGGTCCTCCATAAAAGCAGAATGCTCTTTACTACTACGTCATCTCTCCAGTCACATACAACAGATTTTCTAAATAAAAGATATTTCAAGTCCATATATGATACAGCTAAATTTAAACAAAGAGAAATCATTGTTAAACTTAGTGAATTCTGATCCTAATGATACTTATTCTATTAAATGCTGTAGTGATAAAACTATCTTATATCATTTGAAAAACATTTGGCTAATTTGTAATAAGGATTAACTAAACTCAAAGGATTATACTATAATCCAATTAGATTATAAATGGAAAAATGCTTTATAGAATAAAAACCAGTGTACATGTGAAAAATAAAATCCATAAATTTTCTTTGATAGTCATTTTTCTTTAATGTGGCATTGAAAAGCTCCATCTTTTAATCATTTGCTTGTGGTAGATATCTTCTGCCTATGTAATAAGCCATTGATAATGATGCATTATGTTGACAGTTTTCATTGGCATAGCCTGAGGACAGCACAAAAACATCAGAAAACTTCTTGAATATATTCCTATCAGGATTAGAACTTGGGAGTGCAAATTATGGATAAAATAAATTAAAAAGGTGGTCTCAGTGAGGGGCATGGGTGGTAAAGTGAATCATTTGTACAAAAATCTGAGTCTGATCCACAGAACCTAACTAAAATTTGGATATGTTAGAACCTGCTTGCAATTCTACTGCTGGGGAGCCAGAGACAAGAGGACTCTAGGGCCCAGGGACTGGTAGCCCAGTCTACATACTGAGTTGTAGGTCAGGACAGTAAAAGACCCTGTCTCAAAATTAAGTTAGACAGTAACTGAGGAATTAGACCCAAGTTTAACTTGTAGAGTCAACATCCATAAGCACAGATTTGCACCTGAACACATGAGCACAAATATTCAATGTACACATACACACAAATAAAATGTAAAAAACGAGATAATATATAATGGGCTTATAGAGGTGGCAGAGGTATGTTAAAACCTATGTCAGGCATGCAGTTTTCTCCATTGTAACAAAGAATAAATTTATGGCTCATTTATTCTGTGAAACTACCATCCCCACAGGTGGGTCTTCACATCTAGGTAGATTTGTTTTGCACTGTTTCTGAAATATACCTTTATGGGTCACTCCTTAGACAAGGAGAGAATACTCGCATTGTCTCAATCTACCCGTACAGACAAGTTCCTTTTAATTTCTGAATTTAATTTCACTTATTTCTGAAATAAGTGAATGAAGAAAAGAGCAGCAAATCCTGAAGAATACGCAGTGAAGGAGCAAAAGGTCTCCATTTGTCTTGTAGTCACACTGCATCCGTTATGGTAAAATTAAAACACCTTATGTTGGAAAGTTACACTGTTTGTTAAAGGACAATTTCACAGATACAGTCTTGCTCTAAAAGGAATCACTAAGAAGATGATTTTTTTTAAAAAAAAAATAACGTAGAATCAAAGTATAATCTCAATAAGGTTGTTTGACAAAATACTGATCCAAATGACACTGTATTTACTTAGGAAAAGAAGAGATTATTTGGGATGACATGAATTGAGACAGGATAGAAGAAGGAAATAAAAATCTCCATGGTAAGAACTAAGCAGTAAACTTTTGTTGAAGGCTATGTGGACGGAGGGTTAGAGGTCATCTAAGAAGACCACCCAGGGGTAACAGCTCAGAGAATTCTGAGTCTCTAATAACCTGAAGAAATTATATTTTAATGGAATTTTAACTGGAAAGCATATTTCCAAACATTGTTCTTAAAAGAAAAAAAATGACTTTCTCTCTATTCTGTACTTATATCTCTGCGACTTATATACAAACGAAGCATTAAAGTCAAGCTGTACACTAACCAGTATTTTAAAGCTTGACTTTGAGAACAAATTCAGGGACAAAAATTAATGTTGGAAAGTAGATACTTGTGCCTGCAATCCTTCTTGTCTCTGCAACGAGGGGTTTGAAAAATTAAGCATCCACACACTGATTGACCTCCCAAACATGTGGCATTGCTTCCTCCCCTGCTTGCTTCGTAGGCAGTGAGTTGTGAAGGCTTATGAAAGAGGGAGCAGAGGTTTTACAGAAAAGTTCCCATTTAATCGACCTTTCTGTCGTTTCCATGACCCCCATAGGCTTACCCTGACTGCTGATACTGCAAGTGAACATGGGGAAGCACTTATTGAAGGCTGCACAATGGACCCAGTTCTGTTTCCTCGGCTAATGCTTTCTATATCTGCACAGTTGGGCCATTAAGGGTTCTAAGACCACAGGGAAAACAATCATAACATTTGTTTTGAGATGACCGACTCAGGACATGGACACCAGGCTTTATATAGAAACTGTTTTTGTTTTATTAAGGGACTGTTTGCCTGGTAGTGATAACATCATTAAAAATAAATGAAAGGGGGCTGGTAAAATGCTTCCCCAAAGCAGAAACCTAATTAAAGGTGATGTGCCTGCTACGTGGCTTTTTTTTTAAACCAGGGTGCAGAAATAGAACAAGGTTACTTCTTTCTCATTTTATACGGCCCAGAGAAGACCTCACAGTAAAACATCACTTCGAATCTAATTTTCTACTTCTGTGTACCTTAATAATCTACTTTGCAGTCCGTGCTTGCCCATGGAAACCGAACTAGTAATCTGTTACTACAGACAACTTCATGTCTTGCTAATAAGGAGCATATCTGGTTCTAAATGAAACTGGCTTGCCTTGCAAACAGGTTGTATGGGCTGTGGTAGGTACATATAAACACGCTCTAGCTCTGAAGAACCACTTGGGCAAGCCTGAGTTAACAATCAAAGCAATATTTAAATCATACTTCATAATTCCAGAAAGAACAGCAACAACAAAAGAAGACGCATGCTTTCATTTTGGGGGGTGGAGCCACACTCATTTCGCGCAGGGTGGAAAGCAGGAAACTGCAATCCCTTGATAACTCTACTTTATTGTGCCTTGACCTTGTACAATTCACCAAGATTTACATCTGCCAGAAGTGAGTTTCTGTGCTGGGCTCTGAGAATGTGTGATGAGGACAGAGGAGGGGCTGTCACATGAGTCCGAGGTTTTTCTTAAAATGAATGCGGCCTTAAAAGTGAAGAGAAAATCTAGACGGTGTTGCAGTTTCATGGTCTGCCGTCCTATCCCCTTCTCATCAGCTCTGCTCATTTCTGAGTCTTCAAGTACAAGGTGAATCCTGTTCCAAGTGAATGAAACAGGACCCTTCAAAAAAATGTTCCCTGAAATAAAAAAGTTGCTCTGAGGAGTTCTATTTAAACTCGGATTTTCCCCATGGATCTTTCATTGAAAAGCGGTGGTGGCGCACGCCCTTAATCCCAGCACTTGGGAGGCAGAGGCAGGTGGATCTCTGCGAGTTTGAAGCCAGACTGGTCTGCAAAGTGAATGCCATGACAGGTTGCAAAGCTACAGAGAAACCTTATCTTGGAAAAGAAAAGGAAGGGAAAAAAAAGAAATTATCAGAGAATTATAAGATGCAGGACATAAAAATAAATCCTTGCAACTAATTCTACACTCTTTAGATAAAATGTTCCCCTTAAAGGACTGTTCCAATTTTTTTTTCAAGTGCAAACTTACACATGCGTACTTAGTTTTCATTAGAGGTGTGTTGCCAATGAATAGGAAGTTTAAGGAAAGAAGCTTTGAATAACAAAAAGAATATGTATAATATGAAAATAGATTCACACATACACTATATATAAATTTTTGAAAAATTCATAAAATACAGAATGGCATTTTAGAACTGATATTGATCATGTATTTGTGACCTGAAAAAATATGTCCCTATCTTTGAAAAGCATACGCAAAATATATAGTTAAATAATTAAAAGAAAGATTCAAGATCAAATTCATAGTGTTCATGAATTGCTTCATATTTCTTAAGGAAGAGGAGAAATTTGGTGGAAAAATAATGGAATAACATTAACACTGACATGATTATTGTGAAGGCTAAACAACATAACGCTGTAGAATAATTATTATCTTATTCCAATTTTATGACTATTTTAAATTTCTGCTAGTAAACTGTTAACAGATAATAGATGCTACTCAGTATACATTTTCCTAATTCATTTTATTTCAAAGATGGATACGAAGAGCATCATCATATTCAAACCGCTAATCCACATTGACACCTCCTACATCCAAAACAACATTGCACCACTTGACTTCCTAAGTCTCACCACGGTCATGAAATGGGTGTTTCTTTGGTTATGCTCATTCTGCACATAAGTAGTAGGTAGACATAAAAAGAAATTAATTAATTCATGATGTAATTCAGCTATAAAGATAGCATAAGACACTTGGGGTCCTGGATTTGAACCCCAAATATCTCTATTTCAGAGTTCATGTTCTTAACTCTGGACCAAAATACAAATTACCTACATTTAAAAAAATGCTTTAGCTACAAACATGCTTGTATCATACATTAATATATATACATATATATGCACAAAGGATTTAGATAATAGCAGAAAGAAAATGTAAATTCTTAATTCAGATTTTAAGTTTTAATTTAATACTTAAACTCAGTGTTTATCCTAAACAACCAAGATTCCTTGACATTGACTTCTGCCACTTACACATGATCCTTCTTTCTTTAAGCAAGTTTATTTTTCCTAGAAGTGATACTTTAGCCTCTCATGGTAGAATCATTGCGGTTCAACCATGATAGGCATTTTACAGAAACACTAACAGAAAGTAGCTTAAGAAGATGAAGTCATTAAACAATTCTACCAAGTGCCAACTGTACCCAACAGACCTTTATCTCTCTTGGGAGGAAGATTTTTGCCATAAAGGTATCACATTTAAAGTGGTGCATACTTAAGAAATGAGGAAAAAGTTAATGTTGATGCAATAGACTTCAGAAAGGCAGGAGCATGTCTTTCCCTTTCATCAGCTTCAATTAAAATTTGGGGATTTCCACAATATGTCTTCTGAGATTTGTTCTGATTTGTGTCTACTGAATTTACTTTTTCTGTGTTCCTTGCTATGTATTTGCCTTCTTCCTCCTATGGGAACTAACTGCACTTGGCTTTTTAAATCACTGTCTTAATTTCAGAGTCCTTTTCTTCCCTGACTGTCCCCAAATTGCTCATTCCTAATACTAAGGGTTCTCAAGGTTTTTGGTCACTACTCTGTCATGATCCCAGTAGATTCCTAGAATGCTGCGCTAAGCTAGACATCATTATCTTGATCTAAAATAATTAATTTATGCAAGTCCTTATTTATTTTCTAAGTATAATGATCAAGTGCAAAGCCACAAGTAGTTAAAAATGTTCCTTCATTTTTACCTCCCAACGCAAATTATCTTTAGACAAGGATACATAATAATATGAAACCAGGTAAATGCACCCCAGCCTCCCTGTTGTGAAACAGTTTCCATTTATAACAAGCAATTACTAGTCTATCATTCCTGCCCTATTTCAAATGATCAAAGATTGGGCAATCATTGTCAAAGAAATTCAGTTGTATGTTTATTTCAGTATTTTTAGTATAAAAATCTATGAACTTTAATTTTCCCGGTCATTGTACCACCTCAAGGCATGATTTGTATTATATTTTATTACTTATTTTATAAATATATCACATGATTTTTATTTCCCAAATTACTTCATGTATTAAATCTCAACCCTTATATGAATCATGATCATGTTTAAGTGAGCAACGTTTATAACTTCCATAGCCCAACATGATAAGGTACATGTACTGTAGCTGCCTTGGTGCGAAACTGGTGTGTGCTTTCAGTTTCTTTTCCAGAATTGCATATTTGGCATATAAAATCAACTTCTTTTTGTAAAATATCTCAAATTCTCTTAATAAGTTCATATATTTATAACCACTATATACAGAAAAGAGACAATCATGCATAAACATATAAGATTGTGTTCATCCATCTGAAAATCCAGCTGGTTGCTTTGGATAATGGTTGATGGGCAGTGGTAGAATGTCCATGCAAAGTTTGGTAAGCATCCTGTCAGGGATATTATAGAAACCATCCCCTGTAAATTGATAGGAGGTTAAATTGAGTAACCTTTACGTTCCATTCACCTATTGAGATTTTATGATTTTTTTCTTTAAAACTAACTGCTTTATAACACTGTCATATAAAAATGCAAAGGAGAGCACTAATTTTTAGGATTTAGGGAAATATAAAAGTTAAGAGTGTATGTTTATGTCATTGTCAGCATTCTTCCCTGGGTGAGAAGGGGATTCTCAAACAGCACAGCTGCTATTTTGCAACTCTCAGAGCATAAAAACATAATGCATATTCTTGAGCTTCTACTAAGTATAAGTTTTTTAAAAATTAACTTCCAGTTTATAACCATGTATTGTCTACAGCACAGAAAAAGAATAATCTGTTTTCAGTTATATAAAACTGTGCTTTTTTGTCAGTTGTATAAAACGGTGCTTCCTGGTTTTAAATTGGATATGCTTATGAACAGTAGATATGTTGACTCAAAACATGTAAAAATTAATGCAGAGTTTAGAAATTTTCTTCATTTAGTCAATTTGAAAATAAAAGTTATTTCTTTATCTAAATACCATAATGATAGTTTATTATAAATAAGTAATATTGCTATTATTTCACACATCAGATTAGCTTTCCTTACACATTCTCTATCTTAATACACTATGATTCAAAAATACAAATGCAGATAGAAGCTGAACAATTACTTTTAGTTTCTTTCATCTATAAGTTGTATTTTACTCTACATGCTTTATGATAACTACATTATAAACATCATATAAATAAAAAGCTGGTTCCAGAATGATTTTTACAATGATGCAAGAAATTAATCATTAAAAAATCATAGCTCTTCTTAAATTTAAACAATTAAACCAAAACTTCAGGTTTTATTTCTGCTCTCTGGTGATAAACATGAGAAACTCATGTTGCCCACAGATGTTATTTTCCCTTAGGAAAAAAAATAGAGCTTCATATAACAATAGCTTCAAAATGTCAAGAAATACATACGGAAGTGCTACTTCCTTCACTACCAAAATTATTTTCACAACTTGAATATACTCATAAATGTAATCAGTGACTTTATATACAGTCAAATTAACCCTGAAATGCAGACTAGATAAAAACCCAGGATTCTAAAAAGTTTGTAACAAGTTGAAAATACGATACACGGCAGTCATCAGGTTCCATAAAGGAGCAATAGAGCAGATCATTTAATAGCCTGAGCTTGGAGGAATTAAAAATATAAAGTTAGAGAAAAGAGTAGGATACAAGTCAATGGTGTGAATGAGGCCTTAATATTTGGTGAGATGAAATAACTTTGGTGAGAAAATTATATGATTTGAAATGTTTTCTGTCACTGTGTCTCCCACAACACACATGTTGAAGTTAGTGTGCCTCCCAGGGAGATACTGGAATAATGTCAAACCCTTAAAATACATGGGTTAGAAGAAAGACTTTAGCTCACTAGAATATATACAATTTATATTAATTCTATATACAATTATATAAAATATATTCATTAATTTATTCTATATATAATATATAGTAATATACTAATTTATTATATATCATTGAATATACAATGGCATACACACACAGAAACACACAAAATGATATAGAAGGAAAAGAAGAAAAAGAGAAAATATTGTGGAGATCAGGAGGAATGAGGGACAGAGGTAGGAATGGGGAGGAATAAAAAGGAACAGAAGATTGCTAGGATTTTGTATATGGAAAGCTAGAAATGCCATTAATACATTCTCCCTCACTTGTCTTAATACACATAAAACTTAGCTTGCCAGCAATCATTGAAAAATTGAGGTAGGGGAAAAAGTGACCAGAATATATTGCATGAAAAAAAAAAGTGTTTTCAATTAAAAAAAAAAAGAAATCTTAAACATTAAAAAAAACAACTTGATATTACTTTTACTGATTCAGATCTGCTATGGCCTTGGGTTCTGCTAATAGTCCTTGGATTTCTGCTTGGTCCCTGAAATTATAACTGAAGTGCATTATAAGCCAAAAATTGCCTGGTTCAGTGCTCAATACCCACATAGCACAGAGCTGTGGTTCCTACATTTCCAATCCCGGTTGCCGCACAGTTTGAGGCACCGAGGCAGGATACAGTTCTTTCTGTTTAGGTATCCTCCTTTGCATTCAGATACCAATTCTCCATTTCTTTCTTTACCTGACACTTCTGGCCTTCATTTAATATCCATGTGAAGGAACCCACCCTTTGCAAACCCTACTTTTCATAGCTTCAACACAGGCTAGTGTGATTCACATCCTATTCATCAGAACTATTGATTCATTAATTTGGAAAAATAACATATTTTCTCATGACTTATAAAATCTATAGCAATAAAAGTCACGAAAATGTTAAAACATAATGGAAAAGAAAGGAAAGTCCTAGTCTCCATAGAGACAGCAGATAAGATAACATAAACAGAAACGATCAAAGTGAAGAGTGCCAAGCGCCATCTGTGGAATTTGAAAAAGGATGCAGAACTCATCAGGAAACATAAATACTGGGTCTTATAGATCAATAAAATATAAAGGTTGTATTAATTTTTAGGTTAATTTTCTTGGATACAAAAAAACAACTAAATCCATTAAACGAGGTCAAATCCTTATTAGCAAAGCAAACTTCTGAATGTGAATGAATTAGTTTTTCTTTGACAAAATAGGTCAGAGCAAAATTCAGAGCTGGACAGAGAGCTTATTGCAAAGCAAGCACAAAAACTTGAGTTCAGGCCCAAAATCTCTCTCTCTCTCTCTCTCTCTCTCTCTCTCTCTCTCTCTCTCTCACACACACACACACACACACACACACACACACACACACACACACACGGGAAAAAAACTGGGTGTAAAGGGCATTTCTCTAATCTCAGCTCTGGTTAGGTTGACACAGGCAGATCCTGGACTCACTAGTAAACCAACTTTGAGTACTTCCAGCCAAGAAAGAGAAGTTGACTTAAGAGGTAGACAGCAAAATGAATAATGACACCCAAGTTTGTCCTCCAGCCTCCACAAGCAAGCATAAACACACAGCTTCACATACAATATGCACAAACACATACACAAAGAAATTACAGAAATAGCAGAATATAATCTCAAATGCATTCCACACTGTCAAATTGTGATTCCAAATGAATTCCTGTAGGCATTCTGATTCAGATTTAGAAACAAACCCACAGAAACATTGTTCTTCCCTGAAGGAGAAGGTGGAAGGTTAATGCTTTAAATGTTATGAATCTTTAAAAAATTTACAACTTATTAGGTGCTTTAGAAAACACAAGGAGATAATGGTAGCTGGAAATGGCAAGGCATAAATTCAATCAATGCCCAAACAACTGATATTGGAAAGAAATATGCACAGAATTTAGAAGTATATACAGTAATTAGATCCATCTGCTACCAATTGCAGGTACTGCAGAATCCTGACTCAAAGACTAAATTAGGCTAATTTGTTATTACTGGTATGTATTTGCATTCAATTAATGCTCGAAAATCCTTGAAAGGTACACTCTCTTATGTGGGTTAAACATTTTCATTGTAATCTTGTTTATAGTAATAATTGGCTTAGCAAATCTTTTCTTTATATCTACTACAAAGGTAAACTTTATCAAGCCCAAGCTAAATTATCATAAATTCCATATTAGCAGAAACCAAATTAATTAGCTTTGATCACACCAAGAAAATTGCTTTTGCCATTTGCTTCATTCCTTCCACTGGATATAACAACAACCAAAAACTTCAAGTGATAAAAGGAGCAGATTATACATTGTTTACAAAAATAGTAGTTGAAGCAAAGCAAATTTTCTGAGTCTCTAATTTAGTGTTATATTTATTTGTTTGGGTTCAGTGTGTAATATGATGTTAAGTGTATTACTGTAGCATGCTATTATGGAACAGATGTTAAATGCAATGTAAAAATGTCAGGGGTAAATGATTGATGATCCTCTTTGCCATTTCAAAGTAAACCATGATTATTTATATGCTCTGGACATTGCTTGAAAGCATCATATTAAATCTAAACAATTGATCCATTTTGAAGAGGTTTTGTATAATATATTATTTATATGTGTTGTTTTCTTTTGTGAAAAATGTCCCAGCATGGGAAAGTATTAAGTCTTTCAAGAGCTCCACCTAGTCCATATGGTAGATTTGTTTCTCTGTAATCCTTACGTTTTCCCCTCTCAGGCCATATGGCAAGTCCAGAGGCTGCCCAGGCCCCTCTGCCCTCCACAGGGGCCATATGGCAAGTTCAGTGAGTACTCATTTACCTTGTATTAATATTTTATCTGCCTCAGACTGAAAAAGAGATAAGATTAGGCCAAGACAGCCCTTGCAAATGGTTCAGCCATATAATCAATACTAACTGCCAATGTCATATAAGATATGGGTCCTGCTGTTTCATTTATATTAGAAATATCAAAGATAATTGAATAATGTATCAAATAATTTCATAAGCTCTTTTGATCATTTGATCTATATTGACAGAATATTTTTAATTACAGTAATCTTCTACGCATAATAGTACAAGTTTATAGACTTTGATATAGCCAAATAAATGACTAAATCTATAATCTATATTACCAAAATATAATCTATAGTTCAAGCATATCTACAGCACTTACAACTGTAGGCTAAATCCGCTTAGGTCTGTGTAATACAATTAAGATATTTCAGAACTTCATGGCTGGATTACATGTTAGGATATAAAATTAATTAAAGTACTGCCTTTCTACACTGTCATTACAAGTTCTTGCAAAGTTACCAAATGAACAACATAGAGAATAAGTTTTCAGGCTTCAAGTTTATTTCTTTGACAGATTAAGACTTTTATAATTTCACTTATATTTGATCTATAAGAATCTGTTCCTTTTAACAGCTGACAGGTTATGATTATGTATTTCATAATCAAATTACTATGTCAAGCACTTAATGACTTTTTGACAATATGTGTGTCCCAAATCCTATCAGCCTTTACACTACAAAGATTTGTACATGATTATTTCATTCATCTCCTTCAATAAAAATAAGTATCTCATGTTTTGAAAAAAATGCTTGTTCATGAACCCAGGCATACAAAATGAGCAAACATAAAATATAGCCCACCCACTTACAGCTCTGTTCTTTTCAGACCTTAGTGTTCCCGTTAGATAATGCAGAGAAATCTACCGTGAATATTCAGAATAGTAAGTTCATATTCTAAGCACTGAGTCATTTCCTGGACACGTCTGCCATGTTTTCTTCTGGATGTGTCCTTTAATTAATGTACCCTCATCCTCCAAACAATTACAAATAGCTTGTATTTTTTCCCTCAGTTTCACACAATGTCCATACCTGATTCTCAAATTTTTCTACATTTCCTTTCGGTCTCCACATCGATAATTATACTTGCTATGATATTTTTCCATAGTGCATTTGCCAGGGTCAGGTAAATTCTGAGATAACAGTTTATAGGACATGTTGCATAGTTTCTAAACTCATTTGAAATTTTAAAATGATGATATTGAAATAAAGATGTTAATGTGCTTAGGTTTCTCACCTGTTAGCGCAAGTAAAGTCATAATTAAACAAATAAATAAATAAACACACCATCAGAGTCCCTGGCAGCTTTTTGGGGGACTTGTATCTATAGAAACATATTTTAATATAAAAGTTTAATTTTATGCACTGAATATTTTCACGGAGTCAGCACTTTGAAATTTTGTGATAACATGTTAAAATTAATGGAATGTCTTAACTAAGTTCTTTCTGCATATATACATATAAACGAGGCAAAGCTCTGAACCTGACTTCATAAATAACATTTGCTGTGATTTTGTTAAAGTTTAGATGTGTGGATTTGTATTGAAATCCTCAGAAGGTTACCGAGTGCAACCCTCCAACAATATCTCTAAGTCTTCAGGGAAAGAAATCCCATTATGTGGAGTTCAGGGAAGGGGGTAAACATCACCATAAAGAAATACAAACTACACATATTTCCCATTTAGCTAGTGTCACGAGAGTTCACTATTTAGAATTCTAACCAGTTAGGACGTATTCGTGGAGGTCAAGTACCTTGTGAACCTTGACATCTCAATGATGACATCATATTCCATCCATCAATTCTTCCAGGAGCGCACTTGCCATCTGCTCCACTGCGCTGTAATAACTTATTAGACAAATTCACAGGGTAGTAATCTGGAGAATGATGCTGTTTTCTTAATGTGTGCCCATTCTCAGGAAACAGCCATTGCTTCTGTCACAGAAACCAGATTCTACCTCCTAATTTTATTTATTTACATGGTTAGTTTGATTTTTTTTTTTGTTTGTTTTGGTTTTTTTTTTTTTTTGCTAGTGCCCTGTTTGTTGAGAAGAGTCCAACTCTATAGCCAACATTGTCCTAGAATTAACAATGTGGTCATGCCTGTCCTGAAAACTCCCTGTGAGCCTTCGTAGGCTGGCATCAAATTCCCTGGAATATACTTGTCTTAGCCTCACAGCATGTTAGATTTTGGAATGAGAGGAATCCCACCTGTTTTACTCTCTAATGGTCAAATTGAGGTTAGCTTCAGTCTTACAGAAACCCTGGACATACTGAGAAAATGACTTTTCTCCATTATAGGACAACCGTGAAAGTCTCCTCACAAAGAGCCACTCTACTTTGTTCCAAAGGCTCCTCTCTACTCAGAGTTTGCTAGCTGCAAATTCATTTTTTTCTTTCTCCATAGGGAATTATATAGGAAGAAGGATTTACAATTACCATGCAGAAATATGCTTAATTGTAAAGCAGCATAACTTTCTTGATGAATTGGACAAATAACATAATTGAAGTAAATCTCAAACCCACATAAGACAAATCTCTGTTTCTTTTGCTTTACTCTTCTGCAGGCATTTAATTAGCAAAAGCAGAGTATAGCTGACACTGCATACCGGCAACTCCAATATGTTCTCTGGACAAATCAAGGACACTGTCCACAACCATGAACTCTTATGGTATAATCATGCTTAACTTAGCAACCGTCAAAGGTATTATAGTTTAATGAAGGCTATCATATGTCTCTTTATCTTTAAAATATTATATGTTTTATAGACCAAGTTATTATTTTGCATTTCATAGAATTCCATCCCGTGTTTCTTCTTTTGGCTTTTCATTTATTCCAGCTTACACTGTGATCAACATTGTACTAAAATAAAGTCAAGTACAACAGCCGCTCCCTGCCCATCAAAACGCACAGACGTCTGCCAAGCACTTGTAACAGCTGGTGTTACATTAATTAGTTTAAACTATTTATTTCATCCATCTCCAGAGCAGATTGAGCAAAAACATTAGAGATTATTCTAGCATCTGTAAGTGCCCTGCAAACATTAACCAAGGAAAATTAAAATATTCAGCAGAAACATACACACATATATATTTAAATACTTTTATTCTCTGTATAAAAATAAAGATGAAAGTTTAGATAGATAAATAGATAGACAAGTGATGATAGATAGATAGATAGATAGATAGATAGAGGAATAGATAGACTGATGATAGATAAAGTAAAGGAGTTATAAGTAAAAATAAAAGTCTCATATACATTCGAAGAGATATTTCATTGTCTTTGAAAACCTACGTTTTTAACTTGCATTCATATATTGTATCCACAAAGTTTTTCTCTTTAAAAATTATCACTAGAAGCAGTAATAATTCCTGACAACATGGGTCATTAAGCAATATATGACAGGGACTGGGTGACTCAGTGGATTAGTCACAGACTTTATGGCCTCTATTGGAATTCTGCCCTAACGATAGTGATCAAAACACTGTTATCAAATGGTTGTAAAAATCTCAATTAAAATTACTCCTATGGCCTCAACTAGGTTCTTAGCAAACTCTATACCATAACATAAATCTACACATTATTGACAAAATTAACTCAACTGTTACTTTTTGGCTTAAGATATTTTATGAATTAACTATTTCACTTTCCAAGCAATAGCTGTGAACATTGGCTTGATTATGAATGTTTATCCATTAAACACCTGTCAGGTAGAATATGGTTTTGGTAGCCCTCTAGGATTTCAAGACATTTTCCTTTTCTGCACTCTTTCTAGAATCCTAATATATGTTGATAAAATGAACATTAAAATAACTGTCTATAAAAAACTGAAATATTCAGAAACATCTGAAGAGTCACATTCTAGAGTCATGATAGATAAAGAAAACATTAGAAAATTATAGAATATCAAAACAGTACTATTTAAGTCCCTGCAAGGTTGATGATCCTGAAAGCAATCTGTTTTACCATACCCAAAGCAGTACATGAATAGAATTTGACACATGACATAGTCATCTCTAGACAAACCAAAATGTCTACCTGAATGATAGCATACAAGCATCTAGAAAATCAGTATGCAGCTATTCACTGGAGAAAAGCAGTAAGAAGTGAGCACATTTAACACAACAATATTGTATTTCCTGGTTCACACGGTAGACCTGACTGTGCATGAATACAGGTAGAAGTCCGAACACACCACTCATTAATCCTAGGGTTAAAAACTTACTATTTAAAACTCAGTTCAAAGATTAATCTCTACAAATCAAAAGAATTTTACACCTTGCCACATCATTTTATTATAGAAGATACAGAGACAAACCAACTCAATAAAATCCTTCTTTGATTAGATGAAAATATCTCAGAGTTTGAATTCTGAGAATAACTGAAGAAGATCTAATGCCTCCCTGATGATAATTGTAGGTAATGTCTATAAAAGAGGTTCTGTGAGCCATCACACTGTAGGGTGTCATATGAACCTTTCAAGAGGTTGTTAAAGACTATTTTAAACACAGATATTTACATTATGGTCGATAACAGTAGAAAACTTATAGTTATCAAGAATCAAGAAAACAATTGGATGGCTGGGGTCACCACAACATGAGGAACTGTATTAAAGGGTCGCAGAATAAGGCTGGTTAGGAACCATTGCTCTACATTACACTCTCCTCTCTCATATCTAAGGGGATTGAGCCTTTGGTTACTAGAAAATGTAACCATCCACAAGGGATGGGGTGATTGAATTACGTCTGCTCAGAACTCTTACGTGAGAGGTTCAGGGCTCTGATTCAACTTCCTGTTTAATAATACTTTCTCAGTCTGAGTTCTAGGTTTTGTAAAATAAAATACCGTTTCAGATTTAGAACCTTCTAAGTCACTAAGACATGAGAGGTTGGAAATGATGTTGAAATAAAGTATTCTAAGAAAAGTGTAGATTAAGGAAAAACATTTCTTTAAAGTAGACTAAACTACACAAGTTTCTCAACATACTTCTCTCTTTATTTACTCCCAGAATGAATTAGGCTAAAATTTTGTTTTGATTTAGTTTAGTAGGTGGTTATTATTATTATTATGAATTTTGGGGATTTTGAGACAGGGTTTCACTATGAATCCTTGGAACTCACTATATGGACCAGACCATCTCAAATTCACAGAAACCTGCCTGCTTCTGCTTCTTGAATATAGGTATAAAAGACTTGTGCTACATTAAGTGCTCACATTCAAATAATAGGAAAACAACACATGGGCACAGGAGACCAATTCCTACATATAACCCCAGTAGCACAGACAATAAGAGCAACAATGAATAAATGGGACCTCCTGAAACTGAGAAACTTCTGTAATGCAAAGGACACTGTCATTAAGACAAAAAGGCAACCTACTAAATGGGAGAAGATCTTCACCAACCCCACAACAGAAAAAGGTCTGATCTCCAAAATATACAAAGAACTGAAGAAAGTAGACATTAAAACTCTTATTATCCCAATTAAAAAAAATGGGGTACTGAATTGAGCAGAGAATTCTCAACAGAAGACGTTCAAATGGCCAAAAGACACGTAAGGTCATGCTTAACCTCCTTAGCGATCAGGGAAATGCAAATCAAAACAACTTTGAGATACCATCTTACACCTGTCAGAATGGCTAAAATCAAAAACACCAATGATAGCCTATGCTGGAAAGGTTGTGGAGTAAGGGGAACACTCATCCATTGTTGGTGGAAATGCAAACTTGTGCAACCACTTTGGAAATCAATGTGGCGGTTTCTCAGTTAACTGGGACTCAACCTACCTCAGGACCCAGGAATTCCACTCTTGGGAATATACCCAAGAGATGCCCAGTCATACTATAAAAGCATTTGTTCAACTATGTTCATAGCAGCACTATTTGTAATAGCCAGAATCTGAAAACAACCTAGGTGGCCCTCAATGGAAGAATGGATAAAGAAGGTGTGACACATATATACTTTAGAGTTCTACTCAGCGGGAAAAAAAATGATATCTTGAATTTTGCATGCAAATGGATGGTGAGATATCCCAGACCCAAAAAGAGGAATATGGTATGTACTCACTCATTAGTGGATTCTAGCCATAAACAAAGGACATTGAGCCTATGGTTTGTGATTTTAGAGAAGCTAAATAAGAAGGTGAACCCAAAGAAAAACATATATATATCCTCTTGGATATTGGAAGTTGACAAGATCGTTGGGCAAAAGTTGGGAGCAGGGGGGTGGGGGTGGATTGGGGAGAAGGGGAGATGGGGAGAGAGAAGGGAGAAGGGGAGGATTGGGGAGATCTTGGGGGAATGGGATAATTGAGATGGATTAAGGGTGGATATGGGAGCAGGGAAGAAGTTATATTAACCAAGGGAGCCATTTTAGGCTTGGCAAGAGTCTTGGCTCTAGAGGGGTTCCCAGGTGTCCAAGGGGATTTCCCCAACTACTTGCATATCACCATAGAACCTTCATTGGGGGATGGATGGAGAAAGAGACAGAGACCAACATTGGAGCACTGGACTGAGCTCCCAAGGTCCAAATGAGGAGCAGAAGGAGGGAGAACATGAGCAAGGAAGTCAGGACTGCGAGGGGTGTACCCACGCACTGAGACAATGGGACTGATCTAATGGGAACTCACCAAGGCCAGCTGGACTTGGACTGATGGAGCTTGTGATCAAACTGGACTCTCTGAATGTGACTGACAATGAGGGCTGACTGAGAAGCCAAGGGAAATGTCACTGAGTTTTGATTCTACTATATGGACTGGCCTTGTGGGAGACTAGTTTGTTTGGATGCTCACCTTCCTAGACCTGGATGGAGGGGGGAGGACCTTGAACTTCCCACAGGGCAGGAAACTCTGACTACTCTTAGGACTGGAGAGGGACAGGGAAAAGAAGTGGGAGGGAAATGGCAGGAGGGGAGGAGGTGGAAATTTTTAATAAATAAATAAATAAAAATTTTAAAAAATAAGTAATTTTTCAAAAAATTCTAAGAAAATCTAACTTTTTAGTAATTATCTGTGTGAAATGATTGGTGATAACAAAGAGGAATTGCGGTTTAGAGTTTGGGAGACAGCCCAAAACAACATGTATCCCATGTTTTCTCTTTTCGTAGTAATAAACATATAGAATTTATATTTTTACAAAATCCTTGTGGATTATATAGTTCATAACAGAAAATATTAGTTGTCTATGTCTTTGTCATTCAATTATTTTTAGAAATTATCTCTAAGTCAGCTTTTCTCCAAAATTTGATCCATTTTATTTTTACTTCTGACATTTGTCAATTGAGGACTAGCAAAGTACTTTTGATGACTTTATAGCACACCCAGTATGCATTGAGTTGTTAAGAGAAAACATATCCCAGAATGTAACATCCTACTTTCAATCACTGTTTTCTGTAATTTCACAAGTTAGTAAGCATCTCTGTAAAGATTTCAATGTTTTTTGCAACTTCATTGCATTACCTTGAACATATGTATGCAAATGTGTGGTGTGATCACATGCCATAATACTACTGAAAGTCAGAGGAAGAGTTTCAGGAAACAGTTCCACCATGTAAGGCTCAGGGATTGAAATGAGGTCCTTGGGTTTGGAGGCAGGTGCCTTTACAGCTGAGCCTTGCTGTAACACTTTATTGAAAGAACTGTCAAAAATAGAAAAACTGCATGATAGATTTCAAAGTTTTCTTGAAAGGCAAACCAGTTACATTGAAAATCAATAAGATAAATATTCCTGAGTACTGTGTAACACATAATATTAATACTTCATATATTTATCACTCAAGTATGTGTTCTATTGCTCAAATATGTAAAAAAAAATAGCATCAATATATAATCATGTATATTGATGGTATTAGCATCAGGGTCACAGTCCTGGAAACTTCTCAGGCAATTTCATCAGTGTACAAATTTCAATGAATGGTCCCAGACAAGCTTTGGCTGTATCAACCAAGCAGTTGGCATGACTTACTGATTCAATCAGGAAATGTTATAAGATAACATGAGGTTCTCTTCTACAGTATCTCTAAAATGATTCTTAAATACTGAGGAGTAAGTATATGAGCAAAGAAAAGTTTCACAATATCATCACTATTATTATTTCTGTTATTCATAATAAACATTGTATATAATGTGTAATTCACCACTATGCTTTCCCAATGCTGCTAATGCAAAGTGCTACTTATCCAGATCACCACAAATACATGAGTGACTTTGTGCTGTGCTACAATGAAGACTAATATATTTTCAGGTAACAAATAGTTTAACTACATTGTAGTATTATGAAACCACAGTTGTGTATGTGGCCCATTCTTGATGTAAATGTCATGTTTTGACATGTGACTCTATGGATTGTGTGAGTGTGTTAGTCTTTACCAACTCAGAACACGCTTATGTGCTGTTATTAACTTCTGAAAAAAACGTGATTTACTAAAAAAAAACCAAAACTTATATTGTTAACATATTACATATGTCTATTATAATGTCTACATAAAGAATAGAAATTAGCAATACACCAAAATAAAGTGACTCAAATGGTATTGAAGTATAAGATAGCTTAGAGAAGAAAGGTACTAAAGGAGGGAAACTTGGGTTTTTATTGATTTTCTATGTTCAATCTCTACATCTTGAAAATCTTTGTGTCTGGTCTTAATCAGAGCTTCCTTTTCATTACAATGGACATAAAGTGGGTGATGCTCACAATTTGATTATGATTTCACCCTGTCGCTGTCACCATTTCCAGATCTGAGATATGAGAATAAGTGAACAATGCATGGACTCTTTATAGAATGTTCATGTAGCTATTTATCACTACTAAAGGAAAGACATGAGAGACACTGAATCTTACCCCTCAAATAAGCAACAATTTAGAGAAGAGAAAATAAAGAAGTTTTCTAAGGAAAAGTTCAAGGAAGTGCACCTATATTTTAGAAGATAAATAAACATATTTCTAGAGCTCCATTCAGATCACACAGGAAGTATTGGTTGCAATACAGCAAGTAGTTTCAGTATAGGTTATAAACACATGCATAAAAGAAAACTTATCTTAAGTATATAAAATCAGAAAATTGATTGTGTGAAATTGCTCATCCAAGGTAGAGAGTGAAACATAAATTGACATCAGGCCAAGGATGCAAGAATTTTGATATTGATGCTTGAAAGAAGAAAGTCTGTAGATCTTTCCTTGCAGTTGAAGAAAAAGAGGAGCTTCAAAGTCAACAGCAACATAGTGTCGTATCTAACAATATCGTAGTTAAGTGAAAAAAAATGAGAGCTAGACATCTATGCAAAATATGTGATTTATAGGGATATAGGTAATAGTATATTCCACTCATGTAAAGCAAATATACATTGAAAGTATGCCACTCTCAATACCTAAGCTTGGGACATGCCAGTTCGTCTTTTGAATGAAGGAAAGCGTGACTAGAAGCACAGTCTTCAGAGGTAAGTCTAGGACTCCTTCCCACACCTGAGTACTGTCTGCCTCTCTCTTCTCCATAGTATACTTAGCTGTACAGGGGTAGCTGGAAAAAGGGTGCCTTGAAAGATGCAATTAATGATAAATTACTGAAGCTCAAGTATTTGGGATAGAATTTGCCATGCAGTTTATGCTACAGAAAAGCATGTTATCATTTAAATGTTGAAAAATGAATGAAAAGGGAGGGTCATAGTTTTATCTTTTCCTTCGTCAATTACTTATGGTATTGCCATGTTAAAATGTGTGTATCTAGACATATAGAGATAGATAGAAATGTATAAACACATGTAGCTGTGAACCTTATTGTAATTCAGTACAACATGAATAGGATAAAAAACTTCTAAGCCTATTTTAAAACACACTTTAAAGCCACCTACCCACTAGGGAAGAGGGGGAGAAATTACATAATGAGCATTTAACCTTTCAAACTCAAGGAAAGTGTTGTTTTTATATGCTCTCTCCTAAGCAGACGTTCAACATTTTTTGACATTATGAAGCCATAATCCATCATTTTCATGTCTTCATGGTTGATTCCTCATGTCTTCTCTTCATCCAGAAAGCGAAACAATCACCTGATGCCACAGCTTCAGATGAGAAATGCCAAATCACACAGGAAGCAGCTGACAGAACGCTTCAAATTTCTCTCTCAGGCAGCTGACATAGGTTCCCACTTAACCATCACCCTGCCCTTACCCGTAAAAACAGACTCCATAGGAAACACTGAAAGTGCATGCTAACACTTTGAGAATTTTGCATGTTTAGTTTCTTTGCAAAAGCCATTGTTTATAAGTATTTATAGCACAATTGAATTTCTCATGTAATATTTCCAGGAAACTGCCAGCTACCGCAGGGTAATAACCAAATCCACATTGTTCTACATTGCTCTGACTAACGAGTCCAAACGAAGCGGCTCAGGCAGAGAAGAACAGAGCCTCTGTAGTTACAAACAGGTCCCTTCCAGTTCTGCTAATGTAAATAACACGCTTGACATTCCTGCTGAGCATCCCAAGGGACAGGGACACTAGAAACATTTTCACAAGGATTCTGTCCACGTGGAGTCTCAGATCTCAGAACATCTGGTAGGGTGTCTGAGGCCTACAGATCCGTTTCTCAAATATTCCTTAGATGGCTACACCTTCCTGACACTTCCCCTCTGTGTCATTTTCCAGCCATTTAGAACATGGCAGCCCCCATAATCCATCGTACTGCCTTTGAAAATAGGAACATTTCATTTATCAATGTTAATATGTATGTAGGGGGAGCGACAATTGTACTACAGTGTAAATATGGAGAACTAAGTGGAATTGATTCTCTTTTACAACCCAAGTGTGGGTTCGTGGGATGAAAGTCTGATTGCCAGACGTATGTCACCTGGTGGCGAGTACTTTTCCTCACCTACCCGGCCATCAAACAGCTTTTATGCAAAAATACTTGCTTCTTAGATCTCACCAAGTAAAAGACTTTGTTTAGTAACATGAGATCTCTTTTTCATGACATGGTGCTATTAGACTCCGGAATGACTGTGCTCCTTGTCGCCATGCCTCACTCACAATGTCAGTTGTTGGGGAACAATGTTTCGTGCACTTGACATTCCAACAGGGGTGGAATGTTGCAGGAACGCCTTCTCAAACTTCATCTTAGTTCACTTTTCGGGGAGACTGTTTCCTACCACGAAAGTCTTGCTTTTTCGCCCCCTCTTTGACCATGAAATGAATCGTCCAACTTTGCTCGGAAACCCCTTTGTTCATATTGAAGTCACTTTCCTCGTCTCTCCTGCTGAAAGGACACCAAATCCTAAAAGCTGGCAAGAATGCATATGTTTATTTCACCATTGCACTGCAATTACTGAATGCCACTTAATTACAGCAACAGATGCTCGAGTGGAGGAACCAGAAAAATCAAACGCCTCATTTCCAGGTTATTTTTTTCCATTGCTTCTGCCAACAGCAGATGTGTGAGCCCCTTGTGCTCTGGCGTAAATACTTATCAAATCCTAACAGGTCACCTATGTCACAAACAACATTTCAGATGCAACTGTTTCACCTGATAATAGGCTCTGAAAATAAAACTGTGAGCTGTAAATACAATGTATTCAGAATGAAATGCCATAATGTGAAATTGCTTTTTCTCCAGCTACAACTGAAGTCCTTGACAGTTTTTGGCAGTGATAAATCACCCTCCCATTAATTGTCTTCTCTCTCATTGTGAGGTGAGCTGCTAAAAGGGGCAGTCAACAAAAATGACTTAAAGGACAAATTTTGGCAAAAAGACAATGAAGAAATCTGTCATTGCTCAGCCTCCATAAACTGTCGTGAAACAATCAAAATATATGTAGCTGAAGTGTTTATGTCTGTGTTAGGAAGATTATAGGATGATAAGTTTGCTGTTAAAGGAGAGGAAGGACCCAGGGAAACTTAAATTGTGGTCCTTGACATCCTTTTCCAAATGATTTTTTTTTTTTTGCTTAAAAGATGCATTAAAACATGTGGCTCATCTGTTCAGATTCACTCTGACCTAGGTAGTAAAATATCCCCTAGGCGTGACCGCAGTTATAAAAATCATATCATAATTTTGTTAACATAATTTTGAATGAAATATAAATATGTATTTAAATTAATTTCACAAGTTCTTTAGTAACTACTTTTGCAATAAATAAATAAAAAGAAAAAGGAACTCAAACAACACCCAAAAGTATGCTTGCCACCAATGGACAATTAAATATTACCACATGCATTATGAGAAAATTATATGTTACTACAGTGCAATTCAAAAATATCATTAACATTGTAGTTTGCATTTAGCATTAGTAAGCAAAAATGCAATAAAATTGGATCCAATGTTGTTCCTTATTAAAATGTGCATATTTATATCATCACTTAATATATTGCTGAGTCTGAAGCCTAATTGATCTAGAACCCCAAATTTTAATTGTGTTCTTATCTTGAATGGACCTGGACCACACCAGTTGTCTCTAAACCACATGACATGCTGGGGACAGTGAGGTAAGCCAAGGGTTTTCATGAAGCCACACATGAATAAAATTTCAAATAAAGTAAAACTAAGAAAGAAGAAAGTATGCTCTCAGGAACTGTCAGAGGTTCAAAGTCTACTGTGCTGAAGTGTGGTTAATACCTTATAGGGTGCTTGCTTATACATAGTCACAGGTTCCTGGTTTGTATCAATGTAGAGGCATATGAAGTGGTATATTGATACCTCAATATTGTATTTCAATCAAGTGCACATGTTCTATAAGGAAAACTCAAAATTATCCCAAGTCCCATTTTGTATCTTAGGCAGAATGCTAGCAAAGTAGGACTAAATATAATTAGTAGATGGTGACATTAAAACATCTTTTGAATGACAGATTATTTTTTAAATCAAAGAAGTTTTTTAACATTATAATTTAATTTATTTATTTTATTTTTTTGGTGCTCCGCCAGCTTGAAAGCTTGCTGAGAGCATATGGAGATGGCATATTTGCAAGTCCATCTCTGGAGGGTTGCAAAAGGCCCTTAGCTTGTGAAAAACAGCAATGTTATTTTTTTTTAACGTTCCCTATATTTAGAGATTAAATCGCTCACTGCACAAACCCATTTGGAACAGGCGCGAAGGTGAAAAGGATAATCAGTACAGTCACTGGTCCGTGTTTCCTAAACGCTTTCGAAAACATTACAGTGCGCAGGCATAAAATTAGCGGCAGGACCTTAAAAAGGCTGGCATTTAGCATGACTTTTTGGAAAGTGACACCCTCATTTTTTTCTTGTAGGATATCATTAAATTTCAATCGCCCTATGGCAGTGCCTTTCCATTAATAACCAATTCAGTGTGTCACTTTGGCTCTCCTTTGAAATAATGAGCCTTTGCTTCGCTTTAATAAATTTAAACATATTCTCAAGGCCAGGGAAGATAGGAAACCGCAGATGGGCTGAGAAAAACACGATTCATAAATCCTTAACTGCCTGAGATCGTTGAGAGCAAAACAAAGTAACACTCGTAAAATATTAAACAATCCCAGCTGTATGAGGGAAGCTTCATTAACAAAAATGGACTATTTACTGCCTTGCTCAGAGCCTGTGGGTGGAGAGAGTCAAAGAAATCTTTAAAAAAGAATTCCCTCTGCTATTTCTTCTCATGATTTCTTAACCAACTTATGGAACAATGAAAACATTATCTAGATTGCCCAGTATTTGCCAAGAACAAATAAATATTATTTAAAATGCCATAAATTATTTTCTTCACTTTTACTATTTAAAAACTAGCCAATGAAAGTATCGCCGTATTTTCTTGGGAATAATTCCACAGCCATGCCAAACTTAGTGAAGACCCCTAGGGCTACCTGGGTACCCACACAAAGGATGACAATAAGGTTGGTGGGAATCCTTAGTCAGGGGCTTTCTCTAATGGTTCTCAGGTTGAAAGCAATTAAACACTTTTGTTTTCAGGTCTAGATTTTATCACTCAGCTATTTATTTCTTGATGCCTAAGCTATTTCCAGCACTAAGTTACAGGCAGCTTTAAGATACACAGCGTATTTGAAATCGCATTTCAAGATTGAGAGGTTGGTGCAAAAACTCAAGTATTTTAGATAGAAATTATGAGACATTGTCATCAAGGGGGATAGTTTTAAGGTCCTGATGTAAAATCAAATCAGCTTGCTGGTGGTACATGTCTGATGAACCAAGAGATCAATGTCAGTCTGTTAAATGCTAAGAACTTAGAAGCTCTAGCTTTAAAGGCAAGCTGAGAATTTACTGGACAGATTGTCAATACTTCTAAACATTTCAAGGACAAAAATATTGCTTTATACAGTCCGTGTCACATTTATTGAAAGAAAAGAATCTAGATTTTTCTTCTGCGTTCTGTCAGCACTTTTCTTTTATTACAAAGAGATAGATAATTAAGGAGTTCAATATGGAATAATGCAGAGACCGGCTCTCCAGCATCATATACAGTCTCCTGATGTGTTATCGGATGCTAAAGCAAAGAGAAGAAAATATTTGAAACACTGTGGCTCACTTTCTGCCCTCACGAGCAGAAATAGCACCATACTGACTGTGGGAGCCCTCAGAACCTCTAGCCCTTATCTGTAAAATGGGAAGGAGAGAAATCTTCTCCCTCTTCTCATTATCTTGTGATAATGGAGGTTATGGTAAGGAGCCTCGTTAGCACAGAAGGTAGAAGGGAAGTCTCCTAAGCAAGAGTTAGTGCTCATGGCTGACTACCTGCGTGGACTAGCACTGACATTAAAGACAATATTTAGAAAATATAAAATCACAAAGATAAATGGGTATGGAAGAAGAAAATGAGGGAATGAGATAAAGGAGGGTAACATAAGGAATGTTTCATCAAAACACACTGCTTTGTGGAGTTGTTACCATGTGTGGAACTGTCATCACGAATGTAGGCTTTGTTTAACTAATGGAAGGTAGCTTTTAAATATGAAAGCATGGGATGTAGTTTAGTACCTCCGCATTTATTAGAAGATGCGAATGTTGGGTTCAATTCACAGCTCACCTTTCTCTCTCTCTCTCTCTCTCTCTCTCTCTCTCTCTCTCTCTCTCTCTGTTCCTCTGTGAGCATACGCACACACACACACACACACACACACACACTTGTGAAGTGGTTTGCAGGTAGAATTTTTATTCCCACTGTCTTGAAATACATAAGGAGTTCACAGAAGATAAGGACAACAGACACTTGCTGATACATAAGAACAGCACATTGTGTAACAGTATTACAAAGCTAATGATTGGTAACTATTTTTAGACACCTAACCCTTGTTCTGAGTCAAAATTTTCTCAGATAATGAAGCCTTCTTTGGCTAGTTTTCCAAATTCTGAATGTGCCCTGGCCTCAGTTATTGCATGGAAAGCTGAAATTTTGTTTATTACATCCAATGGTGATATTTCTGTTACTGAACTCAACTCTTTGTGGGTTATTAAGATACATTAATCAATGTCTTAGTAATAAATAATATTATTTTATTTGCATTTATGTTTAACAGTAGCACACTTTGTTCTTTAAAAAAATAAAAGCTGCATCCAACTATGTTAATAAAAATTCACTCAGTACTGATTAACAAGTATAGGAGATGCTGCTGGTCACAATTGGAAGCAACACAAATAGCTTGTGAAAGGAAGGTAAACAATAAAAGAGTAACACATGTGGATATATTTTTATTATGGGTTTCGAATCAAACGTTCATACGGATCTTGCTTATCCTTCATTAAGAATTGCTAATACTTTTATTTACTTTTGTAAAACATGGCAATCTTAGAATGATTTTTTTAAAAGATAAATTATATTTTGTCAGAATTAGGGTAGAAAAGATGAAATTATCTTAAAAGGAAGATGGCATGTGGATGCAAAAAAAAAATCAAAGGTGAAATAAAGTCCTATTTGCGGCCAAGAAACCGGCATCTGAAAAGTTGGTATTTTCTTCCTCAGCAGTCCATCAGTGAGCACGGAAATGATTACAATGAGAGGCGTGTGAGCACAGAGTCTTTGCCACTGGGCTCTCATAAATCTTGCCAGTTCCCAGTGAACAACACCAAATATTTGCAGCTCAGGAACATTTGGTCTGGCTTAAATTAACATATCTCCGCAGTCAGAAGTCATTAAGCCTTGCCAATGATTTGAAACAATTTTTCCATCTCAAAAGACACATTGGCTTTTACTTATTTTTTAGCAAGAAGGTAGCAGAAACTAAAATGAATGACCCAAAACTAGAAGTTGTTAATTTTTAAAAAAAGGAAACAGATAAAAGTGTTTTAACTACTTCAGTAAATACATTAACACTGTCTATAAGAATCCTATTGTTCTCAAGTATGTGACCAACTGAAAAATTGCAAGATGATACATACCAAGTTCACCATAAACAACAAATTAAATATAAGAATGTAGACGTCTTTCAAGATTAAACCATTTTTATTCTGGCCACTACAAAGTAAAACTGATGAAAACTATTGTATAAGAAAGATATGTATTATTTCAACTTAAATTTCTGAGCAGGCTTAGTAGATACCAAAGGAGACATATGTTGGTGTATGTCACAAAGATCTGTTCTGCTATAAAGTTTATCCCGGACATGAAGGCCCAAGTCAATCATGTAAAGCAATTTGATGACTAGAACAGGGAACTCTCCAAGTATGAAAGAATCAGGGGAATGAATTCAACTGATGAGACTGTGGTTAAGAAGTGAAATCAATATATTCACCTATTAATAGTTCATCTCCCCATCTGTGTGCGATGTCCTTCCTTCACAGCGTAAGACAGTTTCAAAGCAGGCTACTGAAGTAGAAAACTTGATTCTGATTTCTGTTTGTTTGCATAGTTGGGTTACACTGAAGTAGCAATTTCAACTCCCAGCTTTCCGTGGATGAAGCAAGGGCAAACATTTCAGTCTTGCAAGTTACTCTTAGAGAAAACTTCTAGTAGTTAATACCTGACCTATAGGAAATGTTCAATAAATGGTAGTTATTAATTTTAGTTCTTTTAAAGTACATTAGTACCATTACTGTCAGAAACTAACACATTCTTATATAGTCTCACATCTAGTGAGGTTTACTAATTGTCTCCAATATAAGTGAGTTCCATTTATTGATAACTGATGAAAGAAATGTGTATATTTAATTAAATATAAATGTAAAAACAGTAGCAGAGATAAAGGAAATGAAAACAAAGCACATACAAAAGTGTCAAAAAAAGATGTGCAAATTTATGTGATTTCATAAGATAAATGAAACAGGATTTTGATAAGGATATTTTTATTAGTCAAGAATCATTCTGCTCACTGTATAACACCTGACAGATGTTAGTCCTCTGCTTTCTCTGTGGCCTATGCTGTTGGAAAAGTAATCTGAGACATTTACTGAAGATATAAAAATAACCACAAAATAAACAATTGCGGAGAAAATTTCTAATGTGATAACTGAACTCAGGTCTCCTGCAAGAACAGTAAGGCCTCTTCTCCAGGGATCCGTCTTTCTAAGCCCATATTCTCTTACTTATTACAATAAAGATTGAGTTGGAGGCCTGTTCCATGGTGGATAACATATGACTGTTCACAAACCTGTGACTGGGCAAGGCATGTGCAAAATAAGATCTTGTCTTGTGTCTTGACTAAATGAGTATCTGTCCAATGGCCTTCTAAATATGCAAGTTTATACCTATTGATTAGCGCAGTTCTTAGCAGGGAGCAGAAATCCGTTTTGTACAGAGTAATAGTTAATACAGAGAATGGTATCTGCTAAAAGTGAAGAGAAGAATTGTTGGTGGTATCTCTATTACTATCATCACTGACCACTTAGAAGTCTAGGGATCAACTCAGAAGAGAGGGAAGGAAGAATTTAAAACTCAGGGTTTGGGCAAGAGTGTCATGGAATGCTGACATCCAGATACCATTGCCACTGCAGCAGGAACGTACAATTATGTACAGCTGTGCAAGATCTTGTTCTTGAGCATTCTAACATAGACAGAGGGGTGGCACGGATGACCCCATATAAGTAACTTTTCTGTTATGTGGTAAAAACGCCACACAGTTGAGGAAACTTGAGAAAGTGCATGTTTTGTTTTGTTTTCTTTGTTTGGTTTTTTTGTTCTGCTTTTGTGCCAAGATGGACAGACAAGAATCCATCATTGCAAGTTAGCACAGCAACAAGAAGCAAGCATGGCCACAAGAACAGAAAGTTAAGAGCTTCCGTTTTTAACTCAAGCATGAAACAAAGAGAACATACTAGATATGGCTTGGAGATTTTAATACTCAATGGTGTGTTTCCTTTGACAATGCTGCATCACCTTTACATCCCCAAATAGTGGCACAAACTGGGGACCAAATGTTAAAATGTCTCATATCATGGAGGCTATTTCTTGTTCAAACCACCAAAGGTATGGTCTGTTCTTGAGGGGCCAATGATAGTTAACGAAAACTGTAGTAGGGAGTACAATGTTCTCTAATGGTGTAGCCATTCAGAAACTGGGTGGAAGAAGAAAGTGTTTAGAGAGAAATTAACGGGGGTTATCAGAGGCTAACAAGGGGTTAATATTATCATAATACATTAAATGTGTGAAACTGTTAAAATACAAAAAAGAGAGTTATTTTTAAACCATTGGACAATTTAAAACATTTAGAAGAAAAGTATTTGAAATTTAAAAGCAATGTGGGAAAGACCAGGAGGCCTCAACCCTACATGAAGGACTGTAGGCACCTAAGGAAGGCTGGAAGTTGAAGAAACAGTGTTCCCCAAAGAAGAGTGCCTCAACTGGCCATTCAATACCAAAGGTAGTCCTGAAAACAGGCATACAAGTAACATTCAGACTGAGAAGATTCTACTTAGAAATATGTGTGTATTTGTACATATGTATCTACATATGTATATATAACTAGAAATAACTCAAAAGTGGTTATGAATTTGAAAGAGAGCAGAAAATGGTATATAGGATCATTTTAAAGGAGAAAATTTTGTAATTATATTATAATCTCAAAAAAAGAAATAACTTTTAAAATCACAATCAGACAAAATGCAGATGTGTGGGGACCAGTCCCAGTGGATACGTCTACAAAATACATCCATGCCAAAGACTTGGAAAAGATTGTGGAAGAGGAGGCAGAAAGGTTGTCAGAGCAGAAACATAAAGGATTTTGCTGGGAGATTGCATCTCCTCGTATTGTTAGAAGCTACATCCATAAAGTCTCGCTAACATAACTTTTCAAACATGAGTTGAACATGGACTAAACCAATGGACATGCCAAAGTGTGCTGGTGAAAGTGCACAAAGCCTCAACCCTATATAAAGAATTATAGGCAGCTGCGGACAGCTAGGAGCCGGAGTTGTGCTCTTTCCATGGGAATTTTTCTGTGTGTGTGCAATGGGTTTTCTAGAGGAAAATGGTCAGCCTTGTAAACAAGCCTACAAGAGACATTGTTTAATGCTTTAGTTTGATCACATTATATTTAGAAATATATGCATGTACATACATGCATGTAATAAAATTAATATAAAAAGAGCCCATGGATTTAAAATAGAGCATAGAGGAGTATGCAGGAGGGTTTGGTGTGTGGAAAGGGAAGAGAAATGTTTTAATTTCTCTGTTTTCTTTTTTAAAAATTTAAGATTTGTAAATTGGCAGAAGAAAGGAAGAAAAAGAAAAATGAGTACAAGTAAGCCATATTCACTAATCATCTTGAGATTTAAAAAGTAGTCCTTTCATCTTCATTTCTAGCAAGCATTTTAATTTATCTCTATTTAAAAATTAAAATAGTAAATCCCTATGACACTGGCTCAGTGGTTAAGAGCACTGTCTGTTCTTTGTTGGTTGGTGCTTACGTTGTGTGTGTGTGTTTGTTTTTTTTTGTTTATTTTTTCAAAACAGGATCTCACTATGTAGCACCGGATATTCTGGAACTCACTGAATAGACCAGGCTAGCCTTGAACTCACAGAGATCCACCTGCCTCTTCCTCTCTTGTGGTGAGATATAATGAGTGAGCCACTTTGCATGACACACTGGGTATTCTTCAGAGGGTGTAGGTTGAAATCTTAATACTCAGTGGAGATTCACTAATATCTGTAACTCCAGTTCCTGGGGATCCAATAACATTTTCTGACGTCTGTGGGTACTACATGTACATGGTAGATTTACATTCATGCAGACAAAATACTCATACACATAAAAATCAATCTCAAGTAATAAAAATAGATTCGTAAATGGTTCTTGACTTGTTAATAAATGAAATGTTAAGACATATTAGGAAGTAAGTGTTTTTTTCTCATGAGAATGATAATTTATTGAATGGGTTAGTTATTGAGCAGTTAACCACTTGAATATTATTATAAATTGTTCTAGAGCTCATGTAAACACTAGGCAAAGGAACTAGAATTTGTATGTGGAATGAGACAGAGCTCTCCCAGAGTACATGAACTAAAGAAAGATAGAAAAATTTTAAAAACTTGTGACTATATAGATAAATAACAATATGTAAAAAACAGTATTGAAAATATGGGGAAATTTCTAATATTTCTGAGTAACTTTGTGATGAATATTATTATTTTGAATTTTATCTCACATCTATGCTCAGAACAGCATGGTAATAGTGAAAACATATATGTCAGTAAGAGAGTTAACAACTTTTTCGAAGAGCTGTACCACTGTACTCTGCTATTAGACTTCATTTTTTAAAATATTATATTTTATGTAACTTTTTTCAAGAAAAAAAAAGAATTGCATGTATAAATGCATATAGTGACATACAACAAACCCACAATAATTCTCACTATTGTTATAATATTCATTCTCCTCTTTGGGACTTGGCACATTTGCTCATGATATTTGTGAGTGGCTTCTTTTTAACACTTCAAAATAACCAGCTGATAATGATGCATTTTATGCAGTGACTGACAAATGACAGGCATCCCTATGAGTTGGACAATGCAGAAAGATAATTGTCGCTGAAAATCTTTCTTTGGGTGTTTTCAACGCAGTGTGATAAAATCTAATCCTTCTTAGAGAGGAGGGTAAAGGGGAATTGCAGGGAACAAATGACCTGAGAGGGGAAATGGAATGACAAAAACCCGTTAGGCTTGTGAGAGTGAAGGAGAGAGGAGGATCCAAACAATAAGAATGCCTCATAAAGTCATAGGGAATCTTACTATTAACTGTTTATCTAAAAACAAACCTATAATACATAGAATTCTGTGTTAAAATGTACATATATGGTTTGAATAAACTTTTCTTTCAGTGCTGACAGTGTTCCCTCTAGAGTCAAAATCCACCTAACAAAAACACTAATACCAGGCATGAGAAGCTTTTTATTGAGTTTTTGTCCAGGGATGTCCAAGAGATTCCCAAACCATAACCAATTGCTGCTGCCCTATTGTCCTCTAGAAATGAAAGACAAGTCCATATTGCTAAAGCTAACATTCACTCCATTAACAGGATTCAGAGACTCCTGAAGTTGAATTGCCATGAAAACCACCTTCCTGAAAACTAACTTTCATGGTATCAAAAGGTACCACGCAAGCTTCCAGAGGAGCGAGAGAGCCAAGAGTCCCATCCATACATGATGGCAATGAAGCTCATCAACAAACACCATGGCATGAAGCCCTAAGAGTGCAGTAGTGGCACACATATCTTGTTGGAAACCAACAGCTCTCTAAGTGGACATAAGACTTGATTAACAAGATAGAAATCATGGTTATTACTTGAAACCTAGTTAAACTACTCATTACTAGCAAATTCATAGATTCTGGAGACCCAGCAACCAGTACATTTTCAAATCTGCATAAACCACAACAACTATTTAAAGTTTGTTCTTATTACCGCCGATTTGAGTAAGTGTGGTCTCCACCCATCTTCAAGAAAACTTTTCTTTGCAATAAATGGAGACCACAACAGTAAACCAGAAACAAAAGATGGAGCTGTGAGCCAAGTTCCAATGGACAGATCCTCAAAATCATCCCATATCTAAAGCTCAAAAGGAATATTTTGAAAGAAGGGGAAGGGTGTAGGAGCCAGAAGATCAGGGAATTTGCAATGAGATCTTTTCTCCTTTAATGTCAAATGATACACCTGTAAGTTTTCACCAACATTGATAACTTTTGTGAGATGAAGAAGGATGACACCTATGAACATGTAAAACTAGATGGGGAAAAGCCAATGAAGCCTCCTCAAAACTATTCAAAGAATTATATTAATCCCAGCACTTGGGAGGCAGAGGCAGGCGGATCTCTGTGAGTTCTAGACCAGCCTGGTCTAAAGAGCTAGTTCCAGGACAGGCTCCAAAACCACAGAGAAACCCTGTCTCGGAAAACAACAACAACAACAACAACAAAAGAATTATAGGTGACTGATTAAAGGCGGGAGCAGTAGAAGTGGTCTTATCCAGGGAAGAACACACCCATTGGTTGCCCAGTGTAAAATTTTCAACTATAAAACCATAAGCAAGTGATATTATACAGAACTGGTTATATTTACAAATACATATGTATATACATATACATGTATGCATAAAATATACTGTATACATATACAAGTAAGCGGCCAGTAGCAGACCATGAAGAAAGGGACCACAGAATTGTAGGAGAGGAAGGAAAGGAATGTGGGAACATTTTGAGGGAGAAAAATAGAAAGGGAGAAATGCAAATATATTATAATTTAAAAACCAAAGCAAACCCTAACATGCCTATGTGCTTAAGGATCCCTGATGCACAGGGCCTTTTAACTGCTGTTTTCTACCAATATTCATTGCATTTATTGTTTCCATATATAAGATTAACTTAAGAAAATATGTTTAGGCAACCAAGACTACATTTCCAACCTTAAAGGCTGATTTTGTTTTTATATCTCAAAGAATTGGGACATGCGCAAAAACAACAATATGTATATGACCAGAATCCCCTAGTTTTATTCACGAGTTAAATGAAAATTTATGGCAAACAAATAACAAAATTATGTCTTAAGTAACGCCTTTAAGTAACGCCAGCAATTTATGACCCTACTTGGAGGGCATGGAAAGAGAACAGAGTTCAACAGATAGTGAGATATATTATTTACATCAGAAACAATTAATTGGGGTTTAATCACTTTATTTTTAAAAATATTGAACAGAAAGCTGGTTTGTTTTGTTTGCGTTGTAAGGAAAAGCACAAGCAGTAATACCGATAGCCAATAGCATTCTTACGGTCTGAAGATAGTTTCTTCTAATTGTGAGTATAAAATGGAAACAGTGAGTCCCAGAGAAGCATATTTTTTGAAGATGTGTTCTTGCATTTTTAGGAAGAGTGACAAAAAGTTTTACTTTAGTGATCATATCATATTTACTTAAAGTTAGCCTTCAGGCTTTTTAAAGTTCCGTAAGCAATTCCTCTGACTATCCTTATGAATGTAATAAGGAAGAGAGGAAAACCAAATATTATATGAAACAGCAGAAGTTACTTGTCAGGAGAACTCCAAGACTGTCATTTATCATTTACATAATTTTTTACATGGAACCATGAATCTGCTCCCAGCTTAAATACATGACCATGTTTACTTATAGTCCATATTAAATCCTTACATATCAGTCAAGCTAATATCAAAATGAATTTAAGACTTTTATGAACATTTCAATGTTTTGGACAGAGGCTGTTTGGTACCTTTATCTGATTCTAGGCTATGAAATGCTTCACAGTTATGAACTTATCTATGCTAGCTTTAGGTTCTAAGGAATAGCAACTCAGGTTTCCAGAATAAGAAGTGTTAGAGAAAAGCCTATGTGGGTACTCTGAACAAGGGCCCCTTTCTGTATTTCTCTACCCAATAATCAGTGTATGAGAAGTGTGTGGAGAGGGGCCCCAGCCAGGAAATTAGACATCTTATCTGCAGGTTTGCTAAATAAGGACCAATAAGCTCGGCCCGCTACACGCTGTGATAACTGCCTTTACAAATGAAATTCTGACTTCTTCGCAGCTTAGTTAAAGGAAGACACTATCAGTAGACCTGCTTTTCCGTGCAAAATGAGAGGTAGTAAAAGATTTCAACATCTGACAGGGAAAATGAAACAACTGATAAAGGATCTTTGAAATGTCCTCTCCATGCAAGGTGACATTTTTATGTTGATTTGCTTTTTTATTACTGTTTACTCACATTTCAGGCTCACTAAACAGAAAACACATGAAGGGAAGGGAAAAGTCAAACATCCAAAAAAAAAAAAAAAAAAAAAAAAAACAAGGAAAATGCCTGTCTCTTTCAGAGTTCCTCGCTTTAAAGGAAAATGCTGCTTGTTGACCTGACTGCTTGCTTGCTTGCTTTGTTAAGAATTTGAAGTCATTTGGAGACATGTTATCATAATAATATCCCCAGAAATCACTAAGGGATAGACTTTCTAAACATCCTCAAGTTCTGCTTCTTAAATTAACAAAATTAGAAGATGCACAGCAGTTCTTTCCAAAAGTAAACATCATTTTTTTTTTTTTGTGCCTCCAAGTCTACTTTGCAGCTATGTAGAAGGTCAGGAAAGTGAGAAACATCAGATAAATCAACAAATTGAAAATAACTCTCTAAAACTTTAATTTTAACATTTTAATTTATATTAACAATTTAATTCTGGAAGTAGGATAAATAAATATTTTGTTTTTTAAATGTTAAAATTATAGGTTTTTTTTGCTTCAAAGTAATATAAAAAATAACATTATACCTCAGTTGTAATAATCTATTTTTAGGGTAAGAAAAAGTTCAGAATTATAACAAAATTGAGCTATTAAAATCAAATAAAGTTTTTAGTTTTCTTTCAGGTTAGAGATTACTTAGGTTATGTGCTTATGTTGTAAATAGCCTTGTTAAATGTCTAGATTAAGGTCATTTCTTTTTATCTTAACAAGCAGTGAAAAAAACAAGCTAAAATCACTTTGAAGAAGATAGTACTTGTCTGAATCTGCTTTTAGAACAGTCATAAAAGTGAAAGGATCATGTTCAGATTCTTTAAAATTATAACTATAGATATTTTATTTGAGCCAGGTTAGCATTTATGATACATATGGGATATTTAGAAAATGCCACTTACCAAAGTTTTATTATTTTGCTATAACATTCACAGACTATAACAAGACACTGATTGAAACTTGGATAATCAAACTTTAAGTAGGATTCTCATTGATTTTGCACTTTTTTACCTTAAATATATAACAAACAAATTTAATATCAAGTTACATGTAGGATGTTTATGATCCATTTCTTTGCCAAAAAGTTTACTTGTAATGATTTCTAATTAAATTCTGGAACAGATTTATTATTTGTAATCTGTTAAGAAACCAAAATGAAAAAAATAATTGTTGTTATTTGGAATTTGATCAATTTGTATAAAATAATGAGGTAAGACTGAGTAAAACTCACAAACCAAGCAATGCAGCAATTGTGCTTTTGCTAAGGATGCTTGACATTCCATCAGAAAGTGAACTGCAAAAAATAAAGGCAAGTAAGTGCCTTGTAGCTTTTCATACCATACTTTGGGTGTTGATTATATATTACATAATAGCAGTTTATAATGAGTCCTTAGTATACTTTGCTTATTTGTGCATATAGCTTTATAGTTTTGAGAAGTTCCACAAATAAACAAAACTTAATGATAAACAATTATTTTTATGAATATGCTGAACAATGAATAAACTTCAAGGCGAAATTTAAATGTTTGGAATAATAGTTTAATACTAAGTTGGCTGATCCAAAATCAAAACAAAAAGTCACTTATGTGAAAATACTTCTAGTTTCCAAAAGAGTGTCTTCATTTAGAATAACAATTTTGTACCAATTTGGGAAAGTATTAAAATGCTTACTGGATTATTAAAGTAATTCTCTAAATAATGAATGCACTTGTTTTATTTGATAAACTCATTTTCTGAAATTTCATGAGTAAGTAAACAAGAGTAATGACTTTTTTCGTAAACTTCGTTGAAGTAAAAACTTAATAAATAGGTCCAGTAAGATGGTTTAGTAGGTTAAAGCTCTTGAAGCCAAGCCTGTCAATTTGAACTCAGTTCCTGGGACCCATATGGTAGAAAGTTCTTCCTATGCTTCTGTGACACAGTGAAATACACACACTAAATGTAAATAAATAAACTATTTAGAATTCTTTCCCTATTTCTATACTTTGATTTCAAATATGCTGTAGGATAATACTCTAGAACACTGTTAACATTTGTTACTCATATTGGTTTAATAAAATGCTGATTGGTTGGTAACCAGGCAGGAAGTATAGGTAGGGTGATCAGACATGGAGAATTCTGGGAAGAGTAAAGGCAGAGAATCAGTTGTCATTCACATGCAGAGGAAGCAAGATAAGAACGCCTTACTGAGAAAAGGTACCAAACCACATGGCTAAACATATATAAGAATTATGACTTAACTTTGGTTGTAGTTAGTAATAAGCATGAGCAATAGGCTAAACAGTTTATAATTAATATAATCCTCTGTGGGTTTCTTTGGGAGTTAACAGTTTAGGACCAGGCCGGACAGAAATTTTTGTCTCCACAAATACTGTAATGATAGGTATGCAGAAAATGGACATCATTTTCTTGTTCCTGATTTTAGTGGAAATGTTTTGCATTCCTCTCCATTTAGGGTATTATTGACTGTGGGTTGCTATAAATTGCTTTTATTGTGTTCAGGTGTTTCCCTTCTATCTCTCATTTCCTCAGGACTTTCATCATGAAGTAATGTTCAATTTTGTCAATGGCATTTTCTGCATCTAATAAGATTACCATGTGGTTTTTATCTGTTAGTTTTGTTTATGTGGTTGGTTACATTTTGGTTTTGTCAACAATATCCCTCAAATTATTCCACAAAATGAACATTCAATGGACTCTTTCACCCTTGTCTAAAATTACAAGCATAATCATGATGATCTGTATCTCATAAGACAGTATCATTTCTGGTACTTTAAATAAATGCTGTGCTCCCAGCATTGCCCTTTTAGTCATTCCACACCGACTGTTCGTAACTATGAGAGAATATAGATGATTGAAATAATACTAAGGTTAACAATATAATTGAATTTTAGGATAAAACACTTGGTGTTGCTGTCAGTTTCATTATTTCAATATAATAGTGACAGGAGACCAGAGCTCTAAAATGTACTTGTTTGTGATGATTTTTATTCCTCCAAGGAAAGCAGTTACTTCTAGGACAAGTGTTTTGTTAGCAAGGTCTTAGAAAGCAAGGCATACAAAGGAAATCATTGAAAGTCCTGCTTCCTTCCTTTAGAAGAGTTATAAGGAAGGAGAAGGCTGTAGAAAGGATATTTCAGAGGGTGTAAACTGGAAGAGGAATGTGAACACTCCATAATTCCTACAGTACGTCATGTTTTTTATCAACTGCAGTTACTATGCAAAGATTCAGAACTTTTACTAGAGTTGCAATTGAGCTCAGGTACTGTGTTCTCCACTACAACAGCCTTTCTTTCTGTGATGTTGCTAAATAACAAGTCATTCCAGAAGACCAGACTACACTCCTTTGAGTGTCAGAGGAACTGCAACATCCAGACAGAGTGAAGGTGACTTCTGATGGTAAAAATGGTGCCTTTACGATGAAATCTGAGGATCTAATATCCTTTTCATGGCTTTGATACTAAGCCTTTGGAAGAAAGAGTTCCTTAAATTTTAAAATAATGAAGAGCACAAGCTATTAAAATCTTTACATCAACTCTCTAGGAGAGAAATGTATAATAATAATCTCCCAAAATTTCTGGAGATTTTAGAAGCATAAGCAAGACTACTTACTTAACAACCACACAAATATATTAAGCCGAATGTAATTTTCCAGTATTCGTACCTTCCTTATCAAAAAACTCTCAATTTTTTAATTAAATATGATTTTATTATCAAAACAGACTTGTTATGTTTCAACATTCCTAAATCTTTCTTGTCCTTAAAAAAAAAAAACAGGACTGTCAAGTCAATAAGATAACTGAAGAGTTTAAATTATTATGGGCAATTATTGATATTTCTTTATAATCATCACACTGCAAATCATTCTTGATTATTGCATAGTTGTACCTATTTTAATGCTACAATTTAGAATTTAGATGTTTAGAATGTATATTCTAAGTGGAGATATAATTTAAATTGATATGCCTCTTTAATGCACACATGGCTTTAAGAAGAAAGAATGGAAAAGATAATTTTCTCTATCGCTGTTTTATAAACACTCTTCAAAAGCACAGCTGTTATTTTTATTTTCATCAATTCCCGGTTTGATTCTGTCTTTTGAACTTGCATGTTCTATGGCCCGTAGTGATATTCATTGATGGATGCTCTTGGTATTCAGAAAAATGCTTTTCTCTGCCTCTTTGCTGCAAAGTTCAACAATGACAACTAGAGATTAGTATGTATGCACCCTTTCAGTTATGGATTTCAAGAAATACTTCTTTTGAAAGGCTTTGGAGAACAAAGCAAAAATCTCTTATAACTTAGTTTTGAATTTAACTCTTTGATTTTCAACAATAACAGTATATATCTAGCTAATAGAAGCCCAAAATATGCATTATATTCATAAATACCTTGAAAATCTTAATGACACCTATAATCAATAGAAGAACTCACATTAACATGTACAAATTCCCTACATGTATCTACAATAATAAAGATTGTGTTTCTATCTAATTATTTTTGGATATTATTGAGTGCACATTTTAGTGAATTTGAATTAGAGCAACATTAAGAGGAAACAATAATATTTTAAATGTATTTTTTCATTTTTTTGTGGGAAAATGGCTTATGTATTTCCATGATTAAGGGAGGTTGATAGAAGGGTAAAGTAAGGGAAAAGCGGGGTGGTCAGATGTAATGAGTACTAAAACTTTGCAAAGCACTAAAGCTAATCAACATGCTTAATGGCAGAAACTTTTGCCTTATTTAAAAGAATACATAATCAAAAACAGATATGGCAATGGATATAATATAGTCATGAAATGATTAATTCTATGTCAAATAGTCTCATCTCATTTTAATATGTGAAAAGCATGATTTATCCATGATTTGAAGCATTATGCTTGTAACTGCTTCCTGACATTAGAAATTTATTTTTAATGTCAACAAAATAACATGCTATTGCTTTAAGATAAGCTGTATATACTAAAGTTTCTATATAATTTATTCTTCTCTTACATATCAAGTGCTTAAGTATACTATGAATACATGGGATAATATAATTGGAAAATATTTCCAATTAGATTCTGTATTATGGCCCTAACAGGGATGCATTTCAGCTAATATAAAAGTATACCTGGTACATTTTATCATGCATTAGAGGTTTTAATCAGGTAATCTACACAGCATCTGGACACCTAAGCAGAGGCAAAGTCTGCTATAACAAAGGCACTGTAACAGTTCACCTTCAGTGAAGAACAATAATGCATTATTAAATTCACTTTCCTGCCCAGTGGTTACACTTAGCTGACCACAGCAAATTTGCTTTCTGCCTGGTCCTCACAACTTGGCAGAAAAATAGATTCTGTCACATTTAACGGGTTTAGAAAATGACAGGATGCCTCTTCTGTTTTAACTATAAACCATAATCTTTCAAAAGTAAATATAATTACAAATGCTTTTGGTCTTGTCATTCCAAGGAGAGATTTTAGATGTGAATTATCATAGAACCATACATCACCATAACTATCACTAATGAATGGACCTGATACTATGTTTCAATTTCCTAGATTCCTTATGGAATCCTCATCATATTTAAAAACCTAATTCTCATAATTTAATAAAGATCTCTGATAATGGATACAGAATGATGGAAATCATAGCTACCCGAAGGTTTATTACAATTGAGTTTACATTATACAATTAGTGCAATTGTTCTAGCACAAAAATGTCATATTTAATGAATTTGACCAAAGCTTCTAGAATATTGCCCGAATAAAATCTGAGGAAATTATACAGCCATTGATTAATCACCCAAATTTAAAATTATATCATGAGTTATCTGTTAATACGATCATCCTCTTCCTGTACATATGCACAGGTGTTTTTTACCATATCAATTTTACAGATTATAACATGTTTCCTATCTCAAGCATATGACATGTGGAAGCTCCTGATAGGTACCATTTTTAATTAGCTCTCACTTTCCCAGTCATAGTTTTAAATAAGAAGTCCAAATGATGACTGTATTACTTATGAATAATCAAGCCCACTGATTTATTTAAAAGGAAAATGACTACAAAGGGTACCATAGAAACTTCAATTTTGAATGTTTTCTTCCTAGGTGGAAATAATTTACAAGGGAAGCCTCTTTCCTTACTTAACAATGAGTATCAATTACACAAGGAAGTGTTTTTACAATCTTAATATTGGCCTATAAGTTTTACTTTATTTAACAGAGGTTTTGCATGATGATGATGTAGGAGATAGAAAAAAAAGTTTTGGCATTTAATTATTCAAATATACAATCTAATACCTTCAATGAGAAGCAAATCCTGGAAAGTAACATAAAAATGCATTTTTCTTTGAAACCTAATGTATTTATTTCTTTTCATGAAGCATGTGCAATTTGCAATTTGGATTTACATCATTTTCTATATCACATTCAATATGTGTGTGAGTTTACCTTATTTATAGGGTTTTATAAATTTTGATGGTAATGTGATAATCATCATAAAACAAAAGTCTTCTGCAATAATTAAATGAAAAAATGAAATTTTCCTGACATTTCAGTGACATTTTTATATGGTGTTAAGAGTCAATGTTTTTTGTCTCTAAAGATGCCCTGTGGTATTTGCAAGGGAATTGGTTTCAATAATTTTAATTCTAGAAGTTCTATAAATTAGCTACTACAGAACTCTATGGAGCTTTTTAAAGATTTAATGTCATTTAGATTGCCATCTTCTTAAAAATATACTGATATTTGTGGCAAAATCATTGATCTTTGCCCAGGCATATTTTCAGCATTAAAACTTTAAAATTATTAATCAAATATCAAAGCATGTTATCATATAGGGAGAGAATTTGAGTTGAAGGAGAGAAAATAAGTCTTATTTTTATATCATTGTTATCAATTTGTATATGCCATAAGTTTTTATATTTGGTGGGATTCTTGGTTTCTTGGATATATAAAACCAATGGAAAGAAAAAGGTATCTTTGGAGATAATATTTCTTCTGTTAATATCATTATCATCCTTTTATATATAGTTCTTAAATATTTCTTATGAACTTAACATCGTTCATAAATTTTTTGTTTTGTGCCTTGTCTAAACCAAAGTAAGAATACATTGCTAGTTTTACTGAGACTCAATGGATTAAAAAATGTAAAGACACAGAATTGGGTGAGTGTTGGTGGTAGAACTGCAAAAGGATGAAGAAGGGACATGGATATATTCTAAACACAATACATGAAATTTTCAAATTTCCATCTTTCCTGATGGCATGCTTTTTAGATGAACACAGTAGCTAACATAAATGATGTAGAAAGCAAATATGCATTGTTTAAATTAACCATCTCCCTTCATGAGATAATACTAAAGAAAATGTATATTATTATGCACTTAAATATTTTCCCCTCCATTACAACAGTTAGAGATAAGTCATTTTCCTTTTCTTTTCTTATCTATATAGACTACTGATATTTATCCTCAGGTATAGGGTAAACTGACTATATTCACAATACCACCCTAAGGAGAACCCTTTTGTCTCTAACTTAATAATAATTTTTAAAAAATTTTTCCTAGATATATTCCAGTGTTTTCATTAAAATAGGAACTGTATATATTTTCTCAGACAAATTAAAAGTATTGAACTCTATGTATGGAGTGGGCCTTAGAGAAAAAAAAACAAAAATATTTCTATGTATTTGTCATCTTGGAGGAGAACTTACAACCAGCAATTCAATAACCAGTCATCATGATCACTGAGTAAATTCTAAACATTTGTTCCTATAAGCGTAATCTTTGCTCCTCGTCAAGGAAACTTCTCTTTGCAACAGATGGAGACCATCAGAGATGAAAATACATAGTCCCAGTGGGTTTATACAAAAACAATCCCAGTGCCTAAAAACTCAGAACATTGCAGAAAAGCGGTCAGAAATCCTGTAAGAGTCAGAGAATCAGAGAGTGTGCTAAGAAACTGTGTCCCCTAGAAACATCAGAAGCTACCCCAATAAGGTCTCACCCACATGACTATCAAGTGTGAATTGATTGAGAACACCTGCAATGGATATGTCAATGTGTGCTGTGGGATAATGCTCTTGTACACTGTAAAGATTTGTCATTCATACTGGTTTAACAATATACTGACTGGCCAGTAGTAGAGACACAGTCAGAAGCCATACAAAGGGGAAGAGAGATGAGACTTTTTTATTGAGAAAAGTTACTAAGCCACATGGCTAGCCAAACAAAGATAAGAATTATGGGTTCATTTAAGTTACAATAGCTAGCTACTAATAAGCCTGAGCAATAGGTCAAACAGTTTATAGTTAATATAAGCCTCTGCATATTTATTTGAGATTGAATGAATGGCAGTGGGACTGGCAGGGGGGCGGGAGCAGAAACTTCAGTCTACATGTGGGAAAGGAAACATCCATGAGTCCTCAACCTTAAAGAAGTATAGGCAACTGAGGAAAGTTATGAGACAGAGTTGGTCTTCTTTAGGGAAGAACACAGTAATTGGATGTCTAATACCAAATTATCAGCATGGAAAACACGTATACAAGTAGCATTCCAACAATAGATTTACACACACACACACGTACGTATGTAACAACCTTCAACAAAAGAAGAGGTCATGACTTTGAATGGCAGCAAAGATGGGCATGTTGGAGAGTTTGGAGGGAAGAAATGGAAGGGAGATGGTGTAATTATAATAGAAACTCAAAAAAAAGGAAAACAGGAAATTGGAAAATTAACTCCTGAGGCAAATGGTTACCTTTAAATAAAGAATGTATTTTAGGTGACTGGGGAGAATGGTACTCTTAACAATTATTTATATGTAGTTATCTTTTCCCTTATTATCAGATACTACATTCAAATTTTTTTCAATTAATGTTTCTTAAAACTGCTATGATTTAGATATTTCAGCTAAATTTAAATTGTAATTTTTTATCAAGGATGTTGGTACGTGGGAGGAAAAAGGAAATGAACTGAAGAGATGAACAAAAACAGAAAAATCTGTTTTGTCTTACAAGCAACAACATCATTAAAATATTGCTAAAAATCATTCACAGTGACTTTACCTACATGTAAGAGGAAGTATCTATGAAACTACTTCATATGTTAGCTGATGTGTTCTCAGTGCTTCCGCTCACATCAAAAGGAGAACATGAGCAAAGAAGTCGGGACCACGAGGGGTGCACCCACCCACTGAGACAGTGGAGCTGATCTACTGGGAGCTCACCAAGGCCAGCGGGACTGTTACCAAAAAAAGCATGGGATAAAACTGAACTCTCTGATCATGACGAACAATGAGGGCTGATGAGACGCCAAGGACAATGGCACGCAGTTTTGATCCTACTTAATATGCTGGCTTGGTGGGAGCCTAGCCAGTTTGGATGTTCACCTTCCTAGATATGGACGGAGGGGGGAGGACCTAGGACTTACCACAGGGCAGGGAACCCTGACTGCTCTTTGGACTGGAGAGAGATGGGGAGAGGAGTGGGGGGAAGGGGAGAGGGGTGGGAGGAGGGGGAGAAGAGTGGGAGGAGGGGGAGAAGAGTGGGAGGAGGGGGAGAAGAGTGGGAGGAGGGGGAGGGAAAG